>NC_139608.1:14383722-15686222 GCF_964270895.1 Podarcis filfolensis | reverse complement strand
CAAATGTGAGGCCCCAACATCTTTAAGATTTACTATTGGTTCAAAGTCTATCCAAGTTCAAATTAAAGGATCCCTTTAATTCCCTATGTGCAAGGTTTTTTATTGCTTTCCAATGTGGAATTTTATGCATCCCACATACAGACATGTTGTTGAGCGACCCCTTCGCACTCTAGCTGAGTGTGGATGTCATGATAATCTATGGTTTAACACAATAGCAGGGAGCCAATGCTTTCCAGGGGCTTGCATCACCCTCGCTCCTCTGATACAGCAATGAAAAGTAGATCAGAAATCATAACTTCCACTTTTGATTAAGTGCTTTAACATGATGTTCAAGCTCTAAAGTGAGGCTAACCTCAATTATAGTTTGGTGAAATAAATCAGCTTCATAAACCACACTTGGAAGCTGGTTTGCTTCAAACAAACCATAGTTATAATTAATCAGAGTTTATCAGGTTTGGATGACACAGTAAACTGGGGTTAATCTCAAATCATGCGGAAGGAGGAGGAAGGGAAGAGTTTGAGCCTAGGGAAGGGTTAGGCTCATTTCTGTCATAGTAAACCAAGGCTCACAGTGACATCATAGGGTTAATAGTGACATCTGATGCCGCTATGATACAGCTCCAGATACAGTGGTACCTCAGGTTAAGAACTTAATTCATTCTGGAGGTCCATTCTTAACCTGAAACTGTTCTTAACCTGAGGTACCACTTTAGCTGCCGCCGTGCCACCGCCACGCAATTTCTGTTCTCATCCTGAAGCAAAGTTCTTAACCCGAGGTACTACTTCCGGGTTAGTGGAGTCTGTAAGCTGAAGCGTCTGTAACCTGAAGCACCACTGTAACCCAAGGTACCACTGTACTCTGTTGCATGAACATTCCCGCTTTATTTATTTATTTTATTTATCTAGCAACATTTATATACTGCTTGATTCTAAAAACAAACAAACCCCTAAGCGGTTTATAAAGCCTTCAAAAGATTATTAAAATCAACAGCAGTTAAAAAGAGATGAGGCACATGTAACTTCTACATGTCTGGATAGGCTTGCATAAACAAACAGGTTTTAAGCAAATGCTGAAAAGAGTTCAGCAAAGGTGCCTCCCTGATGTCAACAGGCAGGGAGTTGCAAAGTGTAGGTGCTGCCACACTAAAATATCTATTTCTTACACCTGCAGAACAGGTATTATGTGGACCTATATCAGTTGTTAAAGGCTATATAAACTAATGGTATATAAACCAGATCTCTGGGCAGAGTTGTTACATGCTGACAGGGTCTCTATCCTTTCAACAACCATGCCACAGCATTCTGCACTAACTGCAGTTTCCAGATCAAGCACTAGAGGCTTACATTCAAGTTGCACCTTTGCCACTGACTTGGTGACAAGATAGTCAATCAAAATTTATGAAGTGTTCAGCTCCATAATAGTATCTTGAGCAATTTTTAAAAATGGGGAAAGCCCTTTTAAAAAATCAGACTCCAAACTATGATTTAAAACAGAACAGAGGACCATTTATAATCCATTATAATATATGGCCTTTAAATCCTAAAATGATGTGATCATCTCATAAAATAGACCTATAAATGGTATTTCTGTAGAAATAAAATGCTGCTGTCCATCAATAAGGAAAGATCAATTGTTATATACAAGGGATATGTGCTATTTTACATTCTCTTGAGTCTCCATATATATTCCTTAAAGAAGTGGTCCAGCATAATCAACCACCGTAAAACTATAATCCTATATACACTAATGGAAGTAATCTCATTAAACTCAGTGGGGCTTACTTCTGAGTAGTCAGGTATGCAACAGCCTGACTGATTTCATAGAGAAAGATTTAAGAATGTGTTTAGCTTTGTTCCACTTAAATTAATTAGACTTAAAAAGTGTTCAGCTTTGCCTGGGTAGTCCTTTACTCTTTATTGCAGGATTACCAATCTTTAGTCTAACTAATGGTCTTAAACTACAGGAGTGTAAATATAAGTTGAAGATTAGGAACGCAGTTAACTTCCTTATACTGAATCAGGCCACTGGTCCACCTAGCTCAGTAATGCCCACACTGACTGGCAGCAATTCTCCAATGTTTCAGACAGTGGTGTCTCCCAGCCCAACTTGGAGATGCCAAGGATGCTCTGCTGCTGAGCTACAGCCATGGTAAGAATAGTTTGACAATGGAAGCAATTCCCTTCAGGGGTGGTGGCCTCGTCCTCCCTTCAAGCAGAGGCTGAATATTATCTCTTAAGAATACTCTAGATCTGTTTTTCCTGAGCAGCAGGACTAGGTGGCTCTCAAGACCCCTTCCAACTCAATGGCTCTGTGACTACCTCAACATCATAAAAATGTAAGGCAGCTAAGTGTCTGTGATATAACCAGTGTCCTAAGGCACTCACTTTTGCCTTTGCTTCAACCTACTTCTCCACTGCTTTGCTCTAGCTGGGGAAATGAAAATGGCTTCAAGAAATAGCATCTAATAAAGTCCATCTGCATTTCCAGAAAGGTGTTTTGAGCAACTGCGATCCCATTCCTAAAGTTAAGGTTTTGTAGCCTGGACAATACCTTGGCCTTAATGACTGCAGAAGATGATTTTGCACTCTGTGGACTGGCAGACTAGTCAATCCTTGCAGCAGTGTGTTTAATCTTATTAGAAATATAAATGGTTTTATAGTGCCAAAGAATTTTTTTTGGGGGGATGGGGGATCATGTAAGAAAAACTGAATATTTATTCCATGGATGGAGAACCAAGAGCCACATTTCTTTGTGGGCAACCTTGCAAAGGTCACGTGCCAGTAATGGGCAGGACCACAGCCAAATGTCAGCGGGCCCAGAGGCAAAAGTGAACACAGCTGTGAATGTGGCTCTGACCTTTCTGCAGTAGGCAGACACACACATCAGAACATCTCTCCCTCCAAGCAAGCAAGAGGCATAATTAAAGACATATTCCAAAAGTACTCAAGGACATTGGTGGGACGTTGTTAATGTATTTCTTTTTCCTCTTAGTTGCAATGTATTTATGTGGGTTCCTGCCCCCCCCTTGTCAGTCTGTTTGTTTGATTATAAGTCACTTTGGTTTGCTCTGGGCAAGATAAAGTGACTAAGAAATTCAATAAATTACTACTGTTACTACTGCTGTTACTACGACTACTACTACTACTAGAGCATGGCTAGTGTACGGGTTCTTGGGCTAATGGCTTAGGAAGAGTCCCAAGTTTGAATAGTGAGGCCTTGAATGCTGATTTCACCTGTCCCTGACCTATACAGTGCAGTTTCACTCTGGCTTCCTTTCACATTTCTAATGGCTAAATTCTTTACTACAGTTACAAACAGAACCTGCAGGAAAATGTTGCAGTGCAGAGAACTCCCAGTTCAGGCTCCTAACAACCAGTGCTTTCTTTTCAAGGGAGTACTCAAGGGTACATGGTACCGGCATCTCTGTTTTGTTGTTGTTAAAAAGTGTGGCACTTACTGTGACAAGTTCATGGTGAGTACTGGCAACTTAGACCAGTCGCTCTTTCAGCTTAACCCACCTCACAGGGTTGTTGTGTGGATAAAATGGGAACGGTAAGAACCATTATTATTATTATTATTATTATTATTATTATTATTATTATTATATTTATTTATTTATACCCCGCCCATCTGGCTGGGTTTCCCCAGCCACTCTGGGCGGCTTCCAACAAAATATTTAAATACGGTAGTCCATCAAACATTAAAAGCTTCCCTAAACAGGGTTGCCTTCAGATCTCTTCTAAAAGTCTGGTAGTTGTTGTTCTCTTTGACATCTGGTGGGAGGGCGTTCCACAGGGCGGGTGCCACTACTGAGAAGGCCCTCTGCCTGGTTCCCTGTAACCTCAATTTTCACAGTAAGGGAACCACCAGAAGGCCTTTGGTGCTGGACGTCAGTGGGGGTGGAGACGCTCCTTCAGGTATACTGGACCGAGGCCGTTTAGGCATGTACATCACCTTGCACTCCTTGAAGGACCAGTGGGATATTCATGTAATAATAAACAAATTTAAATAAAATACACTTCTTTGTATTTCTGTGGCTTCATGCTTTAGCAATGGAAGAACCATGGCAAATTTTTAGGAACAATTTTTTTTTTTTTGTTAGCATCTCGATTTTTATATCATTCTCTTTTTTAAATAATGAAAAGTACCTTACACCTATGGGATAGAATGTGTAATTTTTTTAGAAATTACGGAGGTAATACTGCCTTACATGTTATTTATACAAAGTTGTGCTTTATTTTGACCTCACACACAAAGGGAAAGCCTGGGAGAGGGATGGAATTGGAGTGGTCAAAATAGCACGGAAGCTACATGCCGCAGCAGGACGCCTGTCGGATAGACAATTAAAGTGGCCCAGGAATGACATATCCCCTCTTGCCAACATAATTAAGGTGTATTATTTGTCAGTGAGGTCAACGGTGAACAAATGTCCTAGCAAAGTGAGACTGAAAGACAGGGAAGGAGCAGATAATGAAATTCAGGGATGACAAATGGCTTTGAGTCTGACACAATGGCATCTGACAGAAAGAGACATCCAGCCAGCCTGAAACTTTACTTATGCGGCAGTCGGGGCTCTTTCATTCCAGCTCTGGCATAAAAGGAATCTCATACCACACTGCTTAGAACACTCATTTTATTTATGGTAATAAATAGCATAGGCAGCCAATTAAAGGACTCATAGTTTGTTTGTTTGTTTATTGGAAGGATGGGTGAAAATGGCCTCCTGAAAACTCTCCTATTTCCTTATTTCCACTGGCAGTAAAATTAGGGAGTATTTCACTAAATATTAGGGGGGCGGTTTCCAACAGTCCCCCTCTTCCCACCAAGACTTTATGATTAGCAGTAGCAGTTGCCTATCTACCTCCTTGTTGTTTCAAAAGTTTTCTAAGATTAGAACATAAGTAAAGCCTGCTGGACAAGTAGTCAATTCAGACCAGCAGCCCATTCTCACAGGGGCTGACCAGATACCTGCAAGAACCCATAAAATGGATGAGAGAGCAATAGCACTATGCCCACCAGCAATTCCCAGCAACTAGAGACATTCAGAAGCATAATGACTCTGACAGTGAAAGTAGAACATGGCTATGGATTATATGGATCTATTTGAGTCTGTCTTCTGGCTTAGTTTTGGGACAGAAACATTCTTGATTGTCCTGATGGAGGATATGGGATATAGAATGGACAGGAGAGCGCAGCCCTGTTAGTTCGCCTGAACCTCTTGATGACTTTTGATAGCATCAGTCATAGTATTTTACTAGGCTGTCTTGCAGGAATGGGTCTTGGAGGTATAGTGTTATGGTGACTCTGGTACTTTCTGGAGAGACAGAAGCTGGTACTTCATGCCCCCTCACCTCCGGATGCCACAGGGTTCAATCCCCCCCTCCCCGCATGTTTTTGACAATGGAGGTAGAACATGGCTAGTAGCTACTGGTAGCCTTGTCCTCAATGAGTTTCTTGAATCCTCTTTTGAAGCCATCTGAGTTTGTGACCATCACTGCCTATTGTGGGAGCAAGTTCCATTTATGGGGAAAGTGCTATTTTTTATCTGTTGTGAATCTTCCAACATTCATTGGCTGTCCAAGAGTTCCTGGGCTATAATAGAGGAAGAAAAACTTTTCTGCAAGGGTTACAGAAAATGGTCATAATCTAAGCTCCTTTGGACTCAATGTCATTAAGATGCAAAACTATGTGCTTGAGTTCCACTGACAGCAAGAGGACATAGCTATGCGTGGCTATCTCTATGTCATGCCCAATAGATTTACCTATGGCTTGTTGTATGTTGCATGAAGCATGCATAATCATAGGCTGAGATGAAAATGCCAGAGGCAAGGCATCCACATTAAGAAGGGATCATTCTGTACTGACTTTGCCAATATAGTATTTCCAGCAACTTTGGAACTGGCACAAGCAATAATATATTCTTATGATATTAATATAACATGTCTGCCAGTTTTATGGTTTTTAAATGGAGAGGGAAATTACTTCATTCCCCCTTTTTTACCATACCTTGAAAAATCATGACCAGTATTAATATGGCACTGAAATCTCTATATTTATGAAGGATGGCTGCTTAAGATTTTTAAAAATCCTGTTATTGATTAGAAGTCTATTTTGTCCATTAAAATAATAAAATACATTAATGCTGGGATGCTTTAAGAATATGAAACTCTAGGAAAGTGACCAATGAGATTGCAGTAATCAAAACACTTAATCCAGAGTACCCCATTGATGCTAGACTTTAATGCAGTGATAAAGAGCTACCTGGTACTCGGTGGTAAATTTTGAAGTGAAGGAGCTCATCATGACAGCCCCCAGAGTCGCTCCCCCAAAGAGTCAATAGCCACTTTCCCAAAGAGAGCTGAAAAATGTGTGAGCTGGGTGCACTGACTGAGCTCTGGCTGGGAGATAGAGTCTCATGTCTCTGGTCAGCCATGACCTTCACTGGGTGACTTGGACCAGACCTACCTTACAAGAGGGTCATGTGCCAGACAACACTGACCAATACCACTCCAGCAGAGCAGGAGGGGGAACCTGGAGCTGTGCTCCTCTGAGTTTCTGCTCTACTGCACCAACTGTTTATACTGTATCAGAGTAATGTTCCAATATTTTTCTACTCTAACTGCATGAGTGGCTCACCTGGTGGGCTAGAGCCACAGCAATAGCTTCCTGGCATCAGTGTTGTTGCTACTTACTGGGCTAGGTGGGTCACTGGCCTGATTCAGTAGGCTCTTCTTATGTTCTTAAGAAAGGCTGAAAGCTATTCTGCTGATATACTGCTGTGGACTAGTTATCCACACTGTTGAACACAAAACAGTATTACGTACATATCGGCTGGCAAGTGTTATTTATCTATTAGTTTATGTGTTTTTTATTCCACTTTTCAGAGTATTATTGTCTCCCAAAGCAGCTCACATCAATTTTTAAAAAGGAAAAGATAAGCCACCCTCTAAATATCAACTAAAAATATCAAACACGGAAATCAAATTGCACTCGGTGCCCCATATATCTTATTTGTGTGCATCCTCCATGAAAGGTCAGGAGGGCAGCAACACGAGAGGGGGCCTTTTCTACGGTGGCTCCCTGCTTGTGAAATGCTCTCCCCAGGGAGGCTCGCCTGATGCCTTCGTTACATATCTTTAGGCACCAGGCAAAAACATTCCTCTTCTCCCAGGATTTTGGCTAATTAAACAATCTATAGCCTTTTAAACCGGGGGTGGGGGTATTGCTTTTGTTGTTACTGGCCTATGTGTTTTTGTGTTTTTACATTGTAAACTGCCCTGTGATCCTCGGATTAAAGGCAATATAGAAATTTAAATAATATGACTAGAAAAGTCATAGTAACTAGAAAAGCTGGAGTATATTTGACATTAAATATTTTGAGGGGGATTTTGGGGAGCAATTTTATTTCAGATTATGTAGGGCTGCACCTCCTTTCCTCTTACAACTAAAAGCTGAGAGTCCTCTGAGAGAGCTCTGTATCTAAGTTTCCAATTACACGTGTAGGAATGTCTGGAGCCTTGGGGATAGGGCAAGTATAAGTTATTCGTGATTCATATTCTAATTAAATTGGGCTGTCAACCAATTAAATAATTTTAGTTGATTAATCAGCTGCCTTTTGACCAATTAATAACTTGAATGCATTTAAATTTGCATGAAACAGCTCATGACCAAAACCTCAATACAGTGTTCTTGGGGTGGAGGTGGATACTGAAGAAAGTGTGAGGTTACTAACAATTTTATTTTTAAAAGCTGCTGCATTTTTCAGAGTCACAGTCCATCTACGTTTTCTACTGCCATGAAATTCGTGGCTATGGAATATGAGCACAGCGCAACATTGGTTTACTTTACACTACCACCTAGATTCTCAAGGGTACTCCTGGATTCCACTCTCTCACTGGAAGCCTAGGTGATCTCATGGGCAAGAAGTGGCTTTTCCCACCTGTGGTTGGTTCACCAGCTATAGCCATGACTGCACAGGAAGTGTACATTAGCAACCTGCTGGTTAGAATACTACAGCTTGCTCTATGTGGGGCTTCCCCTGGCAATGGCCCTAAAACTGCAGCTTGTGTAAAATACAGTGGTTAGGATTTTATTGAGTTTGACGGCACAAGACATCAGTCCTTAAGGATATGCAATGACTACCTATTTGTCACTGGGACAAATTCAAGGAGCTGTTTATAACATATTAAGGCCAGAGTGGCTTAGGGCCCAGGTGCCTGATGGAGTAGCTATCCCCATCCTGCCTTAACCAGGCTTTGAGATCAACTGAGAATGCACTATCAACAGTAGCATCAGAGTAAGGTCAGATGGCCCATAACTTGCCAAAGGGCATGCTCAACAATAGGAACCCAGTTGTGGGCATTTTCTGCCTCTAGAGGTTCAGCTGGCACCCACTTTTTCTATTTCTGGATGTCAGCTGAAGACTTGTATTTTCTTCCAGGTCTTTTAAACATTCTACGTATGTGGTTCCCCAGTTACAGGGTTCTGAGTTGGGATAGCTGAATAAACTGTGTTGGATTATATTTGAAATTTTCAGCTGTTTTTCTTTTCTTTTGGTCTACTGATTTTTTATTTTTATTATTATTTTGTAACAGGCCCTAAGATAATTTTTATGAAGGGCAGAATATAACTCATACATTAAATAAGATAAGCTCTAATTAATAATATAGGTTTATGCCTGACTTATGGATAATAGCTGAGGAAGGAGAAAAAAGTGTGAGACGTAGCAAGTCTTTTTCATAAGAAAATAGGAAAAATATTATTTATTATTGAAGCAGTATTCCGGGGAATTATTTTTAGAGTCATCTACCTAAAATATGGAAAAACTTCCATAGTTAAGCCATATTCAAGTAGCTTACAACATAAATAAAAATACAAAAACATAATCCCAATAAAAGCAAAATTAACGCAGCTCTAAAACTAAGCCTTGACCCAACAAAAAGAAAACCAAATCAACACCCACCTGTCAGTGAACAAACCTTCCAAGTGTACTTTTCAATCCATTAGTTTTATGAAGTCAGAGGTCTGGTTTGCACAGAGGTCAAAATGCAGAATATATTTCAGATTTCTCACCACAAAGGATAACAATATATTAGTTAAACATTAAAGTACATCTACCCAATATATTGCCTAAGTTCTGCTTGCATGGTGCATACAAAACATCAGATATACTTCTGTTCTTCTGGTTAGATAGTATCAAAAATGCCTCGGATTAAATGAAGCTATGTAACCTGATGGAACAGTGTGATCCTCTCCCTCAAAAATTACATGTGAAATTGAAACATCCAGAGATTACAAGATATAGCTGAACAAATTGTCATGATGGTGATTTTATACTTCCTATTTCTAAAAGTGCATTTGGGAGCAGAACTGTATTAGTCAATACAAGCCATATTATTGTTCTTGGAGATGCTATCACAATATTATGGATCTCACATATGAAATGCCACATATTTGTTCTGAACTTGCAAGGGAGCAGTTCTTCAGTGTGGCAGCACCTAATCTCTGGAACATCCTACACATTGATATTAGGCAGGAGCCTTCACAATGTTGTTTTCGGTGCTTGCAAAATACTTATTTGGTTTCAGCAAATGTCATTTTAAACATGCAGTTTTAGCATGTACATAATAATTGCTTGAAAATTTCTGATTTTATTTTATGTTAACTTGTTTTTAAATTTTGCTTTTATATGTGTTTTTAATTAATATTTTATACTGTCCATTGTAAGCCATCTAGAGCCATTCTGTTGAGCAGGTGGTCTATATACATTTTGTTAATTAAAAATAAATAAATAAACATCATCCCTGACCATTGGCCATGCTGGCTATGGCTGATGGTAGAAAGGAGCCAAACATAATATGGAGGGCCACAGATTCCCCATCCCTACCACAGTGTTTTTGCCAATGGAAGGTGATCCACTTATACTTTCTTGTACACCTAAAGTTTCTCAGCCTAACACAGTAACATCTTTCTCCTTGAAATGTTTTGCCTGGAATATGTTAAGTGTTCCCATTTTTGCTGAATGGCCTCTCTATTGGAGTAACACTAGGCTGCCTTGAGTCTTAACGTGAAGGTGGAGCTCGCCGATGTCATAACAAAAGCAGCGCAATCATTTGAGGATATAAGAAAATGTCACTACTCACAAAACGAACCTATGTTTGCCTGAGGCTCACCAGAATGTCTTGCCGCACACAAAGGCATTAAAAAATGCAGAACGCTGATGATTTGGCAGCGCTACAAGAAGTCATTATAACTGAACTGGATTATCGGCATGGATACAGGAAAAAGAAGCAAAGAGCAAATACTTGTAGTCTGGTCACCAAGGAATCCCAGTTAAGTCTTGCAAAATGTTTTCAGATTATAAATCACTTTTCGAAAACCCAGACCACCCCTACTCAAGGCCCAGAGCACATGCACCTCTCAGCAAAAGGAATTAGCCTCTTAATTCACCTACCCCCAGCACAGTCTCACAGGCCACCATGAACAAGCCTGATTTAAGAATCAGAGAAACAGAACATTCCCAAGCCAGAAGAAAGTCATGGAAACATTTACGGCAACGAGAGCCACCACCGGTGATGAGAGCCTTGAAATGTTCCCTGAATGGCCAAAAGAGCCTGTGATTATGAGTGTCTAGGGCTGAGATGAATAGATGGTCAGTAGCTCCTTTGATGATGGAAATCTCTCAGCACTATAAAATGAACATTCAAGACTTAACACCTCGAAAATACCACCTAGCATCAAGTTGTATTTTTTGAAGAAAGTACTGAAGAAAATGTTAAATTAATCCCTTTGGTCCATATCTGAATACTCTCATCAAATATCAAACTGCAGTGCTTTGTGACAACCTAGGTTTTTGTGCAGAGGTAGAGTGGCCTCACCAACAAAGAGGAAATGCATAATCAGAAAAAGAGGCCAACTTAATTCCTGCCTTGTTCTGTTACATCTCCTTCTATCCCAGTAATTATCTCTGCTGGAACTGATTTTTTATGTGTGTTGTTGTTTTAAAATGTCTGTGTATTCATTGTGTTCATATAAGAAAATGTTTAAACAGCTTTTATACATGCAATTATTTTGTATAGGATGTCTCATGGGAAATAACTCATAAATGAAATGAAGCATATACATAATGTGTGGACTAGGCCATAGGTGGCTGTTCTACCATGAAACGGACTAAAAATTAATGGTTCAGAAAAGGACAATCAAACAGATCAAGGGGATGGAGTGGCTCCCCTACGAGGAAAGGATTTGTAACTTTTTAAATTTACAACTTTTTAATTTTAGAGATCAGGCAAGTTAGAGGCGACATGACTGAAATGTATAAAATTATGCATGGTGTTGAGAAAGTGGATCAAAGTAAAGTTTTTCTCCCTATCTCTTAATACTAGAACTTTTGGACATTCAATGAAGCTGAATATTGGAACAGCCAAAATTAAGCACTTCTTCACAAAGTACCTAGCTAAACTACAGGATTCAATCCCACAAGAGGCAGTGATGACCACCAACTTGGATGACTTTAAAAGATCATTAGACAAATTCATGGAAGATAAGGCTGTCAATGGCTGATCATAATGTTCTACCTCCACTATCCAAGTAGGTATGCTTCTGAATACCATTTGCTGGAAGCCGTAGGAGAGAAGAGTGCTGTGGTTCTTAGGTCCCAGTTAATAATAATAATAATTTCATTATTATTATTTATATGCTGCCCATCTGATTGGGTTGCCCTAACCACTCTGGGCAGCTCCCAACAAAATATTAAGAACATAATAAAACCTCAAACGTTAAAAACTTCCCTGCACAGGGCTGCCTTCAGATGTCCTCTAAAAGTCAAATAGTTGTTTATTTCCTTGACATCTGAAGGGAGGGGATTCCACAGGGTGGGTGCAACTACTGAAAAGGCCCTCTATCTGGTTCCCTGTAACCTCACTTCTCGCAATAAGGGAATCAAACCACCAGAAGGCCCTTGAAGCTGGACCTCAGTTTCCAGGCTGGACAATAGGGATATACCTTCAGGTATATCAGGTATATCAAGACCATTTATGGCTTTAAAGGTCAGCACCAACACTTTGAATTGTGCTCAGAAACGTACAGGGAGCTAATGTAATTAATTTAGGACTGGTGTTATATGGTCCTGGCGGCAGCTCCCAGTCACCAGTCTAGCTGCTGCATTCTAAATTAGTTGTAGTTTCTGATTCACCTTCAAAGGTATCCCCAAATACAGCACGTTGTGGGCTTCCAGCTGGGCACCGTGAAAATAGGAAGCTGGACTAGATGGGTCATTGGCCTTATCCAGGAGGCTCTTCTAAGGTTCTTATGTAACAATTATACCCCTTTACTTTGCATCTCTTTCAGAAAAGCCACAGCATGTACTGTGGCTATTAAACCAGCATCCCTCTACCAAACTCATTATCCTCAGACAGTTTGAGTAAATGCTGAAACATTTAAGTTTATGAGGACTAAATAAGCTAAGTCTCTTATCGGGCTCCACAGTAAATACAGTCATCGATGAAAACCACAGACACTCATTCCTAGTGAAAACATTATAAATACACTGCCACATGAACATTAATAAAAATGAATAATAATAATATTTTATTGTTCAAGGCTCCTTAGCCCCAAAACAGGATGCTGTAAGTCAGCCCCCTAAAAATGTACAATTGTTCCTGAATATTATGAATTAATATAGATTTTCCTAATATGCACGAATTTCTTTAATCTCACTGAGTATTCTACAAGTATGACTGTGTAACATGCTAATTTAAAATATTATTTAATTTACAATTACATCTGACATGATTAAGTCCCTATTTGTTTCAATTATAGAGAAGGCAAAATATGTCCCAGAGTGCATTGTTAGCCATATGTACAATTATGAACATTTTCTCCCACCTCCACATTAAGAGTTTACATATTAGTGCAAATTTAACAGGCATTCTTTAATAGCTGCTACCTATTATCTCGGCCTTCACAGACCTGATACTTTCTAAATGTTGTGGACTACAACTCCCATCAGCCCTATCAGCTTAGTTATTTCCTTTTCAGAAATTTAATATGTTGGGGAAAATTTACACACCACCTTAAAATGCATGCTACCCTTTCTGTGACCACCACCCTTTTTTCTTGTGCCACACTGAAGGATAGGCAAGTGGGGGCCACACAACTGTACCATCTCTGAGTTCACTGTGAAAAAGGGATTCTGGGCTAGATGTACCTATGGTATGAGCCATACATGTTCTTAGAATTCCCATTTGGGGTCTCAGAATGAGAGAGGGAGAGGGAGGATGAAGAGATGAAGAATTCTCAGCCAGAGCCCTATAATTCACAACTCCCAAAGACTCCTCATCAGACAGATGGAAAAGCTGGCAAATACCCCATGTAAACCAGCAGGTGGGCAGACAGCCTAGCACAGGACGGATAGCTTGGTAGCATCCCAAAGTGACACATCAGCCTGATTCAGGAAAATAACAGTTCTAAAAACACTGCCATGGCTTGGTATTGATTATTTGGTATCACTTGATTCTTAGGACCAGGAGGATTCTGGACTGTTGCCTTGGCTTGTAATGCAGGCAGGTATCTCTTCTCACTAAGAGGAAAGAGATGCAAATGTTGGGAGAACCATTATCTGAGCCACATTCAGGCAATGAAGAACGTAATTCACATCTTGAGAACCTTTGCCCAGGATGAATGCCCTGTCAGGCATTCATCAAGGCCCAAGTCCAAGTAAGGGGCCCACAGCCAAGAGTCACTGGCTCTGCTTCTCCTCCAACTTCCTGTTCATTTCACAATTTGCTCACCTGCACTCTGGGCCAAAAGGGAATAAGCCAGTGAGCGGTGGCAGCAGCTCATGTCCCCCAGTTATTCATCAGCTCTTTCTCTGATAAGTGATCATCTGACCACAACTCTCATCATCTGGCTGGTTAAGGAAATGTGTTAATCCTAAGAACCTCTTACCTGTGGGCTCCCTTTGCCCTATGCCCTAACATTTATGAATGAAAAAATGCCAATCTGCCATCACCTTTGTATCCGTGATCTGCCTCTTCCAGATAACTGTGAGAATACAGATCTTTAAAACCAGCAGTGAAAGCAGAGCCCAAACTAGGTGATTGCTTCATATGTTGCATACAGTTATGTAACTTGTATTTCTTTAAATAATTACAGCCAGGCATCCCACCCACCATATTCTTACTGTGAAGGCACTGCATAGACAGGCTTGTTTCTTCTCTCATCCATTATGACTGGAGGTCCACCATGCCTGGAGACTAGAGGTCCACCTTCACACACCCTCTGTGTAGCTACCAGCCTTCCTAGCGAGCAGGAATCCCCATTGGAGCTAATGGGGGTTATTTTTTCTAAGGCCATGCAAGGGGAATCGCAATTCCAATCATTGGGGGAGGGAGCATGAAGAGATTAGCCTCTTCTCTCAACGTGCTGCCTTTTTGATAATAATCATGCCCCCCCCCGTAATTATTTAAGGGGGGGAAATGATACGTAACTTCATTCTAAGTATGAAGCAAACATCTAGCTTGGCCCTATAGCATTCCAGTCCAATGAGTGGACTTTTAGCTTCTTGCATAAAAACCACACTTAGTCTTGCCTCTTATTTTAAAATAATTACAAGAAGGTCAGTGACATTACCTACAATGGAAGATCTGATGTGATGCGCACATTGACATCTTTAAGAGGAAGGTGCAATTTTACCCAAGCAGGTTAGAGATATTATGAATAGGGAAATGAGACAAGCAAGGCAAAGGAGGGTTGACAGCAAGACTGAACGAATGAAGATTCAGCTTAAGCTGTTGAAAGCCTAACAAGATAAAAACAGGCAGGGGAGAGTTCCCTTAAACGTGATGAAAATAAGGCCTGAAGGGGTGGAATGATAGAGAGAGATTGAGGAGTACATGCTCCACGACAGAAGATGAATGAGCTCAACATGACAGCAACATGTAGCTAAATTAATCAGAACACCGACAGCACTAAATGGCACTAAAAAAAAATGCAGCGATACCAGCAAGATCTCACTAGTAAGACGTAAGAAACTTGTACTTTTTTTTTCCAAGACAAATGTTCTTTAAAGATGCATTAATTCACCAGTTACCGGCTGTTAATAAATTTGGGTTGGAAAACCAAGGCAGTTTGCTGCGTGAGGTAAAAAATCAAAATGGCACCTTCCACAAGGGACACTATCCACAAGGAATACTGTCTGCACAATGAAGCTTGCACAAGAAAATTTCCTGGTAGGTGACATCTCTTCCATATCTGTTAAGGCTCCTGTCAAAAGAGAACATGAGAATCCAGTCTTGAAATGAGCTGCATAGGAACGTGACAGACTATTGGCCCATCTATCTGGAGATATCAAGGTTTGAATCTAGAACCTTCTGCATGCAAGACAAACAGATGCTCTACCACTGAGCTCTGTCCTTTCCCCAAAGAGAAGACATTAAAAGAGTGTTGGCAGGCAAAGCTCAGGCACATTGGAGATACTTACCTGAGTGTTAAGCCTCACAGAACACAGTAGGGCTGACTTTTGAATAAGCATGCATTTGATTGGACAAAAAATTGATTTGCAAGTGTGCTTCGTGGAATCACTCAGGGAAGGAAGGAAGGAAGGAAGGAAGGAAGGAAGGAAGGAAGGAAGGAAGGAGAACTACATTGATTATGCCAATGAATAAGGTATACTTTGCACAATGAGGCTATTTATTTATAAATCACTGCATGGTCTTCCTACTTCTATAGTCACATCCTGGCACAGAACTCTGAGACTGTGCACACAATTAATACAAATAAGTCAAGCAGCTTTCTAAAGCACTGGTTCCTAAACAAAGCTGCTCTTTTAGTATCCACTACCCCTCCTTGCTGACATGGAAATAAAACTCTCCCCCCACCCCCAAGCACACTCCAGCCCTGTCCTGAATCTATGGTAAGATTTTGATTAATATGCAAGGTTGAAAGATCTCCCTGTGTTTGAAATTGTGCAGGAATGGAATGTCCACAATTATAAATGAGCCCAATTCCTCTGTGCTTCTCAATCCTCTTCTTCTGCAGTCAGTAAAATATAGCCTCTTATTTGTTTACCTAGCTACATTCCTGTGTTCGAAACAACTAATCTGAAGATATTAGAAGACTAACAAATCAACGCAGAGTAGAAGATGAAGGTATGTTGACATTGTATGGCAGTGTCACCGCTCACAACCCTGGCAGCTGCATTGCTGTTGTGTTATGCATCAACCTGCAAGCAAACTTCAATTCAGCTATTGTTAGTGCTCACCTTGTTAATTTGAATACCGCTGACCAATTTTAGTACATAAGTTTTCACAAACTACACTGCACTTCTTCACTGGCTACAAGTGGGACAAATGTACTTCCACTTCTGGCATCTGAAAAAGTAGGCTATATTCCAAGAAACCCAATACTCTGGGGAAAATATTCTGTTTCAGAAATGCTCCTTAATTTACTCTTTGAACAACTGTAATCTATAGGATTCCTTTACTATATGTCTAGTCTTTGCTATATGTCTTTGCTATATGTCTAGTCAGCCTTTGTGGCAACATAAAGCTCCTACCAATGTGATATACTGCATTTTTGCATAGGATGATTATGATATACCTTTCAAAGGGCAAAGGAGCATTGTGTGCCATGTGAAAGCACAGAACACCAGAACAATATGGACAGAAGATCTATAGATTACCAGGACAACATGGAATCAACATTGAGGGGGTGATGAAGGAAGGAAGGATGGAAAGCAAAGCAACTACATTGATGATACATATCTTATCTATTATTACACACTTAAAATCCTGCGTTTCCTCCAAGGACCTTAACTGGCATATATAGTTCATTCCTCCTACCCTCAACAATTTCATCCTCAGAATAACCATGTGACGTATGTTAGTGTGCCATCAGGGATAAAGGCAAACCATTGGAGAGTTACAAAACCTGCTGTGGCTGTAGAGACCAATACGGGAGAGATATGTTTTACCTCCCAGTAAGCAGCAGCAATACAACCGGTTGGAAGTCAGGTGAGTGACAGCACCTCACCACACCATCCATTACTGTGTGTTCTTGTGTCTGTGTGTGTGTGTGTGTGTGTGTGTGTGTGTGTGCACGCACAACTCTACATGCATATCTATTTATGTTTTCTTTCTGAGACACGCTTAAAGCACTGCTATTGGTACAATTAATAGGTACTAGATTATCATTAGGTTCCAAAATAAACACACATTAATAATGCTTAGCTTTTACAATTTCCAGCCACAAATGAGTTGCATTTATTTGCGTGTATTTGAGTAGGTTGGTTAGATGTGCACCTATCCTTCGTTCCTTCAACATGTGGCACTCTATGTCTTGGCCAACCCAGCCATTATGCAGAGTGGGACAGCCTGCTCAGGTGGCCAATACTGGGAGGCAAGGAGTGGTGGTCAGGTGATGCTGGACAGAAATGGGTGTGCTATATAGCTATAAGGTGTATCCACCTTAGGCTATGGCCTGTGCTACTACTCTCAAGTGTGGTGAAGGACATTGCCCGTTTGCCAGTGTTAAAGTAAGATTCAACTGCTAGTTCAGGTCAGTTTCGGAATGTGGAAAACAACAGTGGAGGTGGGGGGACTCAACATTTTGCCCTTTACCCGGGACAGTGAAGCATATCCCTATGCCCTGCACTTAGGGAACCACAGACTGGTCCCACATAGCCAGTGGGGTTTGGGATACTTGTTTCATTAAAACTAGTCCCTCTTGCTGTATGACAAATGTCTCTTGAGACTCAGAAGATTTTCAAAAGCAGATTTCCTGACATGCTGTGGGATGCTGTTTGCTATTCACAGTAAAAATGTTTCAAATCCCACTAGACATACCCAAACCTGTTGGACATATCTATGATGGTTCTTTGGATCCTAAATCCATGCAATGTGATGAACACAAATGTATAATTTCTAGGGTTTGGGTTTTGGCTTTTTGGTGTGCTGCCATGGCTAAAGTCCAAGGTGAAAAAAATCAAGGGAGGAGGGGAAAATAAAAAATGACAAATACATGGCTACTGGATTTTCCAAGCATGTCACAAGAATGTGATCTATGCTCTGTACACATGCCGCTGATCTACTTGGAATTTTATATTCTCCGCTTGCAAGGAAACAGAAAAATGTTATTCCCTCTGAGGCCAATTTTCATCTTGTCCTGGAATACTCATTTAAACTTTTCAGAAAACACATTTCTATTTCTAGACATTGGCTCCTGTCCTTTAACACTTCCACTGAAGCAGTACTATTGAAGTCCATAAAACTGCACCTAAGTAATGGGCTTGTGAGGATTGCAGCCCTTAATTAAATATATATATTATATATATTCCTGGTTCAAGAAATATATTTCTCACTGTATTAGCATGTGGAAACAAATTCCTAATCTTATTTTTGACAAGACTACTCCCTGCACATATGGTTGGGTTATTCCATATCCATATGTTCCTTAAGCAGCAGAATCTTATTCAATTACTGGAGAAATGTGATGGCTCAGTGTTGGTTAAACCAGCCAAGAGCAGCTCCTTATTCATCGAGGGGTCAGCTAATGTGTGCCAATATTATGATGCCTAGGAGTGCACACAATATGTTTTCACTCACTGTGTAAGCCCTTAATAAATGTACAACACCTGCAAAATAATGGGTAGAATCATTATTGTCAGGGCTATGGATACAGGTTCTAAAATAAATAAATAGCCAAATAATCAGTGCCAAGCTAACACACACTTTGATAAGTTCCGTAAACAGTATAAATTTTGAAAATTAAAGCAATAGGCATAAATTTGCTTCCATTGCATATTTACTTTGCTTCTCCCGACTATAGTAAAGAACAAAGAGCAATGTGTGCTGGCAGTGTGAACTGATAGTCTTAAATGTTGGTGACTAACCAGGAAAGACATTTAAGGGCCCTACCTTTCTTCCCCCAGAACTCAAGGCATTGTATTCACCGTAATGCTAAGCAAATAATCAGGTCAGCCCAAGGAAATCAACTTGCACAGTGGAATGATCTCCCTCACCTCTCACCCCCACATACCCCCAAATCTTTTCTAGGGGTTCCCCAACCCTGTGCAGCAGATTTGGGGATGGCTTGGAGCACATGCAGGAGAAGGGGATAAATCCTGCTGCATAATACTGCACAAGGCAACAAAATATAATTCCTGTTCAGAAAGATCCAGGCCTACTTCAGAAAGGTTCTGTATCATGTGTGCTCAGACCATGCCTTAGGACTTTTTATGTTACAAGTATCACGTCTTGCTGGTGTGCTCAGCTACCGTGGAAACAGGGTGCTGGATGCAATGAACTACTGGTCTGATCCAAAAGGGTTATTCTTGCATTCCTGTTTTTAGAGCATCCATTTATTAAGGGGTTGATCTTCTTTGACAAGCAAAATTACCAAGAACCTTGAGAAAACTAGATGAATTCTGACTTGAAGTGAAATAATTTTCCTTTTGTGTTTCAAAAACAGTAACAGAATAGATTGGCTGGAACCAAAGGCTTTTTAAAAACAAAAAACAAAAACACTAATGAATGCAGGCACAAGCAATCGATGATGCTGGCCAGAGCCCTTTGCATGAAACCCCTTCTTTAAGTGATATTCTTTTTATATACAGTGGTACCTCAGGTTAAGAACTTAATTCGTTCTGGAGGTCCATTCTTAACCTGAAACTGTTCTTAACATGTGGTACCACTTTAGCTAATGGGGCCTCCCGCTGTCACCGCGCAGCCGCTGCGTAATTTCTGTTCTCATTCTGAAGCAAAGTTCTTAACCCAATGTACTATTTCTGGGTTAGCAGAGTCTGTAACCTGAAGAGTCTGTAACCTGAAGCATCTGTAACCTGAGGTACCACTGTATCATTGTGGTTTTTAACATACAGCATAACAAATATGACAATCAACAGGAAAACAAATTAAAGAGAAGTAACATTATAAAGAGAAAAGGCGAAATATATGTTGGTTCAAAAGCTCACTGAATAAGCACCTACTGTTTTTTGAAAGGTTCAGAATTCTTCTTTTGTCATTTTGACTCATCAAGTGCTGTTCCTATGAGGTTTATTGCAGAAACTGCCTTTGCCCATGCATACAAGATAAGTGTGTAAAACAATTTGTTTTTTGGAAGTCTTTATATGCACTCAAACTGGCATGGAAGGTACACCAGAAGCAATGGCAACCATGCCAGTAAATATATGTGCAAAGGCAGGTCTGTTAGACAGCAACCCTATCCACAAGAAGCTTGCATAAAGCAAGCCAGCATAAAATACATCTGATCCAAATTCTGTTCAGGAGTGGGACCATTGCTGGCTGAACCATCCTAAGTCTGGGAGAGGGAAAACAAGCCACTAAAATAGTGTTTGAGTTAAACCACCCTTTTTGCAGGCTTAATTTATGACCAATGGGCTGAACAGGTATATGATCCAGCCTAAGTTCCATCCCCAGTCTCACCAAGCTCCCAGAATATCCCCCTTTTAAGGCCTTAAGTTCCACAAGATTCAGCTCAGCCAGTTGGGCTAGTGAAGTGCATTGGTGTAAGGTAAAGGCTGCTGCCGCTCTGCCGTGAGTTTGTGGGGAGGACCGCTCCCCCTTGAAGCCCTTTTTCCACCCTGGGCTTGGGGGCGGGCCCTATACTCCACCACAGCATATAAGGCTCCAAGGAGGCCTGGGACATTGATGCTGCCGCTCTGCCGATGAGTCTTGGAGAGGACCGCTCCCCCTGCAATGCCCATTTTCCACCTTGGGCCTGGGCGCGGGCCCCATACTCACTACCGCAGTGTATAAGGCTCCAAGGAGGCCTCGGGTATATGGGGTGGGGTGGGTGTTTATTTGGGTGTGGGAATTTGTTTAATTTAATTTAATTTAATTATGTTGTGTTTGTAACTTTCTTTGTTTTTTGTTTTTACTGTTTTTACTGTTTTATTGTTTTGTTGGTTTGTTTTTTGTATAGGTTTTATTTTGATTTTAAGGGGTGGGGCCAGGGCTGCCTGGGAGTGGGTCCCAGCAAACAAAATGGCTGGGGCAGGTTCCACAGGACAACCAATCTCAGTGATCACGGGTAGGAGGAGTTACACTAAGACCAGACCATGTAATTACCGAGGAAGCAGGCTTAGTCGTTGCTTGAGGACTATCCCTGCCTCCAGGTCTGGTCCTGACCGGATGGATACTGGAATCAGCAAGGGATACCCACATGACCTGAAGGTGCTGCTGTGCAATGCCAGGTCAATGATCCATAAAACTATTGTGATCCATGACTTGATCGTGGATGGAGGATTTGACCTGCCATGCGTAATGGAGACTTGGTTGGATGAAGCAGATGGGCCTGTCCTTGCCGCTGCTTGTCCACCAGGTTTCTCTTACGCACAGCAACCCAGGCCTTGTGGGCGGGGAGGGGGGGTTGCAGTGATTTTTAGGAAGTCTTTAGTCTGCACCAGGCGTCCTATTGGGAAAACCCAGTTTTCTGAGTGTATGTTCTGGAATTTAGGCAATAGGAGCAGTACAGGATTCCTATTGGTGTACCGATCTCCCCGCTGCTCCAAGGATTCCCTGCCCGAGCTGCTTCAGGTCCTGGCAGATGTTCTCCTGGAGACACCTAGTTTGGTTGTCCTAGGGGATTTTAACATCCATGCCGACACGACCTTACAAGGGGCCGCTCGGGACTTCATGGAAAGCATGGCCTCCATGGGGCTGTCCCTGAATAAGTCTGGCCCAACCCATAGCCGCGGACATGCCTTGGATCTGGTGTTTACCTCTATGGATGTTGGTGATCTGACACTAAGTAAAAGCGAAACGAAAGAAGTGCCATGGTCAGATCACTTCCTGGTGCAACTGGACTTCTCCGTGACCCTTCCCCTCTGCAGGGAGGTGGGACCAATTCAGATGGTCCGCCCCCGCCACTTAATGGATCCAAATGGTTTCCAGAGAGTGGTAGGGGATGCTTTATCACATGTTGATGGCCTTTCAGCTGATTCCCTGGTGGCCCGCTGGAATGTGGAGTTAACCAGGGCTATTGACTGTTTGGCTCCGAAGCGCCCTCTCCGATTGCATGGAGTCCGAACAGCCCCGTGGTTTTCCACGGATCTGAGGGCAATGAAACAATCATTGAGACGGCTAGAGCATCGGTGGCGGATGACCCATTCTGAAGCTGACCGGACACAGGTTAGAGCTCAATGTCGAGCCTACCAAGTGGCGGTAGCGACGGCGAAGAAGACTTTCTTCACCGCCTCTATTGCATCTGCAGAAAACAGCAGCAGGAGACTTTTTCAGGTGGTTCGCAATCTAGCGGAACCACCTGCTACATCGGGGCCCAGTACGGGCCACATGATCTCCTGCAATGATTTTGCAAAGTTTTTTGCAGATAAAGTCGCTCAGATTCGGGAAGAGGTAGACGCCACCGTGGGAGCAGGGCCGAGGCGAGAGAGTGCCAGAGTCCTGTCTAGTCAAATTGCGTGGGATCAGTTCCAATCTGTTACCTCCGAGGATGTGGACAGGCTGCTTGGACGAGTGAAACCAACCACCTGTCTCCTGGATCCTTGCCCATCCTGGCTCATAAAAGCTAGCTGGAAAGGGCTGGGCAATGGGCTTCGTGGAGTGGTGAATGCTTCCCTCCGTGAGGGAGCCTTCCCAGACCCGCTGAAAGAGGCGGTTATTAAACCGCTTCTTAAAAAAACCATCTTTAGATGCGGCCACGATGGCCAACTATCGCCCAGTCTCAAATCTTCCATTCTTGGGCAAGGTGATTGAGCGAGTGGTTGCTGAACAACTCCAGGCATGCCTGGAAGAAGCGGACCATTTGGATCCCTTCCAGTCGGGATTCAGGCCTCATCATGGGACTGAAACTGCCTTGGTCGCACTGGTTGATGATCTCCGGCGGGCTAGGGACAAAGGTGAGAGCTGTTTCCTAGTTCTGCTGGATCTCTCAGCGGCATTTAATACCATCGACCATAACATCCTTCTGGACCGTCTTGAGAGGCTGGGAGCTGGGGGCACTGTCATACAGTGGTTCCGCTCCTTTCTCCTGGGCCGTGTTCAGAAAGTGGTGGTGGGGAATGAGTGTTCAGACCCCTGGGCTCTCACTTGTGGGGTGCCTCAGGGTTCTGTCCTCTCCCCCATGCTTTTCAACATCTATATGCAGCCGCTGGGAGAGATCATCAGGGGGTTTGGGCTGGGTGTTCATCAGTATGCGGATGATACCCAGCTCTACCTCTCTTTCAAATCAGAACCAGTGAAGGCGGTGAAGGTCCTGTGTGAGTGCCTGGAGGTGGTTGGAGGTTGGATGGTGGCTAACAGATTGAGATTGAATCCTGACAAGACAGAAGTACTGTTCTTGGGGGACAGGAGGCGGGCAGGTGTGGAGGATTCCCTGGTCCTGAATGGGGTAACTGTGCCCCTGAAGGACCAGGTGCGCAGCCTGGGAGTCATTTTGGACTCGCAGCTGTCCATGGAGGCACAGGTTAAATCTGTGTCCAGGGCAGCTGTTTACCAGCTCCATCTGGTACGCAGGCTGAGACCCTATCTGCCTGCGGACTGTCTTGCCAGAGTGGTGCATGCTCTGGTTATCTCCCACTTGGACTACTGCAATGCACTCTACATGGGGCTACCTTTGAAGGTGACCCGGAAACTACAACTAATCCAGAACGCGGCAGCTACACTGGTGACTGGGAGCGGCCGCCGAGACCACATAACACCAGTCTTAAAAGACCTACATTGGCTCCCAGTACGTTTCCGAGCACAATTCAAAGTGTTGGTGCTGACCTTTAAAGCCCTAAATGGCCTCGGCCCAGTATACCTAAAGGAGCGTCTCCACCCCCATTGTTCTGCCCGGACACTGAGATCCAGCGCCGAGGGCCTTCTGGCGGTTCCCTCACTGCGAGAAGCCAAGTTACAGGGAACCAGGCAGAGGGCCTTCTCGGTAGTGGCACCCTCCCTGTGGAACGCCCTCCCACCAGATGTCAAAGAGAACAACAACTATCAGACTTTTAGAAGACATCTGAAGGCAGCCCTATTTAGGGAAGCTTTTAATGTTTGATGTATTAGAGGATTTTAATATTTTTTTGGAAGCCACCCAGAGTGGCTGGGGAAGCCCAGCCAGATGGGCGGGGTACAAATAATAAATTATTATTATTATTATTATTATTATTATTATTATTATTATTATTATTATTTTAAAGGTAAAGGTAAAGGTTCCCTGGACGGTTAAGTCCAACCAAAGGCGACTATGGGGTTGTGGCGCTCATCTCACTTTCAGGCCGAGGGAGCTGGCATTTGTCCACAGACAGTTTTCTGGGTCATGTGGCCAGCATGACTAAATCGCTATTGGCGCATGGAGGACCGTGATGAGTGCCAGAGTGCACAGAAATGCCATTTACCTTACCGTCGCAGTGGTACCTATTTATCTACTTGCACTGGCATGCACTGATGTATCTCCACCTGAGCAAAGGATGGGGAGTTATGCCAGCTTAGCCTAATTGCCCCAGAAACCTCTCATCTCTGTCAGAGATCTCCTGGATCCTGACCTCGCTCATGCTATAGGATTCCTCCCATAGCTTTGAAATAGGTTACACTGTTTTTATTCTCAATTTAAGGGGGTCCACCCTTATGAAGTTTATAGTTCCTCTAAGATTGCAGTTGGGTTCTCCCACCCCACCCATCCCAATATTAATAAAATGAGTATCTCAGCCACACTTGCTGCAAAATGATGATGAAGAAGAAGAAGAAGAAGAAGAAGAAGAAGAAGAAGAAGAAGAAGAATCGTATCTTTGCTTCCTTCAGAGCAGATGGGATCTTGCCCTGATGACGTTTCAGGCTGTGGAAAGTATTACTGCTGTGGGTTGCAATTTGTGTTCAGACACGAAAACGAAAAGCACACATTTCTCTTAAAAGTTGGAACCAGAGAGCAGGAATATCCTAGAAAGTGAATCAAACATTCCACGGCCCTTAACAAACCTGTGACTAAAAATTAAACATGTGCCCTGGATAATGAAATCATTTCATGAAGGTAACTTGATTCTGAAAAACCTGGTTATATTGTATTTGTGCACATTTTTCCAAGTTGCTCTGTCTCTTTTCAGCATTCATTACTTAGTAAGGATGGGGAAGAATTCAGCTCACTTTTAAAGGCGAACCTACCTAAATCACACTTTCCAAAACAATATATGAACAAAAACACACCCGACCTTTGAAATTCTCACTTCTTCGAATATTGCAATGCATTTCTCTATCAAAGTAATGTTCAAAAAAATGCATTTCTCAAAGCTGGACTTCCATTGAAAAAAAATGAGTTCTGACACCTCTTTGGTTAACCAGTCTTTACTACTTTGTTCAAGGCTTGACTAATTTAAGGACAGAACTACACTTTATACTTCACATGAGGCTATTGCTGCAAATTGCACCCTTGTGATCTACATCTCTCCTCTGAAATGGAGGATCACTTATCCCTTCTTGTGATGTTATTATGTTATGTTATTCTCGCGATTGAAGCGCCAAGTGTTTGAGGACCGGGACACTCACAGGGAAACCAAAATGCTCATTTACAAAGCCATTATACTACCAACTTTACTGTACACTTGAGAAATATGGACCACTTATCAACGCAATCTCCAATTCCTCAAAAGATCCCATCAATGATGTCTCTGAAAAATTTTACACGTCACTTTGGGAAGACAGGCAAACGAATGTCAGTGTACTGGAAGAAGCAAAGATCACCAGTGTCAAAGCAATGATTCTGTTGTTCAGATGCCTGATTATTGTCTTCCAAAGCAACTATTCCCAACTTAAGAATGGAAAGCAAAATACCAGTGGACAACAAAAGAGGTTTAAAGATGTTCTCAAGGCAAACCTTAAAAAATGTAGTATAAGCACCGATAACTGGGAAACACTGGCTTGTGAGTGCTCCAATTGGAGAACAGTCTTTACCAAAGGTGTTGTTGACTTTGAAGAAGCACAAACTCAGGGCAAAAAGGAGAAATGAGCTAAGAGGAAGACACATTTGGCAAACCCTCACCATGATCAACTCCCACCCAGAAACCTATGTCCCCACTGTGGAAGGATGTGTGGATCCAGAATTGGCCTCCACAGTCAGTTATGGACTCACTGTTAAGACCGTGTTCATGGAAGACAATCTTATCTGGCTACGAGTGATCGCCAAAGAAGAGAAGAAGAAACATTTGCAGACTGATAGCATTCACTGGATTGATTTGTGTTCCAGACATGAGACAAATAAACAAACACTGGTAATTTCATCCTCATTTCCATTTATGTCTAAATTCTCTGACATCCCTAGTCAAGAGAGACATAAAGAGATCCTTTCTTCAGAGTTTTCTAATAACTAGTGAAACTTAGACAAAACATCTTTGCAAGCTATGTGCTACAAACAGTAGTAAGGCTAATGCAACTTAGTAGTACTGGTGGACTCAGGCACTGTACCAGTGAGCTTTTTTATCATGCTAGATTTTTATTTGTTTTAGAACATGTTAAATAATCTGAACCTGAGGGAGCTGTGGGTTACATATTGAAATAACTACATTACTCATTTCTTCCAAGAGATCAATGTTAATACATCGGAATTTTGACAGGTTTCTATGCTTTCAAACTAACAGATGTTAGGAAAACAACTCAAAGGATTAGATACTCCTTTGGTGTAATATGACAGCAATCCAGTTAAGGCAATTTATACTCTGATTTACACCAGTGGCAGAGATGACCCTAATACTGCGTTATCGATCTGCCTTTAAAACCCACCCAATGACATATTCTGCTGTCCCATCCTCTCACACAACTCCTGGAGTGTAAGCTGCAGTCATAGTCATGCTTTCTCTTTAAGAAATGCAAATCAATATTAATTAAAATTAGACAAGGATTTGTGATGCAAGGGGTCCCTGTATTCAAAGGACATAGCGGCCATTAAATAAATTTTAAGACTTATTACTTAAAAGACTTTTAAAATGAAGTCAATGCATTGTACGTCCTAAGGGAAACTTCCAGGTCTCTGTACCATGGTAAAACATTAAATTATAGGTGCCACAATCAAAGGCAAACACAATTAAGAATCAAGTGTTTAAATGTTATGTGTCACTCTCTAAAGAATCTATATTAGAACATTTAATTAAAACTTTTTAAATAAAAGAATTCCATAGTGCGAGTTAAAACTGAAAATGGGCCCTTGTTTTGCTCTTATTGAACAACCTGCATATTAAGAGCTCCATGCCTCTCCTGTTCATTATCATGAAGGCAACATTTGCATTTCTTGATAGACTATTCCTGTTTCTTTACCCCCTTTTTTCCCTTGTCTTACATCAGTCAGTGGAAAGAGTGCCACCACAGGCCATCATTAACCTTCCAAATCTGCCTCAAAACAAATAGTACAAGAGCTCACTAATTTGAAGATCAAAAAGCCACTTGTCCATTATATAATTGGAATGAAAGGCAAAATGTTGCCGTTCTGAAGAGCATAGTAATTACTAGCTGTTAATTGCTCTCTCGTGGTGGCTCACTTTTAATTAAAAAGAACAGCTCGTCGCAGGCCGATAAGCAATGGCGGAGACCACTGGTTTAATCAACAAAGCAGAAAAATTCGTTTCTGCTGTGGCCAACAACAGCTTGAGAAATCTTCAGATGTCCAATTGAGATTAAAAACTGTCTATTTAGTGCAGTCAGATTTTATTTTAAACCAAGGAAATGACTATTTGAAGCCTTCCAACACGAGTGTCCCCACTACATCCCCGCTGGTGCTCGCAGGGACTAATCGCTTGCTTGTGGTTGTGATCACTCAAGTAAAGAAATTTAGCTACTTTCCTCTTGACTCCATCATTCTTGGGTAATTGGCCTGTCTGAGGTGAGCACTTCTTTTTTTAAGGAAAAAGAAAGAAAGAAAAGAAAGTGCTTTAAAGTATAGAAGGCCCACAGACTGTGCATTTAATTACTGTTCATATTTCATGCAGTCAAACAGAATTTCATTTAAGAAGAAAATGATTTACCTATCTTTAAAAAGCCTTCATATGCATGGCTCTGAGTTCTGCACCCCCCTTCTTTTTACCATCCTATTTACATGCCAAAAAAGAGAGGCAAGCATTCAGAACATCAGTGTTAATACTTTAAGAAGCTTCTGTCTTTTTAATCTGCACCACACATAAGCGACAGCTATCTTTAAGGCAAATAATACTACATTTCAGGATAACAGTTTATTTAGTTAAGCAGGACTGCATCTCAGTTAAGTGGGGCTATTTTTCCCCCTAGTCTGTCTCATCTCTCTCCAGCAGTGAACAGTTATGTCCATTACCAGCTTCAGTACACATACCCTTTCATCTGTAACCCACTGGGTTCCTGGAGGTATTTTGCATTTGGCCCTCTGCTGTTCAATATTTATGTGCTTCTGCTAAGTGAAGGTTCTGCTTCATATCTGAGAAAGCAGCATACAAATGTGTGCATGTAAACAAATCTTCAGCTATCTAGCACTGCTGGACCACAATCCAATACTAAGTTAGATGTGCTTCAGCCCACTGAGTTCAGTGGATTTAAGCATTCCCATGTTTACATTGTGACCAAGTATTTCTGCTTGCTCTTCCAGCCTTGGAACAAGTATGCAATAAGAACGTAAGAACAGTCATACTGCAACTTTTTTACAGTATAATGTAAGAAAGAAATAATTCTGAGTTTCTAGGCACCAGAAACAACGTTTTTTGCCTTCTTGCTGTTAACATCTGCTAACATATGTAGTAATTCACTGCTATAAAATGATGGGCATGGATAAACTTTTATCACTTACAGTAGCAGGTATGATCCAGCAAAAGCTAACCACTTTTAATTTCCTTTGGTTTTAGAAGTAAGTAGATTCAGGCTGCAATGCATTATACATTTACATTGGAGTAAGTCCCAATTAACTCAATGGGGCTTGCTTCTGATTAAGCAGGTACAGAATTACACTACAAAGTATAAGTTGAATTGTGCCATCTGCCTGTTCAGAAGCAAGCCTCAATGAGGTTAATGGGTCTTACTTCCTGGTATGTGCGTATTTGCCCCAGGAAGTTTCAATCCTAAATACATTTAGGACTATGCTTTGCATCTGTACCCTTGATATCAGTACACCTTAAAAATGCTTGACATTGACCAGATGCTCCTTATTTCATTTTGTATGAAACTAATCAAACACCAGTACAGCCTGTAAAACAGGTCTTAGGGTGTAGTTGACCCTACTGGAATTAATACTATGGCTACTGATTTGTTTAACTGATTAAACAAATCTGCTTATTACCAATAATGCAGTATAAGTGTATTTTGGGTTATAATGAAGGGAAAAAATGCAACAAATTAATAATCAAAATAATCATTTGTGGTTAGAATAAAAAGCTGTACAGTGGTACCTTGGGTTACAAACGCTTCAGGTTACAGACGCTTCAAGTTACAGACTCCGCTAACCCAGAAATAGTACCTCTGGTTAAGAACTTTGCTTTAGGATGAGAACAGAAAATGTGCGGCGGCGGTGCGGCGACAACAGGAGGCCCCATTAGCTAAAGTGGTACCTCAGGTTAAGAACAGTTTAAGGTTAAGAACGGACCTCCAGAATGAAGTAAGTTCTTAACCCGAGGTACCACTATATTTCATATTTTTCCTTCCATTTAACACACCATAACCTTTACAATTTCAAGCAAACAAAAACAAACAGCTGTCAAGCTCCTGCTTCAAATCCCGCCTCAGTCATGGCTTATCAAAGGACCTCAGGCAAAACCACAATCTCCCCACCTTAATCCCTAATTGCAAATATGGGTATAACAGTACTGGCCTGTCTTGCATGCCTGTTGTAAAGTGAAACTTTCTCCACACTGCATTACAAGTTATTGTTGTATGAATGTTCTCTGGCTAATCATAATGGCCCTCTCTAGTATTTTAAGTAGCTTGGCATGAGAGTGGACAGAGCCCTGACTCTGAAGCCAAATACTGAAAAGGTAGGTGTTACGTGTTTCAAGTGTTTGAATCTGGGAGGTGGGGCGATGTCCTGTTCCAGATAGAGTTGCTTGAATATGGAAACAGGATGAAGTGAACTTACGGAAATGTGAGAAAGTACATAGGCCAGATTCACCCATCCTTAATGGAAAGTCTCCTCTGTGTTAGAAATGACTATGTTATAGGAACTGCCCACTGAATCTGCACATGGATTCTGTGATCCAACAACCTATGGAGGGCATAAGCAGGTTGGGGAATGCTGGCCTCCTATCAGGTGCAAAGAATGACATCTTCTTTCTAAATGAAACCATTGCCTTTGTAAGATTCCCTACACACACACACCTCTAAGTCCACTCAAAGCATTTGGACTTCCTTCATTCTTGACATCTGCACAACTGGGAAACTAATCTGACCTGATTTTTTTAAAAAAATAAAAAAATCCCATTCAATGTTCCCATCTGAATCTGCATCCTCCTACGCCCGCATACCACTAGATAACGCCAACTTGCAACAATGTGTTTATCGGCAGACTTTTCTGCACATTCATTTTCCTGTGTTCATTCATGCCAGCCTGTTCGCCTGCTCTGACTGCACCCAAACATGATAACTCTGTGACCTCTTATGTTCGCTTTGTGATAACACAGCCTGTGAAGAAATGTTTCTCTTCTCCCTCCCTTCCCTCCCCACTTTCTCCTGCTACCAATCTTCAGTCAGCACCTGTCACCAGAGAGAGTCTTGACTTTCGCAGTTTTCTCTTAGTTCTCTATGCTTCCCACCCCCCACCCTGTTTTCTTTCTTCTTTTTTTCTGCCCAGGCTCGTTTTAAGGTTTATCAGAGGAAACACTTGCACTCCGAAGGATGGCCTCCACACTGTGACAGATTAATCCAAGTTGAGTGAACTTCCTTAATACAGAGGGCTCTAATTATTATGAAGGCACTTAGAACACAATGAGAGCTGACATCTGACAGACCATTCTCTGCCAGCTTGGCATTGTCTTACTGTCAGGCTCTGTCAGTTCCCAGCCTTAATTACATCCTGTTTACAAACATTAGGCCTGACTTCAGATGAAGTCCTAACAAAGGTTGACAAAGGTCAGGGTCACATCACAAGGATGTTATCTGTCTGTGTGCTCCTACTGATAAAGGAGGAGGAGGAAGAAGATTGGAGATGATTTGGGGAGACAACTTTGGTAGCAAACAACACACACACACACACACACACTTGACAAATCTGAAGTATATGAATGTCTGCAGACTAAGGTGAGCCAAGGACACATTTCTTTCCGACTATGGTCATCTCAAAGGAAATGTCACTGGATGCTTGTCTGGCCCCAGTAGCACTAGAGATGAATACTGAATACAAGTTGCTGGAAACTGCAGAGGGGAGAATGTTGTTGTGCTCAGATTCTGTTTGCATGCTTTCCATGGGTTGGACCACTTAGGAACAGGATGCTGGAGTAGATGAGTCGCTGGCTTCTTCTTATGCACTTATGCTGTGGTTCAAGGCTGTCTATAAAATGGCAAGCTGTGACCTCAGAGAAGCTGAGCCTATGGCAAACATGGGGGTGGGTAACTGAGTCATTTGCAACAAAGACGTTCTGCAATATCAGGTCCCAGATGAATGGAAATAACTGATCATATTTCATAGGCTTTGTGGAGGGAAGCAAAGCCCAGGGATCAGGGAACCTAGGCATAATAAAAGACCCCCAAACTCCTGGTACCTCAACAGCTGCCATCATCTACCATTTACAGCAAAGCTGGTAGGAAACCTGATGTGCAAAGAGCCAACTGGACCCCAAGGTTCATGGGGTGTCCAGAAAAAACTTAAAGAGGCCCCTTTAATATAGGGAGATTTGAACTTCGGTAACCTGAATCCATTGGTACAGTTTGAGCCCAGACACAGTCTTGTAAGAATTAGACAAGTTAAAATCAGGCTTTTTAAAGGCAACCAGAGTTTACAGACTTGAAAAAAGTAAAAAGCTTAAGGAAAAAATGGAACATTTCAGAAGAAAAGTTCTTACACATCTATGTAACTTGAGCTGCATCTGGCCAAGTGGGATCTACCTTCTCAGAAGAAGAAAAAACAGGGTTTTTAATATTAAAAAATCATTGCATTCTTAAAAGGGGAAATAAAAACCTCTCCTAGAAAATGAGATGCCCAAAAGCAGTAGCACTCAGGAGGAAGTTCTGAATGCTCACAAGGAACACTCTGCAAATTACTCATCAATCTCTCCTTTAAGTCTTCCTTTTGAAGGAGAAGCAACCAATATAACAATTCCCACTCCTCTTAAAAATAACAACAGTTTACCTGGAAAGAGAGGGCAATAATCTTATTTTACATGTGCAACAAGCCTTTCTTTTTGTTCCTGTTATCTCTCTTGCTCCCAGAAACTAAATACTGTGTGAAAGGCTATCAATGGCAACTTGCCACAATGGGTATGATCTACCTCCAGTCAGAGGCAGTATGCCTCAGAATGCCAATTGCTGGGAATCACTGATGGGGAGTGCGCTGCTGCACTCATGTCCTGTGTTTGGGCTTTTTGTGAGCATCTGGTTGGCCACTTTGAGAACAGGATGCTAGACAAGATACACCTTTGGCCTAATCCAGGTTCTTTTTATGTTCTTATGACCAAGTAATTTGTGTATCCACAATTTTTACTCAAATGAAAGCAGTCTGTAGAACATGCAACATAATCCTATTCACATTTACTCTCTGAAATACCATATTTTTTGCACCATAACACTCACTTTTTCCTCCTAGAAAGTAAGGGGAAATGTCTGTGCGTGTTATGGAGCGAATGCCTGCGGGTGGCGGGGGGGGGGAGGGATCTGCTGCAGTCGTGAGCAGAGGATCCATGGTTCCCCTTCCTTCCCTCCTTCGTGGTTACAAAGCATGGATCCACATGGATCCTCAGGATTTTTGCATTGGGCTACTCCAAACTCACTGTCAGATCACATGTCTGTGGCCACAGCATGAACCACAAAAAATCATATATCCACTATTTCGTTTAGAATATTTTTTTTCTTGTTTTCCTCTAAAAACTACGTGCGTGTTATGGTCTGGTGCGTGTTATAGAGCGAAAAATACGGTAAGTCCTGCTAAGTTCAAGGGGCTTACGCCAAAGTAAATGTACAGCAGACCGCAGCCTTAATTACAAGTGTGTGGGGTTCTTCAATGATTAGGGATAAAAGCACATATCAAATTGATTTCAATATGATATATGTTTGCTGGATTCTGCTCTTTAGCAGCAGACAGCTAGCAAGCAAGCAAGCAATAAAAGGTCTATACTTTAGAAAATCAAATCAAATCAAAAGAAAAGAAAAATAATAAAACCTATGGAATGGAGTTATTGTTCATTCACTTCACAAGTGTTATCAATCATTGCTACAACTCACTCCCCAATCTGAAACAGGTTAGTGCAAGTGGCTGAAGACTATAGAAATACAAAACTAATATTTCACAACAGTTCTGCAACAAGTCTGCGGCACCACACTTAACTAACCCAAACAAGAAAATCCAATTTTAAAGGGAGAAAAAGACTGAAAAATGAAAAGGCGGATTTGTGGCCAGTGTCTTGCTTTGAATCCACCAGGGCCTACATTGTTTTCATTGCTGAGGCATGCAAATGCATAATGGTTTAAATGAATTCTGACATTTTAACTCTCAAAGTCCTTCAGACTGACTTGCTTAATGGCTTCCCTCAGCAATGAGTTATCAAGGCTGGCTGAGGCCAGCGACAGAGCAGCTACACAGAAACTATAGAACAGTCAGCAGCATATCTATTTATTTACTTTTAAAACTTATATCCCACACTTTACCTTGGAATGGGTGGGTTGCAGTGATAAATCTGTAAAACTATGAGTGATAAAAGAAAAAAACTTTAAACTGGCAATATAGTAATAGAGCATCTTACCAATTTTCTGCAGTTCAGGAAACCCTATGCATTAAAAAGATGGAAGAGGCAGGTTTTCAGCTGGTGCCTAAAACTAAACAGTGTTGGCACCAGCCAAACCTCCAGGGAGGATGCATTCCAAAACCGGGCTGCTATTAATGAGAAAACCCTTCAGCAGCAGGTCACCGACCCCCCCTGAGCTTCCGGAAAGCTGGAATTCAACAGGACCTCCCTTGTAGAGCTAATGTCATGGGTAAATTGATATGGAGGGAGGGTGATCCTTCAAAGAATTGAGTCCCAAGCCACTTAGGGCTTTGCACACCAAGACCAAAACCTTGGGTTGGGCTTGGTAGTTCATTGGGAGCCAGTACTTCTCTTTAAGAGATGGTGCAATATGGTCCCTATGTGTCAGACTCAACACTAGCACTAGCTGCAACTTCTAGACTGTGTTTGAGGAAAACCCTGTGTAGAGCACAATGTTGTTGTTTAGTCGTGTCTGACTCTTTGTGACCCCATGAACCAGAGCACGCCAGGCACTCCTGTCTTCCACTGCCTCCCGCAGTTTGGTCAAACTCATGTTAGTAGCTTTGAGAACACTGTCCAACCATCTTGTCCTCTGTCCTCCCCTTCTCCTTGTGCCCTCCATCTTTCCCAACATCAGGGTCATTTCCAGGGAGTCTTCTTTTCTTATGAGGTGGCCAAAGTACTGGAGCCTCAGCTTCAGGATCTGTCCTTTCAGTGAACATTCATGGCTGATTTCCTTCAGAATGGATAGGTTTGATCTTCTTGCAGTCCATAGGACTCTCAAGAGTCTTCTCCAGCACCATAATTCAAAAGCATCAATTCTTCGGCATTCAGCCCTCTTTATGGTCCAGCTCTCACTTCCATACATCACTACTGGGAAAACCATAGCTTTAACTATACAGACCTTTGTCGGCAAAGTGATGTCTCTGCTTTTTGAGATACTATCTATGTTTGTCATCGCTTTTCGCCCAAGAAGCAGGCGTCTTTTAATTTCGTGACTGCTGTCACCATCTGCAGTGATCATGGAGCCCAAGAAAGTAAAATCTCTCACTGCCTCCATTTCTTCCCCTTCTGTTTGCCAGGAGGTGATGGGATCAGTGGCCGTGATATTAGTTTTTTTTTATGCTGAGCTTCAGACCACATTTTGCTCTCTCCTCTTTACCCTCATTAAGAGGTTCTTTAATTCCTAACAATATACCGCCTTGTTGTACTCCTTTCCCAATTTTGAATCAATCAGTTGTTCTATATCTAGTTGTAAGTGCAGCTTCTTGTCCCACATAGAGATTTCTCAGGAGACAGATGAGGTGATCAGGCACTCCCATTTCTTTAAGAACTTGCCATAGCTTGCTGTGGTTGACACAGTCAAAGGCTTTTGCGCAGTCAATGAAGCAGAAGTGGTTGTTTTTCTGGAACTCTCTAGCTTTCTCCATAATCCAGCGCATGTTTGCAATTTGGTCTCTGGTTCCTTTGCCCCTTCAAAATCCAGCTTGCACTTCTGGGAGTTCTTGGTCCACATACTGCTTAGGCCTGCCTTGTAGAATTTTAAGCATAACCTTGCTAGAGTGTGAAATGAGTGCAATTGTGCGGTAGTTGGAGCATTCTTTGGCACGGCCCTTCTTTGGGATTGGGATGTAGACTGATCTTTTCCAATCCTCTGGCCACTGCTGAGTTTTCCAAACTTGCTGACGTATTGAGTGTAGCACCTTAACAGCATCATCTTTTACAATTTTAAATAGTTCAGCTGGAATGTCATCACTTCCACTGGCCTTGTTATTAGCAGTGCTTCCTAAGGCCCATTTGACTTCACTATCCAGAATGTCTGGCTCAAGGTCAGCAACCACACTACCTGGGGTGTGCGAGACATCCCTATCTTTCTGGTATAATTCCTCTGTGTATTCTTGCCACCTCTTCTTGATGTCTTCTGCTTCTGTTAGGTCCTTACCACTTTTCTCCTTTATTATGGTAATCTCTGCATGAAATGTTCCTTTCATATATCCAGTTTTCTTGAACAGATCTCTGGTTTTTCCCATTCTATTGTTTTCCTCTATTTCTTTGCATTGCTTATTTAAGAAGGCCCCCTTGTCTCTCCTTGCTATTCTTTGGAAATCTACATTCAATTTCCTGTATCTTTCACTATCTCCCTCACATTTTGCTTGCCTTCTCTCCCCCCCTATTTGTAAGGCCTCGTTGGACAGCCACTTTGCTTTCTTGCATTTCCTTTTCACTGGGATGTTTTTTGTTGCTGCCTCCTATATAATGTTACGAGCCTCCATCCATAGTTCTTCAGGCACTCTGTCCACCAAATCTAAATTGCAATAGTCTAAATGGGAGATTAGAGTATGGGTCACAGTGGATTGGCTATTCCTGTTCAGGAATAGCCATAGCTAGCAAACTATCTGGAGATGAAAATAGGCACTCTGAGTCACTGAATCCACTTGGGCTTCCAGCAAGAAGGTAGAGTCCAAGAGTACTCCTGTGGAATCCAGGACTATAAACCTGTTATTTCAAGAGTGTCCACCAACTTGATTATCTGACATGGGAGCCACCAATCCACAGCACCCCCCATCCTGTGGGATTAAGCTTCAGTTCAGTGGTCATCATTAAGCCTATTACTGCCTACATACATGGGTCAAACACCTGCACAGCTTCACCTGATTTAAAAGGCACGGAATTTGCTGTTCACTTGATTCCCAGGACCAGGAGAATTCAGATGCACAGTGTCCAACCATTGTCTCTGGTGGCACATTAGCATGGCTTCTTCATCCAGATGTTACTAGGTTAATGTGGGCAACACCATGGGGAAACTATTCAGTTCTTATCTATAATAAAGTGAGATTACTCACTTGGAAGGCCCATAACAAGAGGCTGTTTATCTGTGAACAGACTAACACACAACACAGGAAAATGAAAGTAACTACAAGAACAAGCTAAGAAGTGGACTCTTAGTGCCAACCCATAATAAACTAAAGACAATATTTAACTCTATCATTACTAATTACTACAGAAAAATCTCCTGCACCACTGCATTTGCAAATGAATCAGTTCTAACTTTTTTTAGCATTATGGTTTCCTGTGGCATCAAATTGTTTAAGCACAGAGAGGACTGTATAGTTGGTGAAACAGGTTCTAAGTGTTTCAACATGAAGTCTTGTCTCAATATAGAACAATGCCTAAATTCATGTTGCTGTATGTTTGCTCATTAATTTGTGATATTTTTAGGCCGCTCCTTTACAAAATGTTATTAGAATGGCTTACAGGATTTCAAAAAACCCTAAACCAAATTAAAAACAAATGGCAATAAAATGAACAATAGAATGTGACACAGTATAAAAAGTCTAAAAGAGAATACTACACAAAATTGAAAGGGCTGTAGCATGCTGTATTTGAAAGGCCCGAGGAACTAGAAAGGTCTCCACCTAGCACCAATAGGCATTCCTCTGGAAGTCTTATAAGAAGCTGCTGTAGAAGAGGGACTGTGAGCAACATTGGCATTTCTAGGACCAAGGTGAAACTGTTAAGCTCCCTTGTTATTATGATAAGGATGACTTTGTATGGACACTGCATAAAGCTTGCAATAAAGCTTGCACACAATAGCACCACTGAGTCCACAATAAACTGCCATGTGGAAGTTACTTTGTGTGTCAACGTGGCAGTCTGACTTTTTCTACCTAAGTAGAGAAGATATCTGACTATGTCTTCTGTTCTGCACCAATATCCTAGTCAACATTTTGCAATCTGGCCCTTATCCTTTACACACTCATGAAGAAATCCCATTGCTTGCACTAAGACCTTTCGCTGGGCAAGTTGAGGACTAAAACCTGTTCCACTTTATACAACGTAAAATAAATTAATGACTTTCAACTAAATTGTTGTTCTAACGGAAGGATTAGTGCTAGTACAATGGGACTTTCCCCCCACTTCCCCCTGTGTGCACTCCATGCTGCCCCTAAAACTGCTGTGCAAGGTTGGAGGGAAACCCGGAACAGGTTTAGGAAACACACAGGAGTGTGAGATGTGGAAAATATTACATTGTACAGAGGAAAAGGCATTGCTCAAACGGATCCAGTGATGATTTTCAGCCCCATAGTTCTTTATTTCAATCTAACAAGCACTGAGAAAAAGTTCCATAATTTTTACAGAAGTATTTAAAATATATGCATTTAATGTTCCAATATTTTATAGTTCTGGAAACACACCTTGTTTTTAATTCCCATGATTTACTTTACTATATCCCTTCTGGTGGCCCTCCATTCAGAATCATCCCCACAGCGCATTATACAGTAATCATTGCTTTGGTCCATGAAAAAAGATTCATCAATGAAACAAAGTGTCACAATCACACAAGACAATTTTTAGATAAGCTGAGAAGAGGGAAGTTCTGGAAACTACTGGCTTGTTATACATTCAGAGAGAAGATTGCATTCATGAACCACAACTTGAATTATAGAAATCGCATTTGGCTCAGAGGTACTGTATGCCGCTGAAGAGATGATAAGATTGCAGAAAGGCAACCCTGAAATTATCATTGGAGGATGACATTGGAGATATGGAAGAACAGTAATACAAGGCTGTGCACTACTTTCATATGAAATCGATTCAACGTGACAAGCTAAATTTATTTACTTTATTGATTTTAAATTTTACATGTGCGGCAACATAAGTAAATCTTTCATGGTAATTCTAAATCTTGAAACATACTGTAAATAAATAATAAAAAACCGGTGTACAGAACAACCATTTCTCTGGACTTGTAGTGCATTATTCTTAAAGCCCAAGACAATTTTTTTTAATGAATACTTTCAATCTGCCTGAGCCGTCAGCATTTGTATTTGCTTTAGAGTTTGTAGCACATGATGTTTCAAGAATTCCAGTTAGCAATAGTTCTTTAAGGCAAAAGGCAAGTATAAATAAACTGATCCTCTTGTATTGCATAAACAGAGCATGGGATGTAGTTTTGCAGCAAGCGTACTAAGAAACTGCTATCCAATCAAGTAAAGATTTAATGTTCTGTGATCAATGAATTGACAGATAAAGCTGGAATGCTGTTCTGCTCAAGGCAACCAAGGATGTTGCCTTATAAAGACCAAATGTTTTCAAAACTGCTTCTGATATTACAGTTTGCCAGCCATGTGTGGCATTGTCTCTTAGAGAGAATTAACATCAGATCTATTTTATTTATTTATTTAGAATACTGCACAGAACCTGCCCATACATTAATCATAGCCATTAACAGGAACATCTCTATTCCACATCACTGCAGAACTGTAATACAACATTTATTGGCCTAGTTTGCACATCACGGTAAGCCAAACTATGGCTAACTAGGACTATGCAAACATGCTGGCTCCTCCTCAGTCCTTTAGCATAGTGCAATGCATCAGCCAAGCCAAGGTTTGGCTAAGCATGTCGTTCAAACCCAGGATTGTCTTTCCTTTTTAACCATGATCAGCAGCCAAGGTTTCTCCTATGGTTACAGATTGTGCTTAAAAAGAAGAGACCTTAACCACAATCCTGCGTTTGGACAATGTGCCATACTATACTAAAAGACCCAGGGAGGAGCAAAGTGGCTGCAAGCTCCTCTCTAAGAGCCAGTACATTTGCAGTGTCCTCATAAGCCATGGTTTGGCTTACCATGATGTGTGAACGAGGTCACTCTTACTTCTATAGGAAAATGAATGCAAACAAATGCCTAGCATGAGCAAGCACAGATGTGTTCTGAGACATATATCATGAGACTTAAAAAAAAAAAAGAACCATTAAGCTAGTTTATACATGCAGGCGCATCACTTGTGTTCTTGTCACTTGTTTATACTTGATGACCTATGAAGTAAGAGTGAGTATCTAGGGAACATAGACAGTAATCTGGAGATAGGAAAACACAGTGCCCACAGCAATCATGTAAACATGTAGACATGTAAACTATGTCTCCAAAAGCCATTTGGCAGCTCACAGCTCCACTGAGGAACTAAGAACATCCATTACTTGTCTTCATTAAGTTGTATCTGGACATGAAAGCAACTCATGCAAGTCACTGCATTTCTTCAGGCGGTAACATGCAGTCACAATATAATAAAATTATTGACATGATGAGGAAGGTGTTACAGAGGATACATAAGAGACTTGCACCTTTCCTTTGCATGCTTCCAGTGCACCACCCACAAAGATGACCCATGCACCTCATCTTGGGTGAGATTTGAGTGGTACATGCACCTCTGGAATGCATATGCCTCACCAAAGGAGAAAAACATGTCACCCCTTTAGATGTTTCACTGGAGGTGTGACAGGAAGTTGTGCAGGTTCAGTGCACATCCCAAGGAGCCTCCAATGTTTTATACAGTTAGTCTTGCTCACGGTGGACTCACTGAAGTTAATGGAATTGACTTAGTCATGCCCATTGCTTTGAATGGGTCTACCCTGAATATGACCCAAGCCATATTCAACTATTAATTCAATTCCCTGAAGCTGCTTCATGTTTATCTAATGCAAACTGCTTAGAGACTATCTTACAACCAAGCAGTAAATCAATGTTGTTATATAAACAAACAAAATCTTGTTTGCTAACACAATGAAAACCATGGAGTATGACAGCGGTATTGTGAAATGACCTGTCACAAAACCTAGCTCCATCAACGCACCCATGAATGAAATTAGGCAGTGTCTCATACCAATAACTTCTAAACTAATGTTCAAGAATGTTCAGATGACAGTGATAGTACTGGGAATATCTAGATGGTGAATAGTTATGCATTTACATCAGATCCAAATGGAGGACAAGTGTCTGGTGGCTATCTGGAGCTTCAGAGGGTGTACAGCATATGCTTTGCATGCAAAAGCCCAGGTTCATTCCCCTGCATCTCCACGTAGAATGGGAAAGACCTGCATCTGAAAACCTGGAGAGCTGTCACCAAATATTGGCAATACTGTGAGAGATGGGCCAGTGGTCTGACTTGATACAAGACCACTTTCTATGTTCTTTTGTAATTATTATTATTATTATTATTATTATTATTATTAATACCCCGCCCTCCCCAGCCAAGACCAGGCTCAGGGCGGTTAACAACTGGCTGTACTGTACCAGTTGTTGTGGTACAAAGTGGGAAATTGCCCTTTTGTCCACCTTGCAAATTTCCCAGATGCATTTACTGGATGTTGAACTAGATAGGATTTCAGCCTGATCCAGCAGGGCTCTTCTTGTCTTATAACACATGGTTGCAAAGATGAGAGCCAATAGTATGAATTAGCCTTCAGTCCAGTGGCCAAACACTGTTGTAAGAGGCCAGCATAAGTCCTGCTAATTCCTTAACGACAGACAAACTTTTTACCTGGGCCATAGCAAGCCCATGGAATATGCTGTCTAATTACCAGCGTCCTTTTCCACCCACTGAGTCAACAAACCAACCACGTTTCTTGGCTTAGTGCAGCTTCCTCATACTAACCCACAGAAATGTTTCAGTGTACTTCTCTCTTGACCAAAATCCATACAGTTAACCCAATATTGTCTCAGCAAGCAGGGAGAGGTCTTTGTGGTTTATATTTCATAAATATCCTTGTTATCAGCTTACAAAGCAATAGGAAAATTCTAAACATAGAAAAGACAAAATCTTCATTGACTTCTTTTAAGTTAAGAAAAGAAGGGTTTATTTGGTTGAGGGTTTTTAAAACATTTTTTGAAATAAAACTTAAATACATTTGTAATGGGATGAAAATGTTTTTGAGCACAGATTAGCCTATCACAATAAAAGATTAGCTGGATAGAAATACAGCAACACTCACAAAATCAGCCTGTACAGATTTTTGTCAGCTGACGCACGTTACCTGGAGTTTTTGATTTCATTATGTTAAATGCTATTAATCTGGGTATATGATTTCAACAGTGAAGAGATGGAATTTGTCATCTGGTAAAGGAAAACATTATTTTTAAAGGAGTAAAAGATTAATGTTTCACCGTGGACTCCTTAAAACCTTATGCAGCAACAGCACCGTAATATTAATCCAACTTTGATGGGTTTTGCATAAGGCTCATAATTAAACATTTTCTTTTTCAATATTTTATAGAATCCCCATCTGTTTTTAATGGCATCATTTTGATGTTTTTCTTAATCATTCTGGCAGCCTGTGCCTGAAGCTTTATTTTTTGTTCCTAATGTCTTCTTCGACAGAGCCTGTATTGTGCCAAGGCTGAGTGAAGGCTTTTGGAAACCAATCACTATGATCTCCATTGCTTTCTTTCCGTGCATTCCAGGCTCTTGGTAAGCACAGCATCTGATCAGGGCTTTTTGCATTTGCATGCACAAGGCAGCAAGCACTTAAGAGTAGCATCAAGCATTGAAGGGTGGGTCCATGAAGAAGTCATTCTCTGCCATTCCTCACAGATGGCCATCCCACCACTGTTTGCAAGAGTAGGCCAAGCAAATATGTTGGGAGACAGAGCAGTGTGATTCTCCAGGGCAAGGGTTGGTAGGTAATGGGAAGTCAACTTGCTGAAAGTAACACATTAATTACAGAAGGCTTGTGTCGCATATCAAATAAGGTTTGCTTGTTTATTTAGGGCCCTTTTTGGGTTGCCCTTCTTCCAAGGAGCTCCAGGTGGCATGCATAGTGCTTCTTCCTCTCCTGTTTTATCCTCACAACAACCCCATGATGCTGGTTAAGCTAAATGGATGCTGAGTGGTCCAAAGTATTTCAATTTTTTATTTTATTAATATAGTAATATCTTACATTTCCTCCAAGGAGCTCCCTATTGATTGTCACAGCAACCCTGGGAGGTAGCTGAGTGCGGATTTGAACCCGTGTCTTCCAGGCCCTAGTCCGACACTCCAACCACTATGCCACACTAGTTTCAGTTTCTGACTTCTAGATCTGGAATATGTTCCTTCTACCAGCTGAAACAAAGAGCTCATTTAGCTTATCACAGCAGCGGGGCAGCCTTCCCATGGGTCTAGCCTTGGAGCTGAGCTTTCAGTGTGGCTGCCCCTGCTTTGTGGAACAGTATCCCTGTTGAGATGTGACAGGCGCCCAGTATCTGTACTTTCCAGAAACAACTGAAAACCTTATTTGTTTTGACAGGGTTTTCCAGCTGGATGAAAAGGCCTTTGCCTTTGGTATTCATTTTGTACTGTTTTTAAACCTATCTGTAGTTGTGTTTTTCTACTGTTTAAAAAAAACCCCTATTTTTAACTTTTTTATGGTGTGGTTGTAAAATGCCTTGACACTCATATAAAAGGTGATTCAATTCATTAATAAACAATAATAAATAGAGCTAAAGAATTGGACCTCCCATTTCTAAAATGAACCAACAATCCAAACCGTGATGATCCACAATTTAGCATCACTAACAGCTGGTAGTAACAGAGGTCCTGCATTTTCCTTTGTTCTGCACATCTATGTAGACCTAGCCCTGTTACTAGGCACAAAAGCCATTCATGGAGAACTCTTCTATGAGGCAATATTTTGGGGAACCTCAAGCCACTGTTGTTCATCATCGTGCTCCCAAGTATACCTTTTATGTGTTACGTTAAATCGCTGTCTTTTCAACTTTTTACTTCTGTTCTCCTCGCCTTCTGGTGTAGGAGATTAGATTCCAGCAGTATACACTGAGGTCAGTGTTCACCTGGATATTTCCGTGAACTAGCCTCCAATTAAGATAGTGTGCCTGGAGCTACCAGCCGTTCAATCTATATAACAGAACTAATGATAGGTTTGGATTACACTGCAGTGAACTTCAGTGGTTATGCAATCCTTTTCCATCATGGGTGAATTACTCAGCAAAGGTACCTTGTTATGAAACAGACCAGGTACAATTTACTGTTTGAACACAGAGAGATCTTTGCGATCCTGTTTGTGCTTACTCAGATGCAAGTATCAAAGTTTAAGTGTTCAATGGGACTTCCTAATTTTATTTTAGTTACTGTGCACACATATCTTTGTCTCCTCATAAATAAGCCTCAGAGGGTTATAGCTAACTAAGTTTGACTCAGCTTATCAAAATTAATGAACCCAAGTTAGTCCTACTGATTTCAGTGGGTCTACTCTGAGTAGAACTAAATGTTGAATGGAATCTATTGAATTCAATGAGACTTTACTCCCAGATAAGCATGTATAGGACTGCAGCCTTATGTTGCATTTTGTTTTTAGAGACTTATGCCCCATACTTCAACAAGTTCCTATGGAGGCTTACAAAGGCAACTGCTATGCAAGCATCTGTATGGACTGTGGAGCACAGCCACCTCAGCAGCATTCCATGTTAAAATATTCTGAAGAGAAGGAGAATAAGCCAGTGCTGTGAATGCTCTGGCATGTAAGACCAATGCAACATCAGCAGCACCAACCTTTTTAAGAGCAATGCTCTGGCAGTGGCTTCTCCCACTTTTGTTTGTTAGGTGGAAAGAACCAGCTGCCATTGTAAATGAGGGACAATACTGCCAGGGATGGTTCAGAAGCAGCAGCAGGTGCTCCCTTCTGCTTTTGCTAAACACAAGACAATACAAGGGTAGGTCTGCATTACAAATTAACTCTATTTACATGGTTTGCACCAGACACCACAGAAAGTCAAACATCTCCCTTCTTCTAGATTCCAAAATTGGAGTGGGTGGGAGTGGGAAGGCTGAAACATATCCATTATCACACATATCATGGGGCAGTCATTTCTAGGAGACAAATCCTATGACAAAAGCGTAAATAACTGGGCATGTTTAACCTACAGAGAAGATCCTATGAAGAGTTTTCAGAGACAGCAGAAACAAAGTCAAAAAGAAAAAGGACAAAATGCTCATTTGAGCCACTGACAATTTAACAAGAAGCAATGGTTATTAGCACATCTGAGGCCACTTCACACATACATGATAATCCCTTAATGACTGTAACAATGATGTTAAGTCTCCTAGAACACACTGGTTGTTCATGGATGCTCTAGTCCTTTTCTCAGCCTTGGCCACTGTCACATCCCATATCTTTGACATATACAGCTCAGTGTAAAAATAACTTAGCAATCCTATCAGATATGTGTGTAATATCTGAGAAAATCATGTTTCTTGAAAAAGTAGGAATTCTGGAAAATCAGCCATTTTGCCTTTTTACTTTAAGCAGCTGTGTTCACGCGCCTACCTGTGCCTTCCTGTTTTGATTACTGTAATGCTTTGTTTATTGGCCTTCCAGGTCATTTATAAACAAGAACATATGGTCCAAAGCTCTGCTTACCAGGGTTCTCCTACCAGATTAGGTTGTGATCAAATTCTGTGCCCTGTTTTAAATCAATTGGATTTGGCTTCATGTCAGACAATGTGTTACTTTTTAAAACAGCTATGCTTGCTTTTTAAGATGTTTTCACTTTGCCTCTGGCTCCATAGTTTACCCAAAGAAACTTTCACCAACTTCAGTGTATTTTATATTTGTCTGACAGTAGCTTGTTATGAACCTCACCAACATCCCCCACCCGATTTGCAGTACATTTAAAAAAATGTCAAGAAAATTCCCCTGAGAAATTTTTGCTGAATTCCCTTTCTACTCAGAAGCTACTATAACTCCAAGAGTAGTTTTCAAGGCCATTTAAGAGACTTGTTATCTTTAGCTAAACATCTGTATTTACATATGGATAGATGCAAAATGTTTTTGCCAAAAATAGATTCTTGTACAACTGGCAGTATTGTATTATTGAAACATGCTTTGGCCAATTAGGGGTAAAAATGGCAACTGCTTATATAATGCAGCCATTGTGAAGAATTCCCAGAGGGGCCCAGGGAAACTTACAATGATTGAGTCACTCTGGACCCAAAATGCATTGAAAACCTTCCAAATGGTAAAATATTAGAAAAACTCTTTTAAAAAAGAAATATTTACCAGTTAAACACTAAAGTACTGTAGCCAGATGACCTTTGCATTGCAGTTGTTTCTGTTGTACTTTTGTCAACACTGCCAAAAATTTCAGAGAGGAAAAGAGAAAAAGATTATTTTCAGACTAGTGTCCACCACTATCCTAGGCAATAACATCATAATAGAAGAATAATCATTGTAAACAATTCCCATGAGATTACACTGGCAACGGCATAGGAGGAAAAGGGCCAATTACAGTGCTTTTCTGAACTACATCATTGCATTTTTGTCTAGTGTGGATAAGAGAAGACATCTCTCTTGCTCTGCTGGTTGGGGGAAAAGTGCTAATGTGTGATTTGTTAACTCAGGGTGGTCCAAAGATCATATATGCTCCTGCCCATGTGTTTTGGTGTAGCCCTTAAACTAGTGTCAGGGACAGCTAAGACATCCATCATGATTACTTGAAAGCTATCACAGACTGACACAGACAAAGATTTTATAGTAAGTGATTTCATTAGAAACTTCCATTGGCACAGTCATTCTGAATGACTGCTTGAATTGGGAGATTTAAATATTCAGGATATTAAAACATCTGCGCTGTCTGACAATTAGTTACCAAGCCCAATTCAAAGTATGTTAAAGCCCTAGGCAGCCTGGGTCCTGATTTTATTAAGGAACATCTCCTCCAATATGAGCCCCCTCTGTAGGTGAGATCTGCTGGTGAGACCCTGTTTCAAATCCCCTTGTACATGGAGACTAGATTGGTTCTTATGAGAAGCAGAGCCATTTTTACTTGTGGCCCCACTACACTGGAATTTGCTTCCGATTGGTTTGGATGAATGACAAGTAACACCATCACCTCTTCTCTCTCTCTCTCTCTCTCTCTCTCTCTCTCTCTCTCTGTGTGTGTGTGTGTGTGTGTGTGTTACTTATGGACAAATTTATTTTATTTTAATTGCTCTGATGTATTTTAAACTTGTTTATCTTTGTATGGCTCTTTAGTTTCAGGGGGGACAAATGAATAGTGGTATAGATACATTTAAATTTTAATTGAGAAAAAATATATAGTGGTAACTCGGTTTTCGAACGTAATCTGTTCCAGAAGACCGTTCGACTTCTGAAATATTTGAAAACCGGGGCGCAAAGGTCGGTCTGCAAATTCAATAGGGAAAATTGGGGGGGGGGTCAGTGGAAGCTGTTCAACTTCTGAGGTGCATTCGAAAACAGAAACATTTACTTCTGGGTTTTTGGCGTTCAAGAACTGAAACATTTGACTTCCGAGACGTTCGAAAACCAAGGTACCACTGTAGTAGAATTATCAGAAATTTAGGAAACACAGACCTAAAACAAGGTTGGCCAAGACCTATTGCTGTCTGAAACAGACCATCCAATTGCCCCTTACTCCTCCCCACCGCATATGTCAGCAAGACCAGCCAACTTATTTGGGTACCTAAAGCAGAAAATCACACAAGCACCTCTCCCTCTCCTTAGCAGTAAAAATACAGTATCATATTTACTCAAATGTAATGTGCACCATTTTTGGACAAATTACGTCATGAAAATAAGGGTGTGCATTAGATTTGATGGCGCATTTACATTCACCAACAAATACTTTTTTGGTTTCAAGGTATTGAAAATTGACTTGTGCATTAGATTTGATGGCGCATTAGTTTCACGTAAATACCTGTACAGTAATAAAAAATTGTATAACTATTTTTATGTCCTTTCCTGAGACTCAAAATCAGTTGCTGCCTTGCCATCTCACTGTCTCATGGTAGAGCCAGCCCTGGAATTATATGTAAACATAGCAGTTACTTCTAGATACAGAATCCAGGGGGGAAATGTAACAGGCAGTCCAGACTTATTTTACTTCCTCGGATCTGCTTTATTGCAGCAATTATTGTAAAAACATTCAAACAATGAAGTTTTAATAATCCTGTGTGTAATAATCTCTCTGTATAGGCTGGCAAGCTCAGGCCTAAACAGCAGACATTCAGAAAAGGGATGTGTATGAAAAAGCCTCCCTTATCCACCCAATATTTCAGACACATGTCATCTGTTGTTATCATTAATGATCCTTTTTCACAAATAAAGTCCCTTGCTGGAAATCTGAGAGTCAGCCAATCCAAATAAACCAAGCAAAACCATAATTGCCTACTGACAAGTTGGGCTGCTTGGGATGCAAGATAATGTGGGTGTGGGTGTGTTCAAAGTGTGGAGCACGCCACATTCTAAGCGAAAGTCCTGTTAGCTCTCGAGCATGACAGAACAGGGGGAACTCAGCTTAATTATAGTGTAATAACATACCAAAGGGCAGCTTTGAAAAGTAACACACACATTTTGTGATTCTTCAAGAAAAAAAGGGGGATTCTTCATTTTAGAGAAGTGGAATGTGGGACTAGATAGACCTTTGCTCTGGTTGATAAAAAAAGTACCTTTAAACTTTTCATAACACCCCTTTTCTCATCATTGTGCAAGCCTTAGGCGTTCAATACTACATATTGCTGAAGCCTTGTCTACCTGCTAGTGGATGGCAATTTGAAAGTAAAGAGGACATTTATTCCTATGGTTAAGGATACTTTTGGTACTCCAAATTGTCCTGTATTGGGCCTGTTTAGACATAACAGGAAACCGTGGTTAGGAAACTGCCTCATACTGAGTCAGATTATTGCTCCATCTAATTCAGTACTGTACTAACTGGCAGTGGCACATCAGGATTTCAGATAGAAATCTTTCCCAGTTCTACCCAGATATGGCAAGGATTGAACTTGAGATATTGTTTTGTATTTTTATCTTGTATTTTAAGGTTGTAACTAACTAAATTCTGCACAGAGTAAACCAACTGAAATTAATAAGCCTAAACTAGCCATGCCTAATTTTAATGGGTCTATTCTGAGTATGACTAACATTTGATGCAACTATTAATCAGTAAGCTACCCTAGAAATATTATATTGAAAGGCACCATACTTCTGAAAATAAATAAATAAATTTATTAAGTAATAATAATAATAAGTTGCAATATTATGACCAGTCCATTTTAATTATTTGATTTATGCTGAGGATGAGATGGTTGGATAGTGTTCTCGAAGCTACCAGCATGAGTTTGACCAAACTGCGGGAGGCAGTGGAAGACAGGAGTGCCTGGCGTGCTCTGGTCCATGGGGTCACGAAGAGTCGGACACGACTAAACGACTAAACAACAACAACAACAAATGCCATCTTTAATGAACTGTGTTATCTAATTATTTTCTATCTCTTTTATAAATCATTTTCAAACATGATACTGCATTTTGGCATGTTTTTGATGTTTAGAATGAGCTGCTTTGGCAACAGTGCACAATGGGAAAGTGGAATATAAATTGAATTAATCTATACTGTTTGCTATTCCCCCTCAAAACTAAACAAAACTGTTTGCTATTCCTCACCAGTGCCGTTGAATAAGCCTAATTGTACTCAGTGATGAGCATGAAAGAGCATTAGAACCTGTGTTTTTGTTGTTTTATTTATGGCTCAGCCGAGACATCTGCTGTAATAAGGGAAAAGATCATTTGAACTTTGCAGAGTAGAGTGCTTTCCACATCATCACCTCCCCAGCTCTGAAAGTAGGTATAACGGTTTCTAAAACAGATGTGAAGACTTCCAGGCACACTGGCACCTGCCATTTTAGAATGAAAGCTCCTCCTATTGCTCCCCATGGAGCTGTGGCCTATGCAATGGATGGTCTGAACAATCTGGTGGTTCATGACATAGCCTACTGAGATATTCTGGGGCAATCTAAGGACAGCATGTCAATCTTTAGATTGGATTTCCTGCCTGATGTTAGTTTGGTCCATAGTTTTAGCATTACTAAGAAGAGCACAGTTTTTGTACACTCTTTTGAAATAATAACATGCACATGCCAGCTGTTGCTGCGGTTCAAATGGCAATGAAAACATTCTGGCAAGCACTATGCTCCACAGGACGATTGCCTCATGCATGAGCCATGACAGTCTATGGCTCAGGAACAACAAACAAGGTAAATGAGGTAAGGGAGATCATTCTTCACAGCAGTGGATTCCCAGAGAACAAGTGGGATCCAAAAATAAGACACTTGTTGACATGATGCCTGTGAATTAACTCCATCCAAGCTAGGTAGGTTGCAGAGCCAGGATTATCCATCACTCTAATTGCATGTTAACCAGGTTTTTTTTTTCCTCCACCCACCCACCCCCATGGATAACTGAGTTGGATTATTCATGAAGATAAGTACACTGGAGAATAGCACTCCAGCCAAAGAGGCCCCTGGTAGGCTATCAGTATATGAAGCTGCCTTGTATTAAGTTAGACCATTGGGCCATCTAGCCCAGCATTGTTGACTTTGATGGGCGGCAGCTTTTCGCTCTACCACCCAAAATCTTTGAAATGAAGTTGCTAGTGACTGAACCTAATACACTATCCACACAAAATAAGGTGTGAAAAGAACAGCAGCCCACTTAGCTGCAAGCTTCTTCGGTAAAATATCAGCACTATGTTGTAGTATCAGTATTGTGTTGCTCAAAATGACCCTAAATGCATCTGAAGAAGCACTGATAACTTGAGCAGAACGAGGAACATAATATTCTTTGCACTGCAGAAGGTAGAGCACAAGGAGGAAGTGGCAAGAATGAGCCAGCAATGGGTGTATTGGTGGGCTGGATAAGGGCCAATACACTGTTTGAATCCTGTAATGCAGAAGTTCTGTGAGGGAGCATTTATCAAGACCGGAAAATAGGTCAGTTACCTGTTGTGAATTGCACTCCCTCTGAAGGAGCAGATTTGCAGATTGGGGGGTGCTCCTGGATCCATCTTTATCATTGAAGGCCCAAGTGGCTTCAGTGACAAGGAGCAGCTTCTGCCAACTTCTCTTGGTGTGACAGCTACAGCTGTTCCTGGATCGAGGTAGCTTAGTATGATAATTAGACAGAAAAACTGTCTGTGGACAAATGCCGGCTCCCTTGGCCTGAAAAGTGAGATGAGCGCCGCACCCCATAGTTGCCTTTGACTGGACTTAACCAGCCAGGGGTCCTTTATCTTACCTTACTCTGGAGTTGCGGCGCTCATCTCGCTTTACAGGCTGAGGGAGCCGGCATTTGTCCGCAGACAGTTTTTCCGGATCATGTGGCCAGCATGACTAAGCCACTTCTGGCGCAACGGAACACCAAAACCAGAGCAGCACCCAGAAGTGCCATTTATCTTCCCGCCAGAGCAGTACCTATTTATCTATTTGCACTTTTTGGCATGCTTTCAAACAGCTAGATTGGCAGGAGCTGGGACCGAGCAACGGGAGCTCACCCTGTCGTGGGGATTCGAACCACTGACCTTCTGATCAGCAAGCCCAAGAGGCTCAGTGGTTTAGACCACAGTGCCACCCATGTCCTTAATACTTTACCTTACCTAGTATGATATTTCAGGCATTTAGCCCTGAACAACTTGGGGCCAGGTTATCTCCAGAAACACTTTGCCTGCCCTTCAAATTCTGCTCCCAATGAACATTAGGCAAGCACTGGCATTTACCGGTAGGTGCCTGCATAAATCTCACATGTCCACCCATACTTTTCCTGAGGGGTTTTCTCCTGTTTTAATTGTTGTGTTGTTTAAATAAGATTGTTTTGTTGCATATTTTAATTATGGATGAACAGTATATAGTTTAAAGTTTGTGTGCTTGTGTAATTGCAAACCACTTAGAAGCCTATTTTGGCATTCAGAAATATATAAAATTATTCTTCATCCATATACTCAGGTCCTGCTTGTAGACTTCCCATAGGCATTGGTTGACCACAGTGGGAAGAGAATGCTGGACCAGATGAGCCTTTGGCCTGATCCAGGAGAGCTCTTCTCGGGTTCTTATAGTCTGATCTACTGATTTCACAGAATCACTGAATTGTAGAGTTGGAAGGGACCACAAGGATCATTTCGTCTAATTTTGTATTTGTTTTATGGTTGTAATCTTATTGTTGTTTTTATGCTGTTCACAGTCATGATTTTTTTTGATGCCGGTGGCACATAAATATTTGCAAATTAGTACATTTCATAAGCTTCCCAATAAAACAATATTCATGGGAATATTGATTGGAAGCCTTGCTCTGCCAGCAATACTTGAACTCTTCTCCTAGAGAGCCTGTGAAGTGGCTTCCCATACGTGCCTTTTGCAAACTGAGCTACAGAACTCCCAGACACACCTAATAAGTAAGGCCACTTGAATCATTTATTTCTAAAAACTACATATTGCATCAAACTAAGATCTACTCAGAGCAAACCCATTGAAACTAAGATCAGTCATGACCACAAATTTCAATGAGTAAGACTAACATGGAATACAACCCATAGGTTTTTTTGGGGGGGTGAGTAAGGAATCACCAGGGGGAGGAGAGAACAACCACTCTTCAAACAGACTAAGCAACAACAATAAGCAATATTCAATGTGTATAGTCAGTGCCCTGATCAGAAATACAGAATAATTATATTTCATCTGAAACATCAATCAGGGTGTGTGTGTGTGTTGATGTCTCCTCTGCGCTTGCTAAGTGGCAGCCTTGAAAAAAAACTTCTTTCCTATTTACTGAACAGGCAAATATGTAAATTTACTGTCTGCCACAGACAACATGGTTTTTGTTTTGTTATGGGGGGGGGGAGACTCTGGATAAAGACTATTTGGAGTCCCTGCAATATGCCTGAGATGTCTAACTACATTTCATGCTTTATACTGGCATCTACAGTTAAGTAGATGACTGTCATTTCACAGTACCTCGCTTTTGCAACGTTAAAAGGAGTAGCATCACAACAGCAAAGCCTTCCAACTGGAAATGAATTTCTCCCCCTGCATTCCCACGCCAGGAGCTCCCTGGAAGAAAGCCCAGTCTCCACAGGTAATAGTCACAACCAGGAGGGCCACAAAACTGCCTTGGCATTTCATACTGTGGGGAGCAAAAGGGGATGGCAAGCAGTGCTACTTTTTGTGATCGCAGCCCTTCCTGTGTTTCCATGTAAATGCATCACTGATTTGTCAGGGTGGCGTGAGACCTTTTCTCTTTTCCACTATGATTAAAGTAGAAGAGCTCCTCATTAAAGCTAATAAATCAAGTGGGGCCAGGTGGACTTAAACAGCTAGTTGCTGTACCAGTCCTTGAAGTCATCTTATTATGGTATGTTGGTTGGAGGCAGTGGTAGCAGTGATGGTGGGGAAAGGGGTGCAAGGGTTGCCGAGAAGAGGAGAGACAGACAGAAGGTCAGAGAAAATAATTTCTAACCCTGCATCTGACAGCCTGCTGTTAATCACCTAGTCTCCTTTGACAATGGAATTTTTTGAATGTGGAGCAAATCATACCGAAAGAATTCCTCTCATCACTGAATACTTCAGGACCTTTTAGGAATTCCGTTGACGAGCTATGCTTCATTCAAGGCAGTTGATTAGTTCCACCGTGGAGAGCACTAGACAGGACAATAAGCAGACGACAGACACTGGGATGCATAGATTGTCCTTCTGCATGTTCCAGGGTTTTCTTTTTTCTTTTTTGTTTTCAAGGGGATAAAAAGCGGGCGGGTAGAGCAGGCGGGAAGAGAGCCAGCTTGGTCTCAAAACTTTCTGCCTGTTAGAAATTGAACAACTGAGAGTTACTGAAATCAGTCTCAGTATCCATGTTTCTGAAATATTTCAAAGGTCTTTTCTCCCTCCTCCTCCACCACCCTATCACCCCACTGCATGCTTCATGGAAAGAAGGGGTATAAGATTTTCGCTTTCAGTAGAAAGCTCCGGTTTGTTTCAAAGGTTTCCCAGACAGACAAGAGAACTCATCTTCCCTTTGTACAAATCAAGAGACTTTCTGTGGAAGCAGCCAAGGTAGACCTATAGATCTAGCAGTACTGAGGCAGGCCTGGCCCAAGAAAACAGACAGGCCCCACTGTGAACCCGTTGATCCCTATTTTTATGTCATGATTGGGTACAGAAGTGGAATATTGACTGAACTCTCCCAGTCAGTGAAATGAGAAATGGCTGGATGCCCCTGGGTCACTGTGGCCAAGAGTAATCTTGAGGTGATGTCTAATAGAACTATCCTCTATTAATTTCTTGACACCCCCATGGGGCACATGTGTAAATGTGTGTTTTTGTTCCCTAAGACCTTATATTAGGACTTAAAGCAACTGCTAGACCTGCAGTCACACAGATCACTTGTTCCTTTCTTCATGAATCTGCCTGCCCAATCTCCCCCTGTGAAATGAGATCTTAACAGTATTTTAGAGTAAGGGTTGGAACTGATTTAACTGACCATCAGATTAGGCCTGTACAGATTGTGACCCACCAAACCTGAGCACATGCCCAATGACAGTCAGACAAGGTGCTTGGCATACTCTGTGGTATGTTTGTTTTTGTAGCTGCAGTAGGCTGGCCATGTTTCCTAATTTACAGAGGATAGTCCTGTGTTTGAAGATGTCCTCTGTTTTTAGGAATGTCTGGTTCAAGCCCTTTTTAAAGGATAAGAAGGGAGACCTGCAGGTACCATGAAGTTGCCCGTCAACATTTAGCACCCAGGCAGTGAACTGAGCAGGTACATCACTACCTGGTCACAAATCTTCCTCATTATGATGAGATGTATCATATTGCTATTAAAATCCCAGCTATTTCTAACAATGGCACCTATACATATACATATAAATTAGCATATAAAATTTTATGCAAATCTATGCCTTCTTTTGTCTTTTTTTGGCGAGGCATTTTCTCTTCATTGGCAATTAATAAGTGCCCACCCTAAATGCCAGGCAAGAAATGAAAACAGTCTCTCATGCCCTGTGTGAGTCAACATACATGGCTTCTGAGCAGCTTTGATTTGGTGAGTCAAACATTACAATATAGCCCAATCCCTTTCCTAAAGATGGGGATGTGCTATATCTTGAACATACCTGGCAGGTGTATCTCCAGCTTCCCATTGGCTAACCCCTTTAGTAGGGATGGATAGAAATTCAATTCAGTTCCCATTTAAAGCCAAATCTATCAAATTCACACATTTTGAAAGAGTAAGTGAACTGAAATACAGAAAACTTTCAAAATTCACACTTCTTCAAATTTTGCGATTCACTTCTCCTGCCAAAGTTTTTGAAAATGCATATATTGGAGAAAGGGTGCATAGAAATGAAGATATTAATAAAAACAAGACACCAAAATGCATTATATTAGGAAAAATTGCTTGCAAAAAATGTGTATATCAGCTAAAATAGCACACAAAATATGTTTATTAGGATAAATTTGTGACAGCACAACTTCAATGGACGTGGCTCCTCCTCCTCTTCTTGACACCTCCACCAGCTGGGGCTGCTTCCCCACTCCTCCCCCTCCACAGCAGGAGAAGAAACCAACCACTGAAGCCGTGTTGCGTTTGGCTCGGCATTTGGCATCCTCCGCCACTTTTGAACATTGGGGTACCCAGCCCCCTCCCCCAAGATATTGGGGGGCCAAAAGGGCTCAGCCCCTAGGAGATGGCGCCCCTACTGCTCTTCTTCAGAAGATCACAGGGTGATTTACAGTATAATAACACAAAATACATAACCAAAAAAAAATCCCCAATAACCCCCATAACACATTTACAAGGCCACAGATTGTTTAATCAGCCCAAGGCCTGGGTGAAGAAGAATGTTTTTTGCCTGGCACCTAAAAATAGGTAATGAAAGCGCCACACAAGCCTCCCTTGAGAAAGCATTCCACAAACAGGAATCACCACAGATAAGACCTGTTCTTGTGTTGCCACCTTCTGGGCCTCTCATGGAGAGGGCACATAAAAAAGGGCCTCATATGATGATCACAGGATCTGGGGCAATTCATAATGGGAGAGGTAGTCCTTGAGATTTTGCAGTCATAACTCTACCTGCCCCCATCCAAATGTATGGAATGGGTTTTGGTGACAAATTGTGGATATTCAAATTCATCATTATCCCTGACTGTGCCCCATGCTGGCTAGGGGAGATGGGAGTTGGAGTACAACAATATCTGGGGGTGGGGGTCCCAGGTTCCCCAACCCTGGTCTAAAAGGATAATGCCATTGCAGAGCAGCCAGTTGGGGCAGCATTTCCTTTCTCTATGATGGAAGCAGCATGTTTATTTTTTATATATTCCAACATGGCACAAACAATGTTTGCATGCTTGCAGTAAACAGGGTGCCTCCCCATTAAAAAAACCCCATCCCTACAATATGATGTTCTGTAAAACCTGAGACATCAGGCAACTCTGCCCTCTTGCCACTAGTTGCTGTTTGTGAATCCAACAAATTCATTTGAAGCCTGCTTAATTAATGCTAACACAATTAAACATTATAATACAGTGGTACCTCTAGTTGCGGACTTAATCTGTTTCAGGGTGGCATTCGCACCCCAAAAAGTCCGCAACTAGAGCGCCTCTTCTGCACATGTGCAAGGCGCGATCAAGCGCTTTTGCACGTGCATGAAGTGCGCGGTTTGCCACGTTCATAAGCTGAAAGTCTGTAACAAGAGTGGAATGCAACACGAGGTATGACTGTACAATAGCATTTACAAAGCAGTTTGCATTTACAAAAAGCAATGCAATTATACTAATGAATTGAACTAACTGAACTAATGCAGTAATCATTTATCTACCACTACTACATATTTATGTGTTGTCCTCCCCACCACCTCCAGTTCTGGAGACAGCAGCGTTCTATTGCTAAATATCTATCGCTAAATATCCAGTTGCCTTTACTGATTTTTTATAAAAACTGATCTGTGGTTTGTTTGTTTGTTTTTTTAAAAAATAGTAGTTTAAAAATCAAAATAAATCACTGGTGTTTGCCAATCTCAGTAACTATGAAACTGAAATAATGTTCTAAATTTTCCAAAAATGGGGGTTGTGTTGATAGGATGCAACTAGCACATTTGGAGAACTTAAAAAACCATACCAAAACTAACATGAGAAACAGATGAATAGTAAATTGTTTCATGGATGGGTGGAGAGATACTTCTTCCTCAAACATTACCAACACCCTTCTCTGCAAGAGTAGGATTACTAGAATTCTAAATGTTGATGTATAAACAAATGTGTATAGTAGAATTGCAATACTTGCTGCTTTATTTGATAATCAATGAGTAGAACCAATGAAATCAACTTACCTAACTTGTTCATTGATTTCACTGGGTATATACAGACTGACAGCAGTTCACTAGGGTTTCAGATGGCTGACACTTCCATTCCTTTCTGGAAATGCTGGGGACTGAACCTGTGTCCTTCTCCATGCAAAGCAGATGCTCTACCAATGAGCTCTACCACAACCCTTCTCCACTGACTCTGTTAAGATTGCTAACTCTGGTCTGCCATTCTGTGGAGACTGGGAAGAACATGATTATGAGGGCTGCCAAGCGGATTCCCAAGCCCCTGGAACAAACATGAGAGAAGCTGTACACCAGCCTTCCGAACCTGGTCTCTTCCTGATGTTTTGGACTACAACTGTGATACCCAAATCTGATGACAGTCATAGTCTAAAATACCTTGGAGGCACAAGGTTGGGGAAGGCTTTTGTACACCACTGACACCACACTGTGGGGAGCTGCAACTGACCCACCTCCCAATGTATGATTTATCAGTGTGTGATTCTAGGGAAGAATTGAGTACATAAAACTTTGAAAAAGTATGTTTCCATTGCGTGCAAGGTAATCCTAAATTTACCCACTTTTGCAACAAGAGTGCCCCTTGCTACCTTGGGTCTTCACATTTCAAAAATGCAGTTTTATCTACAAAAAGGGCAAGGAAGGGTACTCTGAATGGAATTTAACATCCTCTGTTCGCATGCACAGCTTAGCATTTATGAATGAATGTATAAGCTATCAAAACACTGAATGTGAACTTGAAGCCCCCTTGTGGAATGAAACTATTTTGAAGATACACATTGATTTCATTTAACTACAGTCAGTTTGCTGTCATTGTTACTACTTCTGATGCTTTTAATGCACTGTGTATTTGAGAATCTTTATCTTTATACTTTTTAAATTTACCATCTAGCAACTCCTTCCGCAAAACAGCTTAAGGCAAAAGACTTGGAATTAATCTTATTTTTGTGCCATGGTTTTAATAGGACAAATCATCCTAAATCCAATTACTTCAGGTTAACTGAGTTGACAGCAATGGGGGGGAAAGCAAGCAGAAGTATTAGGAGGCATAAAAATAAAACAGCAAGTATTGCAGCAAGTATTCCACAATATACATTCATATTGTACCAACATTTAGAATTCCAATAATCCAACTCTTAAGGAGAAGGGCTTTTTAATGTCTGGGATGTTTGAGGAGTAAAAAAATCCCTCCATACACACTTGCAACCTTTTAGATTTTCAGAAACTACACATTCTCCCTTGTGAGTTTCAGTGGGGGGTTTTTTATTCCAAAAATTCATAATTTTATTTCATAGTCACGAAGATTGGCGAACCCTCAAGTGGAGTTTGTGAAAATCCTATGAAGAACAGCAAGCATGTTCCAGATCTTAGAGGACCATCACTTCAATACACAACACCCTACCTTTAATTCTTGCCAAGAGATGAATTATACTCTCGTTCCAAGCTTTATCTTCCTGCCCTGTCAGGGCTCAAAATCCTACCACCACCACCCCATTATTCACTAACAGGTCATTACAAAAGCTAGGTGGGGATCTACTGAGGGACCATTAGATGGGGTGTAAGCACTGCTACACTGGTGCAAAGGAACTCTGCCTATGGGACGTTATGCCCCAGATAGGACCAACCCTACCATTAGACAAAGTGAGGCAGCTGCCTCAAGTTACAAAAGCTAATGAGTGTGGGGAGTGGCAGTGAAGTGCTAAAGGGCAGAGGTATGTGTGCTACACAGCTGCAATCTCTAAGCTAGTTTTATGCCCTCAGAGGTGGTGGTAGACACTATCCTGTTGCCTGTGATGAAAGAGGATTCAACTGACAGTCCAGTCAGCTTTTATGCACAGAAGAGAGTGGGTGGGTCCCATCTTTTCTTTTGTCTCAGGCAGCAAACTGTCTCAATCTGTCCCTCACCCTGGAAGAGCCCCTTGAATGCTGGCAGAATGCTCCAGTATAAAGATGCATCACCAGCGACAAGGAGTTTTGTGGTCCTATAGGAAGCAGGAGAAGGGTAGCCTAGGATCTACATGATCCAAAGCCCCTTTGTTCCCCCAACACATACAGTGGCACCTCATGTCACATATGCTTCAGGTTACATACGCTTCAGGTTACAGACTCCACTAACCCAGAAATAGTGCTTCAGGTTAAGAACTTTGCTTCAGGATGAGAACAGAAATCGTGCTCGAGCGGCGCAGTGGCAGCGGGAGGCCCCATTAGCTAAAATGGTACCTCAGGTTAAGAACAGTTTCAGGTTAAGTACGGACCTCCAGAACAAATTAAGTACTTAACCTGAGGTACCACTGTACATGGATTGCCAATCTAGGATAAAGTTCAAAGCTAGGCCAGCCCTGGAGCTGACGTAGTTAATTACCCTCCCAATGCAACCAATGGGATAGGAACATAAGAAGCTTCCTTATACTGAGTCAGTCCATCTTGCTTAGCGTTTTTAACAGTGACTGGCAGTGGCTTTCCAGGGAACATTTCCAACCCTACCGGGAAATGCCAAAGATTGAATCTCAGACCTTCTGCATGCCTCCAAAAAAAGGAAAGATAGCCCCCACCACCTAATCTGAATGGAAGAAGCCATCAGATTAGAACAACAGCCGACCACTCTCACCCCACTCTATGATGGGACTGAAGCCTAAGACTAAGAGGCAGCAGTTTTAAAAACTTGTTTTAATTGGAATTTTAGCCTGCCCTACATCAAAGGCTCAGGGCAGGTTGCAACCTACTTTGATCACAAGATGAAAACAAACAAACAATTTGAATAGGAAAAAAATAAAAATAAATGAGAACCATCACACAATATCCAAGCAGATTCCATAATAATATCCACTGTATCAAGGTTTACGCTGGTTTCTAGAAACCAAACAAAAAGAGCAAAAATAAGCTGCCTTTAAAAAACACTTAGTAATTTTGGTTGCTGCAAAATGGAACAGTCATTCCTTTGTCTGGCACCCAATGAACTAAGCATGTAAATCAGTTCTTGTTTCAACTTCACTAGCTACCTGTTGAAATCAAAGGCCTTGTCTCAGCATTTAAAGACTTGCATGGTCTCAGACCTGGTTACCACAAGGACCACCTGTTCCTAAACGGGCTTTAAAATTTGTCTTGCAGACCCATCATTAGAGGTCAAGTGAGTACATGAAGACATTGTTGTTGACAAATAAAGCCCTGAACAACTCAAGCGCAGATTACCTGAAAGACCACCTGCCACTGTATGGACATGTAAGATCACTTAGCAGGTTTACGAAATTATACTCATGATACCACATCCTACATCATGCCTTAGGTTGTTGACCTGAAAACAGGCATTTTCCACTTTTGCCCTTCTACCATGGAATGGCCTTCCCTCTGCCATACATGAAGCAGCAACCATCAGTAGCTTCAGGTGGCCTGAAAATACTTCTCTCTTTGCCCAGGTTTTCCATGACCCATCTTTGTTTTTCATCTGCATGAATTCCCTGAATCCCAGTTTAATTTGTTTTTATGTCCTTTATGCCAGTGTTTTACAGGTTTTATTATGTCTTTTTGTTTTAATTTTGTTTTAATTATATTGTTACCTGTTTTACATTGTACACCACTCAGGAATTTTTAAAATATTCAGTGGCTTATAAAAATTTTAAATAAATAAATAAATGCAAGTAGCAGGGCCTTCTCTGTGGTGGCTTGGTGCTCTAGTAAAGATTCATCAGGCTCTCTCTTTGCTGTCTTTTAGATGAAAAGTGAAAACATTTTTATTTTGACAGGCTTTTAATGCATATTTTTCTGCAATTATTCAAACGGGTCTTTTCTTTTTTCTTTTTTTCTGCTTTAAGACTACAACGTCTTACTGTCTATTTTGCAAGTATAATGATTTACTGTGTCGTGACACCCCCCCTTGCATCCGAGCTGCTCAGAGTGCTCCAAGCTCCAAACTGTTGTCATCATCATCATTTTTTGAAAGGACTAGCTGAGCAACCTGTGACCCTCTAAAAGTCATTGGAATTCAATTCCTATCATCCTTGACCATTGCATGGACATGATGGCTGGTGCTGATGACAGCTGGAGTCCAAAAACAACTGAAGAACCATAGGATCTCCATCCCTGATACTAAATGAATAAGCCTGGGCTATTGGTGACTTCTAGCCAGGAAAAGCAAAATACCTGGGAGCGGTAGCTGGGCCTGGCAAGCCACTCACCATTTACGTTTTCCACAGTGCCCCAGAGTGATGCTACATTAGGGATGGGGAAACTATTGCCCTTCAGATGTTGTTAAGAGTCCAACACTCATCAGCCTCAGTCACAGGATGCAACTCTGAGCTCACCAACATCCTTAGTTAGCAGAACATCTTTGAAGACCTCAGCTGGAAGAAGCATGCATCTCCAGATACATTTCACATCCAAGTGGTATGAAACAGAAAGACCCAGTACATTTTTATCTAAAGAAATCAGAAAATATACAAGAAAGGGGCTTGAAGGGACATGTAGCTCAGAGGTAGAACATTTGCCTTGCATGCAGAAGGTCCCAGGTTCCACCCCCAGCTTCTCCAGGTAGAGCTGGGAATGTTCCTTGCCAAAAGCCATGGAGAGCCACTGCCAGTCAGTGGAGACAATACTGACCCAAATGGACCAGAGGCAACTTCCGATGTTCCGATATCTGGGTGCACTCCTGCCTCCTGGCCAGCTAGCCTCATGTTGTAACAGCAGTCCTGTTTTCATGCTAGCTCTGGAGCCCTTAATCTTGCTACCCATTTACCCAAAAGCTGTCTGTTCAGCTCTGAACCTTTGGGTATGCCTTTAAACCTGGATGCTTCTTGAGTCATTGACCAGTTTATCAGCTGTCACTGATCTCCTTCTGACATGATCTCCCATTTACTGGTCTTCTGAGCTAGAGACTCAAGCTTGTTGTTGTTGTTTAGTCGTTTAGTCATGTCCGACTCTTCGTGACCCCATGGACCAGAGCACGCCTGTGCACCACACAAAATAGAACTGTTATCATTTTCCAATGCATTGCAGGGTACCAAAAGACGTTGCACATATGCACAACATCCCTACTGTTGTACTGCACATGAAAAACAGAAATTCACGGTGAACATTGTTAACTTGCTTGTTAAGGTATTTGAATTAACACACAATGTGGGAATGACTCGGATCGCAACAGGCTACATTTGATGACCCTGGAAAAGTCCACCTACACCTCATGGGTAAGCCAACCATCTGGGTCTTTCCCACTTGACTGGCACCCATTATCATAAAAGACAGTAACTCGGTGCTAATGAGAGTTGTATAAAATGGGCCAAAGCAATCCACTGGACACAATTCAGCCAAACACATGGGGTAATAGCCAGCTACGGTAAGTCATGCTCAGGCTAGATCCATTGAAATAAATGACCTTAAGTTGATTTCAGTGGGTCTACTCTGAGTATGACTAATGCTGAATATCGCAATACAAATCCCCTTGGTTTTGGCAGAGAATGCCTACGTCATTCCCACTGAAACCAGTGGGATTTAACTTTGACTGGATCATGCCCTATATAATTAACACATATTTTCTTCCTCTATATATATATTTCAGAAAGCATATTGTTAAGCAAGGGAGCCATATAATATGATATGATTTTTTAAAAAACAAAAAGTTCCCAGACTTTCATGATGTACATGAGGCTGTTAATTTCAATGTCATTTTATGATTTTTTTTGGCTGAAGCAACAATATGTATGTATGCATGTATGTAAGCAAGGAGAACAAATGTGTTTTGTATTAAAATTTATACAACTCCATACATTTTTATGCTGTTTATTTGAAAATTAATTTTGGCTTAGGGCTCTGAGACGGCAAACGTTGTCAAGATTTGAGGGCTACCTGAAAAGCCTTAGGGACAGCATTACGCTTATGCATAAGAAACAGCAAAATAAAATAAAAATAAATGAATTTCCAAATACGTCATGGCTAATCCCTGGAGCTGACCTACAAATGAATTATGGAGGTTTGGCTACGGGACTGAGTCGATCTTGTGATTTTCACAGAGAGATTTATCTTATTTTCCCAACTTATTTTCATATCTTATTTCCTTTTCTTTTCGAATTAGACTGTAAATTTTAAAAAAGCATGGAGATGGAATGAAGCTTCCTTTCCCTGCTCTCATATTGAATTGATAAATTAAAACGGTAAGATGAGTTTTTGTATGACCCATCCTCGAGGATTTGGGAAAATTTAGCTGATGCAAAACAAGGCATTAATTTGGAGAGGCCTAGCCTCTTACAATGCTTAGTATTCTGACAATGATGAATGGCACCAGTCCAAGCAAATGGTAATTTCACTTTTTGTGACAGTACTTTAGAGCAAAACCGACTTTCTTCACACAAAGAATTTGCAATCCTATTGAAGAGAAGCTGTACCTGAATATCAGAAATCCTTCATTGTTTAAGTATCATCTGATATTCTTGATTGGCTTCAGACTGAAGGTTGCAGTTGAATTAGGAGAGAACGAAGGTTAAGTCCTAACCTTGAAAGATTTAGCAGCCATTGAAACACTGCCTTTGGGCACTTATTGGGCCCGTATTTATAAAAAAAAACAAAAAAAAAACTTTTCAATTCAATGAGGGGGAGGGAGAAAGCACAAAACTTGTCACATTCATCAAGTGAAGCCACTGGAAAGACATCTACAGAAGAACACCCAAAAAGCATAATCTTTCAGAAAAGCTGATAGAAATGGTAATTGAATGGGTGAGGAATAATGCTACCAAAGCATGGGTAGGAGAGAATATAGCTTTAAAAAAAATAAATCAATGTCACTAACAGAGAATGTAACCTTTTTTTAACTTATGAAAATGTACATTTGGCTTCTGTATAATAAAATATTTATTTGGCAGCATGTAAAACATTATGTAGATATGAAAACAGCTTTGCGGGGGAAACAGGAGATCAATTCTAGGTTTTGAAAAAAAAGAAGCAGCATATTATACGTAAGTAGAATTAAGTGCGTTGCTTTTCTGGTAGTTAGCAAACTGACATTATGAAATACACATCTTTTTTTTTTCTTCTTTAAAAAATGTCCCTAAGGTATTGAAAAATCCTTTTCTAGGATTGGCAGAAGTTCTAACATTGTCTCCTTAATAGGGAGCAGAAATGATGAATCATAAAAACCTGATTGCTGGCCTTCCTGCCTCCTTGCTAGCAAGCTAATCAGAGCTGGCAAAGCAAGTGACATATGTAAACAGATGAGTTGTACGTGGGTGCGAGATTGTCCCTTTGTTATCTTACACAAACACCTCTTGCATGGAATATCAGGCATTTCTGGCACATTGCAGAGTTTGTGTGTCATGGGTCCCATCCAGCTGTGCGTAAAGAGGAAGTACTGAAGTGTTGTGTCGCAGAACTTGGGTTTAATGGCACGGATGCAGGTGTCTCCTTTCCTGATGAAGACATCAGCTAAGGAGGATTTTTTTTCTATTAAAAAGAAATCTGTGAAAGATCAGTTTCCACACACACTAAGCTCTCTGAGAGTCAGTTCACAGTTTATGTGGCAGTCAGGTTTCGCCAGTGCTAGCTGTGATCAGCACAGAAAGCATGAATGGGAGAAACTCTTAAAGTTGAACACTGGAAAACTGCAGTTGGCAGCGGTTACCTGCCTTTGCTGTGCCAACAACAGTGGAACCTGACTACCACATTTAATGTGAAATAGCTTTGGATAATTAATTGCAACAGATTCCACCAGAAACCCTAATGCCTTATTATTATTATTATTATTATTATTATTATTATTTATACCCCACCCATCTGGCTGGGTTTCCCAATCACTATGCTCTGCAGGAGAGGGCCTCCTTGATAATGCCATATTACCATGAGATCCATTTGGCTCCTTATGCTATAGGAATTAGGCTTTAGTGTGGCAACACCAAACTTTTGGAACTCACTCCCATTACAGATCAGATTGGCACTCTATTACTTTTCTGGTGCCTTTTTCAACAAACCTTTTATGTCAGTATGCGCCTGTATTGGATTTGAAATTGTTTTTGTTTGTATATATAGGATTGTTTGCAATCGTTTTTATGGCTGATAAAATAGCTTTGAGATATTTTATAGGAATTAAATAAATAGACAGCCTAACCTGTTTATAAATAGTCCAGGGCTGGTAATATACACATATCTATGTCTATATCTATATCTATGCCTATGTCTACATCTATATCTGTCTATCTCCCCATCTGTGCTATACATTTAAAGCAGTATCATACCACTTTAAATAGTCATGGCTTCTCCCAAAGAGTGATGGGAACTATAGGTTGTTAAGGGTGCTCAGAGCTGTTAGGAGATCCCTATTCCCCTCACAGAGCTACAGTTACCAGGGTGGTTTAACAGTCATCTTCTATTCCAAGGAAAAGGTAGCTCTGTAAGGGGAATAGCCCCAGCCAACATGAACAATATTCAGGGATGCTGATCTGTAGTCCAGTAACATCTGGAGTGCCATAGGTTCCCTATCCATGCTGTACACATGCACCAGGGGAGAACTACAGAACAAAACTTAAAAGAGAATGATGTTTGCCAACTTTGCATGTTCTTCTATAGCATCTATAACAGCATTTATAAAGTTATATATGAATGTTCAAAACTCATGTTCATGTATAATTTCACAGTAGTCCTAAGAATCCTGAAAGCTAGCCAGTATTGTTTTTGTGGTGGTGATGGGAGGGCTGAATCTGAAAGAATGATAGTTCACATACCCTCTCACAGTAGTTCTAAGAATATTGCAAGGTAGGCTGGTATTATAACTAGATATTTGAGGACAGGTTAAGTCAGAGAATAAGGGCTCTAAATCAACAACTAAGTTGAAATGTGTACCTGAGGCTTCTTAGTTCACATTAGCCACTGCACTGGCTCAACTAAAATTTTGGCTATTTGGCTACTACAGCAACAGCTATTATTACTACAACAAATTACTATTCACTTTGTGTCAACAGCACAGGGGTTGTAGAGAACCCAGAGGTGAGACATTCCCTCCTTGTTCAGAGAGCATACAATGTATGTTAGGTAGAATCATAGAATTGTAGAGTTGGAAGGAACCCCGGGTCATCTAGTCCACCCCCTTCAATGCAGGATTATTATTATTATTATTATTATTATTATTATTACTATATTAGTTGAATTTGTATGCAGCTCTATACCAATAGATCTCAGGGCAGTTCAGAACATAAAATTACAATATAAAAAAGACAAAATACATAATAAAAAATAAGAACAAAAACAAACCAATAATCCCCCAATATCAGATTAGATGTGGTGTAGGTCAAAATGTGATAAAGTAGTGAGGATAAGTTAGAAGCCAAATGAGCAGTATAGCAAGTTAGCCAGTGTGCTGCAAAAAAGTGAAGACATTGAAAGAGGAAAGAGTGCTGTTTTTGTGGTGGGGAAAACTGTAAGAAGCATCATATGGGGAGAGTGCTGTTGCACTCATATCCTGCTTGAGGACTTCTTACAGGCATCTCATTGGCGGCTGTTAGAACAGGATGTAGGTCTAGAAATGCACTAGGATTCAGTGATATTGAGCTACATGGACCAATAGTACGACTCAGTATAAGGCAGCCTAAGTATATATAAAGAAAAGAAACACAAACTGCATTTCCCATGGAACAAACTCCCGCCCCCCCCCAAAAAAAACAGGGCTTAAAGCCAAGATGTCTCTTGAGCATGAACAGAGTAGCTTTGTTTTTGAACAGAGCCAGGTTGTGTGGTGTTTTTGTTAATGGGTACAGTGCCTTTAAGCAAGCGCAGAATGTCTTTTCACACTGTTGTCAAGCAGCTTTGCAAAGAAATAAGTGCAAGTACCAGTTGCCTCTGAAACACAGTGCTTTAGGTATTAAACACATAGAAAGTAAGAAGATAAACATTTGAAATGACCTTGTTTGTCTGTCTACATGACTTTACAGCCAACTGACAAAAAGGGTTAAATGCTGGACAGGTTACTTGTCTAATAGTGAGACGGCTGCAGGGTTAGTCTTCTGATGCAGTGATCAACTACTCGAGTATTCTGAGAGGTCACGAACACATGTTGAGATCACAGCTCATCACATCATGTGAAATCTGGGCTGAATCAAGTTATGGAGCACCCAGATCTAAAAATGTGCTTGATATCAGTTATTCACATGACCAGTCATTGGGCCAAAAATAAACAAATGAATCACCTCCTGGTAGTTTTTCATCAAGCATCACCACGTGTGTGATTGCACCTGCGTTGTCAGGGGTTAAGAGCCTCCAGTATAAGAACATAAGGAGTAAAGCTTATGAGAGTCTATATAAGAAGGAGGTTGTGTGATCTTGGCCCTGAGAGAGAAAGATGACTTGAAGCCAATTTATTCATTTATTTAAAATAGGAGCATGTTCCCAACAAGTAGGATGAATTGCCAACTGTGTGTGTGTAACTTCAGCCTGAGCCCTGCATGAAGCTGTCCAGGGTACCCTTCCCTTGTCTCTGCTGAGTTCGTCACTCACAACAGTACATGCAGTGGGTGGGGCTATTCTTTGTACCTCTGTGACCTACTCTGTGTGTTCTTTCAATGCAGGGAGAAGTTTGAATAAGCCTCCATAGAGCATTGGTTGGGCGCTAGGTGAAGCAGGATGCTGGACTAGAAGACAAGAAGGACCTGTCTGATAGAGCAAAGCTCTTGTTATGGTAGGCATAATAGACCAGAGCCCACCTTAGATGCTAATAGCATACTTATTATCTGAATGTGGATCCTTATGTAGCCAAAAGAAAAGATCAACAGACCTGGGGGAAACCCAAGATTTGCAGAAATATGTTTTTTAAAAGAAAAGAATAAAGAATAGAGGGGCTTCCAAAACACCACAATCAGGATTGCGCACGCTCACTGGCCACAGAATGCTAGCTGAGTGTGAGAGGAGAAATGGAAAACTAAGGAAAGAGGATGCAACAGAGTACCGGTATTCCTTAAGAAGGGCAAAGTTGGCTGGCTGGCTGGCTGGCTGGCTGGCACCCTAAACAGGAGCACTCCACACTCTAACATCTTATTTCAAGTCCTATGATATTGATTGTTTTTCCTTGAGGAAATGGGACTCTGCTCAGTCAATATGTTACCTGTGCAGTCTGGGTCAGTTCACTGGGTTTTTGTAGCCTGATTTGTTTTGTAAAGATAAAACAAGACAAGAATGGTAGTATTTTGCATGCACAAAATTGTGGAAATATTATAGTGTTGTACTATGTTGTACTCCCATGCCAGACTTGCTATGAGAGACCGGGGGGTCGGGGTGAGAGTGGGGATAAGATTTTTCAGGATTATAGTTGTTCCTGGCTCTTCAAAGGTGAAGCCAATACAGCTATGACTATACTGTACCAGTGCTGGGGATGTCCGAGGCACACAATGGTCCTGGCACCAGGAAACCCGATGCTAGCTCTAAGAGACTTCAAATTTTATTTGGCTCTCGAGAACTAAAGTAAAAACATTTAATTCTGGTCCAAATAAATTTAAGGTGGTTTTCTCCTCTCAGTCTTGCCTTGCACTCAGGCGAACTGTGCTTTCTTTCACATTGTCTGTATCAAACAAACCAGATTTTAAATCCTTTTTTGCTAATCTTCCTTATTCCACATTTAAAACAAAAACAAAAACTCCAAACACAATCTTTGCCCAGTTTCTGTTTCAAACACTGCTATGGCTTATATCCAATGGCAGTCATACTCACAGAAGACCCACTGAAAAAAACCAGGCATGACTAACTTAGGTCCATTAATTTCAGTGAATCTACCCTGATATAATCCTGTTTTTCTGCCAGGGACTTCGGAGGTTTCAGCTGGGGACACTGTGACCAGAGGTTGATATTGAGACAAACTGGGGTCATGAGTGCCTAAACTGCTGAAGGGAAGAGGTGGAGGCAGATTTAGGGCAGTGTGACTGGTTCTGCCACACTGGGTGCCAAGCCCAGGGGGCACCACAGGGCGTTGCAACTATGATGTAATGAATGTAGCTGAATAGAAGGTGAGAGGTGGGGGCACCAAATTTTGGCCTCACACAGGGCGCCCCTGAAAAAGGGAGTGTAACATTGTCCCTTGTGATTGGCAGGTACCATAAAGCTTCTGTATTGGCCAAGCCTGGTGTAAATACTAAGAACTTGGCCTTTCTGAAACATAGGAAACTTCCTTCTCTCAAGTCAGACCATTGGGTTTTCTCTACAAGGAGTGGCAAATGCCAGCAATTGAACTGGTCACCTTCTGCCTCCCTGGTCAACCATCTTTTGCTTATTGTAGGCTTCAGCTTCTCAAGAAACCTCAATTAGGTAACATATTCTCAACATCTAGATGCAGGGGTAGTCACCAATGGCCCTGCCCCACTTTTAAGAGCTAAGTTTCTAAAACTAGAAGGGATAGATCTCTAGCCTGCCAGCCTGCCTGCCTGTGACATGGGAACTATCACCCTCCATGTGCTCCAAGATACTTGGTAGAATTATTATTGTTATTTCTCAACATTTCAGTACTGAGTTCTGACATTATTAATGGGTACAGCATGGTGGCAGGCAAGAGGGAAGCCTTGTTGAGCTTTCATTAAGATTAAGCACTGTCAACAAGACAAACCAATGAGAGTACTATTTCAGTACAGATCTAGAAATGTTACCCAAGTTCGTTATTACCTGGAATTTGTCCAACTGGTAATGCACAGATGTGTTATGAATTGAGTTTAATTTCCCCCGGAAGTTTTTCTCAAGCTTGGAATGTTAAAAGAACATTCCACAGATGTGTAGTCAGCACTCAGGCTGGCCAGGCTGCTCCTTACACTTCAAGAAGCTCTCACTGATCTCTGTAAACCTACATGATCTACAAAGCCACCTGATTTGTAAGACACATACACAAAAGATAATTAATGGTAACTACTGGCTCTGGATGACCTTCTCATTGGTTGTTGTGAACTATGTGACCAGACCACTTAACTAAGCTTTGTTAGGGATCTTCTCGGTTCGAGTTAATTCTCGGAACTGTTTCTTGCAAACATGTGTTTGATCCCTCCCTTAGGAGATCTGAAACTTTCACTTATTCCTGGGTGCCTTTGTTTGGGGTGCTAGGATTCCTTAGTGGCTGGTGCTGGAAATTACAAATCCCAGGGGCAATACAATACAGTGCATGAAGCATCATTAGTGTGCATGGGCCAACATTAGGAGCTAGGAGAAAACTCTCAGAAAATCATGAGCTTTTACCAAAGCTTCCAAGGAAGATCATACATATCATGTCAATGTTGAACAGACTTGACCAGCCTCTCACTAAGTAGTACATCTGTATAATCAAGACACCACCCCATCCACATATTCTGAGCACATATATGGTACATACAGGCAGGAGACATATGAATTACAAAAGTTCTCACAACTTTCATTGTTTTCACCATCCAGAAACAAATCTGCAAGTCCCTGCTTAGATCTAAGAATTTGCATTTGTTATTTCCACAAATATTCACATGGATTCAGAGAATCATGACTGATGTCAGGATCTGAATCTCACGTACAATATCTCATTGGTTACCAAAACAATATCAAGAATCTAAGTATATTTTTGCAAAAACAACAGAGCCTTGTGGCACCTTAAAAGCTAATAAATACATTGTGGCAGAAGTTTTCATGAGAGCTGTTTCATGCATCTAATAAAGAAGGCTCTGGCCCACAAACCAGTTGCTGCCGTAAATTCATTTGTTGTTAAGGTGCCACAAGACTGCTAATTTTTGCCAGAAGACTAATTTAGGAACATCTCTTAGAAAAGCCAAGGAAACAGGAAATTATTTACAAGGGGCAGAGCAAGGAGGATTGACATGTTTCCCTACACGTTTCATAAGAGGAAGTTTTATGACAAAGCACTGAATGAATTACCAATGTAAATATTAAGAGATTTATTCTAATATGAATTCAGGGTGCCAATCCATATTTTGTGCCTGGCAACGCTAACACCTGTCTTGCTTATTCATTCATTGCTGCCTTGCTTATTCATTCATTGAGCCACATATGAAAGCCTGAACAGCAAGCCTGCAATTCAGAACCACCAAAATCCGTGAAAGCTAATTATTAATAACTGAAAACGAGTGAACCAAATGCAGTGTTATTTTCATCACTGAACCCTGCTGTACAAGGAGAGGCCAGGCCACATTAAACTGCACGTTAATAAGCATTATTTAATTAACAGATGAAGAAGCCCCTTTAAAAGCCGCCCTGGCAGATTTTGAACTTGATCTTCTCTCATTTGATGTCATGCAAGACCAGATAAATGACAAGTATTTCGAGAGTCTGCAAAGGCCCTTTCGAACAGCTGCACAGACTTCACCCCTTCTTTGCAGCAGGTTTCTCACTTAAGAAAAAAAACACGCTTCATTACATCGCCTCTTACTTGAGCTGCAAGGGTCTATTCAAAGAAGATAAGCCTCTTAGAAATGAAGTAGCGTTGAATATAGGTTTTGAGTGACGGCAGGAAGGTTTATCCATTCAACAGACAATACTGCTTTCTCTGCATTAATCTAGGAGGCGGACAATGATCTGTTTTTAAGGCCGCATCTCATCTCTTTTCCCACAGCAGAAGGTGATTAGAGTTAGGAAACAGGGACTGTGAAAGAAAACTGAGCGCTATCTCTCCAGCCCTCCTGTTTCCTGAATGGGGAGGAGGGAAGTTCTAGGCCAAGTACATCAATCACAGATTCACAATCAGGATGCTTCTGGTTTATCAGATGCTGCTGAACAGCCTGGCAAAGGTGAGGGTAGGGAGGGCATGACCCCCAACAAAGTAAATGCCATGTTATCTTTGAAGATAATGACATGAGCATCATGAAAAGATTTCATTATAATTATTTATGATTATTCAGGGCTGCGATAAATCCTAAGTTTAGGTCCGTGGAGGAAGAGGAGATCAATTTGTGGCACGAACCTCGGTGACAAATTGGACTGCCAACTTTTCAGTGAGTAATTCCTGAATACCTTAGAGACTGCCTCCTCCCTTATCACATTTTTTAAAATCAAAAGACCTCCCCGACTGCAGCATCCACATTCCAAGTCCCCACAAGATGGATGTACATAAAAAGGATGCCTATGGGAAGCCTGCAAGCAGGACCTAAGCACAACAGCACACTCCCCAGTTACAATTCTCAGCAACTGGCATTCAGAAGCATGCTACCTCCGACTGTGGAGCTAGAACACATGTGATCACTCCTTAAACATATCTCATGCGGCACCATGTGGCTAGCTTTAGCCTTGTAATGAGCTGCCTGTGGCTATCCTTCCCTTGTTCGGCAACTACTTTTGCCAAAGGGTTACACTGCAAATGGGTGGGAAGGGAGGGTGGCAGGCCAAGTCCCCACCCTTCGAGAATGTCTGCAGCCAGGCCCCATTGCCACAGATGTTGTTCGCTCACATTCTTCTTTAGAAACTGGGTTTAATGATTGAGATGCCAGACAGTACTAGTCCACTGGGCTGAATATGGTTTTGCGGGACAGCAGTTATTGACCTGCACCATACACTCCTCTCATCTGCTTTTCCAGGGCTATGTTACTATTTCAACCAATTATCCATGCAGTTAGAGCCAACAGGTAAGGTATCTATAGGTCAATGCTTGAGGACACGCCTAGCATTGCATACAAAACCCCAGATTGAGCCTCTGCATCGGCAGTTGAAAAAGGAGCCTCAGATAAAAGGGCTGAGAAAGGCCTCTGTCTGGGATATAGAACAGAGACTGCTAGTCAGAGTAAACAGTGGCAGGCTAGATAAATGAACCAATTCCCTGTTGGAAGTGTAACAGCAGGAATCATTCAGTTGGAATTTAAGGGGTTAATTCTGATCTCAGCATTAGTTAGCTACTGGGGGTGGGGGTGCAGGTATTGCTTAGCAACCAGGCAGAGTCTTTATTGAAGTAGTGTGTGCTCTGATTGGTTGTGTAGTTCTGAGGGAGTTCTTTCTGCCTATTTGGTTGAATGTCTTCCTGCTGTGTACAAGGCCTGAACTAAGGAAGACAAAACCTCTCTACTCCTTCCTCCTCAAATTATACACACTATCAGAACTTTATACAAATTATCAGGACTTATACAAATTAACAGGACTTTCCCTCTGGACTCTTGTTTCCATTATTTAAGTAATTTTGCATAGTCAGAGGCAGCGTAAGATAATTTAGTATGTTTATACTGCTAGTGACTGCACAATTTTCCTTCCCCCTGCACAGTGCTCAACCAAGGCATGTTTGGCAATTCCTTCCCCAATAAGTCAGGCAACATCAAGCCAAAGATTGGAGTTCTGAAGGTTGATAAACGCATGAAAAAACCAAATTCTCCACAAATTGTGCCACCTGCTGTAGAAAATAACAGACTTTCCACAGATAGAAAACAAAAGGAAGTAAAGGTACACTTGTAACCACAAAACCCAAAACCAGTAACTACTTATGAATAATGTTTATACACATGTGGATCTACAAAAAAAAATCAGTTTGTAGTACATCAAATGTTAAGCCTGCAGTGCCTTCTTTTCAGTGGAACATGTGGCCATCAAGGTATGTGTTCCACTGAAATCAGTGCAGTTTGGATACACCATTCAATTTACTTAGGATACGTCTCTTGGATGGAGGGAGGGGGACTTAACAGTGACATAACAGTGCTTCAAATGTAAGATGTGGACATGACACTATCATCTCAAGTTATGGCTGGGAAGGACTTCAGAATGAAAAGCTGGATAGCCATTTCCAGTTAGTGTACAGTTACTGAACTAGATGGGCCAATGCTATGAGTCGGCTTCCTATGTCCCAATGAATACAATCAAAGCAACAACAAAAAATGAAAGCAAAATAGCAACGATACCTAGTGTAAAGCAATTATTATACAGCAGAATTAAACAAAGAGCAGCAGTTAATATTAATCTCAGCTAAAATTAGAGAAGTTTAAAGAAGACCTGGGAAAATAAAGAGAGTTTTGCCTGGTACCAAAATGATTTAGAAGGAAGCACCAGCCAGGCAAGCCTCCCAAAGGAGAGCACTTCTTCAATGGGGTATCATAGTTGAAAAGATCCTCTCAGTAGTTTTCAGCTGCTTAATGCAGAGACACATGGAGATGGGCCTCTGACCTTTGTGAATTCCAAGATGAGCTGACTTGATCTGCACCTAGACTAATGTGCTGATGAGAAAGCAATTATCCTTTCATAACTGCAATGTAGTTCTCAGATAAATAGATAGAAATACACAAACACACACATTTTAAAATGTGTATTTTGAGAGAAAATACATTCAAAATATGTATTTAAATGCAAAATGTTCATACACAGCTTTAAAATTTTGCAGATTAATGTGGAAATGGGATGGAATGTACAAAAATGACCACATGAATCACATATAAACTCATCCAGCCAGCCCTTAGTGTGTGTTTTTCTTGTATATTTTTAACCCAAATAATAGATGCCTTCTTGGTTTTCTAAAATCAGTGCAGAACATTATTGCAATGCAAGTGATTATAACAGACAGACTAAGTCTTCAGGAATGGAAGAAATGTGGGAGAACTCGAGCAGCAATGGATCCTTGCAGCAGGAAGACAAGTATGTCCATAGTTTCTCCTGTGAAATATTGGCAGGCGTAGCAATATCATCCGCAGATTTATTTATAAAATTTAGGAGAGCCATGCTGTACAAACCCAGCTACCATAGATATGGTTTGTTGTCACTTTCTATCTTCCAGCTTCATGCTTCGCCTGTGTAACTGCACCTCTTCAGTGAATGGCCTTTTGTTATTCTTATCTCAGGGCCTCCACATTCCTCAAAACACATCTGTCACAGCACAGCGTGATAACCAGTTGCTAACAACTCCTGTGCATCAACTTCCCTATCTCACTGAAAGACACTGACCTCCCAGGAAGAGACAAGGCAAGCCAAGGAAATGTTCTGTGTATCAGAGTCTGCCTTATTTACCTAGTCAGCACCCTGCTATTTACAGTATTTTGTTTGCCAGCTGCAGTCACAGACCCTAATGTTGATTTAAAAAAAAAAACAAACCATAGAAGCCTTAATAGTATTGTCTTGAGAAGTTATATCTCACTACAGGAAATGGTGCTACAGACATAGCAAACAGGTTTTTGGTTGTTTCAATCATTCCCTCATTATAAAGTCCAGCCAGTTAAGAATCCTATTCATTTGCTCACCCTGTCATCTTGATCGCATTTGAATGTCTGGGGAGCAGGAGGTGCTTAGCGGGCCATGGTTTTCAAAAGTGGGGGCAGAAAAGTCTAGGCAATGTGTTGGAGACACTGAAAGTTTTCATTTTGACTCCTTAATGAGGCCGACCTTTGACCAAAGCTGATGAGTTCCATACCTGTCCTGGTGTGTTTTCTGAAAACATTTGACATGGGTTGAAGCTTTGACGGGGGTGGGGTGGGGGGGGATATGACTAATGAAGTCTAGGTATAAAAATAATGGGCTGCAATTGCAAGTCATTTGCGTGAAACCAAACTCCTTAAAAAGTTGTCTCTGCTCACTTTCTGTTTTCTAAATGAGTCAATAATACGAATCAGATGGCTCCAAGGACTAGACCTCCAAATATTTCCTCTCTCAGTCTCCTTTCTATAAATTAGCTGCCATTTTGTGCAATTTTGCTTGCCTCCGGGCATGCCTTAAATTGGTCTGTAGCTACTAAATGGCTGGAGCTATTGCAAAACATGTAGGCTAATACATAATGCCTCATTTTTTGTTAAATGTAGAGTAACAGCTCTTCTTGTGAGGTCAAGAGGCCCATTTTGCTACTACTCAGAAATACACGACAATTATATGCAAAGTGGTGGTAGGAAAAATATTGAGTATATGATTTCTGCTAGAAGTTAAAGAAGATCAAAAGGTAGCACAGACTTTTCACCATCTCATTCTGCTTCCTTTGAGGGAAATTATCCCAGCCTCCATTTGCTGGGTTGACCCTTTCACATCTGCGTATCTCCTTCTGAAAGTCATACGGGGGGGGGGGGAGACCCTAGTTAGTGATTTGAGCAAGACATTAGAGGCCCCACATACAATGAGCCACATCCTAGCCAGTTCATCCCTCCACCACTTACAGAGATTACGTGATCTTCCTTCTTATAAACCTAATGTATAAATGATTTCCTGTTGCAAAAGACAGGGAATCACTTCTCAGAAGAAATCATAGACCATTTTAGAAATGAGTTGATCTCCTACAAGCCAATGGAGAAATAACTTACTTTAGGAGGCAAAAATAGTGTGAGTTCCTGTACTGGGTTTCTTAAAACATATATGCAAAAGGATTTTTTATGATGTCAAGGAAGTCAGAGTCTTATGGTTTGTGTTTGATGTCATAGTTTTATGTATTTAGCACAAAGGCACACTTTTGTCCTTTTATCCTTCTTATAATATTAGAACCTAGGATTATTGAGTGAAATGAAAAGGTTTTCGATTTAGGCAGGCAAAAGGAAGTACCATACATATTCAAATAATGTGTATTGTATTTGATTGTGGTGATGGATCCCATAGTTTAACTCAAATTAATATGGATATGGTGAACAACCATTCTCCACCGTCTCCTGTCCCCAGGATCAATTAGAAAAATTTGCTTATATTCCTATGCCCTGGATATGCTTTTTGAATGCATTTTATCTCAAAAAACACATTTTTTAAATGCATTGTGGTGTGCATGTGCGTGTGTGTGTGTGTTTGAGCCAAGAACTCAATTGCATAATGTGGAGAAGTGTGAAATCTAAAGTGTAACTACATTCTCATCAGCCCATTAGTCCAGGATGTATGGATCAGCTCAGTTTTGCACTGGAATTCACATATCTCAGAGGCCCATCTTCAAATGACCCTGAAATACGTAGCTGGAAACCAGTGAGAGAGCCTTTTCAGCTATGATGTCCCAATTATGAAGTGCTCCCTTTTGTGAGTGTGAGTACTGTGCCCATTTCTGGGTACCACAGTTTAAAAATGACACCAACAAACTGGAGTGTATCCAAGGAAGAGCAACAAAAATAGTGAGGATTCTGGAGACAAAATTTTATGAGACAAGACTGAAGGAGTTGGGCATGTTTAGTAAAGAAGAGACAATATAACAGGGCTGTCACACAGACTATGTACCAAATTTACTTTCTGTTGAGCCAGAAGGTAGGACCCAAATCAATGGGTTTAGAGGGGCTGATGTCTGTTTGGACTAGTGGGGCAGAAAGCGGGGACAAGCCCATAGCTGTCAACGTTTCCCTTTTTTAAAGGGAAATTCCCTTATTCCGAATAGGATTCCTCGCAAGAAAAGGGAAAAGTTGACAGCTATGGACAAGCCAGACCGGGGGGGGGGGGCAATTGGCATGGGCCTACAGTTTTGAGGAGGATTTCTGAGTTCCCTTGATAGAGTCTAAGGGTGACCCTTTGGTAAAGATTATTGAAATGGGGCCTAGCCTACTACCAGCTTCACATGGCACTAAAGAGGGAGATCCACAGCAGATGGAGCCAAAGCCAGTGATAGGCAGAGACAAGTAATTCTAGTTTTGTCCTCCAGCTCCTGCCTGCAGAGTTCTACAATGGCAATACTGAGATTAAGGAGGAATAAGCTGACCAAGACTACCCCCCTGGACTGGAGGAAGGCAGGTAGGCGGGTACTGACTTAGGGTTGGTGAACAGAGGTTGGTGGAACAGCACCCCATTAGTCGTAAGGGAGCAGCCTCCTCTGAATGGGTTCAAATTACACACACACACACAGGGGGGGGGGGGGGGTTAAATAAACATTCAGAAGAATTTCCTGGTGATATGAAGTGCTCAAGAGGGAAGTAGACTACCTCAGAAGATGGTGGGTTCTCCTTCGCTAGAGGTTTTTAATCAAAGGCTAGATGACCACCTATGCTGTAGTAATGGATTTCCTGCACTAGAAGGAGATTGGACTATATGACTTTTGTGGCTCCTTCCTGCTCTAAGATCCTCTGCATCCATTGTAGGTAATTGTGAAGAGGTGGGTTGTCTGGATTCACAAGAACATATGGACTGCTTTCCGGGAACAGAGAAAGGTGCAAAGGTCCATTTGAGTGCAAACCTAGCCAGCTAGATGTCTCTGGGTGTTCAGAGCTAAAATGAGAATAGCCACTTCCCCACATGTTATAATTGTGTGGCTATTTAATTATTATATAAAAACTGGGGGTTAAAATGTAGAAAGGATAGGTGGGCTAAACCATCTTCACCTGCTCACCATAGTGTAGTGGCAAATTCAGAAGGATCCCTTCATGCTAGTTATAGTACTGCCCTTCACAGCTATGCCCCTTCTAAGATTATACAATCTTCTATGACTATACAATAATTTTATATTTATACAATAATAATAATTGGAGCTGCATTGCAATGATTGCTACTCATCTCAATGTACAGTACTGCCTTTCACCTAGATCTACTATTTTCTATATACTTGCCCTGAGCAAATGATTTAAAGAGCTCCAGCATCTCCCATTGGAGTGGCTTAAGTTGTGTTTTCTGATAAGTTCCATTGTAAGTAACAGAACGTGCACACCATTCTCTTGAAATTGAAGCACCTTGTGTTTTCAGTACTCCAGTGGCTAAAAGGCGCCCCTTTCATGCTGATTGGGTGACTCTATGATGCTGGAGACAGGAACACTGCAGAGATCCTGCTGCAGAAATAGTAATGGGTATTCAACCCCATGTGACCCCAGTCCACAACACCCCTACTCTCCACAAACTGCCTCCCCATGCCATTTCTCACCTAGGGCTACAAGACTAGATAAAGGAAAATATGAAAACTGGAGGAGCTTGGACAGGAAAAGAGTCCTGAATGTCCTAAGAACATAATGGATCAGGCCCTTCTAATCAAGCTTCCTGTTCTCACAGTCACCAACCAGATGCCCATGGGAAGCACATGTGTCTCTTCTGTGCTTTAAGCTACCCCCTGCCCTTCCCTGCTTTGAAGGTATTCAGCACAAGCTACATGCCAACACAATGGTTATGCTGCCATGCGATTAGAGCCCCGCAAGCAATGCATGACAGTCATGCCTCCATTCCCTGCCCCTTGCCTCTTCAACAGGACTTCTCAGCAAGGCCAAGTTTGCACTGAGGAGGAGGATCAGTCACTTATGCTGTTAATAAATGAGAAGAAGGGGAACAATGTAGAAGGCTGTGGCTCAACTATGTTCAAGTCAACATGCCCTCCTAAATGGAACGGCAAAAGTGTCTACAAGAAGGTGCACATTTTAATTCAATTTTGCACTGGACCAGATATGTTTGACCAGATATGTTGAATGTGACAAATTGTGTACATATGCACTTTACATTTCTGCATTTACTGTTGTTAGTATTTAAGCTTTATTGACAGTAAGTCAACAGCAATGTTGTGTAAAACTCATATAACTCCACATGGCTGGCTCAAACATTTTACTGCCTAGGTTTCAAGCAACTCAGAAATGTTGCTTTGATCATGGCCCGTCCCGTCCCCCCCTTGATTCATTTTGTTTATTTCCAGCAAATTCTGGGCATTTTTCCATAGGACACTACAAATAGCATTTTTTTGCTGTTATAACCAGGGATTGCTTTCTAAAAAGAACAGTATTAGGGCTGACCTGTGCTTCTGTCTCCTAGAGCATAAGCACACAGCCAAATCAACATATACTTGGCAAACACAGACTGAACTGCTTGTGTCGGACTGGTAATCCTGGAATTGATTTGCTATTTGCAATTCAATCCAAATTTACTATAGCACTGAAAAGTTCACTGAAGTGGGATGATTATGATAGGTATAAGGAAAGATGGGCACATGGCAAATAAATTACGGTACACAGCATCTTCAGCACAAGTAGAAAGCTCACATTTCGTCAACCCATATCACCATGTGCCCACATCTCCAATACAGAAAGAGAACCTTAGCGAAGTAAGCAGGTGAACTAACCTAAAACTGGCTCAAAAACTTTGACGTATTAGTTTTAATTTTGAGTAAAAAACTAAAGATCCAACATGCTCATTTTGTAGGAGGAAAAGCACATTCCATAGTGATGTCTGTGTAATAGATGAGACTCTTGAATAAATCAGAATTATTTATGTATTTGTTCATCCAGTCATTTGTGTGGCTTTTGAAGAGTAATGGAGAGAGACCTAAAAGTCTAGGTACACATATATATGCATACATGTGCACACATACACAGATTACACAAACATTTTTTAAGAGGAGGTTTGGCTTACTCACCCTTGTTTTTCAGGCACTTTAAATGGAAAGGCTAAGAAAACTCACAATTTCCATTGCAGGTACATTTTCCATAGTTAATTAAACACTTCCCTGCCCCTATACCCCACATAAGTAATAGACTTTTCTCTTGGAAAGGACATGATTGCAAATGAGGATCAAGTCAAAGAGGGCATTCTTTGTGATTACATGTAAAAAAAAAAATCCATGTTTTTCCAGTTTAAGAATAAATTATTTACCACATCCTAAGGCAAAGAGCAATATGTGTATGCTCAATCTTGGTGAGTTTTCCATACCTGCTTGGTCTCGGTCAGCAGAATAAACAGTGAGCAAGTGAGTAGAGAAATCACAGTTGTGAAGAGTCCCATTTAATTGAGAAATTTAAAGGTATATCCTCACAAAGGGTCACCTTCCAGTATATACCTTCATAGTAAACCAGTTACCTCATCCTGCCAAGAGGACCTTCTTTTTCATTCCATTCTCACATATTGATAAGAATTATTCAAAAGTGTCCAAAGCATGACTCATCATGTTGTATGACTTTTAAAAAATAAAAGTAATAATGAAAAGCGGCTTGACTCAAGATCATCTGATAACCCATTATCTTCTTCCTGTTTAGTCTGAGGGTGAGTTTACATAATCAGTTCCACAGAGAAATGTCACAAGGTCCTTGTAATTGTGGTTACATTCATTTGAGGTGAAACAGAAATACAGCCAAACAAACACTAGGACTACTTTTCAGTGCGACAAATTTTCAAATACTTTCCAGGGTAATGGATGCTCTTCCAGTGATGAGTGCAATGCAATATGTGCAATGCAGGAGTCTAACATGATGCACTCCAGATGTTGTCTTGGACTGCAACTCCCATCATTCCTGACCATTGGCCATATTTGCTGGAGATGAGTGGAGATGGAGCCCAACACATCTGGAAGCCACCATGATAGCTATCCCTGATATGTCTGGTATGAAAACTCTATACCTTAGGCCAAAATGGAGTAGAACCAAACTGTTCAGTTCTTATCCCTTAAAAAAATAGGTGGGGGACTAGAGGACACATCGAGAAGACCATCTTCAGGTGTTCCATTTAAGCTCATGATGAGAAGAAACACATGGAGCTAACCCCTCAGTGACACTGCACTCACCATACCCACTCCCGAGCTAATGTGTAAACATTAATATCAGCATTAATATCTCAAGAACCACCTCTTCTCATATGAACCAACCTGGAATCTGTGCTCACCATCTGAGACCCTTCTTCATGTGCCCTCTCCACTAGAGGTCCAGAGGGTGGCAACACAAGAATGGGCTTTTTTCCGAGGTGGCTCCCCACTTGTGGAATGCTCTCCCCAGGGAGGCTCGCCTGGCACCTTCCAAGGCCTTTGGCTAATTAAACAATCTATGGCCTTTTAAAGTGGTGGGGTGTTTTTGTTTGCTTTATGTTATGTATTTTTTGTGTTTTGAATTTTAAACCACTCTGTGAGCCTTGGATGAAAGGCGGTATAAAATTATTATTATTATTATTATTATTATTATTATTATTATTATTATTATCATCATTGAAAGCTGCCTTAGTTGTGCAGTGTTTCCAGTTATCGATGAATGTGTATTTAGCATATGCATATCTCATCTTTAAGAAAGATTTCCTAACAAGGTGACAAACACAAATATACAATCTAAGCATACAACAGGAACATATAACGTAATGACCCATACTGTTAAAATATCTAATAAGGGTTCCTGTTCTCCTGTTGGAGAAACTCTAAGGGTAGGTAAAGCAGCTCCCTTCAGACTAATGCTGATTATACCCTAGTCTGGGTGTGCATCTGATGTACACTGTGTCATTGAGAAGGTAGCTGTTCTCCTCTGAAGACGCTTTGCTAAGGTGAAATAGTATATGGTGCTACTATGAGAGATTAAGGCAAGAGTTCACTCTTTGATATGAGAGTTCTAAGCAGAACCTGGGAATTTTGAAGCCTAAAGACAAGAATTACAACCTGATCATCTGGCCGCAATGAAGAAGATCATCATAAACTCGATGTATGACTACCAGGATGTTTGGCAGAATACATTGTATTTTCAAGGATTAGAGAGTGGGGTATATGTGCCATAAACCTTTCCTTAGAAAGAAGACTAAAAGAAAAATATTTAACTGAATTATTTAAAACTGATCGCTCAGGAGTTCTTATTCATGTGAGTAGCCCTGCTAAAATTCATTCCACCAATAAGGACTCCTTCTCTGATTAAACGGTTTCAGGATCAGGCCCTTAATTACTTTTTTAAAAGTACACTACCCACCAACAGTTACCTAATTTAGCAGAATATATTAGCTCTCTGCTGTATAAATCATAATTAAAGCTGTTACCTTACCTATTATACCCTCAAGAAATGCCCCATTAAAGTTAAATAGTTTCTACAAGCAATTTTATACATTATATAAGAGAGCATGCACATGTATATACAGTGTGGTTTAGAATTAGTTTGCATGTTCTTTAAAGAACTATCTATTAAATCAAAATGGTGCAGAATTTCATTACTGTAAGATGTTTTTTAATGTCCCCAAAGCTCAGGCTGTCCCCTAGGAATGTATCTGCTAGAGGCTGCCTTCTTATAATACAATTTATTGCTTACAATCACAACTAAAGTATTTAAGCATTTGCAGAGGTTGTCATAAGTGCTTTTGTTATTTTCTGTCAAATTCAAGGCTACACTTAATACAGTTAACTGTAGTCATTTCATTTCAAAACTCAAGAATCCAATTCTCAAACATTTACAACAATATATAAATTCAGTTACTTTGGTATAGGGTATGTATGCCGCTGAGAAAACCCTATTTCAACAAAAAGGGTGCAATGTGGAGGAGGCCAAATAGAAGCTGCTTTCAAAAGTAAGCTTTATTTCTAATAAAACTAGCCTGGTTTCAAATAATATTTTCTGCTGGATTCTTCAATGGACATATCATTTCATATGTTATGTTTTAACAGATGCCAAATGCTTCCATCTCTGGGGTTCAATTTATATCTTTCCTTATACTTTGTCAAACCTTTTGTAAATGCAAAACAATGGTTCATTTGGATTACTCACAGAGGACAGAACTGCATTAAACAAATTCTCTCTCTCTCTCTCTCTCTCTATACACACACACACACACACACACACACACACACACACACACACACCAGACACCCCTTTAGATTTTGTAGCAAATCTAAAGGGGAGAAATGGAAAAACTGAACATATTCTGCATTTATTGTTCTAACACTGTTAACAAGCAAACAGCAGATGCAAATGTCGCAAGTAAAAAAAAGAAAAACATATTAAATGGGAAAATACCCTGCTTTCACTGAATGTTGATCTTGTGCATTAAAAAAGAGAGAGTAAAAGAAATAAAGCTGACAATCCAAAGTCTAGCAATCTTTATTATCACCCTTGACAATATATTATGAATTAAAACACTAAGATTGTATTGTGGCAGCAATCAAAATAATCTCCTGTTTCTCATATGTAAAAAATATTTCAAACTATTAAAAGTCACTGGCAAGTAGGCGCAAAATAGCAAACCACGTATTTACTGAACATGCCTTCTGCTACATTTACAATTAAGTTATAGTGAAGATGTCCAAAAGATTAAAAACAGTAGCAAGTGTTATTCTCAAACAATGGATAGTGGAGGCATTTTGTTTGTTTTTTTCTGAATTAAAAATGGAGACATGTTTCACATCCCAGAACACACATTACATGTCTAGAGCAGAAACACATGAAAAGTTCCATGGGGACCCTATAAGGGTGGTATTTTGGCAACACCTCTCCATTGAGTGTGATTAGCATAACCACTGACACTTCACAGTTAAAAATAGGAGCTCATTTGCAAGGATGGGCAAATCTCTCAATTTCTCTCAGTTTCTCTGTTTACCAATCTTATATTCATTTCTCCACATTTCAACTTTTTATAATAAAAAGGTTCTCATGAAAATGAAACAGCATTTTAATGTACATTTATCCCAACATACATATTTTATGTGCAATTTTCTTTCAATATCATGCATTTTTGTATGTTATTTTTATTAATATATGCATGAAATGAACACTTTACAGTAATATGTGATGTCTGCACACATTACTTCTCTTCAGAGAAGAGTGAATATTGAAGGTTGACTGTTTCAGTTCACATCTGTTTCAGAAGGGGCAAATTACATAAGTTTGTATTTAAATACAAACAGAAACTAATTTCTCCCACATCCCTACTCATTTGTAATATCCCTATCCTCACTCCAAGGATCTCTGTCTAAGGGCCTTTGCCTTTAATTCCCTGAAAGTCCTCCTCTCTCTCTGCATTCGTTATTGCAATAATGAACCATCCTGAACTTCTCTAAACTCTTTTGTCAACCATTCAAAATAAGCCTCATGTTTCTGTGAAATTGCAAATTACATATCCTACTACATAACACCTCAGTGTTCATACAGGTGTATTTACTTTTATGCAGTTATTTATTTATTTAAAGTTTTTATATACTTCCTTCAAGGGCATAGCTCTAACAAGGTGACATACAACAATGAGAGGGGATCAATTAAGATATATTTGAATGGTCAAACCATAAAACACAGTATTGTAAGGAAGCACATAGTCTCAGGAATTAGCACCATACAAACATTGTGAAAGAAATGCAGTCTGGAACAAATGAGCTCTCAAAGGACATTCAAAGGTTTGTATTGAATGGGCCATGCATAGTTCTCCGGGAAGCGAGTTCAACAACCATGCAGCCACCACTGAAAAGGCCCTATCCCCTTGCTCTCACCAACCTAGCTGGCACTTAAGAATAACCTCTGTAGCTAATTTTAATATACAAGGCACACACAGCACAGAGCACAATCCTATACCTGTTTACTTGGAAATCAGTTATTTTATGCTCAATAGGGTTCAATCCTTATTGTAAGTATATTTAGGATTGCTGCCTTAATCAGAGATTTTCAGAGATCTCAGAATAGGAGCTAGATCCTGAATAATAACTATGTTAGCAACTCACCCTAACAAAATTGTAACAATATATCCCCAGAAAGCAACATAGAGACAAAATAGGGAAAGTTATTACCTGGGACAGTTGCCAGAAAAAAATAGATGGTCACTCACTAGATAGGGATAGTGGGAGCTTATGGATTAGATCAGTCATGCCCAATACCAAGATACAACAGATCTATGTGCTGTCATGGGAGGCACACCCAGGATGTCAGAATCATTACATTACTGTACTGTATTAGCTTAGTCTGACCAAACTGCGGGAGGCAGTAGAAGACAGAAGTGCCTGGCATGCTCTGGTCCATGGGGTCACGAAGAGTCGGACACGACTAAATGACTAAACAACAACAACAATTAGCTTATTCCGGCAAACACACTTGTGATTCTCTCAAGTCATCCTAGCGTGCCCCAGAGTGGTTGCCCTATATTGGCTGCCCTATATTGGCACAAAAATGGATTCAAAAATAGCAGCTAGCATTTCCTTGTTTGATTATTAATATTTTCTTCTCTGTTTTTAATTTTTAAACAGCTGTATAGCTACATAAACAGGAGTATTTCCTGGCATCCTCTACACATCAAACCAAATATATTTTCCAATATTAAACTTCTACATTCCACTCCATCATTATGGCTCTGAATAAGCTGCAAGTTCACAGAACTGGTCGTTTTTATAGCAATGTGTGATCTTTTTTTATATATATATAGCACGCTTTATTAATACAAAGCCACCCTCTTCTAAAACATTAGCACATTACATGTTCAAGTACAGTATATCAAATTGCAGGTGCTTTAAAGCTGCCAAGACAAATGGAAGGTTTTCTGCCAGCTTCTTTTTTTTCATTCCCCCCAGGAGGGATTAAATTTCTTACTAAACTTGTGGCAATGAACATAAAATATAATAATAATTGGTTGACATTCCTATCATGGCTTTTTGTCCTAGACCTTATGCCAGTGAAATAAGGAGTTAAAAGACTTTTCAAATGTGCACTACTACAGGAAAAAAAGAAGTTGGTTGATTACTGATACACTTTTAAAAGAATGATAGATTCCAAAGCAGACTGATCAACTTAACTTGAAGTCAGAGAAAGGAAGAAAGAGAAAGGTCTCTACAACCAATCAAACTGAAATGCCAGAGCAGAGGGCAAAGGGGTATGGAAACTGAGAAGATAGACTTCCAAGTCCTTTCCTGAAAGTGCTTGGATTTTGAGGAGAGTCCAACCTCGGCTGACAAAAGTGTCTTTGTATTGCGACACTGGGGAGAATGAAGGAGAGCTCAGGAAACCCAATGAAAACAGGCCAGGCCTTGTACATTAGACCCCATGGAGAATTTTGAATCATAGGAGCTGCAGACAAGCACAGTGTATGTAATGCCAAATTAAAGACCACCAAATATGGGCAGCATCAGAGCAACTGAGGGTCAGATGTGCTCGCCACGTTCAGGAGAGAGCTTTGTGTTGCTACTCAAATCACCTTTCTTGTCTACAACTTGAGCTTATAAAATGCTTTTGGGGAGGGGCAGGGGAGGGGGGGAAGCAAGAGCCAAGCAGCCTTCATTTTATAGCATTTACTGGCTTCACAGTTTGAGGATCTTTTTCTCAGTTAAAAGAAATGATTCTTTAAAAGGACTTCTTCCTCTTTGTTGCTATTCAGACACGACAGGTCTTTGAAACCGAAGCTGGAGATCTGGTCAATCTGATGTATAGATAAAGTAATCTAAGCAAGTGTGTGCAGTCACTTATAAACTGCGCTGGCAGGAAAAGAAGGCTTCTCTTTGTATAATTATGTCTTAGATGAGTAGTTTCATTATTTAATTATTGACTGAAAAATATGGTTAGTATTATTTGCTCAGTATATTAAAAAAAACAAAAAACTATTCAATATTCAAAACTTGGAAAAAAAAACCTTGTGGTCTCATAATCTGTTACACTAATAAAAAGAGAGTACCGGTGTATACTAAAATATAGCCAAGAGTTGTCAAGTAAGAATGTTACCCTTGAGGATTTGACCACTCTCTGTTCCAACATTTCTTTCTGCTGTTGGCAAATTAAAATCCCTCATCATTTGTCTTAATGCAGAGATGGAGAGCCTGTAGTCTCACAGATGTTGTTGGAATACCACTCCCATAGGCTTCAGCCAAGCATGCCCAACAGTCAAGGTTGATAGGAGAATTTGGGGGACCTCAGCATCTCATTCTATGCTGACCAGTATTAAAGCTCATTAAATTTTCAAAAGTTGACTGTGATACTCTTTTCTCATTTTCAAATGTTGAGATTTATTCATTATATATACATCTAGATGTTTTATGGGACTTCCAGTGGTTTCTCATCCAAACTACTGATCAGGTCTATACCTGCCTAACATAAGAATGTAACAGCCCTAATGGGTTAAACTAGTAGTTTTCAACCAGTGTGTCGTGGCACCCTAGGGTGCCTTGAATGATGCTCAGGGGTGCCGCAGGCAACCCTGGCCTCTGTCCTTCCTTCCTTCCTTCCCTCCCTCCCTCCCTTTGATGCCCTCTCGTGTCTCTGCCTCCCAAAGGCCTGCACAGCTGTTTGTTGCAGCAGCCCTGGCTACAAGCTCCGCAGGCAAATGGTGCCTCTGGGGCTGGCCAGGGGGTGCTTCCCAGGCCCCTGTGGGGCAGTGTGAGGAGGCACCTCTCTTTGGGGTGTGTGGGGGCAGCTCAGAGACCAGGCGTGGCAGCTGCACCTGCCTAGAGGACTCCCAAAGATAAGGGAGAGAATATGAGGCTGAGGGCACACTCCACAAGGGAGGGTTTTTGAAAAAGTAGACAGGCTGCCAGCTCTACAGGCAAGGGGTGACATAACTGGGCTTCTGAGCCCACAGGGGTGCCGCAGAACAAAGGTAGGGACAGAACAAAGGTCAAGGGAGCCGTGGACCCAAAAAGGTTGAAAACCTCTGGGTTAGACCAAAGGCCCATCTATTTCTGCATGCTGTTCTCATGGTAGTCAACCAGATTTCTACAGGAAGCCCGTAAGCAGAATCCGGGTGCAACAGTACTCTTGCTGCTGCTGATATGCAGCAATTCACATTTAGAAATTTGTCTAATCCTCTTTTAAAGCCATCCAGGTTGGTAGCCATCCCTATATTTTGTGGGAGCAAAATTGTCCATAGTGTAACCTTGCATTATATGCCCTCTCCATTTGTGCATGTGCTTCTTTCGTTTGCAGATCATTTTCTGAGCCCGTTCATTTTCATGTTTAATATCTGTCACTTCATCCCTCATTGCACCATTTCACTCAAGCCAACATCAAAAAATGAATACTGTCATGAGAGTAACAGTGATGGCCACCCATATCCATTATGTATCATAAACAAAAGTTAGCTTTGCGCATTAGTGCTAAGCACTCAAGAGACTGCAACATTAAGAGAGAAACTTATGTGTGAAAATACCATTGCAAATGATCAAGATACCAACAAGGATTTCATAAAGTTGTCTGTCAGAGAAGCTTATCTGCTATTCCTGATTTCTTCACTGATAACCCTACACCACACCTACAGCGGTACTGTACATTCGACCACCTCATTCTGCTAGTTTATAGTCCAGACTTATCTGTATGCCTCTCTTTTTAGTTTGTATGGCTTTTTGGCTCATTTATCTTATTTTTTATTTATGCATACAGTCTGAATCTCTTAGCATACACCCATACTTCATCTATAATGCCACATTAATTCTTTGCATTCTTTGCAAAACAGTTCTAAACATTGTTAAACTAAATAATATGTTACATCCTTTGAGTAATTCAGGAAAATACTATATAAGATGATAGAGATAGATAGATAGATAGATAGATAGATAGATAGATAGATAGATGATAGATAGATAGATAGATAGATAGATAGATAGATAGATAGATAATAGATAGATAGATGATAGATAGATATAGATAGATGATAGATAGATAGATAGATAGATAGATAGATAGATAGATAGATAGATGATAGATAGATGATAGATGATAGATGATAGATAGATAGATAGATAGATAGATAGATAGAGAGATGATAGATAGATAGATAGATAGATAGATAGATAGATAGATGATAGATAGATGATAGATAGATAGATGAATACTAAGAATTCATTCATTGTTACATTTATATCCCATCTTTTCCCCAAGGAGCTCAAGGTAACATACACTATTCTCCCTCTTTCCATTTTATCCCCACAACAATCCAGTGCTGAGAGGTGGAGACTGACCTAAGATCACCCAGTAAGTTTCATGACCAAGTGGGGATTTGAGGCCTCCTAAGTTCTACTCCAGCACTCTAAGCACTGCACCACATTGGAATTGGAATTTCTTTTGCTCTTGAAAAATGTGTGTGGAGCCAAGAAAATGGCCCAGATGAGGAGACTATCGACTCTGCTATTCCTTGTAGTATTGTAGTTTGGAATAGAGCAAGTTTTAAGGATAGATGCCTTTTGGTTCTAGTACTGTCTCAAGAAGTGCAAATTAGGTTGGTCTATAATAAAATGTGAACTGAACCAAATTTCTCCCCATCCCTAGGCACCACAGCCAAAAGGGCCCTGTCACTGGTAGCTACACACCTAACTTATCCAGGTGGAAGTACCCACAGCAACCTCTCTTATGACTGCATGGTAGAAATTGGTTCTTCAGATATTATTGGTGATATCCAATGAAGTGCTTCTGCTTGGAACTTCTCTCTCTCCTCTTCCTAAGCACTCACCATACCCTTCCCCAATCTGCTCCAGGGGGTTAGGAGAACCCTAGAACAAATTTAGAGGATGCATGGTGGGCTCATAGGGAGTTGAGAGGGAAGGGAAGCTCAGTTGCACAGCTAAAAGTCCTTGTGCTACTGGAAGCATTTCATTGGACACTGCCCCTTGTTCGCAAGCCACTTTAGTGCTCTTCTGCCTCAGGATTGGTCTTTGAGGGAAGCATGTGGTTGTACGTGTCGTTAGCCCTGGGTATCTAGTAGCTGATCTTTAATTTACAATCTTAAATTGTAAATATAGCAAAGATTTTTCACTATTACGTTCCTCACATTAAGTTTTAAAAATGTTCATTGGTACCAAATGTACACTGGTGCTAATGGTGCTAACAATGCTTTACATCGGTTATAGAACTGGCCCCTTGAAAACTCAAAAGCTCATATTCAAGAAAATATTTCACGCTCATTGCTGGCATGTCACTGACACACACACACACAAGCACAGTCTTTCAATGCCCAGAAGGCCATCTCCAATTTCAAACATTAGCAAGCATAAATTGCCCCAACTTCATGATTAACATGTCATATCCGTATAAAGGGGGGAAGCAAGCTGGACTAGGTAATATACTGTTGCTCCACAGGCCCACTGCAGCAAAGAGTCCCACAGCATTTCCATCATAAACCACATTTTTCAAGGGTTTACTACTTGGATGTATTTAAATCCCATTGGGTTCAAAGGGAGCACATTAAGTTCTTAGATTGGAAATGCAAAGGGCTTTTGTTTTTTTCTTTGCCCAATTGCCTTTAATCAGTTTGGCTACTTTGCACAAAACCCATAAAGTTCTCATGATACCAGGCGATTATGTACACACACACACACACACACACACACACACACACACCTCTCATACATGTATATATATATCTGCAGAACAATAATGGCCAAATTTTGTGGAAGAGAGTGAAAACAAAAGCTATAGCTAGAAAAAAAAGCCACTTTTTCTCTTTGAATAATGAACATAAAATTCCATTTATTTAGCATAACGGCAAAGATCTTTCAGATAGAAAAATGGCCGCACTCGCTGCTAAGTCAAATTGTACCTTAAGTTAAAACAATCAGTTCTACCATATTCCGAGAATCGTGATGCGAGATGGGATTGTTGTAAAGGTCAACACCTCACACTGTGGAAAATAGCCTACATGTCTTAGATTAACCAGCTCTTTTCTTCCACATGTTTAGGGTGCCTCCTTATGCACCCCCCCAAAAAAAAAGAGGACATAGTTTTGCGCGCACACACATATGCAAACTAAGAAATAATTACAGCAAGTTAAATAGAAATGCCATACATCTCATGATGGTAAGGGAAACTGTGACCAGGTGACCTATGTGCCTGCTAAGTCTGCCATCTAGGTGCTAATTGCTCCTCCTCCTCTTCCTTCTTATGGTTCTTGTATCTTTAATCTGAACTTACATCACACTTGGACCCAGTGGCCCTTCAAGAAGAGAACTCCTTCAAAATAGACTGTCCTCGGTAAATCAGAAGACATGGTCAACTGACATATGTCCCAGTCATCCCATATATGAATTTACATGGACTATCACTGTTGGGCAATTACAGATAGAGAAGAAAGAGGGGGCTGGCAACAACCCAAAGAAAAGGAATATAAGAGGCAAAACTTTAGAAAGATGCTCATGGCTGCAATTCTGTGAACTCTTACCTGGAAGCAATCTCCACTAACCACAGCAGGATTTCTTAATTGTGTTGCAACATACTTGGGTGTGAACTCCATCAAACTCCATTGGAACTCAATTCAATGTAAGCATGCATAGGATTGCACTGTGCAAATTAGCCATGCATTATTGTTTGCAGATTTAGAAGCTTCAGTTGCTGCTGGAATTCTAATTGACACGGCCCTTTTGGCTCACGTTATGCCAATTCACTTCTAAGTCCAGTTTTAAGTGCTGGCCCTTACCTTTAAAGCCTTTAATGGTTTGGGACTCAAATGCCTGAAGGAGTGCCAACTCCCATATCAACCTGACTCCTTTTTAAGATCATCTGCCAAAGCCCTTCTCCATATACTTCTTTCAACTGAGATGTGCCAGACATCAACTAGGAAGAGGGCTGCTTTTGGAAACATGTCCCTGCTATGAAATGCCCTCCCCAAAGAGGTTTGCCTGGCACCAACATTGCTATTATTTAGGCACCAGGCAAAAACATCTACATCTACCTGAGCATTTTAATTAATGCATTACCAATTAAGTCTGTTTTTAAGGTTCCGCTTGCTGCTTTCAACCTCTATTTTCTGTCATTTTATTGTATGTTTTCCTTTTATGATTTCACACCTCCCAGGATTCTAATATGATGAAGGACAGTGCATACATATGTTCAATAAATAAACAATTTCCAGAATGAGTTACTTTACACCAAGGATGGGGAACATTTTTCATGCCAAGGGACTTGCCCACTTGTGTGGAACCTTAGCGGGGGCCACATGCCAGTGACTGATGGGGCTGGAAGCAAAAATGGGTAGGGTCAGATAAATGGAAGTGACTCCTCCCTTTGTACGGTAGAATACATTCCAGCCATGCCAAAGCCAGAGGTTTCTACACACATACCTCCATTCTCTATTCCAGCAAGTAAAACTGCTGAGAGATTCCTTTGGTAAACTGAAGCTGTATAGAAATGATTTAAATAAATAACTAAATAAAATAGAAGACAAGAGAACATTCAAGCCTCGCAAAAGTGCATGAAAGAGGGATGGCATAAAGAGTGCGGCCCATGGAGGGGTGTGATAAGCCAGACAGAGAGGACTAGAGGAACACATCCTACTTCCGGAGGCTTTATGTGCAAGTTAGAAGCCTGAGTAGAGTCTCCATATCACAGAGGTTTGCTTTCCAGAAAGGGCAGACCCAACAGGTTCATCCCCGGTACCTTCCTGCATGCATGGGGTAGTACACCCAGAGAGAGCTTCAGAAATGGAACAGCCCCCATCCATTCCCAGTGGTATTTCCCCTCCCCCTACTGTCCCCATAGGTGCTTCTGAAGGTCAATCTTGCCCCAAATGGTGGGAAGAAGCAACTTGTTCTAAAACAACCATTCTGCTTCCCTTTTATTATGACATTTTAAAGGGGGGGTTTAGGGAGCACTCCTATGCACAAGAAGCTGCCATAAAGTAAGACAGTGTAAATTAAGCCATCTTAAAATTACACCTACTGGAAACCCCATTCACCAGCTAGGATACCACATATCTGCCTAAACCTGGCACGGAAAACAAGACTTTAAATAGTGTTTTTAAAATAGATCTAAATGGGCTAAGGATCCAGCCTAAGTCCCCGCTCTCAGGCCCTGGCTCTGTCACACACCCCTTTTTGGAATTATACAAGCCTTAGATCAGCTGGCTCACCTTGCATGAGCAAATTATGCTTACATATCTTCAACTGAGCCGGGGTGAGGACAAGCCGGTAATCAGCCAGCTGAGCTGGATACCTGGTACATCCTAATCTCATCCTGACAGAACTTTTCATTGTTGCAATAGTCTTGTGTAATACAGTGGTACCTCGGGTTACATACGCTTCAGGTTACAGATGCTTCAGGTTACAGACTCCGCTAACCCAGAAATAGTACCTTGGGTTAAGACCTTCGCTTCAGGATGAGAACAGAAATTGCGCAGCGGTGGCACAGCAGCAGCAGGAGGCCCCATTAGCTAAAGTGGTGCTTCAGGTTAAGAACAGTTTCAGGTTAAGAACGGACCTCCAGAACAAATTAAGTTCCTAACCCGAGGTACCACTGTAGTCTTTTGTAAACCACTTTGTGAAGTCCAGCTGAGAAGTGGTATATAATACCTACAAGCATGATTGCAAATGCAAGCAAATGCAATATATTCCAAGACAGCAGTTGCATAATTTTAGCATTTCTATTAACTGAAGATATTTCCTGAATGGAACTGTGAACCATCTGGGGGCACAGATCCACTTCTCCTTTCCTTTTTGATATACAGTAGTCAATATTTATTTATTTATTGAACATGTTTTGGCAAGAGTCTCTTAAAGTTATGAATCTGAAGCAAATTAGCACATGTTATGCGGCCCAATGCTGCCAAAAATAGCACTAAGCCAAATTCTCTTTCTTTGTAACACCGTGCTTATTCCATATCCTACCAGCATTATTATTTGATAGACATGGAGCTAAAAATTACAGTCTGTTAGGATGTGGCTTCGTATTTTGTAAAATCCAGACCTACATAGGAAGCTGCCCTATATCAAGTCAGACCATTGGCCCTTCCAGCTCACTATCCACACTGACTAAATGTGGCTCTCCAGTGTTCAGTCAGGGCTATTTCCCAGCCCTGCCTGAAGACTCTGGGGATTGAACCTGGGACCTTCTGCATGCAAAGCAGATGCTTCACCACTGAGCTACAGCCCTTCCCCACTCCTTCCCACAGGGTCCCAATGTCATGAGACATTTGTGACTCTGTCCATGCTCCACATCTCTGGCTGCTACTTGCACACAACGTAACAGTTACAGGACAGAGGGGTAAGTAGTACTAGTTGTTTCAGAAGGAAAGGAGTGAAATTGCCGTGGGACTGCCGTTTCTTCTTAAAAGCAGCACTACCGTTTTATCCCAGAACACCTGCATGTCTCCTTACAAAATGGCATCCTGCCTTTAATTAAAACAAAACCTCTTAAGCACCTAGATGTCTCTGTGTCACAAAATGAATAACTGTAGTGGAATTATTAAAAAAAAAATCAGATCCCTACATCTGTTAACATTTGTTTAGCAACAACACCCCATTCCACCACTCCCCTTCAAAGCAGGACCTTTTTCTTTCTTCTCCCTTTGAAAACATGCGTTGTATTTTATAACGCGCAGCCAGCTCTCTGGCAATTCTCCATTCCTTTCGACCTGACAGACTGTTTGTCAGTTAAACTCCCCTTGTCATGTATCCCTACCACTGCCAACTCATGCACGGAGACCTTCACTTTTACAGCTACCACTTGCACCCTCTGCAACCTTTGTCATTGATCACTGATCCAATCCAGTGCCCACATGTTCTTCAAGTGCCTACACAAGTAATGAGGTACTTGTGGTGTAAAATTAAACTGTCAACTGTCAGCGATTGATAACCACAGCGAGAGCTGACCTAGAACACCTGAACTAGTGGCCAAGACAGGTGTGACACGTTTGATCACTGAGGCCTACCAGTCAGTCTGACCCAACAGTGTCCCTTTCATGGATTTTTACTGATGACAAGAGATGGTGGATGGATTTCAGGGCTGGATCTGAAATGTACTAGGCACAGATTGCTGTAAAACTTGGAATGTGTCTGATCAGCAGCAGGCTGGGAGCTAGGAGGAAGGGACCTAAGCTCGACAATCTTCTCAAAACCATCACGGGATATTTGTCCCAGGGCTGCAGTTGCACAGAAGGAGTTAACAACCAACTGTGAAAGAAGGAAGGGATGACAGGAACACCCACCACTGCCCCCACCAACCCAGTTGCCTCTGTATTGGTTACAACAACAGATGCCAAACAAAAAGAGGTAGAGGGAGAAGAAGAAGCCCTCGAGGAGGGCAGCCATTTTTGGAGTCGAGAGATGAAGGAAGTAACATCATTCTAGGGGCCACTTTGTGTATATTTTTACATATATAACCGAAATGTTTCAAGTGTATGCTAAAAACGTGAAGTGTGAAAACAACAAACAAATGCTGCATTGTAGCCACATACACACTGGGGAATCACAATTTGCTTAAACCTCTTGCGGAGAGTGCATTTGGTCACAAATCTGGGTTTGCTGCAACATAATGTTTGGGGTCAGGGGGTGTTTGAGTGATCTCTCATGGAGCTCACACACCTCCAACTCAGTGACACTGACTAGAAAAAGACCCAGGATTAATAAGAGCACAGGTACTGGTCCAGCAAGACTTTAGCCCAGTCATGCCTGGGCATGTCTTTGCATTACTAGTGCAGCTGCTACATTTGTGAATGGGCAAAGGTGTGTGTTATGTGTGTGGGGAATGACTCACTGTTTTGTCCTCTGCCTGGTCAGGGAGAGGAAACAAGTTAGCTTGCAGTTTGGGATACAGTCTTGGGGCTGGAGCTGGAAAAAGAGACACAGAGAGACTGGCCTTGCTCTCCGTAAAAATCCAAAGCTATGGCATGGGCATAGGCATAGGCATGGGGGAGTCCCTTTTTTGCTTCACTCAGGCCTGGGAAGTGGATTATAGCTTGCCTGACTATTTAGCCAATGGTAGGCAGGCTACAGCGCTTACCCCACCCCTGGGTCGGGTCGGACTAAGCCAGCAGGCTTCACTCTGGTCCACCCCATAGTGACTTCTTAATATTTCTTTACTATATTGTAGGACGTAGGTAGAAATATAGATACATAAAAGAACACAAATTTGTCACTGCATATTTCCGTTTGTTTGTTTAAAGAAGGTAGATTTCCAGGGAGGCGCTGAGTTGTTGGTTTTTTTCTGAAAAGGAGGCGGTAGGCCAAATAAGTCTGGGAACCTCTGCTCCATACTTCTCACCTTCCTTCCCCACCCCCACCCCACCCCGCTCGCTAGTATCTTTTCCATTCATCAGCATGTTCACCCCTTGTGTCAATGTTTTTGGTGAAATTTGCCAACTCTCACCTGGGGCCCCAGCTTCTTCATGCATGCAAGCGCAAAAAGAAACAAACACTGAGCCTCTGGTTCTGCTTCTGTTTCACACAAGGTAGCATAGCAGCAGCAGAGCGCTCATCATTTCTTTGGCACTGCTTAAGTAAATTGACTTGCTTTTGTTGAAAGCTCCACCGAAGAGCTCTCTCATTCTTTTGCTTTGCTTTATATACCAGCCACAGAAAAGAAAAAGATAGGCTCTCTCCCATATATAACAAAATCCTTATTTGGCTAGAGATTATGTGAGATCAGTGTAGAGAATCTTGTGAGAATATCTTTGGGCTGGGCCATGCCACGGCTGTGTAGGGAAGCTACAGAATGAAATATTGCCCACAGAACTCACCAGCCCTAGAATCTCTCTCTCATTTAAAACAAGAATCAACTTTCTAGTCCTCATGGTTGAGAAATGTGCTTTTAAGCATGTGGACTACTTGGTGAAGTCACAGAATACATAAAGGTACATAAAGGTGAAAGCAGGCAGACATTTTTAGATTAAAAATATCCTACACAGTTGGACTGAAAGGGATGCACAAGGGGGTTCTGGGGCATGCAGGCTCAACCCATCCTGCACCGTGCAACCATCTGCATGGTTGGTGATACCAGCAATCTGGCAAGAAAAAGAACCAGGTTTGCCCTTTAGGTAGAGCAGGAGGAACCTTCACCAATCCCCTTCCCTCACATTCAAATCTCTACTCAACCACAATGCTCATGGGTGACGTTGTGCCATGTTCTCTCTCTCTCTCTCTCTCTCTCTCTCAGCCTAATCTACCTGACATGACTGTTGTGCAAATAAAGTAGGGAAGAGAAAGAATCAGGGATACTGTCCTGAATCACTTGGAGAAAGGATGAGAAATATATAAAGTAAACAAATATCTTAGCTTTTGGATTTGGTTTGGTTTTTAAACAAACCAACATGTTCTAATACTATTACTATGCTTATTTAAAAAGCAGTCACAGCAAATGTTGCTGCTGGTTTGCTTGTTTGAAACATATGCTTGGATTTATGGCCTCATGTGTACAATACATTTAAAGCAGGGAGCGGGTGGCACTGTGATCTAAACCACTGAGCCTCTTGGGCTTGCTGATCGGAAGGTTGGCGGTTCGAATCCACGTGATGCTGTGTCCCAGCTTCTGGCAACATAGCAGTTTGAAAGCACATCAGTGCAAGTAGATAAATAGGTGTTTCCATGTGCTCTACCACTTGTCACGGTGTCCCGTTGCACCAGAAGCGGTTTAGTCATGCTGGCCACATGACCTGGAAAGCTGTCTGTGCACAAACGCCGGCTCCCTCGGCCTAAAGCGAGATGAGCACTGCACCCCATAGTTGCCTCAACCGCACAGGGGTCCTTTACCTTTACCCTTACCTTTAAAGCAGCATTGTGTCACTTTAAGCAGTCATGGCTTCCCCAAAGAATCCTGGGAAGTGTGGTTTGTTAAGAGTGCTGAGAGTTGTTAGGAGACCGTATTTACCGGTACCTCACAGCTACAATTCTCAGAGTTGTTTAACAGTTAATCCCTCTTCCCGGGGAACTCTAGGAATTGTAGTTCTGTGAGAGGAATAGGGCTCTCCTAACATATCTCAGCACCTTAACAATCTACACTTCTGAGAATTCTTTGGGGGAAGCCATGGCTGTTTAAAGTGGCATTATAGTGCTTTAAATGTATAGTGCAGACGGGTCTATATGAAAGTGGTTCTTTAAGACTACTTAAGAGTCTTGCCTTCGCCAGACTGAAACCTGAAAAGCTCTCCCTGAAGAAAACCTAATTAAAGGAGGCAGAGCTTGTTATTATAATTGTTAAACACTATCTATAAAGTACATATGAGTTATAAACTTATCTGTCTACCAGCAGTTCATTATTCATGTCCCAATAGGTGTAAATGTCTTGACAGTTATTAGCATTTACGTCTAACAATGCAATCCTATGCATGTCTACTCAGAAGTCAGTCCCACAGAGTTCTATCAGTTTTACCTAAAGGTAAGTGTGTATAGGACTGCAACGTAAGTTAATTTCGCCTGAATCAAAATACAGTATGAAGAAATAACTTTTTTTTTAACGTGGACCCTAAATGTATTGGGAAACAATGGCAAGAGGGAGAAATTGGTGGGGCAGTTTTCTCCCCTCACACAGTTACACTATATTAAGTTCATGTGATGAGAAGATAAAAATCTATTAACTTGCTGCTGACCTTATCGACACAAGAATCTCCGCAGACATTACAGTAGCCATATCTCTTCTGACTTTACATCCATAACCTCACGCACCAGAGTCCCAAACCAAATGTAAACTCTTCATGATGAGTGAAACAGTGACACCAATTCAGATTCTAGCTCGGCTGGCTGGCAGTAGATGGAAGGTCCTAGGGGGACTGAGGCTGGCCTGTACTTTCAATTTGACTTTAGGGGCGGTTTTTTTATGCCATATGCTACTACAGGCGCTGAATCAAAACAGTTTCTGTAGAACCATATGCTACCAGGTACGTAAGCTGAAAAGCGAAAGGCATAAACGTCGCCCGTATCACTATGATGTATTGCAAACATAATTATATCTGAGTAATGTGCAGCCACATTTCAGCTAATCAACACTTATTCCTTTCCCCTAGTCCCACCCTCCACTCTCCCTTTTCAAATTTAAACTAGTGTGAAGCAGACCAATTTTCATGCCATTTCCTAAATTGCAGGGACATTCTGCATTTGCATGGATTCTCATTAAATAATTCTGAAAAGCATCCTTGGAAATTCAGCCATATAGTAGGAATAAATCAAAAGCTATGTTTGTTTGTTTTTTAAAAAAGGACATCATTGTATACTAATAGTGATCATTCTCAATTGTTCACGTGCTGGCCTTTATAGAATCATAGAATTGTAGTTAGAAGGTGCCACAAGGGTCACCCCCCATCCAATTTGAAACCATACCAGACCCTGATTAGCTTTGCAGATGTGCTTAGCAGTTTTATTGCTGCACCACTAGGAGGTACCACAGAGTGATCAGAAGGTAGATCTCTGTGGTATGCAGAACTGTACTTAAGTTTCTTCAAAACCCTCAAGGAGGAACCACCTTCCACCACCATCCCCAAATCCTACTATGGACTGAGGACGTTCTATGAGCAAAGAATATGGACTGACAGTTGCAGGGAGGGCAGAAAAGAATGGAGAGAGTGGCATGTCTGGAATCCTGAACAGAAGCACTCCACACTGAAACATTTTGTTGCAGGTCCAGTTCTGTCATATGGCCAGGGCTGAAGCCAGGTTTGAGGAGTCCTGGGCAGGACGTCCTCCAGCACCACCTTGCTGGGCCCTCTCCAAAGTAAGCTTGCTATAGAGCAAAAGGATGGGCACTGGGGATAGGCATTGGCAGGGAGTATTTAGGAATTGTATTTGCGTCTCAGTCCAGTGCTATGAAGGTATGCATAAGGCCAAGCAGCTGAAACTGCCACCATCTTCATTTCCATAGAATGCCTCTTGGTCCCGATACAGTGTATGTTGGAGGTGGGTCCAAAGAATTGAAGGACATGCAGATGGCGGCTGCAGATTGGGGCTTCTCTTTACAACTCTAGGCTGTAAATACATTATTCACAATTGCTGAGACTGAGAAGCTAGCACTGAGGCCAGAGCTTTATAGGGCCTGGTGTGTTTGCGTTGGCCTGTGGCAGATCAGTTGACTGGCTGCTCAGGCAGGCTGGTACTGCAGCTAGATGGCACCTTTGATGCCCAGAGCTCCTTCTGCAAGGCTCAGGAACAGAATCATGGTGGTTCAACAGGTGAGCTGGAGCCAGGTGAGCAAAGCCTAAAACTGTACTGTTGCCCAGGCAAGGCCTCAAGCCTGCCCTGGAAACATTTACTGGTGTGCCAGGACAAGGAGCACCAATAGACTTTCTGGGGGTGTAGACTGAATAGGATAGTATTGCTCAGGCTTCATCAGGCAGGTTAACTGTTGCCCATTTTTTAATTTACAAAATACGGGGAAAATAGGTTCTAGTAACAGTGTAACAATGGTTGGGTGGGAGGGGGAAATTCCAGTTCTATTTGATCAGCATCTGGGCCCTAGTTAGGAAGTAACTAAAACAAAGTAATTTATATGAAACCAAGTCACAATGCAAGCACCTTTAGCGTTACCAAAAAAATACCTATAAGGAAAAGCAAACAACCAAGCTCTCAGTTGTCCCTTCAGACAAAGTCATCTGGAGGTATCACATCAAAAGCAGAGTTGTTTACACATTTCAGAAACCTGCCTGTGTGTTTCTTACCACTGGCTTTTGCAGTATGAAAATATTATTTCAGAGGCAAGGATGTAAAACCTGACTCAAAACAGGATTTCAACCATATCCTGAGAGTGAGGCATCTCTTAGATAGCCTTCCCATGTATGTGGCACTGTGAAGACCTGCTGATTTTAGCTTGCAGCATTTGTTAAGGGGGTCACAATATCAGGAAGCAGGAGATGGCTCATCAAAGAAGGCTTGCTTGCCTCTACCACTCATCAACTGGACAGTAGCTTGTTTTTTAAAAAGTGCAGCGGAAATGCATCTCCAGTGACCCATTGTTAAGAACTTCCTTTTGTCTTCGAGTTTGCTGGAAGACGTGTTGGGGCCCCTTTTTAGACTCTCTTTTTTCCAATAGGTAATTTTCCCCAATTAGGGCTCTGATTACAAGAAAGAATGTGTTTCAAGCATCACAAGAAAGGCATCTTATCTCTTTCCTTTCACCTCTTCAGAGGCATGTTCCAGTTTCCCAGATATATACTGAATCTTCAGATCACAGGAAGAAACAGTCTGGTGTTGTCAGATTTGAATGTGGATATGCACCCAGATTAGAAGCTAGTATGGTTCAGAAGAAAAATAGTGTCAGTTATAGGTAAGGAAAACCTGGGTTCAAACAGCAGTTCTGCCATGCAGTCACTTGGTGTGCCTATTTGCAAAATTCCTCAGTTACAGATCCTTTCTGTAAAATTGGGAAAGCAGCAACCTAATTCACAGGTGTGCTGTGACAAGGTACATACCCTTTCCTCTTCGAACTCTTTCAAGGAGGAACTCGTCAACAGAGAAGAGCAATTTTTGCCTACCTGTGCCAACAGAGATCTCCTTCATTGCTAACAACATTAGACTTAGAGGTCAACAACTAGAGGAAGTGGCTCAAAAACCTGTCTTCCCTAGAACCCTAGGTTTATCCTGTAGAAAAATTAAAGAACCAGCACCTCTAAGAACTTCTGCAGTTATGAAAATAAGACATAAGGAGCAAACCTATACTGTATACAAGAAGCTGCCCTAAAGCAAACTGGTATAAATTAAGCCAGTGGAAACCCAGGCTGGATCCAAACCCTGTCCAGCAGTAGGGCTGCTGTTGTTCTGCCTAAACCTGGCAGAGGTTGCCAGGTCATGTGACCAAGGTGGATGGCATTAGGAGCCAGCCTAAATACCTCTCTCTGGTACCACCCCCGAAGTATCCCTTTGGAGGACTTAAACTGGCCTCAGTTCAGCCAACTTCAGCTAAGCCAGGATGAGCAAGTTACACCGGAATATCTTTGGCTGAGCTGGGGTTAGGGACTTGACTCTGGCTGAGCAAGAAATCCACTGTATCCTACCTAAGCTGCTTATCCCCACATATCTTGCCACAGGAATGCCCCCAGAGTTTCCCTCCAAATAATGACAATAAATTATTATTATTATTATTATTATTATTATTATTATAACTCGCCCATCTGGCTGGATTTCCCCGGCCACTCTAGGCAGCTCCCAACAGAACACTAAAAACAGAATAAAACTTCAAACATTAAAAACTTCCCTAAACAGGGCCTTTAGATGTCTTCTAGAGGGCAGATATTTGTTTATTTCCTTGGAATCTGATGGGAGGGTGTTCCACAGGGAGGGCGCCACTACCAAGAAGGCCCTCTGCCTGGTTCCCTGTAACCTCACTTCTCACAGTGACGGAACCGCCAGAAGGCCCTCAGAACTGGACCTCAGTGTCCGGGCTGATCGATGTTGGTGGAGACACTCCTTCAGGTATACTGGGCCAAGGTCACTTAGGGCTTTAAAGGGCAACACCAACACTTTTAATTGTGCTCGGAAATGTACTCATTATTATAACCATTAGTTCAGAGTTCTTTAGTTTCTTTCATTAGTTCAGAGAGTTTCTTATGAAATACAGGTGACTCCCCACTTACACAAGGGTTACATTCTGGGCCCCCACAGGCATGGGTGTAATTACGCAAAGTGGAGAGCACCCTCTAAACAGCCTCTCTTCTGCTCTTTCTTCAATCCATAGCAAAAATACTGTATCCAAAAATATCCAAACTAGAATTGAAGTTCTGGGGCCAAGAGGAGGATGGGGGACATGCAGGAGAGTGGTGGCTGCAGCTGCACTGCCCTGCACATCAGCTGTTAGGTGGGGAGGCTGAGCAGCATAAACAAAGCCCCACTGCATCTCTGGTCTCTTTGGAGCTTCCTACACCCTCATTGACGTTGTCTTCGGGCTCCAGAGAGGGTCTCCTTGCAAGCCACAAGGACTCTCCAGCCATTTCCGGGTCTGAATTGAATTATTTAACTATTTTCCAGGACCGCACATATACATGGTCACACACAAGTTGATCACGCATAAGTGGAAGAATATCTGTATTGCATTTTGATGCATTTGATGATGGCCCATCAACAGCACCTTGACATGAAACCTGAAGTGGTTATAGTCAGCCAGCATTTCATTTATATTTAAATTGTAGTGATTAATTCTAAATTTGCATATTATACATATAAATTAGGGCATGCAGAATTTATGCAAGTTTGTGTCCTTTTTGGTGATGCATTCTATTTAATTTTTTTTCTATTTGCCAGTGCATAAATGGCTACCCTACCACTGTGAAGGCACCCATTCATACAAATTATGGCCATACCTAGTCCTGATTGGGTCACAAGCCCAGTACTGGCCCTGTGTACAGTCAGAGGCAAATTTAACAGAGATGCCAGATGTATGAACTGTAAATCTATTAGGAGAATCTTGTCAGTTTCATTATTGTGTTATTCCCAGTACATATTAAATGATGGTAATAATCAGCAGTGGCCAATGTGGTAGGCTGGTGTGGTACTGGTGCACAGATGCACCAGCAGATTGAATCCAGCACTCATACCAATACATTCATGCAGCCATGGCCATAACCTTAACAATGCCTTGCTCCATCCTTGCCCCACCCCAGCCCTGCCCGTGTAACCTGCAGAGACAGTGGTGACAGGAAGCTCCATCCCATCACACTAGCTGCTTCTAGTGATATTTATCTGAATCAGGTGTGCAAAAGCCATGAGCACTGATATATTTAAATTCTGCACTGATCTCCTTTCTGTGAAGTTTGTAATAAAAGAAAAGCTTGCCTATTTTTTTTAACATTTAGTTAACCCAAAGCTTCTTAATTGTATTGTTTTTATTATTACAATAGTTTCTGAGTAGCTAATCAATTTGATATTAGATGAACGCCCACGGGTTTACAGATATGTACAAATATTTCCTAAGAATTTAACTTGCTCAGGTTTAGCACAAAAATATCATTATTTAACACATTTTCACTTGTCTTTATTTGATTTTATTTATTTTCAACATTCAGAAAGGTTTGTTGCTGAGACAGATAAGATCAAACCTGAATTTTACTTTCCCCATATAATGTTAATCAAGAGCTAAAAAAGATAATTTCCTTCAACCACAAAGCAATTCCACGACGGTGGAACAAACTGTTATCTTAAGTTTCACAGAGCAATTGTTCAATAATTCCTGTTTGTGGCTCCCTTCCAGCTCCTTGAAAATAGCACAGACTGCCAACCCTGGAATAATAATATATTTAAAAAAGAAGAAGTAAAGGTTCAAACACAGAAATCAACAAGCATTTTCTGTCAGTCAGTAGTTCAGCTGTGCTGTATTTGACTATATTCTTCTGTACTGTCTGTTTGGAAACAATTGCCTGGAAAGTTGCAGGCTCAACAACTGTAAATATGTCAAAGCGCAATCATTTGGAGAGGTGTTGCCGTTGGCTGGTGCATTAAACGAAAAGAGAGCTTTGAGGTGGAAAAAATAATAAAGATACTTGATGCTTATGCAAGGCTACATGTGTCTAAATGAAACCTAAAAAGCTATAACTTTTTAATGGGAAAGCATGGAAGAGCATATTTGTTTTTCAGGGATAGACCTCCAGAGGGTGCCTTGCATAGAGGTTCCCATTTTATAGGCCCAGCAAAGAATCCACAACATGGAGAAAAGGAGAGAGCTATCCATAGGTGTCATTTTAAGTGTAGGATGACCACATACGCATTGTCAAAAAAAGAAAAAGGGTGCAAAATAGGATTCTGGTTTGCATAATATTTGCATATGCTACTTTATAGGTACAGATGCACATTTAGAATTAAGTACTATAATGTAAATAAAAATGCAATGCATCACACCACCTGTGACCCAGTGGCCTGTTTGGATGCTCAGTCTGCTGCCCAGGTCCTAAATACCAATAAGCATCTCCAAGATAACCTGCTTCTCCTGGTTCTTTATTTTTCATTTGGACTTAAATTGGACTTGGACCCAGCAGCCCTTCAATTGGAAAAACTCTTTCAAAGGGAGAACTGCCCTCTGCAAAGCAAGAAACATACCCACTCTATTTGAGGGTCAGGCTAGACATTATACACAAACACACGTAGTGCTATCCCCAAAGACCCCTTTTCAACAGGAAAACCCAACTCCAGAAGGGTAGTCAGGATCAAAACAGTGTTGAAAACTCCCATTGTTCTAGGCACATTTTGCGACAGGGAATTTATTTCTAAGCTCTGGGCGCAGTATTGCACCAAAGATTTCAGATTAAAACTGCACAGTGGAAGGAAAGGGGACCTTTTTCTCCCTCCCCACTTCCAGCTACTCTCTGAAGACTGGAGAAGAGACCCTCTTAAGAATATTAGGGGGTGACAGGGGAGGACTAGACCATGTGAAAAATGAACATAATAATTTAGCTACAGTTCATTCATTTTCAGCTTTGTATTCTTGTTATAAAAAGAGCACCTAGACATTCCGTTGTTGTACCCATAACCTAGGTTTAAGGTGCCATTTAGCTCCTAGCTTTCATATCTCTGTTTCTAACACTGGATCGAAGAAGTGGTAGGAAGGAAGGAGGTACCGAACTTTCTATAACCATGTTCCTCCTGAAAATAAGAACATAAGAGCACTGATGGATCAGGCCAATGGCCCATCTAGTCCAGCATCCTGTTCTCACAATAGTCAATAATGCCTGTGGGAAACCTGCTAGCAGGATTTGAGCATTAGAACATCTCTCCTCCTGTAGCTTCTGGCAACTGGTATTCAGAAGCATTGCTGTTTCCAACCATAGAGGCACAGCATAGCCATCAACCTTTGATAACCTTATGCTCCATGAATTTGTCCAATCCTCTTTTAAAACCATCCAAGTTGGTGGCTATCAGTTTCCCTAACGGGACCACCATGCCATGCTGGTTGTTCCCTATCTCCCACTGCCCTGCCCACAACTGCTTTCTCTCTCCACCATTCCCTGGCACCGCTGCTGCTGTTTCCCTGCTTTGTTTTTTATCTTAGGAGCAGCTACGCAACTCTCCTTTCTCCCTCCATCCCTCCTGCTATCACCACTGCTGTTGTTGCCCTGCTGGTGTTTACTTACCCTGGGTCACCTTGGGCCCAGTCACTAGCTATCAGGCTAACAGTGGCTATGAGGTTAAATTGAGTGGGGAGAACTATGTATGCCACCTTGAGCTCCCTGGAGGAAGGGCAAGACATAAACGTAGCAAAATAAATGAGCAAATTGCTGCATTTGCCAAAACTCCAGCTACCTCCCCCCATTTTCATTTCCCAGAATGCCTCTGGGGTATTCTTGGTGAAGCCTAGCCAGTACAACACTTGACTTTGTAGCACCTGCCAAACATTGTTCACACCCACCATCTGCCACTCACCCTCTGCTGATGTTTGCCCCCCCACAAGTCCACGCTTAATGGAGCTACATTGACCAAATAGTTATTTCAGTTCATGCAAGGGGGTTGTGCCATGTGCTTTTCCCTTGGAATCGCCAGCTCATGTACAGATTGCCAGATTCATATATCTTTATGTACAGTAAGCTTCTACACACACATTCACACATCCCTCCTGATCCTCCAACCAAAGAAGCAAGGGCATTATTGGAATTCAAGGTGCATTCCAGTCTGGCAAAAACACTCAGGATGCAAAGCAGGACCAGTGAGGGGTGTGGCTTGGGGAGACAGAAAGGCCCAAAGGGCCAGAGGCGTTCGGTGGGTGCTGTCCGCCCCAGGTGTTGTGACTGAGGGGGATGACAAAATGGCAGGTGAGTGGGCAGCACACCTCGCGCCCGGCAACAGCAGCTCTTCTGACCCGTCGGCAGAGAGCAGCCCTCCTCAGCCATGGCGAGGCACACCCAGCCGCAGCAGCTCCGTTACTGGGTAATGTCTGACCCGGCTGTGGAGAGCAGAAGGAAAGTGAGCAGCAGCTTCCCCGCCCCTCTCCTACCCTGAACTGTGGCACATGGGAAGGCACCCCCACATCTCTCAGGAGTGTGCCCCACGTCCTGCCCTCCTCATGAGTGCGCCAGCCCTGGGCAGCACAGGCATATGCTCCACCGCTGCAGAGGGCTGCATTCACTCCCTGGGACCGGAGGTTCTCCGCCCTTAGAGTATGGGGGAGAGCTGCTTTTCTAGAAAATCATCGGTAGCTCCATTGGGGCTGTGGGACTGGTTTTACAGTTATTTGGATCTTGCTGCCTGCCTGTTGCAGAAACACCAGGAAAGGGTCTGAAAGAATTATCCTTTCTTACTCTGCAACTTTGGGCCTTCCCATTTCAAAAAAGTAAATAAAGACAGTGCATTTCCAGAGAACAATAGCCGGTACTTGTGAAAATGGGAACAGCACCTGTTCAGCAGACATACCAATAAACAATTGGTTTGTTTTTGCTGCGCCTCCAAGCTGATGCAGGCCAGTTTCCTGAAGCCAAAAACTGGGAAACTTATTCTTAGAAGGGCATCATAATTTTTTTTCAAGCAAGTTCAGGGATGCTGAAGACGGTCATCTTCCTTCCTTCTTTTGTGCTCCATTGGTATGCATCTTTAAAAGCTTTCAACAGCTTTATTTCCATCATAGTTCCAAAAAGCCATCACCCATTCTCGTCTGGCAAGGAGGCCCTGTTTTCTCCTTCCTATCACTGAACATCACAAGCTCTTGGCCATTTCAAGTGGGTTTTCAAAAGATTCTCAAGCTATTGAAATAGACTGCACAGAGCTGGAGCCAAAGGAACTTTTTTTTCTTTGCCAAACGTTCAATCATCACTAATTCATTTTGTTCTTGCTGGAGCAGGTTAATTATGATGTCTGTTTCAAGTTTATTTATCTTTGCTCAATGCTTGTTTATTGATCAAGCCAGGGCCTTTCTAGAGGAGTTATTTTGCTCAAATAAGGTGCTCTCAAGTGATTGAAATGTGGGGGGGGGGGAGTATTTAAAGAGATGAGCCAGGAGCACAAGAAACAATAAAAGTTTAGTAGAAAAACGTGCAGGAGATATTGATGCCACAGAGCCTGTACTGGTTTGTGCAAGAAATATGTCCATTGATATTAATGAAGCAAGTTCATAAATTAACCAGGACAAAGTTGCCACACAGAAAGGCTTGTCTAGGGCATTACATAAATTTACTTCCTTTACTCCCTTGTCTATTATTCAGGATAATTCTTCTCTTGCACATACAGGTCCGCAGTACAAGGATCTTTGCAGAGATATGAGCTGAGCCCATACAACACAACTGAAGATCTAGGCTGGCCAGCTGCACATTTATCAAAAAAGGGAATGCATTACCAAAGGAGGACAAAAAGCACCACAGATGTAGTAAACACTATCAAGAACATGCATACTCTCCAACTCCTGTAAATGGGAACCATTTGTCCACAGGGTCTCCATCTTATCAGGATTCGGATTCATCTTATTGGCCCTCATTCAGCCCACCACTGTGTCTTGGCATTAGTCCAGGGCTTGTAGGGCCACACCTAATTAAGATGTAAGAGAGAAACAGAGCTGAGTATCAACAGTAAACTGATGATACCGTGCTCCATCTCCTTAATGCCCATTCTCAATTACTTACATAGTTGTTAAACAGCACTGGACCCCACGGCATAACTGTCAGGGAGCCAAAAAACAATCACCCCGTGCTACTATCCAAGACTGGCCCCATAGTTAGGCAGAAACAGACCCACAGTGCCTCCAGCTCTCAGCTCATGGAGATGGTTCAGGAGGATACCATGGTTCATGGCATCAAAAGCCACTGCAAGATCAAGCAAGACTTACCAGGGTTGCACTCCCCCTATTCTGCACCCTCCCATGCAGTCCTGCACTTTCAAGTGCTGTTCTCAACCTTACATCAGGAAATTTACGTATAGCCTCAATCAAATGGTCAGCAATTTCAGCACCAATCACCTTGGGTGGGGGGAGCACTGGGATAAACATGCAACAGAATGAAGTGGGAATGGACTGGGAGAATCCTGAGATGGAAGAAAGAACTGTGTAATCTTTTCTTTTTTTCTTTTTAAAACTATTTTATATTCTCTTATACTGCTTATTAGTATTGGGCTGTATATTTTTAATGATACTGGGTTTTCTTTTTAAAGAAAGAAATGTACATACACCACTTAAGATTTTTAAAATATCAAGCAGCTTATACATGCTTCAAAATAAATAATGAAAATAAATAGAAAAACATTAATTAATGCGTGCAGATTTCATGCAAATCAGTGAGCTCTTTTGACCTTGTTTTTGGTGACTGTGGAGGGATGTGTAAGGAGCTACCCTATATGCAACCTACCATCCACTGTTGTATATAGATCTGCCTGAAACAGAGTCTGTAGCAATATACCTACACAGATATGGTCCTGGCCAGTAACTGGTGCAACTGACAGATGCAACTACCAACTGGGAACTGCTTTCCCTTTCAGGAACGTTTGCTGTACATATTCTGAAGCAGCCCAGTTCTGCAGATGGTGACTGAATGCTGCTCTTCCAGCTGCAACCACAACTCTCTCCAGCACCTGTTCTAACCACTAGAGAGCTCTTCCTACCCTTATTATCAGCCAGCCTCATTGATTGAATGCTATCAATTGACAGGTTTAAAGCGGAAGGAATTGTATAAATTAAAGAGAGTCGGCAGCAAATATACTGAGAAGCTAAAATTTATATACATTCTAGATATGAGAGCCCATAGTTATTACCCACTTAAGACTGTGTCACTGATGAATGATAAGCCCAACCTATCCCTGAAGGCACTTTCCATTATCGCTAGCATAGGAATATGGAGAGAGCATGGATCAGGCAAGGCTGCTCATTTCCATAGTTCTTCATCGGGTTTGCATTTCAGTTTATAACATAAAAAATTACTCTTTGGACATTTTTCACTCAGTCCTGAATCTTCTCTCTCTCTAGTGCTTGCACTCTCTTTCACACACACACTCCAAATGCTCCTGGGAGGAGAGGGAGGCACAAGTCAGAAAAATCAATGAGCTGCATAGAAGGACTGCAGCACCTGCTTTGCACCCAGAATGTTCCAGGTTCAATCCCTGGTATCTCCCATTAAAATCAGCCTTCCTCTATCTGCAGCCTTGCAGAGATGTTGAACTATCATTCCCATCATCCCTGACCATTAGCCATACTGGCTGGGACTGGTGGGAATTGTAGTTCAAAACTTCTAGAAGGCACCAGGGTTGGGGAAGCCTAGATTAGACAACACTGGGCTAGAGGGACAATAAATCTGACCTAGAATAAGGCAGCTTTCTACTTATAAGGCACCCAGATATCATCATCATCATCATAATTTATTATGTCAAAGACCAGCTCGAAAAGCTTTCATAAGTATAAAATATACATGTAAAGCAGTGTACAACAACAGCTTAAAGATTAAAATCTAAGATAAGCCTATATACACATAAAGACCTAAAAATTTGGGCTACCATACAAATTGGCCCTGACACCCTGGAGGCCGACTTCAACTGTTTTCCTAGCGAACTAATTTGTTTCGGGGAGGGGGGGGTGTCTGTGCCTGCCAATCTGCATGCAGAATCTGGCAACCATCCAGGTCATCTCATGGTCTTTGCCTAAGAGGAAAAAATTGAGTTTAGACTTATCCGGAAGGTCAGCAAGCCTCACCAGCTGGGGGTCAATGGTATCTCTGCGTACCTCCTCATAAAAAGGACATATAAAAACTAAATGTTCGGGGCCTCCTATTTCCCCTAATGGGCAGGTGCAAAGTCTCTGAGCATACAAAATCCTCCTTCCAAAACCAGCGAGGGCAAGGCCGAGCTTCTGGCGAGAGTAAAGGCCCTTCTTATGTTTCTTGATACGAGAAAAGAGAGGTATGCTGCTGGGGCACCCAGATATAAAGAGCTCTTGAATCTTTAATGACTATGTAGAATGACTACCGGTATGTAGAAGAGGGAGTTTCACCCTTCCTCCAAAGAGCTCAGGCTGGCATGGATGGTCTCCACTTTAGCCCTGCAATATCCCCGTGAGGTAGGTTAGGTACCCCAACAACATCTGGAAGACAGCAGGTTCTCCATCACTGCATTAAGAGCATAGCTTGGCCCAGGGGCTGCTAACTACCAATGCCTACCATTCACATTCTCTCCCAAGCCATTTCCATTCCTCTTATGAACCCCATTTCTCTATATAGCAGATGCTTCTAGGTCCAATGACTCTTATTGACTGAAACCACTTAATGATTGCCAGTACACAACAATGTGAACTTTAGCCTTGACTGATCCATCTGATCCCATTTTCACTGATGACCTTTAATGGACAACACATCTAAGTCATGTTGGTCACCTCACTCTGGAGCTGACAGGCGCCCAGGTCACAATGATAAAGATGTTGGGACGCTAATCGACTATGTTAATCTGCCCATTGTTTTAATACCTTCTCTCAATCAGTTTTGATAACTGGGCAAAGAGCCAGCCTTCCCTGTCTCGTTTGGGTCTGAAAACTTCTTTCCTTGGCAATAAATCACAATGGAAGGTTCTGAATAGCTCCCAGTTAACATAATTGGTGCCTCAGACAGCTCAATATACTTCTCTTTGATGTAGGGACAAGGAGAGGAATTTAGGAATTCAATTCCAGACACAAGAAGGCCAAGCACTCTCTGTATTCCCCATCTTGGAGGGCCCATCTCTAAAGGGAGCTTAATTAGGGAAAGTAAAAAAACAACTTGAGATTCACCAAGGTAACACTCTGACAAGTACATGGCTTTTCCTGAATAAAGCTCAAGTCCTGGACATGCCATCTTCATTTCTTTCTAAAAGCCGTTTGTAACCTGTTCCCCCCACCTCAAAAAAAGGCAAAATGTAACTCAGCTTTTGAAATGGAAACAGAACCATCTTGAAGGAGGAAAAATATTGATTTAAATAATGATCTGTGCAGCTTAATATCACATTCATATCATACATTTAAATCAATCTTATGCCATTTTAACAGTCATGGTTTCCCCCCAAGAATACTGGGGACTGCAGTTTGTTAAAGGTACTAAGAATTGTAGCTCTATGACAAACTACAGTTCCCAGAATTCTTTGGGGGAAGCCATGACTGTTACAGTGGTATAAGTACTTTAAACGTACAGTGTAGCTGTAACCATGGGTTTAGGTCAGGTCATCATTATTTCAATATGCCCATCATGACGATAGGTGGTTTATGTGCAAAGGCAGGTTTTGCATAATTCAAGAGCCATATCCTGACAAATCCAATATGCTTAAGAGGCCTTCTTCTCTTCTATACCACCATCATGACCTATTTGATCAATCACCTCTGGAACCCCATTTGAGGTTCCTCGATGCCCAAACTCAGACTTCTTCTGGAAACAATGTAAGACTTTTATGCTCATACAGTACAAGTATTTAATGGTGAGAGCAGATAAAATGCCGGATTAAGAGTTCTGGAGAACTAGAAAGTTTGTGCATTATTTTGTGGCACTTTGGTTGCTCTAATAATGGATTTACCCTAACTCAGAATTTGAGGATCCTTTTTTAAGGGGCCAACACAGCTCCCTTTACTTTCTGTGTGTCTTCACACAGTGTACGAGTACTGTAATGTGTTCCATACATAAAGTGTTTCTTTTCGCATTTACACTAAGCCATGTACCTGCCATACACCACAGGTTTAGGGGAAAGTGCGCTCTTCATTCATTAACTTGGGATCCAAAAAGCTTAAGCATTCCAGCAAAGAAGTTTTTAACTCTCCCCTCCCTTGATCTTTGGTATGCAGACACACACCCCAATGTTGTATCACAAACTGCTTTTGAGAGTCTCCCCAGTTTCCAACCCATTTTGCCATATGGTAAGTAGGGTTGCTGTTTGGCAAATACAAGCCCAAAGCCCCACTGGGCATGTAGAATGACTTGCAGGTTCTTTCAAACCTGTCCGTTTGTTACCACAATCACGTAAGATTTATATTGTGCTTAACTAGTCAATCAAGCAAAGAACTGGCAGTTAATTGGCTAAATAGGATCCTATTTAAAATCTATACTTTACTATGTGATTGATTATTTGATTTGAGCAATCAATCTGTCAAGCCCCCATTTCAGTACTACTTGTCAAATCAGTAACTTGTCCACAGGAATGTAAGAAGAGACTGGTCAGAAGGTCTGTGGGTTTCGGTTAGGGGACAGGATTATAGCTCAGTAGCAAAGCATCTGCTCTGCATGCAGAATGTCCAAATTTCAGTTCCCAGCATCTCCTGCTAGGGCTGTGAGAGACTGCTGTTCAAAACTGTGGAGAGTTGCTGCCAGTTAGTGTAGACAGTCCTAAGGCAGTATCCTGAGCTTCCATGCCTACCAAGTCCAGCACCCTGCTTCCTATAATAGCCATCTGAATGCTTTTGTGAAGTCCAGAAGCAGACTGTGGATCTCTTTTGATCTATAGTCAGAGGCATTCAAAGGCATTCTGCCTCTGATCCCAGATGTTCTGATCCCATATAGCCATCTTGACCAATAGCCAAGGTGGTCTGATCCTTCCTGAGCTTGTCTAATCCCCATTTAAACAAGTAGCCATCACCACAAGTTATGGCAGAAAAATTCTATAAATTAAGCATTCTGTGACAAAGAACTTTCTTTTGTCACTCCTGAACGAATCTCGTTGGGCAAAATCCCAAGGGCAGAACATTTGCTTTGCATGCTGGTGATTCCAGATTCAATCCCTGGAATATCAAGGTAGGGCTGACAAGGACTTTGTCTTTGAGACCCACTGTCTTTGAGACCCACTGCCAGTCAGTGTGAACAATACTGAGCTACATGGACCTAGTGATCTGACTCAGTATAAAGCAGCTTCCTGTACTTAAGACTATGCCCAATAACTTTAGCCATTGCATAGAAGAAGCTTATCTAGGTCCAGTTGTTGTTTGTGGTGAAATGCATTCTTAAAATTGCTGATGCTAGCGAGTGCTTATGCCACCTTTTAAAAGGTCTGATCAATTAACCCTTTTACGTTTATCTTGCCAAGAGTTACGACAGTCAGGGAGGGGGGGGGGGGGACAGAAAAAACCACAACCTTTTAAACCATGCTAATGTATTTTTGTAAAGCAATTCACTGGCAGCTTAAAAAGCCCATCCAGTCTATGGATATAAAACACAAGCCAGTTTGTACAAGGAAGAGCCTGCATTAAGGATAGTTTCCAAGCTTTGGGTGGGTTGGACATATTCAGTTTCCATCACTTGTCAATAGCACTGCAATCCTCTAAATATCTGCTCAGAATTAAGTCCTATTGGAGATGAATAGGGTTTACTCCTAGGTCACTGTAGGCAAGTAGGACTGAACTCAATGAGACTTGCTTCTGAGAAGGCAGGTATAGGGTTGCATTGTGAATGTGTTAATTTTGTCCAATAGCCAATGAAAAAATATGATTTGAGTCCAAAAAGGGACCCACACATTTAATATATAGTATCTTCTTTTCTGCATGATGTATTTGGTTCCTATATTGATTTTACGCTACTTTTATCATCTGAAAAATGTTCAAGAACCCTTTTAATATTTAAATTTACAAATTAAATTTAAACAAAAACAATTTTCTTTCCAGTAGCACCTTAAAGACCAACTAAGTTAGTTCTTGGTATGAGCTTTCGTGTGCATGCACACTTCTTCAGAATCTGTATCTGAAGAAGTGTGCATGCACACGAAAGGTCATACCAAGAACTAACTTAGTTGGTCTTTAAGGTGCTACTGGAAGGAAAAAAAAATTTTTTGTTTTGACTATGGCAGACCAACACGGCTACCTATCTGTAAATTAAATTTAAACATGCCCATAAAGCTTGCACACCATAGTAGCTACAGAACTCTACATCATAAGGAGCACAGGACTGTCCCATACTATCTAGTTCAATGTTCCTACATACGTTAATGGTCTCATTATGATGTGCTTTTTTTTGGCTGCTTCTCCATATAACTGTGTCCTGTAACTGGTGATGGGGAAACTTCCTTTGTGTTTATGTTGGTACTGGTACCTCAGTTAAACTGAACTAGATAAGGGAGGAATCTGATATTTTCAGAACAGACCTCAGAAGGGCTCTGAATCCCAGTGAAGAGCTCACCAGGTGTTTTCTGAAGACATGAGAACTCCTGGGGTCCTGAAGACGTGAAGAGGGTGGAAGCTCTTGCAACCACCTTGACCTCCACGGAGAAAAGGCAAGATGAAAATGTAGTCAGGGAACAAAAGAATATTATTGTATGGGGGGGAGCCATTTTAGTAAATGATTTTATTTATTTTTTTCGCAGTTTTTGAACCAAAACAAAAAGTTTAGCTGCCGTACCAAACTGTAAGAATTCAAAATTTGAATTTATGTGTGTATTTTAGTCTCACTCACACTCTGTTTTAGCATGTAGATGGGGCACAGTAATTGAGGGCCCAAACTGGCAAGGTAACAAGGGCCTCCACAAATCTAAATCAGAGTCTGCCTTCAGCTGCTGAACTGGGCAAGGATTTATCTTCTTATGTAATATTATAAGAGAGGAAACTAATGGCCTCCTTCTAATGATTGGTAATGTAAGCCACTCTTGAACAAGTGTCATTAGCAAACGGGGAGAGACCTCGTAAATTAATTTGTGTTTATAAGAGAAAGCATTAAACAAACACACAATTTGCAATTGAAATTTCAAATGACAAGCCACTGGCAGGACAGAGGTCAAATGGCATGTTTTTAACATACATGCACTGCGTGTTTAGCAGGTTGACATCACAAGTTGAGCTCTTCCCTGCAGAGAAATATGTTGAGTTCCTTGCTGCAGGCAAATATGTCAGAGGGAGGATGGGAAAAAGCAGAGATCACATCAGGACACCATAGCCAAAATAATATCCCTGTTTATACAGTACTCTGCTACCGATGGCTAATGCTCAAAATATTTCACATTTAAAAATGCAGCAGAGAATGTGATAAAGAGAAAATCAAGTATACCCCGTTTTTCAGAAGAGGAAAAGCACAGTATGAATTCTCTAAAACTCTCTGGGCTAGAACATTTGACAGAGGGAATGTTTTGTGTTTTGCTTTTTTTTTTTTTTTAAAGCCAATGACTGGGGGATCTGTAATCCCCAAGATGATGTTGACCTACAGTACATTTTACATCATCCCTGGCCATTGGCCATGCTGGCTAGAACTGACAACGTATGGAGGAAAACAACTTCCGTATTCCTGTTTGAAGCAGAGTCACTTTTTGAACATTAGCTTGTTAAATTTAAAAGCTTCTTCCGATGCCTTTGGGGTAGAATGTTTTCACAGAATTTTTGAAATATTCAAAACCTATCTAGCATATTTAGAGATCATAGATTTGTATATAGTACCCAATGCCTCTCTCACAAAATAAAACAATAATTTGCATAATAATAATAACAGGTTCAGAGTTCCAAAATACAGTACACAATCTGACAAAATTATAAAACTCGGTCCTCCAGACTGAAAAGTATCATGTCAGCCAAATAGGCAGGACAACAAGAACAAACACAGCAAATGCCTTTAGGAAAACTTAGCAGGTAAGCTCCAATATTAGGTACCAGTTCAGTACACGCAAATCACCTGAACTCTACGATTCTACTAAGCCAGTGGTTCCCAAACATTTCTTCCTAGCGACCACTTGGAAACCGCTGAGAATCTTGACAGAACACTTAATGCTTTTCTTGCCTGTTGTAGCAATTAATGTGCTGTGCAATACGCTGTATGATTTTAATTGTATTTTTACCATTTATTTTATTTCTTATATAATGTGTTTTATTGTTTTCCATAGAATTCAAATAGAAATACAATAAAATACAGTATAAGAAATTAAAGAAGCAATTAAAAGGCAATTAAAAATATATATGAATATTTAATGCAATTGATGTGCTGCTACCATTTTCAACCACAAATCAACAGACATGCCATAGACCACCTGAATGAAGCTTGCAAACCACTCACTGATACTCCATGGACCAGTTTAGGAACCCCAGTGCTAAGCTTTAAAAGTTCAGTGACAGTCTTACTTTTGGGGACACCCCAAATGCTGGGTTATAATTAAAGTCTCCACCACTGACTGACATTGTAAGCGAATGCACCAACCATCACCACTGACCTGTGTCAATCTATACGACATCCCCCCCCCCAAGAGAAATGAATAATGCTATCAACCTTTGGCAGTGAAGTGGAAAGAATCAGAGAGCATCCTTAGGGTCAGGAAGAGAAAATGAGAGTAAGAGATCTGTCACTCAGTCCTGTGACAGAGATGTAGGAGGAGAAGTGGTGAACAGTGAGTTGACAAAGGCATTGGTGGGAGCAACAAAATCTGTGTTCCGCCTAAGTCTCAAGAGGCAGTAATTCAAAGGCAGAATCCCAAAATCATATTTAAACAAACAAACCAGCTTATTTCCATATACTGTTTTTCCTTCCAACTTTTCCAACTCAAGAAGGACATCAACCTAGATTCTGGCATATGTGCATATCAAACACAGGTCCTGTCCTTGACATCTCCACTTAAGGATCTCAGATAGTTTTTTGCTAGGCGTTTGGTCACTTTTTTAAATGCTATAACCAAATTTAGTTCCTGAGATCAAGGAGCAAATTTTTGTCTATGTTTGGATGCAACTGGACACCATTTTGAATCAAGGTGGTGGACAGAACCCTTTAAAACTGTAATAATTTTAACCACTTGTTTCAAAGCTGTATACTGATTTTTTATTTCGTAGAATTCCTGAGCAATGCCAGACAATAGGCTGCTGGTTAATTATAAAATTAAGATTTCTGTTGTTTGCTACATATACAACAGCCATGATCTGTCTTCACCAGTTTCGTAATAAGTTGGCACAGGGACTATGAGCTTGATGTATAACAAAAATGGATTACAATGAATAATGCAGTCATCAGCTTTTCTTTACCTCAAGAAGTATTTCTTATCTTTGGATTTGAGTTCAAACTAGATGTCTTTTTAGGCAGTTGGTTCAAAACCATGCTTTGGCTGGTCACTTCTCTTTGCTGACAAAAAGCAGCCATGGATACTCCCCATCCTGGTACAAGGGAGAAAGGTTATTTCTTCCAGCATGCTGGTCTCCCAATTTTGAATTTTAAAAAAATAAAAAATAAAAATGAGGCAGCTGCCCTCGGCTTCCCTTCCCATGTTACATTGGCATAATGTTGCACAATGTGTAATTGGTTTCCATGTTTTGAAAACTCCTTAGAAGCCATCTGGGCACTAAGTGCCATATAAATTCAGAAATAGTAATAATAATATGACTAATTTTGGTTTCTGAGAGATAGAAAACTGGTAGTCCTGAAGCAGTTTCCCTTAGCCTTAGTGGTCCTAAATTAATTTAACTGAAGGAGAAATTATTTAAAGTTTTTAAGCAAAACAAATATTGTTTATTAGGTCTACTCATAAGAAAAAGAACCATGCTTTTCATATTGTAACGTATTGAGATAGGAAACCCAGCAGAGGGATGTAGAAAAAGAAGGTTGTGTCAAGGACTGGCTCCTCAAAATCCTGGGCCTAGACTCTAGTGTTACAGCCAGGACTACTATTCAGGATCTAACACCAACCCTGCAAGGACGCCCCTAAGATTCAAAAGTGAAAAAGAGCTAGAAATGGGTTTCTCTGCTCCCTGAGCCTCAGGTTTACCACTTACACAATAGTAAGCAACCAAGAGGTTAGGAAATGGAGTCCGTACCAAGGCTTCACCCAAATAAACAGACCCCAATTCTGTAGACTTATTAAGAAATAAATAAATAAAAAGAGGGGAAATTAAGAGCATAAAACAGAACCCAAAATACTCATTAAAAAGTACAGACAGATATTCCAATTATCAACATAGCTGGGAATTATAAATCAAATTAAAATTAGCAAAGCCACCTCATCCTGTACATACCATGGAGCTTTGAATCGATCATCTACAATCCGTCGTGCAAAAGCTGAGGTGTCCCAGGTGTCGTGAAGAGACAGGGTGTGTGAAAGAAAAACAAGAGGCACAAAAAATGGGCCAGCTTTGGAGTAAAAAAGCATAGCCACTGGGATGAATCCCCTGAACCAGCCAGAAGGCATCTAGAAGCTTCTTAGTACCTTGAAAGGCCTACTTTTTCCACACAGCTGAAAGGGCTTCCCACTCTGCAGGCCTCACTCCCTCCTCCTCCTCCGGCCTTGAGGCAAAGTCAGCCTAGATTGCCTCAGCCCAATGAATTCATTTTAATTGGTGAGAAGCAGCTTCTCTCCCAGAAGCCCAGCTTTTATCCAGAGTAGCCTGAGAGAAGGAACCGTCTTCTTGTCAGCATGTGTATATCGAAGGCCTTTCTGCCAATCCCCTCCACCATCTGAGAAAAAGCCGGGACCTTCCCTGTGGTGGCACCCTAACCTTTGCAGCGTACCAGTGTGGTTTAAACGTGTCAGGCCAGGACTGGGGAAACCCAGGTTCAAATTCACACATGGCTCTATGAAGGACACTGCGGAACTTTGTGCCACTCATTTTCTCTCAGGCTAACCTACCCTCACAAGGTGGTTGTGAAGGTGAAAGCAGGAGGGGGCATGCATGCCTCCTTGAGCTCATTGGAAGAAAGGGAGGAGAATCCAGAACTGAAATACCACGATCCAAAGGGAGACTTGCGTAGCCCCGGCTTCGTTAGGCTTCCTATGGCAGATGAAGACCTTCTTATGCACTCAACCTCATTATGTTCCACAAAGGAAAGGGCTTTCTGCTTTCACTGAAGGCAAGATCCATAGGAAGATCCCAAAAGAGAGATTCTTCACAAATTCCTCTTTCCCTCTGCAGTCCCTAGCTCTACCTGCCCCACTGTTCTGGAGGGTCAGGAGCATCTTGGGTGGGAGAATATAGATATCTGAATTTATTTCAAATTATTTTCGTTTTGAAATTGTCTTTGTAAATTACTTTTATTGCATTGTGAAATTACTTCGAAATGCTTCATCAGAAGCGATTCATAAATGAAATAAACAATAGTAATACAAGGAAGGAGAAGGGGAAAATAAAATAAAATAAAAATCACCTCCCCTACTTCTTCCAGTGAATGGGTCCCATGGGTAGAGTTCTGCTCCGAAGCTGTCTAAATCCAACCCTATATTTTAACTTTACACTTATTTGGCTTTTATAGGCGTTCTCTCCACTGCCCACCATTAGTAGACTTTTTATTGTATGCATTTATGCATTTATAACTGATGTTCTCCTCGTATACTAGTTCGGTATATCACTTTCAAAGGCTGCCAGGACCAACTGAAGACATTTTGCAAAAGCAAAAGTAGCAAATGAAAACACACACCTTAAGCCAAGGCCCCACAGTACTCAAGGCCTTGTCAAGTTATTTTGGCACCCGGGACCAGAAGTCTCACAAGCACCTCTACCTTTCCTTGAAAGTAAAATAGTAATAATAACAATAATTAAAAAGCAAACAAATAAAAGTTTGATCCCTTTTCATGACACCCATACTCAGCTGCCCAAGGCCTGGAACTGGCTCCATGCCTCCTCGTCCTGTAATCTGAAAGACCTTTAAGACACCCTGTTCATTGGGGGGGGGGAGTGTATGTATGGGTGGGTGGGTTTATGTATATATCCATCTTATAATTACAATAAAATAAAAAACAGCTGCCTGGGGTGGCTGCCTCACTCTGCCTAATTGTGGGGCCGGCTCTGGAGGCAGCTTATACAGTCATACCTCCGTTTATGTAACCCTCTGGTTATGTAAACTTCGGGATGCGCACGCAACAAACCCGGAAGTATTTTACTGGGTTTTGCCACGTGCGCATGCGCAGAAGCGGTTCTCAGGTTGCGGAAACCTCAGGATCCAACCGGACATCCAGAACGGATCCTGTCCACAACCAGAGGTATCACTGTACTGTGAGCTTCAAACTGAAAACAAGAACAAAAACCAACCGTCGTACACACGCCCCACACCACGTTAAATAAATAAATACACAGACATTTAGCTCTTTGTATGCAGTGAATATGCTCCATATGTAGTGTAATGGTCAGAGTGTTGGATAAGGACCTGGGAGACCAGGGTTCAAGTTCCTATTCAGCTATGAAGCTCTCTGGGTGACCTTGGGTTGGTCACAGTGTTAAGTTGTGGATGAACATAACAGACGACAGCGATTCTTCAAACAGCTCTTGCTTATTCACAGGCCAGAACAGAACTGAACTGAAGGATTCAGCCAGCCTGCTTATATAGAGCTCCACTAGAACGCAACAGTAACCATTTTCTGTAACTATCCAATCACTGAACGTCACTTTTGATCCCTTATTTGCATATGTGGACCTGAACTATCTACAGTATCCCCCTGCTGGCCCAGGGTGAGAACTTCAGAACATAACACACAGTCTCTCAGCCTACCTTCCAGGGTGCAGTGAGAATAAAATGAGGAGTGGGGATGAGAACAACATATGCCACCTCAAGCTCCTTGGAGGAAAGGCGGGATATAAATGTAATAAATACATTAAATAACTAATATTTAAACCCTTGCTGCTAGATGGCACCAATAGGAAGCCCAAGGGTTTAGAATGTGGAAAGAAAGAAAAAAAAGACACCACTTCCACCCCCTCCCCAGACCATTATTTAGAAAAGCAAAGGGAGCCCTCCCCCCCCCACACACACAAAGGAAATAAAAGCTTACCATCCCTGCTTTAGCTCATAATTTCACCACCACAGTGTTTGATAGGGTTGGCCGTTGCTGCTCAAAAGTGGCCAGGCCCGGAATTAGCAGGGGTTTGGCCGCTGCAGTTTGTGGTTGGCAAATCTCGGCAGGGAAACTTGCATAATGTCAGTTCCCATTATGCCTGGTTGGTTTTGATCAATGCTCCCTGTCCCTCATTCTTGGAAGCAGAGCAATGTTCAAAATAAAAGCAAGCCAGTTATGGCTGAAGGTATCAGGTACAGCCAAGGAATGTGCCCTATCCTGCAGGAAAATGGTAATAGGGCATCCTAACACTTCACTGCATGCAATTAGGTTAGCAAGTTGGGGAGGAGAAGAGACTTAAAAGGCAGGGAACAGAATGTGAGTGGAAGGGTATTAATTCAATAAAGATGAAGATTAATCTACAGGGAGGGTGGGGGGCGGAACCTCTGCAACACATCTAATAAAAATTGGCCTGGGCACCTGCAGTGCTTTTAAGGTGCTTTTCTTAATGTAATCATTTTAAGTTTTAATTGTATTTTTTACCCAAGTGATTAACTTTATTCTTTCCACTCGAAACCTTCTTGCAGTTCCACCTTGATGTGGTCACTTTCTATCATTTCCCTTTAATTGCACCTTTTTGATGAATTAAGCCATCATTTTGGTGGTTCCAATCTCTTTGTAGCCAAAGGGGCAAAAGAGGGGAGGAAAAATTGGCTTGAAAGGTGGCTGGAAACTGCATTTCTCTTTGTGAAACACTTATTGGGATTTTGGGGATCGAAGGAGCTGCCGTGGAAGTCCCACTAAGCACGTGCAATGCAGAAAACATAGTGGATGCTTTGCAGATTTACTTTAGTAGTTGGCAAAAAGCCACAAGCTGCAGTGGTTAGAGTAGTGGACTAGGGCCTGGAAGGCCAGGGTTAACATCACCCCACTTAGCCATAAAGCTCAGTCAGAATCTCTTAGCCTAACCTACCTCACAGGGTTGTTGTGAGGATGAAATGGGGAGGAGAACCATGTGAACCACCTTGAGCTCCTTGGAAGAAAAAGGTAGTATACAAATGTAATAAATAAATGGTAAAACTATAAACACAATTGCAATAAAATACCATAGTTGAAAACAATAGCGTACAAGTCTAGCCAAGCCACCACAAAAATCTATCAAACCTTTAATGGCTCACTACTTTAAATACAGCAGAAAATTCCCAACAGTAGAAAATAATCCAAGGTCAGCCTACACACTAAAGAGAAAGCATCTCAGCTAATCACAGTCTGAAATACAGTGGTACCTCGGGTTAAGTACTTAATTCGTTCCGGAGGTCCGTTCTTAACCTGTAACTGTTCTTAACCTGAAGCACCACTTTAGCTAACGGGGCCTCCTGCTGACGCCGTGCCGCCGGAGCCCGATTTCTGTTCTTATCCTGAAGCAAAGTTCTTAACCTGAAGCACTATTTCTGGGTTAGCGGAGTGTGTAACCTGACGCGTATGTAACCTGACGCGTATGTAACCCGAGGTACCACTGTAAATGTGTTTTCAGAGCCTGTTTGTAAGCCATAACTCAGAGGTCAGTAAGGGAGTTCTGCAAAATGAGGGGTCATAACTGAAAAGGCCCAAGCTCTAGTGCCTACAAGTCACAGCAAGCTGCACCTGAACAGGACTCTTACTGTTTTTGCTGCAACAGACTAGAAATTGCTACCTATCAGACTTCTAGAGCCCTCCAGATGATGTCAGACTCCAATTCCCATCAGCCCCAGCCAGCATCAGGAATGATGGGAATTGCATTCCAAGGGCTTCAGTTGGGGAAAGTCTGGGCTTGAAGGACCAGTGGTCTGACTCAGTGTGAGGATGCTCCATATACAGTATATTTATCTGTGCCCCTCCACTACTCCATTTCCTTCTGTTATCCTGTCCCATGGCCAAGTGCCCAACAAAACTCTGTAAAAAAATCAAAACAGAATAAACTATTCAAATTAAATAAATGTATGTGATGATTATGCTTAATTTGAATAATTCATTCTGGTCACAGGATCTGTGTTTCTTTGATAAAGAATTTGGACTGTTGGCAGGCAGAGATTGCCCACAGCCCTGAAGTATGCTATATATTTATTTGCTTTACATTTTCCATCATCTTGTACCAAATATTTTTGTACTAAAACTGGAACATATGCCTATAAATTATTGCACTCTATGGATTAGGTTTATGGTTTATAAACAAAAAAGAATGTTCAGTGACTTTTTATTCTACTGTTTTATGTTTAATGCTCAGCACATTAGCAAAGTAATAATCAATAGTAGACAAAACGACCAGATATTCTAATGTTCCACACTCCTGTCAACTTCTCTGCAATTAAAGTGGGAAAACTAAATATTTTGAAACGCTATGCATAATTGGAGACTCATTCACCCAAAGCAACCACTTTGCAAAGGTCTCTCCCTTTTGGTTTACAACCGATTACAATCAAAAATTGGCACTCGGCATCGTACTGATATGCTGTTTTGTGGGATGCAAGATTATGTTATGAAGCTATAAAATGAAAGGTTGGTTTTATTCCCGTCATAAATATGATTTGTCATGGTTTTCCAGTCATTGAGAAGGTTTAGAATTTACGCTAAAGCTCTGGAAACCAGTTCAATGGAAATAATATCGCCTTCCCAAAAAATTAGAATTAAATAGAGCCGTAATAGCTTTGGTTTATGTATGATATGAACTGGAGGAATTGCCTTTTGGTTTTGGGTAGGGCAGAATTTGCAACTAGTTGATTATGGCAATCTAAGCTGCATCAGAGAAAGGAGTCCTTAAACCCTCTGTTGTCCTCACCAACAATGCAAAGTGATGGAGGGCAGGCTCCTTTGCTGCTCTAAGCAAATTCAACTTGTGCTTTAATCAATTTGCCTATGTACACATTACTTGCTGGCTTAAAACACAGCCAGGTCATTATTTTTCTAAATTTGGAACTCACTGGCATCCATGCATTTGGTGCAACTTTTGAGAGGAGGAACCTATGCAGTTGTAGCTTGTATGCTTTTCTTTTAAGATGCTGCACTGAACATGCAGACAACGGTGGTAGAGAGGCCAGAAAGTGTGGTCCCCCTTAATACATTCAGTAAACATGGGTGTGTGGGTGAACAGAGAAGAAGTAATAAATAAGAAGCAAAAGAGGGTGTAGAAGACAGAATAAATTAGGATGACAGCAGACTCATATTGCAGAGTCAGATCATCGCCAAATCCCATGATGAGTGTGTATGTGACTTAAACCCTATATTGGGTAGTGGGGGGCATTACTGAATATTTCCCCTTATAAGAATAAGAATAATTCATTTTTTATATCCCGCCCATCTGGCTGGGTTTCCTCAGTCACTCTGGGCGGCTCCCAACAGAATATTAAAAACACAAAAAAACATCAAACATTGAAAACTTCCCTAAACAGGGCTGACTTCAGATGTCTTCTAAAAGTCAGATAGCTTTTTATTTCCTTGACATCTGATGGCAGGTGCCACTACCAAGAAGGCCCTCTACCTGGTTCCCTGTAACCTCACTTCTTGCAGTGAGGGAGCTGCCAGAAGGCCCTCGGAGCTGGACCTCAGTGTTCAGGTTGATCAATGGGGGTGGAGACTCTCCTTCAGGTATACTGGGCCGAGGCCATTTAGGGCTTTAAAGGTGCTCAGAAACTTACTGGGAGCCAATGTAGGTCTTTCAGGACCGGTGTTATATGGTCTCAGCAGCCACGCCCAGTCACCAGTCTAGCTGCCTCATTCTGGATCAGTTGTAGTTTCTGGGTCATCTTCAAAGATAGCCCTACGTAGAGTGCATTGCAGTAGTCCAAGCGGGAGATAACTACAGCATGCACCACTCTGGTGAGACAGTCTGCGGGCAGGTAGGGTCTCAGCCTGCATACCAGATGGAGCTGGTAGACAACCTCCCTGGACACAGAATTGATTGGTACTTTCCTTCGACACCAACACTCACTGCCTCTCTCCCCTTGTTTTTCTTTCAGTTGGACTCTGAGAACAGAAGTACCCTCTACCGTGAGACATCAATGTGGCATAGTGGTTAGAGTGTTTGATTAGGACCTAGGAGACCATAGTGCAAATCCCCATTCAGCAATGAAGCTCATGAGATTATCCTTGTCTCTCAGCCTAACCAATCTCACAGGCTTGCTGTGAAAATACAGTGAGGAGGGAAAGAAGCATGTGCATTACTTGAACTCTTCTGATGAAACGTGGGATAGAAATATAATACATAAATAAAATGAAATTAAATGTGAGGAAGCAGCTCAAAAAGGGATCCTTAACCACCATTACTGAGCATTTAATTGCCCAATCACTTGTTTTATAGCAGGCTTCCTCAACCTTGGCCCTCCAGATGTTTTGAGACTACAATTCCCATCATCCCTCAACACTGGTCCTGCTAGCTAGGGATCAAGGGAGTTGTAGGCCAAAAACATCTGGAGGGCAGAGGTTGAGGAAGCCTACTTTATAAGGATTCATCAATATCACTGTTACATCTAGTTTGGGTTTGAACCCTTATCTTGTGACCACTGAATATATTATTCAGCAGCCCATCTAATTACTGAGATTTCACTGCCCATTGTGCAAGGCTGTACACAGCCTTGCATTTTACGCACTTTGAAAAATGCACCACATTTCTCAGGAAACAGGATTCTGCAACCAACATCACAGCCTGCACTTGCATAGAACTGCAGCGTATCAAAAGCAACCTCTTTCACATCACAATGTACTGACCAGAAACACAATTAAGAGAAAGAACAGTTTGTTACTACAGCTGAGTCTGTCTTCCAACATGACCTCTCCCTGTCCCACCTCATAGTTGTTGTTCAGAAAGGAAATATATACAAAGCCTTTCCATGGTGTGCTTAGAAGTAGCAGTTAATAAACTTGTTGAATATAAAATACAATGAGTTGGACAGTTATTTTGTGGAGTTATTGTCATCACTATTATAATTACTGCAGTGACTCTTGTGTTTAAAGTCCTGGCCATTTTGCAAATTAGCACAAATAGGATTGCACCATAGACAACTGATGTTTCAGTGGATGGAGTTTGCACAGGAGAACTTCCCAGTGATCTATTGGGATTTCACGTAGCGTAAGAAATCTTAACAAATTGTGTTTTAATTCATTATGAATATGAATGCATATAAATTAAAGTACTCATCCTGAAGAGGAGGGGATCTCCTTTCTTTTGAATAGAACTGAAACTTTTAACTGATTAATCTATTTGACCAATCTGTTTTTGTTCTGTGTTGTTGTTTTTTAACTTTTTAATTGACTTAACAAAGGTTTTTCTGGTGGAGTTTACTTCAAAACTATTACTTTGGTAATCTGCAAATAAATGAAGATTACATTTATTATTTGACTGACTGAAGAAAACTGATTTGATTAGCTAGTTTTGTTTGTTTATAAAGGGCATCAGCCATAGTTTTTAGAACATTGTAATAGGAACACAGTGCTGCAATATTTTATGGTCATTCTGAAACCAAGATGTCAAGCCAATTTGCTCACAAAGTGGTGTGTTGTTTTTTAAGGAAGAAGGAAGAGCAGCATGTCTGTCTGTGCTTGCAGTTGCCGCTGGAATCATTCCTGTTGTGATCCATAAAACACTCCCTCTCTTGAGTACTCGGGAGCAGGCCAAGCCAGGGCCTTGAGTATCTTGGATGATGTGGGAGCAGAACCTCTACCCCACTGCTGCTGATACCTTTCCTGCCACCACAAACATAATACACTCACACACTGCTACTCAGGTGAAGTTTTAGAAGAAGGAGTGCCTCCTTTAACAGTTACCATTTGTTTAGAAGGATGGCTGGTGTGTTTCATCCATGCATGGCATCACAGCAGGCACAGTCTTTTCTCTCTGTTTTTTTTTAAGTGTTTTCCCCTTCTCTCACACATGACAGAATGCCTCTTCTAATATTGTCATGCAGTGCCCGCCTGGCCCTAACCGTATGTTAGGGGGTGCAATACTTGCCTTGCCCTGGGTGCCGGCAACCCATGTTACGACACTGCACACACCACACAAACATCTCTCCATCTTCCATCCAGGCAAGCAAGCTTTCAAGGACCCATCCCAGCCGGGGGGGGCACTTGCAGAGAATCCAGAGCAGGGCCCAGGAAGAGTCCCATGGGCCATTTGGAGAGGTAGGTCTGAAGGGGCACTTTTGGCCACCGGAACCTGTGATTCCCCCACCCCATTGCAGCCTAACTGTTCCGATCAAATAGTTTTGAGAGGATGGTTTTAATAAAAGAATTACGCTGACTCTGGTAACAGCCTCAGCATTCCCAATTCGTATCAGCAACTCCTGAGCTTGAAACAACAAGAGTGAAACGGACACAAATCACCATTTATGGCAATAGGAATGAACACTGCCCACAGGGCCTGCCTCTTGTTCAGTTATCTGCAGGGTCATGCCAAAGAGATGGCAGGCACACAGGTCTCCTTTTCTAAAGGATTAATATTTAACTGACTTTCTGAACCTGTCTCTGGTGTTAGCTCTGACTAGATATGCATCTGACAGCCACACACTGCCCATCCCTCTCTTCAGTTCCCACCCTATGCAGTTACAGGTTTGGGTTTAAGTGTATCTCTGCTGCAATTCTCTTTGTTTAGAAAGAGCCTGGAAGAAAAAGCCAGGCAGCAAAGCCAGTGTAATAGGACTCCGTCACTTTTCTGATTTTTTTATTTTTACAAAAGAGGTGAAATAATTTTAAAACACAGACAGACAATGAGTTTATTTATTTAGAAACTTGTTAAATAGAGTCTGGGAATTCAAATAGTCAGTGTGGACATTGTACAGAACTGGCGGGGAGCCAAATATTCAATTCCCAAGGGAGAACCTATGAGCAAGAGCCTTCTCCTCTCCCACAAGTGGGGGAATATATTGCAATTAGTTATACGCACAAGCAATATCTAAATTGGAGCCCAACCCTGTCGCTTCAGCCAGAGAACTTCAAATGCCTGTAAGAGTGTTTAGCTTTTTAGTGCTGGAACTAGAGCAATATGTCACACTTTTCAAAGGCCTGTGTAAACAGTTCTTTCCCTTTTGTAGAAACATTTCTTAAGTTTTCCGTACCCCTGTGTAAACAGCATCCATTTACAAGCCTGCCATGTTTCATCTGAAGATAGTGTGATGGGGAGAAGCCATTCCTCCCCGCCCCCCCATTCACCATATAGGTCATTCCAACTTAAAACGAATGTAAAAGAACAAATTCACATTAAGGAGGATGATTGACAGTAGGCAGCCAAGGCTGGAAGGGGAATCTTGGGGAAAGAACATAGGAAGCTGGCTTGTACCAAATGTGAACATTGGTCCATCCATTCAGCTCACTACTGTCTATGTTTACTGGCAGTGGCTCTCCAGAGATTCAGATGGGAGTCTTTGCCAACCATACCTGAAGATGCCAGAGATTGAGACTGGGACCTTTTGCAAGCAAATCACTGAGCTATAGCCCTTCCACAAAAGGAAAGATGTTGGCAAGGTAATTCAAGGTTTAACGTCTGGGAAAATTTACACACACACACACACAGAGAGAGAGAGATTAGTGTAGAATATATAGGGATATTAGTGTAGAATTAAAGGAGCTATGTCAGCCTCAGTTTGTTCTAGGTGCCTCTGGAAACATACACCAAACCTTTCCACATAGCAGTAGAAAGGTTTATTGCCAAGAGCCTTGCAAAAAAATGCATTATTATTATTATTATTATTAGCATTGGTCTTTATTGTTTTTTATTAATTAATTAATTAAACAAAATGTGTATACTGCTTAATTTTGACTAAAAATTCTAAAATGCTTACAAATGCTCTCCCTTTTTCATTCAGATACAAAGTTTGCCATGAGAAAAAGAGAGGCAGCCAAGGTCAGGGATGGGGGTACCTGTTGCTTTCTGGACGCTGGTGGCTGACATCTCCCAACACCCCTGCCCAGTGGCCATTCTGGCTAAGAACTAATGGGAACTGGAGTCCAATACCTGATGAGCCAAAGATTCCCCACTCCTGGCTAGAGATGAAGGGGCAGTAAGAGAGAGAGAGAGAGAGACCATTCTGTTACATCTATCATTCTAGGTGTGCAGTACATTGTGTATCTATGAAATATTCAACTTCCTCTTCCAATAACTCTACACTGTATATGTCTGTTACAATATGTCCATTAAAAAGTACAATAGATCATACAAACAGGAAAAGTTACTTGTAATATAATTACAAATGCATTCATGGATCAAGAAGATAATTTTATTCAAGTTTCTATGTTTTACACACATACTTCAGAAACACAGTGTGGTACTACTTGTACTCTTCAATATTATCTGACTTTCATGAGTCATTTATTCCAAATACCCATGTATGTGTGCAGACCCGTATTATTGTTTCTCAATAAAGTATATGTAACGCAGATGTGTATTTTACGACAGAATAGCTTGCCATGTATTGTATAGTACATTTGCTATATATAGCGTATATAGTTCTAATATATGTTATAGGATATAACATCTACCAGGAGGAAGGAAGTCCCAGGGGTGTTTAAAGGGTCAGTTTCCTTGGGAGAATAGAGCACTGGAGATTTGCGGTATTTTTGGCTGTGCCTATTTATTTACAAAGATGCAGGTAGAGCAGATGGGGAGCAAGGCAGCAAATGCAAGGCAGGGCTAATGTTAAAACAACAATAACTTATCAAAAGTTATAGCATACCCCTAAGGCTCCTCAAGGCTGCTTCTTGCCAGGCAGCTCCAAAACTTTTTAAAATTTAATTCAACGTAGTTACTGTTTTCCTAGGATAAAAGTCTAGCCCTGTTTCAACTTGCACCCAGGCAAGTGGGTCTGATCCATGCCTGGCTTTGATGCCTGGCATTCATTATTAGCGGGCAATGCTCGGTCTAAAAGCAGAAGGACAGCATGGTCCATAACAGCTTATATTAATGCACAGCTGTGTTTCGGAGCACATGTGATTATTGTTCAGAAACGAATGTCCCTTGGCCAGCTCACTAGTTCTACACTCTCATAAACAATGAAACAGGTCTGTGTTCTACCTATGCATGTCAAAGGCATACACCTCTTTGCTTACAGTAAGCTTATTGCTTGGAGAAGAGCCATAGCTCAGTGCAGAGCACACACTTTGTATGCAAATGGCATCAGGTTCAGTCCCTGGTAGGACTGCGAAGAACTCTTGTCCAAAATCCTAGAGAGCCACCGTAAGTCAGTGTAGAACACATACAGTACTGAGATGGATTGGTCAGAATGCTGAGCTGGATTTATCAGTAGCCTGTTTCAGTATAAGGCAGCTTCTTGTGTTCCTTATCATTACATACTTAAGAATGAGTCACAGCAAATACTCTTCCAACACACTACTTTCTTTTGCAGTTTAATATTGAACGTATCCAATAGCAAGCCTTTGAATCTTACTGCAAATATTGATCCTCCCCTCCTGCAATCTCACTTTAACCTCAAATGCCACCCCTGAATTCACACAAGCTAATCTTGCCTGGGCCAGTTACAACTTTAACAAACGTTGAACCATCTAAAAGACCATGTTGAAATGCATGCATATCATGTTCATCAGAATGAATTTTAAAATGTTATACAAGTCAGTCCTTGTAGCAGACATGTGCTAACTTTTCTTTGGGACAAAAGAGGCTTCCCTGTTGCTCAGACTGACTCCTGTCTCACAAACATTACTATTTGAGTGGTTCTTCACATACCAGAAGCAAATGCCAAATCCTGTTAGATCACAAATCTCTAGTCATCTCTGATTCCCGGTACCACCCAATCTAATCTAATCTCACAGCAAAGCAGAATAAATCAAGGGGACAGGCTGAGGTTCAGTGGTAGAGCATCTGTTTTGCATGAGGAAAGTCCCAGGTTCAGTCCTGGGCATCTCTGGGTAGGGCTGAAAGAGAACCCTGCCTGGAACCCTGGAAAGCTGCTGGCAGTCAGTGTAGACAATACTGAGCTGGATAGACCAGTGACCTGGATTCAGTACAGTGGACACTCAGGTTGCGAACGTGATCTGTGCGGGATGCACATTCGCAACCCACAGCGTCCGCAACCTGCAGCGGTGCATCTGTGCACGCGGAGGTTGCAATTTGGCACTTCTGCGCATGCACAAAGTGCACTTTAGTGTATGTGCAGCCGCTGAAACCTGGAAGTAACCCATTCCAGTACTTCTGGGTTTCAGCGGTCCACAACCCGAAAAAATGCAACCTGAAGCGTCTGTAACCCGAGGTATGACTATATATGTCAACTTCCTAATGTGTCTATGTGAATACTGTCCCTGGGCCCAGTGACATTGAGCAATGGATGCAACCTATGTCCCATTGAACCCTCTTTAATGTTTATGATTTTGAATTGCAACAGATGCCATCTACTGTAATCCTATGAATAAATTGCCATTTTACCCTAAGCATGCGCATTCATACTCTGCTCCTTAGATTGTTCTCATGGCCCCTTCACTGACTATATTTCTCTATCCACTTTTCCTTGCAGCCTCCTAAACTATATAGTGCACCTGCCCATGTGAATATTCCAGTGCATTCCAGGTTTAGGAAAAGGCTAGTCCATGCTCACTTCTGGTCTGTAGGGAGAGCACCAAGTACATCAACCTGGATAGCTCAGTTGGTTACAGTGTTTGGCCAAGGTTGCAGGTTCGATCCCCATATGGGACAGCTGCATATTCCTGCATTGCAGAGGACTGGACTAGATGATCCTCAGGGTCCCTTCCAACTCGACAATTCTCTGATTCAGTGATTCTAACCATAGCTTTATATAATATGCCCTTGCTAAGCCATATTTACAGTGGGTTATAGTGTGGGATCGAAAGCCAAATCCACTATTTGCCAATGTATGCTCATTCACATGCTCAGTGTAGCAGCTATACATATTAAAAAAATACTTCTTAACTACCTATCACCAAAACATGCCAGAGCAGCATGCAAAAGTGTGCATAAAACTTATTTGCAACATAAAAAATTTAAATCAGCACATAATGAAATACAGCATAGCAGGGGGTAAATACAAACCTGAAAAACTACAAAAACAGAAGAGAGCAAAATTCCAACAATTATTTTTAAATGCCTGGGCAGATAGGAAGGTGCTTAAAAACTTGTAACGTCAGCACCAGACTTGCCTCCTTGGGAAGGACATTCCAAAGTCAGGCCACCACTTCTGAAAAGGCCCTCTCCCTTTTGGAAGGACTGTAGCTGAGTGGAAGGACAGATGTATTGCATGTAGAAAGTCCCAGGTTCAATGCCCTGGGGTTTCCAGGTAGGGCTGGGGAAAGTTCCTACCTGAAATCCTGGACAGCCACTGCTGGTCAGAGTAGATGGATGAGTGATCTGACTCAGTATAAGGCAGCTTTTTTATATTCCTAATAATATTGTCCCTTGACTAGAGGAGGGAAAGCAGAGCAGGGCTTCTGAAGAAGGTCTCCAGTGTGCTTGGGAACTCAGGCCAAGCAAAGTTTCTCCCCATGGCTGTCTTGAACCAAATGGGTCATAAAAATAGTCCCAGCAATATCAGAAGCTGTTTTCAGGTGCTGTCCCTACACAGATCCCGCAAACTCCCAGGCCTCACCTCTCAGCATAGCCCTTACAGTATCTCTATTAGTTAGAGTCTTGGTGTTCCTTATTGTTAGTTCCTTCCATTGAAGGTATTCTGCCTTCTCTTGTTTGTAGGGCTTCTCTGCCACCCCTTATTTTAAGGCCCTGGGCTGGAGAAGTTATTAAAATTGTTCCTTAGTTCTCCAAAGACTTTACGTAAGGGATCCATGCATGCAGCAGTTGTATGTGTGGGATTAAAAGCAGAATTATCTTGCATATGCAAGTCCGCTGGCTCAGTTCATAGTCACTCATAGCCAGCCCCACAACCACCAGCATAATTTATCTGCAATTAATTCAAGATCACTTAACGAAGATGAATTATTTCCTAACAGGCTCAATATTCTGCCATATTCAAATAGGAGAAGCTGGAAAAGGTGGATTCTGCACACACTCACACAGTGCATTCTTATGTGGTTACTATGGCTACTGGGCAAATGCACTTGGGGAAGTAGTTATTCTGGGTTACAGTAATTAAAGTAGAATACAATAATAGGATTTCACAATATTTTTGCCATTTTTAAAATTGGGAATAAAAGGTAGGTGTTCCTGAAGGCAACTGGTTGTCATGAAGAGATATTAAATATGTTCCGCTGTTGCACCTGGGATTTGTGTAGTTTCACCTCCAGCTGCCTCTCTTCTGCTCTTCCTTTGAGTTACACATTGCACTAGTAGCTATACACAGAGAAACAAGCAAACAATAAACCAACACAGATACAGGTCTGTGCCTCAAGGGTCATACAGTCTGAACGACCAGAAAGCAGCAATAGGGAACCTTTCTCAACCCTGAAGGCCAGGGACAGAAGTAAAAGCTGGCAGAACAAGGAATGCAAACGTTGCCTTTGTGTAGTAGGCTGATTTCTACCCATATTCATGCATTCCTCTTTCAGGCAAGCAGGAGGCATTACAAGTATCAGAGTTCATGGACACCTCCCAGCCAGGCAGACCCAGGTATGAAGGGGGCAGAGCAGAGCCAATGAGGGGCGTGGCTGGGGGAGAGAGTCCCAAGGGCCACAGAGGAAGCCCTGAAGGACCACATTTGCCCCTGCCGCCCTGTGCCTAGGGGTTGCCCACCACACCGCCATAGAGGAAGAGGGAAGAAAAGAAAATGGAAGGCAAGGAATCCCAAGGGGAAGAATTCCCAGGAAAGGAGGGGTTTGAGGATAGCTTTGAAGGAAGAGACAGCCCAGCATGCGATCTGGGCATAAGGAGAAGAGAGGGAGAATAAGCAGGTCCAAGAGACTCTGCGGCGCAAGAAGCAGATTCAACAAGCCTTCAACAGCAAGCGTATGCTGGGGGTTGGTTGGGTGAGTGTGGGCATTAAAAGACAAGGCTTCCAAGCAGTCTCAACTGGCCTAAGGGGGCGGGGGAGGGCGGAGGCGGATGGTTAAGCTAAGTTCTCGCCCAGTGTGCAAACTAGCGATGATGCGCGCTGCGGGCGCGAGGTCTTCACGCTAGACGCCTATTGACTGAACGCCTTGGCATCTTGCTAAGCGAAGTGATGTTGACACGGAGGGATGCGCCTCTGACTAGGGACCAAGTTCTCCATCAGCGTGGGAGCCGGCGGTGGCGAAAACACGGGACGCACCCCTCCCTGTCTCGGTCTCTCTCCGCCCCACCAACACCGCCCGCGGTCCATCTTTTGGCCAAGCTCCGCTTCCAAACAGAAAGAGACTAGGAAACCTCCCTCCCCACTTTCGAGCGGCGAAAACCAACAGCAACGCCGGATTGTGGTGTAGTTGCTGCTGCTCGATTTTGTTTGCTTATTTGTACGAAAGGAGGCTATTTGCGCCCAAGGTGGCCAATGCAAAAATAAAAAAAATAAGCTTGAGAGGATAGCAATGGCAAATAAAGAAGCCTTTCCATAAAAAAGCACCTCGCGTGTTTGGGACTCATCAGATAGCCCAATATGAGGAGTCCTAACAAAGCGAGGAAATAAAGTCTGATTCGTCTGCTTTGCTTTTTACTCAAGCGAGGTGTTTTTTCCCCCCCTTCTCTTCACCCTTTCCTCTAAAAAAAAACAGGCAGAGGGCAAACTCACAAGCGTCGGAGCGCGGGGGGGGGGGACTTGTTGAAACTTGGTAAAGTGTTAGCTTACTCTCAAAGGGTTGGAGAGACCTGGATCCATCGCGGCTTGCTCCAATTGCCTGTTTCTTTTGGTGGTGTGTTGTGTGTGTTTTTTTTTTTTTAGACTGGTGATAAAGTGTAAAAGTACAAGTAACTCCTTTTATAAGGCACGGGTGTTCGCCTAATCTGATCACCTTCTGCTTCTTTACGGGGCTATAGGGTGTCTCTAACCACTACCAGCGGGGCTTGTGCTGGCCGCCTAGTTCGCTTGCGCGGAGTGGGATTTTCTTCTGCAGAAAGTCGCGCTCTCCTCCGTAGGGGATTTTAGGCCCGGGCGGGTGGGGAGAAGAGGTGGGGGTGAGCCCTAACCCTCCCTGAGCATCCCCTAGAGCCCGAGCAAGAGCGTCGATTCCAGCTGGTTCTCACGTGCAAGCAGAGGCGCCAGAATAGCCCGCGGGGAGAGCCCGATCCAGCCCAAGTGAGACGCGTTCAAAGTCCCACTGATATTTTTTTTATGGGGGAAGAGATCTGAACACGTGCTGAACTCTGCCGTCGAAGTCAAGACGTCCTACTCTTTGCTTCGCTAGTAAGTGCGTTGTGTGGATTGGCACCTTGCAATCGGAGTAAATTACGCGGACACATAAAAAGTGCGCCCCACTCTTGTTTGCTTGCTCCCGGGTAAAGTGTAGGCTTGCGACCCCCAAAAGCGCTTCTCTTTGCTCGGATCGTGACCACGTAACGGTAAATGTCACACAGAGGCTGCACATTCTCTGCAACTGTTACAGTCTCAGAGTGGCTAGCATGTTGCGAGTTCATTTTTCAGCGACTTAAAATTATGGTTTTCCAAATAATGCGGCCGTTTCCGACTTGCCCCATCATCCACAAGCTTTGTCGCTTTTCTGTTGCTTTTAATTTTTTTTTATTAAAAACAGCGAATATCTTTAATATGATCAAGGTTAAAATCAGGCCACATAACCTGAAACTTGCGTTGCTTTCTAAGAACAAACCTTTTATCACCTAAAGTGTCTCGCTTTGCTTAAGGAACAGGCCGGACTTGACTGAATTTGGGCATAGACAACTCGGTTTACTTAGCAATAAGTAAACGGGTTTCACGGGTTTCAATTGAACTTGCTTCCAGGTAAAGCGTGCGTATCTTCCAACCTGAGAATCACATTTACAGAACAGCTTGATCGTGGTTTCTCCCGCCCCCAGGCAACCTCATATAACTTCGTAAATGAATAGTAAGTTTCTTTGATGGGGGGGGGGGTGTAGGGAGGTGCGCAAGCGGAAAAAGGGAGAAAGCTGAAGACATTTTTAATAAATAAAAATCAACGATTTAATTCTACAGGCGCCAGCGAAATTGACGTGGTGATCGGAGGCGAAAAGAAACAGGGTTTGTAAACGTGGGAAAGCGGTTTCTGCTGCACTTATTCTATCCGTTTGCCACCTATGGGTTGCAGAAGGCGGACCACGCAGCTTCCTAAGTGTGCATCTGCAAGGCACATCCCTATGAGTACATCTCAAGGCACGTCAGAAAGTTTTGGCGAATGCTCTGCGTCGTATCTAAAGGCAGCAACAGTCTATCTCACAGCTGCGGTGAACATCAGCCACGGACCGCGCCAGAAATAAGATCCCTGCTGGGTTTGCTACTGAACTTAACTCGGTGCCTTTAGATAAGCGAATCTTTACGTATCTGCTGCGATCGGCGCATCTGCAACTTTCCTTTTTTTATTAAATGAATAACGGATCTGTTTTCAAATTGTGTCGACTGGATACATCTGCTTTTGGGGGAACAAAAACCAGCTAATCAAACGCAGGCGAGGTGGAGGAAGAGCGCGGGGGGGGGTTGGTCTGTTTCACAGAAAATTAGACAGTAATCCAATGAGATCTTGTGCTTTCCTCTTTCCTCCCTCCTCCCTCCCCCTCCCCGCGCGCGATTTTCTCCCCAAACAAGCAAATAATCGGCCTTTTAAAAATGTCACACAACTTCTGCAACGTTTTGCCTGCCGTTCTCGCCGCCACCTTTCTCTCTCTCTCCCCTCCCCCCCAGTTGGAAATCAAAGTAACAATGTAGTGAAACAAACACAAATATAGCATGAAATAAATAAAGAGGACTTGTCCAGGAGCTAGGTAAATGGGGTGAGGGGACGGGACGCACAAGAAATCAGCTCCCTTGCAAAAAACGAGGCAAGGCTGCATCTGTTGCACTGCGAGTTGCAGTCAAGAAAACGATTCTTCCCCAGCAGCGTAAAAGAGGTAAACTTGAAATAACTGCGCGGTTTGCATTCGCACAAAGCCCGATGGTGCTTCGAACGTTTGCTAGGAAGTGAATCCCAATTCCCAACATGTTCAAGTGAGTCTCAAGCCCAAGCTAAAGTACAGGAGTGCAGCCCTGAGCACATTTTGTATGTAAGTTTACATACAAAATAGCGGTGGAGTCAATGGAAATTTCAGTAAGTTGTATGTATGGCCGGCTGTGCGAGGGGAGGAGGAGAGATGGAGAATCGCACACATAATGTTTGATCGGCTCGTAAGGATAGACGGAGACTCCGGCTCCAAGATTGCCAGCCGCCACTGCAGTCTGTAGCAAACTGTTAGAGGAGGACGCGTGAAATTGACAAGATCATCGTGGGTCTCCGAGGATGCCAAAGCAAAAAAAGAAAAGTGCGGCCCAATCGCTTCCACCTCACCGAGCTCGCACTTCAAAACATGCCTTGTAACTGCATCAAGTTAAAATTGAAACTGACCAGCTCTAGCTGCTTCTTGAGGGGGTATTATTATTATTATTAGTTTTTTTAATATGTGAAATAAACAGACAGGAAAATAAGGAGATCCAGCTGGGAGCTGCCGCTGAGAATCTCAGGCAGGCCAGTTTGGCCACCTCAACCGAGGACTATCAAGCGGAAAGAGCCGGAACTCCCAAGCGAAGGAAAACTTTGTAAGTCTCCCTTCCGCGACGGAACATATTCCTTTTATTATTGCTGCTGTTATTATTATTTTACGCTTTCAACAAGGAAAAGGAGACCGTTACTGGTAGGGAAGCCGAGATCGCTAGTTCCTGCTTTGTTATGTAACTCACACACTTGCCCCCCACACTTAAAAAAATATAAATAATAGCACCAGAACTAGAAAAGGAAGACTCGTCGTTGTTTAGGCAACCTTTCCTGGAACAGTATTCCCGCCTGTACACGTGTATGCTGCGGGCTGTTCCTTTTGCACGTGCCACAGGAACGGGAGACGCGTGTGCACGGGTCGGGGGGAGGCAGTTGCACACGTGCGCGCGCCAAAGAAGCAGCGCTCACACGCGCAGAGCGCGAGTTTGTTTGGCTAAGTTGCGTGTGTGGGGGGGAGGTATTTCCTCGCTGACCAGAGCCACTCGAGCCAAGGAGGTTCTTCCAAAAGCCCGGAGCGGCTGGATCTTGCCCTGGTGTTGTTGGGGGGGGGAGGGCTCAGCTTGAAATGGACAACCCCCAACTCGAAGAGGAAAAACAAAAAATCCCCATCAGCTGGCGAGGAGTCCCCTGCTGCTGCGTTAAGTGCATGCATGCTTTCTCCCCTGCACCCAACCTGTCCCAGCAAAGCCATCGCTCCAACTCCTGGGCTGCAGGTTGCCACCACCGTCCACTCCTCCTGCTGCTGCTTTTGCGGCCTCCCCTCCTTCCCTTCCCCACGCGCTTGTTTTTAATGTTGATTTCACAGAGCCAGCAGCGCCCACTAGGGGCGCTCGGCGTCCTTGCAGCCTCTGCCTCCCTCCCTCCCTCCCTCGCCGGAGCGAGCGAGCAACTTGCGGCGCTCTTCTTCGGCGCGGCTGAACTTTTCCTCAACTCTTTCGCCGCCTCGGCTGAAGTTCACCAGCGATCCTTCCCCGCCCCCCCTCCTCCCTCTCCCTCTCGCCGCCACCCCGGCAGACAAACACACAAACAGCGCCGGGCACAGCCAAGCCAAGCCAGGCAGCCCAGCCGGTACCTCTCCACCCCCCCCCCCGTCCGGCTCCCCGCGTCCGAGGCGAGGAAGTGGAGAGAAAAGAGAGAGGAGAGAAACCCAACGCGCCGCCGCCGCCGCTGCGCACCATCTCTCCCTCTGTCTCTCCAGCAAACCAGCCGCGAGGTGGATGGATGTTGGGCAGCGGAGACTCTCGGGGGCCAGTTCTGCGCCGGGGGCGGGCCGGATCTGTGGGGCCAGTGGCTGACCCCCACCCTCCCCGCCCTCTCCATCCCACCCCACGGACCCACATCTTTCCCGGACGTCTAGCGGGGCACAGAAGGGAGCGCGGACGGCGCAGGGGGGGCGCGGGGGGGCGCGCAACAGAAAGAGCGATTGCACCTACTTGCGGCCAGTTTCCTCGCTCTGCCTTTGGATCGCATTGCTGCCAAATCCCGCGGACGTTGCTTGGATGGTTGCTTTGGGGGGGATATCTGGGGTCGGGGTGGGGGGTGGGGATGGAAATCAGTGGAGGGGCTTTCCCCCCCGCTATCTCTCTCTCTCCCCCTTTCTCTGTTGTTTTTTTTTTTCTTTTCCTTCCTGCTTCCCCCACTCTTTTCTTTCTCTCTTTCTCACTCACTCTGTTTCTCTCTCTCTCCCAACCCCAAAGCTTGCTATCTTCTCCAGCATTGTCAGTTTGGACACCTTCGCACATGCGCAAGGGCGGCTTCTCCCTCTCGCTCTCCTCTCGCTCGCCCTCCCCCCGCGCAATTCCCCCCCCCCACTTTCAACATCTCCCGGGCGCCGCCAAAAAAAAAAAAAAAAGTTTGGAGCGATCTTTCACTTTTGGATTTAAGGGATCTTGGGCAGAAGATCGCAGGAAAGGGACTAAGGCGCGGGGCGGGGGATGTGTGGAGATCTCTCTTTTGCTCGCTTGGGGGAATCTAAGCCAGGGAGAGAACACCAATTGACATGAGCGCCCATGCAGACTTTTTAAAGAGAGGGATGATGCCGGATGATGGAGCTGATACGACCTGCGATTTATTAATTGTGCACGGCGATTCTTCTTCGTGCGCTCTTGGCCCGTGCGCTCCCCCCACCCCCAGACGCACACACTTTTCTCACCAGCACAACAATTATTTCGCTTATGTGCAGTGGACCAACCCGGCGTCCCCTGGATACACCCACCCACCCACAGAGACAGAGAGGTTGGGGGTTGCGGGGGGGCCCTCTCCGATGTTGAGGCTCGCAGCCTCGTCTTTTCAGACGGACACGGGACCTGCCCGAGTTTCCCCGAGGGAGTCTGAGTCTCTCCTCCCCGCACCGCGCGCGCCCCGCCGCCATCCGGGAGAGGCAGAGAGAGCGGGGAGCCCAGTTTTGTATAACCGCAAAGCCGCTTCCTTCTGACACCTATATATCTAAGCGGAGAGGGAGGAGAATAAATATTTATGATACTCGGTCATCCCTATAGGCCTGGCGGTGCAAACTCCCGGGCTCTGAGATACTGCACTGACACTTTCCCGTTGGTGTTTGCAGAAGGCACCGTGACTCCAGAGGAGACCCATTGACTCCAATGGGTTCCCCCCTCTGTCCTTTAGCCGAGTACAAACGAAGAGGGTTGTGTGGGGAAGAGTTGATCGGCAGGACTATCCCTTCCAGGCACATTTCTGGCTCTGATCCTCCGCTCCCCTTTACTCTAGAGTAGCCCCTCTCTTATCTCATCCCGGTGGGACTTGCGGTGGTTTCCACGACCTTGCTTCTCTCGGGTTGCAATGCCGTCCGTCGCATCCCAGCGCTCGGAACCCTTAGGTCCCGATCCTAATCTCGTTTACTTGAAAGTAAGCCCCCTTTTGCTTCAGTCGGACTCGCAGTGGAACGCCGCCTCACTTTGGAAGTCAATTCGGATCGAACTCAGCCAGGAGTAGCCTGATCCTAAGCATATTTACTCAGAAATGCCGTGAGGTTTACTCCCAAGTAAGCGTGCATAGGGACTGTAGGAGAAGTCAGCCTTGTTTAGGGCCGAAAGGTTCGTTCAGTCCCCCGATGAATATACAATTCATAGATGCATTAATATTAAAGCTTACTAGGAGGAAAGTCCCATTGAATTCAGTGGTCTTACTTCCGAGTAAACGTGCTTAGGCTTGGGCTGCGCGGCTGCAGTCCCGAGCACCCTTATACCTCCAATAAAACGTGCAGGATCGTGCAGCAATGCAATTCTGCAATATAAACAACGCATCCAGAATGTTAACAAAAATAAAAATAAGGGGTGCATTTAAATCACCTGAAGATACTTCAGAAGTAATAGATGTAGGATCGGGGCAATGGATGCAGATTGGAGCGGGGTGTATTTGCACACTACTCTTAACCCTTGTTTTGTCACAGGGCTCCTATCATATCTTTCATCTTCCCCTGGATACATATTTAACTAGATGGCGATCATGAAATCAGATTCCTTTCATTCGCTTTAATGACAAGGGATGGTTGAAGCGGGGAGCGGCGGCGGCGGCGGCGGCGGCGGCGGCGGCGGGGTGCACATCTATCGAAAACATCTATCGAAAACATGCTTGGGAGAAACTGGCTCCTGTTTGGGGAATGAATCAACTCAAGCTACATAATGAGTTTTGCAAAAAAAATAAAAATAAAATAAAAAATTGCTCCAGAACAACCTCCTTGCACTAAACAGTTTTGTTCAATACCTTCTCGGCGCTATTTATGTTCCCATTAATATCTGTAGCAAAATCCTGCCAGACGCCATAAAAGAAAATTACGGTCTCTCAGCCCCGGTGCTGAGCCAGTTCTGCGCGAGCAAATTGTTCCGGATTTTGGGGGTGCACCTTCTCCTCTGGATTCCCTGTCTCTCCACCTGCCTGGGGGTGGCCCCTGCCTGAACCCTAGGACAGGAGAGGCATCCGATCCTAAACACAATGATCGGAAGCCAATCGCTGGAATTTGCTTCTGAATTGATGGTCACAGCCCAGCGTCGGAGTCAGTCGCTTTCAAGCCCTGCTCCATTTCCATAGGATTTAAAGCCACATCGATTTAACGCAGATTGGATCTTTTGTGGCCAGCTTTAGCATCCTCTGCATTCTTGACTTGCAGACAAGTGGGACTTGCCTCGGAATAAGCATACTTAGAGTCAGGTGCATTGGCAGGAAATCTAAGCACTTGTATGGGCCTAGGTTTCATTGAAATCAGTGGGATTGATTTCTGAGCAATTTTCATCGGATCTTAGCTGTAAAAGTGGGAGAGACCTGGGGTCGGGGGTTTTCACTTGCAGCAGCGACCAGCTCGGCAAAAGCGCAAGATCAAAAGCCGAGGGGCGCTTGCTAGGAAAGCACAAGTTTTCTCCATTCTTTCCTGAGCGACCTTTGTCGTTTGCTAGCATGGAGACGGCCAAGCGCGCTTCCTAACCCTCAAAGAGGCCGTGGAATATGGGAATGGTGCTAAATGTACATTACTAAAATCCCTGCGAGGGGTTGCTTTTAAAAAAATTGAGAACAGGTGGTCTTGCGGGGGGAAAACGAGGGTTCATTAAAAAAAAAAGTAATAATCCCCTTCTCATAAAAAGGAAAAAAATGCATTGGAATTGAAGCCTATTTGTGTACATAAAAAAAAATCTAAAGGGGAAAAATTAAATGAATTGGCAACTCCCTCTAAAGCGTATTCATTTGAAGTGAAACAAATAAGTCGAGAATAACTCGACCAACGGGGGTTGGGGAGAGGTTGAACTAAGTAAAACCTACATATACAGGGGCAGTCTACCTCCGAATAGCAACAATGGGAGGGCTACTGCCTTCAGGCAGGTGAGAGGTGAGTTTCTCAGCGGCATATGGCCTGGCTGCTTTTGAAAAGAGGGTGCTGGACGTGATCCGTCGAAATATGTTAAAGACCACCGCGGGAAAGACACAAAAAGCATTGGAAAGGGATCCCCTACAAAGGGAATTATTGGGGGGGGACTGTTCTAGGTAGACCGAAGATCCCTTTGGTGGGACGTCCGCCCAAGTTCTAGCCTGAGCTTACCTGCGAGGAAAATATTTCCGTTTGGAAAGGCTGGACTTCGTGTCATAATTAACTTTACAATGTAAGTTTTTGTGCTGATGTCAAATACTACCCGCCCTAACTTCCAGAATAGAGTTTATTTATTTTTTGGTTGTTGTTTTTAAACAGCTAGATGAGACAGAAATCTACACACCGATTCAGTCTAGGGTAAAAAGAGAGGGAGGAAAAGGAGAGGGCATGGTCTCCATTTCGGAAGAAATGGGTGGAGACTAAGGTGAGGAGCAAGGAAACAGTTAACTTTGCCCCTCCCTGGCACATCAAAATGCACCTTCTGCTTATGTCTCCCCCACCCCCCAGCTCAATCTTTTCATTTTTCATTTTTCATTTTTTTATATATATACAAGGGATGCCATTGCCACCTTTCAGATTCTCCGAGCGGGGCTCGCGTGCCTTTTAACATCCCAGGGCAGGATGGAGAGAGATTCAAACAGGTGAGGTGTTTCTCTCCATTTCTGCCCTACCAGGATTCCTGGAGCTGCTTCACCTGTTGAATGTGCAGCTCTTAAAGGCACAGGAGGCCAGCCGAAGAGGAGGAGGGGCGGCGTCGGAGGCGGAGAGGATGGCCGTCTTTCTTCTGCCTGAGCCGCCACCTGTTGGCTTCCCCCGTCGCCTGTGTAAACGGAGGCAGACTTCCAGGATTATCACCTTGAAAGCCTCCTCTCGCAGCGCCTCTTCCGTTCGCCTCCCTTTCTCTCTCGCTCTCTCCAGGCCCGGGCAGACTTTTTGCTGGAGTCTGCTGCGTGGCCGAGAGAGTGGGGCAGGATCCGTCCACTGAAAGCCCCTCTCTCCTTGCTCTCTTGCGTGCTTCAGCTGCCCAAGCCCATGTTGTCCACCCGGAGGTCCTCCTTTGTGGAGAGCGCTTGCCCGGAACGAACCTTATAGACTTCCAACCTGCGGCGTTCCCGATGTTGCCAAGCGCTGCGCGATAACGCAGTCTGGTTTACGCACACAGCAAAAGGGGTGGCGGCTAGCGGGCGCGCGTCAGCGGATCGTGGGAGGCAGTCGGGCATAGTGGGCAGCGTCTTGGGTCTTGACCTAGGACAGTCGCTGCTTACACGGGAGGCGGGGTGTGGGAGAGATCCGGGTTCAAAGCCCCGTTCAGGCACGAAGCTCACTTGGGCCAGTCGCTGCCGCGGTGCTCAAACAGACCTACCTCGCTGGGTTGTTGCGAGGATCAAAATGGGGAGGGGGAAAGGCGGGGTGGGTGGGCTCTCTGCCTTGAGCTTCTTGGAATCCAAGGCTCGGATGAAAGGAGGGACATAGATTCAAAAATATATAATTTATGCAGAGAGTCTGACACCTTCTTGGGTGCCCTTGGCAAACGGGCATTGCCTTTATTTTGACCACGATAGCAAAAGGCTGCAATCTAAGTGCACTGACAGTCGGGTCCTATTCATCCTCACTCAGAGGTAAGGCCCGTTCAGTTCAGTGGGCTTACTCGCAAGTAAATGTGCAGGATGGTGGGCAAACCCTGTCGTGGGCACCCTTCCTTACTTAGAAATTAGACCGACTGAACTGGAGGGGGCATATTTCTGAGTAATCGTGCACAGGATCTGACTTTTAGAACCCAGTCCTAATCATGTTCTACTCAAGCTCCGTTGAGCTCAATGGGATTTGCTACCAGGAGAATTTTCTTACAAATTTAGCTTTCCTTTGTAGTATGTCACTGAGACCAGTGGGACTTACATTCTAGTAAACGTGGTTTGCCCTGGTGTGGGGTTGGACTCTGCAGAAATGATTGCGGATATTCTTCCCCCTTAGGCATACTCCAGATACTATACTTGGGAGTTTTGTTTAAAATAAATATGTACATGTCCTTTTGGTTGTGTCCTTAACTATACAGCAACTACGTTTGCAACAGTTGTTGCGTGAGCTGCCTAAGCCGACGCCGGCCGAGCCTCCTATTGTTCTGTCATATGGCACTTATGCACTTATCCACAGCGCTCTTCCTCGAATTTAAGCCCCACTGAATTCAGCTGAGGTTTATACCCGAGTAAGTGTTCACAGGAGTGCAGCACTGGGGCGTGTTTTTCAATATATTTAATCCGGAGAGTAAATCCCATTCAATTCAATGGGACTTGTGGCGCCTGCAAGACTGGGTTCCTTAACCCAAAGGGCAGGATCCACCCAAAATCAAGTACAGTATATACATTATACTTTTGCCTCACTGATTCGAGTTCGTGTTTGAAGTTCCCATTGAAATCAATGGGGCGTGCACTACTAACGCAGAGCATGTTTTACTCAGCAAAAAAAGAAGAGAAACAAACTCTCAATAAGACTTCCTTGCACGTGGAGCATAAGAAGGTAGCATAAGAAAGTGGCCAAAGGTGTCCTCCTTATACTCTCGGGTTTTCTGAACTACCCTTGTGAGCGTTACACTCTTCCCATTTCACAGATGAGGAAACTGAGGCTGGGAGAAAAGTCGCTCGCGGGGGGAGTTTCCGACTTGACAGAGGGGGCCACCTTGCAAAACGTCAAAGGAGGAGGTGGGAGGGGAGCGGGCCCTGGAAGCCCTTTCTCTTCCCCATCCAAGATCAAAGGCGAGGGGAGGTTGGTGTGGCAGCGCACGCGACGCATTTGTAAAGCGTTTCTTCCGACGGCCGAAACACCCAACCAGGAGGCGGTGGAATGCAAGGGTTATATATATATATAAACTGTCTCAGCTAAATGCGCAAACCCTTGACCTTTCCCCTCTCCCACCCGCTTCCCGGTCCCCCGGGCAGTACAGACCCTCCCGCGGCGCAGAGAGAAGAGAAAACTCGGGTCCAGCTCCAGGTCCCCTGCGCCTGGTCACTTTCACCTGCTCCGAATCTCAGGCGACTTGCAAGCCAGGGAGCCCCAACCAGACGTCGGGGAACCCCTCCCTCTCCCCTGCACGACTCTCCCTTTCGATTACAGAGCCATCAGGCGGACAGCTCCGGTCTGCGTTTATTTCTCGCGCGCCAGAGCCCTATCCTGACGCCTCGAGAGATCCCCAAGCCATGAGGAAAGGCAAGGAGGGCGCCGTCCAGTGCTTTCTATCCATCCTTCCCATCTCACCGACCACGAATCCGTTTCTATGCCGCTTTTAGGGCAAGAGAGGCGGCGTGGGTTTTTCTGTTTGTTGTTTGCTTTTAAGAATATAATATATATATGTGGCTTATGACGCTCCTTCTCAAACGTCCGAATTTGAGAGGGGTGGTTGGGCGGGTGCAAGGAAAGGATCGATGGTGGCGGTCATAAAGGCTGGGCGCGTTTACTGCCCGACCGAAGGAGACACCCCCGCTCCCGCCTCCTCGCTTGTAAAATAAAATAAAAAAAATACTCCGCCACGTGGCTTAAAGAACGGTGCACCGTCTCCGGCGTTATAATCCCAGGTTGTTGGAATTGCGGGTACTGGCGTGCTTTTAAGTGCCTGTTACAGGGAAATGGCCCGACGTCCAGAGTTTTCAATGCCTTCTGCTATGGAACAGGAAATTTTTCTTTTCCTCACATTGAACTTAATTGAACATGCCCCGCAGTCTGTTTGGAAAGCGCGGCGGAGAGAAAGCGAGAGAGAGAGCCGGTTCTTTTCTCCTCTTTCTTTCTTCCTTTCCTCCCCTTGATCGTGGCGTTTGTAGCCCCCATTGTTTTTGTGCAATGAACTCTACCTGCTGCTATTCAATCTCGTATAGATATATATTCTCCTAGCTACCAACGCAGGGAGATTAATTTAATCGTTGTAAGGCAATTATTGGTACTGTTTACCCAATGCTTGATTTCAGGTTTTTGCTGTTAAGAAATTAAATCTCTCGCGGGCTGATCGCAGCTGATACTGGGAAGCTCCCCCCAGCCCGGGCAGAAAAGAAACTTTTTATTTTTTAAAAAATGTTATTATTAATATTAATATTAAAAGTCTCGGGACTCCCAGCATTCAGCCATGGGGCTCAATTAGGCAAAATGGAAACAATTTCCAGCCGTTGTAGTAACTCAGTCTCCTACAGATCGCTTTCAAAATACACACTTTTATTATGATATGCTGACCTCAGTGGCGTGAAGTGGCATTGGCTCGGGAGGGGTGGGTGGGAAGGAACTCTCCCGCCCCCAAGCCCCCTTGGGCTATAATTATTAGAAATTAATTGGGTTCAGGACCCTGGGTAGCATTGGGTAAATTAATAGCGTGTCTGGTTGCTTACAGTTGAATGTGCAGACCACAGGAGAGAGGGAGAGAGAGTCACAAATGGGCCATTCAGACAACACTTTCACCTCCCCCAGGCTCTGGGGTGGTTAAAAGATTTTTTTTAAGGGGGTATCTTTTTCATTTACAAGACCCTCCTCTGTTTTAACCTCACTGATCTGCTTCAATGGGCGTAGAGGGCTAGTGGTGGAAGCGGGGTATGAAATGGACCTTAGCAGGCTTTATTTACCTCTGATTTTTCTGCCTCTGCATTGTGGGCTTTTCTCTCTCTCTCCTCCCCCCTCCCTCCCGCCCCCCTACTCTTTTCTCCTCCTTCTTCAGGGGGCTACTTAGGGGTTAAAATCAAAGCGAAGGCCCCTGTATAGTTGGAACTGTCGCGCTCAGAGTCAAAGTGGGAAAAGGGAGCCCTGGGCGAAAGGAAATTACTGCGAGCTTGCATGACCTTTCCGAGAGGTAATCAATCAAGTGATCAACAGGGATATTTATCATTTCTCGATGGGGCTACTTTACAAATGCACAAGGAAGGGGTGGGGGGAACGAGAAAGGAGTGAGGCGGACGGGGGGGGCGAGAGAGAAAGAGAGAGGGGAAAGTTTGAATAAACCCCAGATGCCTAAAGACAAATATGGAGATTTTAATCAATGGGAGGAGGACTCCCCCTCCCTCCGTCCGCCGCCATCACCCACATCACTCTGGAAACTTTTGGAGTGCCAAAAACCTCCCAGAATATATGTTGAATCTCCTGCTCCTCCCACCCCGGGTAGCAAACCGGCCTGGTAAAGCCTATAAAAGGATGGAGGCGAGAATCCGATCGGCTGATTCCGCTTTCGCCTCAGACGTTACAAGGAAGGTCCGGGGCAATGCGAAAAGATGCTGCCCTTTAAATACATGCATTTTCCAAAACAAACATGTATGCGTATGCGGTATATTAAAGATCCAGGGGCACGATCCCCTCGATTTGAATGGGCAGCCCGGCCCTGGGTTCAAGAGAGCGCTTCGCACCCCGGGAGAAAGCGCGCGTGTGCAGGAAGGGGGTGGCCAGAAGCGCACGCTCCCATCCCCCAAACGCAGAGGCCATTGAACAGCCCGATCCTCCTGCCTGCTCAGAAAGTAGTACTCAGTGGGGCTTACTCCCAGGTAGGCCAGAGACCGCACGCTTCCCTCGGAGCCAAGCCCTTTAAATTGAGCGGGACCTACTCCCGCGTAAACAGCGTGCTGCGCCATCCTGTGCGCGGTGCAGCTCCTCTCCAAATGTGGCGGGTTTTTGTTTTACTCCCGAGTAAAGCCCATGCCTGGGCTCGCGTGCACGTGCTTGACTTGGGCTGGATTGCGGCCTTCAACCTCTCCTCTCCCGCGGAGAGAGAGAGCGCTTTCATTTGTTCTTGGAGAGCACTGCCTAATCCGGGTTTTAGGCTTTCCTGCTTCCTTTCTGCGCCGCGTGTTTCACCGGCACCGAAACAACGCCTCCGGATTCGCACCCGTGGCCCTCCAGTCCCCGGGAAGCTGGCCATCCCCTGCCGTGCCAGCAGCGCCCCTTCGGCGGAAAGCGGCGCCTCGCCCCGCGCGCTCCCAGGGAAGCCAAACCCGCCAACTGCTTCTTCCTCCGGCTGCGGCGGCTGCGCAAGAAGGGGCCTTCCTGGAGCTGCCCGCCCTTCGCCTGGCTTCCTCTTCGCCCAGGGCCTTCCAATCCCGCCTCACCTTCGGGCCTTCGGGCGAGTCCCACGCCGCTTCTGGTGGCGCAGAATTCGGGGCCCCCTTTCCGGGGGCTGTTTTTAAAGGTGGAATGAAATAGATGGCGGCTCTGGCGAGGGCAGGTTTCCCCTTGGGCTTCGCGCCAGGCAAATCAGGGGCAGGCGCGCAACGGGGCCCGAGGTCGGCATAGGAGCCAACTCCCCCAATAAAATCTTTGAGGGTGCGCCCCCCCCAAAGTTGATGGGCACTGCCATTCAAACGGTGCATCATGCGCCTGCATCATGTGATCAGTTTGCAAGACGGGGCTTACCTGGGCCACCCCAATATTTTATTCAAGTTGGCACACACACCCCACAGTCAAGTTGCACGTGGTCCCTGCACGACGCCTGCTCCCGAGTAAGTGTGCACAGGGTTGACACATTCGATTCGTACACGTGGCTCGCCGCGTAACAGAAGACGACCGACAGTCGAAATGTTTATGCTGGACCTTTGGCGAAAATTAGGGCCCAAAGAGAGGGCGATAGTTAAAAGGGAAAAGGGTAAAAGGCGGATCCAGCTGATTGTAAACGGATCCTCATGAATTCATATGATTTTTTCATTCAAATTAAATAAAGCCACCATGATACTGTAGACCATGTCTTACTCTGTAGGCAGCATCAAAAAAATAATGCACCCACTGTTTCGTGGGCCCGCAGTGGCGCAGAAACATGGTTAAAAAACACGGATCCATTAAAAGCGCCCCCATAGGCTCTCTCCTACAAGACACATTTTCCAGGAGATCGTTTAAAACAAAAAACCAGGGGCACTTACTCCCAAGTAACAGTACTTATATTCTGGCCTTGTCTGCTCTAATTGTTTGAGGTGGGGTGGGGGGAAATGCCTCCGATCGCGATGGTGATTTAGGAATCTCGGCCTCCGCCCCCCCTTTAAGGCGAATGAATAAATCTCGGGCTAAATTATTATGAGAAACGCCCTGTGTACGATTTGCGGCCAAAATTCGATCAACTGGATATCAGTGCGGGAGAGATTTCAGCTCGTGCTTTAACTCTTCCACTGGAAGTATAAGAAGCTGAAAAGACCTTAGTTTTATTGCTCTGGGTGATATTTTGAGTTTCATCCAGAGACCTGGGTTCTTCCCGTGTTTGTGTGCAGACGGAGCGAGTGAGAGATTTCGGGAGCCCCTGTTATAATTCGAAGGAATTCGCGGCGCTCGGGATCTGCGCATCCTAGATAGCGAGAAGAGAACCTCGTCCTGTCTGCCCGCCGTGGGAATGATGCCTCGTTGCCAAGTCTGCAATGGATCCCGCCAGATGCGGTTGCGTGGCCCGACTTATTTTCCTTTCCTTTTGCAAGAAACAGAACCGTCTCGGCTTCACACGCTACTGGTTGAGCGCAAACGGGTTGGTCTGCGCTGCCCCCTCCCGGCCACAACGCGGAACTGCAGGTGGAGGGATGGCACAAGCGTGAGACTTGGTGAGGGACCGTCTCTCGCCAGGAAGGGAGTGACTTCTACCCTGTTCCGGTGGCTCTTTCCAGAATTTAATTTCTAAAATGAGTGGTGCTGAAGGCTTCCTAGGGTGGGGGCCAGATGTGCGTGCATTCACAGACGTTATCTTATTTACATTTGCTTCTCAGGTGCTAAAAGGAGGTTTGGAGACAAGGTGGGTGTCTGGACTAATCCTGATTTGTGGCTCTGATAAACCCAACAGTGTCTTTGCATTGTCCCTGCCATGTTTTTCATCTTCTTAGGCACTTTCTTTTATGTATATCGGAGGAAGGGGGGCACATTTCACACATTTGCACATCAGTGCTTTAATTCGCACTTAATTTGTGCCAGGGGCATTGAAAAATAAAACAAAAAATGGAGAGTGGGGCAACCCAACTAGTTACTATGTCAGAGCATTTTCTCTAAAGGATAATATTGCTGGGGCTTTTGTTTTCATCAGAATTTTTTTTACAAAGGCAGAGGGGTGGAGTTTAAAAAGCGATGTGTGTTGCAGTGCATTGGCATTTATGCACCGCTTTCCCTACGCTTCATGTCAAAAGACATTGGAGGGCAATAAATCGTACCCCTTTCCTGATGAAATTCAGTGTTAAGCACGTGATGGAAGCTAGACCTGTCCTCTACCCCGTGTTATGAATGTGGTGTGGTACACAGGCATTTGTGTCAAGTATTCTGCAAAGGTTATTTCTCCCCAGCCCAAATGATGGTGAAGTTCACTCTTGGAGCACATTTAAGAATCTATATGAAGCTGAAGAATTGATGCTTTGGAATTATGGTGCTGGAGGAGACTCTTGAGAGTCCCATGGACTGCAAGAAGATCAAACTCATCCATTCTTAAGGAAATCAGCCCTGAGTGCTCACTGGAAGGACAGATCCTGAAGTTGAGGCTCCAATACTTTGGCCACCTCATGAGAAGAGAAGACTCCCTGGAAAAGACCCTGATGATGGGAAAGATGAAAGGCACAAGGAGAAGGGGACGACAGAGGACGAGATGGTTGGACAGTGTTTTCGAAGCTAGGAACATGAGTTTGACCAAACTGCAGGAGGCAGTGGAAGACAGGAGTGCATGGCGTGCTCTGGTCCATGGGGTCACAAAGAGTCGGACACGACTAAACGACTAAACAACAACAAATTAAGCCTATCAGTCCACCATGCTCAGCTGTTAACCTCTTGAGTTTGTCTGCAAAGCAACGTAAATCCCAAAGTTCCCTGGGAAGTGGGATCGGCTGCTAAACCACTCTGGAAGTTGTAGCTCTGTGAGGGAAATAGGGGTCTCCTAACAATTCTCAGCACCCTTGGAAGACTACCCTTCCCAGGATTCATTGAGAGAAGGCATGGTTCTTTAAAGTGGTATTATACTTCTTGAAGTGCACAGTGTATATGGGGCCTTTGGTCTAATCCCTTAAAAAAACAAAACACCCCATGTAAGTCTCCAGCTGTCACCACATCTTGAGGCAGTGAGTTCCATAGTTTACTTTTATGTCTCTGAATAAGAATGTTCCAGGTTTAGTTTCTGACATCTCCTGTTAAGATGATTGAGTAGCAAGTAACCGGAGTATTGTTGGGACGCGGGTGGTGCTGTGGGTTAAACCACAGAGCCTAGGGCTTGCCAATCAGAAGGTTGGCGGTTCGAATCCCCGCGACGTGGTGAGCTCCCGTTGCTCGGTCCCTGCTCCTGCCAACCTAGCAGTTCAAAAGCACGTCAAAGTGCAAGTAGATAAATAGGTACCGCTCCGGCGGGAAGGTAAACTGCGTTTCCGTGTGCTGCTCTGGTTCGCCAGAAGCGGCTTAGTCATGCTGGCCACATGACCCGGAAGCTGTACGCCGGCTCCCTCGGCCAGTAAAGTGAGATGAGCGCCGCAACCCTAGAGTCGGTCACGACTGGACCTAATGATCAGGGGTCCCTTTACCTTTACCTAAGACATGGTTTAGGGGGGCTTCACATCAAACTGCAGGCCGCAAACCATGCAGGCTGGTTAGGGTTAGGTGACTAACTTTCTCTTTCATTTTTCCAGTATTAAATTCATTTCCCCACATTTCCACTTCAGTTTGCATTAAAAAACAAAAATCCCCATGAAAATTCAGCAGCATTTTACTGCAAAATTCTCCTGACATACACAATTTTGTTTGCAATTCTGCCAAATACAGGGAATTTTGCAACACAGTTTTTCCTAATGTAACAAATTTCTCCACATTATTTTCACTAATATATGCACGCACACTTCCTCCTAGTATCGGCGCCAGATTTAGGGTGGTTCCCCCATACAGGGTGCCAAGTCAAGGGGGAGCAAAATTGAGGCGATCCATAATTGAGAAAATGCATTAGGGAGTGCCGAATTTTGGCCTCATACAGAGCACCATATTATGAAAGATGGTCAAAGTCTGCCTCTGCTAGTATATGCATTTTGTACACATTAGTTGACTAGAAAAGACTACTGAAAATTAAGAGGACATGCAAATTACAAAAGCTGTCCGTGTTTCAGTCCCTGTTTCAGAAAGTGTGAATTGGCGTAGGTTTGCCTTTAAATGTGAACCGAGTTGAGTTTCTCCCCCATTGCAACTTATGCACTTAAACTCAGCTGCAAGCCAAATAATGTCTCTGACCAGAATGCCCGTTTGAGAATATCACTATTGCAGGCCAAATAATAGCTTGGTGTATTGCAGTCCACCAGGCGTTACACCTACCTGGCAAATGAGGAAGGAGGAGAGTTAAAATACTCTATTGACCTCTGCAGGGAAGGGAACAGATTGTGCTCTATCGTTGCAAGTTCCTTGGAGCAAGGGCCCATTTTGCTTTCCTTCTGTGCCATTCCACGAGGAACCTGAGGCTTTCCAGATGTTGCCGAACTACAACTCCCATCATCCCCGGCCATTGGCCATGCTTGCTTGAGCTGGTAGCAGTTGTAGTTAAGCAACATCTGTAGGGCCAAAGGTCCAGGGGCAAACGAAGGTGTTGTGACACCCAGGATGGGCATCGCTACATAGGGCGCATGTGCGATGGCGCTACGTGCGATGCATGCACTGTACGAGGTGACGCTGCACATGCGCTGTACTTAGCGATTTGCCGATGGCAGCACTCCAGTGCCATACGGATGGTGCCAGGATCCTCTGCTCGCGGCTGTAGTGGCGACGAAGGGATCCCAGTGTCTGTACGGTGCTGGAGCGGCGCCGGCAGCAAATCGCTAAGTACAGTGCATGTGCGGCATCACTACATACAGTGCATGCATGTGACGCTGCACATGCGCTGTACACAGCAGTTTGCCACCGGCGCCAGGATCCTCTGCTTGCAGCTGCAGCCACGAACAGAGGATCCTCCACATGCGGCTGTAGTGGCACAATGGCTGCTTGTGCCGCTGCAAGCCCCCACAGGGTGCCTTCTTGTCACCCCCCCCCCAGACATGGCACCCGGGGCGCACTGCCCTCCCGCCCCCGTTGTGACACCACTGCAAAGGTCCTCTAGACCTGTAATATATGAAGAAGACATTGTACTAATAAGCACAATCTCAGGGGAAGGCATGCGGACCATACACAGCTTAACAACAAATGCACTCTTACTGCAAAACAGTGGAGAAAAGCATGGAGTGTCTCCATCTATCCTCCAGTTTCTTTCAGCAGAAGATGAGGGCACTCAGCACCTCTTAAGAAACCATCAGCACCTAATAGATGGGGAGGGTGCAGTTACCCAGTACTGTCTCTGCAGAGTGAGCCTGCTCTTTTTTCCTTCTCTTTTCTTAAATACAGCTAGCCCCAAACTCATTTCACCAGAGGTCAAATTCACATATGTGACCCAGGTGCCCTTTGCTGCTCTCTGGTGATAACATCTAACATAACATAAGTTGAACTCCTGATCCCTCGGCTGTCCGTGAGTCATCTAACAGTTGCAGGAAAGCTCCATAAATAATACAAATGCATAAAGCTTCATGAGATGGATGACAATGGTAATTAAAATGGTCTTGCCACTGGTGGACACCATTAGCCCAGCAACAGCTGTAGGTAAATTGTTAACTGTAGTCAACGTATTAGAGTTTGTCAAATATATTCCTTGTGGCACTAATACATTCTGGAGATTAAGTAGTACCAAATGAGGGTTAATAATCGGGAACATGCTCCAGTCGGTGTTAGTTACGACTTTTCTTCTTCATATTTTGTTCCTGAGGTCTCTCCTACTTTCTTTAAAAATTCACTCTTCTGTATTAAAAGACAAAAACACTTGGAATCCAGCTTCTTCAGCTTACAAATGTAAATTGTAATTTTCAGGTGTGACGTACCCCTATTCATCTCTTGAGGCAAAATGTAAAGTGCTGTCCTGCCCTGCTCTCCTGCTGCCGCCAATGCTGCTCTCCACTTGTCCTGCTGCCTCTTGCTGCTGGTGGAGGAGTGGTGGCCAAAATCAATTTTGGCCAACATCAGTGCCACCTTGAGGGCTTCTGCCACCTGAGGCAGGCGCCTCAGTCTGCCTAATGGCTGAAGCGGCTCGGGTACTTCCTTAGAATAAGCTGAGAAGCATTCATTAGAGTGGGTAAGAAGTGCTGGATTTCAGAAGCGGAGACCAGGGACCAAATCATCAATAGGGTTTATTAAGTTTTGGGCGAAAGGAGAGTAAGGGGGAACATGATAGAGGAGAAAGTGGTTAGAGAGAACTCCCCCACACCGCCAGTAACAGAACCTGCAGCCATCTAAGAAAGTGGAGTATTGGAAGGTTCAGAACAGTTATTTTGTCACATAGCATTGAGTCAAATTAGGGACTCTGCTACCAGAAGATGGACAACAGCTTGTGGCTCTAAAAGGAGGTTAGAGTAATGATGATGATGATGTCTTTATCTTGGCTGAACCACAAAGTTCCTTGAGTGGCCTTGCGCAAATCCTTGTCTTACAGCCTCACCAGCCACAGAGGATTGTGGCAATTCTCTAACTCATTGTCTTCAGCCATCAATATGCATATCAGAGGCAGGATATAGATAAAGCGTCTTAAACTATACCCAGCGCTTAATCTCGGTACAATCCTAACAAAACAAAAGATGGACCCAACTTTTTACAAACCCGTTCTTGCTCCACTGGAGCTAATAATAATAATAATAATAATAATAATAATAATTTATTATTTATACCCCGCCCATCTGGCTGGGCCTCCCCAGCCACTCTGGGCGGCTTCCATAGAAACCAAAAATACACTAAAATATCACATGTTAAAAACTTCCCTGAACAGGGCTGCCTTAAGATGTCTTCTGAATGTCAGGTAGTTGTTTATCGCTTTGACATCTGCTGGAAGGGCGTTCCACAGGGCGGGTGCCACTACCGAGAAGGCCCTCTGCCTGGTTCCCTGTAGCTTTGCTTTTCGCAATGAGGGAACCGCCAGAAGGCCCTCGGCATTAACTGCTTGCTTCAACAACCAGCTGTTATTTTGAAAACAATAGTGCTTTGTTTTTTATTATTTTCAACAGCATTCTTTTCAGATGCATTTTTTTTTTCATATTTATTTTCTGCTTCAAAGGCTAAATTCCAGCCTTGCATATTGTTCATCACTGGAAAAACACACTCAATAGTTGTGATGTGGTTGAAATTGTGTCCATGGTTCATTTAGCATGATCGCTATTTTTTCAGATGAAATAAGTGGTCATAATTAATTACATATCCTTTAGTGCCATGGCATTATTTACTCTCCTAAATCCATTGAGGCTACTTTGAAGCCACACATTTCACTGTCACATTGGGAAGTATAAGCAGGATGAGATGGGAGGGGTCTGCTGGCTTTCTTTGAAGAATAATTCATGTCTAAGGTCCTTTACATGCTTTTGACATAATTTGATGTTATTTTGGCACTCAGATACCAGTCACATTTAGAAACATAGGAAGCTGCCTTATGCTGAGTCAGGTCATTGGTCCATCTAGCTTGGTATTGTCCACACTGACTGGCAGCAGCTCTCCAGGATTTCAGATTGGAAGTATTTTCCTGCCCCACCTGGGGTTGTTCCTGGGACCTTCCATATGTAAAGCAGATGCTCTACCACTGAGCTATGGTCCTTCATGTTATAGAATCATAGAGTTGGAAGGGACTCCAAGGGTCATCTAGTCCAACCCCCTGCAATGCAGGAATCTCAGCTAAAGCATCCATGACAGATGGGCATCAAACCCCTGCTTAAAAACCTCCAAGGAAGGAGTGTCCACCACCTCTTGTAGGAGTCTGTTCCACTGCTGAACAGCTCTTACTGTCAGAAAGTTCTTCCTGATTTTATCCAGAATCTCCTTTCTTGTAACTTAAAGCCATTGGTTTGTGTCCTACCCTCCAGAGCAGGAGGAAACAATCTTGCCTGTTTTCCATGAGATAGCCTTTGAGATAGTTGAAGATGGTTATCATATCTCCTCTCAGTTTCCTCTTTTCCATGCTAAACAAGTGCAGCTCCCTCAACCATTCCTCATAAGGCTTGGTTACCAGACCCTTGATCATCTTGGTTGCCCTTCTGTGCACGCTTTCCAGCTTGTCAACATCCTTATTAAATTGTGGCACCCAAAACTGGGTACAGCACTCTATGGTCTTACCAAGGCAGAGTGGTACTATTACTTCCCTTGATCTGGACTTCTGTTGATGCAGCCTAGAATAGCAGACTTATGGAACAGACTGATGATTAAGTCAGTGCTACAAGATTTCAGTGGAAGTGACTCCCACAAAGGCTTGACCTCCCCATGACCAATAGCTGAAAATTCATTTCAGGTCATTGGTAAGCAGTGGTTCATTACTAATACAGATTCTCACATTTCCCTCCCTGCCCTCACAACACACTCCTTTTAGTCAGTATGGTGTTAGTGCTAGAATTTGAACAAAGAGGCCCTGTTGAACATGAAGCTTGCTGGATGACAGAGCTGGCCCAGGGTATTTTTTCCTGCCTGAGGCAAAGGACAGGATGGCAACCACCTCCTCCACATTCCATGAACAGCAGCCAAAGTCAACAGGGTTGACTTTGACAGGACAGCATCCTCCACTGTACCTGATGGCAGCAGGATAGCTGTCTTCCAACAGTGGAAGACAGTGTTGACCCACAACACCTGCTACCTGAGGTGCTTGCCTCATAATGTCTAATGGCAGGGCCAGCCCTATGGGTGACATTAGAATCTTCAGCTTACCTCAACTCATGGGTTGGTGCTAAGCATGAAGAATGAGGAAGCCTGACATGCAGTCTTCTTGGGGGAATAGTGGGGTTTCAATTTGATAAACATGAATTGGTTTTAAAAGGGGGGGGGGCTTTAATATAGGCAAACTGGCTATTCACTGGATCAAACCAAAGCCCACTGGGCTACCTTCTGATGGGCTGCAGTGGGACAGAAAATTGATTCCGTACTGCAAAGGAAATGTCACATCAATTGTGCATGGTATTTTTTTTTTGGTCTCTTAAAAGGGTAATCAAAATGTTTTTATATTTGAAAGCAACTGGGATCTTATAAAACTATCGTACCCTATGTAGTCATTGATACCAATGGAACAGCTTATTTGCAAATAACTTTAACCCCTTTATTTTCAAATAGTCTTACTACAGCAAGATTTGGGTTCAAAGCTATCATTGTAATTTGCGGGGGTGGGGTGGGGATATATACATATTGCATATATTCTATGCAACAGAAGCCTGCCAAGCTGGAATGTTAGTCAAGGAGAAATAGGGGATAATGTTTTCATAAATATAAATAAATAAATCTTTCCCTGGTTGCTATATAAAATTCAGTTTTATTAGTCTGAATCTTCTGGGAAGGATCTATTTTAATAAGGCATAAAAGAACTGTCTAGTAGTTGACTCTTGGCATTTGCTTGATACTTAATGTAATCTGTAATTACTCTAGTTGTTTCAGTGTTGGCTAGCATGCTGAGGTCATTGGCAAGCTATACTATGTAGTACTTGACGTACAAGAACATCCTTACATTGATTAATGTTTAGGCTTTACTGAAGTGTTTTGATTTTGTCCTTGAAGTATGTCTTAAGAAATGCTCTCAGTGTGCATCCTTTTCTATCAAATACTGCACAGTACTTGGAAATCTGGAAACAGATTATGAACTATGAGTGCTCCCGCAAGAAAATCAGGATGAATTGCTCTGTGTTGTAAAATTAGAAGAAATGCTCAGTTAAGACCTCATATAATCTAACTGCACCTAAGCTTTGTACAAGGAAATCAGGATGGATATACAATAGATAGGTCATCTGGAAGGGACCTCAGGTCTTGCTAGCAGTGTTAGTACATGCTACAGTGTACACTAGAATTTACAAGACTTTAAAAAAAATCAGCAAAGTATACAGCAATCTTTTCCCCTTTAATGTTTGAGAACATGAGGCCCATATCTTTCCATTTCATAAAATTAGAATATTAGGTTATTATTTAGGTTATTATTATTAGGTTATTATTTAACCTAACTAAATCAGTGGTTCTCACTGTTCATTAATCAGGAGCAAAATGTATTGGGCAGATCCTCAGAACTTCCATAGTACCTCAAACACAATGGTGTTCATTCTAGTCAGTTTTCACATGTCCAGGCATTAGTTGTCAAATGAACAAGTAATCAGAGAAACCACCAAATAAATCCACAAGGTATTTCAAGGATAATTGACTAACCATTTTCTTTCCTTGTTTCCGGATACCAATGATAAAATCTTTCCTATTCTGAATTTCAGAACAATTCTTGTTCTCTTACATCTTGGAAATAAATACCTCAGTCTGGTGAAGGGTTAAACACTTTTTTTTACACACACAGCTGAATATGTTTTACACACACCCTAATATACTATGACACAGGATGGATGTTTAAGGAGGGCATCTGTGTTTAAACTGTACTTATAAGCAAAGAGTTTATTAGAACAGCAATCAATTAATCTTAGGCCTTATCTTAAGCCTGGACTTGATTCAAGGCCAACACAGATGGAAACGAAATATATTCTTGGTCACCTGTAATGAAAGAGCAGCCCGTGTTTACACAATGCTCTATTTAACTTCTAACTAACAATTCTGTGCATGGAAAGCCAACAAGCTTCTGCCCTTGAAGGAACCGTTTGACGGTCTTTGCTGAAAAATGTGTTTTGTTCTGCCTGTCAGCTGTGTTGCATCATTCTCTTCAGGAACTGTGACAGCACCAAGAACAGGCACATCAAAATAATGACATACAATCTCTAGTTAACAGGATCAAGATCAGACATGTCCAAGACTGAAAGATTGCCCATTTTAACACAAAGAAAAATATACTAAAATCAAGGTAATTACAGGAGGGGCGACTTTTACTCAACCCAGCACCGAAGATCTCCCTACTTATCTGTTAAGATTCCTGCTGTAATCCCAGATAATTTTTTGGAACAGGATCAGAGAGGTACACCACTCACTACCAAACGGCCAGGGAAAATATATATTGAAAAAAATGAAAAAATAAATTTTCTTATGTTTGGTTTAGAAGTGCTCAGTTAGCACATGAAAAGATCTAGCACAATTTGTCTTACTATTTGAACACTCTCTTGTAAACATGCAGATAAAGACATTTACCTAAGGGAATTGGTTATGGGGCGGGGGAAACAAAATTAGGAGATTTCAGTTTGTTCCTTTAATTTCACTTTTGCAATGCCCTGCTTGTTAAAAGTTGATAACAAAAAGCATAGTATGAAGCATTTACTAGATTGTAATATAATATAATGTTGGATAATATTTACACATACTTGCCTTTAACCACAGCTACACCTTCCTAGGCAGCACAACAGAGACATTGTGAAAAAAGGCAAGAGTATTTACTTCACAATTTCTAAATTACTCTGGCTGCTTCCTGCAGAGAACATGCATCTTGTAAATAAACTACGGGTAAATATGAATAATATTTGAGTGGTTACCTCTTTGGTCTTGAATACAAGCATACATTGGGTTGGACTCAGACATAGCCATGCTTAAATTCATGACTCACTGAGATCAATGAGTTCTATCTACACTTAAGCATGATGAAGTCTAGATCCAACCTATTACCTTTTTTTTTTTTTTAGTTAGGGGGTTAGCATGCTCTGTTTTTCAATTATATATCCCAGTGCAACATATCTACACCTTTTCTGAGACAACAGCAGCAGATCATCGCATCGTTCTTTCAGGATGAGACACCTGTTATTTGACAGCTCAAAAAAACCAAAGGCAATGTTTATATGTCAATACATGCCTACCAGAGCTGCTTTATTAAGGCAGACATATTGCAGCTGTCCAGTTTTTCACTGAAGATGAACTCCACCCAGCAGTGTTTTTCAATGATGAAATAATGCATTCCACAGTACAATCAATATCTTTATAGCTCTGGCAAAAAAAATTATGCCAAAATCTGCTCACTGACATTGAACAATGTACCTACTTTTCTGAAGTAAATAAACTAAATAACTGGGATGGGGTGGGGGAATCAGCAACAGATTCATTTACTCTGCTGTTTATATGTCAGGCCATTCATATAAGCACAACAGAAGTACAGTGGTACCTTGGGTTACATATGCTTCAGGTTACATACACTTCAGGTTACAGACTCCACTAACCCAGAAATAGTGCTTCAGGTTAAGAACTTTGCTTCAGGAAGAGAACAGAAATCGTGCTCCGGTGGCGCGGTGGCAGCAGGAAGCCCCATTAGCTAAAGTGGTGCTTCAGGTTAAGAACAGTTTCAGGTTAAGAACGGACCTCCGGAACGAATTAAGTACTTAACCCGAGGTACCACTGTATTTAGACAAGCACTTACTATAAAAGCCAGCCTTCACCAACCTGGTGCCCTCCAGATGTTCTGGAGTACAGCTCCCTTCAGCTTTGAGAGTTGTAGCTCCAAACATCTGGAGAGCATCAGATTGGCCAATGCATCTGCCTGCCATACCCTGCACTTTGGAAAGTCTGTCTTGCACACAGACTTGTAAATTCCAAATAACTGGTTGATAATGGACAAGTACAGGCACACAAAATGGAATCCATAGCTCAGAAAACTGGATCAGCAGTGGATCACACTAATTTGACTTTGCCAAGGTCAGTGCTAGAGATTAAGGTCTGGATATGCTGTTCTAATCCAAGGAATATGTTATATGCAATTCTCTTAAAAGTAAAACACAACTTCTGATTAACTATCATGCTTGCTTCCTCAAGGAAGCAATCCTGTACTACTACACATATAGTAAGGTGGACTTACTATTGCATGATACAATCCAAGGTGGGCAGCTGGAAATAACTGTGCATACATGGAGCAGTCGTGTGACCATAGTTCTTAATCCCACTGCATCTATGGATTTTAAGAACACTTTAGCAGGTGTTTCCTTAAGCTTGTTATCTTGATATTCACTTAGAATGCATTTATTATTTCTTTTCTGACATTTTTATCCTGCCCTTCTTCCTTTATGGAACAAAAATGTGCTTCCCAAGAGGTTAACCATCATTGGCCAGACTCAGAATGGCTTAGCTTTAGCAAAGGTGTGTGTCTTGTGTGCATTCAGACAATACCTTGTGAATGTATGCATTCATATATATATATATATACATTCAAATAGACACCTAATTTCAATGGGCAGAAATGGGATTTCATAACAGTGTATTTTCATCTCACTTGTTTTGGAACAGGAGACATAACAAATTTTATTATTTGTAGTCTGCAAAAAATCCCCCCAAAATCTGAGCTCTCCATAGTTTGCATTAGCAACTGCATAAAGGTTTAGAGGGAAATATGCTATCATGATCATCAAACTGTATTTTAAATGTTTAACTGTTTTAAGTACTGTACTGTATCTTCAATCTTGCGAGTGAGATCTACACTTTATTTCTACTTCTAGTGAAAGTATGTTGCCATCTGCTGTTGGGGAAAAAAAGCTCATTCAAAACAGACTGAGTTGAACTTAGTTACCATTGAAATAAACAGGAACAAAATAAATTCATAACTTGTCCCATTAGTTCAAGGGGAACTAAGAGCAACTAGTCTTCTGGCTCCAACCCAATGGCATATGAGTGGGATTCTGTTTGCAGGATGGTGCTTCCCTTTCCTCTCCTCCACTCTGTGCACTACCAAAAACTGCTTCCATCCTTCTGAAGCTGATTTTTACGGGCACATACAGGATGGTCCAAAAGTAAGTATACTGCTTTAGAATCCACTTTGTTCTTGACTCAAGTTCGCTGTCATCATTTAGGATATCATTAAAGAAAAATAATCATTTTATCTGACTCCACTATTCTTTCCAACTGTCAGCCTGAAATTTAACTGCCACTTTGTTGTGTGTCAGTTATGTGTACCCTTTTCATCTGTCGCTGATGAATTTCATTGATTCAACTGTATACCTACTTTTGGGCCACCCTGTATAGGAGATTGCAGGAGGTGGTGAGAAATCAGTTATGTCAATAGTATTTCATTTCACTGGCATATTGGCACTATTGGATTTCACCCATTTTTTAAAAAATGCAGTGTTCCATCATTTCATTAATAGCTATTCTTCTGTTGTTTCATGAATACATAGTACAGTGGTACCTCGGGTTACAAACGCTTCAGGTTACATACGCTTCAGCTTACAGACTCCACCAACCCAGAAATAGTACCTCGGGTTAAGAACTTTGCTTCAGGATGAGAACAGAAATTGTGCTCCGGCAGTGCAGCGGCAGCAGGAGGTCCCATTAGCTAAAGTGGTGCTTCATGTTAAGAACAGTTTCAGGTTAAGAACGGACCTCTGGAACGAATTAAGTACTTAACCCAAGGTACCACTGTACCATCTTACACTGTCTCAAACCAGTAATCCATGTAGCCCAACATCATTTACAGAATGGAAGCAAGTCCTGGGTCTCAGGCAAAGATCTTCTCCAACCCAATTCCACCCCCTCCAACTGGAGATACCAGACTGAACCTGGACCCTTCTGCTCAGCTGTTGTCCGACACCATGTCAAATGATATACGATCCTGAAATAATGCTAGAGCAGAATGCATCCTCTTAAGTTGTTAAACTATTATACTTGCACATGGTATGCCAATCATGGGGTATTCTACTATAAAAGTGCTGTGGTTTTTAGATGAAAGCTAGGCAGACTATGCATAGTGGATACTTACTGTACTAAGAAACACAAGGGCCTTGCCCTAAGTTCTTTGATGATTAATTTGCACAGTAAATCAGCAGCTTTGCCAAACAAACTTATACACCAGCAGCACAATTCTGTACCTGCTTCCATGGGAGTAAGCTCCACAGGGGTTGATTGAGTTAACACATGCAGGACTGGGTTGGACAGCACTCAGATGTTTTAGACCAGGCTTCCTCAACCTGGTGCCGTCTCAATGCTTTGGACTATAACCCAAATCTTCCCCAGCCAGCAGTCAAACACAATGATGGAAGTTGCGGATCAAAAATATAGAGGGCACTGTATGGTTTTCCAATTGAGATAAATGTTTATCATTGCCAAAACAGACTATATCTTCCCTGGTATGGCATAACTCTTCTCATGCAAGTCAACAAGATTGCTGCTCAGACTCTGTGCCTCACATCTCACCTGTAAAAACAGACAATGGATAATTGAATTGCAGGTGTCCCTCCCCCCCACTTACTGTGATTGACTACACCACACTGGGAAATAAATCTAACCAGGAAATGGAGAAAGAGAGCTGGAGGGTCCTTGTGGCTCACAAGAAGACCCTCTCCAGAGCCTAGAGAGGAGAGGACTTCAGTGAGGGCGGGAAATGGCTGAAAGAGACTGGAGGTACAGTGAGACTTTGTTTAGGCTGCTCAGCTGTCCCGCCTAGCAGCAGCCACTTTTCCGTGTGTCCTCCAGCTGGCTCCTTCAGGGCTTGAATAATCAGGATGTTCATTTTGAAATGTACAGCTACAACATCAGAGTTGGAATTGAACTCAAACATCATTTGGACTAATCACCTGCAAAAGCAGAAAATCTACAACAGGATCTCTGTTAGGATGCTTTCCAGCCTAGAATTAAAACCAACTAATGAGGTTGCCTGTTCCACTGTCTCCAGTCACTTACGGATTCAATGTTAAGACTGTGTTCATGGAAGACAATCTTACTTGGCTTCGAGTGATCGCCAAAGAAGTAGTAGTCAGTCAACAAGTGCATTCTTTCATTAGCTGAAATTCCCTTCTTGTAATTTGAATCCACTGGTTTGAGTGCTACCCTCTAGAACAGAAAACTAATATAATCCAGCATGTGACAGAAACGTAGAAGAAAATATACACATATTTGGTCTCATTTTCTTTAAGTAAAGTGGTTTCCACCTCTTTACTTGTGTTAATATTACAATATACCACTAGATGACAGCATACTCAAGAGCATACTCCTTGCAATTAGCTGTATTTAATTTTTTATTTTTTTAAAAAACAACAACAAGTTAAAGGTGTTGAGACATTAAGTTTGGTATCTTCTTAATAAAGTAACACTTTCCTAACTTAAACCAGACCATTCCTAATCGTTCTTAATTCTAAAATTAGCAATTTTTATAAAGACTGTCTTTCTCCAAATTTTCATATTGATAAATTGGCTGCCAGTATGTCAATGTAACTTTATAATGCATTACACCAGCAGCTTATCATAGCTGACAAGCAGCAAAGTCATTAGGAAAAATCACATGAGCCCAGAGGGAATTAAGTTTTAGTACTGGTCTGCAGGATCTTGATATACTGTGAAAGAAGTATTCCAACAAGTATCAGGCACGGCACAATTTTATATGCATGCACAACTGTCTAAGCACACAATTCACAAGAGCTAATGCCATTTTAACAAACAAAGAGGAACAAACATCAGAAGTGCAGAGAAACAAGTTACAAGTTGGGGCAACAGGGGGACTGAGAATCGACGAAACAGCTCTGGTTTTTTTTTTTAACGATTTTATAAAATTCAAAATATATAAATACATTTGCATAGAATTATATGAACATATAAGAAATAAAATTTCAAAATGGCATCATTTTTAACTTGTAGACTGAGTAAAAAGCTTTGTTCTACAGAGATCAGGGGAAGAGAAGGGGCAGGAGAGAGATAAAAATGTACCGTATTTTTTGATCTATAGGACGCACCCAACCATAGGACGCACCTTGTTTTAGAGGGGGAGAACAAGAAAAAAAAATCTGCTCCTCTCTGCTCAGCACCCCTTCAGCAAAAGGAACCTGAAGCCTCCGGAGCGCAGCGCGAGTTCCCGCTGCGCTCTGGAGGCTTCAAGTGCCTATCCCTGAAGCCTGGAGAGCGAGAGGGGTTGGTGCGCACCGACCCCTCTCGCTCTCCAGGCTTCAGCGAAAGCAAAGCGAAGCCTCCGGATTTTCTTCTTTTTAAAAGGCGTTTATTTTGGAAGACTAGTAACTCTCAAGCGCCTATACAAGAAAACGTAGGATGCTCACGTCAATGCTCCCCAACCCATCGACGCGCTTCCTATTTAAACGACGGCAAGTTTTCTGAAGATGCCTCTGATTGGCGCCCATGCCGGCTGGCCCCGCCCCTTTAGCCGCACGCGGGGCGTGCTCGCTCTCCGTGTCACGGGCCTCACGTCGTCCATAGGCAACGGTGATACGTCAACAATGCAGCCCCGCCCTGTTTGAGGGCTTGTCACAATGGCCGCCCTAGCAACGGTAGCACTAGGGGCGGTAACCAGGAGCAACCAGGTAAATACTCCCCATCACCCTCAAACTATATCGAGCTTCGTCTCTGCGGGCTTCTGAGTGAGGTTCTGCTTGTGGCCGTGGGAGGAAAGGCAGAGACTGAGGGTTACACGGGACTTCGCTGGTTTCATACACGTGTCTGAAAACTACCACCGTTGCTCGCTATGCCGTCTGGGCCTCAATTAACGCGTCTATTATTCCCGCAAATAAAGGGATCCGGTACTGTCAGGACCGGCTCAGCCATGGCGCAGCGGGGATCGGGACCCTTGGAAGGTGGCGGATCTGCACCCGTCCAGCTTATGGGCCTTGTTCGCAGGAACTATTATGTGCGTGAAAGTTCTGGTGTGCTCTGAGTTTGTCAAATTGCAAGTAGATAAATAGGTACCGCTCTGGCGGGAAGGTAAACAGCGTTTCTGTGCACTGCTCTGGTTCACCAGAAGCATCTTAGTCACGCTGGCCACATGACCCGGAAGCTGTACGCCGGCTCCCTCGGCCAATAAAGCGAGATGAGCGCCGCAACCCCAGAGTCGGCCACGACTGGACCTAATGGTCGGGGGTCCCTTTACCTTTAGCATGTCTTGCTTACCAGCAAAGGAAAAGAAAGCCATAGCAGCAGAGCTAGAGATGAAGAAAAGAGGGTGAACTGTCTCATCGCTTTTGACACAAAGTTGTTAAAATGGCAAACGCTAATTAGCAACATTATCTCACCTCCTTCTTTTGTGCTTCTAAAATCAGAAATTCTTGATACCATTTCTCATGCTGCAGAATATCCTCCCTTGTTCTGTCAGGAAGATGATCAAGGATTTCATCAATGTACGATGGTTTTCCTTTATGCTTTGTCCACAGTTTCAAAAATTCTTGGTCATCATATACATCCCAACCTCCTTGCTTCCCCCCGCCTGTTGAAGGAATTTATCAAGCTCAACTACTCCAGGAGGCAGGTGATTTTGTGTCTTTTTATCCACTACAAGCATGCCTTGATAAAACATATTTCCTGTTGCTGAAGTACTTAATGGCCAGAGCTCAATTTTTTTCTGCAATGAATTAATCTCATTAGTAGCTGTCTTCTCCTCTCTCAGAAGCTCCTCAGATCTTAAATAAAAGCATAATTAATAGACCATTAACAATTAGCAAAATAATTATCCAACAATCCTAAAGACAGTAAGATCTGGATAACTATGTGACTAGTACCAACCATGCTTGCCTGGAAAAATATGTTTGAAACTGAGTAGATTTGTAAAAGTAGTTTTGGAAGGAATGCTGATCAAAGTCAAAAATCCCACTGAGGATACCTACATTACTGGATGTGTTCAACAATTGGAGCCTGACAGTGGCAGCAAAACGTTGGAATAGTAAGTTTTCAGCCAGTATTTATGCCAAAAGGTCATATAAACACTCTCTTGTCTATGTAGATGTAGGGCGGCATGCATTCCTGAAAACTGGGAAATACCGTTTAAAAATCACCAACAATACAATCCTATCCATAACTACTCACAAGTCCTACTGAATTCAAACGGACTTACTCCCAGGTAAGTGTGTATAGGACTGCAGCCTTAAAATCTTAGGTAAGGAACCAAATAACAAACAAACAGTTCTTTTAAAAAAACTATTTATATACATTTCAATCTTTACAAGATGGTACCAGGCACCGTATTTTTCGCTCTATAAGACGCACCTGACCATAAGACGCCCCTAGTTTTTAGAGACCAATAAAAAAAATTATTCTGAATCAAATGTTGTTGAAGAGGCTTTGCGCGACTATCCCTGAAGCCAGAACAGCAAGAGGAATTGCTGCGCAGCAACCCCTCTTGCTGTTCTGGCCTCAGCGAAAGCAATGCAAAGCCTCTTCAAGGAAGCGGGAGAACGTTCCCGCTGTGCTGAAGAGGCTTCACGCAGCTATATCTGATCATGGGCTGCGCAGCCTGCATTCACTCCATAAGACGCACACACATTTCCCCTTACTTTTTAGGAGGGGAAAAATGTGTCTTACAGAGCGAAAAATACGGTAAGTATTATTCTTAATTAAATTTATATACTGCTTTTCATCTTAAGATCAAGTATGGTTTACAGTATAAAAAGGGTAGTTTACAGTATATGTTAAGAATACAGAAATTGAAGAAGGAAAACCAGTCCTTCCACTGCCTTCAGGCTATATTCATTCTTGAGAAAGGCTTTGGGAACAAACCCCAATAACAATCAATACCTTCTGCTATGTGGGACATCTTTGGGAAAAGAAAAGGCTCAGGAGCGAACCCTACACAAATCCGGAGTGAAGCCCCTAAGGGAGTTGGATGGCATATTGTATGCCTCCTTTCCAGCAACTCCTGCAGCCATGCTGCTGCCAGATGTATTTCCTTAGACCACGTCAGCAAGGCCAAGAGGGGGGTGGGTCTTGTCTTTTGGGCTGCTCAGGAGTCAGGACCTCTATACACATTGCCCAGGCTTGCACTCCGAAGAGGTGGCAATACAGGAGACAGCAGTTACAAGTAAATAACAAAACACAGAAATAATGAAATAATAATAACAATGCACAAAAGAGAAGACATACTAGAATTAAGGTAAAACACCACATAGGCCAGGCTTCCTCAACCTTGGCCCTCCATATGTTTTTGGCCTAGAACTCGCATGATCCCAGCTAGCAGGACCAGTAGTCAGGGATGATGGGAACATCTGAAGGCCGAGATTGAGGAAGCCTGACATAGGCAGAAGCTGTTAAAACTTGCCTAAACCATACAGAACACAGGCAGAAGAATGGCAAGAAAATGAGAATAACTCTCAGTGGCTTGATGACTCCCAATTGTGTTATAATGCTTTTTTCTCTCTTTGAAGATTTAAACCCACCAGCATTTAGGAATGATCAGAAGGTCAGCAGTTCGAATCCCTGCAACGGGGTGAGTTCCCATTGTTCGGTCCCAGATCCTGCCACCTAGCAGTTCGAAAGCACGTAAAGTGCAAGTAGATAAATACCTTCCGGCGGGAAGGTAAACGGAGTTTCCGTGCGCTGGTCTGGTTCGCCAGAAGCGGTTTAGTCATGCTGGCCACATGACCCGGAAGCTGTCTGCGGACAAACATCATCTCTCTCTGCCTATTGAGCGAAATGAACACGCAACCCCAGAGTCGTCTGCAACTGGACCTGTCAGGGGTACCTTTACCTTTAGGGCAGGCCCAGCTATACAGAAGTCCAACTGGGCAAAATATGAAATTTCAAGGAAGCTTGCCCTGCAGTCAGCATGCGTGGGAACCCGTCAATTGCTACCACCTACATTGAAATTTGTCACTTCGGCAACTTTTAGCGAAAAACTTGCTCTCGAGAACATGATCTGGGGTGAGCAAGGCTTCACTACAACCACAATTGCAAGGCGCCTATGAACAATTCCTAAGTACTGAGCCTATATGAACCAGCAAGGCACTCCCTTGCCCGTAGACTTGCTGACAAAGATACAAAAGGAGAGGAGGAGGAGGAGGGAAGAGAAAAGCTACCAGCAGAGAGCAGCACCTGTACCAAACTTGTCTTCTTACCATCCTGCACCAACAGAGCCTCCCTCCCTTAAACTCTATAGTCCCCCCCCCATGGTGGGAGTGGGGCTTCTTTTAAGCCAAACTTGAGGGGCCAAGGACACAACTTTCTCCCCCCCCCCCGCATTGCTTCTTAAGGCGCATTTATTGCGCGCTCGCCGCCACTATCAGCTCCTTCCCTCCTCCCCTTTTAAGTGGGTGAGGGGGGGGGAAATGTAGGCATATATACACAGCAATAGCAACAGCTTTGTGTGTCCGGGCGGCGTCGGCCGCGCGCCCCACTGCTCAGGAGCGCGCGGCACCGGCTCGCGGGGAACCGCAGCACCGCCCGGTTGGTTTGTTTTGCTCTCGCGCCGGTGCCCGCCCCCAAGCTCCTCAACCGCCCTTCAGCCGGCCGCGTCGCTCCCCAAGGCTGACAGGGCCGAACCCTTCGCGGCAGCAGCGGCCCAGGGCCAGGCTGACCGCGGCCTCTTCACCGGGGGTCGGGCTCTAGCCGCTTCAGGAGAAAGGAGTTGGGCGAGAAGGCGCGGCAGGCGGAGGAGAAGGCACCTCCCCATTACACGGGTGACGTTTTTTGAAAAAAGAATTCGAATCGCTGAAAGTCAACGGTCAAAACAGCGAATGTGAGCGAGAGCCGTTAAACGCTAATTAGGGTTAGAACAGCGGGGGGAAGGAGCCCCACCCGGAGGAGAGAACCTTTTGGCCGCCTGCGGAGTGAATATTGCCGACATGCGGTTTTATATAGTCGCTTGCCCCGCTTCAGGCGCTTGCCCCGCCTCCCCGGCGTTTGATTGGCTTCTTCCGGCGCTTGCGCGGCCTCCGCGACTCTTGATTGGTTAGCAGGCGGAGCGCGCGCTGCCTCTCATTGGCTGCAGGTCGTGGGCGGGAACATCGTCTTGCGGAAGTTCATGGTGAGGTCGCTCTGCCTTGTAGCTGCATGCCAGGACATGCCTGCTTGCTAGTTTACTGTGTGGAGTTGCTCGAATTTTGCAGCCCCCCCCCCCGTTTTCGTAGCCTTTGCCTTTGGGGCCCTTATTCGAACTGTTCAGACATGCACGGAGGCATGTTGCAGCACGCCTGTCTTTATACTACTGTGTTCCCCCATTTCCTTCACAAGCAGGGATGGATCTTGTGAACACAATTTAAAGTCTAACAAATGTATCGCAGTATAAGCTTTCCGGACACAAGGCTAGTTCATCTGATACTTTAATGTTTACCTTGATTTGTAGGTATATATACACATCGTTGAAGGCGTTTATCCCCTCCCCTCATTTAAAAGCCATGTGGATGGTTCTTTTCGTTCAACAACAAACATAAAAAGCTACTGTTGTTGCCGAAAGTATTTTGCTTTGCAGTGCTTCATGGTAAGTCCATTCTGGCTTAATGGTAAAACATGCCAAACTGGGATCTTATGTTGAATGAGGTTGTAAGAAAGGACCTGGTGAACTATATGAAAGAAACATGTAATTAAACCTATACTTGAAACAAAGAACTAGTGCCTTAGTTTGCTTTTTACAACCTTCCTCCAAGTATTTTTTTTCTTTATAGATTGCAAGCATGTCATTTTTCATCAATAAACAAGTAGTCTATTCCACAGACAATTTTGTACTCTAAACAGGTATGCATGGAAGTGTTACCTTTATTCATCTTTCAGAAAGTTGTGAGGCTAAAAGCCTCACCAAGGATGCCGTGAATTTGTGTTTCTTCCCCACAGCTTTTTAAATAAAAATGTTTCAATACAACAGGAACCTAGAAGCACTTCCTGTGTACTATATTGGCCCCAACTTCAGCATATTCTTCCTTGGATATCCACATCTCTTGGAAGGCAGAGAGAGAAGCAAGGATAGATCCTCCCATCCAGACAGAGATCTTCCTGTCAGAAGGTGCTTGAACCATCACCTCCGTGTCCTTGGGAGCCATACGAATCAACTCCTTTGTGAGGCGATCAGAAATGCCAGGAAAGAGACTTGAACCACCAGAAAGGAGTATGTTGGCATACAAAGTGGTCCTCAAATCGATATCACATTTCATTATAGTGTTGAACAGCAGTTTATCAATACCTGGGGCTTCCATGCCAATGTTAGATGGGCGAAAGAGGGTCTCAGGGCAGCGGAACAATTGGTTGTGGATTTTAATGATTTGCCCATCAGGCAATTTCCAGGTTTTCTCAATTGAAGTAGGTTTTTTAGCCATCTCTTCCTCAGGGTTCAAGCACACGTAACACAGAGCCTCCTTGATGATTCGCACAATTTCCCTCTCAGCTGTGCTCACCAACGCAATGCCGCTCTCCCTCAGGATCCTCATGAGATATTCTGTAAGATCCCGGCCTGCCAGGTCAAGCCGAAGAACAGCATGAGGCAAGCAGTAGCCCTCAAATATCGGGACAGTGTGGGTGACGCCGTCGCCAGAATCCATCACACAACCTGTTGTGAGGCCTGCTGCATAGAGTGCCAAGACAGCCTGGATGGCCACGTAGAGAGCTGGTGCCTCAAATTTTTCAAAGAGAAGCTTTGTCATTTGTTCACGGTTGGCCAGTGGGTTGAGTGGTGCCTCTGTTATCAGAGCTGGTCTTGTGCAGGAGTTTAACCTCAATTCATTATCATAAACGTGCTTCCATATTTTCTCCATGTCAGGCCAGGAAGTGACAATTCCATGTTCCACTGGATATCTGTAGAATAAAAGAAGATGGTAGTATTATATTATCATAATCTGTCATGCCCAAAACCTTTAGCATTCCCAGCTTTAAAATGCAGTATGCCTATGTACCCTTGTGAAAGCACATAGCAAACTTATTGTACTACTAAATTTGCCAGCATCTTACGTACTCTCTATGTATTGCATGTGCAAGTGTATGTAAAAACACATTGAATCAGAAAATAACCAAAGTGCTAAGTGTGTCTAGTGTTGCACTTGAATCTGGAACATCAGGTTTCAAATGCTTTATCATCTGTGTGGTTCATAGGGTGACCTTGGGCCAGTCACTAACTCTACACCTAAACTACCTCTTAGGGTTGTTGTGTGGATGAAATGGAAGGGAAGGAGGAACCATATATGCTGCCTTGAGGATAACTGTAGTAAATGAAAATAAATCCCTCATGAAGAGTGTGGCTCCATGCTGAATCAGAAGCAGTTTCAAACTTTTTTTTTTTTTACTGTCATGGATTTAAGGATTCTTTTCTAGATTGATTGATTTTACTTATACGCCACTTTCCCACAACAAACTATGCCCAAAGCAGCTTACAACAAACATTCAAAACATTAAAATAATACACAACATATGGAACATGTCAGTTAATTCAAAATACAAAAATCAACAATTTAGCAAACACAGAATAAATTCAGCATCCCCCCCAATACACCAATTTAGGCTCAAAGCAAAAACAAAAGTTAACCAACAATAAAATTTCTGGTAGTGGTCTTGCTACTTTCCAAAGGAGCCTGACTTAAATAAGGTTCAGAGTGGGGATAAAGATGACATACAAGCAAGGCTCCCACATCTCCTGCAGAGGAGGCTGACAGCACCAAAAGGCTATTGTCAGGCAGAGCAATGGTGGCAAGCCTCTTCTCCAGCCTCCTGGAAGTGCCAACTGCAGTTGCAGGTCTTATTGCACTTCAATGTACACCTCAGCAGCCTGCCTTAAATGCTGTTCAGTGGGGAAGAGTCCTCTCACCAGGTTAGATGACATACAGCTGAATCCCATATCCTTACTCCAGAGGAGACTGACAGCAGCAATGATGGTAAATGCACTAAAATGCTGATGCATTTACATGAGAACTTCATTTAACAAAAAATGCCAACTGATGTAGAAATGTGGAGAACTGAATTTCAGATTGGAAAAACTAAAAACTGAGCAAAACCAACATTGATAGATTCACCCATCCCTCATGGGCCCTAGCTAATAAACCTTGGGAACTGTACCTGTGCCAGGGTGCTTCTCGGTGGGGTGAGGTAGTCATGACTGTTAAACCAATTTCATTTGTAATATAGATGTGTACCAAAGACTTTTAAGTGCCAGCCCGTTTACCACCATTTTAAACACAGTATGAGAAAACAAAGCCAAACTGATCTTAGCTCTTATATGTGTGGTGGAGTTGGGGTGAAAAGTTCAGTGTGAAACTGGATACACTGCAAACAATAGAGGAATGCTCCAGATAACTATCAATCCATTATAAGCTTTGAAACTCACTCTACCCTGTTACTAGGCATTGCATTGATGAGACCATGACATTTCCAGAACAAATTGCATCTGGACTGTAGATTGCAAAATTGGCTCTTTCCCCCGCGAGTCTTGCCATTTTGAATTTGACTATGAATCTTCTGCAAATAAGTCAATTTGAATGTCAGATGCTTTTACCTGTGAACTAGTCCTATTCATTTATGTTGACCTATTTTGCTAATTAGTGCAGTTAGATGACAGCCTAAATTTTGAATCCTAAACATGTTAGCAGAAGCCATGTTGATGTAGGGCTTCTTCAGCCTACAAAATTTGGTTAAGCCTATAGCAGTGGGGCTTTTCATAATTTACCAGACTCATGCATTTGAATAAAATTTCGGGACAACTCTTTGGATCAGGACCATTGTGTTTCTTATTGTGAAGCCCTCCCAAAACCTGTTTATCCGAATAAGACTATTTTGGCTTTGTTAATTTGGGAAAAGATTTCACACTGCTCCTGTATAGGATATAGAAGATATAGAAACATGATTAGTTGCACCAACAGGGTAAATAACAGCTTCTGTCCTTGGGCTGTTAGGCTGCTGAATGAAAAGATAACAACAGGGCAACTGACTTTCGGGTTTGGTGGGTGTGCGTCAGTAAACGAGGGGAATTAAGACTAAAAGAGCTGAGTGGGGGGTGCTTGTGTAATCTCACTGTATACAAGTTGTACAAGTGACAATAAAGTATTTCTATTTCTATTTCTATTTCTATTATATGTAAAAAATAAAAACAAGAAAGTACCAATCAGTGAATAGCCTTAAGATTTTACAAAAAGTAGTCTTTGTCAAAAAGGGAAATGTAAATTTCAGTTGTATTGGGAGGGTAAGTATTTACAAGTGAGCAGATATCCTGAAGTAATAATCACTGATCCATTTTGACCTCTAATTTGTTCGTTTTCAAGAGTGACTCACAGTGCAGATAAAGGGATGCAGCTGTTTCAAGCTGGTGGGCGCAGCCCCTCTCTCATTGCTCTTAAACCCCTCCTCCTGGCCATTTCCCCTGATGCCGCTGCCCTCCTCCCTGGGCTGCTCCTATCCTTTTTTTTGGTAACCTTCCATGGGCCACATGCTATTTGTGACTGGAACAAAAGGCAAAAGTGGGTGGAGCAACAAATGCAAACATTTGCCTTTAGCTAGTTTCTGCGCACATTCACACACCTTCTCTCAGGAAAGCAAGAGGTATTATCAGAGTTAAAGGGCACATTCCAGCCAGGCAAAAACACTCAATGCCAGTGTGAAGCAGGGCCAGTGAGGGGGGTGTTCTGGGCAAAGTCCCAGGGGCCAGATAATAGAGGCTTGGAGGGCTGCATTTGGCCCCCAAGCCTGAAATCACCACCACCGTTCTACCCTATTGTGACACTATAGCCTTCATGAGCCTGAACCACTTTTTGCATGAACTCGCCACTCCCCTTCTGTGTACCATCCCAGGCCACTTGTTTCCCTAGACACCCCCACTCCTAAGAAACTAGCTTAGCCAATATGTATTGCTTCCCTACGGTTCAAAATCCCCCACGTCTTCCAAGCACCTGAGGGAGAGGATCCCTCTCTTGGCTTGCGCTTCATCTCCAATGTAGAAGTCCTTCTGGCCAGCGCCCAACATCACAGACTTGGCCTTGGGGCGGCCTATGAGGTTGGTGAAGATGACACGCGGTTCCTTGTCCCCAGCCACGCCAGCCTTGAGCAGACCTGAGCCATTGTCTATCACCACAGCTGGTGGCAGCTCACCCATCCCTGAGAGTTGGTTCTGCTTCTGCCTAGTTCCTGAGCGGTGGTTCCCTGAGTGATGGTTCTGCTGCTGCCTGTTTCTGCTCAGGGCACTTGACTCTCAGTGGGCTTGTCTTATTTTGGGGGAAGAGTAAGGCTAACAATCTTCCCAGGCATGTGTGGCTGGCTCTATTGTGACTTACATGTTGCTATGATACCTTCTCCTGAAGCTTTGTAAGGCTGTGAATATCTAAATGACTAGGAAATGGGGAAGGATTTTTATTTTGTTTTGCTTTCTGTGCACATACTGTGAATCATTATTCCAAGTCTCAAGAACCCAGTGGGAGCTTATACATACAGTAAGGGTGAACAGAGCACTGCCCCACCAAGTTGTCTATAATAATGATGATGATGATGATGATGATGATGATGATGATGATGATAATTTATTATTTATACCCCACCTATCTGCCTGGGTTTCCCCAGCCACTCTGGACTGCTACCTTCAGCCAGCCCCCATTATGCAATATAAGCAAAAACAAGACTACGTTCTTAACTGTTAATGATTTTTTGTTGCAAACTGCTATACGTAGTTCAGTAGTGTCAAGCATGAAGCTTCTGGGACAAAAGGGATTCCTATGCCTGGGACTACTAGAGAGTAACAAATACGTTTGAAATCGTATCAGGCCCTGTTTAGCTTTGCAAATGTGCTAGCAGTTTTATTGCTGCACCACTAGGAGGCAACATGAGCATACTTTGAACAACATGTCCTGTCTCCATAATTCAGCTACTTTTGGGGCAGAAATAAAGTTACAGTGATCCAGATTTGTGTTTTGTTTTATGCATCTGTTTACTTATTTGTAGATTTTTCTATGAATGAGAGAGCTGTAAAGGTGTTAGGGGAAGGTTCACCTGCTGACTAACATGCTCAGCATATAATGCAGATTTGCATGACCCACAAATGAGAAAAGAAATGAACAAGGTGTGACATGATGAAGGAAGGACAACCAACAGTTCCGCACAGATTAACCTTAAATTTACATAGTCAGAATTAAGTTCCAATGAGTTCAATTATAAGCTCTATAGTCTGGAAATTTGCTGAGTGTTTGTCAGGCTTCTGGGTGCAAGCCTCTACCTTGGTCCACTGCAATGTTCACCTGCTAATTTATTAAGGGCTGCCCAAAACTGCACAAATTCCTCTGTCCTGGAGGATCACCTCCTTCCTGGTCACTGTGCCTGAATTTCTTTGAATGTTTGTGATTTATGCATTAGTTCTTAAAATAATTTATTAGCTGCTTTTCAAGTCCTCAGACAAGAGAGGCACCGCAGGAGAATTTCAATAACTTTTTTCAAAACCGTAAATTTGGTATATTTTTAAAGAACAATGCAGTTTTGGAGATCAAGGTCAATTCAGGCTACTGTCTATGCACACTTAACTGGGAGCAAGCCCAACACAGAATGCACCTGAGACTCTAACTCACGAGGAAACATACCGAAGATTGAGCTGTCAAATCTTCCTGCATGGACATGGCTGATTGATCTCCAATGATTTCAAGGAAGAAGTTTTTTTTAAAAAAAAGTGTCTGTTTCCGCCCGGTTTCGAACCGGGGACCTTTCGCGTGTTAGGCGAACGTGATAACCACTACACTACGGAAACCTGAATACAAGGGCGTCTGCTTCCTCTTCCTCCAGTAAGTACGACTGCTGTTAATTTCAGATGAGCGTCCTAAACAAATACAGCAGATAATTTAAGTGGGGGATTTTGTTATGGGAGAGCTAATAAGCACCATTTCCACAATTAAGATCCCTGGCAAAGTTTTACCTTCTCATTCTACTTGTGGAGATATATACGTATAAATTAGCATACATCAGGCAACCGCTGGGTGGTGGGGTCTGCCGTAGCAATCCCCTGACAAATGCATTGGTCGTTAAAGCTAGAAAGGAGACAAGAGCAACCTTAGTTTTAACTGTAACCCAGCCTCCCCCCACTCCCGGCATGCTGGCCGGGACAGATAGGAGTTGTAGTAAGCCCTTTAGAAATATATGCAATCATAAGTAGAAGGAAAAAAACCCTCAAAAGCTGCCATTGTAATGATCTACTCTTTTCATTTAGAGCGCACGCCTGAGATTACAGCAATGGTACTTACTAGGGAAAGAGGAGGCGTGGTGAGCTGTATGCAAGTTTCCGTAGTGTAGTGGTTATCACGTTCGCCTAACACGCGAAAGGTCCCCGGTTCGAAACCGGGCGGAAACAGGAAAAGTTTTTTTAAAATATGTATACACTGTTGGACATCAGCATGTTCTCGCAAGGAAATCTGACAGTTCAGTCTTTGGCATGTTTCCTAGGGAGTTGTAATCTCATTGAGTTCTGTGTGGGGCTTGCTCCCCATATGTTTGGGAGTTCTGCGCATATCTGTCTTTGGGCTTGACCATTCAGGATTATAAATGTACTTTTGGAATAATAGTTCAGTATTAAGTACCATGTATTGTACTGATGTTTCTATTGGCGCTCTCATTAAGCCGCAGGCATATATATAGAATAATTTCAAACGCTTTCATATAGAGGTTTCCGTAGTGTAGTGGTTATCACGTTCGCCTAACACGCGAAAGGTCCCCGGTTCGAAACCGGGCGGAAACACGCAAGTTTCTTTTTCTTGAATTTATTTATTTTGACCCGTTTATATTACGGATGACACTTTATATTACGGATGACACTTTATTACGGATGACACTTTATTCGCTGCCAAAACGTGTTTTATTTAGTTCAATCTGAAATTGCCTAATACTGGATTGTGGAGGGAGGGGGCAGAACTGGCTGGTAAATCTATTTCGGATTAACCCGAGTGTGTATTTGTAACCGAACTTTCAACATATCACTTTATATCTGCAGCCATTAGGGCCACATTGGAATCACATTTCCTGCAAAACAGCATTTAAGCGGCCGTTATATATCTTGATGGCAGTCAAGTCTCGGGATTTTTATTTATTTATTTCCCTCTTCTGCCCAGCATTGCAGTGCCTTCAGCATAAAAACCGCAATAAATGTTGGGAAATTATTTTATGCAGCTTTGCGGGTGAGGGGACATTCCTTTGCGTGCTCTGCTGCTACAACCTACTTCCTAATAAAGCCTATTCCGATTCGTTCTCATTTAATCCTGTCCTTGGCACCCAAGCAGTTAACCTCGGCGAGGCACTTAGGAACTACATTTCCCCTCACGCTGAGGAAAAACTCGGCCGCTGGCAGAGTTCATTTTTGGTGCTAGGCATTATGGGAAACGTAGTTTTGTCAGGGGAGGTGGGCGGGAAGAACTTCCCGGTCGGAACCTAATTCGGCCCCGCCCTCCATTTCCACCTTATTTTTTTCCCCGCCCCTCCCGCCGCCACTCTTTAGTTGCCGGAGTTCGTTTGAGAACGGAAGTGAGATTTCGGCCGCCGGTGCGGGTCGCGTCATCATAAAATGGCGGACTGAGGTGAACAAGGTTCCGCGTCCCCCATTCCCCCACCCCACCCCTGCCCCTCTCCAGGTGTGTTTCCCCCTAGTAGTTCTGAGGGGAGGGAACAATGGGCGGTTGGACGGGACCAATCTGGCGCGGGGGGGGGGTTCGGGTAGTGGAGAGAAAAGGTGTTTTTATGTGAGGAAAGATATACAGGAGGTCTATAGGAAGGGCTGCCTCGACGAAGTGCAGGAGGAATGGGGCAGCGCAGAGGGCCGGGGGGCAGGGCCAGTAACTGTGAGGAGTGGTCCTCAGACACTCAAATCTGGGGGGCGGGGGGGAAAGGCGCTCCTTGCCCGCAGTCCGTTCGTTGGCAAGCGTCTGTCCCGAGCCTGGGGTAGATCAGTCGGTAGAGCCTGACGGTCTTAATCTCAGAGTTGTGTTTTGAACCCCATGTCGGACAAAAAGATTCCTTTTTCCGTTTGGAGGGGGTTGGACTAGGTGACCGTCGGGGTCCCTTTCAGCTCTATGATTCTGGGAAGTAGAGCTGCCATCCTAAGCACGATTATATCCATTTATTTCATCCAATTTATAACCGGTGGATTGGTCAGACAAACATACCCGCCAAACCCCTCCAAGTGATTTGCAAAGAATTAATAAGGAACAGGAGCCACTGAACACAGTGGTACAATCTTGACTGCTGCCCCCAAAGCGCTGAGTGAGCTTGCTGGGAAGCTTCATAGTTGGTGTAAGATTACAACATGCAAGTGCAGTTGTGTACGCGCTTAGGGCATAGTTGTCAACTTTTCCCTTTTCTTGCGAGGAATCTTATTTGGAATAAGGGGATTTCCCTTTAAAAAAGGGAAACATTGACAGCTATGGCTTAGGGGTCATCTAAGCAAGCTGGGAGGAATTTACCTGCTAGCTGAGCAGGCTGAAATTTATAGTTCAGTTGTGATGGTAACAGGATTGGACCACATTGCTCTCCACCCTACAGTATGGGAGGAAAATGATGTGCTAAATGGGTGGTAGAATTGATGTAAGTTTTCAGGAGTAGGCTGGCTGAGGTTATTGGGGGGTGTCGGTAACCATCCTTGACAGACTTGCGCTTGGTTGGACTGAGAAGGCTGGAAGGTTGGTGATAATGATGTATGTACTGTGTGTAGATAGTTGGGTAAAGGGAGAGCGATTAATAGGGAGCTGGCACCAAGGTCTAAATCTTTGGGCATAATATACGTGGCATAATGACTCTTGAACTCATTCCAACTTCTGTGTTGTTTTTATGTTCAAGTGTTGAAAGAGCGGCAAAACCCCAGAAAGATAAAGGATTCTTCTCTCCCCCCACCCCAATTGATATAAGTGATTGTGTATACTGAAGGAGAGTTAAAATATCCCTGGTGGTTTGAGTGTGTAGTTTCAGACAAAGGCAGTGGTCTGTGAACACTCCAGAATAGTTACATACTGGATTTCTTTTTGTCTTTGGGGATTGTTGAATTGGAGCCCAATTCATATTTTACAAAAGTTCTATTTAGGAAGTACTTAAGATTACTTATTTTGAGCATTTGTACCCCACTGTTCAGCTGAAAAGGCTCCCAGAGTAGCTTACCTACAGTCAGTTATTCTGAACTGGAAACTACATCTAACACACCTGTAAATATGTGTGTTCTATATGCAGCATATCCATGCAGATTTGAATCTGATTGGAGCTTTATCCTAGCAATTTATATTTGGATGCCATATTATTTTCTTCATGGATGTGCCTTCTTTGTAGGAACTACATGCTGTATGATAATAACTATGGATAATAGTTCTAGTTACAGGTAGGTAGCCGTGTTGGTCTGCTGTCGTCGAAACAAAATAAAAAAATTCCTTCCAGTAGCAGCTCAGAGACCAACTAAGTTTGTTATTGGTATGAGCTTTCATGTGCATGCACACAAAAAGCTCATACCAATAACAAACTTAGTTGGTCTCTTAGGTGCTACTGGAAGGAATTTTTTAATATGGAAAATAGCTATGAGATACTAATCTTCCATTCTTGTCAGAGTATACAAGGCCTACATGATGCAGTCTGGGACAAAAAAAATCCCACTGAAATGAGGGACATCAAATTTTCAGTAAGCTATCATATAAAAATGATAGTTGTGACCCAAACCAGTCTGTAAAATTTAATAATCTGGTTTTAGTGGCAAGTAACAGGAAAACTCACTGCATGTGATGCCATTCATATAATTTGTCCTTAAGTGCAGGATTGCTTAAAAGTTTAAGATTGTTGAGTGGGAACTATAGTGAATCTATATTCTATTCTGAGCCTGGCATACTGATACTAAATATGTTCCTTTGCCTTCTCAGACCAAAGCAAGGAAGCTGTGTCTCAATACCCAAAATGCAGTATTCCCATCACTGTGAGCACCTTCTGGAGAGACTGAACAAACAGCGAGAGGTGGGCTTCCTTTGTGACTGCACCATCGTTATTGGTGAATGCCAGTTTAAAGCTCACCGAAATGTTCTGGCTTCCTTTAGCGAGTACTTTGGGGCTTTTTACAGGGATACTTCGGAGAGTAACATATTTTTGGATCAGAATCAAGTGAAGGCTGATGGATTTCAGAAACTTCTGGAGTTCATATATACAGGAGATTTAAACCTTGACAGGTAATACAATAAGGCTGAGCATTTGTCTGCAGAGTATTCAAAATAAGACATTCACAGAGAACTAAAAAGACAGGTTGCTGCCTGACGGCTTGCGATTTAAGTAGACATGTCACAAATGGAGCGAGGACAAAGAGGTCAGAAAATACAACTAGGATATGCTAGGATAATACCACCCACCTGATAGGTGATGTCGCTGTGGTTTCAGGCTCCTCATTCAAGGGAGTAACTGTTTCATAGGCCAATATTATAACATAAAAGGAGGCAAACACTAATTCTAGTTTTGCCAGAGATTATTTACGGGAACAGTTTCTTACCCTAGCTCTCCCTTGCCCCCCAGAGGGATATAAATAGCAAATGGAAGGGAACTGAGGGCTAAACTATAAGTGATGCCCTTGAGTGCATTATTTTTCTTTCAGAAATAACCAGAATGATCCACCAGATCCAGATCATGACCCTGGTTTGGGGGGCTTCAGCCCTTTACTTCCCGTGCCTGCAATTTACACAGAATACAGTTCCCATTGGACTGTGATCATCTCGGGCCTGCACTGCCTCTGTTTTAGTATTATACTGCAACCTCAGTTGTTGCATTGCAAGCAGCTGATTAAAGATGTTCCCTATTTCCACACCCTCCCTCCCCAGGGACACAGGTGGCACTGTGGTCTAAACTAGTGAGCCCCTTGGGCCTGCTGATCAGAAGGTTGGCAGTTTGAATCCACACTGCGGCAGGAAGGTAAACGGTGTTTCCATGCACTCTAGCTTCTTTCACGGTGTTTTTTTGTGTCAGAAGTGGTTTAGTCATGCTGGTCACATGATTTGGAAAATGCTGGCTTCCTCGGCCTGAAGCAAGATGGGTGCTGCACCCCATAGTTGCCTTTGACTGGACTTAACTGTCCAGGGGTCACTGACCTTACCTTTTTTATTACCCTCCATCCACTATGCATATCAGCCATTTTCTTCCATGCATCCTGAGGCAAAGGCAAAAGTTATAAGAAGTAAGGGGTCACTGAGGTGACAGAAAAGGTAAGCAGAATTAGAGGCTTTTGCAAAGACTATGCTTGCCTGAGTCAAGACACAGGGATATTGTGAAAGGAGGGGTGGGGCTTTTCGTGAATTTCAGTTGATGTCCCAGTTGTGAAGGAAATGGGCTTAAGGGGTCTTTTGTGCAGCAGCAACAAACCTGTGGGTGAGACCAGTGTTACCTGTCCTTTTGTTTTGACCAGTTTCAAAATATAAACACTTGATCATTTTCAAAATATTAGCATTACTGACTGTGGTCTTGAGATGTGGTGGCTCATACCTAACACCTTTCCTAGGATTTAATATATTTATTTAAATCAAGTTCTTAACTTTAGTTCTCATGTTTTATTATGGAAATCTTATGTTTCTAATAACCTGGTTATAAACTGCATCTGAAGGGCACCTTTTAGATAGTGGGATCTGAACCTGAGTCTCTGTTGTGCAAATTAGATGTTCAACCACAGCACCACACTGGAAAAGAGCAGTGGTTGATGAAAACTCTATGAAATTCAGCTTTTAAACTAGATAATTTTTAAAGGAATATGTAATACATTTGAATTTTTTAAAAAGATGAAAAATTCCAGTCTAAATTACAAAAACCTGATTTCAAGCTTCATCAGTTTTTATCCACTTAGTATTTATACTAATTCTATAAGACAGCCTGTTTTCTTCAGCTGGTACATTCCCATTTAACCTTTTTCCCTTGCAGCTGGAATGTTAAAGAAATACATCAGGCTGCCGACTATCTCAAAGTGGAGGAGGTGGTCACTAAATGTAAAATAAAGATGGAAGACTTTGCTTTTATTGCTAATCCCTCTTCTACAGAAATCTCTAGTATCACTGGGAATATTGCATTGAACCAGCAGACTTGCCTGCTAACCCTTCGTGACTATAACAGCCAAGAGAGATTGGATGCCCCTTCAGTGGACACGGTGCAGTCCCCAGTCTTAATAGCAACCACAGGGAAAAAATCTGTTCAAACCAAAAAGCGAAAGAAGGCCTTCAGCTCTCCCAAAAACCTGCCAAACAAGCCAGCACAATATCCAAGTGATGCTGCAGAGAACTCTGCAGTGGAGATGTTTTTAGATGCAAATAAGCTCGCCACAGAGATCACGGAGCAAGCTGCCCAAGGTGGGGATAATTCTGAGCTGCAGCTTACACCTGTGGTGGAGAGTGAAACCTTTGCTGCGCAGGAGATCCTTGTCCAGACGATGACTATGAAGTCCAAACGGAGTAAAACGCAGCAGGATTGTGCTTTGAAGGAGCACTGCTTGTCCAACATCGCCAGTGACAAGAACTCTTACCAGCTGGAAAGCTCGGGAGAGGAACTGGATCCGAAATACCCCAAGGCCAAGCCAGTGTGTAACACCTGTGGCAAGGTGTTTTCCGAAGCTAGCAGTCTGAGGCGGCACATGAGGATCCACAAAGGAGTCAAACCGTACGTGTGCCAGCTCTGTGGGAAGGCCTTTACGCAGTGCAACCAGCTGAAAACACATGTAAGAACCCATACAGGTAGGCTCCTTGCTTTGTGTTGGGAGTTGCCTCTTGTGAAAGTCAGCAAAAAGACCCTCATTCTCTCCCAGAGAAGTTGCTTTCCCTTCTTCAGTATTGTGGGTTGATAGTTGCTTTTGAATGATTATGGCAATATTGTGAGTGGAATATTCTTTACTGCCAGTGTTTTATTTTTAGCTGTTATCAAATTTGTACAATTACCATTTTTTAAGATATTTTTTTTCTACACTGGCATTGCAGGGGACTACTTTCTTCCACATCAAGTTACAAATACCCATAGCTTGCTCATTTTTTCAAACCATAAAGGGCCATATCTGTGCGATAGAGCACATGCTCTGCATGCAAAAGGTCGATTCCTGACGTATCTAAGTAGGGCTGTGGAATACTCCGATCTGAAACCTAGGTAAGCCAGGGTCTATCAGTGTACAGTAACAGATGAAACAATGGTCTTGCTCAGTATAGGTCAGTTTCATATGTTCATTAACCATATTAGGCATAGACTGTGTGATTGTACACCATAAACCACATTCATTTTCTTTTGCCTATAGTACAAGCTTGCAGACTTGTGACCAAGCAGCCATGTGTGGCACGTTACTGCTGCTGGCTTGATAAACACCATTTCTTGCTGCCCAGCTGCAACTACAAAGGCAGTTAACATACCTCTGCCAGGCATCAGTACACAACTATGGTGGTGTGCTCAGCTTGGTGACACACAAGTTATGTTGGCCGGCTCTGGTTTAAGCATTAAGTTTACCATTTGCCACAAAAGAATTTAAGAAACAACCTTTTTTGTGTTTACCTTTTTGGTAGTCTTTTTAAACTGTTTGCTGTGGGAGCTGCAATATAATAATAATAATAATAATAGTAGTAATAATAATAATAATAATAATAATAATAATAATAATAAAAATATTCTTCATACCCCGCCCATCTGGCTGGGTTTCCCCAGCCACTCTGGGTGGCTCCCAACAGAATATTATTAATAATAAAAGCAACAACATCAAACATTAAAAACTTCCCTAAACAGGGCTGCCTTCAGATGTCTTCTAAAAGTCAAATAGTTGCCTATTTCCTTGACATCTGAAGGGAGGGCATTCCGCAGGGTGGGCGCCACTACCGAGAAGACTCTACCGAGAAGTATGTAGTCCCCACTTCCATACTTTTCTCATATACACTTAGAATAAAAATAATAATGTGAACTTCCTACATTTCCTTTCATCCTGTGGTAACCACTGGTGACATTTGCTTTTGAACAGGTATTTCTGGTGGAATCATCAATAAGCTAATAAGCCCATCAAAGCGGACTCTTTCTTTGTTTCTTTTTAGTCTTGGAGAACATGGTGCATTTTAGGAATTCAAATGTGGCAGTGATTATTTTTTAAATTTATATCTTGCTGATTCTCCCAAAGGAACCCAAGGCTATATTTATATGCCTTTTAATTGGGGAAACAACTGCTTATGAAATTAAAGGAACACTTAGATAGCTGCCATATATACATTGATGGTGACCCTGAGACACCATGGGATAAATGTGTTGTCTGAAAATGGTCAAAATGGGAAGGATTCTAACTTAAAAAGACAGTACCTAGAGCTCCTGAACATTTGCCATTGCTTATTTTTCGTGTGTGTGTGTGTGTGTGAGAGAGAGAAGAAGTCTCCTAGCATCTACATTATTTTTTCAGTCATCCAGAGTAATATCAGCATTTCATCTGTCACCAGTTATAGCTGTCGATTTCCAATTGTTTGCTAAACGTTGAAAAAAGGCTACTTAGTGAGTTCATGGCAGAGGTGAGTCTTGAACCAGGGACATCCTGAGATGCCAGCTGCTGTGCCACACTATCTAGCATTAATGGTTGGCTGGTTTGGAATAGTTATTTACGGCCCTACCAGCTTAAATTTAGACACGGTCAAGTAGTCTTTGACATACTTTCCCTTTATTCTGAACTTTTTGCCCCTATCCTCCGGTTTGCTATCACTTCTCATCTGAAAAACCTCATCCTTCACAAGACACTGCTAAAGCAAGCAGCTCAATTCTCTACACAGGTGAAAAGCCATACAAATGTGAACTCTGCGACAAAGGCTTTGCTCAAAAATGCCAGCTGGTTTTCCACAGCCGCATGCATCACGGGGAGGAGAAACCGTACAAGTGTGATGCCTGCAACCTGCAGTTTGCAACCTCTAGCAATCTGAAGATTCATGCCAGGTGAGTAAAGGACTTCATCTGAAAATGACCGCTTAAGTTAGGGAGATTAGTCCCCCCCCCCATGCATTCAGAGAATGCATATGGGTATACAATGTGAAGGGGTTACAGGCTGTGTGCATGCACACCATCTGTACCCGTAGTTTCCTTGTCCCCTCTCTGACCTTCCCACATTGAATGGGAAAGTCTGAAGGCGGATACTTCCTGCTTTCAGCTGAGTGTGTGGATAATCCTTCCCATGGTCACAAATCCTGATAATGCAGGGGTTCCCATTTAAGGGGAGGACTCTTAAGTACATTCACCTGAGCACACAATCCCCCTTCGGACCTTCCTGGTCAATGCAGGAAAGTTGGGGGTAGAGCCAACTGGAACATGGAACACTGGAGCTAGCCTGTGCAGCCTGACATCCCTTTTGCTATTTATGTCTGCATGTGTTATTTGACTGTTTTAATAGGGCTGTTGTCCAGGGAAACCAATTGGTGCACCAATAGAATCTAACCAGCTCCTTTCCTTTTAGGAAGCACAGTGGAGAAAAGCCATATGTCTGCGATAGATGTGGGCAGCGATTTGCACAGGCAAGCACACTGACATATCATGTGCGGCGACATACGGGAGAAAAGCCGTATGTCTGTGACACCTGTGGGAAAGCCTTTGCAGTCTCGAGTTCACTCATCACTCATTCAAGAAAGCATACAGGTGAGATCCAAAGTGGAAGACATGAGAGAGATGGCGCAACCAAGTTTGCATGGAGTGCTATAGATATGGAAAGGGAAGAATATGGCTTTGTAGGGCAGCGCAATAGGCAAGAAAATCTGCAAATTGTAAATGAGTTGATCTGTTCTTGCCTGCTTTATTGCCTGCTGAGCAGAACACCGTGATAAGCCCAGCTTTCAGTTTGCAACCATGCCGCTTTGAACACACCTGATCTTAAAAGCTTAAAAGGTGGAGATGGTTAGACTGTTTGAGAATACCAGATGCTTTAGATGTTAAATGAGGTGCTTGAGGTCAACAGCAGAGCTCAGCAAACGAACGCATGCTTTGCATGCATGATTTCCTAGAAATCTCCCGTGAACAAAGCTTGGGAAAATCTCAGAGCTGCTTTAGAACTGCTGCTAGTCTGGGTGGATGTATGTGCGATGTATATCAATCAGACCTTCCAACTGGTGAGCCCAAGGGGCTCAGTGGTTTAGACCACAGTGCTACCCGCATCCATGTCTACTAATAGGGGAGACTGAAGTGTGTCCATACACTTGAGATTTCACAATGTCTTCACATGCATTGTTGCTAGGTCGTGTACTGAGTTCATCCACTTCTTTTTCACTATAGGAGAGAAACCTTATATATGTGGAATTTGTAGCAAAAGCTTCATTTCTTCAGGAGAGCTCAGCAAGCATTTTCGGTCCCATACAGGTTAGTTCTCAGAAGTGGTCCTCCCTCTTACCTTTTCCATGCCTTGTATGCAGGTATGTGCATACTCAAAGTCATTTAATGTCAAATAGTTAAATGATAGTATACTACACATCATCTAGTTTCAATTAGCATGATCCTCCTACCTGCCTTTCTAATTGTCTGTCTGTATTAGAAGGGCCATAACTTAGAGGTAGAACATCTGCCTTGCAAGGAGGAGTTCCTAGGTTCAATTCCTGACATCTCCAGGCAAGGTTGGGAGAAACTTCTGCCTGAAATCCTGGAGCTTCTGCCAGTCAGTGTAGACAATTCTGAGCTAGATGGACCAACAGTCTTTGTATAAGGGAGCTTCCTATATGTATGTGAACTGGGGATTATGATCTTTATATGTAATTCTCTAATAAAGAATTGTGAAATGATAGCCTTTCCACATTAAATGTGCTCTTGTCCTCTGATATTGGACACCAATTTTGAAGGAACCGAAAAGCCTTATGCCTGAGGATCGAAGTCACTTTGTAACTTGTTATTTCCCAAACATGTAGAACAGCCTTAAGCAACTTTGCCATAGAAACCTGGGTGGAGTTTGAGATGCAGTGGCTATAGAAACTTGTTTTTGGTTGTGGGAAGCCCTGGTTCAGATCCTAGGATTGCACTGCACATCTGTGAAGTCTAATTGACAATTTTTGTTGAAGGTGAAAGACCATTTATCTGTGAGCTGTGTGGAAACTCCTACACAGATATAAAAAACCTAAAGAAACACAAAGCAAAGGTTCATGCGGGTAAGTGCTGGTTATTTAAGAACTAATATCTACTACTAATAGACAGTGGTGTAGCGTGGGGCAAGGCAAGTAATTTGCGCCCCCTAACCCGTGGATTTTAGCACTCGAGTCTCGAGCGCGCCCCCCCCCCAGATGTTGCGCCCGGTGCGGATGGCCCCCCCTGCACCCCCCACGCTACGCCACTGCTAATAGAATCATAGGTAAAAAGGTTAGCTGTTCAGCAGTGCTATCCAAAGATTAACTTAGCCACACTAAAATGGTGGATTCTTTGGACTGTGGCTCAGTATGCTCCGTGGTTAACCTAGGCTTCAAATTGCTGCCAATGGGAGACCCGCTACCCTTTGTCAAGAGTGTCAACTCTGTACGTTAGTAAAGTGATGAAGGAATGGCATTGCTGAGCCTGCCTAGGTACATGTTTAGGTACCCTACTAGCTGTCATGTATGAAGATGCACTTGGCTTTAGAGGGCAGATACCTGAAATGAGCTAATCTAGTACCAAATTCTGTCTTAATGAAAATATTGGTTTTGAGGTGGTGGTTCTGAGATTCTCTCTCCCTCCACCCAAATCTGTAATGAGATTAGTCCCTGAAGTCAGGGCCATCAGCCATTCAGTTATCAAATTTTGCTGATAATTCTTGTAGCCCAAATGTGAACTTTAAATCCCAGTTATCAGTTTTGTTTTCAGGTTTACAATAAACATCTATGAAGGCTTGAAGACTAGTAAATAGTAGTGAGTGTCCTTGAATCGATTGCAGGGGGAAATCATATCTTCTCTTCCTGTGCACAACTTTTAGCAATGAACGCAATTTTAGTTCTGTTTGCTTTCACAGGTTCTGAGAACCCCCTGGATCCCATCACACTTGACCATTCCTTCAATGATCAAGACTCCATTCCAAATGAGAAAAGCCCTTTGCTGGAATCTGCTGATGTGAAGCCTTCAGATATAGCATTACCTCTCCCCTTTGGAACAGAGGACCATCAAGTTCTGTTGCCTGTCACAGATAGCCAGTCACCCCAGTCAGACACACTTCTGAGGTCTACCATCACTGGCTATTCAGAACCTCAGTTTATTTTCCTTCAGCAGTTGTATTGACATCCTGCACATGATGAAAACTCACAAAAAACTTTGGCCACGAAAGCTTCTTTGGTAAAGGGAACGTAATCATGCAAGCTGTTACTGAGCTGGACTTCATATGGGTTTCAAATAGGGACATTTGAAAACGCACCTGTTTTTCTTCCGTTTATTTTGTTATTCTAGAACAATGGCTGCCATTCTTTTTGTCATGTAACAAAATCAGGATAGAATTACAGTGGTACCTTGGGTTACATACGCTTCAGGTTACATACGCTTCAGGTTACAGACTCCGCTAACCCAGAAATATTACCTCGCGTTCAGAACTTTGCTTCAGGATGAGAACAGAAATTGTGCAGTGGCGGTGCAGCGGCAGCAGGAGGCCCCATTAGCTAAAGTGGTGCTTCAGGTTAAGAACAGTTTCAGGTTAACAACGGACCTCCAGAACGAATCAAGTACTTAACCCAAGGTACCACTGTATTATATTTCTAGAAGATAGATACTTCCTTTTTTCTTTAGTAACACATGCCTTAAGAATTCTCAGTTCATGCTGGAGGTCTCCTTCATTGTTCATGCAGAAGCTAATTCTATGTAGCCAAGATGTTTGATCCGTGTTGTCCCCCCTCCACCACATTGGCTTTCTTCAAAGTGAAGATTGCAGATGTGCATGATTTCTCTATTTTGCGTAGATTTTGGTTAGTGATGAGGAAGGGCCAGAAACTATATGTGAGCATTAAAACTGTGTCCCAATGCCTGGAAATCTTTAGTAAATTCCCTAACCGGATATTTTTGTAGCTGTTGCCCCCTACACAGTTTTGAATGTATTTTAATAGCTATAAGGATTTTAAACTTTTTATTTACAAGAAAAAATGAAAGTTGAGATTCTCAGGAAGCTAGATTCTGTACCCAGCACCATATTTTGACCCTTTCTCACACTCCTCAGCAGATCTGCAGCAAACGCACAACCGTCCGAATATGCAGCTATTTTACACAGGGATTCAGATTCCTGTAGTTATGATCAATGTTGGATTAGTTTTCTGTTGAATGATTTTTAGGAAACACTTCTGGAGTGGTTCTTGACCTTCAAGTTCAGTATTGTAGGACATGGAAATGCCCATGTTGTCTCATCATTTTACAGTGCAAATACCTTCTTTTTCTATTATGTAACGGCATCTTGTCGTTCAAGGTTTCATATTTCTCGCCTTCTGAAGTTCTGGGATTAGAAAGAACAGTCAGTTTTGTTGCAGTGTCAGTGGGAAATCTTCCTTCAGATGGCCCCCCTCCCCAATGAAAGGGGGGCCTGTTTGAGATCAGGAAGCTCAAAGCAGCTTAAGGGGAGTGCAGGCAGTGGTAGAGTGTTAGCAAAATGTTTCATGGGAAGAAAACAAACACACACTTTGCTATAATAAATCAAACCCCTGCCCGTAATAAATTCTAAAGTGCCCTGCAAAAAGGTACAGAAAAACGGAAGCCTCATTTGCATTTTGAGAAGCTGGAGGACAGGTTTTTGCACAGCACTACAGAAAACATTTGTTGGGTCCATATTTTAGAGGAAGTTTGATGGGTCTAGCAAGTTACTATCCCGAATGGTCTAGGATTCTGTTCCCAGTTTTGGCTAGTAAGATGCTTTCCAAGAAGCTTGGAATACCGTGTATAGTTCTGGTCTCCTCACTGCCAAAATGATATTGCAGAGTTGGAAAAGGTTCAGAAAATGTGGAAGGGCTGAATAGAGCGACTCTTCTATGAAGAAAAGTTGCAGCATTTGGATTTTTTTTTTTTAGTTTAGTGCAAAGGCAAGTAAGAGATGGCATGATAGAAGTTTATAAGATGGTGCATGGCATGGAGAAAGAGGATGGAGAAAAGTTTTGCTTCTCTCGTAACACTATAGAGTTTGTGGACATCCAGTGGAGCTGAATGTTGGAAGATTCAGGACAGATAAAAGAAAGTTAGTGCCTCACACAGCGCATAGTTAAACTATGGAACTCATTCCCATAGGAGGCAGTGATGGCTACCAACTTAAATGGCTTTGAAAGAGGATTAGAGAAATTCACAGATAAGGCTATTGATGGCTACTTGCCACAATGGCTATGCTCTGTATTCATGAGCAGAGGCAGAAACATTTCTGAATACCAGTTCCTAGAAAACTGCAGGAGTGGGCAGTACTCTTGTTCTTGGGTCTTGCTTGTGGGTTTCCCACAGGCATTTGGTTGACCACTGAGAAAAGGATCCAGCAGGCTCTTACGTTCTTAAGCTCCGCAGCAGGGCCTGATGAAGATGGCTATCCTTGTTTGTTCCTAGCTTTTGATAATTGGAGGTATACTGCTTTTGAATATGGAGGTTGCATTATCAGCTGTTGTATCTAATAGATATTGATGGTCCTATTCTCACTCAATTTCCCTGGAGGTGCTCTGAATTAAGTACGCAAAGTGGAAGTGTCGGAATAAATGGGTGGTTATTTTTAGTGGTTCATCAGCATCCATACGAGATCACTTAAAAGTTCCAAGTTATACACTGTCTGAACACCCAAAAGAAACTTTTTGATCTCCCAGGAGGTATTTTTTTAAGTCGAAAAAGCAATTTTATCATGTAGCTCAGCCAGTTACTGTTTACTGTCCTGCTTCATAGGCTCTGCTTCCTAGTCTCTGTTGGGTGTTTAGGAAGCAACAAGCCAGGTGGCCTGATGGGATAGAAAAGCACCCTTGTAGGGTGCAGTTGTTTTAGAGCTTATCCAGTGCAACAAATGCAAGTTCAGTGTAGAATATAAATAATGAAGTTGCCTGTTACGGAGCCAGTTTGGCACTGAAGGGTCTTGAAGCAACCAGCTGGGAAAGAGATAAAATCAAAGATCTGTTTGGGACGGGTTAGTGATGTTCGCTGGAATAGGGCCGCATGTATGCTGCCCAAATTAAACGCATTTCTGTAGAAAGGTCACCAGATTCCAACATCGGAATACAAGGAGCTATTTCACCCGACATCTTCCCAGTGGTTCCTCTAGCCCAGTGTTCCCCAACCTTGGGCCTCCAGCTGTTTTTGGACTACAATTCCCATCATCCTTGACCACTGGTCTTGCTAGCGAGGGATGATGGGAGTTGTAGTCCAAAAACAGCTGGAGGCCCAAGGTTGGGGAACACTGCTCTAGCCTGGCAAGCAAGTAGCAAGAGCCCTTAATCATCGCTGCAGCTTCTGTCTCTCTAACTGCATGCCAGCTATTGAACCTGGTTTAATATGCAAAACATACTCTTTGCCATCTGATTGTCTTGCCAATGTTTTCAAGATATTTGGTAACTTTTTGGCATGAATGAATCCGAGATAATTAGGTGAATGGTTTGAAGCTGTCTGCAAGCATTTCTCTGCAGTCGGGGGGGGGGGGGACGGACGTTATATTTGGAGAGAAAGGCTGTAGCTTAGTGGTGGAGCCCATGTTTTGCATGCAAAAGGTCCCAGGTTCAGCTCCTAGCATCTCCAGAGAGGGCTGGGAAGGAACTGTCCAAAATTTTTTAGAGCCACTGCCAGTCAGTGTAGACAACACTGAGCTAGATGGACCAATGATATTAGCCAGCTTCCTATGTTCCTATTCGAGCTAGAAATCCCCCCTTTCCCCCTATGATGCTTCAGAAACCATACCCCATGCCTGATATGCATGCTTGCCTGGTAAATCCACAAGGTATGCAGAATCCTCAATAGCCTCTGACCCTTGCTTCCACAGCTTCAAAAGAGGTTGCAGCGCGTGTCAGATAAGACCATCTTGTAGCAGCCCAAGTGCTGTCCTCTTAGGCCGCAATGCAAAGACTGTTCACCTGTATCTGCTTTTGGGGATACTCTTAACCTCTGCTCTAATTAAAGTACTTAGCGACTCTTTTGACATGGTTGGGGGAAGAGAAAGTGGGTTGCATTTATGACGTTTGACACCAGTTTCCCCCAAACAGGTGATCAGCTGCTGGAGCTGATCATCTTTGTATAGTGCTGGAGTATTATGCATGTGTCTCCATGGGGGTCAGTTATGGTTGTTTCTTCTTTTGCACACCATTTTCTCCAGCCACTTGCTTTTCTGATGAGGGAAATAAAAAAAAACCCACACCAAAACCCTAAATTTGGGTGGAATTTTGTTAAGACATAATAGTACTAAGTTGCTGTTAGCACAAACGGGCTGTGTCTTTCTTCTGCAAAATATTCAGGACCTATTTCTTCACAATATGACTGCAACAGCTAACCATCTTCTTGAAGAAAGCATACTGTAGTGTTTGCATATTTGATATGAATGTTTTCGCAATTTTTTGTGTCACTTTTAAAAATGGTTTTGGACTTTTAAAAAACCTGTTCTTAGATTTATAGTAGACCTTACTTACCTATTTAATATTTATAAAGATGTTTTACTTTGTAGAACTCATTTGTCTTTTGTACATGAATATATTTTTAAAGAAACCATTGTTTGACCCCTCTTATAACACTACACAGGCTCTGGGAGAGCTAGAATCTATTGCAGCAATAATTGAATAAACAGTGCTTTTTGTTTCTAAACTGAAGTGTTTACCTGTGATATCAAGAAAACTTGGGCTGTTAAGCTAGAGTGACCTCTTGAAAATACTTATTCATTAAATCATGACCTACTGATAATAAAATACAGTAGTTAAAGAGTGTGATCAGCTTGGTTCTATAAAAGTTGCATCTTAGTAAGCAATATAGGGGTATGTTACACACATCCTTTCTGTTGTCTATTGCTCCTAAGTTTTGTTTGGGAGTTTCAAGCTTTCCTGCAGTCATGAGACACTCAACAAGGAGACATGTTTAAGAGAAGGGAATACTTAAAGCTTTTTTTGGTTCTTGGAATGTTACTACTAGTTCTGGCACCATAACAATTCCAAGACTGGACATTCTGAGGAGCTGTTGTGAATCCTCTCTGGTTTAAATTATTTCCGAAGTACTTTGTCATGGGTGTTTGTGTGTATATAGCTCACCTCCTGCTTTTATACTCCCTTCTGAGGGATTATGTACATAAATTTGCAACATTTTAATGCTTAGACCTGAATAAAACTTTGTTTTGTAACCCTTCTTTGTTCCTCTTGTTGCTCATTTAGCTATAAATAACTGAAGGGAACAAGTGGTTTGAAAAAGCTTCGTCCCAGAATGATCTATGAGTGAGTCCTAAGCAAAAGCACAACAATAATTTGACAGGAAAGTAGAATAATGTCTTACAGCGGTAAAGTATTACATTCTGTTATTGCTTTGACTGTAACAGGCTTTTTCCTCAATCCCATTTAATACCATTGTGGACAGCAGCTGAAGTAAATCAAAGAAACTCTGGCATTTTGGTCTCGTGTTTTGAAAGTGAGTTATTGGGGAACATTGGTTTATAGAGACTAATATAAACATTACCATTGTGCGGTAGGCTGGTTTCTGCACATACACAGCCAGGCAAGGAAGAAGCATTATCAAGAGTACAACCAGGTATGGGGAACCTCTGGCCACTCGCCATGCTTGCTGGGGCCGATGGAACTTGTAGCTCAACAACATCTGTAGGGACAAAGCTTCCCCATACCTGCAGCCAAGAGCACATTTCAGGCACCCAAAAACCCTTAAAGGACCTGGGGGGTGGGGGGGTGGCCAGATTAGAGAGGCCTAGAGGACTACATTTGGCCCTGATGCTAAATGAGAAGGGTGCCTGCGACACTGCCAGAGGTCTGGTTCACACATCTAAATATGCAACTGCGAGTGTTGAAAGAACCACAAATGTTCCAGCACCACAGCTGCATCGCTAACAGTGACCGAAACATAATGCTTGCCAATGAAGATGGCACATCCAGTATACCAAGGCTTGAGAAATCAAATGATGCATTTGTACCAGTCCATAGATGGCTAATAGTTTGGAGTAAAAGGGGAGGGACTGCGAAAAAGGAGAGGATGCTGAAAGCGAGTCTCATTGTACTAATCAGACCCTACCTGGTCTCTTGGAGCCTGTATAGCAGGCGTAGGAAACTCGCCGTCTTCTGGATGTTGTTGGACTCCCAGCTGCCATCAGCCCCAGCCAGCACAGGCAATGATCAAGGATGATTGGAGCTGTAGTGCAGCAACATCGAGTGAGTCACAGGTTTGCGCCCCCCATGCGCTGTAAATGATGGGCTTGTCACTTAAGATCTTGTCTCTAGCCATGAAGTCTATCTGTATACAATTCTAATAGCTTTCAAAATAGGATTAACAGGAGCATAATGCATTCACTGAAAGCCAGTGTTGATGAATGTATAAAATTCAGTGCAGTTCAGACATAACAGATCAGAAGAAACTTTATTGAACATCATTTAGATTACCCCGCCCCCAATGTAGCTCATTTTTAAACAAAATTTGTCATTCATAATACCTGGAGTACCTATATTCTTTGCAAATAATGTTGTGTCTCAATCTAAGTCATGAGCCATAAGCCTGGCACTGCTGCATTGTCACAACTTCCTTCTTGCTCATGCCCCCCCACCCCACAGTTGGCTTCAATGAATTCATTTGCTTAGAAAAATGTTAATATAAATAATAAACATCCTAAAAACACTTACATTGGCATCGTGTTGATTTATATGGTGTTTTATTTCCAAAGAACCATGCCTAGCATAGGAGCCTTACTTTCAAGCTATTGAACATTGCTTAGTAGCCTCTAAGTGTTTAAATTGTATGAAATCACTTCTACGGGCTGCTTTGTATTATCACAGTAAGTGTTGCTCATGATGGTCCCGATGCAGTTAAGAACCTATGGAACTCACTGAAAGCTCTGGAACAAGGGAGTCACAAGTAGTTTAAGTTCTGTTTTCAACGGGACTGAAATTAGCTGTCACTAGATTGGGATCCAGGACTTTCCTAGTTCAGTTTAATATAGTATTTATGGTTCAAAACCTTTTAAAATCAGTTCTCCAAGTAACTACATGTAATTGGTTGCAGGTTTGAGGCACACATTATTTTAAAAAAACCCCAAGATGCAAAGGCTTAAGAAAAAATATGTTGGCATTTACAAGTTTTCTGCAACAGGAGTTATTGCCAGAGAGGCATTCTCATCGTGGTTATCAGGCTGTCCGTAACTCGGTGTCCAGTAATAGTGCCTCTTAAGGCCATGGGAGACTTCGGCAAAGTAGGTGTTCCCATCCACTTCATACGGATCGACATCTGTGCCAGTTGCTTTCAGGCGACCGCTTTTAATTAACTCTGCAAATGCCTGAAACACACAGGGGAGATAGATATCTCTTGGTAAGAGATCCTTGTTCTTTTAAGGGGAAATGCAGCTGTGGGTGGCTGCAACACTGGGAGAAGGAGATCAAACCCTCCCTCCACCGACCACCACCCCAGCATTGTTTTTCTAATCCAAATCCTTCTTCCTCTATTTTTTTCAAGGGTTAGAAGGATGTCAGCTATTTCATTTCATAAGAAGACAACAGATGTACCACACAGCAGTCTTCATCAAATTTGTTCCCCCATATGTAGATATAGGAAAGGACTAGGTTTGTTTTCATTGACTCTGCAAGGGCCACCAGTCCTTTCCCAGATATGTTGTTGTTTGTCACTGCCAGCCTAGAGTGCAGAAGGATATAAGCAAAAAAACCAAGGTCATTGAGTAGATGCAGACAGCCAAGCAATCATAAATTACATAAATCCATATATGTGAGCCATTCTATTCTTTTCTCCCAGCAGCTACCAGCCATGAAGTCCACCCAGTCCCTCCCTTAACAGCCTCTGCTTCTTCCTGCCCACTAGCAAACCCAAGAGAGGAAGGCTGTCTTGTTCCTCTTGACTAGAAAACCCTCTGCTGCTGGCTTTCGAGATTTGAAGCAGTTGTTCTCTTCTGTTTTCAACTTTTTCTGATCTACTGTCATATCTGTTTACTGGGTTCACAGCAGGGATGAGGAAGAGGATTGATTCAGTTTGCATCTCAAGGCAAACTTAAATGCGCAAGCAGAAATCCTTGCACTGATGGGACTCAATAGTTGACAACTGCCCAAAATTCCTAAGACAGCCCCCCCCCCCACGCAGGCTCTGATTGCACAAGTGACCCAAGAACTTACTTGGGGAGAGTAATACTTTTATGGTAGTCACAAGCAGCAGGTGATCTGAAAGGTGCAGTGTAACAGAAGTTGCTGTGGTGGGCCTTTTGGATTGGAAACTGCTTCCCCAGTGATGTCACCATCACCTCAACAGTTTTCTGGAGCTAGGCCCATGGGTCACTGTTGTGTTTACTGCAGACACATTTTGGTCTGAAGTATGGGCCATGTTGCTTCCGAAATTCTGTGCTGCCTTATCCAACTGCCTGTGCTCACAGTAATGCATTATGGGAGTTAAGAGTTCTGTATACTAACGCTTGAAGAGTCCGATTATGTGTAGTAAGGGCCTCACTCAGATAGAAAGCACCATCATCCTCTATCCTGTTAAAATTAAGGTCCAGGATTTCCAGGGTGGTGTTGTGTTTTAACAGCTTTCCCAAAAATTTAATACCATCCCGAGTAATTTTGTTGCTGAAAAGAGACAAGCGTACACATTTGTTTTCGTTCAGAAACATCGTTCAGAGGACAAAGTGGACTTTGTTCTACAAAAACTTAGGTTGCTATAAGCGAGCTAGTCTTCGCTGTGCCACAAAACTCTTGTTTCTTTTAACTGTTAAGGGGCATTACTTTTTATTATATTTATCAGTCGCCTTGTAAAATAAATGCTGAAGTCATTGTACAAATAAAATGTGAATAAAAACATGACAATAAAACCATACTAAAGCCACAATAAACTTAAGAGACAACTGGCATAAAAACCCAAATGCAAAATCTGCAAAATAAAATACTATGTATGTGTAGCACTGAGCAAGAACAGTCATCAAATATTTACAATAAAACCACCAACCACATTACAGGGACTTAAAACCAGATCTTAGGAGCCAGTGTAGTGGATATTGTAATTAAGAGTGTGTGCTGGAGAGCTGCCAGTTCAATCCTGTTACTGTCATGAATACATGAGGTGGCCTTAGACCGGGTGTGGAAAACCTTTGGCCCTCCAGATGTTGCTGAACTACAAGCTCCCACCATCCCTGGCCATTGGCCTTGCTTGCTAGGGCTGATGGAATTGAAATTTAGAGACATCTGGAGAGCCAAAGGTTCCCCATCCCTGCATTAGACAATCCATTATTTTCTCAGCCTCACCCTGCTCCCTCCATTCTGCAAAATGGCCCGCTGCAAGAAGTACCAGAATAATGTATGTGAAGCACTTTGCATATTTAAACTGCATGATCTAAATCTTAAGCATTATTATTAAACATTGTACAGTCGTACCGTGGTTGACAAACGCCTTGCGAGTCGAACGTTTTGGCTCCCAAACACCACAAATCCGGAAGTGAGTGTTCTGGTTTGCGAACATTCTTTGGAACCCGAACGTCTGACGCGGCTTACGCAGCTTCCAATTGGCTGCAGGAGCATCATGCAGCCAATCGGAAGCTGTGCCTTGGTTTCCGAATGTTTTGGAAGTCGAACAGACTTCTGGAATGGATTCCAACTTCCGAGGTATGACTGTATGTACAAGCACAGTTGTTTGAAACACTCAGTTAAAAATCGATCTTAGCTTATTTTGAGAAGCAGGTATCAAGTGCATCAGTTTTCATACACTGCATATCATTCTAATAGCTAAAATGCTATCTTTATAACTCAAGCTTCTCTTACCAGCTGAGATCAAGATATCGCAGGGTGCTGTTTTCATACAATGCATCACACAGGCGTTCCATGCCAAAGTTCTTCATTTCGTGTTTACACAAATGCAGTTCAACAAGAGTGCAGTTGACTTTCAACATGAGGGCTGTGTGGACCGTGGTCTCTTCCTAAAGTTCCGTATTATTGAATTACAACTTGAACGTAAGATGTTCTAGAGCCAGTGGGGATGTGTACCCTGCTCACATTACAAAATACATCTGGTCACTTCTATGGGGATAAATGCAGGTGTGATGCACATTATCATTTGCTTTACTCCACAGGACAGGTATGTTCCATCCACCAAATTTTATTGTGCGAACATGTAGCATGTAATGCTAAGCCAAACCATTGCTTAGCTTGAATGTGTGAAGATTCCCAGAGAGGAGCTTGTGGCAGCTGTGCCCCTTCCCCAGCCCTTGTGCTCCCACACTGTTCTGAGCTAAGCCATGGTTTGGCTTAGTGCGTCATCTGAACCACAGCTCACGTATTCTGTTGCTCCAGATAGACCATGATAACAGAACAAACCTTGATGACAGCCCATGAGACAAACCATGAACCTGGGTTTAGAGGGCACACTTAGACAAACCATGGCTTAGTTCAAAGCAGAATAGCATCAGTAGGGCCAGAGAAGAAGCCAAGCAGCCGAAATCTCCTTTCCAGGAGCCCACATGGTTGCACATCTCCGCTAAGCCAGTTTGGCATAGCATTACAGTATGTGCAGACCAGCTCTGTACGTAACTAGCTATCCGCAACATGAAGGTGTTTGGAGGTGGAGTTGCCCTGTATTTAAATTCAAATACGCTTAACTCTAGGGTCCTGCTTTATGCTGAACAAAGGTTAATTTAATTGAATGTGAAAGTATCCCCTTGCGCTGCACCTGAGCATACAACACAGCTCTTGCTGAGATCAACAATAACATCTATATTAAGGAATGGGGAAAAGCAGAACTGGAGACTACTTACAGACAATAGGGTTTGAAAATTCTGCTGCCTAGTTTAATCTTTTGGAGCTGTGCTTTCTGCCATTTACCTTGCAGTAAGGGTGGGCGGATGTCAGGGTAGTGGGGTGTGTGTGTGTTTGTTTCTAGATCTCTAAGATCCACCCACTAGAGCCAAGAGTTTGCACAGTGGGGCAGATATACACTTCAAATAGAAGGATAAAGGATACCTCTGAGAATTTGTCTTTAATATCAACTGAGCTCTCAGCCATCTCACACAAAAATCTATTCCTTGTTCCCATCCCTGCCAAGTTTTCTTCATTTCAGTAGCCACAGAGAGAAAGAGAATTTTAGCTGTTATTGTTAAAACTGTTGAAAAGCTTTGTCAATGCTTATTCTTATTCCCTAGGCTTGTTTTCGATGCATCATTCCTGGCTCCTGGCTCCCCATTTCAAGGGAAACAATGCAAAATGTTGCTTACCTCTTCGCTGTAGAGTATTGGCCGATTTAGATTTATGGCTTTGATTGCACTATTGTAATTCAAAACTGTTGCTAATGCTATGAGACTCTGTGTGCGCTGGAAATAAAAGACAAAAGACACAATCCAGAGTAAGGTAGGTGCATTTAGCTCCCACTGAGTAAACCCTCCATCTACAAGCAAGATTATATTTTGTCCCCCCAAACTCACAATGATATGTTTGAAACAGGCTTATATTTCTGTGCCTGTAGACGTGTCCTAAAATGGCAATTTTACTCACCAGATCTGTGTCTCCCAAATCTAACTTCTGTAAAGTGTTGTTAACTTGCAACATTGCTGCAAAATACATTCCTCCCTTGTTGTCGATCTTGTTGCCAGTCATTCTTAAGTGAAGCAGTGTTTCATTCCTCTAGGTGTGAAAAATCAATTATTTCCAATATAACCGTAATCTAAACTCACCGAAATAGGTTATCTCCTAGAATACTGTTTATTGCTATGAAAAATAATAACCTGCTACTGCTACAATCCTGTAACATGCTTAAGAATCGTATTTGGGCAGCAGGGGCGGGGAGTACTAGTGTTAAATAATCCCACAGCTGGGAGGCAGCCTGTGGTTTACCTAATTGATCCCCATTTCCTGAAACCAAGACAGCCTACACCCAAAGCACTGCTCTCAGTGGCAATTCTAAATAAACATGCTTCTGACTGCAGCTTTAAGCATTAAACAATTTAGTTCTGCAAGCTGATTTCTGAGTTCCAAAGTATTTTGCTTCAAAGGGGAAACTCGTGTAGTGTTCTTTCTTATCCAGCTGAACAATACTTACATGCAATGATTTAGCTATGAATTCTGCTCCCATGGTACCAATGTCATTAAACATCAGGTTCAGGTACAGCAGAGTATGATTATCCTGGAACACAAGGAAATTCAGCTTGCTGTCAATGTGTGGGTTCCGCCAGACCCTTCCTTCCCATTCTACCCAAAGCCTTGTCATCTGAAAACTGCAAAGCCATGCCCTTCCCAAGTGGATGTACACTGCATTCCAAGAACACCAAACTCCAGGCAGGCACCGGGACCCCAGAAACCTCTCTGTGCTCTGAGTCTGAGATGCGCGTAGCAATGCCTTACCAACGACATTGATTAAGTTGCCCTGCATTTACACATTTCGCTAAACTCCGTTAAGTTCTTTATAATATGGTTTGTATTTCTTGTTTAAAATAAATTTTAAAAAAAGATTTACAAAAAACCCCAAAACGATGTCCTGGAAGGAACGCAGCGCATCGTAAAGGAGAAAGTTACACGTATAAAGCTCACTTTTTGAAGAAGGTCAACTTAACAAATCGCAGCTACAAAATTCACAAATATCATTTAGCCCTGCCCCCCCCCCCCGCAAGAAGTACCTGAAGGAAAGCTGCAATGTGTACTGCACCAGCGTCACTCAAAAGGTTATATCTCAGGTCAAGTCCTGAAAGAGCCGAGGAATACAGAAATGAGCAGGCTCCATGTTAACCTTAATGGATCACTTTTCGCCCAGTCCTTTTGTCTTAGCCACCAAATTCTCTGCACCTTTTCATCTACTGTAATTGCATTTCCATACATGAGACTTAGGATAACTGTCAAAGGAAAGAATCCTGGGAACCGTAGTTTACCTTTCAAAGAGCTACAATTACCAGCACCTTTAATAAACTACACTTTCCGATATTCTTTTTTTGGGGGGGGGGCGGAATATGCTTTAAATGCATGGTGAGTACAAAAGTCGTCTTTTAAAGAAGCAGGTTTGTTGCACAGTACCTCCAAACCAACTGCAATTGCATGCGCTGAATTTGGCGTGATGTGACTGAATCCCACCCGAAAATAGTGACGGTCTGTAAGTGCCCTTAAAGTGGCTCTTGCTTCCTTTAGTTTTCTAATGTGTATATAAAACCTAGCCTCTCTTTTGCTTCCACTTATGCAACCCGCATAGGTTGGACACTTTCACTGGAGGACAAAAACAGAGCTTCATTATTGTGTGACTCTGAAATTCTGGATTGCCCCCCCAAAAGCCTGATGTCAAAGTTTAGTGCTCGTTTAGTGTCATGAGCCATGTGTTTTGTGCCACCCACAAACAGAGCAATTGACACAGAAAATCGAGGTTACAAGTTAATGCCAAAAAAGTCCAACCTTCCTGCTTCAGTTGGGCTTGTCAACTGAAGGCAAAACCTTCTCCAGGGAAGAACACTCATTCGTGCGGCAGGTGGCTCTTCTCTCTTTGTCTATTCAGCATGAAATAATGCCTGCAGCTAATATAAGTAACTATGGGAAAGACTCAAAGGTGATTTAAGCCTCCCTTGGCAAAATGCCCCATGTCCTGTTTGCACAAGAGCTGGCTTTTGCTCCAGCCCTGGGTTTGTTCTGTAGAGAATTCATAGGGAGAAAACCAACTCTCAGTATCCAAGGCTCTGGATACCATGCAATGAGCTATTTCATAATGAAAGTTGCCGCTTAGGTTGTGCCTGCATCACGTTTCATTTCAGTATTAATTGCATCCAGTGCTATTTTCCTAGAAAAAGAGGCGGCAGAGCTCACCATGAACACCTCTCTTCTTCTCTTAAAATGGTAATGGCGCCCACCTGAGAGGTGCCGGAACTGAGTTCCAGCAATTTCCGGCTGAAAAAAGCCCCGATTACACAATAGGTAATACTCTTTTTTTCCTTTTTTTGGGCAGGGGGTAAGGAACCATTTCTCACCTGAGCGCCACATGTGCTTCTGGGAAATTTTCCAGGGGCTGCATGCCCAGAAGCAACAGTGGGAGGAGCAAGGAATATAAATGTTCAACGGTAACATTTATGCTCTTGCTCCACCCACATGCTCCACACGCTTGCATGGCCCTCTCTACCCTCCACCCAGGGAAGCGTGAGGCATTATCAGAATTCAAGGGCATATTCCAGCCAGGCAAAATCACCCAAGAAGGATGCAAAAAAACCGGCAGAGAGGAATTGAGAGAGAACTACGAGCCTCGGACGTGAGATCTCCAGGCTGACTGCAGATAGACTGATAGATATTGGTGGGGGATCAAAACCGGGAAAAGGGGGGTGGGGATTGGGAACCCAAAGGGTGTATAATTATATTTTGATCTTTTTTATTCTATTCTGTTAGGGGTATTAAAATGGGGAATTCGTGGAAGGGTATTGGGGTCGCCTTTAGAAAAAGATTCAAAGAATGGGTACTGAGGTACAAAGATGGATGTTTATAAGTTAAAATTGGTTATATAAAATGAACTAAATATAACAATGAATTAAATATAATAAGGTTAAAAATTGGGGATAAGAACTTGTTGAACTAATAATTGGAAATGGAATACAAGAGAGGGAGGTGTGGGGAAGTCATGGAAATATGTTATTGAAAATAAGGTTGTAAAAGGTGAATGGTTTTTTCTTTTTTTGTTTTTTTAATCTTTTTTGTCTTTTTGGAAAATCTTAATAAACATTTTTGGGGGAAAAAAGGAGGATGCAAAGCAAGGCCAGTAAGTGGTGTGGCTTGGAAGATCCCTTAGCGCTAAAAACAGAGGCTTGGAAAGTGGCCCTCAGAAGGTGATGTTGCCTTTGTGCTGAAAAAGGTTCCTTATCCCGGTGAAAGACTTCTGGGTGAAGATTTGTAATGAACTGGAAAAAAATGTTGAAATATACATTTATTAAGAAACCAGAGGCCTTTCTTCTTGGAATAAAAGGTTTGGAATTGCCCAAGAGAGATGTCAAATTGTTTTTGTATGCCACAACTGCAGCAAGAATTTTGTTAGCTAAGAATTGGAAAACACAAGAAGTTCCAACAGTGGAAGAATGGCAGATGAAAATGATGAACTTTTCGGAGCTGGCCGACCTGACTGGAAGAGTCCGCGACCAGAAGAAGGAGGAGTACCAGGAGGAATGGATGAAATTTAAAGACTATTTAGTTAAATATGTTAAGATAACTTAATTGGAAAAGCTTGCATTTATCAGATAGTCTTAGGATTTAAATATGTAATGTTAGGAATTAATATGTTTAAAGCTAAAATAGAAAGAAAGAAAGATGTTAAGTGATTAATTACCGTATTTTTCACCCTATAGGACGCACTTTTTCTCCTCCAAAAATGAAGGGGAAATCTGAGTGCGTCCTATGGGGCGAACGCAGGCTTTTGCTGAAGCTTGGAGAGCAAGAGGGGTCGGTGCGCACTGACCCCTCTCGCTCTCCAGGCTTCAGGAAGCTATCCGCAAGCCTGGGGAGCCCGTGGGAGTTCCCTCAGGGCTCCCTAGGCTGCGGATAGCAGCCTGCTGCCCGGAGCGCGGGGCGCGCCGAAGCCGTGGCTGGGGGGGGAAATATATATTTTTTCTTTATTCCCCCCCCCCCAAAAAAACCTAGGTGCGTCCTATGGGCCGGTGCGTCCTATAGGGCAAAAAATATGGTATATGAGAAAATTGGTTTTGGAAAACTATTAAAATGATATACACTGAAATTCAACTAGGGGGATTCGAGGAAGTCACTTAACAATGTCACTAAGATTGGTTCAAATACAGCTGAGATTTATGTCTGTCTGTTTGTTTGTTAAAATTCTTTTTGGAAAATCAATAAAAAAATTTGAGGGGGGAAAAGAAAAAGGTTCCCTATCCCTGGCTTAGAGAAAGGGGGGTATGTGAGTCTGAAAGGCAGTTTCTATAGTGGATCTTGTGCACAAAAACTGCTCTGTGGATCAGGTTGCAAATCCAAAATAAAGATTATTGATGGTTCTTTGTTTGCTCAGTCCTCCACCCTGGGCTAAGTGCAGGCATGGGTGTGATAAGGAATTTTTTCAGTGCTCACCCACAGCACAGAATAAGCAGCAGAGAAAAAATGGCTACATTAGTAGCTTAAGGTAGTTACTAGCTTACCCCCTGGAAGGCTGAATATTTCTCAATATGCACATATGAAAAGACAGACAAAGGAAGTGGGCAGAGAATGGAACTAAAGCTATCAATTGGTCTGCATTTCAAAGGCTTAAATAAAAACAAGACATACCTGTAAGAAACATATTATTTGTAAAAATCGTAGCCAGGATTTGAAAATCGTCATCTGTCACCTTCTGCACAGGTATCAAGCGGTTATTTCCAGCAATTTTTATAGTGATTTTCTTTTTCAACCTGTTACGAGGTAAATGGGAAAGTTGGTTGTTGTTGTGGTTTGGTTTCTCTTAGTGCTTCAAAAATTACCGTATTTTTCGCTCTATAGGATGCACTTTTTCCCCTCCAAAAATGAAGGGGAAATGTGTGTGCGTCCTATGGAGCGAATGCAGGCTTTCGCTGAAGCCTGGAGAGCAAGAGGGGTCAGTGCGCACCAATCCCTCTCGCTCTCCAGGCTTCAGGAAGCTATCCGCAAGCCTTCAGAGCGCAGCAGGAGTTCCCACCGGGCTCCGAAGGCTTGTGGATAGCAGCCTGCAGCCTGAAGCCCGGGGAGCGCAGTGCCAACTCCCACTGCGCTCCCCGGGCTTCAGGCAGCTATCTGCAAACCTTCGGAGCGCTCCCCCAGCCCGCAAGCTCTGGGAGCGGCGGCAAGGCTGCGCAACCTTGCCTCCGCTCCTGGTCCTGTTCTGGAGGCTGGGGTCGGGGGAAGCTCGGGCTTCCCCCGCCCCAGCCCTGCGGCTAAAAATGAAGCCGTGCGCAGCCTCTCCTGGCTGGGGAGGTTGTGCGTGGCTAAAGAGGAAGCCAAGACAGCCAGCGGGATGGATCCCGCTGGCTGTCTTGGCTTCTATGCTCTTTGGGGCTGGAGGGGGAAATATTTTTTTTTCCTTTATTTCCACCCCCCCCCCTAAAAACTAGGTGCGCCCTATGGTCCGGTGCGCCCTATGGAGCGAAAAATACGGTACTTCTGGACTCATAGAAGCTCCACTTCAATAAAACTTTTAGTAGACAGTGATTGATTTATATAATGACAATGTGGATTTGCATACTCTATAATGTATCTATATGGTTTTTTTGTTTTGCTTGGTTGGTTGGTAGTAAGTCGCTTTGGGTTGCCTTGGGCAAGATAAAGCAACCAATAAATTAAACAACAACAACTTACTGATTGCAGAAGCCAGCTTAATTGCTGCAGAATTTGGTTTTGTCTCAGCATATAAAGTTTGCATTTTGAAGTACAGCATATAAAAGCCCAACTTAACAGTTCAAAATCGTATTGGTTTAGTCTCCCCAACGTAACTATTCGCTTACGTTTCTTCGTCCTGCTTCACTTCTTGGAGAACGCGGACTATGAAGGGGTTCTCAGGGTGTTTTAGTTCTTCACACGCTAGAGAATATTGTTGGTCAAGGCTTATGTATTTTGGCATAGTATCTACCTGAGGGGGATAAAAACAATTGAGTACACATCATGTATGAAGAGAATAATAACAATGCATACAGCAACAGGAGAAAATGTCTGTCAGCCTCAGGGCCTCATTTCCTTCTGCACAAGTTTCCAAAGGTCACATGTGGCAGCAAAAGTAGGTGGAGCAATGAATGTACATTTTACCTTTGTACAGTGGCTGATTTTTACACATGCTCACACACCCCTCTCTGTTCTACATCCAGGGGAGCAAGAGGTATTATCACAGTTCAAGGCTACACTCCAGCCAGGCAAAAGGAGGCTGGTGACTGGTGAGTGGCAGAGAGAAATACAAATTGGGAGGCCCTTTGAGAGAGAGAGAGAGAGAGAGAGAGAGGGGGGGGGGAGGGAGAATGCAGTGGCCCTGCCCATGTCAACATGTGGCCTCCAACAGAGAATGCAATTTCCCTCCCTTCCGTAAGACATAACAACAAGGGAGTTGCTTTTCTATGCAGCCCAATTAGTGCCATCTCTCCAATACAAACTGGGCATTAAAGTCCTGGCGGCAGAGTTATTTTGTGTGCACGCCCACTGCTTCACCCAGGGACATAATAGCCCCAGAGGAAGTAAGCATAGGGTAGCCAAGATGGTGCCATTCATACGCTGTGGGTCCCAGCTAGCTTGGTCAATAACCAGGGATGATGGGAGTTGTAGTCACCAACACCTGGAGGGCACCGTGTTGGTTAACCCTGAAGCTGACCGGGCAAATGCTGCTTCCAGTTACCAATTCTTCTTCACATAGGAGCCAAGGTCCCTTCCTCCCCCCTCAATAAAATATTTTAAGGGGCTGCCCCCCCCATCAAAGTTGATGGGTATTGCCATTCAAACAGTGTGTGCCTGCTGTGTCATGGGATCAATTATGTGGGACGGGGCTTACTTGCTCCCCCCCCATATTTTTTTCAAGTTGGCATTCCTGCTTCTGCATCCATACGAACAAAATGCTAACAGACCAATTCTAAACACAATTGTTTGGAAGAACATAAGCTGGTTCCAGTGGAATTTTTTTCTAAGTAGCTTTGTTCAGGGTTACACCTAGAGCATGGAAGGAGAAGGAGCGGGAGGAACACTACTAGGGGAACACTACTGGGGGGGGGTCATATGATCCCAGTTAATCCCTTTGAGCTGAGTAGTACTTGCTTCCAAGTCGGCAAGCAAAAGGCTCCGGCTGCCTGCCTGCCCTGGGCTCAATGGGAGTATATACCCCGTGGACAAAGGGTTTTTCCAGACAAATGTTCATTGTGGTACAGGTGCTGCTCGTGCACACAAGTTTTCTCCCAGCATCCACACAATAATGTCTTCAGCATCAGGACACCAGCTTGTATCCTTCCCCATTCAATCAGGATTTGCCCTCTCTGTACACAGAAGCAGTGGGAATAGCCTTTCCCCATGCACCCTTCGTTTAAATATGTCAGGGAGGGAGGACCAGGTCACTTTCTGTCAGCTGATGCCACCCACAGGATGACAGACACCCCATCATCTCCTCTCCTTAATCCCCACCCAAAACCTGAAAATAAATTTATAGCAGCTCCCAACTAAAAATATTGCCCTCCGTTCTCATACTGTACTTCACTGGAATTCCGCGTGGCAACGATTTTCAGATTAATCCCACAGGAGCCAGTCCTTTGCACAGTTGCTTGTGAGCAATCCCCACTAAAAGCAGTACAGTACTTCTGAGTAAGCGCGCGCAGATTTTGCACACCGACACTGCTTGAAGAAAAATAATCCCTTTTTGTAAATCCAATTCTGCTTTGTCGATCGTAGGGCAAAAAGTCAGGGCACCGCTGCCCAGAGCCTGGCACCCACCGCGCCTTTGGGGAACCGTGAAACCCCAGGATTAAGACCGCAACCCCCTCCAATTGCGCCACCTACCTCCTGCTGCTGTTGCCGCGGAGACGCTTTTTATTTATTTTCTAATTTTTTGCAGAGCGCGCGCGCGCAATGACAACCAACTCCGCCCCGATCGCGGTTGCTATAGTGACTGGGCACGCGCTTCTTTTTTCGCCTGCGTCCCGGGGGATTCCTGAATGCGCCTGCGCCCCTACAGTTTCAGTCTATCCCGGGTAAGAAGGGGTCTTTCCCTACAAAGGCAACTAGCAAGAGGGCCTGGCGACCGCCTGATTTCGGGCTCCGTTGGAACTCAGTAAAGCACCACAGCGCGCCTACACCCTGGGTCTCCTTTGCAAAGCATGCAAAATATTAGCAAAATAATGAGAAAGCGGCATAGCTCAGTGGGTAGAGCATCTGCTTTGCATGCAGAGGATCCCATGTTCAATCCCGGGCATCTCCAGGTAGGGCTTGGAAATGTTCCTTGTATGGAACATGGTAGATCTGCTGCCAGTCAAGGCAAGCAATACTGGGGCAGATCTACCATTTGTTTCATTACAAGGCAGCTTCCCATGTTCATTGATCCGAGACGTCTTTCCTTCATAATGCATTTCCTTTGGCGAAGGTTGGTGGCATCTGAGCCCCGGTACATGGAAAGCAAAGCTAAATGGTGTCCCTGAACATGTACAAGGGCGCCTTTCCTTTATTAGTGAGTTAGTACAGTTAGTGCCCCTCCTGTCAACCTAGCAGTTCGAAAGCACGTCATAGTGCAAGTAGATCAATAGGTACCACTCCGGCGGGAAGGTAAACGGCGTTTTCGTGTGCTGCTCTGGTTCGCCAGAAGCAGCTTAGTCATGCTGGCCACATGACCCGGAAGCTGTATGCCAGCTCCCTCGGCCAATAAAGTGAGATGAGCGCCGCAATCCCAGAGTCGGCCACAACTGGACCTAATGGTCAGGGGTCCCTTTACCTTTACCTTACAGCTAGTGCCCACGCAGATGAGGTTAGCAAGAAGTGCTCATGTGAGGTTGAGAGAAAGGATGACCTCCAAACTACTCATGCTATAAAACGCCTAAAGGGCTGGGCCCATGCCCTTAAGACTTTCAAGGGCAGGGGTGACTAGCCTTTTTCTCGCTGTGTACCCTATTCCCTCCGGGGTTGGGGGGGCACATAGCAGGGGGTGGGGTAGGATGAGATGGAAAAGTGGGCAAAGCAGCAAATGTGCTTTTTACCCAGTAGGCTAGTTTCTTCAAGCTTGCATGCCCTTCTCTATTCCCTAAATAAATATTCCAAGCAGTCAAATATACTTGATTGTGCAAAGCAGGGCAGGTGAGCAGTGTGGCTCAGGAGGGAGGGTAGAATGGGTAGAGCCACAAGGACCAGATAGTGAGGCTGAAAGGGCTGGATTTTGAGCCCCAGCACCAGGGACCGAAACCCTGTTGCTCTCCAGATGCTGTTGAACATTCTTTGTTGGCATCCGTCTGTCTCTGGAAACCAGGGGAGGGAAGTCAAACTGCAGGAGAATCGCAGTGCCTGAAGTGACCTGTGTGGAGTGCAAGCCTGGGCAGTGTGTATGGAGGTCCTGGGTTGCCTAGCCCTAGACAACAAGACCGCCCCCCCCCACCAGCCTGGCTGATGTGGTCCAAAGGAAATCCAAGCAATACATTTGGCACCAGTATAGCTACAGCTCTCCTTATCCCTCTGACCATTGGCCATGCTGGCTGAGTCTGAGGGAAGTTGAAGTACAGCAACCTCTGTCTACCCTACATTCTTTAGAAGGTTCTGTGAACTATTCCCACAGAGCATATTGAGTTCATGCGCTGGGGCTAAGCATCACTTGCAAGGGAATATCAGTAACAACAGACGAGGTGCCCATCATGAAGTTTGTCCACAGTTACTTATTTTCAAATTGAGAAACCATAGAGATCCTGGGTTGTGCAGTGGGCTAGTATGTCTGGCTCTTAACCAGAAGGTTGGCGGTTTGAGCCCACCCTGGGATGGCTGTGGGCAGGAATTCTGCATTGCAGGAGGCTGGACCAGGTGACTCTTGGGACCCCTTCCAACACACAATTCTATGCTAAACATCCAAAGAAGTCAGTCCTCCGGAAAAGTTTGAAACCCACTGTTGCAGACTATTGCCCTGATTTAGATGGGGGTCTGCTGTGCAAAGACAATCGAGGATGGTTATAGGCTGTGCTTTCAAGTCCAAAGCTGAATACTGCACCCCCTTGTAAGTTATGCCAATTTAACACGTTTATCCATATTTCTTTATTTGGCACTATTAATGATGCTTCTGTTTGTTGGGAAGCAGCAGTGAAATGATGTGCAAGCCACTGCAGCCACTTATTCTTGGCCACTGAATATTTTTTCCTCTTTCCCTTGCCCTAGCTTGTAGCTGTTAATATAAAATTCCAGGCAAATCTAGACAAAACAGCAGGAGATGCTTGCAAGGTAGTATGAATCTGAAGACATACTATGAAGCTGGTAAACAGCAAAACTTTGGACACAGGATGTCTCTTCCTGATTGGGGACTCTTCCTCTGCAAAGCTATGAAAGCCAGTCACCAAGGCACAGATTCCTACCGTACATTTAAAGCATATCCAACACACATTTAAATCACACAACTTCCCTCAAAGATTCCCGGGGGCTCTGGTTCGTTAAGGGTGCTGGGGCTTGAAGCTGTGTGAGCAGAAAGGTACAGTTCACAGGATTCTTTGGGGGAAGCCATGTATTTAAAATGTGAATTGGATATGCTTTAAATGTATGGAGTGGATCTGCTACAGATCCGTTTGTGCCTCCAACATGGACCTGTCTTGGCATTAAACGGTATGCTACTTAATTATTTGTGTTCAGTAGTATAATTAGGTTTGGGTAAACAGAGGAACCTGCCCTTGAGACAACCTGGACAAGAGGTATAAAATAGCCAACAAAAGTCGCTCATCTCACTTTATTGGCCGAGGGAGCTGGCATGCAGCTTCCGGGTCATGTGGCCAGCATGACTAAGCCGCTTCTGGTGAACCAGAGCAGCACACGGAAATGCCGTTTACCTTCCCGCCGGAGCGGTACCTCTTTATTTACTTGCACTTTGACGTGCTTTTGAACTGCTAAGTTGGCAGGAGCAGGGACTGAGCAACAGGAGCTCACCCCGCCGTGGGGATTCGAACCGCCGACCTTCTGATCGGCAAGTCCTAGGCTCGGTGGTTTAACCCACAGCGCCACCCACATCCCGTGTAATACATTGGCAGCTGTTAAAAGATCACATTAAATCATGTAAAACTTTCTTTCATGTTTGTAATAACTGGACCTGTTTTCAAGGTGCTAGATGCAAGGCTACTTGAAGGCTTTGTACAAGCAAGGAATTCAGGCAAAAACAACAACAAGATTACGCCTTCTCATTATGGAGGGTTATTCTCCCATTCCTCCCAGGAAATGAATGTGGTACATATACCTCAAAACCAACCTGTGAAGTAGATTAGGCTAGGAGAACACATCTTTACATAATGCCACAGTGAGTTTCAGTATCTAGACAATGTCTCCGTGGGCCAAGGCCCTACCCACTGCACCATACTGCCAGTCATTATGCTGCCGCCAGGATGCAATTTGGTTGCTATATATTAATTTTTCTCCGATCCTACAGCTCCCCGCCCCTGCTTTTACTGTTACCTGGGAGGTTGAGGCCAACTCCAAGAGGAAGCTGTCCATGGTGGTGGTGGTGGTATTATTATGATATCTGAGGTAAATGTGAGCTCATCAGCCTCTCCTCCTCACAGCTCTCCTTTCCTCTCATATCGGAGCCTGCCTATTGAAGATCAGACACAGCCATCCGTCCCAAGTACTTTTATGACATCAGAGGTACGTGAACGAATCACATTCGCTCCGTTTGAATTTTGACAGTTGGGTCAGAATTCAGGAAGAAACTCTGCCGTTAGGGGAAACTGGGGCGGAATACAACCTCTGGATGCTACTGCCAGCGATTCCCAGCGTCGCATCCATATCAGACATTTAAAACACATGGCTCCCCCCCCCCCAAAAGAATCCTGGGAACTATAGTTTAACCCTCACAGAGCTACAGTTCCCAGCACCCTTAACAAACTACAGTTCCCAATCAAAAAAGGGTGGCATTCAACTTAAGTTTTACTCAGAGAAGACCTCTTAACATTAATGGATCCCAGTCAGGGTCATTAATTTCAGTGGGGTCTACTCCGAGCAAAATTTATTTGAAGATCATTCCAAGTTTGCAATCAGCCATGTTCCCTCCTCCTCCTCCTCCTTCTCGCCATTCTTTGCTGTTTTATACAGTAAAGGTAAAGGTACCCCTGACTGTTAGGTCCAGTTGCGGACGACTCTGGGGTTGCAGCACTCATCTCAATCTATAGGCCGAGGGAGCCGGCATTTGTCAACATACAGCTTCTGGGTCATGTGGCCAGCATGACTAAGCTGCTTCTGGTGAACCAGAGCAGCGCACGGAAACGCCGTTTACCTTCCTGTTGGAGCAGTACCTATTTACCGTATCTACTTGCACTTTGACGTGCTTTCGAACTGCTAGGTTGGCAGGAGCTGGGACCGAACAATGGGAGCTCACCCCATCACGGGGATTCGAACTGCCGACCTTCTGATCGGCAAGTCCTAGGCTCTGTGGTTTAGACCACAGAGCCACCTGCGTCCCTATGTTTATACAGTAGGGTGGCTCAAAAGTAGGTATGCTGCTTCAGAAGCCATTTTATTTTTTCTTGATTCAAGTTCTCATCATTCACAATATCGGTAAAGTAAAAATATTTATTTATTTGTTCATTTGTTTGGATATACTTTATAATTTATCCTGCTTCTGCTAGTCACAATGTGGAACAAACCTACTAAATATTATTGTGGGCCTTCATTTGTTAGTTAATGGTTCAGAATGGTTGGTTGACATTTCCTCAGTGAGAGTGAACGAATGGTTAGGAGATATTTGGAGATTAGCTGGAAGTTGAGGCATCGTGGGGTGTATACATCACTCTTTTGGGATCTGTGATGTTTCCCCAATGTTACTGTATTATTGCTGTCTGGAGGGGAACTCTTGCACTATTATGCAACAAAAGCAGGACAAAACACACACATTTGTGGTATGAAATGTTACAGAATTTCAGCAGGAAGCTATAGGACCTGCATTGACTGGAAATAAAGCAGAGTATATCCACCCTGAAACTCTTGTAGGGACAGACGATATTGAAAGTAGGATTGCATATAACTACCTCGGTGCTTCATGACCACAAATTATCATGAGTGCACTATAAACAGGACACCTGGAGGGGCATCCAATGTTACAAAAATGCTCCCTTCTCAAGGAAACCAAAACTCAGGGAGTTTTGAACTTTTCACTGCTTGGCAAAGTAGGGAGCATGTAATAATATAACCCAAAAATCTTGATTTGGTTAAGTTCACATGATTAGATTCTTTTACTTCAGCTCAAGAGTAGGTTAAGTGCCAAAAATTCCTCCTACATTTCTCGCACAACCATTTCCCCACAACAACACTAGTTCAAGCACAACATCCCCAAAATTTGGGAAGAGATTCAAATCCTACCTGAATCTTCCTGGATTCAGCGCCGTATCCTAAACATCATTTACTCTGCCCCGTACTCAAGAAATAGTTGGGATTTATGGATGAAAACAACATATTTTGTTTATTCTTCATAAAAATTTGGTTTAATGAATATCTCCAATTTCATTCATTCCACTTTTTTTTTTTTGCAGCCAAAACCAGGTTTACAATGATTGCTACCTCCAAGAGTTTTGTTACCGCTGAAATAGTGTCCCAACTCTCTGAAAAATGGGCCACCATTCCAGAAGAGGATGACGCGGAAGAGACACAAGAAGAGGTTAATGTTGTTGTTGGTGCTGATGTTGGTGTTGAAGAGGTAATAGAGGAAAGGTTGGCAGATGAAGAACCCAAAGAGGAGGTGGTTGTGCCAGTGCAGATCACAGACCGCATCTTTTTTCTTGATTTGGCCAACAAAAAACTGGAAACCATCCCATGGCAGGTTTTTGAATTGGAAGACTTGGAGGAATTGCATCTGGAGAGAAATATAATCAATAGTATCCCAGAAAGTATAAATCGGCTTAGAAATGTGAAAGTCCTTTATTTGAATAAGAACAACATACAAGACCTATGTGAGGAACTTGGAGAACTGAAAAGTCTTCAGAGCTTGGATTTAAGCAGTAATCCACTCCCTCTGAGTTCACTGAATATCATTAGTAAATTAAGGGCACTTTGCCAGCTTAGATTATATGATGTCAACCTGGATGAATTTCCAGTGGAAATCTGCAAACACCTCCATCATCTAGAATTGCTGGGACTCTCTAGTAACAATCTGAATTGCCTTCCCAAGGAAATTGTCAATTTGACCAAACTGAAAGAGATTTATCTAAAGAAGAACAAATTTGAAAATTTCCCACCAGAACTTTTTCAACTCTCTAATTTAGAAATAGTAGATCTAGAAGAAAATAGTCTGAGCCTCATTCCAGAAGAGATTTCCTCCCTGCAAAAATTATCCCAGTTCTTTGTTGCAGTTAACAGCCTAGCATCTTTACCCGATACAATGAGTAAATGCCCGAACCTATCTGTGCTTGATTTGTCCAGTAACCTCCTGCGCAAACTTCCACGATCTTTTAAGGAACTGACAGAGATGAAAGAATTTTCAATGTCTCGGAATAGCATGGCAACTTTCCCGCGCCAGATTCGCCGCTGGAGGTCGCTCATTGTGGTTTACTTGAAAAATTGTGCCCTGGAAGCGCTGCATCCTTCTTTCGCCAAGCTAACCAGCTTAATAATACTAGATCTAAGTGAAAATTTCCTAGAGGTGTTTCCAATAGAGATTTGTTCGTTGGAAAATCTGGAAGTGTTGTTACTTGATGACAACTTACTATGTGAGGTAATCAAAATTCAGTTAAAACCTTATTTTAAAAAGCAGGGGCACCAGGGCAAAACTACACATGTTGGCAGCAGACAAATGTCCAGATGTCACTCACTGGGATGGGTGGAGCCATTATGCTAGCATCCCTGGAGCAGTGTTGCAGAGTGATACAAGCAAAAAGAAGAAGAAAAAGCCTTAGACCAAGGAGTTTATAATTTAAAAATTGTAAACTGCTTTTAGAAATCTCTCTTTAATGTTTGCATGCCTGTTTATTTTCCGGATTACCTGAATCCAGGTAATCCACTTCCTGAACTTCTGTCAGTCTTGGCTTCTCTAAGCAGGCAATTAGACTCTGGGATACCCTATTATTACAGCACCATCTATGTGGGAGGGTCTCCTCATAGAGATTCAGGTGAGCCCTTCCCAACCTTCATCTTCACAGAGTTAAGGATTTGCAGGCTTGGGCGATTTCCGGCGCCGTGCTGTGCTGCGCCGGTTTAGTGCAGTGTGCGGGGACTCGCTGAGCGGGCGGCTCGGTTCAGTGGCGGCTCGTGGTCTTGTTAAACGACCCCTGTTGACTGATTGTGGCCCATGGGCCTTAGGTTGCCGACCCCTGGACTTGACAGTTGGTAGTGTGTGTGCATCACAGGTACCAACTCCCTGAAGGGGCTGGGCACCCACAAATTTCTGTGCAAGGGCCATGCATGCTCATGGTACCCATGCCCCCGGGCACCCACAATGGCGGGGCCAAGCTGGCACTCCTTGCGTGCATGCATGTGTATAAGTTCAGGGGGAGCCAATAATGGGGGGAAAGGGAGACAGCTGGCTAGCTGGAATTCTGTACAGGAGCAGTCCATTTTGTAACATGTCCCACTTCAGCATACTAATAGTGATCTAAGTTCCCCCATTGCTGGTCCCACTATCAGCAGCCATTCTTATTTATATATTTATCGCTTTATGATTAGCGGTGTACATAAAAATAAATCATGCAGATAATAAAGCAATAAGAATTAGGGAAATGTGGGGGAAATCAAGGTTTGGCCAATTGCAATCAAATGACTTGTGGTGGTGGAGAAGCCATCTGGGGAAACACTCATCCCTGCAAAACCAGCCCAGTGGGCATGGAATATACTGACAGTTGGGTGTGTGTGGAGTTTTGCAGGTAGAATCCCAAACAGCAGAACTCCCACTTCTTGTCCTAAAAGGAGTTTGGGGTTTTGTCACAGGAAGATTTGCACCCAGCTTTCTGTACCCTGCTATGGGAGGATAATAGCGCTCATTTCTTTGACTTGTAGTGGAGTGTTGCAGTTTGAGAAATCTATATATTTATATGTTTCAATAAATTGTGTGTGAAGCTATCTCCAGCAGTGCTCAGGCTGTGTAAGCTGAAATGCCTCAGTCTGACCGGCAACAAGTTCACCTCGTTCCCGGAAGAAATATTTGCAATTGGATCACTGGAGAAACTGTACATGGGGCAAGACCAGGGAACCAAGCTTACAGTAATACCAGAAGGCATCAGTAAGTTAGAGGTAAGAAAATGATCAAGGTTTGGATCTCAAAAGTAGCCTTCCCTCGTCGCCCAAAGAAACATATATGTATGTGAATACACAGACAACATATAATGTAAAACCTTTTCGGACCAGTGGGCGCATTTGAGATTTCAAGAATGCGCTGTGGGAGTGAGTCATAAAATGGTTGCCATGGGATGTGTGATATAACAGAAAAGGGCTGCTGTGGGGGTGTGGCGTAATGCAAAATTGGTTAATGGCACTTCCATAGTGTTATGTATTCAGTGGTCTGTGTTTGCCTGAGCTTGAGTCTGGACTAAGGATTCTGAGTTCCTATGTTCTGGTTCAACACATGATATCCAATCACAGAACATTTCAGGATTTGGGCCTCTGCCATTGGCCCTTAAACTCTGAGTTATGGTTTGCAGCTTGGAAGTTTAGACAGCCAATCATGTTGGAAGTAGGAGTTCCACCTACCCCACGTCAGGTTTCTGATCCAGATCAGCACCCAGGCCTACTGTATCTGCAATTTACTTTTTAAAAAGCAATTTGTGCAATTGTTATTGGTGGTATTATGTCTAGATTGGCCCAGAGATGTTAGAAACGGGATATAAAGCATTCCTCCAGGACAGGAGCAGCCAAAGCCTATTTGCTGCCTGAGGCGAAGAACAAAGTGGCACATTCTCCACAAAAACTGACTAGACTGGTAGTTGAGTCTTACTTAAGCACTGATGATGGAGCAGAGTCCCCCACTTCACCCCAGGGCAGCAAGCTAGCTTAGGAGCTGCAGGGTAGACCACACGACATACCTTTGCAACCACTTTCTGCCCCTCAGAATTTGCTGCCTGAGGCAGCCGCCTCACTTTGTCTCGCTGAAGCCAGAAAGATTAGAAAGACTTCCATGCCATGCAGAAACCTGAAATCTAGTACACACATATCTCACAAATAGGGCCGGCTTGGGAAGCTTCGCCATTTGATGCAGCTCACCACTGCCACACCCTGGCTGCCTCCTCCATGGCAGAGGAGCTGAGGGTGGGGCAAACCCGAGGCAGAGGCAACAGAGGAGCCCCTGAGTCGGCAGGGGCACCCATGGTAGCAGAAGAGGTAGGGTGTGCCCATGGCGGAGGCGTGGCAGCAGCGAGCCAGGCAGTCCTCACGCTGGGCCTGCCCACAACACTGCCTGTTTGCAAGGTCTTTAAAAATTGGGGCATTGGTACAGCTAGCTGTCAAAATATGGGAGGCAAATTTTTGCCACATAATAGAGGCCAGCACTGCAGAACTTACCAAGTCAAGCCAAAAGCATATTCCTACATTGCAGGCGGTTGGCCTAGATGATTCTCAGGGTCCCTTCTAACTCTATGATTCTATGAAAACATAAGTAGGGGGCTGGGCTGTTGGATTTGAGAGGATTTGTCCAATAGCCGATTTGGATCTATGCTTGAAGAACACAAACTGCATTTTCTAGTAGAGATGCTCTGAATACACTAGAATGCATATTTGAAATTCACAGTGATGCTTTAACTACAGTGCCCAGAATTCTTTGAGGGAAAGAAAGTGCTTTGAATGTTCTTTAAAGGTATAGTGTATGCACTGTTCAAGGTTGCATGTTTAAATTGTTAGAATAATTGTAAACAGATGTTTAGTATGGTAAATGGCCTTTAAAATCATCACAATAAGTAATAAACCGGTGAGGACCAAAAATTTTAAGCAGTGGGGCCAGCACCTTAAAAAGAACATTTGCTTAATTTTTGATCCTGTTGTGCTTTTGGTGAGACTCTTCAGGAATATCAGAATTTGCTTTATACTGAATCAGACCCATTGGTCCATCTACTAGTTCAGTATTTTCTACAGAGAACACAGGTGAGTCTCTACACAAATATATATTCAAAATGCAAATTATGTGTATTTTCCTCCCCCAGAACCTGAAAGAATTGTACCTTGAGAACAACGATTTGGAGTATCTTCCCTCAAGCATAGGCTCGCTGCATAAGTTGGAAGTACTTGACCTTCACAACAACTATCTCATAGAGCTACCTGATCACATATGCGAACTACAAGGTAAAAGGCTAGATAAAAGCAGGCTCTGCACGAAGGCAGAATTCACAGCCATAGCTTCCTTTGCCAAGGGTACCTCTTGTCAACCCCTTATAATGTCTTTCAAGTCCCATTTTCCTCCAAAGCTAAATTTAAAATACATTCTTGCTTTGCATAATTTGGGCTGCAATTCATACTCATGATCTGCCTTGATGTGGGTGGAGGGTGAAGTTTCAGTGGGGCAGAGACTTCCCTCCGCCAGCCCAAAACAGCTCAGTTGGGGTCACCCCTCCAGTGTACAACTCCCTTTTCCACCTGCCAAAAGTGTGGGCAAGAAGAAGTACCCTTCATAGGATTCCCACCGGTGGTAGGCCTACAGAAAGCCTCAAAAAGGGGTGTTCCAGGGGAGAACTCCACAGCTGTCACTTGACATCAAACCCAATCTGATTCTGATAGCTCCGTCAGCTCCAGGCTGGCATAAAACAAGGTTTTGCCTCCCATCAAACACCTTCTCTCCTAGCTGGCATGTGTCTGGGTGGTGAATAGGCTGCCCTGTCACACACCCCTCTTTGCCTGGGGCTAGGATTCCTCTGCTAGACTACTTATGTAGGACCTATACAGACCACTGAAGCTCCTTGACCACTGGGGTTTTGTTCACCCCTTGCTCCCCTCACCTCTGCATCCTGAAATCCCTCCAGGCATTGCACACACACTTGCTAGCCAGTCTTCTGTACCGTAAGGAGAAAGGTCCATTCCCATGTGGATGGAACACAACCCGTCCCAATGTTGTGTACATGCAGGAAGGGATCTCTGTAGGTCTTTATTGAGCATTCCTTCCGATTTGCTTGGACTGTTTTTATACGTCTTCCAGTTAATCATACATTCATCTCACACTATTCAGCGCATTTCCCTGTCACTAGCCTAATTGTAAAAAAAGGGGATTTGTTGTGCTAGGATTACGTAACACTTTTAAGTGGGTTTGTTGTGCTAGGATGGCACTGGACTTTGTAAAAAGTGGGTTTGTTGTGCCAGGATGACTGAGCACTTTAATCACCTTTAACTGTGCAAACCTCGATTTCCTGGGATGCACCTGAATCCCTCCCACAAAATACTGACAGTTCGGAGGTGCCCAGAGGGAACACAGACCAGAGTGCTTTCCCCCAAGGCAGGATGCAGTCTATATGAAGGCCAAACTCAGTGACACCCAGCATCTTTTTCTTTTACAAAAAGCAGGTTCAGTCCAGACTACGATCACAGCACAAGTGAGTTAACCATTTATTGTTGACCTTTTCTGCTGGAAATCAGTGCCCCCACCCCCCAAAAAACCTACTATTTGCCACAACTGGGAATAGGGTGGTGGGCCTTACAGACACACAATTGTGTTTGCATTTTTCCAGTCAGGGCAAATGACAGCTTTAGGTCAGGAGTTGATTATTAACAAGGAAATTGTTTGGGGGAAAGGATTAACCCCTCCCCCCCCCCACGTTAACTCTCCCAAACTTGGTTGGCGGTTCCTGAACCTGCTTTTTGTAAAATCAAAAGTAATTGGGAGATACAAGCCATAGGAAGCACAGGTCACCATCTTATACCATCAGACCACTGATCCATCTAACTCAGTATTGTCTGCACTGACTGGCAGTGGTTCTCCTGGATTTTCAGACAAGGGTTTTCCCCTTCCTTATCTGGAGATGCAGAGGATTGAACCTGGGACCTTCTGCATTCAAAGCAGATGCTCTACCACTTAGCTTTGGCCCTTTTGTAGTTTGATCCTGAGCCAACTGTTTCTCTCAGCCCTGCTGACTGTGTCTCATTTAATGCATGGTGTTCATGGGCTACCATGCTCCTCTGTTTCTGCCCCTCTTCACAGCAGGGATTACCCTCCTATGCAATCTTGGGCACTCCAGATGTTGCTGTAGAACCACCATCATCCCCAAGCATTGGCTTTGTTGGTTAGAGTTGATGGGAGTTGAAGTCCAGCAACACCTGGAGGGAACACAGCTTCCCTAGCTGTCCTCTAAGCTACTTGGTACATAAGGAATCTAGAGTCCTTAGTCAATTGAGCCTGTTTTTATTGTCAACCAAAGGAAAAAAGAAAAACATTGGTAGGTTGGCACTTGTAATATTAATATTAATAACAATAATAATACTCAAACATTTAGTTTGCAAATAAACATGAAATGGATGTTGCTTATGCATCATATTCACCTTTATCATTCTCTTGTGTTTAGAGTTGCAAAAGCTATTTCTTCATTCCAATCAGTTATTTCAAGTCCCGGAGAATCTGGATAAGCTAGAGAAACTGCAGGTTCTGACACTTGAAGGAAACCCTCTGATGTTCCCAGCGGTGGAAATCTTTAGCCAAGGGTTGCAAGTCACCATGCAGTACTTGCGAGATGAAAGATACGAAAAGGCCTTGACCGTAACGGTACAGAGAACACACACAAAAAGCCACATGGGTCTGCAGCACGTTGTAGTGACAATTCAGTGGAACTGTGGGTGGGCCACAGGATTTTAAATAGTGGAAGCAAAGTAGCAGATACCCCCACCGGAAAATATTCCAATTAGGGTGCATTATCTCCCGGTACATTGGTATGACTTGGTATTAGAGGAGTGTGGGGAACGTGCGGCATAACAGAGAAAAGAACAAGGGGGAAAGGAGCAGGTCTGGTCAGGTAGGAGAGTATTTTCCTCCTGACTTTGAGAAGAAGCTGGTGAGACAAGGCAGGCAGGCTCCAACTAAACATGGCAGCTTTTGCTAATCTGGTGTTTTGGACAACCTGATGGGAGTTCTAACCCAAAGCATGGAAGGCACGAGGCTGGCAAACACCACCTACTGGCTCCTACAAACTCTAGGACCACTTTTAAAGAGGCAGCCCCCTGGCATATAAGCCAGCATACCTCCTCCTCTTGGTTAATTCCCTCAGGGCTCTGCTGATGGCCCAACATAGTGATGTGTAGGGTCCATGATGTTGAGGAGGACTGTTCTTTGGAGAGGACGAGCACAGAGGTTACTGACTCTGGAGAGCTCCTAATTCAGGAGTCCTAATGGGGTACTGTATGAGGGAGTAGCAGAAGGGGGAGTGGTGCCAGAAGAATTCCTGCAAGAGATTTTTTGTCCACATGACTGAGCCTTGGGAGGAAAGCGGGAACACAGCATCCATTTTATGTGCCAACATTTGAAATCTGAAAAACAAATAGCTAGGAATGGACAGCGAAGCCTAGGTCTGTCCCATTTCAGTTTCATTATTTAATTGTAGGTCGTAGGTTCACCATGAACTTCTCCCTTGTTCTCTTAGAGCGGCCATGGTGCCCACCTGAGAGGTGCCTGAGCTGAGCTATGGTGAGCTCCAGCTGAAAAAAAGCCCCGGGTCTCTTCCATCCCATATTGTGCATTTTTTAAAAGAATGTATGAAAAGTTCAGTTTAAATTGTATGCCTTATTGTCTGTCTTTCCGCTAAAATATATATTTTTTCAATGCATGTCTCCATAACATGCATTTTGGCAGTAAAATACCTATTTCTGTGTGCCCTTTTTTCGCACACCAAAACTGCATTGTAAAATCCAGAGAAGCAGAGTTGTGCTCCAACCTGGTAGCAAGTTTGCAGCCATCAAACTGGTCTGTCTGCTATAAGAACAAAATGAGCTAATTCTTCTCCCATCCCTACAAACAGCTGCTTTTTCTTTTTCTTTTCATTTTAATGCTTATGTGGTTGTTTCTCCCTCCCCTCAAAGGTCCAGGCTTGGTGGCGTGGCTTGATGGTGCGCAGAGGGATCGGAGCCTTTGGCGAGATCCTGAAAATGATCAGGAGAGGCAAGAAAGAGAAGAAAGAGAAGAAGAAGGAGAAAGACAAAAAGGGAAAAGACAAAGGAAAAGGAAAAGACAAGGGCAAGGAAAAGGACAAAGGCAAGGGCAAGAAGAAATAACTGCATTCTGTGATACCTCAAAGGGCCAGGGGAATAAATACAAGCAAGAAAAGAAAAGGACTCATAGAAAGTCATTCTCTCATATCAAGATAGTATTTTCTACTGCTCAAGTCACAAATTCCTCTTAGTGGGGAGAAATGGTCCAGCATGGCAAGTCTTGCATCCTGTGTGGTGAAAAATTACTCACAAGGTGGGGCTGAGTAGGATTTTCACTGAGATCAGGGCTTCAGTTTCTCAATTCTGGCGCTCTTCTCTCTCTACCCCACTGTATTCTGTCAGGTAAGGCTATAGGAACTGCGTGCTGAGCCTCTGGGCCACCAGCTATAGATTGTTACACTGGCACAAGACATCATGCTCCATACCAAACATCAAAGCGAACATTTCGTTCATTGTCCCGATTAAAATGTTCCAGTTGCTTTTGCTGAACTTCGGAAAGAACCCAGCCTTGCAGCCCGAGCTCCGTGAACTGGGGCAGCTTCAGCAGTGCTGCCAAAAGTTTGCCCAACCATTCGCCACAGTTGCCACGCGACGACGGGCGACAGCTGACATCCAGTTCAGAAAGCTGCTCAAGGCCAACTATGTCTTGATAGAACATTGCCCATCCTTGGTCAGAGATCTGGTTGTTATAACTCAGGTCCAGTTCTTGTAGTTGAGCCAGATGCCCAGCTTGGATGACCAGACCTGAAAGAAGCAACCAGTTCATCAGTAGGTAACATTGGTTTTCAAAATATACTGTACATGCTTTCAAGTGGTGAAGGGACTTCTGTATCAGAAAGAAAGGGAGTGATACTTTGGAAGGAGAAAAATCATAGAGAAAAATGAGATTGGGGTGCATTATTTGGATGAGCGTAAAGCCTGTGTAAGGGACGCGGGTGGCGCTGTGGGTTAAGCCTAGGACTTGCCGATCAGAAGGTCGGGTGTTCGAATTCCCGTGACGGGGTGAGCTCCCGTTGCTCGGTCCCTGCTCCTGCCAACCTAGCAGTTCGAAAGCACATCAAAGTGCAAGTAGATAAATAGGTACCGCTCCGGCAGGAAGGTAAACGGCGTTTCCGTGCGCTGCTCTGGTTTGCCAGAAGTGGCTTAGTCATGCTGGCCACATGACCCGGAAGCTGTACGCCGGCTCCCTCGGCCAATAAAGCGAGATGAGCACCGCGAGCCCAGAGTCGGCCACGACTGGACCTAATGGTCAGGGGTCCCTTTACCTTTACCTTTAAAGCCTGTGTACCTGTGTTCACCAAAGGTAAGTTGTACACTCATACTTATTTACATGAAATATTCAACAGGTGTAGAGTCTGTGTACGTATGTACACAGTAACAGCAGTACAAATTAACAAGTGTATACATTATCACATAAACATTTGTACATGCATAGACAGCTTGTATATATGTTCAGTGCATTGTGTGGAAAAGCCAGAGGGTCCTGAGGGTGACAGCACGAGAACTGGCTTTTCTGCAGTGGCTCCCAGCTTGTGAAATGCTCTCCCCAGGGATGCTTGCCCAGCCTGGCGCCATTGTTACACAGTGGTACCTTGGTTCTCAAACTTCATCAGTTTCGGGAGTCCGTTTGACTCCTGAAACCATTCGAAAACTAAGGCGTGGCTTCTGATTGGCTGCAGGAGCTTCCTGCACTAAAGCAGAAGCTGCGTCGGAAGTTCGGCTTCTGAAAAACGTTTGCAAACTGGAACACTTACTTTGCGGCATTTGGGAGCTGATTTGTTCGCGAGCCAAGCTGTTCAAGTGCCAAGTTATGACTGTATATCTTTAGGTGCCAGGCAAAAACTTGCCTCTGTAACTATCTCTGGCCTTTTAGAAGTAGGTGGGATGTTTTTAATGTATTTCTTCCACCACTTGGTTTTAATGTATGTACCTATGTGGGGTTGTTTGGTTGTAAGTTGCTTTGGGTTGCCTTGGGCAAGACAGAGAGACTTAAAAATTTAATAAATAATAAATAATCCTATAGTGAGCATCACCTGGCATTATTTGCTCTGCATAAACATTGGTAAAATACATTTATTTCATATCTCCCACCTTGGTCCATGATCAATAGTCCACTGAGTTGAGTCCACTATAAAGCAAATAGGCATGGTGAAATATCCCATTTGAAAATATACTACTGGCCAGATTTCCTTCCATTTGTGGAAAAGTCTCTCATGTCCAATGAACAAATCAGCTCTGACGTGTGGTCTGAAAACAAGGAGTACTAAGGAGAAGGGAAATACAATTTTATACCAACCAAGGCCACCCAGGTCCTCATCCACCAAGCTGCAGCTGCTTAGTCTTAACACTTTGATCTCAGCTCCAAGGTTTAGCGCTTTCAAAATCAGCTTTAGGTTCCCGCCAACGCATTTATTCCAAGAAAGGTCTAATATCTCCAGTTCAGGAAGGTGAAGGGCAGCATCAGCTGAAAAGATTAGCAACAACATCTTGTGCTTACTGAAATAAATAGGCCTGGTCCAATGCCATTCAACCCTCTGCACCCAGCTGTGTATCTTCGAAATAGATCAAACCGTATACAACATTCTTTCCAACATTCTATCACACTTCAGTGTGTTACCAAGAAACAAAACCCAGAATGGGTCTGTGAAGTTCAAGTGACTTGAGTCTCAGCAGCTAGGAGTCACCCTAAAGGGCAGGTTTGACTCCTTCCCCCCTGGAATTGTTGAATGCAATTCTCCCATGCATATAAATGGTTGTCATTTATTCCAGTGGAAAAGTAGAGTGCTGCACTGGGGCACATGGTTGTGGTTAAAGCAAATATATGTGACTGAGCTTTTCCTGAAAGAAATCGTGCAGGAAGGGTGCCAAGAGGAGCTGCACAATGTACTTCCAAGCATTCTCTGTTCACAACCAGGAGGCCTACCTTCAAAAGTTCATCTGAAATTAATGGGAGCTGAGCAGCAAGACAGCTGCTTATGTACAGCTGCTTATGCAGCAAACCTCCCTGGCGATTTGGGCTCTATATTGGCAATCAGAAATATGTTTTTCCTATACTTTTCTAAGAGGGACCTCCCCTAAACCATGTTCAAACATCGAGAAAAAACACATGGGATACAATCCATCCAATGTTGAGTACATTCAACCTCCAATTACTTTCAGTGAGGGATGTGCATATATATGTGTGCGCATGGAACTGTCCCACTGTGCCCTCAATGAGAGTTATCCTCAAGGAAGAGTACACAGGGCTTTGGCCACAAGTGTGCTAAAATCTCTCTGACAGAAACAACTGCATATATTTTTTTCTTGAAATTAAGATTTCTACAAACATATGGAAGCGTCTACAATGCGGAGGTCCCAGCAGGGGTTACAAAAATTTAAAATTCAGAATTCAGAACAGTTAAATCAGATTACAGTCAAAAGAATAGAGAGGGTCTTGAAAACACACATCTCAGGTGTCAAAGGCCAGTGTAAAGACTGCATCTGTATTAGCAGTCTCCATCCAGCTGCAGGTTGTCACACAGACCAAGGGATTTTCTCTTTGTTGCATCAAACATAAAAGGGTGCAGAGAAAATATCCCAGTTTGCATGACAAGCTTCTCTGCAGATAGCTGCCAAGGGTGCAGTTTCAAGTGACCACCATATGAAATGGACATAATCCACAGGAAGTTACGTGTGCATGTGTTAACTGCATCACAGATAAGCATTACGTATGTGCATAATATTCCACTGATGATAATGGGACTTGGATGTGCCTAATTTTCACTCTGTGTTGCTCCTTTTCCACAGTACAGATATTTGTATAAGAGAACAACTTTATTATAGCTTTGTTATAGGATGATCAAACAGAACCAGCCTTGTAGGCAAAACAAAGATAGGAACAAGCCTACAGTGTTTCTGACAATGGAGCAATGTTTTTGTTAATTTGGGAATCAATAAACGATGCAATTATGTCTTAAGAAAGAGCTCATATTGCTTTACAGGACACAGTTAAATGAAGAAAAAGAAAAGAAGTTGCCAACTTCTATAATTAACTGTCAGCAGGACTTGAGATCACAAAAAATATAGCTCTTGATGTCTGGATACTAGAAGAAAGGGGTTGAAAGAGATTCTTTGGACAGTGGCAAAGCATGCTGCTGCTCTTGGTTTGTAGTGTTTTACGTTTTTCAAAGCTTTCATTGTGCTTTTGATTTAGTACTCTGAGCTGCCACTAGAAACCTATTTGAAGAGTTGGATATAATTTCTTGAGTGAATGTATGAATAATGAATAAACAAAAAAATAGCAAAGCCATCTGGGAAAGAGAGAATGAGAATGAGGGAATGAGAATACTACAATTAAGTATTATCTTATACTGCTCTATGTCTAGCAAAAGATCTTTAATGGAAGGTGGTTATTTCAGTACTGAGAAGCCCTTCAATGAAATGTATTCTCTGCATAGAAATTGAACTTCTGTTCCCCTTTCCGTACATTTCATTATATCAGACCTAATGAAAGTAGATGGCTCTGTAATGCACCTCCTGATAAATATTCCCAGGAATGTTTATTCAAATTACTGTCTGTTTCCATTTGACATTTCATGCCCAATTGATATACTAGCCCTGTGGATTAGTAAGATGGAGACATAGATAAGGAAAGCTAGAATCATTTTAAGGCATATTCTTACCTAAAGATGCAAATGAATCATGCTTTAAAGAACAATTGCTGAGAAGCAGAGATTTCAGTTTTGGTAAAAAACGGAGTCTGCTAAGAAGGTGGTCGGAAGACTTCCCAATACTTTTATTTAATGATAAATCCAGGTCCTGAAGACTCGACAAAAGGGGAATTACATGGGCTGCAAAAAGATCAAAGGATAGTACAGCTGCAACATAGTAAACATCAACTCCACAATCAACCTAAAGGAGCTGAAAATATTCAAGTATGTCCCTTCCTTCCGCTCATCTCTATCACTCCCTTTTCTTGGATATTAATATACTACGTTATTTGAAAACTGAAAAATGATCAAATTTCATCAAATCCAGTCATGCCACTAAATTAAATAAACCTTAGCCAATAAACTGTCAGTTTTAGTATATTAACCAATTGATTGATTAAATCTGCATAAATTTGAATATGAATATACTTTTGAATCAAAAAGAATTTTGCTGCTGTTTTCAGATCATGCAGCCACATGTTGCAGCAGCCACAAGCTTAGAACAGGCACTACTTCTTCACAGATGCCACTTGCTGCCTCCGTATTTTAGAAGTACTATTTACATTTCGTTGGATGATGAACTTCATCAGACTGTGCCAACAGCTTTGTAGCAAAACAGTCCCACCAAGAAGCAAGAAGTGGATATCGTAATGTTTGGGTGAACTCTGAAGTTTGCAGAAGTGTTTGTGTGTATATCTATATATACACACATGCGAGTGGCCAACCCTGCTCCCACCACCAAACATACACTTAGGCCCCATCGGCATTATACATTTAAGGCAGCATCATACCACTTTAAACAGTCACAGCTTCCCCCAAACTCTCCTTAGGGAACTTAGAGAATTGTGGCCTCCTGGTTTGTACACAAAACAGAAATCCTGACACTAATTAAGCCATGTTGATGGAAACAGCATTGTGGAACGCAGTGGGGAAGCACTGTGGAACGCACCAAAAAAGCCAATGTCAGTGTGATCCAAGGTGGCAATGTGAACACACCCAAGTGCAAATGTGACTTGAAATGCAGTGGGGAAGGGGAAGACTAAGTTGTACCTAGGCATAGCAGCAAGTTAGAAAATATGTTGGAGAACCCGGGGAGCTGGTGCCTGACAATACTGGGCTGGGCTGCTTATATTGCCTATTATAATACCTATTATTTTGCCAAGTAGTAGCCTTCCAGATATTGTGGGACTTCAGCTGCCATCACTCCCATGTAGCATTGCCAACAGTCAGGGATAATGTGAGTTGTTAACCAACATCAGCTGGATGGCACCTTGTTGGCTAAACTTGCTGTAACTTTAATCAAAGACATTGCTGGTTTGGTCATGTCCACAGAATGGATCCCCAAGGGTGTGCTCCTTATGTGGTCCTCTAGATATTGTTGGACTCCAGCTCACATCAGCGCATGCAAACATAGCTAATGAACATTCTGATATTATGGGATTTGTAGTCCAGCGACATCTGGAGGGCCAGAGATATTTCTGAGCTAGTGGAAGAGATGATTGATTGATTGATTGAAGATAAGATAATCTTCCAATTAAATATTCCACATAATGATTTTGCAAAAACGATTCTACGATTAAATGATTTTGCAATATCTTACTTAAAACAGTCATGTCCTCTTCTGTAATACAACACTGATGAAGATTCAGGACTTCTAGGTTCCTTAGCTCGGCCAAATGAGCTGCTAAGTACTTGAAACCTCCTCCAATCTCTTTATTACATGACAGATCTAATTCTCTTAGTTCCAGCAGGTGCTGCAAGGCACTAGCTGAAATAAAATAGGCACAGGAAGACAACTTGTCAATAATCAATTTGCCATCAAGGAAATCTGTTGTTAGCCTCCTTTAGTCCTTTTGCACATTCCTTCTCTTCATTGGCAGAGGCTGGCAAAAAAAAATCAAATCAAATGATGTTGAAATTTGGCAATTTGAAAATTCAAATTTGATATTTTTAATTTCAAATGTTTTCAAATTACACTTATAATACTGCCCAAAATCTGATTGATAAGTAGACCTGAAGCACATTTGGGAAAATATTTTTTAGCATTTTTGCCCTAATTTGGATTTGTGGGTGTGTATACATTTCTAATTTACATTTAATTCAAAATTTCCAGTTACAGATGTTGACAAATGCATACGCATAATATATTTAAAGCACTTTCAAAGAATTATGTGTACTGTAGTTTGTTAAGCGTTGCAGTGAATTGTAGCTCTGTGAGGGGCAAACTCTTTGAGGGCGGAAATGTTCCTCAAGTACTTTAAAGGTCTACTGTGAACACAGCTTCAGTTTCCCATCTGCAATAGAGGTATAATCATAGAACCTCTGAGTTGGAAGGGACTCAAGAGTCATCTAGTCTAACCCCCTGCAATGCAGAATAATATTCATGTACCTTACAGGGTTGCTGTAAGGATTGCAAGAAGATAATGCATCTGAACAGTCAGAAATTCTGTGCACATGCTAAGTATCATTATTAAAAGTCCCAGCTACCAAATCATCACCTGCACTTCACCCCCAAAGACACACTCTTGACAGATGCCAACCAACTTACCTAAACACTTGAATCCATCTAGTTTTAACCCACACCTGTTCAGATTAAGTACTTTCAGTCCTGAGACATGCTGTAATTCCTGGGCAATACTCTCCAGGCTATATCCTATCTTTTTGTTAATTGACAGATCCAGTACTTCAAGGCTGTGGATTTTGTAGAGCTGCTGAGCTGAAAAGAAGCCAGGGGATGAACTGGTCACAACATATTCAGAGCAGATAATGGAAGAGAAGTGTAATAAATTAAAAATAGGTTTATTATTAGGAAATCAGGGCACTTGGAATTTAAAACAAAACAAGAAGGTAGTTCTAAATCCAATCAAAAAAGGAAATATTATTTGCCTCATGATAAATAAATGGGCAATAATTTCATTTATCCAGTTTCTAAATATTCTTTTTAAGGTCATGTCCAAGATGTAGTTGTTATCTGGATGTTGTCTGGACTCCCCAGAATAACCACATAACCTTTATGTATGCATCTCTCTTAATGGGAGGTGGGCAGAGGGAGGGAGGGAGGAAGAGATACTACACATATCTCATTTTAAAATTTAACCCCTTTAGGATTTGAAAAAGGTTATCCTTCTGTAACAAACATGAACCAGTCAATACCTCACACATCTTGAGAGACTGCCCATGCTTCTCAAAAGCCAATCAGACAACATATGCCAATTATGAAGTTTCCTTCCTCATGCTAATGAATGTTAATTTGCCTTAAAGGTAAAGGTAAAGGACCCCTGACAGCTAAGTCCAGTCACGAACGACTCTGGGGTTGCAGTGCTCATCTCGCTTTACTGGCCAAGGGAGCCAGCATTTGTCCACAGACAGTTTTTCCAGGTAATGTGGCCAGCATTACTAAGCCGCTTCTGTCGAAACCAGAGCTGCGCACGGAAACGCCGTTTACCTTCCCACCAGAGCAGTACCTATTTATCTACTTGCACTTTGACATGATTTCGAACTGCTAGGCTGGCAGGAGCTGGGACCAAACAACAAATGTTGAACAAGTAAGGGAAAAAAATTCAAGTGTTGATTTGATCAAACTAACTATATCTTTTGATACACCTCCCTAGCAATTTGTCGTTCATATCGTGCTATTCATTTTCATGACATTAAAATGTTTTAAATTGCTTTTAACAGGTTCTTATTTAAAATATTAATATTTCTTGCAAAGTGCTTCGAGATTTTACACCATACTACAATCAAGCGGTATGTAGATTTTATCAAATAAATAAACAATGCTTTCATCTCAATCACTAGGTGTAAGAAACCAATGAAATAAGGTGTTGCCAGTTCCCATGTTATGCATGACTATACTACAGTCAGTGCTCTTTTTTTTCCTGGGAAAATTGGGGCCGATACCCACCATGAAGTTGTTATAGTAAGAACCACACTTTTTAACAACAACAAAAAGAGGTGCCAGTACTGCATATCCTTGAGTATCCCCTGGGAAAAAAGCACTGACTATAGTTACTTGCTGAAAGCCACAGTAAGTTAAAGGGCTGAGCTGAAATGTGAATCTGTACCTCCACTATTTGAAAACCATGATCATATGGGAAAATATGGGCAGGCACAATACAAACCATATTTGAAGCCTCCTAACTCATAAATCAGGGATGCAGGTGGCGCCGTGGGTTAAACCACAGAGCCTAGGACTTGCCGATCAGAAGGTTGGCAGTTCGAATCCCTGTGATGGGGTGAGCTCCCGTTGCTCGGTCCCTGCTCCTGACAACCTAGCAGTTCAAAAGCAGTTCAAAAGTGCAAGTAGATAAATAGGTACCGCTCCGGCGGGAAGGTAAACGGCGTTTCCGTGCGCTGCTCTGGTTCGCCAGAAGCGGCTTAGTCATGCTGGCCACAAGACCCGGGAGCTGTACGCCGGCTCCCTTGGCCAATAAAGTGAGATGAGCGCCGCAACCCCAGAGTCGGCCACGACTGGACCTAATGGTTAGGGGTCCCTTTACCTTTACCTTTAACTCATAAATCACAGGGCGCAACCTGCCAGTTTTCACACAAATTCTTTAACGCATTCAAGTGCAGCAGGTTTAAAATCTTGATTCCATACGAAGTGGTATTTGGTTTGATATCTAAATAAAATGCTAAAACAGTATTCAAAGCTGCTGCATCACTATGTCATGGGCTCTTACCTAGTGATTCACCATCTTCAGAAGTTAGACTGCAATCCATCACTTTTAGTGTTTTGAGTTTATGGTCTTTGGGGATTTTTTGGATTAGAAGAAAAAGCTTCCCACCAATGTTGGTATTCCATGATAAATCTAGTGTTTCAAGGTGAGGAATTACTTCAAGCGCTTCCCCTGTAAATAAGCATTTGATACTATTTTATACATTGATCTGAAGAAGCAGAAGACAATAATGATCGCATCATACTTTTTCAGTATTTAAACTTTGGTTTAAGAACATGCAAGAATGTAATAATTTCAGGAACATACATACACAGGTTTGTGTCCCCAATTACAGCCCTACTTCAGCAAGCTCATATTTGCATAGTCTGGATGCAGCCTTAGGGCTAATCCACATTTACCTTTCCTCTGCTCTTTCCAGGCACAGTCTGCACATTAAAGCTCTTTAAAGCTCTGCACTTTAAAGTCTTTGAGTGCTCCCCCTTTTTGCTCCAGAGCTTTCCCCACAAACCCACTCTTTTAACACTCAGTAGGAATAAACATCAATCCACAGTTAACCAGAACTGACACTTACTCCAACTGAGGGCTGAAGAGGGGTTTTGCTGGGAAAACTGGCAAAAAAATCAACACACCTGGACACGGTGCTTTAAGCGTGGACCTGTGCCTGGAAAGAGTGGGGCAAAAGGCAAGTGTGGACAAGCCCTGTGTCTGAAATGGAATTGCAGGACTAGGTCCCCCCAATCCAGATTAGAATTTACCTAGATCTCTAATGAAATAACTCACTGTAATAACCTCTCAGAGTAAGTTATGCAATTACTGGATGATACCTAAAAACGAAAGATCCATGGCTGTGAGTCTGCAGTTCTTCAGTCGGAGGACTTTCAGCTCTTGCAGACATTTGAACGGAAGGGTAAGAGACTTTAATGTCCCTCCTATTAAATCATTCCAGGAAAGATCAATCTCTTCCAGGCCTGGCAGCAAATGTATTATGGCAACTAGGGGAGAAACCAGAGTGAGAGATAAACCACTGCTGATATAAGTGCTGATATATGACCGAACTGTGCGTGCACATTAAGGTTTATTGAGGCAGAGATGAAAAGCTGCAAGGTACTATTGGTACTACAAGTAACTCTGTGTAGCTTTGTTCCTACATCTGCAAATAAGGGGGTGGGGGGTTGATATTTTAAGACTAAGATGGCTCCAATCCATTCATCTCCTCCATGCACCTGGGAAGTCAGGTGGCAGCAGAGAGGTGACCAAAGAAGAGAACCTCCAGCCTGCAGACCAAACTTCACCCACCAGCCCTCCTCATTTGGTCCGTGAGGTCAACTGAGGCAAGTCGCACCCATCCAGCTTAACTCTTATATAATGCCATGTGTGTTGTGGGGGGCAGATATGGCCAGGACTTGCCTGAAAGAGGCTTTGCAGGGGCTACAAACTTTCGTAATTGTTTAGATATTTTGATTATATTAAGGGGCTATATTTTTAAATAAATAAACACACATAGCTGTGGCCAACAGATTGTAATTAGGGCATAGGGCCGTCTCCATACACTGTGCATTGAGCTCAGAAAATCCTTTTGGCACACCACAGCTCAGAGTAAATCCCTGACTGCCGAAGCTTGCTTTCCCTTTTGCAAGTGAGCCTAAATTTTCATCTATGCATACAAATGATTACATGTAGATTTTATGTAAATTTGTGCCATAGGCCTGTGCAATCAAGTATTTAACAACGCCTCTGAAGCCATTACTAGGGTGAAAAAATACGTATCAAAATGTATACTCACTCAGCTCCATTATATCTGTTGTACTTAATGCACAATTATTTAAGTCCAAAACCTTGCTAGATGGCTGTTTGCCCAATTTCCCCAGGAAATTCTGAACTCTTTGCGGACACAGCATTGAGTCTGTGGAACCAAGACAACGGAAATGTAGTGACCTGAATGGTTTTCAACAATACCAACATTTGCTGAAAACCAACCAAACCATGCTTCTGATCATGCAGGAGACTCTCTCCCGGCAGATCATGAACATATTTCTCGTAATCATCGTTAACATGCAAAATGCCTTCACAGCTGCTGCACAGCAGTTCTACATCTTCACCTGATGACTCCAAAATCTTGTTCTGGTCAGTTACTGCCAGTTCACACTCTATTAGTATATATGTGAAATGACTTTTTGCCCCAATGTGCACCACTGTACACTTGCTTACATGGAGTTGCATTTGTCCATTGACTGCCCATTCACCCAGTTTGGAGTTCCTCACAATCCCGTTTGCAAAACATTGGGACAACATGGTGGGTAAAAATGCCACATCTGTCTTCACTCACAGATGTTTCAATGTTACATCTATCTTCACTCACAGAGAACTACTCTTGGAGCACAGGTCCCCTGGGCAGACAGTCCCTGTTCTTCAAGTGCACTTTCTTATCACTATTACCTGGTGCAGGGAAAATCTGCTCCACCATTTGAGTTTCTAAACAGGAATCGTTCATTTTGTGTCCCCTGCTTTCTTTTCCACTTTCCTCTTTGGATTCTTCATGGTCTGAACCCTGGTACTGTTCACATCCCCCTTTCTCCGCAGAGGGTTTTTTCTTCTGGATCTGACTTCTAAAGAAGTTGAATGGGGATCTCTGAAAAAAGCCATCTGCAGCCTTTTCTGTGCTTGTCCACTTTGCGCCTTTCCGAGGAGAGAGAGAAAGAGAGGCAGAAATTGTGTTTCGGATAGCACTTGCTCTTGAGCCTGCCTTAAAAACAAGGCAAAGAAGGCCATGCACTGTGTACTATGTACGCCCACACAATTTCATCGTAAGAGAAAGTTCAGAATGTATTGCAACTCCTGCCACGGTATGTACATAGTTATTACTTCCTAGCCATCTCTTCTCATTTTTCTGTATTTCTACACTGTCCAATCATCAAGGTCCTCTGGGCTGTTCACAAACAAAAATACATTTAATCACAAAAAAACATGCATGGAAACCATATCAATATAACCAAAATAAAAGCACGGGCACTAAGGACAGGGAGAAATCCAGTTTGTATTTAAAGGCAAACTTACCTTTAAGTTTGGGAATTTTTTACTTTGTGGGGTGTGCGATACTGTGCTTTGAAGCCTGGGTTGTTGGGACTTCAAATTGCAATGCAGGGTTGATTGAAAGCCCTGTTGCAAACAGCCCCAAACTGCTCTTTAAGGCTCTGAAAACCAGCTGAAGGGTGGTGGGAGCACACCTTGTTCTGGCAAAGGAACAGTCAAGAGCTCACTTTAAGCTCCTGATTCTTCCTTTGCAATACCCACAGCAAACCTGAAATCACATATGGCATCAGGTGTGAGGGAGGTGGGCATGGTTTGGAGACCAAATCTGGCATAAAAGCCAAAGGTTCCCCACCCCATCATACAATATTTATGCTTGCTAACTACTGAGCATTTTGATCTGTTGGTTGCACCTGTTTTCAAGCATTGCTCCCTGAGTTCTTGGGACAGAGCATACTAAAGCTTGAAATACATAAAACAGAATAAGCATTGCCAGAGGTTTTTAAGAGATACAGTAAAACAACCTACCTTCAGCTTCCATTTTTTTTTAATCGAAGGGTTGTTTTACCTTTCCAAGTATTTTCATGGCTTATGAAACAAATCAGCTTTGATGCTGATCATCCTTTGAGTTTGCTCTTGATTCAGTTCCAGTTGCTTTATTGCTTGTCTTCAGACACTTTCTGTTCTTATATTAGCTTTCTCATGCAAAATTCTTGCTTTGGTGCAATGGTGAAGCAGGGACATATGCTCTTCAGAAGAACTGTGCAGAGTTCAAAAGTATTTTCAAGGGAGATGATGGTCTGGTGGAAAGCATTACCGTAACTTTTTCTTTGATGCGTCTTTTCACCGGTTTTGCCCAACTACCTCCTTGAACATTTCATTTGAACAGTCTGGTCAGCATTTTTTGTGCAGTGGGGTAGGATCATTCGAAGAGAAAAGAGGAAGTAGTTGTGTAGACTTTGATACCGGAGCCTCTTACATGTGACGGATTGCTGGCAGCTGGGAAGGCTGAGTCACTTTATAGCTCAAATTACAAGACTACCTGAAGAAAAAAAGGATTGTTGGGTTCCCTTATAAAAGTAACACTGATGGAGTCTGGGAAAAGCCGAGAGATCAAATAGCTAGCATTCTTCTGTGGAGATAAAGCTATGAAGCAATATTATTACAGTGTGTTCATTTCACAAAAATATCTTATACCTCTTGTGATTTAGTCTTCACAGTTAGTCCTCATAGTTAGGGTAGGATTCATAATGAAATCTGCCAAGATCTTTTGAAGAGAGTGATCTGCCAGAAAAATGCTCTGTTTCTTCTGGCCACAATACTTCTGCCATTAATGTAGCACATTATTTATTTTAAAATTTACAAAGGTCTTCGTCGTTTCTACTATGTTTGCACGGACAAAATTCACTTTAAAAAATTTTTTTTATTAGGTTTTCACATAATACATAATAAGAACATCATACGTTACCATTCTTATTCTTCTGTGACTTCCCATATCACTGCAATGACAAAATTCCTATTAAGCAGATCACTATCATTCCATTTTACAGATTCAGAATTGAGGCTGAGAAATTAGTGACTTGTTCAAGGGCCAAGACCCATGGTATCTAAACTCAGTGCTTTTTCAAAGACAAAGGCACAATTCTTGCCCAACTAGTGCTTTAGAAGGCAAAATCTGTTGGAGCATCTGTCCTGTTATGTACCTTCCCAGACCCTTAGATGTTAATCTGTGGCCCTTCTCTAGGTGCCCTCTCTGAGGAAGGTTTGGAGGGTGGTGACAAGGGCCTTTTCAGTTGTAGCTCCCTGCTTATGGAATGCTTTCCCCAGTGAGATCCGCCTGGTGCCAGCATAAACATCCTTTTGGTGCCAGGTATTTACTTATCTCTTCTCCCATGCATTTGAGAGATGATTTGTTGGATGACATTTTTTGTTGCCAAAGCTTTTGCTGTAGTTTTAACAGGTCTGTTCTAGGGATTTTTGTATGGTTTTATTGTAATATATTGGATACCCCATTCATTTCTTTTTGATTTCGTGTTATGCTTTATGTTTTTAAATCTTTGTAAGCTGCTTAGAAACCTTTTACATAGCAAATGCCTGATAAATTGAATTGATAATAATAGCAATGCAAAAATGTATCTGTCTTTGAATCTAAGAATAAAAAGTAAGAATTACTAGTTGAAGATTCAGGAAAAAATGGGAGTAGCACCTCAGATGAACTCATTGGATACACACTTTTGCACTGCACACCCATGAGGTGAAGTGCCAGAAAGTCAAGGAACACACCAAAGTATTGGAGAGATTTCAGTGCAGAGCAACCAAGAGGTGATGGATTGATGAAGGAGTGTGTACATAGTACACTGGTTGAAAGACGAGTAATGTTGGGTAAATACACCATTCTGCAAATATACAAAGGGTGTGAACACACAGGACAAGAAAAACTTAACTCTGGTGATGTACAGAGTTATGGAATAGCAAAATACTGAAGGCAGTGGGTAGCTGCATTTGGTCTTCAGAACCTCAAGATTGGCTTAGTCTCTTGCAAGAATCTCCAGGAGACCTCCATTTCTTCCAAACAGGCCTGGTTAACAGATGATGTACTTATTTTCTTTATTTTCTGATGCCTCCAGTTTTGTGGCGTACACTGTATCCATTCAGCTGGTATCATCTTCTGCATTTCACATAGAAATGGTGATCACACAACTTTGCTAGTATGTACTAGATGTTAAAATCTCCAGAACTTTACCATTTGAAAGATGAGATGTGCAGCAATACAAAAATGTGCAACCTTATATGATATCGCAGTAATCCAGAAACACAATGGACCATTGGTCCAGCCAGCACAATATTGTCTGCACTGATTGGCAGTGTCTTCCCAGAGTTTGAGACCAGGAATTTCATTTCCAGTCCTATCTGGAGATGCCAGGGATTGACCTTTTGCTTGCACCTGTTCTGAGCTACGGCTCTTCCTCTTTCGCATGTGAAAATGGGTACCTAATCACTGGAAGTGAGCTACCTGGCCACCAGGTTCATGCAGCACAAGACCTTTTAATCTCTGGTTGAGGAGGCACTGCCTGGTTAGCCTGTAGCTCCAGCAATGGTGCGGTGGGAAGGCAATGAAGTTAACTGCCCCTTCCCATGGCTTCAGTTAGTATTGAGCTGTCCAAGAGGAGATGCTCCAGCCCCAGAAATGAAATCATGGAAAGGGAGGTGTTTCCCCATATAATTGTGGAACCTTTAAAAAGCAGTGGTTGTTGGAGTAGTTGTTGAGGAAGGGCTGTAGCTCACAGGTAGAGCTTCTGCTTTGAATGCAGCAGGTCCCGAGTTCAATCCTTGGCATCTCCAAGTGGGGCTGGGGGAGACCCCATCTGAAAGCCTGCCAGAAATAAGAACAACCTGCTGTATCAGTCCAATGGCCCATCCGGTCCAGCATCCTGTTCTCACAGTGGCCACCCAGATGCCTATGGGAAGCCAGTGAGCAGAGCATGACACACACATTACTACTCTCCCCTCTTGTGGTTTCCAGCAGCTAGTATTCAGAAGCATTGATGCCTACCCACTTGGCCCATGACACTGTTTGGGCCAAGCACACCTGCCCTAAAGCTAAAAATTGAGGCTAGTATTGTACTGTGCTTGGAAGCTCCAACCATCAGCTGTGGATGACACTGAGTTCAATAGAACAATGGTCTGACTCTATATGGTGTGTTCTACAAGCTAGAGATAGCATAGTGGTCTAGGCATTGCAGCACTCACCTCTGCTTACACTACAGAGGGACAGGACTGGGGGTATATCTGGGTTATCAGGCCATGCTTTTGTAGAAATAATATAGTCAGAAAGGGAATGCTAGTGACTATTTTCCTTTCTCAAAGACATGCAGGACATTCTTTTCCAAAAGCATGTTTTACTCAGGTGCTGAACTTTGCGACTATGATAAGGTCTTGTGCTTTCTTGTGTGATTTTCAGAAGAAAACCTAGCTTCCAAATGCACAAGGAAACAGGTTTCATAAGTTGTCTTGCATTCACATCGTACAAAGCACAGAAGCCTTTACAATGCAAGTTATCAAGTTACTAATGACTGATTTCAAGGAGGGCAGATTCTGGCCATGGAACTGCTTGGGTGTTTCTTGTGTACACACCATCTACAAATATATTCCTTCCACTTCGTCACCATGATATGCCAGAAGGGGAAGGGACTAGGTGGACAGAAGAAGGACCGACCCTTAATGGGGACAACCTCGTTAGCTGCATCCCACGCAGCATCCTCCTTTGAAAGATTAGCGTGGATTTTTGTACTTTGCCTCATCATGACTCCTTAATCCGGCATATAGTCTAAGGGAATAATGCCATTAGAGGATTAATGCCACAAGTTGATTTGAAAAAAAGGATTTGCAAACACCAAAATCCTATATTGCATGCACTTAATCATGAAGTATTATTTTGAGGATTTCCTTTTCAGTTTAGTAGTGAGTCTAGCCCAGCCTAGGTGGTACTTCGCAAGAAGACACTCAATTCTGCCATCTCAACATAAAAGTTTACAGCTCAAAGGCAAAGAGCCCTCTATAGTATCAGACATACCCTCCAACATTTCTCTGAGGAAAATAGGGACGTCCTATTCTACTATTTGGTCCTATTTGACCAAACTGCGGGAGGCAGTGGAAGACAGGAGTGCCTGGCGTGCTCTGGTCCATGGGGTCACGAAGAGACACGACTAAACGACTAAACAACAATAACATTCTACATTATTATTTTACTATTTATACCCTGCCCATTTGTCTGGGTTGCCCCAGCCACTTGGGTGGCTTCCAACATATTAAAAAAAATCATTAAACATTAATCATTAAAAGAAACCTTTCTTATATAGGGCTGCCTTCATATGGCTTGGGAGTCAAATAACTCCATACCCTCCAACATTTCTCTGATGAAAATAGGGACAACTTAAGGAAAAGCAGGACATTCTGGGATCATATCAGAAACTGGGATGGATTCTGTAAATCTGGGGCTATCCCTGGAAAATTGGGAAACTTGAAGAGTTTGATCTGATGCACATATATAGTTCCTGCTCAAAGGTGCCTCAGTGTGAAGACAGCAGCTCCAGTCATGTATTGATTTGTGCCTATGGGTCTCACCACCCATGAAAAGAACAAGGAAGATTTTGTTGATGAGAGAGCTCTGTGTATACTCTACCTATGCATTGAAGATCAGCCCCACCAAAGGAAACCAGATTGGGGCTCATGGATAAGAGCATCAATATTCCCCATGGGAAGGGCTGTTGCTCAGTTGTAGAGCACATGTTTCGCACGTGAAAGGGCTCTAAGGTTTAGTCACTGGCATCTAGCAGTAGGGCTGGGAAAGGCCCCTGCTTGAGACCCTGGAGCAGGGTGGTCCAACTTTTCATACCGAGTGGGCTGCAAGAGTATTTCAATATGGAACCCATGGGCCACACACTGCCTTGTCGCACTGGACAGCGGGAGCCAGGCCAACATTTGATGCCCCCCCCCTCAATCTTTCCAGAGCTGGCTAAGCAAGGCACAGGGCTATGGGAAGGAGGTGTGAGGATCTGGCAGGGCCCTAGAGCTCTCCTACCTCCTTCACAAAGCTGGGCTTTGGGAAGGAGGCAGGAGGACTTAAGGACCCTATCAGAGCCCTCATGCCGCCTTCCCAAAGCCAGCAGTACAAGGGCTGAAGGCCACAAAAGAGGCCCTGAGGGCAGCTTGCAGCCCTTGGATCATGCATTGGACCACCCTGCCCTGAAGAGTCACTGCAGGTCAATATAGACCAGTTGGAGAGACTATTAATCTGACTTAATATGAGCAGTGTGTGTGTGTGTGAGTGTGGGCTTGAAATGTGAAAAAAGTGCTTAAACTTAAACTCTGTGATGTGTTCCTCTCTTTTCCTCTCTTACTTGGAAGTAAATCCCATTACATCTGCAAGATGTACAGCTGCAACTACAGGACGATGATCTCTAGGGAGCAGACTTGGAAGGATGAAAGCTTCACCAGTAGGGAATGGGGTAGAAAAATTGTGGACAGACAGCAGCCAGAATGGAAACACATCAAACTGTGATGATGTTTACCAGGAATTGCAAAATTGAATTGAAAAAGAGCAAGAGAATACAACCGCACTGCATTTTAAGCATGTAATGTGTACTTAGCCTTAGTTTAGTCATGCTAAGGAACCTGTATGCATCTCCTAGTGTTTCTTTACCGACACTGAGGTGCTGATAGGCACATGAAATCCCCATGCCCACAACTGCTCCTTCATTCGCCTTAAAGAATAAAAGGGCTGAGGAAATGAAGGCATTATGCACACGGTACTTTGTCTGACCTTGCATGCCGTCAAATCTGTGCTGGAGAATGTGAGCATGGGGATGGTGTCCCACGGTACATACACTGTTTCCAAATGATACATCTAAAACACACCTGATATATAAATAAATTGGTGGCTAGAAAATATTTTCCACAGGATACATTACTCTCAATTTTACCCGTGGACCGCCATATGTCCAGATTTTAATTTGCTCTGAACTAATTTTAAGATGTATTTTAATTAATTGATTGCCTGGTTTTATGTTCTTATGTTCTTTGTATACTGTGCTAGTTTTGTGATGTTTTATGATGGTTTGCACATAACACTAAGCCAAGCTATGGCTCAGTGTGAGTATGTGGGTTCTCAAAGGGAAGCTCAAGGCCACTGTACTCTTCATCAGTCCTGTTTCTGCTCCATTAACTGGAGCTAAGCTATGGTTTGGATTGGTGTGCCATCTGAACCCAGGCTCATGGTTTGCCTCATGCCAAACAAACCACAAGCTGTAACCAAGGTTTCTTCTTGGTTTACAAGCTCATGATTTGTCCGGAGGGGGCAAACCACGAGTTTGGATGATATGCTAAGCCAAACTACAACATATTTTGTGAGGTAGTGTGAGAACCAGAGAAGGAACACAGTGCCCACGATCTCCTCTCCAGGAACCTGCACTCTCATATGTGTTTGTGCTATGCCATGATTTGAACTGAGTCATTATTTCACTAATCCTTACGACGACCATGTAAAGTAGGTCAATATTATTACCTCCATTGGGGGTATTTTTGAGGCTCATATCCTGAGTTTACAGTCAAGGCAAGCTTTGAAAGAGCTTATTTCCAGCTTCATTGCTCAGCCTGTTAGTTCCTACACTACATTAGCCCTTAATATATCAAAAGTAATCCCCTTGCACTGAAGCATTTGCATGAATAAGTAATCTGATGAGTTCAATCAAGGCCTGCAAGCTACATTAATTGCCAGAGGCTAATTAAAATCATCATGACTAAGGATCACTGATGCTTCCATCTGGAATACAGATGTTTGGCTTGATTAAGGAGACCTCCACTGCCATGGCTGTTTAATAGGTCACATTTTAAATATTACTTATGATGAATATTAATGCCAGCATCACTTTATTTCCAGTTCATGAATCATTAACTAAATAGAGCAATATTAAATATAATTAATATATGGATTTACAGATCACAGTAAAAGTACACAGAGATAATACAGTACTAGAGAATTACTATTACTTTGTAGTGTTAACACTGAGTTGTTTTAAAATATTGTATGCCCCTGACTTAAGCTCTTAAGGACCAGACTGCATGTGACATGAATCACAAGGTTTGACTTGAGTGCATGATCCTTTCCCTCCCAAAACAGATAGTCCAGCAAGGCCTATTCAGATCTGAAGCCTTTGATTGGGTTTAGGGGGCTTTAGCCCTTAGCCACTAGCTGTGGCCCTGGTCTCCCTCCCCCCCAATACACATTGTGGATGAGGGAGAGTCCTGAGGCTTGAAGGGCCATATTGTGCTCTCAGGTCTGAGCTTCCCCACTCCTGACATAAAAGGAGCCAAGCTGGAGTGGGCCCACAGATCTACCTAGTTTAGCATCCTTTTCTCAAGAGCTGCCTGCCAGATGCAGCTGGGAGCACACAAGCCAAGCATGAAGTTGACATTCCTCTTTTGCTCCCTTAGCAGGAAGTGCCCTGGGCAGTATTGTAGAGCAGAGATTCTGATCCTTCCTTTTCACCAATGAAGCAGAAGGCTAAAGATTTTGTTGAACTTTTTGAGAAAGGGTTTAAGACACCTTAAGCAGGTTTAGTGATTTGAACTAGGTTTTAGTGATTGTGCTGAACAGATGTCAGATGTTGTCCCTTTTAATAATAATAATAATAATAATAATAATAATAATAATAATAGTAATAATTTATTTATGCCCCGTCCATCTGGCTGGGCTTCCCCAGCCACTCTGGGCAGCTTCCAAAAAAATATTAAAATACTGTAATACATCAAACATTAAAAGCTTCCCTAAACATAGTTTCAAGTGAAATGTGAATGTGTTCTCTAAGTGTCCCTAGAAACTAAGAAAATGCCCTGGCACTTTTGAAAGAGAAACGTTAAGGAAGCAAATGCAAATATATGGAAAGCGGGTCTGGCACAGCAATAAAGTGCAATGGCCAGATCTTCAGACAGAGGCTAGTGTCTCAGTACAGATAGTCAGGAAGAGGATGTTTGAATAAAGTGACCTTTAAAAAAAAATAGCCACAGGAAAGATCCAAGAATGATAAAAACTGGATTTTAAGCTCTTTTGCAGCAACTCTGTTGCACATGCCAACCAGAATGCCACAATTAAGGCAGACAAGAATTAACCTAGGGAGTGTAAAAAAGAAACAGAAAAGCACGCAAGTCCTGCTGGGCTGTTAAGAAGCAATTAATTCACGTCTCCAGAAAAGCTCATCTGTCTGACATTCCCACCCACATGTATGTTTGAACTTAAGAGCATTGTGGTCACTGTTGCCAAGCAGCTTGACAAAGCTTACCCATTGTATCAGATCCCAAGCACCATCTAGAATTAAATAAGGTGACTGGAATCAGTAATGGGGGTGGAAGCAGGGCAGTAAACTGAAACTCAGTTCCAAGACGATGAGGATTTTGTTGGTAGCTATTTGTTCAGGAAGATGGTGTTCAAGATGTCTTAGATGGGACTGCACTTTCCCTAAAGGATCAGGTAATAGGGCTGGGCATATTCCTGGATCCAGCTTTGACACTGGAAGCCTAGGTAAGCTTGGTAGCCTCTGCAACAAAGAACCACTTGCATCCTCTCCCGGGTGGAGATAGCCTGTCCACAGTCATACATGCACCAGTATAATCTAGGATTGACTGCTGTAATTTGTTGTACAGTACATGGGACTGCCTTTGAAGACCATTCAGAAACTTTGGTTAGTTCAAAAAGTGGCCACTAGGCAGGGGTGGCTAATCTGTGGCCCTCCTGCTGGATTACAATTCCCACCCCCCACCCCCGACTTTTGATCATGCTGGCTGAGCTAGTTGGAAGTTGGAGCCCAAGAACGCCTGGAAGGCCAGATGCTTCATACCCCTAAACCAGGCTGTTGACTGGGACCAGTTGGAAGTATATCTCCCTAGTATTGAAAGAACTTCTCTGGGTTCCACTCTGCCTGCCAGTATATGGTGGTGGGTTTGCAAAACTACCGGCTTCATTTCATTATTTATTATTTAGTCCCTGCTCCCCCAATTGCAGCAAATATTATGTGTGTGGAACCTGTTTTAATTCTTCCGGGTCATGCGGCCAGCATGACTAAGCCGTTTCTGGCAAACCAGAGCAGCGCATGGAAACGCTGTTTACCTTCCCGCCGGAGCGGTATCTATTTATCTACTTGCACTTTGACATGCTTTTCAACTGCTAGGTTAGCAGGAGCAGGGACTGAGCAACGGGAGCTCACCCCGTTGCGGGGATTCAAACCGCCGACTTTCTGATCGGCAAGTCCTAGGCTCTGTGGTTTAACCCACAGCACCACCCACTTCCCTCGCAACTAAGTTAGGTCCATTGATTTCAATGGGTCTATGTTGGGCAAAATTTCATTGAATGCCACCTTGTGGTTCAGTTAGATGCATTCCAAGATGGCATGTATGCATGGAGCACATTATTATACCAGCAGCTACGTTCTCCTGAATGAATCTACAGGGCCCAAATTTGCATAGCAGCCTTTAAGGACAGGGAACCAATATCAGCTCAAGGACCACATTCTCATGTGGGCAACCTTTTGAGTGCCACACGGCATTGGTAGGAGAGGCCAGAGGAAAAAGAAGGCTGAGCAATGGTTGTTACTCTTACAGACTCATACAGTAATTTACATTTTACACCCAAACACCTGTCCATCCTCTAACTGACCAAGCAATAGACATGATGACATTTCAGCACCACTTCCAGCCAGGTAACAACTCCTGAAGAGGGCATGGTGCAGAGCCAGTGAGGGGCGTTGCCAGGCAGAGAGGTCTGGAGGGCTGAATTTGGCTTCCAGGCCTGACACTTCCCTCCCCTGCTTTAGGGAGTCAGGGGCACATGATGTCAAAAATTGAGGGCAGGCCTAGCATCATCTGGCATAACAGGTGACCCAGTAGATTAATCTTCTTATTAGAGAATGTTTGATTACAAATCCAAGGTACAGGCAGTGAAGCAGTATGCATCATTCCCATGCAAATCTGGTGCACGCAGAAGAAGTTTGAGCAAGTACATTAATAGTAGGAAGTGGCATATAACAAGGTATGCAGGTCTTTTCTGGGGAAGGTCAAAGCCAGACTTCAGTTAATGAATACTGTACTGAGAAAAGGGAGATCAGGGCAGTTAGCCTTGCGTGGGCTGGGCCAAGTTGTCTTCAACCGACTGCAGCTTCCAGTTATATGTCCTTGGCAAGGGAGTGCTTCTCTGAAACCAGACAAGGGGGTGTTGTCAGTATTAATCACCCCAGTTCTAATTGTAATGTGTCAGGCTACCTGGAACAGGTAATTTGACCTGTCCCTACATCTCACTAAGAAATGGATAACTTGTGAAGAGGCCCTTAGCATCTCAGTTCAGCCTGAGAGGTGTTAACTAACTGACAGGGAGAATTAAAGAGTAAACTGTGAGCTTGAGCAGTATAACCATCTGATCCGTCTGTTAGCCTCACAGTGTGCTTAACAGCACTTTAATCTTTCCAGCCCAACAGGATAAGTAATTATGGGGCAACAGACCTGTCATGTGGCAGAAGTAAACAGCTTCTTAAAAAATCAATTGTGGACTGATAACAGTCAGAACAATTCTGATCATTTTTCTGTTGCCAAGTGCATAATTTCAGGAACGATTCAGATTTTCAGAGGACGCACCAATTGCCTTAAAGACTAACACCAGCTTAACAGGTTAAATGTTAAAATAGGTTTATCAGCTCAGTGGAATGTGCTACTTGTAAGTAATTATGTGTTGTTTTTTTACAGCCCTCCTGAGAGATGGTCTGGGAGAAGGGCCTGTGATGTCAGAGTGGGGAGGGCTTAAACGCAGGGATGAAGGCTAATCAAGATAAATTGAGTTTGTATTTAAAGCAAAGTCATCGTTAGTTAAGAGTTTTTTGATGGGCTAATCCCAATGTGTCTTAAAAGCCAACCAAGCGACACAACCAGCCTGAAGAAAAGATCCACAGTGAAGTCACAAGCTCTTGGATATTCATACAATCTTGCCCAGTTTCAAAACTGAGGTCTTGGCAATTGCTGTAAGTATATACAATGGTTAATGATCGTAACTTATATGGAACATCAGGGTAATAAAAATTCCAGTTGTTTTAATGTTGCCTGTTGAGAAAGTGGTTGCTTTACATATGGAACCTGGTGCCAGAAGTAATGTTCAGATCATCATCATCTAATATTTATGAATAATTGACATTAATTTGAAATTGTTATTTGTTTTTATTGTGTTTGAGTTATTTTTAATCTTATAAATGGGATTGGCCAAATGTGGAAAGGCAGGGCACAGATGTTTTAAACAAATAAAATAACAGCTTGTTGAATTTATATTTCTAATTTTTAGCAATGCTGTAATTATCTCTACATGGTGATGCTATTAGTGGGGTACAAGACAAGCAACCTTTCCACAAGTCAGTTAATTTTGAATCCTTGGACTGGATCATGACAAATTTACATCCCATTGATTGTGATGTGTCTACTGTAAGCATTATTCAAGTCTGGATTCAACCCAATTAATTTAAACCAATGTACCGGTAACTTTACTAACTACAGAAGCCATTTAAAACCAAGAACTCCAGCTTATGGCTTGAGGATCAATTTGTATGAATTGTATTTTCCCCTGCTTTTTATTGTAAACCACCCTGAGTACTTTGTTATAGGATTGTATGTGAATACACATCATAATAATTCAAGTATTTTTCTGAGAGAAGGCATGAATGAGGTTGGGATAGGTGCAGAAGTAAGTTCTGGAGCTTTTGTTAAAGGCAGCATATTCTCTGTTGATCCCCATGATCTTATAGGGAATTTGCTGAAGAAGCTACTTAAAATCTCTTTCCCATCAATCTAAACACAAGAAAAATTACTCTGAACCTCTCTTACCTAATCTACTATAGCATGCTATGATTCTTGGCTTCACTCACTCACTTTCTATCTTTGGACAGATCCACACCATACACTTAAAGAACATCCAACACACATTTAAAACACATGACTTCCCTTAAAGAATCCTGGGAGCTGAGGCTTGGTAAGTATATGCGAATTGTAGTTATGGGAGGAGAAAACTACAGTTTCAAGAATTCTTCGAGGAGGAGCCATGTTCTTTAAATGCATGGTGTGGATCTGCCCTTTATCTTCTACTTCCTGTCTTTGATCAGCATTAGCTCCCTTTTGTTCTGGGAATACACCAGATTCATTATCTTGTTCACAGCAAGGTTCCTTTCCCAAAACATAATAATAATAATAATAATAATAATAATAATAATAATAATGCCTCCGCTGTACTTACATTATACCAGGGCTGATGGGAGTTGTAGTCCAAAACAACTGGAGGGCATCAGGCTGGCTGAACTAGAGCCACAAAGATTGAATGAACAACTATATAAATACAAAGCATGAGTTAGCATTTAAATATGCTCTCTTGCACTAAAGATTCTAAAAAGGTTTCAGAGATGGACCTTGGCTGTACATATAAAACTGAAAGTTAATTGAAGGGAAAAGAGTAGGCATTTTCAACAGTAGAACATATGTCACCAGATAAAGAGCTTAGACTTTTGTTTATTTTAAAAATCTGTTTCTTCAACCCTCTGCGCAGAATGGACACACACACACACTTTTGGGCTCTCATAACATGATTAACTGTATGGAAGTGCTTTTAGTCCATAAAGATTCTGCCCTTCCACCCTTTGCCTAATAAACCGAGACAGAATTAGCACTAGGTGAGTGGTTCTGCCTGCTGCCAAGAAGGGTTTGCTGAGGGTAAAACTCTAAAAGCAGAGATTAACTTGTCTTCATCCCTATAATGTGCTGTACAGTCCGGATTTACGGAATAGGATCAGCAGAGAGTCCTACACAAATGCAGTCTTGGACAGCTGGTGCATATTCTTTTACACAAACCCAGCTTCAAGGTTCTTAGCTATTTCACAGTCCTTATCTGGAGGGGCCATAGCTCAGGGAAGATCCCCTCATCTGCAAGCGTAAGGTTCCATTTTCAGTACCTACCATCTGTACCGGAAAGGACCTCCAAAAACTGGAGGTCTATGAGAGACCCATGCCTGAGACCTTAGGTAGTTGCTGCCTGTTGGGCTAGATGGCCCAGTGGACTGGCACAATATAGTCCGCCATCCTGTTTCCCACAGTTGCCAACCTGAGGCCTATGGCAAGAACAAAGCTTGGAGAGGAAAAACCATAAGCGCTGGTTCACATGTAACACTAAGCCAGCCTCTCATTTGTTTCTTCACAGCTTTGGAAAAAGGAGCAGTCTAATACATGCATTTGACCAGTGTGCAATGCCAGCCTGCTTGTTTGTTCAAGCTGTTATACTTCTTCTTACCATGACAAGCACACTGGGTCTGAAAATAGCTTATCATATATAGATGGTACCTCCAGAATTCTTAGCTGATTTCATTCTGGCAGGGCCTGGGAGGTAGTCCTTCAGATAAGCAGGACCTGTACAGTTTTATATTCCTCTCATGTATCACTGATATTTACAACATATCTGTTGTATTATAAATCATGCTTTCTCTTTTCCCCCCTCTCAGCTCATACCAGTTTCACCAATAACTAGTGGAAAAGCCATCTGCATCCCTCCATGACTCCTCGAGATCACATGAGAAAAATGTCAGTCCTTGGGGAACAGGGAACCTTGGAAGACAAGCATTTATACCGGTTAGCAAGTGGTATGGCAGCAGGCGGTAAGATGGAATACTGACCAACACTTCGGCCCCAAATATATCAAAGACCACCCATTTCCCTAGTGATCCTCTTGTGTGTTAAGATCAGCAGAAGGTCCCCTTTTGGAAGTTCTACCACCCCTAGAAGTGAGGGGAGGCAGTGGCCTGGGAAGGGGCAGCTCCTAGGTTGTGAAATTCCCTCCCCACAGATGTGCCCTCATTATGTAGTTTCTGTTGCATACCCTCCAACATCCTACTAGTCAACACTGGGATGCTTGTGGGAGCCAGCTGATTCGCATAAGAGTAGAAGACCAAAAAATTAGCACCATTTGGTCCAGCACTCTGGTGTGAGGCAGGGGATTTGTACGACAGCATGAGACCAAAAAATGGAACATTCCAGGATCCAATCAGAAGTGATGATGGCTTCTGTAATTCTGGGATGTCCCACTCAAATCGGAATGGTTGAGGGGTATGCTATCATATGTTGAAGACAAACATCTTTACCCTGGCTTTTAACACACGATATGCATGTTTTCAGGACCCACCCTAATTCTGTGACATTTCAGTTTTTAATATTTAAAAATCTATTGTCCTGGGACCTAATGGTGAAGAGTGGGTAAAAAATAGAAGAGAGAGAGAGAGATTAGATAGATAGAATAGAATAGATAGAGATATAGATATAGTGAGAGAACTTTGGCAGGTTGATATTGAGAGCAATGGCTACCATACTACTCCACCTAATTAAACGTTTCTCCACATTTCATTATAAATTCACTTTGTTTTTAAATTATATGTGTAATTTATGTGTTTATGTGCAGTATCACACTGATATCTGTTGCTCAAGAACAATATCTAAGTGGAAAAGTGGGGGAAATTGCAAATTATTTTACTGATTGCAATTAATCCCATAAAATACCATTTATATGGCAGCAAAATATTTTGTCATCCTGTTTTTCTTCAACTTTTATTAATGTTAGATAAATTTATCAACTGAATTTAGCAATGGAATTCTTAGAACCTTGAAATAAGGGGGTGAAGATACTATTTCAGATAATTTTTGGTTTGGACTCTGATTTCTGGCATCTATGATGTATATTTACTCAAAGAAACATGGTCTAATTTGTGTTAGAATTGCGACAGCGACAAGAGATTATAATGAGAAACCAGATGATGGCAGTAAATCCACAACTAATGGGAGCAGGTCAGCAGAGAATCCAAGCCATTCCTACACAGTTTGAGCCTCGGTTCATGGAAAGGTATTTCTCTTTCAACTGTTAAAAGAGGCTTTGTCTAAACTATTAATTATGAAGGAAAAAACACATCCTCTGCCTGCAGCTGTCATAATGCTTAAAGAATGATTATACTAGTTATGGATTATGAGAACTGTCATCCAAAACATCTGGAGAACACCTGGATGGAAAAAGCTGACCTGAAGACTAAACTAAGGTCCCATCTGCACCATATATTTACAGTGGTATCATACTACTTTAAAAAGCATTGGTTTATCCAAGGAATCATGGGAACTGTAGTTTGTTACTAAGAGTTGTCAGGAAACTCCCTCCCCACAATTTCTCTTACAAAGCTACAATTCTCAAAATTGTTTAACAATGAATCCCTCTTCCCAGGAAATGCTGGGATTGGAAGCTCTGTGAAGGGAGCAGGGGTATTCTAACAACTCAATGCTAGTGGTGGTTTATGTGTTATTGTTACTGAACTTGCCCTTTATGGGTGGTGGGTAAGAAATGTGAGTCTGGCATACTTAACATAAATTAGCCTTTAAATATGCATTGGTTTTCTACAGAGTATAAGCACTGGGTGGTAAAAGAACGGTCTTGTTTGATATCCACAAGTTATTGTATTAGTTGCATAATATCTAAGCATAAAATAGCATATATTTGATTGGCAGTTCTAAAAATGCTTTAAGGTTTCCTGGTCCTTTCTCCACAGACTCCCCACCCCCCTTTGTAAGCTGTGGCACTGTCTCTTTCTACTTTTATCATGCTCTGTCCATCGGCAGGCAATCTGCTCATCAGTAGGGGCAGTGGCTCTGTCAAGTGTTTATTATAGCTGTATTCCAGGGCTCTGGATTAACCATAGGCTGACTGGTCTATTTTGCCAATTAGTGTGCCATTTATATGGCAGCAAAATATTTTGCCATCCTGTTTTTATTCAACTTTTATTAATGTTAGATAAATTTATCAACTGAACAGCTTTCCTCTATAGTAACTGCTGCAAAGATGTCCCTGCCTTAACCAGATACTTCTCTACCATCCTAGAGATTTGTTACCTTCAACTGAGATGTTGGCACCAGCTGATCCCAGGCAGATTCACGTAGCTTCCCACCTTGGCCCTTCGGTTCCACAGCATGCCACCATGCCAAACCTTTTATCCAACCGTGTTTACCAAGGGGCAGGTAAGAGACAATGATGGCTGGAGCATTCTCACCCATCAATAACGGTTGTCATAGTGCTTGGCTGGGGAACTTGTGGCCTTCCAGATGCTGAATTACCTCTGGTCACCGGCCATGCTGGCTGTGAATCCAAGGAATATGGCAAGGTGACGCAAGCCCTGGAACAGTTCCTTCCTGCCTACGTCTTCCTCTGCATTTGGGGATCAAGACTGAAAAAACAAACTTGTAAGGAAAACCAGCTATTGCTACATGTAAAAATGAAAATGAAGGCAGCTTACATCTTGCTCCAACTCTATGATTCTGTGATTCAGAGCTACTGTTGAATACATAGCTGCAAAGTTATGCACATCTCATCAATTAGTTAATCAGCTTGTGCACCCCACATGGTACTTCCCATGCACAAGTGGGAGGTGCCAGTGGGCCCAGCAAAGCACCATAATTTGCAGAAGTATAATTTTTTTAAGAGAAAAAAACCCACTAGCCCTCCAATCAGTTGTTGCTTGTCCACCCATCTGCAGGTAGTATGCCCAATGACTGAGCATGCTCAGTAGATATGGACTACTGACTGACTGTTGCAGACGGTGGGTGGGTTCAGAAACTAAGGTGGGAGGGGGAATGGAATGGAATAGAGGAGGCTGGCTGGAACACTGAACAGGACCACACCACAGTGCAACATTTTGCTGCAGATCCCATTTCTAAATAACATTAGCAGATACGATGAAATATTAAAAACACACTGTCCAACAACCAGAAACACACCTTGAGAGGTAGGAACCATGAGGGGTTGGACCATGTGAAAAGGCTAGACTGCCATCTATGGGTAGAGATATTGAATACACCATAATTCTTTATTACAGGCTGTGGGGAAAGGATGTGCCATGTTAACAAGAATCTGGGTCACTGAGACAGTCCATTCACATGCTTGGAATTCTTCAACTGTCAGACAGATTCCAGAACACATAGGCATCTTTCACTTTTCCTCGATACAATACAAAATATACATTCACTCTTCCTCTTAGCAAACATTTCTATGCCATGTAACATTTTTCAAATAATTATCTGTTGCAAGATTTGGATTGAAAACTGGCAATGCATGCAGACCTCAACTGTGGAATCTGGTAGCCAGTGTGCTCCACTAAATGATTTTATGCACCATAAATTTCACAATATTCAGTGGGGGTAAGGGTGGGGAAAACCACTTAACTTTTGTGTTTAAATGCTACAATCCAAACAAGCACTTAACTTGGAAGCAAGTTCTATTGGAAATCAGTGGGGCTTCTTTACAAGTAAAATATACTTCAGATTGTGGTGCCTGTTAATAATGTCAATCTGGTTCTCCAGGAAGTGAGGAACTTAAGAACATCAGAAGAGCCCTGCTGGGTGAGGCTAGTGGCACACCTAGTCCAGCATCCTGTTCTCACAGTGGCCAACCAGATGCCTGTGGGAATCCTGCAAGCCAGACATGAGTACAACAGCATTCTGCCCACCTGTGATTCCCAGCAACTGGTATTTAGTGGCCAGGGAAAATGCTCCTCACCAATGACTGGGTCAGGCCTTTGAGAGGAAGACAGCAGAGCTTTTTTAAGTTTTAACTTTTTTAAGTTTTAAGATTTCCCCATTGCAAAGCCCAGGAATGAAGCCCTCATCTAGGGCACTGCATGAGATAGGGTGCAGGCTTAAATAGCAATGCTAGGGAAACTGTTGTGTGACACAGACCTTGGCAGCGAAGTGCCAGGATGTTTGCTAGATAGTGAACGAGTCTGCAACTGAAATTCACTTGCCCTACTTCTTTTGCAGAAACCCTTGAGGCTTTCTTTAAAAAATGCACATCACTGCATGATTACATGTTGTAGCTATTCTTCTCTCCAATAGCTGCCCTTTCGTTTGTTTTGTGTGCATTAACCTGCATTTACATGACATAACTATTCAACCAATAATATTTAACCCTCTACCCATTTTTTTTTAAGGCTATAGTTTCCTCCAACCAGAATCCATGGAAGCTGTAACCAGACGGCAGGAATTGGTTCAGAAACAGAATATTGCCAGGTAGAGTAATTTCAATAGAACTTGGAATAATAATGGGGAAAGGCAGAGCTCTTAATTTTTCTGCTAGTTTTCTTCACTGTCCTACTAGAATGAATTAAGATAGTGGGCACCTTTAACACTTTGACACTCATACTTCACACTTGGGGCTTCCTGGCAGGTTTCCCAGTCATCTGGTTGGCCGCTGTGAGAACAGGATGCTGGACTAAATGGGCCATTGGCCTGATCCAGCAGGCTTTCTTATGTTCTCTTTGTAACCCGTTTGTTCAGTATTTATCCTGGTTTGCTTGCACAAAGTTTACATGGTGTTTAGACTATGTCTTGTCTTTACTGAACATTTGCTCTGATTTGTTCATGGGGCAGTTATTCATCTTGATTTGCTTGTTGGGTGCTTACATGACTTCTTGTTACTCATTTGTTCATCCCACACATTTCTGAGCATTTCCCCAACACTTTCCTGGGCTTTTTAAAAAAATTGTTCTTACAGTGACAGCACACTTTAACTGCACAACCTTAAAGTTCCAGTATGGACTTGTATCCCTCCTACAAAAGTACTGGCAGTCTATCCTAAGTATGAAGTCAGCTAAGCAGTATTATTGGGTTTGTGGGCTGGAATTGGTTAAGAGTTTCAACATGACTCCTCTTTAGGCATTCAGTATGAATCCATGAAGGTGCTCTCAGGCACAACTGGGCGAGCCTGCCCCTTAGACGCTGAAGCATATATCAGCCATGCCCCCTGGCCAACAGAGTCTGCATTAATCTGAAGGGGGCCCTATGCACACTGAGCTTCCTCCATGGGGAAATGAAGCATGCTCAGTTGGGAAGGGGGCATATAAGTTGCGTCAATGTTCAAGCATGAGAGCTACTCTTTGTTTTCCAGCTTTGGTGAAGTTATCATGTGATTGCCATATGCTGAGCTCACATGAACAGCTGCATTATATAGAGTGGCTCTCTCAAGGCCTCAGGCAGAGAAGGCTAAATAGTTCATCTCCTTTTATGCATTCCTCATTGCTTATACCATGTTCGTTGCATAGGATGGAGATGGAAATGAATGCCATTTTCCAACAAAAAGAAATAGAGAAAGCTCACCGCAAAGGATTGTTGGGGCTGGAAGGCCCCTTTCTTTATCACGGCATGCCGGCTAGCCCAGTTGCTTTCCGAGGGAGGCACAGGGTACCCGAGGGCCATCTTCCTAACGACTTGTACGTTCATCGTACTACTCTTGATGAACTTCATGGCAACACCATGGTGATGGCCACGAGCCCATACCCACCCGTCAGCACTCTGCAAAGAGAGCGAGGCCGTCGGCCTGGCAGAAGAGCTGGGAATCACAAAGCCACCGAGTGTAACACCAATGGCATCAAGAGCCAAGCAGAGGACAAGAGCATAGACCCTTCCTCCGCAACCGCTGAAGAAGAGAAAGACGACAAAAAAGAAACAGAAGCGGAGATGCTGAGCAAGCATGAACAGAACAAGGTCCAAGCAGAGCCTTCTGCTGCAGCCACCAAAAATGACAAGGAATACGAGCATGGCTTGAGAAAACACTCTGGCAGCCATGAAATGCCCAGCGAAGCAAATGGGTGCAGCAACGGAAATGAGAAAGATCCCAACAGTTCTTGCACAGCCTTTGATGAGAAGTACACTTATCCGTCAGCGTTCACATTCTCTGCTCTGCCATATGGCTTCTCTGTACCCAGCAACCCACTGCTACCATCAGGTAAGTTAAATTTACCTGCATTTCACACTTTGGAGACCTTCTTTAAAAAGTGAAAGGGCAAAAATGCACCCGTTTTCTGTGTTTAGCACTGAGCTGTACATGGGCGCCTGCTTTTTCAAAACCTCACCTGAAAGCCATGGACATAGCCAGGATTTAAGTTGGGGGCGGGCGGATCACCCACCTATCATCCTCCTCTGTCTTGCAGATTCGGAATGAAATGTCTCAACAACAGTTGTTTTAAATTTTCTTTTAACCCCAAGTGCTCATAAATACCTGTCAAAATCTTTCTACAATTTCTACTTTTAGTTAAGTATTTTTATCTACTTGATGGTGGGGCAGCTGCCCCCCCCCCCCCGCCTATGCCCAATGTGAAAGCCTTAGGAAAGGATTTTATTGGGACAGTGGTGACAGTAGAAGTATAGGTAATGAAGGATGGGGAACATTTTTTCCACCCATAGGCTGCATTCCCTTTTGAACAACCTTAATGGGGGGGGGGGGTTTGCTAGTGGTGGATGGGAGCAGAGACAAAAGGTAGGCAGAGCAATAAATGTAAATTTTACCTTTTACAGTAGGTTAGTTTCCACCCACTCACACATGGCTCTCTGTCCCCCCATCCAGGCAAGCAGCGGGTATTATCCTAATTTAAGGACATATTCCAGCCAGGCATAAACTCTCAAGGAGAATGACCTGGGGAGAAGCAAGTGGCGGCGGCAGTGGCGGCGGCTGGGGAAACAAGTGGCCCAAGGGTCAGACAGAGAGACCTGGAGGGCAGCATTTGGCCTCCAGGCCAGAGGCTCATAATCTCTGGAGTGTGGGATGTAGAAGGGAATGGCTGGAGACGTAGGAGGAAGACAGGTAGCAACATGCAGTGCAATTCTGCCACTTCAAGAACTAAGCTTTTTACAATAACTACAGGAAGCTTTCTTTTTAAAAAAGTAATCTATTTTTTTCAGGAAATCTAAATTCTGTGTTACATATAGGTTGTGTGTGAAATCCATATGCATGGAATCATAGGTGATAAGGAACAATGGTGATACAGAGTATTGTCATGGATAAACTAAAAGCTGCATCGAAACTGTGTGCAGTGACCCATTTTATTCAAAGCATGACCAGAAAAGGGGAGGCAGAATCCTGGAACCCTGAGGGGATCAAAAACAGAAGTCAGGAGAACTAAGTCCCCCTCCCCTTCATCATGCTCTGCTGCAAATCATCTTGTTCCAAGATTTCTCTGAAGAGGAGAAATGGCTGTTGTGGTTACTTTACACACAGCTTTAGTGTAATATCTAATTTAACCCCTAGCATACAACATAAATTCAAAACCTGCACGTTAAGATTTGATTTGCTTGCCACTCACTGAATGCAAAAACTATTTTTTGCTTCCATTCCCATAGCCACTTCCAGCCTGATTCTGAATGGAGAAGACATTTCTGCCATTGAAGATATCCGCAAATGGACTGTTGAAGACGTATACAGTTTTATCATCAGCCTTCCAGGATGTTCAGACTATGCACAGGTTATTGCAACAGTTGAGGTTTTCTTAATGAGAATGATGGTTCTTGGAGGCTTGACTTCTTTTATTTAACCAACAAACTTCACTAACAACAAAAAGAACTCTGGTGTAAGAACTGTAAGGAAAAGGAAGAAAAGCATAGGAAAATCCAGTTGCATTCAGTTCTCATAAGACTCAATGGGAGTTACAAAAAAGATATTTCCTTTCGGCCTGTTCCTTCCCAAACCATTCCCCTTAAAGTAATAATATAGGTTGAATTCAGGTAGTCATAAAGATTAAATAATTGTTTAATCTTCTACAAAGGGATCTATCAATGGTTTTAAAATATGAAATTGTTGGCTAAGGTTCAGCCAAAAACAAAGATGTTTAAGTCTCATTGGTTTCAGTGGGAGTGTGAGAAACAGGCTTAAGCTGCCCTCTGAAATTTATGGGTCTTAATTTAATCGAGGTTTTGCGGAGTTGTGCCCCTACATTTTTGTATATTTTGATTAAAACATAATTAAAAAAAAAACTACTTAGAAGTACTTGCCATGGAATAAATGTTCCAATAGTGTGAAGAAGAGCTAAAGCTAAAGCGAAGAAGAGCTAAAGCATTATTTACATTGGCACAGCAAATGATCAAAGAGTACCTGATTGTTAGTAAAGCTAAGCAGGTCCAGACCTGGTCAAAACCTTGGATGGGAGAGTAATAGGAACTCCATGCAAGAAGAGCATTGAATGGCTGGGGTAGCCAGTCTGGTACCCACCAAATGTTGTTGGACTCCAGCTCTCATCAGCATAGTCAATGGTCAGAGACCATGGAAGTTGCAGTACAACAATATCTGGAAGGCATTACATTGGCTCTCTCTGGGGTAACTAGGGAACCATTGGCTAAATTCCTCTCTGAGGGATACCTCTAATGGACACCAACCAAGAGGCACAGAGAATGAAATGCCTGTGGCAAGAAAATGTATTGGTAGACTACTAATAAGATGCTTGCATTGCAGGGGGTTGGACCCTGGTGGTCCCTTCCAACTCTACAATTCTAGTAGAAGTTGTGAGCTGTGGCATAGCCTAGCCACCTCCATTCGCTCACTTCTGAAAGTGACACTCCAGGAAAACTAATTGTTGAGATTTGGACAGGTTACAATTTAAATCCAAAACATAAACTAATCAGTAAAATTAAGTTATTTTTGGGCTGTCGGTCTAAGATCTCCCACATCTAAAAGTGGAACTTTACCTATCAAAATCCAGTCAAAATGTGTGGGATGTGAAACACAGGAACAGTCAATTACAACATTCCTAGAGTGTACATGTTTAGACAAGGGGAGGGATGTTTGTCCAGCCAGCAGGTAAACTTCCTGTTTCCCTCGGAGCTGGGACAGACTTCCTCCGCGTGTGACTAGAGGTGGGTGTGGCCTCACCTGTGAAGGTAATGACAAAAGCACAGGGCAGGGGCAGCCATCTCTCTCTCTCTTCTCTTCCTTCGAAGAAGCAACATCTATTAAGCTAAAGATGCCCTCTTGGCTCCCAGCCAAGAGAGGACAAAGGAACTATCTTCTTATAAGATGGATACCAAATGTATATTACTTTATTAAGCCTAAGTCTTCCTTTCTGGGATCTGATGTGAACAGAATGTGAGTAAACCCTTTTTATACTTTCGTAAAGGACTGTGTCATGTCTTGTATTTTAAGAGGGAATAAAGGGGAAATTACCAGAGTGATTATTATAGAGGTTCTAGTGAACCTGAGCAAACGCTACGGTTGCAAACTTAAGATAAAGGGGAATGTTTTACTCTGCTGATATTTTGGGAACTTGTTAACACAAGTTGAATAAGGATATAATCAGTCAATATATCCTCTCCTGCATCCCTGTACATTCCCACAAAATGAAATGTTCCGGCACTATTTCTACTCAGACTTTGGTGAATCTCTGAGTGTAGAGTTGCACAGGTATAGGGACAGCATTTGGAATACTTTTCTACAATACCAAAACTCTGGATTTGGCACACTGATGAAATAATTAAAAGGGTGCTGTTGATTTATCCTGGTGACTGTGATGTATCATTAAACAAATATATTTTCCTCTAGTTAGAGCATGTTTTTGCTACTTTTGATTTGGTAATTGCCACAATGTGGAAAAATTGAAAAGTGTTTTCACCAACCACATTTTCCTTTTTGTTAAAGATATTTAAAGATCATGCCATTGATGGAGAAACCTTACCGCTACTCACAGAAGAACATCTTTTGGAAACAATGGGATTAAAACTTGGACCTGCATTAAAGATTCGGTCTCAGGTACAGCCAGTAGACATAGTGAAAATCAAAATATGGAATGAAAGATGTGTCCTAGAAAATGTGTGTATGTCTAGCATTTTCACTCTCTTGTTGTGGCTTGTGTTGAGCTCTCTGCCTGACCCCAAATGATAGGCAGGAAATTATTTCTGTAACATTTTAAATTCACAACATACTCTGCTGTTTAAAAATGTAACTGGACATAAGACTAGACAGATCTGCTTAAAAAGGCTGGGATATTACTGAGAATACGGAGGGTATCTTAGTGATATCCACATCTGGCTCAAACACTGAGATGCATGCATCTCCACAGTAGGTTTTCAGGATATGATTAAAGAACAGCTTCTATGCTCTTGGTTCATTGTTTCCACACCCAACTGGAAGTGCAAAAGTGGAACAAGAGACCCAGAGAGTCACTAGCACAACATGAAGTTCAGAATCCAGTAGCATTCCAAGACTCACAAAATAAGGCTGAAACTGCCCTGAATTTTAATAGCAAGCATAGCTAGAAATATTTAACCTAGAGACTGAAACATCACTGAGTGTGCATTGCAAAGCCAATGTTGGAATAGTTAAAATTAGTCCAGTCCAGTAAAATTGACCAAAAATCCCATTTACAACATGGTTAACAATAAAACCATGTTTAACAGATTATTACAACTGGGAAAGGTACATGATGTACAGGATTTAGAGCGAAAATCCAATATGTCTCCCATCTATACAACACAATGTGCATGTTGTACAGTATATGCCAATGTCATCAACACTGGCTGTGTGTATGTGTGTTAAGACTGCACTCTAACTTTTATGCAGCACACACATTTGGTAGCCCACATATGATTAAACTGACTTCCAAAACCAAAAAAGAGACGTGTAAATGTTTTTAAAAGAAGCAGCTACCCCCTTTCCTTCCTTCCCCAGACTAGTAAAATATTGTTTACTTTAGCCTTTATTTCTCTGGCTGTTCTTTTAAAGAAAAAAGGTTAATAAAAATCCACTTCCCTTTTATCTATACAAACAATTAAGATTTAGTGCAAGTCCATCCTACATACCTATCTTCTGTCAGTTTGAATTAACCTTATTGGTCTTGAAATACTGTTGTTTTTCATTTTAATCATTGTGCAGCTCTTATTGTCTCCTCAGCTTCTCTCTCCCTTCCTCTCTTTAACCTTATCTGATCAAATCCATGACTTGCACTATTGATGGCTCAGAGCATGATAAATGGCAGTACTTGCAGAGAAGGAAAACACTGAACTATTAAGCAGGGGTGAAGGAAGGGGGTGCGGTGGGGACGGTCCGACCCGGGTGTCACCACTGAGGGGGGTGACAAAATGGTGGGTGGCACTCACAGCGGGGCCTGCAGAGCGCCCGAGCCACGCGTCTCTCCTGGGAGTGACGTGGTGGCTTGAGTGCCCGCAGGCTCCACACTGCCCCAAACAGTTTTCCCTCCACCTCTCCTTCAGCTGTAGGGCGGCTGAGTGGGAGGAGGCAGGCAGACTCCTCGGAGGCCCCACGGAGTGTTCTGCTTGCTCCGCTGCTGCTATTAAGTGCCACTTTTCCTTTTTCAATATAAATTGTGCCAAAGCTCTTCAGCCATGCCTAGATTTGGAGGAGAGGGAGAGTCAATGGAAGACATCCCTGATTAATTTACTAGTCCAATTTGCTGCCGTGAAATGGCTGGATCACCCAGACCTAGAAGGCCCAAATGTCATGTCCTTATCAGTCCTGTGGACAATTTGCTATAGAATGTATGTGTAAAGTTAAGCTGGGCATCAAATGTAATCATTATTTTTAAAAGTAATTACTGTAATTGCTTATCTCTCTAAAGGTGTCCCGGCGTCTGGGCAATGTATTCTACATGATGAATCTTCCTTTGTCCATGCCCACTCCATCTGCTGCGGGCAAGACTTCTGAACCTCCTCCAGATATGCCATTGCCTCTTCAGTGCAACAGTCCTCACGATGCTCTGACCAGTCCTTGCTCCCAGGACCCTGAAACTTCAAAAACAGTTGAACAGATTGTTGCGGAAAGCAGGGAAAATACATCTGATGTAGTTGGAGCTCAGACCGATTTCCAGATGATCAACTACCAGAAAACTTGAAGCAAGTGACACAGTAGAACAGGCAGTATAATGAAGCCAGTGGATTTGTAAAAAAAAGTTTAAACTTTGGAAATGTGAAGTAACCTGTGTTCAATACAGTTTATTAAATTTATTTTTTTAAAGAACTGAAATCTGCGCAATTTATTTAGCAAACATGAATGCATCAAGGGAGTTTTCCTAAGTCCCCAATAGGAACTTTGTATGGGAAGCTTTGTATACTGCTGGCCTCCTGCTCCACTACTGCCCTTAATATTCCTGGGGGTGTGTGCTAAGGGCAAGTGGGAGCAGATCAGAAGAGGTATAGATTCTCCCAGGATGATAGTCCATCAAGTAGGTTACAACTGTAAGAACAGGAGGCTCTGCAGATATTATACTTGTTCTCTTCTTGGTCCTCTATCTATTTTGTTGGACTGCCAACAGGGAAAACAAAACATTATAAAAACAGGAACAAGTAAAAACTGGAATTTTGAAGCGATAGATCCAGTCTTATGGGTCAGGGAAAGCCTGGGCAAATAAAAGTCTTCACAAGGCATCTGAAGCAATGAATAGATGGTTTGCTCCAGAAGGATGTGGAATCCTTTGGGAGATTGCTTGGAAGAATATAGAGAGAAAAATGGACAAAAAATCCCTCCCTCCTTCCCGTTAGCAGGACCTTACACAACACTGCATCCTTTTTCACAAACAAAAGGGACCTTCTAAGGATACAAACAAGGACACCTTCTGTCTGGTGAACCCACAATTTTTACGCTGGATATTTGACTCACGTTCAGAGTTGCTGTGTGTCAACAATTGGTTCAGCCTCCTCCTGTCACTGGCCATTCAAAAGTTCTATGAAACTATGCAAAATAATTAGGATAAAAATAAAAACAATAAAATGATGATGTATTTTACAAGCATTCTCCACAAGCTTTAGAAGGATAAGGGCATTGGAAAAATGTACAGAAACCCATCAGGAGAAAGCAAGCTAAACTGCAGTACAGACATGTTTTGTTTTCCTAAAAAGAAATATATTCCATTTATTATTATTATTATTTTAAGTTGCCTAAGAATAACTGCTGGAAGTGAGTTGTCAAAAGACGTTACAACATATGAAGACTTTGTTCTTTTAAACAATCCAGTCTACCACCACCTTGTATTTACATCACTGCATCTGCCAGCAACATCACTGTGGTTTTAAACACAAATTGGTAAGAGCATTTGCTCACTCAAAATGGGTAAATATGTTATTAAGTTACTGTAACTGACAATTCTAATATTTTATTTAGTTTGTGGATATACCGTATGCTGTTATTTCAAGTGGTACATCCTTTTTTGTCTTTGTCTCTGTAAATAAGGATTATTCATTAGGCTGTTCACCACAAGGCGGTTCAGGAACAGGACACACTTATTCAGTTGTGAATTCAGCCTCTGCTAGTCCCCTACCAGTCTATCATGACCATGCTATTTCTTTGCTTCTGGCTGAGCTACTTACAGTTGGTGGCTTATGTTTTCTGTACTTGCTGGACTTGAGGGTCTCAAAGAATGTTGCTTTGTGGCCTGCTATAATCATTTCCCCCTCTGAACTGATATAAACAAAACAATTTTATTACAAGGATTTTAAACAGAACATGGGCTCTCTCTTTCAAAGGAAATTGGCACTACAAAAGTTACCTGATTATTGTGCTGCTCATAGAAGAGTGACCTCATGGAAGAGTGAGCAAAACAGTACCTATGCCTTTGCTTTTGAAGTAACATTTTTTTATCTGGAAAAGCTTCATGAAAGGTTTTTGGTTCATTATTTCCAAATAATGATGAAATCATGAGGAAAGGGAGGTTGAATACAGATCTACTTACAGCAGGGATAAGAAACCTTGTGGCTCTCAAAATGTTTTTGGACTATAACGTTTATCACCACTGCCCATACTGGCTGGAACCAATGGGAGTTAGAGTCTAACAACATCTGAAGGGCCACAGGATTCCCACCTCTGACTTACAACCTTTTCTTTCTCTCTGAAGAAGAGTTTTAAGATTATTATTATTACATTTGTATGCTGCTTAATGTGGAAATAGCTTTCAAGTGTTTTACAAGTATAAAGCCAATTACACATACATTCACATATAAACATCCATATTTAACATATGCAAGAAAACAATCCAGTTGAAACAATACATCAATTAAAACAGGTGACTTAGGTCAATAGATCAAAGGAATGCCTGTGTAAACAGGCTCATCTTCCATTCTTCTTTTCAAATGTTTTCATTTCATGAGGAATTGCATTTAGAAATCTTGGGAGTTGTGTGCAAGGACATGCAATTATTTTCTGCCCGTCAGGTCTACATGAAAAGTAAGAATACAGGAAAGCTAAGAACCATGTTCCATTAGTCGTAAGTATTAAGTTTGCAGTAAGGGAATGGGCATCAAGTGGCTTACTTAGGAACACTGGAAACTGCCTTGTTCTGAGATAGGCTATTGGTCCATCTAGCTTGGCTTGTTTACACTAACTGGCAGCAGCTCTCCAGCGTTTCAGACTAGGGGCATTCCCAACCCTACCTGGAGATGCTGGGGGCTGAACATGGGACCTTCTGCATACAAAGCAGGTACTCTGCTACAAAGCTATAACCCTAAAGGAGATACCACAGCCCCGTCCTTAAGTCTTTAACAGCAAGGCAAGCATTATATACAGTGGTCAAGCAAGACCAAGAGACAGAAGCTGCAAACTACACTTTATTTATATACATGCTACCTGTCAGGCACCACAGTTGTGCATTTTTAACAGTTGTGGAATATTTTATGGTTTCTCCAAAGTCGAGAACAATAAATATCAATATATTGTTTGCTATTCTCTGGGGAATTACCAAGAGCAAGTACTTTTTAACGTAAATTTCCACTGTCTAACCTAGACAGATATTTCAACAAGGTTGTTGGGTTTTAATCAGTTACTTGAGTAAGCTCTTGTAACCACTTCCCGTTACAACTGTTGCTTCAGTTAAAAACCTGCAATTCTTATCGCACTGTATTCCTTCCTGCCCAGCAACAATACATCTCTAGAATGTGAACATTCCTACAATAAACTGCAATGGTTAGGAATAAGCTTTTACATGGGATAGATATTCTATTGCTGTAGAGAATCTCTACAGAGAAATCAAGATTTTTGTTCAAAAACCTGATGGCTAGGATAACAGAAGAACTACCCTATCATCTCTATGAATATTAATTTATTTGTAACTTTTTCTTTACCACCCTTTCTTTAAAAATCAAAGATGATTTACAACACATAGGGTTTAGGATCTAGTGGCTCTCTGACTGAGCTGGTAGGTTCTGGGGTAGCCAGGCTCTGCTGGTGTAATTCCTTAACTGTGGCTCAGCCAGAGATACACTGACATATTTTCCCCATCTCAGATGAGTCAAGCCCTAGCTGATTTTAAGCTGCCACAAGCACTGCAAGAAGGTGTTCTGGAGGTTCAGTGGGACTGGGAACAGAGAGTGGGAAGTTCATGTGACCTGGGTACTATGGTGTCAGTGGCAGCCCATTCCATTTTGCCTCCCGAGGCCAAATGGGAAGGTGCCCCCCCCCCGCCTACTGGGGTCACATGGCTGCAGCTTGTGGGTTCTTGGTGAGATCTTGTGAGAGGTCGGTGCGATCTTGCAGGAACCTGGAAGCCACATCTCCCTGGCTCTGGCAGCAGGGGACAGAGTGTCCTGCAACATGGGAGACTTGAGAAACCACAGCAGTGACGAGATCTCGCAGAAGTTCTATGAGATCTTGCTGAAAGCAGCTTTTCAGGGCCGGCCAAACACATTTTTTGCACCTGAGACAAACCACAAAATGGCACCCCCTCCTTTCAAGGGAAGAAGGGGTGAGCAAACACCTACATCAGAATCTGCTGTCCCCGCGGATCCTGCTGCCCGATGCGGTTGCCACACCTTGCCTCATGGGTGGGCAGGCCCTGCCTTGGATCTGGCAAAAAGGATGGTGTTCAAGTCAAATGCTATTTTAAAGGTTCAGCCACCAGCAGCCCCTCCTTCAGGAGTTAGGAACAGGCATGTACATTGCACCATCCTGTTTTATTCCAGCTTCTCGTGTACATGGATTTTTCTACCAGCAAGCCTACCAAATAATGGTAACTTTAACCCTGAGGCCTAGTTTTAGCACTTATGCTTTCATATTTTAATTTAATTCGCTTGCTTTTACCGACACTTCGATTAGCATTTTTTTTGACTGTTCAATGTCTTTTGTTCCAGTAGCCAGCGGTATATAAATTTGGTTTAATAACCAAAACAAGTAAAAACGCCGCGAAGGGCGACGCGATGACCCAGCGTCCCCGAGCGGCAGTTGCTGTGGGGAGCAGCGGCTTCCCCTCAGGGACAGACGCCCTCTTGAAACAAAAAAAAAAAATTTCTTTCCAGTAGCACCTTAAAGACCAACTAAGTTAGTTCTTGGTATGAGCTTTCGTGTGCATGCACACTTCGTCAGATACACTGAAATAGAAGTTGCCAGATCCTTCTATATAGTGAGAAGGTGGGGAGGGGTATTACTCAAAAGGGTGGTGGGAATGGGTGGTTGGCAGATAGCTGAGATGAGCCTGTTGACGGCTCTTAACGACTGCAATAGGTCTTACAGGAAAAAGCAAGGGGTGAGAAGGTGAAAAATGGCTTTGTCATGTATAATGAGATAAGAATCCAATGTCTTTGTTCAGACCAGGTCTCTCCATGGTTTTAAGTTTGGTAATGAGTTGCAATTCAGCAGCTTCTCTTTCCAGTCTATTTCTGAAATTCCTTTGTAGTAATACAGCTACTTTGAGATCTTGTATAGAATGTCCTGGGAGATTGAAGTGTTCTCCTACTGGTTTCTCTGTCTTGTGATTCTTGATGTCCGATTTATGTCCGTGAATGACGCCCTCTTGGTCATTCACACCTTCAGGCATATTCAACACCACGCCATCCCAGCACATGCAATAAGAAGCGTGAGGGAAAAATAAGTCGCACACAATTTATTCTGAAGCGCCGCATAGTGTTTTGTTTCAACCCTCTCCCTCAGCGCCCCCGTTGCTCCCCACCTGCCCTCAGCGCCCCTCCCTTCCCGGGCGCGAAGAAAACCGGAGGGCGGGAAAGAGCCCGGCAGACGCCACGCGCCTCGCCGCCCTCCTTTATCCTCCCCTCCCCTCCCCTCGAGTTACATAATAGCTCGCGCGGCCTCTCGCGAGGTTGCCGGCCGGCTGTCCCTCCCTCCCCTCCTCCCGTCCCTGTGTCTGTGCTTCCCTTTCTCACTCACTCACACACAGACAAAATCTGCCCCCCTTCTCCTCCTCTTCCCAGCCCCCCTCCCCGCGCTCGCCTCAGCCCCACGTCACCGGGAGACCAGACGGGGACAACATGGCGGAGCGGAGGAGACACAGGAAGCGGATTCAGGTACCTCGCTCGCTCCTCTCCTCGCCAACCGCCGGCGGGAACCGCTTCCCTTTTTATCGCCGTCCCCCCCGCCTTCCACACGGACTCCCCCTCCCCTCAGTGCCTCTTGTGGTAGTTTCGCCTTCCTTCTTTTCGGCCTCTTTTATTCCCTCTCTTCTCTCGCCCCCCCTCCATCTTCCTTTCGCCACAGGGCCAGCCACGTCACTGCTCTCCCCTTCTCTTCAGGGCATCTCTCTCTCCCTCCCCCCACCCTCCACTCGCGCCTCTTTCCTTAGTGGGAGACGGATGGGCGCTCCAGTCCCGCATTCCCACCCCACCCTCCAGTAGCTCCATACTGAGCAGATGTCTCTCCTCAGCCCAGGATGTCTATCTGCCCTTTTCACCCCACCAAACACCTCCTCCCCCACCCACCCCACACACAGAGCAGCCCCTAGGATGGTGACACAGGACTATGGGGCACCCCAGCTCCAAACGCCAGGACGCAGCTGCTCCTTCTGCAGGCGCTGTGCCCCGAGGGAGATATCACTCGCGAGCCCCTCTCCCATCTGCGCCTCCCGCCGTGCTCTTTTTGGGTGCGTCTTGACGGTGCCCCACCTACAGTCCCACCACGACTCATCCTTTCCCCATTTCTGTTATGCGGTTCGGATGGTTTTCCCTCCGCAGAGGGGCATCCCGTCGCATTTCTTGGCTATGTGGTTCGAAGCCTAGTGTTCCCCCAAATGGCAGCCCGGCACTCTTTTCCAGGCTCACCCTACAAACAGTATAAACGTTTCTACCATCACAACAGCTGTTTGCAATCATCTTTCCACTGTTAATTCTCTACACACCCACACCCCTTATTGCACCATGTTGTGGCATGGAACTACCCCCCCCCAAAACCCCCCACTTCATTGCCAAATGTACCTGTGAAACCCTAAGGGAATTCCCCAATAAACTGGCTTCTCTTTATACCAGCATAGTAGGCGATCTACTTCACATACATCTAAAATATAGCCTTAGCATGCATGGTTATCACACATACAACCTGTAACTGTGAGAATTTCCTATTTGGTGAGCACTATACTTAATGCTGTTTAATCACCTCTGCATCATGTGGAGTTTGCTTGTTGCATGCTAGTGGGTGCCACCCTGTTGCATTGCAATATCAGTTTTTCACTTCTGCTCAATCCTGCTAATTCTAGCACGCTCGCTCATTTACACGACCTGTATTCATTATCATCTTCTGCGATGCCCTTAGGTTCACAGGCATCCTCACACACACCTAGAAGAGTGTTTCTTCTTGGATGTTCCAGATGTAGTGACAGCATATGAATGAGTCACTTTTTCTGCAGTCAACTGCAGTAATTATTTTTGGTAGTCTCATTATGAGAGGAAGGGAAGGGAAGTTTTTCTCACTTCAAAGCTATGCTATAAAGTCTTCCGCAATAGATGACATATGTTAGGTATGCTACATAGCTATGTGCTCTGTAGTGAACAAATATATCTTTAAAAGTATCTGTGTCAATGAAGCTGTGCTATGTTTGTTAAGGTTATTTAATTCAATATCTTCCAAAACTTGTTCAAATGTGGAAAGGCCAAATAGTGACAATATTGATAAAAGTTTAACTTATATTGCGTTCAGGGTAAGAATTTGTAAAGAATATTAACACTAGGTGGACCATTTGTTTTTACAGTTAACAACGCTTGGCAAAAACAAGATATGATATTATTAGCAGTTATAATTTTGTGCAGCCTAAGCATAATGTTTATTTGATTGTAATAATTATGCCAACAGATATTTGAGAAATGTATTCTAAAATATTCATGGCCAACTTGACAGCTACCATCCTGTCTCATTGTGGCTTTGGTAAAACTATTCACCAAACCATAAAGATTGTGAATGAGCTGCAGACACACACTATATACCTCTCTTCCTCCTGTTTTTTTTAAAATTCTGAAATTTCCTCCCCCTCATTGCCTCCAAAATGTGAGGCTTCTCTCAACACCTCCCCAATTAATATATAGTCTAAAGAAGGTTTAAACTGTAGGACAGTTTGAAGCCTGAGTTACTCACAATTAATACTAAAAATAATCTTGCATGTTATCTAGGTTATAGGAGCTCTTCAGTATTGGAAAAGATTCTTTAAAATATTGTTTGTTGTTTTTACATGCCAGCGGAGATAACATTTCACAAACTGTTCCTAGATAAAGCTGAAGTAATCTCTTGCAAATGTTTATGGACCTTTGCTTTTGAGTGTCACAGTATGAATATGTTGCATCTTTGATTGCCAGGACATTGATCTCATGCAAAACATTTACTGACAGCTTTGGATACTTAGCATATGCTTTATTAGTAATATGCTAGTTTAGTGTGCAATACATTGTGCAGTCATCTCTTTCTAAATATATTTTGTTTGGGTGCTGGATGGTTTAAAATTTATTTAATGAGGGAAAAACTAGTTCAAATAAGTTTATATCAAATAGTAACAGCAATTATATCTCTTCAAGAGTAGCACTATTTCTTGAATTATGCCCAGTGCCACAACTATTGGGGGGGGGGGGCTAGCTGGGTTTCTCCCCCCAAAGGGTGCCATTGAGGCTCCCAGCCTGTTTGTGCATGTGTGTACACAAATACACATGAGGGGTTCCAAACCAGGTCTTTGACCTGGGTGAAATAAAGCCTACCTAGTTTTGCCCCTGATTACGCCATTTCCTTTTGCCACTTTTCTAATATTTCTATACAGTATTTCAGTTTAAACACCGCGATTGTCACGTTGCTCTGTTCAAGGTTTGTAATATATATATAGCAATTTTATATTTTGTTTGGTGTCATAATGAATAGCAGGCTGATGAATGATACTATCATAAATTCTTAATAGCTACACCTGGAGCAATAGCACCAGAGGGACAGTGACTGAGAGATGTAACTGTATTGGAATCACAGAAGTAAAACAAATACAGATCTCTGTATTAGTATAATTATTTGTATAACTAAAACTGGTGTCGTAATACACTTCTGATGGTCTTGGTTAATGAAAACTGAAGTTTTCCTCTGTATCACATTTGTGGCCACATTGCCATTAATTGACATACTACAGTAGAAAAATCCATCCCATCAAAAATTACAGTGGTACCTCAGGTTACATACGCTTCAGGTTAAAGACTCCGCTAACCCAGAAATAGTGCTTCAGGTTAAGAACTTTGCTTCAGGATGAGAACAGAAATCGGGCTCCGGCAGCGCGGCAGCAGCAGGAAGCCCCATTAGCTAAAGTGGTGCTTCAGGTTAAGAACAGTTTCAGGTTAAGTACAGACCTCCGGAACAAATTAAGTACTTAACCTGAGGTACCACTGTAGTCATATATATTGAGCACCTTCACTTAAGATTTAAACTTCAGACATTTTCATTTCTGTCTTGAAAGAACAGGATATATGATTTACAAACATGATTGACTCAACTCTCAAGTCATTTAAGTTAATTTGGTTCTTGGAGGGCAGTTCATCTCACAAGCGGGGAAGTTGGTACAAAAAATGCTCTTTAAGAACAGACTGTGCGTGCCAGCTTCTTGCATGGGTAACTATGTTAAACTGACCTTTGCTTCAAGTTTCTCTGAAGAAACTGTAAAAACAGCTGTGGCAAACAAAGGCAACACTGGTATTGGGTAGCTATTTTCTGTTGATAAGAGACTGGAGAAGCCAAGGCAACATGATCTCTGCCTCAAATTCACAACACTTCCGCAGTTATCACGTGCTTATTAGTCTGAAAGAACCAAAACCTTGTCACCTGGAAAAGTAGGCAGTGGTTGCTTGGACAAGGAAGGGAGCTACATGCTCTTCTTCCTATCTCTGCATTCCATTTTAGAGATGTGATCAGGTGCCCTTGGTGCAGTTGACCATGTCCCCTGTAACCATCACTTACATTCAGCTGTTTACCATAAGCACAGCTATTCGTGTGCAAGTGCTTTTGTGTGCAAGCCACTTTCCGATTCAAGCGAAATCTGTTATATGCAGTGCTGCTGAGAGTCAGGCACAGAGGTACTGGACCCTCAGTCAGCAGGCCCTCCAGTTGCTGAGTTTTCATTTTTTAAAAAAATGTCTCTAGACTTAAGTTGTGGAGCAAAATGTGCAGGCAGCCTTCTATGCAGTTTCTGTGAGATGAACTATATTTTTAGTGCAGTGGTATGGTAGGCAACTTTGTGATGGAATATATATGGAAATATATATATAGGACAGACATTGTGTTCTGTTGATTCTTTATAGGTTGTTGATTGGACCCTAGAAATCTAATAAATTGCTTGCATATGGGCTTTAGTGAGTAATGCAAGAGATGAAATTAAATTACATATGGTTATATGTTCAGATGAGCAGTGGTGATCTACCGTGGGCCTGATCCAAACCAGTTCAAGCTTAAACTTGTTAACTAGAACCTATTCCATACCAAATCCAGGGAATCTCACCCATTTCTTTTTTGTTTGTTTGTTTTTTGTTTTTAGAATGTAGATTTTTAATATTGCGTATTGTGTGGAGTGCCTTTGGACACAGAGACCATTTATAAAATATTTTGCATTCAGAAAAGAAATACAGTTAGTCCTAAAGCAGAAAAAAAGGAAAAAGGCTCCCCATTATTTATTTGTTCGTTTATTCATTACATTTATATCCTACCTTTTTTTCTAAGGAGCTCAAGGTGCTGTACATGGTTCTCCGCCTTCTCATTTCTTCCACAACAACCCTGTGAGTTAGGCTAGGCTGAGAGATAGTGACTGGCCCAACACCCAGTGAGCTTCATGCTCAAGTGAGCTTCAGCCGCCCCCCCCTTTTTAACTCTGGTCTTGTAGGTCCTAGTTGGACACTCTAATTACTGCACTGCACTGGCTCTCTAAGTAGGTAGTTAGTAGTCTATCATGTTAATTACATGAACTGAGAGTATGCTGAAAAAAACTGCTAATTGTATTTTTCTAATGTGAGCCTCTGTGCATAACAAGTTGCCTACCTTTGACGTACAAACAGTATTTTCCAAGCAAGTGTAATTAAGTGTCGGAGACAGCAAATTACAGAAACGACTATTGTTTTAGTTAGCCTATCATATTGCACCATTGCTAAACAGCCCTCTTGCAAAAAGAGATTTTAACATACCAAGGTGAACGTGTAAGAATTTAAGATATGATGACATTGGTTCCTTATTTGCATAACATTACTTCCTTACCCGCAGTGGCTTGCATAGGGAAAAGAATAGGCTCCCAAGTAGCTTCTAGCAGCTGCTGCTGTTGTCTTTGCTACGACTTCAGAGCAAACGTTCCTTCTTTGCTCAGTGTAGTGGTTAAGGTTTCATCTGGACATACTTTGTTCCACTGGTTCATTTCTGCACAAAGATTTCATGTGGGGATATGAAGATGAGAGTCCAGAGGACACGGCCCCATTCTACCCGCAGCTTCCTTCTGATCTATGTGGAAATGAGGTGCTGGTTTTAGTAATTTTATGGGTATTGGGAGGGATTGGCTTTTTGTAGCTGTTCATATATAATTCTGTCCAATAGACATTCTTTTATTATTATTATTGTTGTTATTGTTGTTATTATTTGGTTTTTATTATTTCATTTTATAATTATATAAATCAGAGAAAACAATTATAACAGATTAAAATTAAAATATGAAAAACAAAACTGTAAAGTAGGCACGTAGAATAAGTTAAAATAACAAAGCCCAAGTAAAGACCATCAACTTCATCAGCTCATCAAGTATAGTACTAGATTTGCCAGGCTTGTGACAAGGGTTGTCTTGAAAATGAAGGTTCCGCTGTGTATGTCACAAAGGAATGCCAAATCTCAACTTCTGCGTTATTCCCCCCCCCCCATTATAACTATATTCCAGAATGATTGGTATGAAGTGTCCAGTTTAAGATTTTTTACTGTTTTCCATTGAGTTGCAGTTACAAGTCATGCTGCCAAGATTATATCAATATTGGTATCTTCAAAAATATTCAGTAACATTAATTTTGGACAAGAAGCAATAGTGTTGGTTTTTTATTAATAATTGTCATTTCTGTCAAAATTACATTCCAAAAATAGTACCAACTAACATTCCCACCATGAACGGTAATAAGTACCAAGTTTATTGCAACCCTTCCAACAATTAGGTGATCTAGAAGGAAATATTTTAGACATTTGCAAAGGAGTGCTATTACTATCTGTGTAATAATTTTAAGGCATTTCCCCCAAGAAAACTGGAAACAGATTTTGAGGTTAATGATTCCCAAGTTTTATTCCAATCATTTGGAAGAATTTGTGTGCCATATCTTTTTAAGGGGTTCCATAGATCCAAAAATTACATTAAGCAATTTAGAAACTAACCCTTCCCCCCTCTTACCCATTAGTTTGATTAGCAAAAATTTCCAGGATTTATCTCTCTTAACATTCTGTAGTTTTTGCAGGACTGATTTTGGACGCTCCAACCTGTTTGCAAAAAGGGAATAAACAGCTGTGTCATCAATAAACTTGCTTCACAGGCTCAACATGATTTTTCTGTCTTGTAGCAGGTGGAGAATGTTCTGTAGCTTCAGCGTGGTTGCTTCATTTTAATAGTTTGTTCAGCCAAACAGGAACTGTCCAGTACTATATCTTTTTTATATTATTTAGCAAGTGTCTATGTGTTTTGACCAGCTTGCATGTTCTTTCCATTCCTTCTTACTACTTAGCTGCCTTGTTGTAGGTGAAACATTAAAAGGTAGAAAACAGAGCTAAATACATTGTTTTAAAATCTTGTTAGTTTTAAGATTCCCTAATCACAACTTTTTGACAGACATTTAGCTACAGCCCTTTCTGTTTTTATTTATTTATTAGCATTTATAGGCTTGCATTACTTCCAAAATATCACACACCAAAGCAGAGTATGAAACCAATTTAAAGCTACAATCATCAAATAAAATAATTTAAATAAAACACCCATCTGGAGTAATGAAGCAGTCAATAGAAACCATAATAATAATTTATTATTTATACCCTGCCCATCTGGCAATTAAAACACCCAATTAGCTGACACCAGAAGCATTTTGTAAGAGCTGGGGTTTTTATTTACTACTAAAATATCAACATTATAGGGACCAAATAGTGGTTCATGTTGTGTTCCCCCACAGAGAATATCAAGCTCTGCACCTTCACAGTTTTGGTTCCCTAAGTGGAGGGGACACTGAGCTTTCCCTGTGAACATGGAGAAACAGGGCAGGAAATGCTCCTAAAGAGATGCAGGACCTAACCTAGACAGATTAAGCCCTTAAAAACAATCACCAGCATGCCCAAAGCAAAAATGCAGCCAGTAAAGATGAGCAATGACAGGAATGACATGCTTTTTGCAACGTGTCCCTGTCAGGTAAACTGCAAACCACCTGCAACTTCTGAACAGTTTTCCAAATTAGCCCTGCATAGAACACATTGTAATTGGCATTATATGACAGAAGTGGCCTCAGTACACTCACCTGTGTTAAGCTGGTAAAATGGCCTCCTGTTATTAGTACTACCACCTGGGAAGCCCTCAATACAAAAGAGTCCATGTTCATTTCCAGACTATGTACCTTGTCATTAAGGGGGAGTATAAAAGGTAACAGTAAGGGTAAAGGTAAAGGACCCCTGGACAGTTAAGTCCAGTCAAAGGCAACTATGGTGTGGGCCCTCATCTCGGTTCAGGCTGAGAGAGCTGAAATTTGTCCACAGATAGCGTTCTGGGTCATGTGGCCAGCATAACTACAGTGGTACCTCGGGTTAAATACTTAATTCGTTCCGGAGATCCGTTCTTAACCTGAAACTGTTCTTAACCTGAAGCACCACTTTAGCTAATGGGGCCTCCTGCCGCCACCACGCTGCCGGAGCCCTATTTCTGTTCTTATCCTGAACAAAGTTCTTAACCTGAAGCACTATTTCTGGGTTAGTGGAGTGTGTAACCTGAAGTGTATGTAACCTGAAGCGTATGTAACCCGAGGTACCACTGTAAAACGATTCTGGCGCAATGGAACACTGTAACAGAAGCCAGAGTGCATGGAAACACAATTTACCTTCCTGCCGCAGCGGTACCTATTTATCAACTTTCACTGCTGTGCTTTTGAACTGCTAGGTTGTCAGAAGCTGGAACAGAGCAACAGGAGCTCACCCTGTCACACGGATTCACACCGCTGATCTTCCGATCAGCAAGCCCAAGAGGCTCAGTGGTTGTTTTTTTTTTTAATAAATTTTTATTGATTTTCCAACATGAATAAGACACTTCACAACTAACAATACATAGACAAACAAACATATAAACACGTATAATTTCATAACCTTTTTTTCCTAAACCTTATTTCAACGACTTCCCCATACCTCCCTTTCTTGCATCCCTATTTTAAACTTTTTCAGCAACCCCTAATTTCAATTACTTATGATTCAATTTCTTTGATCCCTTTTCTCTTACCCAATCATTTATCGCTGCAATTCTGTTTTACATTACCCATGACATTTTAGCACTCATTATTTTTACAACAGTTCTTAAGATAAACTTTAAATTTCTTCCAATCTTCTTCCACCGTCTCTTCTCCTTGGTCTCGGATTCTGCCAGTCATCTCGGCCAGTCCCATATAGTCTATCACCTTCGTCTGCCACTCTTCCAGCGTGGGTAGTTCTTGTGTCTTCCAATACTTTGCTAAAAGAACTCTTGCTGCTGTTGTAGCATACATAAAGAACGTCCTATCTTTCCTTGACACCAATTGGCCTACCATGCCCAGGAGAAAAGCCTCTGGTTTCTTATGAAAGGTACACTTAAGGACCTTCTTAATGAGGCTCAGTGGTTTAAGACCACAGCACAACCTGTGTCCCAAGGGGAAGACATCTAGGGATGACAGAATCACATTTCTCTCCACTTCTCCAAAGCCACCAAATTAGAAAACTGTCCAACATTTTCCCAGTCTTTGAAGTTTCTAAATACAATCAACCAGCTTCATTTGGACACTCTGGTACATAAATTCTGTCAAAAAAAATAAAGCATGGTGGTGGTCAAATATTCTGCCAGCTCTGTTCCCACCTTGTGGTTGCTTCTGCTATGTGTTAGCATGCTGACCTGCTGATAGAGGGAAAGAATCTAGAATAGTGCCCCACTAACAATTGATGTTAGTGGCGCTGTGGGTAAAACCTCAGCGCCTAGGACTTGCCGATCGCATGGTCAGCGGTTCAAATCCCCGCGGCGGGGTGCGCTCCCGTCGTTCGGTCCCAGCGCCTGCCAACCTAGCAGTTCGAAAGCACCCCCGGGTGCAAGTAGATAAATAGGGACCGCTTACCAGTGGGAAGGTAAACGGCGTTTCCGTGTGCTGTGCTGGCTCGCCAGATGCAGCTTGTCACGCTGGCCACGTGACCCGGAAGTGTCTGCGGACAGCACTGGCTCCTGGCCTCTAGAGTGAGATGAGCGCACAACCCTAGAGTCTGTCAAGACTGGCCCGTACGGGCAGGGGTACCTTTACCTTTAACAATTGATGTGGTTACCCATTTTTAACTTTTAAACTACAAGGCAATAATATTTGGTCTTGGGAGGTAAATTTCCTATATTTCCTATATCATGCATCTGATGGACTGTAGTCCATGAAAAACTATGCTATAAATTTGTTAGTCTTTTAAGATTTCACAAGAGTCTTCGTTGATAATGAGGTATTTACAAAATACTAGTGTGTAACTATCTGAGGCATCATGTTTCACATGCTATGAAAGTGAGTTGAGGAGCTTTGTAAAATTTGAGTACAAATGAAAATACTGTAGCTTTCTGCTTTAAATTTGCATTTGCTCTGTTTTCTCTTAAAGGAGGTGGGTGAGCCATTCAAGGAGGAAAAGGCTGTTGCTAAATACCTGCGTTTCAACTGTCCAACCAAGTCTACCAATATGATGGGTCACAGAGTGGATTACTTCATTGGTAAGGTTAAATATTATCCAAATCATGTGGCAACCTGATTGTCAATATTTGTATCACTTGGAGGAAAATGTTTTTATTCTTGCTTTTACCTGGGAGATAAGTGGGGATGAGAATCTGATTAAAACTAATCACAGCCTGATTCCCCCCCCCACTTTTTTGTTTTTTAATAAGAGCATTTTATGGTCTGCACTTCACCTCAGTGAATTCCAGGGTAGGAGTAGAATCTTTATCTTCTGTAGAGTGTAGAAGTTTCTGGTTCAGACTGTGTTTATTTTTATTCATATTTGAAAGCCTGAGTGAGTGACGGCGATGATAACACAACAAACATAATATTCCTATGGTATTAGTCATAATAATCCAGTGGAAAATGGATTGCTGATGGTTGGTGTCCTCTTATGACAACAGCAGTGATAACTGACAAGATAGTTTTGCCTTCTCCCATACTAACCATTGATGCCATCTCATTAACTGTGACAACTTGTATCTAATACTACAATTTATATCCTAGCTGTACTTCTATGGAACTGCTGCACTGTGTAGGACCCTGAATATCTAACTACCACCGGGCAGCAAGTCTGTAAAACAATTCATTTTTATCTTAGAAAAAGAAAAAAGATATGGAGGAAGCACTCTGCTTTCTGCCAAAATGTCCTCGGCCTACTTAATCCACTAAGCAGTTTATCTTCATAATCACTTGCAGCAGATGGAAGCTTTGGTCTGCACTTCTTGCTCAGTTACCTGGGAGTAAGCTCCACTGAACTCAGTGCAACTTACTTTTGAGTAGACATAACAGTGTGTGGTTCAAATAAAAGGCCCTCAGCTTCCCATTCCTTCAAGAGTATAGAAATTTGGACAAACCTAAAAGGCTTCAAATACTTCCAGACATTGGATTTATGTGTACAAGGTTTATTCAGGCTGAAGCCAGAAAAAAGTAAAAGTGAAAATGTCTTAGTCAATCAAAATCATTTCCTAGGTTTTCTTTGGACTCAAAATTTGTTGGGTTCTACTGTGGGTGAGCTTTTTAGACAGGTCATCAAATGAGGAACAAAATTATTACTGTTCCAAAATTTCCATTTTCTTTAGGACTGGTCACATTTTTCCAGTGTAGCATTCTTGTGAGAGGTATGGTGTGTTTTTCTTTTTAGCTTCCAAAGCTGTGGATTGCCTTCTGGATTCCAAGTGGGCAAAAGCCAAGAAAGGAGAAGAAGCCCTGTTTACCACTCGAGAGTCTGTAGTTGATTATTGCAACAGGTAGGCCTGGTTGTTTTAATGTTGTTGTAAACACTATGAATACTCCTAAATATAATGTTACAGAATGAATTAAAATGTATTTTCAATGTGTTATGTCCAGGTAATCAGAAAGTATTTTTATATCGGGACTAGTCATGGAACCATAGATCCTCCATAGTTGTCTTTGGTCTTTGCTACTACTGTATGGCTTTACTCATATCCCAACAGCCTATGCAGCTAGGATTATTCTAGTTGAATTACAACATTCAGTTGAAAATTACTTTGTTACTGCAGTTACAGAACTCCAAAAACTCAGCAACAAGACCTTATTATCTTGTCAGATTATAGTTTTATGCTTTGTATGAATAGAAGAAACTGCCTATAAATGTTATAGTTGGCTGGTTTTTATTATCAGTATTTTATGAAGAGTTCCCTTGGGTTAGGGTATATTGTCAAAATGTGTTGGAAATAGTGGTCTAATTTTCACTGTCATCTATTACCTTTACCATTTGTCACTGTTTTTTAATTAATAACATGTGCATATATCTAAGTGTGAAATGGCAACCAATAGGGAAGATTGATATTTTATGTGCTTATAAGAAAATAAGTTTATGTATGGCAAGTATTTTTATACTGCTCTTCAATCCTATTTCCTGAGCAGCTTACAAAAATTTCAAGGAGTAATCAAGCTCTGGCACTATTCTGATGATGACTGTTTTTTAAATACAATTTTTATTTAAGAGATCCCCCCCCCTCCATCTTTCTTAATAACCTTCCACATGTGATATAGACTTGGTTTGGTCATAGTTGTAGAATGGATTGCTTATTTGATCAAAGTAGTAGTTTGAGTTTACTTTACCATATGACTCCACTTTAGCAGTGGACTCCCAGATTAAGCATGAACTGAATTTTTCTTCTAAGACTCTTAAAGAAGCAGTTTTTCCACCGAGCTCTAAAAGTGATGAAGATGAAGCCAGACAAGGATGCAAAGAAAGAAAAGGAAAAAGAGAAAGGAAAGACTGAAAGTGGAAAAGAAGATGAAAAAAAGAGCAAAAAAGATGGCGGAAAAGAAGAAAAAGCTAAGAAGGAGAAAGAGAAGGAAAAGAAGAAGGATGGTGAGAAAGAAGAAGGCAAAAAGGTCAGTGTGAATCCCCAAGTCCAGCTGAGATGAAACCATAATATAAACAGTGGATTAAATAGCATTCCATTCAGAGTGAGAGAAAATTAAAAACTGCAAAGAACTAATATTAAAGATTAATGTTAAAGACTTCTAGTTTGGATTTCTTTACTTACCATAGCTTTTCTCATAATACTTTGGGGTCTTTGTAATATAGTTCCTCATGAGAAAAATTGTACATGTTCAGTGGAGGACATTAACAGTATGGACTTCTTTTTACAGGAAGAAGTGAAAAAAGCTAAAAGAAATTAAAGAATACATAGTGCAAGGTACACACTTAAGAGAGTTTTAGCATTTTTGCTGTCATATTAATAGACATGCTTAATAAAACATTTAATAAGATTAGTATTACAGAGATAGTTCTGTGAATTTTTTCGGGGTGCTCAAAAGGTGTTCAGTAGGTTTTAGTGGCCCTTTCTATTACTTATTTCTGAAATAGATTTGTGAGAAGTATTTTCTGCAGTGTACAGTAATCTTCATCCCAATTTGTGTATGAATAAATGTGTTTCTGTCAGGGCACTCTAATTTGGGAAGAGGCAGTAGACATGGTTAGACATAATTTCCTTCTCTCTTTTTCATCATTAGGTTCAATATTAAAATTTCAAGAATAAATACTAATATATATGCTTAAGATTGTACCATATGCATACTGTAAACAGTTTCAAGTTCTAAAAAAGTTACTGTTTTGATAACTACCTCTTTTAGTATTGGTTCCAGATTTAAGTTTAAGGAAAACTGAAATCCTTGGGGTGAATTTAACCATAGATGAATATCAGTTTCATTAAAAATACAAGGTCTCTTATATAGAAATACAATATACTCAGGTAGGATGCATAAAATAACTGAGTTTACAATTTGTTTGAAACACATATTCCTGTCCTGGAGTTTTCCTGTTCAGGTGTCAGCCATGCACTTTTCCATGACACTACATTTCATCTAGTCCTCCCTCTGTTCTCCCCCCACTCCCAGTTGCCCATTCCAACCACCCCACCACTCAACACAATGTGCTGTAGCAACTGAGAATGCTTAGTCCTTATTGGGCCTGAGAATTTTCCCCTACAGTTTTTTGTTTGTTTTGTATTTCTGCAAAAGATGCAACTGCCAGCTGAAAAAAATTCAGCTCCTAAAATTGATAGCATGACTCTTAAGTCAGCTAAAGAGGTTTGTGGAAGGAAGGAAAGTTGCTCATCTTGCTATGTGCAGAAGACCCCCTCTGGAGGATCATGCGAATTGTAATGTAACCGTTTCATGCTGTGGCCCTCCTTTGGAAATTCCTTTGTTCAAGTATGGCTACTTTAAGATCATTGGCAAAGTGCCCTAGTGGATTGAAGCATTCTCCTACTGGTCTATGAATATTGCCATTTCTTATGTCAGATATGTATTCATTGATTCTTTTGTGTAGGGATGGGCCTGTTTGTCCTATGTAGAATGCAGAAGGGCATTGCTGGCAGATGACATATTGCATTGGAAGATGAGCAGGTGAATGAACTATTGATGCTATTTTAGGTCCTGTAATACTGTTGCCAGAGAAGGTATGGGAAAAGAATTGGCATCTCGGTTTGTTGCAGGGCCTGGTTCCTGTTTTCGTGTTCTGTTATATGAGCTCTTGTTGGCGCGTAGTTGTTATGGGTGTTGTGTGTAAGCAAGAACAGGCCTACTACCCAAGACCTGTGAGAAGGAAGCAGTATTGTCCAGGATGGGCTGTAGATTATTCATGCTTGAGTGGCTATATCTGGGACCTGTAGGTGACTATAATGGTGGTCTGTTGCTTTCTCTTCCTCATCTGTCCTGTAGTTGATTATTTCTGGAAATTGGTCTGACCTTGCTGATTTGCTCTTTCACTCCATTGGATTTGTATTGTAATCTGAGGAATGCCTGGTGTAAATCCTTAAATTGTGAGTCTGTGTGATGGGTCAGAGCAGATGTAATGCCTTAAGGCTTTGTTGTTTTTGCTGCAACCAACTATCATGGCTATCCTACTGGAAATGGTTTCCTTCCATGAACTTTGTTAACTTGTTCTAGGATCTAAAATGGATTATGGGCAATTCTGTTGGCTATTTGCAGTTTAGTAGCGCTGCAGAGAGCTTGCTGGGGAGACCATGCATTAAAAGGGGACTCGAAAATAACTTAAACAAGGTTTTAGTAACAAAAACAAAAACTCCTTATACACTAAATACATCAACAACAAACCAGACCCAACCACCAACCCATCCCCCAGGGTAAAGGGAGAGCTAGGTGCTGCTCCTTATATACTATACCCAATTGCTGACACAGCTTGATTAGCACAACTCAGCAGCACCTGCTATGTTTCACAGCTGTAAGACTGGGTCTCGTTATTTGCCCTGGCCCTGGCCCTTAAAGACATACACAACTTGTGAAACAATAATGAACCTTCATATTTTAAAGTGACCATTCAACAGATTCTCCCCTTCCCTCAGAAGACCCCCCCCCCAGACATCACAAACTACATTGTTTAGAAGGGCCCACCAACTCTCTAGATAAGCTTTTTAGGGGGTGCAAGGTAGGGAGAGGAGAGGAGACGGTCAGTCTGTGAATGTCTTTCAGAGAACATATCTTAGGATTCATACCATTCAACTAAAATCTGGCAAGTAGCAAGTTATGAATCTCACAACCTATATTTGAGCCAGTGAGGTATACCAAATGACAGATAGGTTTAGAGAACTGGACTCCATTTGTCTTGTATTAGAATAACAAGCAGCCTCCAAATTTTCATGAGTAAGAAACCTTTTGCACTGCCTAGCTTTCTTATATACCCTTTCTCCTCACTGCTGTTTTCTGTGTCCTGGAAAAGCTGCTCCTGTGGACAGGGAACCCTCAGAATTAGGATGTTATGTGGAAGGTTACAGATGGGGAAATCATCAGACATTGGGCAAAAGCAGTTCCACTTCTGTGAGCTCCCTCTGTCTTTTGGCCATGTTTCCCCTCCCAGCACAGCAATCCAGGGTGAACCCTATTTTGAGTGTTCTCTGATTTTACAGAGAATCATTTTTGGAGCACAGTAAGGAGGAGGGTACGGGAAATCAGGCAACTTTCTGCTTGAGTAACGTTTGGCCCAATAAGAACCACAATTACTGTACAATAATTACCTATTCACCTAATTTTCATCATCTTATTTATTCCCCCCACCCCTTTTAGGGCAAATCGTTATACAGCCCCTTACAAAAAAATGTTCAAAAAACCAACTGACAAATAGCATAATAAACTAGCAACAGATAAAATCATATCTGGGGTAGGAGTGTCACGGGAAAATCAGTAGAAAACTTAACAGGATAAGGACACTTTTAGGGGCCATTTAATACAAAAGGGGCCCAAAGCAGACTTTTCAGGGCATGATATTTCACAGATGTAGGATCAATCCTGAAAGGGTCTTGTTCCTGACAATCTGATTGTCTTCAAAGGCAAGAATTTAGGGCCTGAGCAGCTTTCTGTGAGTTTGGGTAGTCTGTCAAATAATCTGGTCCCAACCCTTTTGATGCTTTGAACGTTAATGGCAGCACATTAAATTGACCCAGGAAACGAATGGCTGACCAATGCAACTGATGCAAAGTTTGTGTGGTGTGGCCATACTGCCCACCCCACCCCACGCCTTCTGGTGGTTGAATTTTTCACTAGCTGAAGTTTCTGGACTGTCTTCAGATGCTTCCCTATGTAAATAATATTACAGTAGTGTAGTCTGAATGTTGTGTGTGTAGCTGATGCTTTCTCTAGACAGCATTGCAGCTGGTAAAAAGCATTATTATTATTACTGTATATTAAATTTGTATACCACCCTTCATCCATTGATCTCAAGGTGGTTCTCAACATAAAAATACAAGATAAAAATACAAAATGCATAATAAAAACAAGAACAAACCAACCCATAAACGAATAACCCCCTCTCCTCCCACCCCCTCCATGTCTACCATCTCTACTTCCATAGGTAATACTGGATCCATGAGTACTTTCAAACTGCATACCTGATTTTTTAGAGACAGGGTAAGCCTGTCTAAAATTGTTTGCAAACCTCTGTGCAGATCCCAAACTGTATATCCATTTTATCATGATTAAGTTTCCATTTGTTTGACCTCATTTGTTCCATAACTGCCCCAGGATACCTGATAAGGTTTCTACTGCTTTTCTGAGATTAGTAGATGGAAACGAGAAGCAGAACTGTGTGTTCTCTGCATTTTAGTAGCACACCAGCCCCAAACTCTGGCAGAGCTCATCCAGTGATTAGTCTCCCAACACCATGTTCTAGACCAGGGGTGTCAAACTCAAATTCATCGGGGGGCCGCATCAGCAGTTTGGTCACTCTCAAAGGGCCGGTTGTTCAGGCAGCCGTTGGATCTGTCACATCACAGGATGGCATGTGCTCAATATAAAAACAAGTGGAGGTTTCCTGAATGCATGTAAAGTGGAGGTTTCCTGTGTAGAACGGCTGGCGCCGCTAGAGGGCAGACGTTCTCTGGCTTGTAGGCTGCCGTGCATGCGCTGAAGAGGCGGCTTTCTTGTGTCAAAAAAAAAAAAGCGAGAATAAAAGGTGAAGGCTGGCAGCCGGCGGTGGCTACACGGGCCACATGACGAGGTCTGGCGGGCCAGATTTGGCCCACGGGCCTTGTGTTTGACACCCGTGTTCTAGACTCACTCTTCCAGAAAGATCCAGAGCCACTGTAACATCGTGTCTCCAAGCCCCATTCAGGCAAGGCAGTTCAGAGGGATGCCATGGTCTGCAGTATCGAAGACATTGGAGAATCAAGAATCAACAGGGTTGTGCTCCTCCTGTCTCTCCTGATGAAGGTCATTAGCTAGAATGATCAAGATAGTTTAAGGGCTATAGCTAGGCTGGAAACCAGATTGTAATACTGTACAAGCAAGGCTCAACTTATGTGGGGGTTATGTTCTGGGGATAGCATATAAAGCCAAACTTGTGTGTAGTCAAAATGCATTGGGTGGAATGGCAGGTGGTATTGCCTAAAAGAAATTTCCCCCAGGCAACCCACCCACTTCCAGCCCCTTTTTATTTATATATTTTAAAATTTGCCAAGCGTGTAAAGTTGAATGCGCACAAGTTAAATGAGTGCAAGTTGTGAGTTAACTGTCGTTATTTTGAGCATTCTTCATTTTTTGTCTGCAATTACCGACTGTAAATTATAATTAACAGCATTCAGCTATAGCTAAGCATATAAAAAATCCCTTGATTTTAATAAAATATTTTAACAGGTGCTTAAATCTTTCCTTTTGAAATTGGTGAAAATAAAAAGGGCTTAATTTTGGCTGCATTGTGCACTTATTTATGTAACACACATACTTGAGAGATTCCATAGCACAGGTAAGAATTCATGGCACCCCGACAGTCTTTTCAGTCCATAGTGATGGAACATTACTGGGGAATCACAAAGGGATGTGCCAGGGCAAGGACTGTGAAAAGGGGGAGAGTAAGAAGCTAGGCAGACATGCAGGCAAGAAAGTTTTAAGAATTTATTTGAAAAGATGCACATTAAATAACCTATATTATGTTTGAGTTAAGATCTTTTGGGGGAATTGGTCTAATAAAGAGGAGGTTAAAGTATAAATAGCCTGTTCTAGAACTTGGCGTTCTATGGAAGATAAGAGAATCAGTCAGAACAATTGGTGTCTGTATCTTTCTTTCTGAGTGCTCAGTAATACTAAATAGTAAATTTTAACAAAATGTTTAGCTTTTTGTCAATGTTTTATTCCTTGATTTGCATGTAACTGAAATCAATGGGAGAATTTTAATGGATTTAAGGCGGGTATGGAGTACCTGTTCAGTTCAGTGGATAAGATCTTTGTATCTCCAGTCCTGGCAGGGCTGACCCACCTGTCAAATTTATCTCTAGGAGATTAAGTGTCAGCGTGTTGTAATTCTTTATGGGACAATTTTTCTTTCTTTTAGGGGAGGTTGCATAGCCCCTTTGTCCAGGTACTCGACGCCCAGTGCTTGGGAAGTGTAGCACAAGGGGCATTCCAGACTCTGCTTGCAAAGTGTCTGACAACCTGCTGGTTGTCAGGTGCTTAGGAGCTACTGCAGAAAGGGTTTTGCAGGCACCTTGGATTGGTGGTGCCTGCAAATCCTCATTTGGCCAAACCCCACCTTTACCTGCCTCTCTGTCTGATGTCATAGATGAGGTTCCCCAAAAGGAAATGTCTAGTTATAAAGGTTTATCTCAGTCCAAAGACCATGGTCTGAAGTGGAACCATGTCTTTATCCTCAATCTTGCTTTTGAATCAGTATGTGGGAATAAAGGCAGAAGGGAAGACTCTCTTGTATCCCAGCTACATGAGGTGTTCTCATGAGCACAATTTCACTGGCAATTGTTTCCAATATATGTCATTAGGATGAGACTCCTGGCACACCTAAGAAGAAGGAGACAAAGAGAAAATTCAAACTTGAGCCTCATGAAGATCAGGTTTTTCTGGATGGAAATGAGGTACAGTATCTGAATAATCTCTGTTGCTGAAATGTTTTCCTGTCTATAATGTTAACAGTAATAAAAATGTGGAGAAATCCACTAGTCTGACTAGATTTTTCTTGATGTAGTTGGTCAGAATTGGAGACATCTGGCTCTGGTTTTATGAGTGTTTGGTAATGTTTTAAAATACCTGTTTTAGCTTTTTATCAGTATTTTTTTAAAAAAATATTTTTGTAAACTGCTTAGGGATTTTTTTACAATCAAGTGGCTTATACATTCTGTTAAATAAATAAAAATAGGGGAATTCTTGGTTTCGATTTTTTATTTTTAAAAAATATATTTTTCTGTTCTCTTGTTTTACTGCAGTCTTCTCTAACCTGGTGTCCCCAACTGTTTCAGACTACAATATGTCACCTTGAACTTCTTGGAGGAAAGGTGCAATAATGCAACAAATAAATAAATAAAATCCCTGACCATTGGCCTTGCTGGCTGAGGCGGATGGTAATTGTAGTCCAAAACATCTAGAGAGTACTAGGTTGGGAGACACTGTTGTGATGTAGTTTACCTGAGTGTAATTTCCTCTGAGACCATTCGGTGAAGAACAGGATATAAATCTTTTAAATAAAATAGGAGTCATAATCTAAGGGCTATTTTCTGTTAAGATTTCATATTTAGTTTACTTATCACATAATCACAACATGCATAAATTCCATACCAAGGCTAGATAGATTTTGGTCTGATTTAACAGGACATTCTTATGTCCTGGTACTGTTGGTTATTGCTCCCCAAAAAGTGTACGCTTATTCAAAAGCACAGGTTTACTGCTGCCTTAAAGTCCTGAAAAGCTGCTGCCATAGACGGACCATTAGTCTTGCTTGAAATAAGGAACAGCACTTTCCAATTGTTCTTCATGGCCATGACAAGAATTACCTGTTGTGGCTGGATTCAGTAGATTGCATCTCTAGGCCTGCCCTTCAAATTGTGGGTGCATTGTGGGTTTATGGGATGTCAGATGTTGTTATAAGGCTAATTGAGCATTTGGTGGTGGAACCACACCACTGTTTCTCTGCTGCAAAGGGAAAGGCAGTTTGCAGGGGAGATGTAGCTCTTCACGTGACACCTCTCTACCCTACACACTACCCGCCCTGTCCATTTTGATCCTAGATGTATGTTTGCTGCTCTTGTTGCAGAAAGCAATGGTAGATGGGTGTTGTGCAGAAACAGTGATGGGCAGGGAGGAGAAGCATCTTCACCCAGCCCTGCTTTTCCTATATGTCCATCCCCAGCCCACTTTGCAGAGAAGTGCTTATCAGGTTCCCAGATCTATGATAATAACCATAAATACTTAGACCTAGTTCTCCTTAAAGAACTAGACCTGTGTCTGAGTTTCATTCCCTCACACTGCAATACTCTAGTACAGGAGAAGGGAGGGAGGGAGGGAGAGCACTAGCTGTCATGGAGAAAGGTTGCAGTTTTCTTCCTGATGCAGTTTTCTACATGCCAGCAACTTTTTCTATGGAGGAACATTAAAGGATATAAACTTCCATCTGCAGTCTGAAGTGACACAGCCCCAGACATAGAATCGTAGAATTGTAGAGTTGGAAGGGACCTGAGGCTCATCTGTTCCAACCCCCTGCAATGCTTAGATAAAATACATAGATTTATTGTTGCACAGAGAACAAGACTTTAGCTCAGCCCATTAATAAGCTGCCTCAGGTCACGGAGAAAACGTTTAGACTTCTTTACATGCTACAGTGATGAACTATTGCAAGCAGAATATATTATTTCCAATCAGCTTCCTCATAAACCTTTGCTTTCTGAACCTGGTTTAATTTTTACATAATCATTCTCCTTCCAGGTATATGTGTGGATTTATGACCCAGTTCATTTTAAAACATTTGCCATGGGACTCATACTTGGTAAGTAAGTGAGCACTGTTGGGTGAAACTGGCAACCCACCCAACTAACGGTCTGCCTCTTAGCACATCTGTGGCTTTCACGGGGGCAGATTCCCCCCCCCCCTTCCCATTGAAATAAATGGGGCTTGTTAAGTTCCAATAGATGTTAATTGGTTTTGGGCAGGACAAACACTGCAGTGCATTACAGACACAGCATCCACTTTTACAAGGCAATTGTGAGGGCTCGAAACATTCCCCCCAAATTAAAGTGGTGCTGTTGTATTTATTTCAGTCCTAAAGCTCCCAGTATTTCTTATGCTTGTGCTGTCTTTCTTTTAACAGTGACTGCTGTTATAGCTGCAACTCTCTTCCCACTCTGGCCTGCAGAGATGCGAGTAGGCGTTTATTATTTGAGCGTAGGTGCAGGGTGTTTTGTGGCTAGTATTCTCCTCCTGGCTGTTGGTAAGTGTGTTTCTCTTCTCTTCCTCTCCATCTCTCACAGTTCAGATTTAAGCATCTCATAGACTTGCCTTGCACCATGTGAATGTTTCCCAGGTGGCCACCATATGTCTCCATTGTGCCATTTGTAATAAAGCTGACTGCAAGTGTGCATTCATTCTGGTTGCTTTCACGCAGTGGGAGCAGTTCTGATGTTTGTGTTGCCATTTCTGTCTCATGGGAAAAGCTAAGTGCACCAGTCCCTGTACAGTAGTCTTGCTTACATTTCTTCTGACTGCTCTTGCAGCAATGACTTATTTCAGGACTGTGCTTACCATTTCCCTCTAGCTTTACTGCTTCAATGAGAGACTTTTTGTCTCCTTACTGACAATTAGAAGTGCTAAACCTACAGGAGGGGTACTCTGTGATGCTTTGCTGTGAGGCTTGATTTACAGCATAAAAACGGCATTCTGTGCTTTATTGCACATATGATCACTTCATGGAACCATGTTTTATATGGGGCGGCACCTGGTTGTACAGCTTTATGCTAAACTATCTGCCACTGGCTACAAGCAGTTCATTTACTTACTTGAAAGCATTCACTGCTGAAACTATTTTTGGTAGTAAAAGGAAGCTAGAAGGAAACATATATATGTATAATGAGGCAGGGGGAAAGGTTAAGAGACAGAATGAGATCCCTTTAACATTCTTGAGATTGTAGTGTGCAGATTAATTAAATTACTGAGCACAGACAGGACAGTAAATACAATTAACTGAAATGGTTTTCTAGAATCAGGTTTTATTCCAGATATTCCTGCATCTGCTCCAGATACCTATAGTCTCTCAGATAGAGGTCTCTCAGATTCTAAAACTTTATAAATGTCTTGGTCCCTGCTTACCTTAACATATTACTATTACTATTATATTTCCAGTTGTGTTAACTGTGATTGTTCAGAATTCCCCCTTGGTTCTGCTGTATATGTCTATTCCTCAAGGGCATGTAGAGAGTGGTTGTGGGCTTACTCAAAGCAGTGTAATTTCATTCTTCTAGAGACTTGCCAATCAGTCTCCTTTTGAATGTGCTTAAGCCACATCATTGGAGGTAGATTGCAGTATCCGCAGCCAAGCAAAAATAGGGCTTAAAATTGTTTGGTAATGATGCAATTTGATTTTAAATGTTTTGTTATATGGTATATGTGTAATGCATGTTTTGTTATCTGCCCTGTGAGGTTTAGTGTGGTCTAGAAATGTAAGTAAATAAAAACCAAGGAGCATCTTAACCATTTAGGTATTGCTTGTTGGTGGAATCGAAAGGGAATGCTTACTCAATATTATTATATTTTAATGTTTTCAGCCTTTACCTTGTAGCTTAAACTATTAGCCAACAACCAAAGTTGGTCATTAACTGCCGGTAGAGAATGTACACCATCCAGATTTTCAACCATACAGATTCTTAAAGAAGTTTAAGAATGTTAGGGCCTTAATTAGAACTCAGCAGTTGAGTTTGCATTTTAACCCTTGATCTTAATGTAATTAATAGATATGGAAAGCAATTTCTGGAAAAGAATTGGAGGTGGGAGAACCCGGAGCCCTTTAAATTCCTGAGCTGCCTCTTAAGTGTGGGCCCCAAGGTTGCAGTGGCTTACCTAATTTCTCTCACTCAGAATTTTCTGCTTTGCCAGTTCAGGCATTTTGTCAATTGCAAACATAAATGTAGCTCTGTGTTCTGTAAATATCCTGTTTAAGATATTTGGACATTTTCTTCTTGTAGCCCGCTGCATCCTCTTCCTTATCATCTGGCTGATAACTGGCGGAAGACATCACTTCTGGTTCTTGCCAAACCTGACTGCTGACGTTGGCTTCATTGACTCCTTCAGGCCCCTGTATACACATGAGTACAAAGGACCAAAAGCTGATTCAAAGAAAGATGAGAAGTCCGAATCCAAAAAGCAACCAAAATTCGACAGTGAGGAGAAATCTGATAGTGAGAAAAAAGAAGATGAGGATGGCAAAGCTGATCCACTGGGAGGCTTGGGATCAGAAGCTTCTGGCGGAGAGCGGAATTCGGACACAGACAGTGATAGGCGGGAGGATGACCGGTCCCAGCACAGTAGTGGCAATGGAAATGATTTTGAAATGATCACAAAAGAGGAACTTGACCAGCAAACGGATGAAGAGGATTGTGAAGAGGAGGAAGAGGAAGAGGAGGAGCAAGATACTAGGCCTTTACATGAACAATCTTAATTCAGCTGTAGTTTGGGACTAAATTTTGTGCAGACAGTTGGATTTTCTATGTTGGCTGCTACACCATATTGACAGCATTCATTTCTTCCTTATTTGCTGAAATATACAGATGCAGCTTAGCCAAACAGCTTTATAACATAGTTCTTAATTTGTTTTACAAACAAGAAAACCACTTAACTTGATAGTTGTTGTAAGTAATCTAATATACACTTACAAAAGCCATCTGTTTCACAACTTGTCACTCAGATATTTTGGTCTGCTTAAGTCATCAAATATACGGAGGAATGTAGTTCTTTTAATAATATTTTGGGAAATTGCATGTTGTAAGTAACTACACTTTTCCAGAATAGTAATTTAAAATGGCACTTGTTGCATTTATTCCTAATAGCTTAATTTGATTGATACTTACAACAACTGAACTTTTCGGTTCATTCTATTTATATTGTTATTAATCTTCATAAAACTGTAAGACTTTTCTTAGAACTTTTTGTTTAAGAATATTTTTTTTCTTAAGACATATAAGTTAATGCTGACTTGGCTGTAGGGTTTTAAACTTTTTAACCGTGTGTGACCAGCTTAGGAAATCCAGACTGTTCTGTCCATCTGGTTCAGAGCAAAGAAGTCATCTTCAACAGGTGGCGGGGGGGGGGGGAGAGAGAGCATAATTTGGAGTTTATAGCTCTTGTCTTGACTTGCCCCATCATAATACAAGAAGTGTATTCTGTACATAACATACAAATAAAGCAACGCCCTTATTTTACCTGTTACCTATTATTTGGAGGATTTATCCAGTTTTCAATTTGTATAATTAAAAGCCATTTCAGAATGTGTGTGTGTAAGGGAAATGAGAGTGACAAGGACCTAACAGAATCAGTGAGATTGGCAGCTGTGTTCACTACTGCTTTAGTTTTGTGCCAACATTCCACGTATTGAAGTCCAAGTAAACTGATTCTAATTCAACAAAAGCAGACAGCGTAGCTCTGTGTATGCCTTAATGTTAGTCTTTTATTTCTTTCTGTCTTCAGAAAGTGGAGTACTGTATTTGATGAGTAGACACTGCCATGAGAGAGGATAGGCTTGGCTTGAACATTAAAAGAAGCTCATAAAAAAAAAAGATTACCAAGACCAAATAATTTCTTGAAATCTTGAAGGAGTTCTGATTGTTCACTTTCTCTCTTATGCATCCCTCATTTGACTGACTTGGAAGACCATTGTGTGTTTAGTTCTATAAACATTTTTAAAGTTAAGACTTTACATCATTCCTCTGAATCATTGAATTTCAGCCTAAAACTGAAATTATGAATACAGATTCAGTTCTTTCTTAGCAAAGTGACTGTGAAGAGATAATGCTAGTTACTTGCTTGCATTTTCGATAGCTGACTTAACAGATCTCTCCTTTTTTCCTTGAACTGCTTTTTCCATCACCAGTGTTTTGACTGAAGATGTTAATTTTTTCTGATTGTGCAAATATATGCATTTTATGTGTGCATTGATAAAAACCATTCACAAATGTGGTCTGACTTGCTTATTACCTATTCCTCTCATTTAACAGCTGGGAAAGTAAAATGGTATGTTGTTTCCATTTTTCTGTTCATCTTGATAGCAGTTTTGAGTTAGCAGCATTCAATTATTTCTCTTTTCAAGAGCCCTGTCGCCACCATCTATTGCTTTAAATGTGTGTGTTTTATTTCTCACTGCACTTGCTCAGAATGCTCTTATTCAGCTGCGCAGTAATTCTCAGTAATTCATGGTGTTCATTCAAAAGGTGTTAGAGTCTTACAACACAGTTTAAATATGGATTTGCTAAAACAATTTCTCTCTTTCTCTCTGCCAGCACACCCTTTTTTTACACTGAGCCATTCATGGGCAGTGCAGTGACCAAGGCTTGATGTGGAACTACAGTAGAGTACAGTAACTGAAATGGCATCTGGATCACTTGCAGCTTGTCAAGTATTCAATTCTGAGTAGTGAATGCTGCCTTGGAAAGATTGCTCTTCAGCTTAGTGCAATAAGACAATTGGGCTGAGCTCTTGGAGGTTGATGGCAGATTTTTCACATCAGTGGAGTAAATCACAACTACTTTAGCCAGTTTACCTGGATGTAATCTGATGGGACATACATGACCTTTTGAGTCCATAGCAGCTGCACTTTCCCCATCTATTCATGCTAACTTATGACAGTATTAACTTGGACTGAGTTTGTTGGTTATTTGTGTTTTGAGTATCAATCAAAACTACTCAGTCGTGAAAGTTGGATACCAGCTCCTGACCAATGCTTAGTGTAATATATTTTGTTAACAGACAATTCAGTCCACTGCAACCCTGATGGGGGGAAATGTGGCTGCTATGTGCTTAGATGGTAGTTTCACTAGGCCTTCTTTGAGGACTGTTCTTTACCACCTCACTAAGTACCGATGCTGCTGCATTTAGGTGAACACAGTCCAGATTTCTGCAGGTCTCTGATTAATTATTATTATTGTTTATACCCCACCCATCTGGGTGGGTTTTTTTCCAGCCAGTTAATGTTCTATCTGCATGGTGCTGCAACATTCAACAACAATGTCATGCAGAGTTCAGTGAACGTACATTATTGCAGCTGGATTTGGAGTGCAGGTTAGCAGTGGTAGTGCAGTTTGGGGTTCATCCAACTGGTGTTGCCAGCCAATCTCTGGTCAAAAAGGGCAGAGGCGGAGGACCTGTGGCCCTCAGACATTGCTGAACCAACTCCCATTGGTCCTAGCCAACATGGTTAATGGTTAGAACTAATGTGAGTTGCAGCCCAGTAATGTCAGGAGTGGAATAGGTTCCCCACCCCTGGTTTAGGATATCTGAAAAAGCAAGTAAAACTAGATTCTTAAGTTGTATCTACATTTTAAATAGCATTGGAAGAACAGCAACTATGAAAGCCCTTTATTTTATTTTTTAAGTGCTGTATCAGTCATCATAGTGCTGCATATGTGAAGTCATCAAAACTAAGCAAAAATGAGTTTGCACTGATTATCCAGTGATGGGCAGCAGTGAAACTAATTTTTCATGTAGTTGAATTGTAATTACAAAACTACAAGGAGTAGTACAAATGACAAAGCTAATTACTTGCAGTTTAACTGCTAACAGTAAAAATTATTTCATCTAGTTGAGGGGAGAAGGCGTATTTGAAATCATCATCTTGTTGAAAACTCAGAGAAACACCAGGATGATTACTAAGAAGAAAATAGGTGTGCTTACAATTCTTTGCAAAGCATGCAGCAACCTTGTGCATTCCTGCAGAATCCAGATAGCTGCAAGGCGCATGATTAATGTGTAGCACTTCTAAGGGGGCTGGTTTTACTCTGAATATTGTAGCAGTTCAACCAGGCTTAGGCAGAGAGTGGTTGTACCACAAGGGTGGGAAGAACTGTGTGGAATCGGCTGTGTACGAGCCTAGTTTGACTACTTACAGGTAAGTGCTAGTATTCAATACTACTTTTAAAAGATGTTGGTGCCCAATAGTATATTTGTCCACCCAGACTCAGGCTCATTTGGACTGAAATTCTGTCACATAGTTTTGACCTTTTGGGGATTAATAGAGCCCACGATAAAGTCAACAGGGAAATGAGGCTGCTTGTACTCAAGCTGGCCCTGTCTTCCGAGGAGCCAAAGCAAAAGGTCAATTACAGCTGCAAAGAACAATTAATGGTAAGACAATATAAAAAGAATGGCAGGACCAAACTCAAAATTGCAGAGGAAATGAACTGGCAGTTAAGATCACAATGACAAAGCAGATGTCGAAAGCCTGAAAACCCACAGGCCCAAAACAAACTTAAAAAGTACCTAGAGGGCAGAAGATGCTAAATACCTGCCCAGCATCAACAAAAAGTGCCTGGTGACAAAAAAATTCTGCACAACAACAAGTCCAAGAACCCAAATCAAGCCAACTGCTACCAAAATTGCCAAACCCCAAAAGTACCAAAAGGGGAAAAGGGGAGCAAAAAGCCTTAAACAAACTGAAACCTCTAAATGGCCAATTACACCCCCCAAAATATCCCACCCAAAACAGCTCCCCAGCCCTATTTGCTAAAAAGGCTGCAGGCGCACTGGTGCCTTATAACTTTGAACCTGAGACAGTGTGAAAGCACCCAGGGCCAGCTCGTGCATGAGGCATGGTAAGGCTGTGGCCTTGAGAAAGCAGGCTCCCAGGAGTGGCATTGCTACTGCTACATGCCACCAACTGCTGCTCGCTGCTGCGCACCCCTGCTTTTCCACTTCCAGGTGCTGCTCCTCCTCCATTGCATTGCGTCCTCAATGTATGAAGGTTGCTTGGGGAAGCCCTGGTGTGCTGGCTTCAAGGGTGCATAGCCATGGGTGGGTGGGTTTGCGGCTGTAGCAGTGGAGGAGCGGAGCACCAGGCAGCAGCAAATGCTTGGTAGTAGAGGACTTGCCAATCAGAAGGTTGGCGGTTCAAATCCCTGCAATGGGGTGAGCTCCCGTTGCTCTATCCCAGCTCCTGCCAACCTAGCAGTTCGAAAGCACGTCAAAGTGCAAATAGATAAATAGATACCGCTCTGGTGGGAAGGTAAACGGCGTTTCCATGCGTTGCTCTGGTTCGCCAGAAGCGGCTTAGTCATGCTGGCCACATGACCCGGAAGCTGCACGCTGGCTCCCTTGGCCAATAAAGCGAGATGAGCGCTGCAACCCCAGAGTCGGTCACAACTGGACCTAATGGTTAGGGGTCGCTTTACCTTTAGTGGCCGCCAGGCGGTGACGGGGTGGAGGGCAGCTCCAGTGCCTTTGCCTCTAGCAGCAGAATGTCTTGGGCCACCCCTGAAGGTACCCTCCGGTAATTGCCTCCAAAGCTGGACTGTGGCTGAGGGAAATAACTCTCCAGCAACAGAAGTGAGGTGGCAGTAAAATTGAAGCACAGGCTAAATGCACTAGCCTCAAAAGGAGATAAATGTGTTTATTAGCATTTTGAAAAGGGTTTGCAAAGCGGCTGCAAAGCTTCCACAACTTTCAATACCGTACTGTAGAGGAGAAGCTGAAATGCATGAGAATACAGCCAACAAGCCGTGATTTTGTTGAGAGACTTCACTCATGGGAAAAACAATTTCCTGCATTCTAATTACTAGGACACCTTTGTATGAGACAGGTATAATGTGTCAGATGACAGCAGAGGGCGCTGGCTCAAATAGTGTCATAAAGCAAGTCACATAAAAAATTTTTTTGTAACTTTTACCTTGTATTTTAACAGTTTTTCATTCCAACACAGCTACACCCAAAGGTTTAGCAACCCTTCAGGATAGATTTGCAATGCTGTTAGTATATGACTCATTTTGTTGCACATAATATTTACAAATAATTCATAAAACAGAAAGGTGGTACAGAAATATACTGTTGCCAGATGAGGTGCTTCCATTTGGTATGTCTGCAAGCTAGTCAATGCCTTATTTCAAGATACTCCATTCCAGTCTCCCTCTGTCATATCACACCCCAGCTTCACACTGTTGCAAAGCCATCCTTGCAGGTTCACTTAACATCTGGGGGCCTAAGGCTGAAAAAGGATCCCTTAATAAGTATGATTATCATTGCAACTTAATACCAACATTATCTGCAAAAGATTTTTTAAAAATCAAAGTACTGCCTTTGAAGTGAAAGTGCAAGTGGTGCAGAATGATATGGCCAGAGTGTTAACAGCTGCCTGTTTATCAGAGTGTGTTATCCTGCTATTATTTGATATCTGTTGGTTCCTGGTTTGTTTCATAGTCCAAATCGAAGTGCTGCTTGTCAGTTTTTAAGCCCTAAACCAGGAGTGGCTAACCTGGACTGTAGCTTAGTGGTGATATGTTACTGAACTACAGCTCAGATAATCTGTGCTGGTTGATTCACCTTTGGCCGACAACAGGCTAGCCACTGTGCCCTAAATGGTTTGGGACTGGGGTATTTATTAAATGGCTGCCTGCTTCTACATCACCCTGCCTCACTGCAGATACCTACAGAACTGTCCTGCTTCACATCCCAACACTGTCAGAAGTGCAGTTGTCAGGAATGCAGGACAAGAAGTTATTGGTTTTATCCCCCAAGCTGTGGAAGTCCCTCCCTAAGGGAGCTAATCTTATCCTTCGTTGAGGGTTTTGCTCCTGTTTTCTGCTGGTCTTTTGACATTTGTTGTATTTTGTTTTCTTGAGGGATCTTCATCAACATTTTAATTGCCTCTATTGTATGCCACTTTTAGGTAGTATAACAGCTTTATTATTTTATTTATTTCATAAAATTTATACACCGCTTGATTGTTATCCTATGCCAGGGGTCGGCAACCTGCGGCCCATGGGGGTCGTTTAACTGACCCATGAGCTGCCCCCGAACCAAGCTGCCCACTCGGTGAGTCCTCGCCCGCTGCGCTAAACCGACGCAGTGTGGCACGGGGACTCGCTTCCGCAGCACCGGAAATCGCGTCTGCGCAGACGCCGGAAATTGCGGCCCACGGAGGGATCTTTGCTGGAGTGAACTGGCCCAGGCGAGGTAAACCTTGCCGGCCCCTGTCCTATGCCCTTTTAAATGCGTTTGTGGGAGGGATTATGGTCTTGTTTTTATTATGTATTTTGTGTTTTTAATCTTGTATTTTTATGCTGTGAACCGCCCTGAGATCTACGAATGAAGGGCTGTATGCAGATTTAATAAACAGAAGAAGAAGCTCAAAGCAGCTTACAAAAGCAACAAAATAAAATCAGGAAAAAAACAAACATAAAACTACTGTTTAAAACGTTCAAAATATGAAAGAAGAAATAAACTGAGAACATATTAAAACACTAATTCACATGCTACACTCCTGCCTGATGTCATTTAATATATATCAATAAGTAAATAAATACAAATGTAACCTACTGTAGCAGTTAACTCAAGGCTTCAATAGATTTATGAGTAGCAGTGCACTTTCTCTGTGACTGAAAGCTTTTTTCGCTTACCAAGGCTACTGATTCCTGCTTTGCACGCACACAAGCCATTAGGTTCCTCTGTCAACACACATGAACCCTTGCACTGGCCAGCTGTGGAGATTAGCATTCTGAACAGAGTTGCCTGGCAGTGGTTGGTGCTATAATTTCATGCGTCTTTAAAAAAATAAAAATTAGCGATTGAATGATTTTATTTGTAGCATAGCAACATTTCTATTTCCAACAAGTTCATACACAGGCACTCAAAGTCCATATTTGGCACATCACATTCTTTAGGGAAGATGCTACTTGGTCATTTATTTAGAAGAAAACTTAAATCCTATGCCTTCCATCCCAAACAGGATGGAATAATGTATATAACCTGCTTTCTCCCTCCAAATACAGTGGTACCTCGGGTTAAGTACTTAATTCATTCCGGAGGTCTGTTCTTAACCTGAAACTGTTCTTAACCTGAAGTACCACTTTAGCTAATGGGGCCTCCTGCTGCTGCCGCACCGCCAGAGCACGATTTCTGTTCTCATCCTGAAGCAAAGTTCTTAACCCAAGGTACTATTTCTGGGTTAGCGGAGTCTGTAACCTGAAGTGTATGTAACCTGAAGCGTATGTAACACAAGGTACCACTGTAGAGATGAAAGGGTTTGCTCTGTTCACCAGATATCCCAGTTGCTGTTTTCATGTGATTCCTTGTAAGTGGGAATGGTGGTGATACAAAATAATGGATAGATTTCTGGAGATGCAGCCTTGTGTTTTGCTGACATACTCCACTGGGTGCAAATTCTTCAGAAGCCATCCTTTGAGCTGATTCTATGAGACTGGATTCTTTGGATTACAATCTGGAGCCCCAAACAGAATGAAATGTGTCTGAATATGCTTGAAAAATAAGTGCGGGGACTGGAATGGAATTCTCTGTTTTTAATGTTCTAAAGGCACTGTTCTTTATGTAACCAGAGTGGCACCACTCATCAACAAGAGGGAGATAAGAACAGACAGGTCTGAGGGAATCTCTGTTTCCAGAAATAATACAACACAAACATCTTTAGGTGGGAAAACAAACAGCCAAATGAGGGCTAAGCATGCTCAGTGGCTATGGAATGCTTACTGAGTAATGGACTGGCAGAAGAATGAAGTGGATGGCACCATAAAGAGTAGAACTTCGCTCTAGGGATGGACAAACTGTTAATTTGCATGTGTAGGGCTTTCTGTTCCTTACATTTTTAATTTTTTTATTTGCAATTAAAAAATAATAATTGTTATGTACTGAGTTGAATAGGATCCAAACTGCAGCAGTCTGATTGGTCCTAGAACAATAGGATTCAGAATGCAGCAGTCTGATTGGTCCTAGAACAATAGGATTCAGAATGCAGCAGTCTGATTGGTCCTAGAACAATGCAGCAGTATGATTGGTTGGCAGGAACCACCCAATCATGCTCCAGATAGAAGTGAATCCACAACCTGGTTGGCTTACAGTAGAATTCCGGAATTAGCCAATCATGTGCAGCCCATTGTGTAAATAATGTATATAAAGCAGATACTTTGAGGGGACATTCATTCATTCCTCCTCACCACTATGAGCTGAATAAAGAGCCTGAAATCACTTTGCGACTCTGAGTATATTTCACTGGCGACGAAGGTGGGATCCCGCTGAGCTGACTGCCACACACAGCACCGCAGCACCGCCACCTGCCGCACCGCTGCCTCGCACCGTGTATCCAGGCTTCAGCTCCGGGACACAAGGAACTCAGAATGGCAACCGACAGCAGCTTCTCGCCATTCAACCCAGCATCTGGAGACTGGGAAGCATACGCCTCCCGTTTCACCTTCCTCCTAGAAGCCAAAGGGGTCACCGATGAAGAAGATGCCAAGAAGAGGGCAATATTCTTCAGCGTCTGCGGAGAGGAGACGTTTGAAATCGCCCGGGCTCTCCTTGCGCCTGAAGACGTTGCTACTGTTCCATACAAAACAATAATGGAACAGCTGAAGGGGCACTTTTCGCCACAGCCCTCAGTGGTGGCTTGTCGAAATGCCTTCTACGCAAAGCGGCAAGCCCCTGGGGAAACCATAACTGGGTTTGTGACCTCTCTCCGCCAAGCTGCCCGGTTCTGCAACTTCTCAGAGCTGGAGAACATGCTTCGTGACCGCCTCATCGGTGGCCTGAAGGATGAGAAGCTGCAACGACGCCTCTACGCTAAGAAGGACCTAACGTTCCAGGTCGCTCTGGAGGAGGCCCTGGCAACGGAAGCTGCCGAGAGGTCGACGCAAGAGGCACGGCCGAGCCAGCCGTCCCAACCGAGGGTCCACCACAAAGACCTCACCGACGACTCAGGATCTGACAAGGAGGAGGTGCACCGAGTACAGCAGCGCACTCAAGCAGCCCACATACCACAGCTGCCTCGACGAGAAGGAGGGAACTGCGCAAGCTGCGGGGAAAGTCACGAGAGGAGGACCTGCCGTTTCCGCAACGCAGAGTGCAGACAGTGCAGAAAATTGGGACACATCGCCCGGGTGTGTCGAGCTCAGCCCACCCGACGCCAGGCATCAGATGACCAATCCAAGAGCCCCAGGTCCCGGGGCCCAACACACCAAGGCAACTCGACGGAGCTCACGGACTTCCAGGTATACCAGTTGCCCCACCCCAACGTAGAGAAAATTTATGTAGAGGTACAGATAGAGGGGGCCCCATGCCGCATGGAGCTTGACACGGGTTCAACTCTATCCATAATCTCGGCAAGGACCTTAAGGAAACTGTGTCCTACTGGGGGTCCCAAACTCAGGCCGGCCCCATTCACCCTCCGGGACTTCCAGAAACGTAAGGTCCCCACAATGGGGGTGGGGACCTTCAGGGTGCAATACCGAGGGCGGACGCGGCAACTGGACTTGCTTGTGGTCAAGGGCCCCTACATTAGCTTACTGGGATTGGCGTGGTTTGGACCACTGGGGCTAGCCGTCACCGGGGTGAACCACACAAGCTTACAAGTGGACGTGGACACCATATGCAAGGAATTTCCGGGGGTTTTCGATGGGAAATTGGGACAGTATACGGGCCCCCCCATTGCTCTACAGCTTGACCCCACAGTACGACCAGTCAGGCTCAAGGCCCGCCGGGTCCCATTCGCTCTGAAACCCCGTATAGACGAGGAATTGGACCGACTCGTGGAGCAAGGAGTGCTGGAGCCGGTGCCTAATGCCCCCTGGGAAACCCCAATCGTCACACCCGTCAAGCCTAATGGTTCGGTCCGCATCTGCGCAGACTACAAATGTACCATAAACAAGGCCCTCACGGCCCATGCATACCCAGTGCCAGTGGTCAGCCATGTCCTTGCCACCCTGGCTGGGTCGAAAATTTTGGCAAGCTGGACTTGGCCCAAGCATATCAACAGCTGCCAGTAGATGAGGCCACAGCAGAGGCACAGACGATTGTGACGCACAGAGGAGCGTTCAGGGTAAAGCGGCTGCAATTCGGTGTCAGCGTGGCACCAGGCATATTCCAGAATCTAATGGACTCTCTCCTTAAAGGGATTCCTGGTGTCACCCCCTTCTTCGATGATGTGTTGATTGCCGGGCCCACACCAGAGGAGTTTGAGGACCGCCTCCGCACCGTTCTGCACCGTTTCCAGACGGCGGGTCTCAAGGTGAAGCGTGAAAAATGTCTACTAGGAGTGCCTCAGGTGGACTTTCTGGGATTTATGGTGGATGCAGAAGGGGTTCACCCGACTGGGGACAAGGTACGGGCCATTTGTGATGCCCCAGCGCCCAAGAACAAGACTGAACTTCAGGCCTTCTTGGGACTATTGAACTTTTACCATTCCTTCCTTCCCCACAAGGCGGCGGTAGCGGAGCCCCTACACAGACTCCTGGACAAGCGGGCCCCTTGGGTGTGGGGCCAGCGCCAGGAGGCCGCATTCCAGGCAGTCAAGGACTTGCTGGTCTCAAACTCGGTCTTGGCACACTTCGACGAGAGGCTGCCAGTGGTGCTAGCATGCGACGCCTCGCCCTATGGCATTGGCGCTGTCCTGGGACACCAACTCCCGGATGGAAGAGAGGTACCGGTGGCATACTTTTCCCAGACACTCAACGCAACCGAGCGGAACTACTCGCAAATCGACAAGGAGGGTCTGGCAGTCGTGAAGGGAGTAAAAAAATTCCATGATTTCTTGTACGGGCGGCCCTTCACCGTGGTGACTGACCACAAGCCGTTGCTTGGCTTGTTTGCCCCCGAAAAGCAGACCCCCCAAGTGCTGTCTCCTCGCGTCCTCAGGTGGTCAATTTTCCTTGCCAGCTACCAGTATGCACTGATTCACCGCCCTGGGAAGGCGATGGGCCATGCAGATGCCCTCAGCAGGCTACCACTACCGGAAACAGGCCCTGACCCAGCACCTGCACAAGAGGTTATGAGCCTGGAGCTGCTTCCTGACCGCCCCATTCAGGCACAAGAAGTTGCACACCATTCCAAGAAAGATAGGGTCATCTCCCGGGTCCTGGACTGGGTGTGGAGGGGATGGCCCAGCAGCAGCCCCGGGCCAGAATTCGCCGGTTACACAACCCGCAGACATGAACTGTCGGCCCACAAGGGGTGCCTGTTATGGGGAAGCAGGGTCGTTGTTCCCCAGCCCCTCCGCAAAAGGGTCCTCACAGCCCTACACGAGACACACCCAGGGGTAGTAAGAATGAAGGCCCTTGCCAGGAGTTATGTGTGGTGGCCGGGGATCGACGGAGAGATAGAGGCCTGGGTCAAACACTGCCAGGCCTGCCAAGAATCCCGCCCAGATCCCCCAAGGGCCCCAGTCCAGTCCTGGGAGTCCGCCCGAGCACCATGGTCACGCCTGCATGTGGACTTCGCTGGCCCCTTTCAGGGGAAAACATTCTTCATAGTGGTGGACTCCTACACCAAATGGCTGGAAGTCGCACTGGTACCGTCCACTTCTACGTCCGCAGCCATCCGGGTACTACGCAGGCTGTTTGCAACCCACGGGCTCCCTGACACTCTCGTCTCAGACAACGGGACTGCATTTACGTCAGGAGAATTCCAAACCTTCACAGCGCAGAACGCCATCCGCCACATCCGTTCGGCGCCATTCCACCCTGCCACCAATGGCCAAGCAGAACGCATGGTGCGGACCACCAAGGACACCCTTCGCCGCATGACGCAAGGGGATTGGGAGTACCGCCTTGCCACATTCCTTCTAGCACAGCACAGCACCCCCAGCTCAACGACTGGCCGGAGCCCCGCTGAACTACTAATGGGTCGGCGCCTTGCAATCAGATTGGACCGCCTTCACCCCGATAGAGCTCAGGATGAGCTAGTGGTGGGGAAAGGCAGGAACCCCCGGACCTTCGAGGCCCAGGACCCAGTGTACGCAAAGAATTTTGGGGCAGGCCCTGCATGGGTACCCGCCACAGTCACCAGGGTCACTGGCCCCGTGTCGTACGAGGTGCTAACAGATGGGGGGCAATGCTGGCGCCGCCACTGTGACCAGATACGGCGACGATTCCCGGGAGAAAACCAGGAGGAAGAGGACAGGTCAGGGAACAGTGGGGCAGTGAGGCCCATAGAGCAGCAGGGGCAAGCAGGAGAGGCAGAATCAGTAAATACAGAGGGGACCCGTGAGGCCGAAAGGACACTGGAACCAGAACCACGACTGAGTGAACCGGTTGCGCCAGACCAAACAGCCCTATCACAGCCAGCATCCTTGGAACACGAGCCAGAACCTGAACCCCGGACCAGGGAACACCCCAGGCCGCAACGCACACGTAGGCCGCCGGCGTACCTCGAGGACTATGAATGCGACCTCCCGGGCAGGACTGGAACTTAGAGGGGAGGGGTGTTATGTACTGAGTTGAATAGGATCCAAACTGCAGCAGTCTGATTGGTCCTAGAACAATAGGATTCAAAAGGCAGCAGTCTGATTGGTCCTAGAACAATAGGATTCAGAATGCAGCAGTCTGATTGGTCCTAGAACAATGCAGCAGTATGATTGGTTGGCAGGAACCACCCAATCATGCTCCAGATAGAAGTGAATCCACAACCTGGTTGGCTTACAGTAGAATTCCGGAATTAGCCAATCATGTGCAGCCCATTGTGTAAATAATGTATATAAAGCAGATACTTTGAGGGGACATTCATTCATTCCTCCTCACCACTATGAGCTGAATAAAGAGCCTGAAATCACTTTGCGACTCTGAGTATATTTCAATAATCATGAAAATTCTTCAGCATTTCAGTGCAGATTTCTCTTAACACACTTTTGTATGTGGTTTTGACTATTAACACATTTTTGCAAGCAATTTTCCCGAATGTATTCCTTTGAGTATAAACGGTTAGATGTACCTTGTTAGCCTGGAGAAGTAGGATTGGGTCCGCTGAAGAATTATTGACTATGCAGAGTTGGAAAGGTTGACCAACTGCATTATTATATGATGTTTCAATACCGTCCCACTTCTCAGTAATTGGCTTGGGAAGAGAATGCAGAGCTATCACAGATAGCAGGCTGTTTACATTATTTGAGATGTTTCTGAGCTCTTTAAAAACATTTTGGACTGTTGCAGCCACCAAATTACATTGTGCAGCAAGAAGTACCCTATCACTTGGAGAAGAGATGGAATTTTTAAAACCTTCCTCTCCACTTCAACTTGTATGATTGATATCATTAGTGTTACTAGTATTCCTGACATAATTGCTGGGGCTCTGGCCTTTCCATTTCTATAATGTCAAATCTATTAAAGATAGGAATTGTAGGTTTACTATCATCTGGTATTGACCTACTGGGTCTAAAAATAATATAATAATAAGAATATATTCACAGATACATTCACATATAAATATATATATAGGTACATATAATCAAGTGCTATATCTAGAAAAATTAAATTTAAAACTAACAAATTGTTCAGGAAGAAATGCATTAAGTCTGTTACTTCAGCTTAGGTCTATCCATCAGAGGAGAAACAATTAGTAATAAATGCAAAAGACAGGGCTATAGGACCTCACCATATGAAAGGAGTGGTTTTGCCTGTATGGAGCTGGCCAGTTTGAGTTTAAGTCCTAGTGTTTGTCTTCAGAAGACTGCTTAGTGGTTTGAAAGTCCCACAGAAAACATTGGGGGCTCAAAGCTAGAATAGACAGATGTTCTTTCTTCTTCCAAACTTCTTGAAGTTTCCTTTCACCCCAAAGATTGAATTTCTGTTAACATCTTCCTGTCCCAGGAATCAGTTAGGCATGGTCTTTCCCTGCTCAGGATGTCAACTCAGTCTTTAGAGCAGCAACCACAATCCATGGAACTCAGTTCGATATCTTTAACTGGTTACCAGCTACCAGGGAGTAGGGAGTGGTTCCAATTGTCCTATTTTGGGTCCTAATCCCACTGGGGACTCAGCTATACAGCTGCAAATACAGTAAAACGTTTTGAATGTGTTGCAAAGTGCAATATACAATTGTGACACTAGATGGAGACTGTGAGCTATAGCAAATTCAAAGCATTTTTCAAAACGATTGTTTAAAAAGCATTTTCACAACGATTTTAACATGTGTGTTCTTCCTTTTCGACCGGACCACAGATCCACACATCGGTCTGGAGCTCTGACCACCTGTTTACCACCTCCTCCACAGGTCTCAGCAAGTAGGTTCTCAATAGTTATAAGTCAAAGGAGTAAATACTTTGTGAAGCTTAGATTGTAAACATTCCAGGGAGTGGTGACAAGTCTTTTTTCTGGGGCTTTTTAAGTTCATTGGCCAGAGAGTAGAAGAAAGGGTGGGGGGAGAAGAAACCAAATAGCTCCACAGCTTTTAAAATAAAATAAAGCATAAGGCACAGGCAGCTAAAATATATAACTGCTTAAAAGCAGAGGGTGACTCCTACTATAGGTGTGGGCTCGTGGCAGCTAAAACAGATCAAAGTACACCTGTTAATTGAATCCTCAAAGGAGAAAGGGGGGGCACTGGATAAAATGTAGCTGCTGCGTACTGCAAACCAGCAAACTCAGGCATTTGAAAACAAAACTTTTGAAGTACTAATAAAAACTAAGATAAGCTGTGGAGCTGCCTCTAACAGGGTGGTGACCCAGTCCTCCTGGAAGTTTCAGTGTTGCCAACTATATTCATTTTTATGTTTTATGTGTGTTATGTTGTTATGTTATGTTTGTTATGTTATGTTATGTTATGTTATGTTATGTTATGTTATGTTATGTTATGTTATGATGTTATGATGTTCACACACACACTCCTCATAGTGGGGTAGGAGAGCTGGAATTTTTTTTTACATCTGGCAACCCTTTGGTTCCAGATCATATATGGGTAGACGAGCCTAAAAAGCCTGGTACACAAATTTTCACAGCCCTCTTAGCAGCTATGGTGCCTCATTTACCAAAAGTAATGTATCCACCATTAACTCTGGAAGTGTATACACGAATCTGACCAAACTAAGCCGCCTAGAGCAAAATAAATATCAGAGGCTTACACTTCCAGAGTTAACGCAAAGTACATTACTTATAGTAAATGGGCCACCATAGCTGCTAGAGGGCCATGAAATTTTTTAGACTCATCTACCCATATATGGGGGACGCGGGTGGCGCTGTGGGTAAAACCTCAGCGCCTAGGACTTGCTGATCGCATGGTCGGCGGTTCGAATCCCTACGGCGGGGTGAGCTCCCGTCGTTCGGTCCCAGCTCCTGCCCACCTAGCAGTTCGAAAGCACCCTTAAAGTGCAAGTAGATAAAAAGGTACCGCTTTATAGCGGGAAGGTAAATGGCGTATCCGTGTGCTGCACAGGTGCCGGCTCGCCAGAGCAGCTTCGTCATGCTGGCCACGTGACCCGGAAGTGTCTTCGGACAGCGCTGGCCCCCGGCCTCTTAAGTGAGATGGGCGTACAACCCTAGAGTCAGACACAACCGGCCCGTATGGGCAGGGGTACCTTTACCTTTACCCATATATGATCTGAAACCAAAGGGACGCATTGGTTGCCAGATGTGAATTTCCCCCCAGCTCTCCTACCCCACTATTAAGCTTTCTCCAGGCGATGCTAAATAGTTATTACAGAGAGGAGGAAACTTCACACTACAGTAAGCAAATGTATGTAACACAATCCCAATGTCTGCTTCTACTACAGTAAATCGGGTTCAGGAAGAGGCGATTTGGAGCAGAGTAATCAGGCGAGTGGGTGTTCCAGTGCTTAATGCCCCCTTCTGTTTTCATAGAAGCCATAGCTGGCACCAGGAAGTACTATAAACCGTTGGGGCAATCCTATGGCAAGATCAGGGCCTGCCCAGTATATGTGAAAGTAGAACACATGGCCACCCTACCAGTTCAACAGGAAGATGAGGGTTTCTTGTGTGGCGGGAGATAGTTCCTAGAGTCTCTGGAGATCCCAGCTGCGTGGTGCCTAGCTCAGAAGCCGCTGATTCAATGGGATCTGGCTGCACCACAATGAGGCCTGTTGCTCTACCACCAGTGATACTGGCCTGCTGGATCTGGCCCCATTCATCAAAGTTAGAGCCCAAACAGCTGCTCTTGGTGCAGGTCCTGACAATTTTAAAGAAAACATGGAAATGTGAATCCTGTAAAGTCAGAAAGCAAGTACTGTGCAAACTTCTTTTTAAAGTGTTGTCTCTGGCTAGCTATGACTAGATTCTTTTCATGTTGGAATGAGAACTATTTTGCACCTTGATACTCATTCCGGATGTGGATTAATCTTGAGTAAAGAAAATAATGCCTTACAGACCTGCCTTGGAAAGGTTGTGGAATTTGGAACTGTGCAAAAGAATCCACCAGGGTGTTTAACTGAGTGATTACAATTGATGAGAACTAACAAGGAACAGAGTTGAAATTCAACAAAATATATAAATAACTCCTCCCCTTATAGAAAGTCCAGGTGCAACTACAAGGAAACAGAGCATTCAAAATCTCAAAAGGTGCCTCTGACTGCAGAGTTGAGGAAAATCAGTGCTTGGAATGAACCAATTTGGTTTAACAAAGTTCACTGAATTAGTTCAAAAATCTGAACTACTACTGAACATGTAGTTCCCATAATTGCCAGGTGAACCAAACATAAGTTTGCTTTGGGTAGAACTTTGTACAATATCTAGTTCATATTCACATAAATTCTCTAACATGTTTTTTTAAAAACAAACAAACACGTTTTAGAGTTTAGATTCTTTGGACCTTTAAGTTCAAAGATCATTATTGTTGGGGGAAACGTATTAAACCATTCGCATTCTACTGTGTGAGAGTTTTGATATTTTATTAGTCTTAAGTATACTTAAGCATAGCAGCTTGGTAACATTCTGAATGCTAGAAAGAAAGAAAGAAAGAAAGAAAGAAAGAGAGAGAGAAAGAAAGAAAAAAAGATTGCTGGACTCGAACTGTGAACTGAATGTGAGCTGAATTGGTTCGTTTTGTAAAGGGATGAACAACTTGAGTAAGTTCTGATTGGGACATATCAAAGTACTTTTTAAAACAAACGTTGCAAGTTCTGAAGAAAGCAAAGTTACATACCAATGGGAAAATATTTGACTGCAAGTCTCTGCTACCCATCGCTGGCTTCAGGAAGTATATTCCTCGTGAGGAAGGGACAACTAATACAGATGTATGAAAGCACCAAATCCTCACACAACAGAAAGGCATCCATGAGGGAGCAGCTGAGGGCTGACCACCCCCAACCCCCAGATCAGATGGCGAGGAAAGGTCCTAAAACATTTTTGAGGAGCTACTTAGGGGCAGAATCTTATCTTATACTGGTTAAACAGGTATTTTATATAGACTTTCCTTTCTAGCTTAATCACCACCTCCCCCTATGGGTTCATGCAAAAGTAGTAAACGTAAGCAAAACCTCATTTGAGAGAGAGTACAAAAATATATAAAGTCATAACCCAGGGCAGTTTCCCATTGTTTGTGCCTTCAGGGTCACCTAAAGAGCAATAATTTCACTAGCATTCAGCTACATTTTCATCTTAAAGCAGGCAGCCTAATGGGGATAGGTTTGCCAACTAATGAGGAGAAAAAATGGCCTGACCTTCCATTTTGACGGGTGCGGAGCCTTTGGCCCTCCCAATGTTGCTGGACTACAACTCCCATCAGCCCTAGCAAGCATGGCCATTGACCAGGGATGATGGGAGTGTAGTTCAGCAACGTCTGGAGGGCCAAAGGCTCCCAGGCCTTGTCTTATGACTTAAAAAAAAAGAAGCCACATGTCTCCGGAGCCACATGTCTCGTCTAGCAGATGCCATAATTTTTTGCTGAAATGGGCATCCATTACCCTCATTTAGGCTGCAGTCTTAAGTCCAGTGACCTGGGAGTAAACCTCATTGAATTCAATGAGCCTTCTTTCTGAGTAGACCTGGTTACAATTCTGTTTGTTGCCTCCACCTAAAAGATAAAAATAAGTGTAGGAGGAGATGAGATGAGATCCAGGTTCTCACTTTATCCCTCTTAAACATAATGCTCTTTGCCTTAGATGTGGGCAACTCATAATAAATAAACTTTCAATGTCAATTTTTAACACACACTTCTTTCCTCCTTTAAAAAAATTTGATTTCTTTGTCTTCTATGCAAGGGCAAAGAGACTATGCAATCTCCTGCTCCATTTTCTCTAAAATCCATTTATTTGTTCAAACTATTATTCCATCTATTGGTTTGATAACATGGGTTTGAAGTCCAGTAAGAACAAATACTATTTTGGCATTACTTAGCACTTATATCTTGTTTTTCAACGTTCAAAGTGTTTCAGATACATTATCTTGCGATTATCCTTACAACAACCCTGTAAAGGTGATTGATTTGAACAAAGGGAAAAGCTTCAGAAGTAATCAGATTTCAGCTTTGCTCTGTAAATGAAATTAGAACCAGGAAGATTTGTTGCTCATATTTTATGTCTACAGTATAGTTTATTGCTTTTGTGTATGTGTCGGTATGCAGAGGGCTGCGGCTAACAGCTATAGATCTTTCCTTTATCTAATAAGCTTAGATGTTTGAAGATTGCAGCTTTACACATCCTGTAAAATACACATATTTTCTTTGCTGCAGTTGTGACACTCTGTATTTGCACAGGTACAATAACAGTGATGTTTATAGCTATGTGCCCTGAAGCAGTGTCCCACAGGCACTCTGTCTTGAGGGTCAGCAGCCTATGTGCCATGCTGATCCCAGGGGTGTTCTCAGTCCCAGCAGCACAGCTGGTGGCTCCTATACACCAGGTAGCTACACAGGTGGTCCCTACATGTTGGCTTTTCCTTGCTTTCACATCCTCCTCCGGTCCAGGATCACAGCAACTTCCTGGCACGACCCACATACACCTCTGCTGTTCAGGCAATACTCGCCTCGCTTCCCTCTGTCACTGTTGCCTCTGCTACTCTCCCTTTCCTGTACAACCTTCATGTCAAGCAAGCATCCACCCTGGTAAGTTACGGTACTCTCTTCTTATATAGCCCTTAGTTGATGGGGGCGGAGACTCACCACCTGAGTTTTTACTCCATTGGTTCCAGGTGTTGACTCTTAATTGGTTTCAGGTGGTGAGTCATGTGCTCTCAATCCTGCACTCCTTTGTACCAGCCATGGCAGTTGTTCTGCCCTCCTAATCCTCCTCCTGGCTCTCAGAGAGTCGGGATAGCAAATAGTCATGTTCCTTCAGGGTTCTAGTTCCCTCTGTGCTGGAAGGCTTTTTGATCTCTTCTTCCCTGTATTCCTGGTGTTCTGTGCTGTCTTCCTGCTCTTCCAATGGTCCCTCTTCCACCAGCTCCTATGATGTCCCACAGTGGTGTTGAGATCTCCTGAACTAAGTCCCACGGACCTCCAGTAGCTGCTGGTGCCCTCCTCCGATCTGTCCTTGACCTGGCGCCCCCATCAACCCACAATAAGTATTTAATTATTTGGGAGTCATCAACTTAAGTGTACAAGTGTTCTTGTATATACAGAGTCAGGTGGTGCATTCTTAACAATTGTTCACAAGGACTTACTAGGTGGCTTTAGGCACGAGTATTTCTCTCTTTCTCTCTCTCTCTCTCTCTCTCTCTGGCCACGTGACCCGGAAGTGTCTGCGGACAGCGCTGGCTCCCGGCCTCTAGAGTGAGATGAGCGCACAACCCTAGAGTCTGTCAAGACTGGCCCGTATGGGCAGGGGTACCTTTACCTTTACCTTTACCTATTTCTCTCTTTCACATCTGCACTATGGGACTAATATTTAAGTCTTTTCTGCTTCAGAGCCATCTTTCGCGTGCCTTCTGAGAAAATATGAACTGGTTTGGGTTACGCCATGCTTGGCATACAGAGGGGCTGTTGTTGTAGATGCAGACAAGAAGGCTTCCTGTTTCTCAAGTCAGGTAAAGTTTGAACTATTTCTCCTTTGAGAACTTGTTTACCCAATTTTGAAGTGACTTACGCAATACGCAATACCATTAAAAGCGGGTGGGGTTGGGGTTGTAAAACTATTAAGTCTCCAGAGCCTAAAATCCCCTAATTACAATGCTGCTCCAATATGGAGGACTCTCAGTAAGGAAGCTTGTGTTTGAGCCACACCTTGGATAATGTAGTTGCTTGTAACAGCAAAGTATATCAGACAAGTCCAATCTGTGCCTTGTGCAATTTCCTCTTTCTGTCTCTGAGAGTACCAAACGGGAAGACCTTTGCAAGAATATTCAAGCAGGCTGTAACTTTCACACCAACAGGCTTGGTGATTCAGCAATGGCATTTTTGCACAAGCTCTGGCTTGACTGATTGCTGTGGTTCCTACACAACATTCCATACAGCAGAAATGAATTTGTTTCACCTGGGTCAGTTTAGCTGCTGTCATGCCTAGCCCTGACCTGGTACCAAACACTGACACGTCGGAGGCCAAACTGGACACCCCACAGGTTTGAGTGCTGAGAATCCCCTTGAGGGGCCTACTGAAGAACCCATGAAGCTGTCAGAGGAAGTGTTGGATCCATCCTTCAATTCTGGAGAACGCTGGTGCCAAAAGGCCTGGGCCTGAAGAGCAATATCATAGCATGCATTGATAGACTCAGTGTTTTTGCATGGCTCATGAGTAAGGAATCCCTGGAACACCTTCAATACCAGTAACTGGGGTTAGGTACCACAGAGGTCTCCCTCTTCAGCCGCCTTGTTGCTGCCAACAGAACTGGTTCCTGGTACTTTGGCACCTTGCTCCCAATTCCCCCTCCTGGCTGTGTTGTACAGTCAAACCTCGGTTGTTGGACGGCTCCATTTTCAAACATTTCAGCTCTTGAATGCTGAAAACCCAGAAGTAAATGCTCCAGTTCTCTGTTTTTCGGAAGCCAAACATCCGACGTAGCTTCCATTTGAGTGCATGAAGCTCTTGCAACCAATCAGAAGCCATACCTCGGTTGTCAAACATTTTGGAAGCCGGGCGGGCTTCTGGAACAGATTGTGTTCGACAACCAAGGTTTGACTGTACCTTGAGTATCAGTGGACTGTAAAAGTAATTACAGTGGTACCTCGGTTCAAGAACAGTCCTGTCCATGAACGATTCGGTTTACGAACGCCACAAAACCGGAAGTAGTGCCCTGGTTTGCGAACTTTACCTTGGTCTAAGAACGGAAACTGAATGGTGGAAGAGCACCAGTGGCAGGAGGCCCCATTAGGGAAAGCGTGCCTCGGTTTAAGAACAGTTTCGGTTTAAGAACGGACTTCCAGAACAGATTAAGTTTGTAAACCGAGGTACCACTGTAATTAATTTGACCCTGCACTATTGACCTTGTACTGTTGTCTGACCTAGTCTCCACATCAGTTTGTATCATCCACACCATACCTTTAAAGCATTCTTATACCATGTTAACTTGCATGAAGAATCTTGTGAACTGTAGTTGCTAAGGATACTGGTAATTGTAGCTCTACAAGGTCAGTATCCTTAACAAATTACAGTTTCCAGGATTCTTTCGGGGACTCTGTTGCTGTTAAACTGATTCCCTGTGCTTGACCTGGGCTTGTTGAGGTTACACTGCCCTTTGAACCCTGCCGGCCTGGATAAGTGGTCACATACTGCTGTTGGCATCAAAATGCCAGCCCATTTTCCCCGATTTAATCTGGATCTGTCCTTTCCAGGGAGTAATTTGGTAAGTTGAAAGAACCTGCTGTCCTAAAACCAGTTTGTGCTGGCTGAACAACCCATTTGCAATATTAAACCTTCATCTGGAAACAACTATTTTCTGAAGAAAAACTGCTTGGGGATGATTTTTAGCAGAGAAACAGCAGGTGGGAAGTGTTGCATTATAAGCCTTCCCCATCACTAATTTTCCTGCTGTGAATTGCTTCCCTCCAGCTGCTTCCCTCCCATGGTATTCCTAATGCAAGTGGACATGTACTTAGAACCATGCATCTCATGGGATGCATCAGCCTGGAACTTTACCCAGTTTTGCATCTATATACTATGAAAAGCTTCACTGGCTGAATTTCTGCTTAGCACATTTCAACAAAGGTGGGGTTGAGGAATTCCACTGGGAATTCTAGTGGAGCATGAAAACAACCAGTCTCAGGGGAGCACCAAAAGTAAGGCAAAGAGAAGAAGCCTCATTAGAAATTACCGAGAAACTTCTGAACTCCCAAGACAGCAATCTGGAACTTCCATCAAAATGGATTCTCTGGGAGTGTTTGGCAGCAGATCCTACTGAGGAGGAGGGAACTCTCATTTCCCACAGTGTGGTACTAATGCAGCATCTTAAAATATTGCCACCTTGCCTAGATAGCATAGCTGTTCTCTCAACTGCTGTATTCCACTTCTGCACTCCTTCTTCCAGAGAGCTGCTTTTCAGGAAATGAGCTCCACCTCCTGCTCTGTGTGCTTTTGTCCAACCTCCTTCTCCCCTACCTGGACTCTGCCCTTCTTTTTTCACTTGTAAACTGGCACTCATTACACAGACAAGCAGGAGCTTGTTCTCAGATGCTACCTTGGTCACCTTCCCATCTGCTGCTTGCTCAAGTCCACATTCAAAGTTCTTCTGTATTAGGCTTTGAGACCATCTGGCTGGAAAACCCTGGAATGACCTGACTTGCTCCCACCTGAGGATGGTCGCTTCAGTCCCACCCTGCTGTGACAGTGAGTAGCAGAAGCAATTTTGGGAATAGTCCAGAACACTTGTCATTACCTGATCATGCCAAAAGTCATTTGGACATTCAAAATGTCATGAAATGGCATCCCCTGAATCTGTCAGGTATTATGTGGGTTGAGGTTTTTTATTTTGCTACTCTAAAGCTGATACCTTTTGTGGGTTCTGTTTCCTGTGGGCTGTTTTTGTAAGCTCGCCAGACTCATTACATCTCAGGCGCCTCTGACTTTTTAATGTCTCCACTTCTCATGTTCTCAGAAGTACACACTGTACATTTAAAGCACACACACACAGAAAGAGTTTTCTGGGAACTGCACTTTATCTCAACATAGCTATAATTCCCAGCACCCTTAACAAATTTAAGCTTCCAAGATTCTTTGGAGGAATATGCTTTAAATGTATGGTGCATGTGAAGTAATATATTGGGGAAGAGAATTACCGTAACAGAAAACTGGTTGTGCTATCTAATTGCAATATTGTTGAGGTTTCCAAATTGTGAGGTTAGCAATACTGCTGCCCTTGAAAGATGCAGGTCTAAAACTTAAATCACACAGGAGAGTTTTGTGAAGTCCAATAACATCAAGGCAATAATTATATATGTATATTTATTATACTCACTCCACTTCTCCAATAAGTGAGATGTTCCAGGGTTAGTTTTATTTACATTTTGAAGGAGATCGCTTGGAAGGAGCCTTACTGGCACTTCATAATATTCACATCCATTTACAAATCTGCAGATTCATCATAGGTGAAGGCACAGCTTAAATCGGGGTAGGCAACCTAAGGCCCGGGGGCCGGATGCGGCCCAATCGCCTTCTTAATCCGGCCTGCAGACTGTCTGGGTATCAGCAGTGGTGTAGCGTGGGTTGTCAGCACCTGGGGCAAGGCAAGTAATTTGTGCCCCCTAACCCGTGGATTTGCGCCCCCTAACCCGTGGATTTGCGCCCCCTAACCCTAACCCCCAGATGTTGCGCCTGGTGCGGCCGGCCCCCCCTGCACCCCCCACGCTACGCCACTGCGTATCAGTGTGTTTTTACATGAGTAGAATGTGTGCTTTTATTTAAAATGCATCTCTGGGTTATTTGTGGGCCATAGGAATTTGTTCATATTCCCCCCCCCCCAAAAAAAAGTATAGTCCGGCCCACCACATGGTCTGAGGGATGGTGGACCGGCCCTCAGCTGAAAAAGATTGCTGACCCCTGGCTTAAACATTTCAGCAGACAACCATGGCCAACTGCTTCTATACTGGAGCTCTAGAGAAAGCACTGTAAGATGCTCACAGATACTGAATTCAGCTCTGTGTGTCTGTGCCTTTCTCAGTCTCTCTTAACTTCCAGCCTGCTTCCTTCACAAGCTCCTAGGGTGTGTTCACATTACCCCACTTAGAGCACAGTGAACCCCCCAGTGTTTCACAGTTCTTCCCCACCGCCAGCTGTTCAAATCAGCCCAACTTCCTCAAATTGTAGTATTTTGTAACAAAGTAAAGGATGCATATGCACTTTGGATAAATTTCCTGTGAACTCAGATTAAAAATTCAGCACTTAAAACACAGTGAATGCACAGTAAATGGACGTGTGAACACAGCCTGATGAAATCTGTAATCTAACAACATCTGGCAGACCTTGGTTCCCTACTCCGCACTATTTGCAAGCCACTGTCAACAATTTACCTGTAATTTCCCACAAAGGAGATACTTGGCAAATTTGCCAGGACTATTAAGACACCCTTCAGCTCCATTAACCTTCTGCTAGCCAACCCTTCAATTTTAGAAACTTACAGAACAATGGCTGTGACGCAGCAACATCTTGGCAAGGTACATAAAAATACAATTGTATATAAAGCGCGCTCTTGTGGGCGCTACTGGGACATTTCCTTAATTTCTTTCTGGGTTATTTTGGACCATTCTGGGATGTGGTAACAGGAAATGTTAATGAACTGAAGTAGGTTTTGGCAGAAGATATGGGGCAAAATGAAATAGGGCGGTGTTTATGCCAACTCTCTAAACTCTGATTTCAGCATGACAGGCTTCCTTTGTAGTTTGGTGTGCATGGTTAGATCAAGAGTGTAAAACTATGGTAAGGTTTATCAAGCTGGGCAGAAATATGACTCCAGAAATCTGATAAAATAATAATAAAGAAACACACTGGTTTAATTTATAAACATAAAGAAGAGTTATCACAAATGGCATGTGTGTATGCGGTTGCTCTTTGAGAACATGCCAACACCATTGATAAGCTCCATTTGCTAACTAGGGTTGCCATATGTCCTCTCTTTCCAGGACATGTCCTCTTTTTCATGGGTAGAGTCGTCATAGCAATCCATAGTTAAAAGCAGAAGTCGGCAAATGTGTCCTCTTTTTTGCTCCTCAAAATATGGCAACTGTAGAATGCTAATTTGTCAAAACTGCAGACTTTCCATACTAACCTCTAGAGATTTATGGCTTTCTAAGATGTGGGGAACAGCGTATACCATCAATATTACTTCTCTAATCAAGTAAGAGAAGGCAGATTGAGAGATAAGTTTGAAGAAAAACTGAGTTTGCTTTATCATTGATTGGAATGATAAATTGCCAGCCGTACCTGGAGAGATGTTGAAGGTTGAACCCGAGACCACCTTCTATGTGCAGAGCAGACGCTCTACCACTCAGCTATGACCTTGCCCCATGATTTAGACCAAAGCTCTGCCAACTGCACTCTGAGACAACTTTGCAAAATTGTGGCTCTCCTTGTGCCATCTGTTCTTCTCCCTCACCTGTGCTTTAAAACAAGTACAAAGATTAAGCACAGAAAAATCTCTCTTCCTATCAGGGCCAGAATATCAGTTGCTTTTGTCATATGTCCTCATACATTTTTCTTAGGCATATAGCATACGGTGACAAAAGAAAGCCAAAGAATAAACAAGCCTTTGAAATTGTGGCTTGGGTTACCTCTGTAACAGGGTGTGTCAAGCTGGAAAATGATTGTTGCTTAATGTAGATGATGTTCTTACTGGAGGGTGGGTAGACAAGGAGAAAAAATACTTTTCCTCACCTATGCAAGTCCAACATAGCTTTTTATAGCGTTGCCATGAAGATAATGAGAATATGGAAGGGTGTGTGCAGCCAAACCACATGTATACTAAAGAAGCTTTTGAGCTTCTTTCCCATCATGGATGTGCAACTGAAAGCATGCCTGAAAGACAGAAATGCATTTTTATTAGGGTTTTTAAAAAACTGGCTATGCAAGAAGGTAGATTTACAATTACAACTTGCAAAATGCACAACATTTGTGAATAGGTGGTGTTCTATACAAAGCACATTTTTAGTCTTTCATCCACTTTCCCCTGCTCCCAGTAAAGAAGTTCACATTTCGGCATGGCCTTTTTTCACAGTTTAAGCTCTCTTCCCTGTGTGACAGAACTGTTTTTATGGTCACCATTCACAGTTATAACCCAATTCCTCCTATTCCTCCTTTTTGAATGAATGAATGAATGTGACGGGCATCTGTTCAACACCTTTTCCATTGCCTTTCCTCCCTTTTGAAATAAAACTGACAAGGTCCATGAGAAAGCCCACTAATTTCATTTGCATGTTGTTCTTATACATATACACCAATGGCAATACACATAGTAATAGCTCAGTTGTGTGTGTGTGTTTAATGCAAACCCTGAGGAGACATGGGTGAAATTGACAAGGCTTTCCCCAAACTTGTAAGTTTCAACAGACGGGGGATAATTACCAACTAGGTCAGGGTGGGATTGCATAGGAATCTAGTTGTAGGTCAGGAATAGCCAACTTGGTACACTCCTGATGTTGTTGGACTACAATTCCCAGCATCCTTGACCATTGCCCACTTTGGCAATACCTGTTACAAGGCAATCTAGGGTTCCTCACTTGGGGGGGGATGTCTACAGTTCAAGTGTCTCTGAAAATGTCCTATCATGCCCACTGGCTTCACATTTCAGCAGGTGGGCATGGAAGTAGAATGAAATAGAGTCATTTAGAAGGCTGTGATTCTCAGTGGCGTAGCGTAGGTTGTCAGCACCCGGGGCAAGGCAAGTAATTTGCGCCCCCTAACCCGTGGATTTTAGTAGGGGCAGAGAGCTGCGAGTGCGAGCGCGCCCCCCCCCAGATGTTGCGCCCGGTGCGGCCGGCCCCCCCTGCACCCCCCACGCTACGCCACTGGTGATTCTACATACATACATACATAGGTTGCTGTTCAGGTGGGTACAATTAAGAAATTAAGTGTTGGGAAATGTAAAAAGATACCTTAGATCATGCTGAGGACCCCATCACCAGACCTGGTCAGCCAAGGCTGCTAAAGCTACTCCTTAAAATAATAAGGAATTATTTTAGAGCTCTAGATTAGTGAAAAAACACCTCTGACGGGAAAAGGCATTAAGGGTTACAATATATTGCCGTTCATTTGTTTCAAGCTTGCAAATTCCTACTTGCCTAATCGCCTACAGTGGGTAATAACCATTGGGCAACCAGATAGGGGAGCTTCTATATATTGGGAATAACTGGTGATTTTTAAAAATCTGTCTTTCCCCCCTGCATTTTTATTCACTGTTCCTTCAAGGAGCTCAGGATGGCATACATACTCCCCCTTACTTTTGTAGCAGGAAACCCACCCCCCAATCATTCAGTTTGTACAAACTTCACACACACTCACACTCACACACTACATAAACCAATTCTGTTATGAATTTATAGAAAAAGCAACCATACATTGGATTTGCACTGTTCCACTTTTATTTTACTCCATGAAGGAAGGACTACAAAATGGGGAAGGTTTGATACAGGTCACCATAATCCCTTGAGCATCCCAGCACATCCACAGGAGCCCTGCCCAGTTGCTGTGCCAACCCTGATGGTCTCAGACAGAAGACCATCAACAACACAACGGACTGCATACACGAGTGGATTCAACACGGACTATAACAAAAGAACAGTGATTGGATTCCCCCTCAGGGGGCAGGAAACTGCGACTACCTTTTGTCTTCTGAAAATGACTCATGGGGAGGGGGAGAAGGGAACCAGCCAGGTGACAGGACACTCAGGTTACCACCACAACTCCTCCCTCAACCCCTCCTTTCTGTAATGTATGCATGATGTTTCTGGGGGTGGTCTTGATCTACAGGGTGGGAATTTCAAAAGTTTTTATAAGGCCTTGCACACCATTTTTCTGTGTCTTTCCTCTCTCCTACAAGTGAGGGGAGCACCCTGTTGCAACAGTTCAATAAAGGCCAAGCCTACAGGCTGCTGTTTTGCTCCAAGTTATCCTGGTTGGTGTCTTTACTTTTTGTCCAAGGGAGCCCTCAGATTTTTCCGGTAACACTTTATCCTCACAATAACTATGTGAGGCAGATTAAGCTGAGAGTGAATGGAGGAGTCAGAGTCATACAGTGAGCTCATATTCCAGCAGGAATGTGAACCCATGGTCTCCCTCATTTAGGTACCTACACTTCAGTCACTAAATCACAACACCTCTTCCTCCCCCCCCCCATTTTTTTAAAGGGTACCAATGTATGTGTGAGAGAGTTGGCTAGTAAAATTTATTGTGCGCTACTTTTGGAAACATGCATGAGGTCACTTATTTCTTTTCTCCCCCCCCCCTTTGTCTTTTTGTGCATGTGCACATAAATACATGTGAATATAAATATTTGCCTGTGCTCACTGGATTTTTATGGTGCAAGACTTCTGAGAAAACCTGTGGGGGTGGAGATAGGGGGCATGCCTATTATGTATGGCTTACAGTAATATGGTGCTGTTGCTAAGATCTCCGTTCCAAAGAGCAGTGTGGATGAGAGTAAAGGTTTATTGGGTCAGTCGCTGATGAAAAGGTGTTTTTTAGCTACTTTACTAGGTGGTGTGCACACCTATAAAGGCATAAAGATAAGGGGCCCTATATCTTCAGCACACAGCAGTTCCAGGAACAAGCTGTTTTCATTTGACACACACAGCTTCAAAGACTAGTTGAATGGAAGGTAAATGGAATTATCTCTTCCTTACCAGAATAGGAAGTGAGTAGGGCCCCTGCCTTCTATAAGGGAGTGAACATCAAACAAAAGTGTGCCTGTAGCCATCTCTTCTCCCACAGCCCATCCACATGGAATTCATTCCTGTAACATCAACTTGGGGCCACCTCTTGCCCCTGCCCCTTCAAATCCCTATAACAGAGGTGTGGAACCTTTAGCCCTCCAGATGTTGAACTACAGCTCCTATCACCCCCAGCAAGTTTAGCCAGTGGTCAGGGATAATGGCAGTTGTAGTTCAGCAGCAATGATAGGAAGCATGGTAGAAGTTTCTAAGATTGTGCACGGCATGGAGGAAACGGATAGAGAAATTTTTTTCTCCCTCTCTCATAACACTAGGACTTGTGGACATCCAGTGATGCTGAATGTGGGAAGATTCAGGGCAGACAGAAGCGAGTGCTTAATCACATAGCATAGTTAAAATAAGGAACTCACTCCCACAGGAGACAGTGATGGCCACCAGCTTGGATGGCTTTAAAGGAGGATAAAACAAATTATTGCAGGGCAATAATTTAATAATCCTGCTGCCCAGGAAGACTCCCCTGCGTGAGTGCCTGAGGGCCCTGCTCTTGCCACTTACCATCTGGCCTGGGGCGGGGCCTGAAGCCTCACAAGGAATGCTTGCTGCTTGCTGCCTGCTGCCCGGGAGGACTCCCCTGAGTGAGTGCCTGAGGGCCCTGCTCTTGCCACTTACCATCCGGCCTGGGGCGGGGCCTGAAGCCTCACTAGGACAGTTATTACTGCCGGAGGGGCACAGAGTGCTTTTAAAATGTTTTTAAAAATGTTTCTTTTGGATTTTTTGTATGTGGGGGGTGGGGGTGGGATGGATGTTTGGTTGGGCTTGGGGAATTATTTTTTTTATTTTGATGTTTTTGTAATTTTTACATTTTTTTGTTTGTGTTTTATTGGTTTTGTTTGTTTGTTTAAGGTGTTATTTTGTTCTTAGGGGGAGGGGTCAGGGCTGCCGGGGAGTGGGTCCCAGCCCACAAAATGGCTGGGGCATGTTCCACAGAGGGGGATGCGCTGGGACAACCGATCTCAGTGATCACGGGTAGGAGGAGGAGTTACGCTAAGACTAGACCATGTCATTACAGAGGGGGCAGGTTTAGTCGTTGTCTGAGGACTATCCCTGCCTCCGGGTCTGGTCCTGACCGGATGGATACTAGAATCAGCAAGGGATACCCACATGACCTGAAGGTGCTGCTGTGCAATGCCAGGTCAATGATTCATAAGACCACTGCCATCCATGACTTGATCATGGATGGAGGACTTGACCTGGCATGTGTAACAGAGACTTGGTTGGATGAAGCAGATGGGCCTGTCCTTGCCGCTGCTTGTCCACTAGGTTTCTCTTACGCACAGCAACCCAGGTCATGTGGGTGGGGAGGGGGGGTTGCAGTGATTTTTAGGAAGTCATTAGTTTGCACCAGGCGTCCTATTGGGAAGACCCAGTTTTCTGAGTGCATGTTCTGGAAGTTGGGCAATAGGGGCAGTACAGGATTCCTTTTGGTGTACCGACCTCCCCGCTGCACCAAGGATTCCCTGCCCGAGCTGCTTCAGGTCGTGGGGGATGTTCTCCTGGAGACACCTAGCTTGGTCGTCCTAGGGGATTTTAACATCCATGCCGACACGACCTTACAAGGGGCCGCTCGGGACTTCATGGAAAGCATGGCCTCCATGGGGCTGTCCCTGAATAAGTCTGGCCCAACCCATAGCCGTGGACATGCCTTGGACCTGGTGTTTACCTCTATGGATGTTGGTGATCTGACACTAAGTAAAAGCGAAATGAAAGAAGTGCCATGGTCAGATCACTTCCTGGTGCAACTGGACTTCTCTGCGACCCATCCCCTCTGCAGGGAGGTGGGACCAATTCGGATGGTCCGCCCCCGCCACTTAATGGATCCAAATGGTTTCCAGAGAGTGGTAGGGGATGCTTTATCCCATGTTGATGGCCTTTCAGCTGATTCCCTGGTGGCCCGCTGGAATGTGGAGTTAACCAGGGCTATTGACTGTTTGGCTCCGAAGCGCCCTCTCCGACTGCATGGAGCCCGGACAGCCCCGTGGTTTTCCATGGATCTGAGGGCAATGAAACAATCGTTGAGACGGCTAGAGCGCCGGTGGCGGATAACTCATTCCGAATCTGACCGGACACAGGTTAGAGCTCAACGTCGAGACTACCAAGTGGCGATAGCGAAGGCGAAGAAGAATTTCTTCACCGCCTCTATTGCATCTGCAGAAAACAGCAGCAGGATACTTTTTCAGGTGGTTCACAATTTAGCAGTACGGGCCACATGTTCTCCTGCAATGATTTTGCAAAGTTTTTTGCAGATAAAATCGCTCAGATTCGGGAAGAAGTAGACTCCACCGTGGGAGCAGGGCCGGGGCGGGAGAGTGCTAGAGTTCTGTCTAGTCAAGTTGAGTGGGATCAATTCCAATCTGTTACCTCCGAGGATGTGGACAGGCTGTTTGGACGAGTGAAACCAACCACCTGTCTCCTGGATCCTTGCCCATCCTGGCTTATAAAAGCTAGCCGGGAAGGACTGGGCGGTGGGCTTCGTGGGGTGGTGAATGCTTCCCTCCGTGAGGGAGCCTTCCCAGACCCGCTGAAAGAGGCGGTTATTAAACCGCTTCTTAAAAAACCATCTTTAGATGCGGCCACGATGGCCAACTATCGCCCAGTCTCAAATCTTCCATTCTTGGGCAAGGTGATTGAGCGAGCGGTTGCCGAACAACTCCAGGCACGCCTGGAAGAAGCGGACCATTTGGATCCCTTCCAGTCGGGATTCAGGCCTCATCATGGGACTGAAACTGCCTTGGTCGCACTGGTTGATGATCTCCGGCGGGCTAGGGACAAAGGTAAGAGCTGTTTCCTAGTTCTGCTGGATTTCTCAGCGGCGTTTGATACCATCGACCGTAACATCCTTCTGGACCGTCTTGAGGGGCTAGGAGCTGGGGGCACTGTTATACAGTGGTTCCGCTCCTTCCTCCTGGGCCGTGTTCAGAAAGTGGTGGTGGGGGATGAGTGTTCAGACCCCTGGGCTCTCACTTGTGGGGTGCCTCAGGGTTCTGTCCTCTCCCCCATGCTTTTCAACATTTACATGCAGCCGCTGGGAGAGATCATCAGGAGGTTTGGGCTGGGTGTTCATCAGTATGCGGATGATACCCAGCTCTACCTCTCTTTTAAATCAGAACCAGTGAAGGCGGTGAAGGTCCTGTGTGAGTGTCTGGAGGCGGTTGGAGGATGGATGGCGGCTAACAGATTGAGGTTGAATCCTGACAAGACAGAAGTACTGTTTTTGGGGGACAGGAGGCGGGCAGGTGTGGAGGATTCCCTGGTCCTGAATGGGGTAACTGTGTCCCTGAAGGACCAGGTGCGCAGCCTGGGAGTCATTTTGGACTCACAGCTGTCCATGGAGGCACAGGTCAAATCTGTGTCCAGGGCAGCTGTTTACCAGCTCCATCTGGTACGTAGGCTGAGACCCTATCTGCCTGCGGACTGTCTCGCCAGAGTGGTGCATGCTCTGGTTATCTCCCACTTGGACTACTGCAATGCACTCTACGTGGGGCTACCTTTGAAGGTGACTCGGAAACTACAACTAATCCAGAATGCGGCAGCTAGACTGGTGACTGGGGGCGGCTGCCGAGACCATATAACACCAGTCTTGAAAGACCTACATTGGCTCCCAGTACGTTTCCGAGCACAATTCAAAGTGTTGGTGCTGACCTTTAAAGCCCTAAACGGCCTCGGTCCAGTATACCTGAAGGAGCGTCTCCACCCCCATCATTCTGCCCGGACGCTGAGGTCCAGCGCCGAGGGCCTTCTGGCGGTTCCCTCATTGCGAGAAGCAAAGCTACAGGGAACCAGGCAGAGGGCCTTCTCGGTAGTGGCGCCTGTCCTGTGGAACACCCTTCCAGCAGATGTCAAAGCGATAAACAACTACCTGACATTCAGAAGACATCTTAAGGCAGCCCTGTTCAGGGAAGTTTTTAACGTGTGATATTTTACTGTATTTTTGGTTTCTATGGAAGCCGCCCAGAGTGGCTGGGGAGGCCCAGCCAGATGGGCGGGGTATAAATAATAAATTATTATTATTATTATTATATCAACAGCTACCAGCCATGATGACTATGCTCTACCACCTTCATTGTTAGAGCACTGTAATCATGCTGAAACGCAAGCTTAAGAGGGACAGAGAAAGTGCAAACCACAAGGAAAGTTTTAAGAACATGCAAGGGTATGACTTTTATAACAAGATTATAAACAGGAAAAAGCTGAGCTAGCTGAGTTGTGGAAACATCTGTATTTGTGGTTAAGCTGGGGTAAAACTGTAGCACTGGGTGTCTTGCATGCATAACTTATATTACTATAAAAACTGTGTAAACAGAGATCTGGATTCGGCCTCTGAATGCCTTACTGATCGCTTGCTGAAACCTTTCCTGCTCGGCAAGAAATATAACTTTTCTTGGGTGTGATTCATCATCATTGTTATTGAGTAAAGGACTCAATTGTGCAACATCAGTGCTTAATTTAAATGAACTCATGGGCAGAAAACTATTGTTACATGTTCCCCACTGGGCTGTCAACTCCCTAAAATCCAAACTCTTGTACCTGGTCAGGGCCTAGGATAGAGCCTGTTCAGAAGGCAGTAGGAGAGCTAAAGGTGGAGCTCAATGGGGCCACAGCCCATAGAAAACATACTAATCTAAGACAGGCTTCACCAACCTGGTGCACTCTAGTTCTTATTGGAGCGTTCTGAAGGAGCGTCTCCTTCCCCTTTGTTCAGCCCAGACACTGAGATCCAGCTATGAGGGCCTTCTGGCAGTTCCCTCACTGTGAGGTTACAGGGAGATAGGCAGAGGGCCTTCTCAGTAATGGCACCCCTTTGTGGAACGCGCTCCCATCAGATGTCAAGGAAATAAATAAATATCTGAAGTCAACCCTGTATTGGGAAATTTTTAATGTCTAATCCATTCTTAAGGAAATCAGCCCTGAGTGCTCACTGGAAGGACATATCCTGAAGCTGAGGCTCCAATACTTTGGCCACCTCACAAGAAAAGAAGATTCCCTGGAAAAGACCCTGATGTTGGGAAAGATGGAGGGCACAAGGAGAAGGGGACGACAGAGGATGAGATGGTTGGACAGTGTTTTCAAAGCTACCAACATGAGTTTGACCAAACTGCAGGAAGCAGTGAAAGACAGGAGTGCCTGGCGTGCTCTGGTCCATGGGGTCATGAAGAGTCGGACATGACTAAATGACTAAACAACAACGTTTTACAATTTTTTAATGCCCAGAGTGGCTGGGGAAACCCAGCTGGATGGGTGGGGTATAAATAATAAAGTTATTATTTTTATTATCATAACTCCTAACAGCCCCAAACAACACTTTAGGAAAGAATAAAACCCTCAACAGAAAAATAAATCCACAACAGCACGATGAGGACTAAGCATGCTTAGTGGGCATAAAATCCTGGCTGTTAAGGGGGAAGATGGTAGGAGTGGAGGGGAAATGGAATGGAGTATTCTGCAAGAGGTGGTGGCTAGAATTATGAACAGAAGCACTCCACAGCACAACATTTTGTTGCTTTTCCCACTTGTATGAATATATGATGAACAAATATAACATTTAGAAGAGAGGAGGTTGTAAAAAAATTTTTTTGCCCACTTTACAGATGAGACACATTGAGGCAGGGAGGCAGTAGTCTGAAAGGCAATCAGTAAGTAACTTCATAGAAGAAAATGCAAACCCCATGCAAAGCAGATCACACAAGAAAGTGAGCCTGCTTAGCCCAAGATTACACATTAAGTCATTGTTTCACTGTGCACAACATCTCCCTCCCCAAAACACCAGTCTCTCTCTGCATTTTTATGCCCCCGACTCTGGCTGATCTCCACTACTAGGTGGTTCCTTCTTGGGTGTATTAGGTCATGTTACTGGTAGCAAGCTGGGGCTGGAAGACTGAAACACCCTCCTCTCCTGCAACAGTCTCCTTGGCTGCAGGGATCACAGCGCATGTGATGACACTTGCTCAGAACCCTCCCAAAGGCCTTCCTATTCCATGGGAAACATGAATGTGTAATGCACATTAGAAAGGCACTGCAGGATCAGCCCAAAAGCTGGTGTGTGTGTGTGTGTGGTGAGAAGCTGGAGTGGGGGGGGGGGAGAGAATGGCCTCCTTTATTAAAAAAAATCCTGACCTTGCAACCTGTTCCAAACTAAAAGAACTAGTGTAGCCTTATGAGGCTTTGCCCTGGGGTGGGAAAAATATTGTGCCTGGGAAAGGGAAGTGGGAGTCAAAAGACACTCAAGGAATAGTTTCGGAGAAAAGGCTTTTATTTCTACCATCCATGAACTGGTAGAAGGAGCAAGTGTGATAACTCACAAAAAGCATGCACGAAGTTCACAGTCATGTGCACAAGCATATATACCCCTTTCTAGTTCCCTCCCCCTTTCTCCAGAGTCCTGCCCCATGAGTTCCTCTGAGCATGAACAGAAAGCTGTCTTGGGACCATTTTGGACTCTTCCCAGGAAAGGGGAATGAGAGTGGTTCAGCGTGTCCAAGCATGTCCAAGAAGTTGCAACTAGAATGAGATAAGATTCAGTCTCAGGCCTGCTATGAACAGAGCCTATTCATTAGCCTTTAAAAGTAACATTTTGCCTTTTGCACAGCATCTTGTGATAGAGCAGAGGAGAGCAGAGAAAAGCTGTTTTGGATTTTTAGAAGACAAAAGGAGTTTTGGACAGTTTTGAGGCCTGGTGTGATTATTGAAGCCTGGGGTGATTTCACAGACAGGATTTGGGTATCCTGTCCCTTCATTCCCCCGTTTGTTTTTGGACAGCCGCCAGGCCTGTCCCAAATGGACCCCTATCCTTTCTTGAGGCCACTGATGCTTGCCCCAAATTTGGGAGCTGGGAGCTGCTTCCTGCAATTGTTGCTAGGTCAGCTGAACGCCTCCTTCGATGGGGTGCAGTGGCTACCTACTCAGGAATCCACATGGTAGGAATTAGGTAGGCTAGGAAGCACACTCCATACCATTCCTGTGGGTGGATATGAGAAGCTTGCCTTCCATTAGCCTGCGTGACACACGTCTGTGAGCAGAGACACTACCTTCCCCTTCCGAAGGCCACACCAAGCCAGAAAGAGTTCCTGGCGTGGATTCAGGTGTAACGGTTTGGGCTGGGAACGTACATGTCAGATTGTCACTGGCGCTCTTTGATTTATTGACACAAAGCCAGCCAGTAATACGGTGATGGAATGATTGAGGTTGTAACTGATGATTCATTCCATTTGTGCACAGGGTCATTACCAAGTTGGTGCTGTGGGTCAAAGGGGGCTTTAGTTAAGTTCTGGAGGCTCTGGGTGGAGCTCTACCAGGTGGCAAGATAATGAAAGGAGGCTGGGGCATAATTTCCCTGATTGAAAGTCCCACAAAAATACCCTCCTCTGCGGGGGTGTTGTAAAGCTATCCAGGGGTCCAGCAACCTTCTATAAAGTTCAGTTATGCAAAAGGAAAGAAAAGAAAATGAGAAAATGTCCGCTTTCAATCCATGCTGGATTCTTGAGCTGTGCAAAACGCCCAGGGGTGATGCAGGAAGGCAGGGTGGTCATCTCACGGGCGTCGGGTCGTCTGGTGGGCTTTGGGCATCTTGGTCCCCTCCAACAATGCTGGAGCGATGTCTGGGCGTCTGGGTCCAATCTGGGTCCTCATCATAGGGATGCAGAGGCTCGACCAAGGCACAAGGTGTTCTGGCAAAAGCTCACCTGTTAAGAGAAGAGATAACAAAGACGGCAGCGATTGCACAGAACAAATTGATAGATAACATTTGCACATAAGGTATAGGCCTAGCAAACATTAATTCAAAAGGGTATGCTTGGCAGGAAACTTTGCAAGGGGTTAACAGTTCTGTTCCTTGGGTTAAGTTTTGCCAGCTGAGTTTTTAAAAGTCTTTGTCTCTGCGCACTATTTTTTTTCAGAGCTTTTGCGGCCTGTAAACCATGTTGCAAATTTCAGTTTTCATCTGCCAAGTTTGCTAGTGTCCAATGTGTTCCCTTGCTTCTGGCAAAGTTTCAAATTCCTCAAAATTCCTATGTTATGCTGCGGCACCCTTTTCAGAGTAAAATTGCACCTTAAAAAGGAAAACTTGACAAAGTTCACAGAAAGCATTTACTTGCTTTTTTAAGAAAGTCACTTTCCAGGTTAGTGCTTGGGGCAAGGGGTGGGTAACCTTTGGCCTTCTGGGTTTATGTCGCTTGACTGTAAATCCAGACAGTGTGGGGTTCAGGGAAGCTGGCTGGGGAGAATGCAGCATTTTCCTCTTGGGATAGCAGCCAAGAGATAACGCTCTGAAGCTGCTTCAAGGGGGGGGGGAGCTGATGTCCCGTTACTTGCATGAATGAATTTTAAGAAACAGTCTGTTCACTTGCTTTTTAAGAAGCCGTGCTGTGCTAGCTGCAACAGTCTTTTAGTAAGAACAGAGATGAGAAGAAATCATTTTTGAGAAATCTTATTGTTCCCAGCCTGTGGGGGTGGGGTGTGTCAGGCGTGGGGCCTTTGGGCATTCCATTTCCCAATGACCCTCTTGCCTGCAGATGGCGCACTGGTTTCTTCCCTAGGCGTCTTCTACCCCTCCCGTGGACACCCTCCGGGATTAAGTCTTTGTCTCTGGCCTTCTGGCTGTTTGAAGACAAACCCCTAATTATTTTGGCCGGGTCCTCTTCAAAAGAAGGATTCTGATTTAGGGTGCTTGGAGGTCTGTGGTCCTGGGCGTCGGATGACTCCAGGGGGTCATACACTTGGTGGGGCGGGGCCATCAAAGTGGAGTTTTAGCTGCCTCAATTGCAACATCAGTATTGTCCGCTGCCCTGAGGGCATGTATCTTGCGGATTTCCTCAATGGTCAGTATTGTAATCCTTGGGCTTTTTCAATCCCTTGGGTTTAATTGTCTCTTTTTTTTAACAGTTCTGTCCCATGCGGCTCTCAAAGCCTTCTGCTCTGTTTCTTTCTGTCTGCCAATTCACATCCTTGCATTGTGCTGCTTCTAGAACTGAAGCCACATGCAGCTCACTCTTTTGGACTGCTTGTCCACTTCACCTTCTGAATTCTTCATTCTCCATATCACCTTCTTCCTCACTTTCCTTCCTCAGTCTCTTTGCTTTTGGGGGTTGGGTAGGGGGAACCTCATTTAGCCCTGGTGCAGTTGCTGCATAGGGTGGAGGGGGCTAATTATTCCTCCTTCCTCTTCTGGGTCTGGCAAGACTGCTGTTTTTTCTAACTTGTACTTGCTGCCATACTGGGCACAGTTTTGGCTTGGGCTAATCACAGTTCTATTTTTCCTAAGCCATGGGGGACGGTCAGGAACTTCACATAAGTGTTGGAGTCTATTTTTCACCAGGTTTTTAAATCCCCAATCTTCTCCCTTTGTGGCATCTTTCCAGTTTGTTCAGGAAACATCGCAGGGGGGTCATGGGAGTTGTTTTACTGCTTTTTCTCCATGACCCTGGGTCCCTGGAACACTTGGACACTGGGATACTGGGACACTCAGCCCTCCTAGTTATTTTTTCACTCAGTCACAGGCCAGACGTTGCTTTCAGCGTCTCACACACTCAAAACATTCACTGGAGTGTCCCCACACGCACATTCAGAAAAACCCATGCACCTCCCCCAATCCCCTTTTTTACCAAAACCAACTGGCAGCACTTCACGACTTCGACCGGGGCCCAGCAGCACCCTTTACTCCTTCTTCTGGGCACAAAACCAACAACCAACCACAACCGGCAGCGCTTAGACTTCAACCGGGGCCCAGCAGCACCTTTACTGCTTCTTCTGGGCAAAACCAAAACCAGTGGCACTTCTTCTACCCTGCTGGCAGAGCTGATCAAACTCTCTTTGCTCCCACCTAACCATGTGGAGCTTACCTTTTTCCTCGAGGTAGCTTCTTTCTGCACGGCCGTCAGTGGCGTAGCGTGGGGGGTGCAGGGGGGGCCGGCCGCACCGGGCGCAACATCTGGGGTTAGGGCAAATCCATGGGTTAGGGGGCGCAAATCCATGGGTTAGGGGGCGCAAATCCACGGGTTAGGGGCGCAAATTACTTGCCTTGCCCCGGGTGCTGACAACCCACGCTACGCCACTGACGGCCGTTGCTTTTTCTCCAGTCCTTGCAGTGTGTCTACTCAGGAACGGGTGGCAATTTCTCCCACGAACTTGGCAGGATGTGCACTGGAACTGCTGACACGAACCGAGCTGTTCACCGCAGGGACGCCTTGAACCCACATCCCTTATCCTCAGGGAATCTGTTTTTCCCGGCCAATGCACCAAGAAATTGTAGCCTTATGAGGCTTTGCCCTCGGGTGGGAAAAATATTGCGCCTGGGAAAGGGAAGTGGGAGTCAAAAGACACTCAAGGAATAGTTTCGGAGAAAAGGCTTTTATTTCTACCATCCATGAACTGGTAGAAGGAGCAAGTGTGATAACTCACAAAAAGCATGCACGAATTTCACAGTCATGTGCACAAGCAAATATACCCCTTTCTAGTTCCCTCCCCCTTTCTCCAGAGTCCTGCCCCATGAGTTCCTCTGAACATGAACAGAAAGCTGTCTTGGGACTATTTTGGACTCTTCCCAGGAAAGGGGAATGAGAGTGGTTCAGCGTGTCCAAGCATGTCCAAGAAGTTGCAACTAGAATGAGATAAGATTCAGTCTCAGGCCTGCTATGAACAGAGCCTATTCATTAGCCTTTAAAAGTAACATTTTGCCTTTTGCACAGCATCTTGTGATAGAGCAGAGGAGAGCAGAGAAAAGCTGTTTTGGATTTTTAGAAGACAAAAGGAGTTTTGGACAGTTTTGAGGCCTGGTGTGATTACTGAAGCCTGGGGTGATTTCACAGACAGGATTTGGGTATCCTGTCCCTTCACTAGCTAAGCTGTTTAAAAATAAGGTTGTAACTTTTTGTGTTTTTTTAAAGATGAGAACTTTTTAAAACAAATTGTTTGAAATGCTATAATTGACAATCTCTTTATTAGCACCAACCACATTGCCACAAATTAGTGAGCAGGCTTTCCGGTTTTCCAGAACTCTGCATCAAAGTGAATGTTAAACAAAGCTGGAAGGGAGGGAGAGAAAGCAAGAAAACCCCTTCAGCCATCTAGGAAAATCATTAAACTAATAAATGAGAGGGAGAGGTGGGAATGAGCAAGCTTTTCTGCATAGCATTGGGGCTGGGCTAGATGACCCCCAGGATCCCTTCCGACTCTATGCATGTATCATCAGCCCTACATGTAGAACCCTGATTTCCCAGGGGTGCACACAATGCAGGGCCAACCTCATGAATAGAAGTTGACTCCCTGTGGCACACAATTGCCCTCCACCTGACAAAGGGCAGTAGGAATGGGGTGGACTACGGCACCTCATTTCAATGCCCGCTGCCTCACATGTTAACCACTTTCCTCAACACTTGCAGAGGACAAGTTAGTCTAAAAATTGAGTGTTGCGAGTTGATAGCAAACCTAATTTCTATAAAGATGTAAGGTTGCACCAAGAAAACTGCTCTCTATGTCTTTGAAAAATGTGAAGGTCCCTACCACTAAAGTGCATATTTTCAGAAAAGCCCTGGGGATGATGTGCCATAAACGAGGAAGAGAAAGTGTAGCCAGTTTGAGGGAGGGGCACACAGCTTCCCCTATTCTTGTTACTTTTAAAGGAGCTTGGTATGCAGGAATTAGCCGATGAAAGCTTTTCACAGCAGGGAGATAAGTATTATGACCTGCTAATTGATGCAAATCAAATGGGACTAGTTCAAAAGCTGGCAACTCTAGAAACAAGTGTGTATTTATTTTGCTTCTCGAAAATAGTGTCTTGGTGAAATTTGGTGACCAGGAGATTTGTTTCCAGTGAGGCAGAGCCACATGTACTTCTTCTGTAACCCAATAAAATATTTAATAAAAACAATAAAAAGAGTGTTCTATATACTTTCTTATTGCAGCATGATTCACAATTGCAGAATTCTGAAGGGACTTGGCAGGAGCTAATCTGAATTACTGTGCGATGTTGTGTCACTTGGAAATTTGACATTCAAATTTAGAGTCATTGGAGGCCAAAATCAAAAATATAAATTTATTTCAGTATGGTATGGTTTTGTGATGTATGCTAAATTACAGAAACACAGATGGTCTCCATCTTTTAAGCAATTTGGACGATTTGAGTTTTGTAAATATTTGCCAATATTCATATCTCCTTTATAGCGTTCTCAATTTTGTTTTTTTTGGGGGGGGGGGAAATCGGACGCTTATTTGATGCACTTACCTCAGCAGATACTTCACATCATAAAAATGTTTATTATGTGCCTGCCCGGAAAGTTAACTTTAATCCAAATTTTATTTGTTGCAATTAGATTTTGCTTTCTTTTTTATATAGCTCATATTAAAATGTATCTTATTTTTTTGAATGGTGAGGGAGGGAGGGGAATGAGGTATCAGCAATGTTTGAACTGAACGCTTCACTAATGGAGCCAATCTGGAGCTCCCAACCTCATCCCTCCCACTAAGCAGCCGTGATCCTGTTGCCAGGAAGCTATTGCTATGGCTCTGCCCACCGCCAGGCAACGCACTGCTGTGTTGCCAATCTTATTTTTGAAAGTGGTTTTCTTTTAACAATGGGAGAGGAAGAAGTGCATTTTCTTTGGTTCTGTTTGCTAAAAGAAATTTAGCATCTCTGCAATATGCTAATTTCTATCATTTAAATTACATCATAGCCACAAGGTTCAGTGAACTTGAATATAATGTCTCTGCTTTGGTGTGGATTGCATCATCATCACCACCACCACCATCATTATTATTTTCTAAATAAAAGCTTGTCTTATTCTTTTAGATGTCTTTGGAGAGGCTGCTCAGGCTAATGTGGAATTTTTGCATGCTGTGGTTGAGTTTCAGACGTGAAGGCTATTTGTATATTAGTAATTCAGTACAGGAAATCGCTCCTAGAACAGCACATTTGGCAGCAGCTAGGGGCAGGTGCCTTTGAAAATACGTAAGTTGGGAAGAACACAAGGGAGAGGAAATTTGGGTATGTTCATACCTGCCCTCTCAAACAGTAGTAGTAGTAGTTTCATTACTAAAACACTTCCTTCTGATCTGTTCATGCTGACATTGCAGTGAGGAATACATTGTTCCTGTTCACATCAATGTGTCTGCAGAGTTGCATCTGGACTGCCAATATTTTGCAAGAGGCATTCAGTCACATTCTCAAAATTTAGGTTTCCACAATCGAAGTGGGTTGAAGTGCTCTGGCACAACACATTCACATATTTATTTATTTAGAGAAAAACATACTTTTTGCAATTAGGGGAAATGATGGGGAAATGCACTAAAAAGCATGAGATACTAATAGATGGACAGGAAGACATATAACCTCCAGGCAAACAAACTGGGATGAGTGCTGCTTGTTGTACAAGCTCCCCACAAACCAGTCAGAATGAATGCTCAATAAAGGGTGGACACTGTATAGTCTCCACACAAGTTTTGTGCAAGCAAATCAGGATGAATGCTCAATAAACATATCAGCTGGAGGACTTCTGCATCAACCAAGATGAGGCATATTATTACTGAACTTACTAATGGAGTAACTATTGCTGTTTGAGGGGATACAGTAAATGCAGATGTACCCTTAACTTGCCCACATCCTGATTTTCAGAGAAGCACTGTGGGACTGCATTAGAGTAGGTAGGTTAGATGTGTGCATAAAAAGGGCTGCCAATTTCTTTTTTGGCAGTGCTTCCTGCAGACATTCTGTCTCTTTTAACAGGTCAATGGGCTGTATCTAACTATGTCATGCTCAGGTAGGTTAATTGAAATCAATGAACTCGACTAATGTATTTAATATATCTAGTTTGGCCCACAACTAGTAGTTTTAACATCAACTTCACAGAGTGCATAGTCCTGGTTAAATGCTTAATATATGTTTGTATCAGTCAGACACACCTATGCAGCTGGTTCATGGTTCACTCGTTTATGCAAACTGTGAGGTGGTGTTGATTTCAAGACTCTTCCTTCAACAATAAATCAGGAAGAGTGCTTTTGACATAGTGTTGTTCCCATAGGACATTCTGCTGCCCACCTACCAAGGTGAAGCTTTCCCCTGTTGTTGTTTTTTTAAAGAATATATCCTTAAAAGTAATCCCACACACTCACAGTTTTGAGAACTTGCTCTCCCTTAATGATTAATCCAATTTTTAGGGAGCCGTGCAGTTTCAAACCCTCCCCCGGGCCAATAGAAATCTGGACCAAGTAATTTGACTCAGTGATAATTAATGACACAGGGTTATTATCTGAATACAAGACAGGGATCCAAAGCAGATGAAGGATTATCTGGGTTACTTTCAGATCTCAGGTATGCTCGTTCAGTACATCTGAACTGCTGAGAGAATCTTTGTATCTCCTACTTGCTTATTGCAGATCGGGAGTGCTGCACTGAACTGAGCATGGATGCTACATTTTAAACAGAAATATTAGCAAGAGAAAATCAATGCTACATCATACTTTCTTGCCACTATCTTATTGGATTTCCATGCTCCTAAGGAGGCATCTGAAGCATGGAAAGGAAAAGTTCTACGCTTGCCAACCTTTTTCTGGATTTTTCTTTGTTCATTCACACCATTGGAGTACATGGCATTTACGCAGTTACAAAGGCAACATAGGTATGTCCCTGCTCTCAATGTGCTTACAGTCTAAGACAGACAGTGGAGTAGCAACGGAAAGAAGGAACAGACAAAAGAAAGCAAGGATGACCATAGGCAAACTGCATGTAAATGAGGGTGATGAGGACAAACAAAAGACTATATGGAAAAAGTGAGTTTTGGATTGTTTGGATTGTTGTGGACTTTACTGTGTGGTATCTATACTTTTTCTGTGTATACCACTCAGGGACCTCTTTAAGTGATTTATAAATTTTCTGTACAAATATATATATATATATATATATATATATATATATATATATATATATATAATATCATGAGCTAAACTGAAGAAGCATGAAAAACAACATGCTGTGCAGTGAAATATTCAAAACACACCATCAGTTTAAATAGCAGGAAATGAGCAGAGGTCTGTTCATTGCATTAGGCTAATCACCAGGGCTGGGAATGGTGCAATCTAGTAGTTGACACAAAGTATGAACAATTCCAGAGAACCTCCGGTTTAATTTTGAAAAGGAGAAAAAGTTCATTTTTAGAACTGCTGTGAAAAAAAACCTAGCATGTTTCATGTTGTGTCAGACTGTTCATGTACACTATCTGCCTGCTGCTGCTGCCTGCTCTGACTGGCAGCAACTCTCTAAGATACCAAGGCCACACTAACTGGGCTGTTGTGTCTTGTTTTGGGAGATGATGATGATGATGATGATGATGATAATTTATATACTGAAAGATGGAGGGCACAGGGAGAAGGGGACGACAGAGGATGAGGTGGTTGGACAGTGTTCTTGAAGCTATGAACATGAGTTTGACCAAACTGCGGGAGGCAATGGAAGACAGGAGTGCCTGGCGTGCTCTGGTCCATGGGGTCACAAAGAGTCGGACATGACTAAAGGACTAAACAACAACAACGTATACTGCCCTATACCTGGGGGTCTCAGGGCAGTTCACTGAATAAATGCCGCACTGCCCTGCGGCCTCCACTTCGTTCATCCCACTGTCCCTGCCACTGGTAGAGAAGAAGAAGCAGTGCTGATTTCCAGCAAGATCTCACCAGAAATCAGGGCTGCTTCTCTACCAGAGTGGTGGGTGCCTGTGTGGCGTCACCTTGGAGGCTTCCACCATCTGAGGCAGTTGCTTCACCCCGCCTCATGGATGGGATGGGCTTGCACACTATAAATTACAAGGGGAACTCTGTTTCCAGTGTAACATTACTAGAAAGCTTGGGACTATTTGTAGGAAGGATTGTGGGCAGGAAGTGGGTGCTTAACTTGTCCTTGGCTTATTGATTTATCCCTGCAAATGCCATTTAGAAAAGTTTTGTCTTCAGTTTTTTTAAACCTGTCGTGTGGGGAGAACCCTATAATAATAAATGGGGAGGGGATAGGAAACCTGGGGTTTTGACATAGGGGTGGCATATAATGATTGGATAGGAGTCTGTAAATAAACAACAGCTGTCCCTCAGCTCTCCTTTCAGAGGTAAGAGCTGAAAGGCAAGTTCAGGAAACTGATCCGAACATGAGTAATAAAATTACGTTGTATGCTAGTGATGTAGTTTTTAATCCAGCATAATCTTTTTTTGCCCTTATGGATCTATTGAACAATTTTAACTCTCTCAAGATACAAAATTGATTGATCAAAGTCCACATTACTGAATATACTTGATTTGATTAAAAAATGAAACTGAAGAATTGAAGAGCATAGCACAGCCCAGTGGTACAGTGACTGACTATGACCAGGACAACCCAGATATTCTTTCCTTTGTTTGATGTGTACCCCCCTTTATTTAAAAAACGGCTTTATCTGAAATAATGTTTACAGCAATAGCTGAAGAGTATTTGGTAAAACTTGCTAAATATATTTTGTAGTAGAATGTTGCATTTTTAAATGTTTCAGTTTTTGCATTTTTTTTTGACATTTAGGCTTGTGTGCACACACACCTGAGTCTCCTAGGTTGCTTAGCCACAGACAAAAATCTCCTGACCTGAACTCCAACCTATGTTTCTGGGCCTCTCACATACAGAAAGAGGAGGAACAGAGCCGCTTTCTTGGCTTTTGCATTCTAGTAAATTCTTCCCTTATAGGTATTTAGGGCTACCTGCTTGTTATGGAAGTAAGAGGAAGTCCAACTTGCAGGCGGGTTAGGGAGTTACATAGCTCCTGGAACTACTTTATAATGCAATACTGTATATGAAAACATGGTATTAAATGACCACTTGAATAATTTTCTGTCTTAAAACAGGAATAGCGCTGTAGAGTAGCTTTGGAAAGCAGCAGTTAAACTAGTCCCCGCTATGCACCCATGCTTTTTGTATGGAACTATTTCCAGGTGCTACAAGGGAGTTGTGTTTGTGTGTGGGCCGATTCTTACTCTGCTGTACTAAATTCATAATTAGTAAGAGTGTACCTTAGAGGCCAAGTGCAGGAGAAGAGGATATTAGCTTGCTTTCATCTATTTTGTGGATTTTCATCATGGAGAAAACTTGGGCAGCACGGGCAGAGAAACAAGCAGATTCTGCTCAGAGCTACGAAAGAGAAAAAAACAGCAGATTTTAGATGCCTCCTCAATTATCAGAGAAGCACAGGGCTGCTAACAATATAATATAATAAACATTGTAATAGTTTAATCACTGGCAAATCCAACACTGATAATTCTATACATAAAACAGCAGCAGCACTCAGCAGTACCTTGACCAAGAGACTTGGCTCCTATAACGTCTATAAGGCCTGGACAAAAAAATGTAGCTAAAGCAGGCAACAATGGAATTACAGTTCTGACCTAGTCACCATGTGTCATTTGGCAGGTGCTGAAAAGTTCGCTTTTTAGGAAAGCGTTTAAAACTGCTGCTACTACCACCACTTTTGCTGTGTTCAATATACTTTGCTTTGATTATGATGATATGTTTACTTTGTTTCTTCACCTCCTTGCTGCTTGTGTGGTTTTTTAAAAAAATGGTTTATTCCTCCCCCACTCTGTTTTATTTTTGTATTTGCTATTTGTAAATTGCCTTTGAGACCCTTTGAATCTCAATAAATAAATAAATATTGGGTTTACATACTAAAGGATGATGTGCAGCTTTTCCACTCCCCTCCTGTAGTGTCTAGCAACAGCTGTCACGTAACTCTTTCCATTTTTAAAATATATTTCTATTAATATGTTTCTTTTCTATTATTCCCTTCCTTTGATGAGCATAGGGTGGTATACATAGGTTTTCTCCTTTAAACATTTATCTCCATAACAACCCTGTGATGCAGATCAAGCTAACTGAGATGTGTGTTTTCAGGACCCACTCTATTCCAGTGACTGTAATTTGTCTTTACTGTTTAATACTAAATTTCAAATTGTTGTAGCCTGCCCCGGGACTTGCTGGTGAAGGGTGGGTAATAAATCTAGTAGCTGTGGTTGTAGTAGTAGTATAGTAGTAGTAATAATAATAATAATAATAATAAATCACTGGCCCAAGTTTCATAGCTGAGTGACAGTTTGAGCCTGAGTCAGTTTTAGTCCCTACAAATTGTGTGAAGAAAGTCATTTCCTGTAGTTTGTTCTCTGTGCAATGCAATCCTAGTTGTGTCTTAACTGAGTAGAGCTATTCAATGAGGAGGGAACTTTATACATACTCATAAGCAGACTCGTCTTTTCTGTTTAGGATGAGCACTTGTGCTGAAAACAAGTTTTGACACTAAACCCTCATAAGCCTGGATTGAATTATGTCTTGTATTCTGGTATCCTTTTAACATGCCACTCACCCACTTTCCTTATCTCTATGCCTTCCTGCGTTTCATCTGGGTTCTGTAACATCACAACAAATAAGGCAGTGGTTATAAAGAAGATGAAATTAAATGGACCAGAAAAAACAGTACAGTAAGGAATGGGTGGTTTCTGTCACTACAGTCAATTCTGTAACCTGTACAAGTTGTGCAAATCAAGGAAATATGCATGATTTATTTTCTTCTCTAAAATATATTCTGATTATGGAGATAAGCAAGGACCTTTGCAGACTCCTTTGGCTTAGGAGGCATTTGCCCATACACATTGCACCCATCCCCGCCTGCCATGGGACATATATAGTCTATAGCAGCTAGGGGAGGGTAATGGGCAGGCCATAGTCAGTGTACAGTTCCAGCTTATGTACAATTAATAATTCAAATTATCATTCAAAGCAAGGGGAATGTAAGGAAAAAATAGAAATGATAGAAAAAAGAAAATATCTATTAAAAATACCACTCAAGTTATCCTGAAGGATTTATGATAAGGAACTCACTAGTGATGCTGACAAGGTGAAATAGTAATTTCTTTTCAAGCACAAAATAACCTATGGCAGAAAAAGGCTCAGCTGTTTGAAACATAGGGTGTAAGTGCCAAGCAAAAACTCAAGAACAATTCTGGAATATGTCCAATTAACCCTGCAGGTTAAGGAGTGGACATTTCTGATAACTAGGTGGGAAAATGGGAGTGAAAAGTTTCCTCAGTGTTGTTTGCTGCTGTAATGGCTTTAGAGTACAAAGGACTACACTAAATTTATGAAGGAAGTTTTGTTTTGTTCAATGGAAATTATTCCTATGCATAATTATTTGGAAGTAACATCAACCAAGTTCAAGGGGACATAGTAAGTGTGATTAAACTTGCACCCTAAACATCAGCCTTCCAGAACCTGATAGTGAAGTTTGGGACTAGGATACTGAAATTAGGGATAGGGATAGTGCCCCCTTCCTAGTATTTACAAATATATTTACAAAAAAAGTAACAACTTCACAGGTTAGCTGCCCAAAGATGATTATTCTTGTCAGACATTTATTCCAGTTTTCCCTTGCTGGAGGGACTCCTTTGCTCTTGGATTGAAATTCTAAAACTGCATCAAATCCAGTTGCAACTTGTTAAATACCGGTAATTTGTTGGAGGACAACAGATGAGAGTTCTGCCAGTTTGGTTCTGCCAGCTCCACATTTGAAAATGGAAATGTGTAACACTATGAGGGGACTTTGTTTAGAAGATCTGGCCAAGTTATTCAAAGAGCCACATTGGGGAAAGGGCTTCAGCTTTGAGAGATAAAAGTTAGGCATAGCAAAGGGACACGGCTAAACGAGGTGCAAAAATGTGAGACAGAAACACTGGTCCTCAGGCCAGGACTTAGGTCCTGGGCCCCTTTGAAATAATAAAGTCTGGGCAAAGTTGATGAAGCAGCAATATTTTATTGAAAATAAACACTTGCAAGTGGGTGACCTGAAAAGGCAGGCACACACTTTCTTATCAAAAACATGAATATTTAAACCCTTTTCCCGAGCGCAAGTCCCTCCTTTGCCGCCCACTAGGAAGGGGCATTCAAAGTTCAACACCTATCGAGTCCGCCTATTGCAATGTAAAATCCAACCCCCCCCCACCTCTTTCATCCCCCAAAGCCCCTTATTTGGTTAATTTTTCCCATTCCCCAAAGCCCCTAATTTGTTCAAGCCTCTGTCCCTTTCATACTGTTTTAGCAACAATGCTAGGTTCCTTTATTTCACTGAAGTGTGTGACACAGTGACCTGTTTCAGCTACCTGTTTTGCAAAAAGCCCCTGGCGACGGTTGCTAAAGATACTCTATTTCTTCAGAACTTATCTTTCTCAAAAAGTTCCCAGCCTCAAGATTTCGAAAGAAACAACACCCTATAGAACATGTGACCACAACTAGTTTGAAATATGCTAGCAATAGCCACGCCACATCCTGGCTGCAATATTCCTATAGCCTTACACATCCCTGCTGCAATTTTCTTAAAGATTTAGATGATTAATAAAAACATTTTCCTTTTCTGCAGGAGCAAACTGAAAAGACAACATATACATTTCTCACAAAAAGTCTCAGTCTATAAGATTTGAATATTTCAACTATAAAGATTACCGCATAGCTGGGGCAAGTTGCTCATTCTCCCAACTGATATTATATCTCCTTATCTCACTCTGCACACCCACATCCTTCTGCTTTTCTCTCAGATAAAAATGATGGGTGTGCTGCTGATGGGATCCAGCAAGCAATTTTATTGCTAAGGAGAGGGTGAGGTGGGAGATCAGGGCTGCCCAAACATACCCATTGCTTATGCAGGGCTGGCCCATCCATTAGGCAAGGTGAGGCAACCGCCTCTGGCGGCAGGATCCACAGGGGCAGCAGCAGCAGCAGAGCCCCATGATGTAGATATTTATTTCCCACCTACCCACCCTTGTTCCTGATGTAAAAAAGGTAAAGGTCCCTCACGCCTCTTCCCTGGTGCTCAGAAGGGCGCCATTTTGTGGTTCGCCTCAGGTGCCAAAATGCCTTGGGCAGGTGACATTTATGCCAGAGAGGCTTTGTTGCGAACGGCGTTCCCTCAGGGGTGAGGTAAAACCTATGAAATGTGTGCAGAGAGCAGGTTGTCGGAGGGGGGAATGTATTCGTTATATTTCCTCCCCACCCGTCTGTGGCGGCGAAGGCCACCAGAAGCGGCTCAAGACCACGGCAGAGACGACCAAGTGCTGAGGGAACGTGTGGGGAAAGTCTTTCCCTCCTTTAAAAATAAATAATAATAATATCCATGCGAGACGGCTAATGCGATATAAACTGACCAAGACGTTAGCCCCCTTAGGGGCGCTCAAAATCAGACGGCGGCTTCGATGGACGAGTCAGATTAAACGCCACATGAAACAGGCCGAGAAATGAACGACCAGAGGGCTCTGAGGGCGCTTCCCTCCCTGCCTCCGAGCCTCCACCGTCAGACCGGTTCTGCTCGCGGAGCGAGGCCCGCGAAGCCCCACCCAGGGCCGCCTTTGGGAGTGGCCGCCAGTCAAGCGGCGGGCACCTTTACCCTAGGCAGGCAGTCCGACCGCCTGCTCGCTCTCTCGCTCGCTCGCCCTCCCGCCGAGCCCAGCGTCTTGCTGGGTCATGGCGTGGGGCTTGGGTGGGTGGCTGCCTGCAAGTTAAAAGTGGCCGCCGAAGGAGCTCGCCTGCCTTCCTTCCCGCCGCACGCGAGCTGAACTCTGAAGCCCCGCCCTTAATCCAAAGGCTCGCTTTAAGAGATGACAGCGGAAGATCGGCTTGCGTGTTTGACAGGGTTTCCTCTGAGTCGGGAACCTCCTTTGGGCGCGAGGGATTCGTGAAGAGGAGAGTGCTTCTGAGCGTGTGTAGAGTGCGTCTCTCTCTTTCCAGGGAGCCTAGGTTCGCGTGTAAATTCTGATATAGACAGGCATGAGCCTCTAAATTTAGAAACTTAAGGATTTATGGAAGGCGGGGGTGAGGGGGGAAATGTCCTTTTTTTTGGTCCAGCCCTCCTCCTGATGTGCTATCTTCCCTAGAAACTGAAGACCGCTTAAGACAGGTGAGTTCCTGCTTTATGCTCTTTAACCAACTGCGCAGCAGGCAAAAATGGCAATAGGTTAAGCTTCTGTGTGGATCGTGAGAGTTAAATCGGTTAGATTTCTGCTTGCCAGGCAATGGCTGAATACGCATCACCTCTGGAAGGAAAAGGTTGCTTACCAGTTAAGTTGTGGCAATGAAGGTGAAAACAAAAGGAGATGATCTGACAAAATAACAGTCAGGAAATGTGATCACAAAGGTGTGATTAGGGTCAAATGACATTCGATGGGTAGTTGTAACTTTGTTTAGGTTTGATTTTTATTTTTTAAAGGGACCCCTGACCATTAGGTCCAGTTGTGGCCGACTCTGGGGTTGCGGCACTCATCTCACTTTACTGGCCGAGGGAGCCGGCGTACAGCTTCCGGTTCATGTGGCCAGCATGACTAAGCCGCTTCTGGCGAACCAGAGCAGTGCACAGAAACGCCGTTTACCTTCCCGCCAGAGCAGTACCTATTTATCTACTTGCACTTTGATGTGCTTTCCAGCTCCTAGGTTGGCAGGAGCAGGGACCGAGCAACGGGAGCTCACCCCGTCGCAGGGATTTGAACCGCCGACCTTCTGATCGGCAAGTCCTAGGCTCTGTGGTTTAACCCACAGCACCACCCGCGTCCCTCTGACCCCTGTATAGCAAAGGTGCATTTATGAATCTGCCTTAGTTCAGTAACTAACCAGCACAAAAAAAAATCGGAGTCCTTTAAGGGTATTTACCTGGATGAGTTGAAGCGTCACCTGCTGGAAGGTGAAGAAGAGCCCAAACAAAGGTGTTATAATGTGGTTTGAGTCATTTGTAATAAGTAAGAAAACTGAGTGCATTCTACCCGTATATAATTTGTATACATTCTGTCCTTGACATGGCCTGTTATTTAAATGCTTAATAAACACAAAAACCTAAAGTGCCTGATCCTCCTTTTTCAAAACTGCATTTTATCAGCTGTCCAACTGCACAATTTGCCCCCCAACTCCACATTTTGTCCCAAACTACACTAACCCCACCTGCTTAGAGACTGCTTTACCCTTCCAGCTGCTTTTCTATTGAAAAATCACCCACCTCCACTTCAGCTGCTTTTCTTGGTGCGGGGAGAGCAAGCTAGACTTGAACCTTTCTCCCTGGTCATTTTTGTGTGTACACAATATGATTTTGTATGGATGGAAATTGTTAGCCCCCGCCTTGCAGTCTGAAATAGTATTCCCCCGTACACAAATTTTATCACCTCAGAGAGAACAAGATATTTGGTCTACATGAGGCCCTATTATCACCCCATCCGCCTTGATGTGAGACCCAGTGTTGTCTTATTTTGTGGCTCCCAATTGCACACTTAGCTCTTTAACTCCCCTCCACTGATATGAAAATAACCTCCACTTCTCCCTCCCACTCTCCTGACTCCTCCTTCACTTCATTCATAGGTGTGTGTTCCCTTTTCTCCTTTACACAACTGAGGCAAGATCACTTCCTTACACTTCATGTTATGATGGTTGCTTCAAACGTCGTGAAAACCCACAATTTACATAAGTACTTTCTATTTAAGTCCTTTTCTAGGTAACTGTTAGTAAGTAGGTTGTTTCTAAAAAATAGTTTGCGACTTACTTGGTGTCTGACACTCCCACGAGTGGCTTTTTGCATGTGCTGTACACTCATGCCATGGTTTCCTTGGAGGAATCAGAATAATCACATAATTTGGAATAAGAAAACGGTGTAAAGCGCATGACTTGAAGAAAATACTGCTGGCCAGTCTTATGAGCTTCTGAAAATTTGATGTTGACATCAACAACCCTTTTCTAGTCAAGGGAGTTTAGTTTGTGTGGCAGTGAGAAATTTATTTATTTTACAAGCCATGTACAACAAGAGAAATACAAGTTTTAAAAACAATAAAACCATCCCTGCAAACTCTAAAAACAACTGTTTCTACATATGTACAATTAATATTCCATAAATGATTGAGTCACACCTCAGGGAAAGCCTTCTTAAACAAAAATGTCTTCAGTAGGCACCATTGTGCTCTAGGTTAACAGTAATGTCTGATTGCCCCATCAAGGACTCTTAATGATTGGGTTCTTCATGCCATTACTAATCATATTAATGTGAATGTTGGCCTCTGTTGAGATTTGAATCTATTTCTCCAGTTTAACATTGCAAACTCAAAACAGCTTATTGCCGTATAATGAGCAAGCTAATTAAGCAATGGGCTAAGGGTGAGACTCCATCCCACTTTTGAAAGGTTTAGTTGGGTGCTGCAGTACCCATGTGGAGAAGCTGCATGAGGTCCTCCACAGATAGGTTTCTTTGTGACCACCGGTTTTGGTCGAGCTCAGATTCGCATAGTGAATAGCTCTGATTCACCACCATAGCTCTGATTCACCAGACAACCAACTGGAAAAATTGTATGAGTTTAAATTTGTTTTAGTTTATACTATTGTGGTTTTAACTAACTTTTTTAGTGGTAATTTTATTGTTTTATTTTATTTTTTTGTAAACCACTTCAAGGTTCTTTCTTACAATCAAGTGGTATATTAATTTTATGAAAAGAATACAAAAATAAAACTGGAGGAAAATCATGTGAAGTGGGCACACATGGCTTTCTTGCAGAGGACCCAGTTTCAGACTATTGGCTCACACTTCAGTGTCTATCGGTCAGGATGGCCGTTTATCACCCTCAGTACTGAAGGCAACATGTGGGAGAGTGCTGTCACACTCCTGTTTGTGAGCTTCTCATAGGTATCTGGTTGGTTACAGTGGGAGCATAAACCTGGACTTTATAGGCATTTGGCCTGATCCAGCAGAGCTTTTCTTATTTTCTTAATTTATCTGTTTGGTGAATGGAGGGACTCGCACTACTTTTTCCACAAGGCTAGTGTAGGATGGCCCTGGGTAAAAGTATGAACCATATCTGACTATGTTCATGGGTATAGTGGGTAGTCTGGATTACTTAACCTGAACTAAAAATGCCACATCTTGTGTAGGCGCCCCAAGGACACATACTCAGAATTGCATAACATTCTGTTCCATAGTCTTCTGTATCCATGTGTGGTTGAAGACTGAATTTTTCCAACTCTTTCAGTGCCTGCTTTTGAAGCGATTATACCAGCTGTTGGATTTGAGCATGGGACTAAGACTATAATCCTGTACCCATTTACCGGTACCTGTACCTCGTTGAACTCAATGGGACATTGCAGAACTGTTTTCTGGAATATGAAATGTGTGTATGTAGTATTGTTTATTTGTGGTGTTCTATGGCATAAGTAGTCTTTCAGCACATATTATGCATTGTATGCAACTAAATTCTACTCAGAGTAGGACCATTCAAATTAATGGATCTAAATTAACCATGTCCATTAATTTGAGTGGGTCTGTGAGTATGATTAATGCCGGAAACAACCCTATGAGTATAATATTTTCACATTTATTTACTGCTTTTTAATCATAGCTTAATACATTTGTGAGGTGGGAAAGATATCAGTAGTATCTTTCTGTAAAAGTTTTGTCTTGTATTTCCTCTTCAGTTTCTTTGCTTGATGTTTTAGTTAGGTAAGTGGTCCTTTAAAAAAACAGTCTAAATATGTACCTTTAAAAATGAGACATAGTAATAATAATCATATATATTGCACACATACCCTGGGCTTGACAGTAATTTGGCTTAGAAAGGAATCAGTACATCCAATGGTTATTTGGTGTAATTCCTTTTAGAATGTCCTATTAGATGCTGTGTTGAATTATTCAGTATCAGCAGCCACTGAATAGTTAAAGCCTGATGGATTGTTTTTTGGCTGAGATTACATATTCATTTCCCAAAGGATTCCAACAGGTTGCATAGCAAATTCCTTGCATTGCTAATGTAAGTGCAGTTTGCCCATTGTCCCCAATCCTATCTACAGGCTTCACTTCTTATACCCCAGAACATCCTACTATGTGACTGACTTTCCAACAATATTGCATAACATGCCCATTTGTGGAAATAGTATGATCATTTCTGTGAGATCACTTGTTTGTGTAAGATTCAGTCCTTCTGCCCAGAAAGGCATTATTTTTGTACAAATCCAAAAAAATGTATTAAATACACCTTAATTCTGTTATACCTCCAGCAATGCATGTTTCAGCCAAAAGTTTTACTAATCCTGTGTGGAATATATATATATCAATCAAAACATCTACTTCAAGACAACACCCAACAATTCTACTTTCCATAAATCAATATTTTCTTCAATCCTCAAACTCAGATATCATAAGTTGATTTCCTTTTTCACACAAAAAGTCTATAAGGAGTTTCCAATCTTCAGTAAATATTAACAATGATTTTTCTCTGTTTAAACATGCCAACTTCGCCATCTCAATTAAGTCCAATAATGTCAACAGTCATTCCTCCATGGTAGGTAATGGTGAATAATTCCATCTTGTGCATATAAAAGTCTAGCCACATTTTTGGAATATTTTTAATGCCCACATCCATTCTGCTTCAAGGATTATTAATCCAATATTTGCTAATTCCCATTCCTTTCCTTTTATGTGAAGGACAAATATATTATTTTGCATGTATTGAGAGTATTAAATACTCTGGTTTCTCTTCTGATCGTTTAAATCTTTCACCATTTCCCTCCTATTATATCTAGAAATAGCCATATCTCACTGGTTCTCTCCATTCTACCAGGTGTCTAAGACCAATGTATTTTGTTTTGGCCTCTCTAAATTGCTAACTTGTGCCCCTGCACTCACAGTGGTGGGTTCTATGTCTCCTGATTTAAATTAACATTAATTTTATCATCTTCATCATGGGGGCCCCCCGGAGATGGGTTCTGAACTGGACCCTCCTCAGTTCCTGATGACTTCCCTCCAGAGCAGGTAAAATAAAAAAGGTCGCAGAGCAGGTTTAAGTGCCAATGGTGTTTCCATCCTAGTGCAAATGGAGCCATCCCTTTTATGCAGGCCTAGTCTGCCCTAGAATATTCCCCATTGCCTAACAAATCCAAACCTTTCCTCATAACACCATTATCACATCCATTGCACTGAGTCTGAAAAGTTGTGTCTGTGTAGCTCGCCCTGTGTATGGAAGCAGTAGCATTGCATAGAAAGCTACCTTGGAGAACCTTGTTTTTAAACACACTTGGTCCTTGGAGTTCCTTATATAAAATGCTGGAGGCCTGACCAGGGTGAAGATCAAAATGATCTCAATCAGCTGCATCTTATGACGTTTACCCAGCATTGAGATGTTAATATAAACAAAATCACAGGGACCGTCATGTGCTGTGTATAATGCAAGAGTTCATTCTCATCTAGTAAATAGACCATTTTCTCTAAAAAAGGAGGATATCTAGTAAACAGACCAGATATCCTTCTTTTTAGAGAAAATGGTCTAGAACGTCCAAAATCTCGCCTAAGGTCAACTGTCTTTCCCTGTCCAACAAGTTATGGTAATTCAGAGCCTATTCATACAGTCAGTGTACAGTGAGATAACCTTTGATTTGTTTAAACATTCAATAGATGAATCAGAAGTTAAAGTAAACTGAAGGAAACTTGACAGCTGCAAACTCGGTCATAACCAATCTCCTTAAGCCATTAAAGCAACAGATTGAATGTCTTCAGCCTCTTCCTACTCCCCTACAATCTGCTTGCAAATCAAACAAAACAAAACAAAACAAGGCAAAACAAAATAAGCATTTGGTCAGGATCCAAAGAAGTGATACATGCATGCCAAGGAGACAACATAGCCGGAGCCTCATTTGTTGCTTTTGCAGCAGCTGATCATATTGTTGAAGAAAAGACAAGCCACAATCATCTGCTTTTTCACTATGGAAACTTATGGTGACAGCCATGAATGATGATGCTATTCCATAATGGCTCTTACACATGATAGTCTTTGGATCATGCTATGTGTCTGTCAGGGTCTTTGTCTGTCATGGATCACTTTCTTATTTCTCCTTAGGACAGGGAGACCCTGAGTTCAGCAGTAGGGCAAAGAGAATAATAAATACTAGAGCATCAAAAATACTAAACGCAATTACAATAAACACAATAAATAAACACAGAAGGCTTTATAAGTTAAATCAGCACTTTAAATTGAGCCAGGAAACTAACTGGTAGCTAATGCAGTTGTTCCAGAATTGGTATTATATGTCCAGACTGTTCTGTCCCTGTCAACAATCTAGCTGCCAAATTCTGTGCCATCTGCAATTGCTGCAATGTCTTCAAAGGCAGCCCAACATAGAATGCATTGCAGCAATCCAACCTAGAGGTTACCAGAGCATAGACAACAGATGTTAAGACTATCCCAGTCCAGATAGGGGCACAGCTGCATCATCACTAAAAAGCTGGTGGAAGGCATTCTGTGCCACTGAGGCCACCTGAACCTTAAGCAACCATAACAGGTCTAGAAGTACCCGCAAGCTATGTACCTACTCCTTTGGAGGGAATGTTACCCCACCCAGAGCCGGCCGTATCCAACCCCTCTGGTTTAGAGAACCACTTACTAACAGTGCCTCAGTCTTGTCTGGAGTTTAAGTTTTGTTAAATAAAATAAATGGGGGAAAATTAAAAGTCAGTATTTCATCATTATTCACCCTATCTAGAGTATGGGAATAGTCATACTGAACTACTTTGTTGAAAGGGTTATGGTGTGGCCCTGCTTTGGACAGTAATGCTTCTGTTTAATAATGGTAAATTTGTAAGTTGCCTTGAATGATAAGAGACACAAGGTGGTGTGGGTATGAGGAAGCAAGCTTTGGTTGATTGTTTGACTCTGAGAAGGTACTTTCCCTCTAGGTCAGACTGCCTAGTAGTCCTGCTTTGTTTGCTCCCCACTCCCCAGCTGTTCACAGTCCTCTATTTTTATGCATATTAAAGAACTTTTCATGCTGTGAAACTCATCAAATCAAGAGAATTGTACACTTGCTTTTTAAAAAGTGTAAGACTGCAATATTGAGGGAAACAGAATTCTGCAGCGGAACGGGACTTGAAAATACTCTGTTTTGCTGCCTTCAAGAGTACAAACACCTGATGTTTCCATTTTAAGCCTTCCAACACAATGGCATTCCTCTAATAGGAATAATCTGTGCAAATAAAATGGCTCTTGTGCTTTGACCTCGTGAACAGAGTTTTAATGCTGCCCAGGCCTTTTAGGCTGAGTCATAACATTTTAAAAGATAGGAGCGAGGAGCAGGATGGGGGGCGGGGAAGGTTTAGAATAGAAATGCTGACACAAGAGTGGCTGAAAACAACTGTTTGAGCCAGAGGTGGTGGGGTCCAGGTCTTTCTTTGGATAAAGGCTGTATTATTCAAGAGTTAATGCCACTGACCTCATTCCTGCTGACTGCAGGTTCTGACTGATAAGGCTGCACCCACCCAGATCAGTGACTTGGTTGAACAGTGGCTACATCATGATGTTCTGCTGGCCTGCAGGATGTGCATCACAATGTATTTTGGTTGACCAAGGGTCTGATTCAGTATAAAGCTGAGAGGTATACATAAATTCATAGGCTAGATGATATACATGTCCTTCTCTTGCTTCCAAACCCTTCCATGGTTCTATTGCCTTGTGATCTCATGATGCTGGTCAATACTAGGTCAGTGAATGGACTCTGGTCTTGGTTTTCTGCACTGAATTGGATTATGGTGATCTTAGAGTGAAGGAACTTTCTATTGTTCAGTTGTCATGGTCAGATTACTACCTGGTAAAGTTTAGACTTGCTGGAACTCAGAGCCTCTGCAGGGGTGGGGGACTGAATAAGTGTTGCACCCCAGGAGGCTGATGGATCTGGATGGTTTCCTGATGACTCATACAAACCTGCCTGGGTTTTGAGATCTTCAGGGGAGGCCTTCTCTTGTTCCCACCACCCTCACAGGCATGCTTTGTGGGATCATGGGAGAGGGACTTCTTGGTAGCTGCTCCCAGTCTTTGAAATTCCCTCCCCAGATAAGCTAGACTGGCTCCCTCCTTGTCCTTCTGCTGGCAGGTGAATACTGTTTTGTTCCATCAGGCTTTTGTGAACCGACTGCTTTTAATAGTAACTTTGTTAATAAGTTTGGTGTCTAGCTCTGAGCCTTACAGTCAAGATTGCATGTACAGAGCTGTTTCCCACTTGGGGCTATGGTTTCTTTGTTGAGAAACAAAACCATCATTTCTGACAGTGCACGTCAAGAAACAGGGCAATGGTGTTTTCAGTACAGTGGTACCTTGGGTTAAGTACTTAATTCGTTCCGGAGGTCCGTTCTTAACCTGAAACTGTTCTTAACCTGAAGCACCACTTTAGCTAATGGGATCTCCTGCTGCCGCCATGCCGCCGGAGCCCAATTTCTGTTCTTATCCTGAAGCAAAGTTCTTTACCTGAAGCACTATTTCTGGGTTAGCGGAGTCTGTAACCTGAAGCGTATGTAACCCGAGGTACCACTGTACTGGGAAATGGGGCTGATTTTTTGGTCCGTCTCAGCCTAGCATTGTTTGTTTTGATTGGCAATGTCTTTTAAAGGTCTGAGACAGAGGTGTTTCTAGCGGTGCTACTTGACTTTAAGATTGAGATGCCAGGGATTTAATATGAGACTGCATACATGCAAAAGCTTCACCACTATGCTTTCCTAAAAGTGATGAAAGCAAAACACAAGACATCTTGGTTTTCTGTGTTCATTCTCCTGACAAGTGAGCAAGGCAGAGAAAATGGAAGAATGGCAACATATGAATATGGCATGATTTAAAGCCTGCTGGATAAGAAAAATAAACTTTTTATATGGATTCCTCTGGCAGTGGGTTGATTGTGCAATATCTTTTAATATGGATAGACATACCCGATTTTGTGGAGGCATCGCAGTTGTGGGATCCCTTCCCTGGAGGTATTGATCAGCATCCCTCTTTGTTGTTAGGAAGTCTTTGAAAACATATTTTATTCCAACGAGCTTTTAATGTATAGCTTGTACTGCTATTTTAATTATGTATCTAAGAATCTAGAAATAACTAACAAAACTTTGTTTTTATCTTTTAGGTATGCGTTGGAAATAAAGTTCAGTAATACTCAACTCCATCCAAAATAATGGCTGCCATTTTCTGTGAGAACTGTTCCTTTTCATATTTTCAACATGGCCAAGCCTCCCATCATTCTGAAGCCAGTGGAGCTCTTCTGCTCATCATGCTTGGGAAAGTCATGCTCAATCTATTTTTGTTACAAGTCCAAAAACCAAATCTCCGTGAGAGTTATATGGGCTATTTCTGCAATTCACTAGCCTTTGTTGACTTTGTGCTTCTAGCAACTATGTCCTTCATCGCCTGTTTTCAGGATTTCATGCTTTTAGGCGTCCGATTTACTGTGTATCATATCTGTCTTCTGGCTCAGATAGCAGCCCTTGCCTATGGAATCTTATTTTACCCAGTTTCTTTTGTAGCTGGTTTGGATTACTACCTTACAATAACCCAAACTTCCAAGCGTCCTAACATGTGTTGGCGATCACTATACACAGTTGCTGTTGCCTTCACGTGGATTTCAGTTCTCTTTTATGTTCTGAATCTTCCAGGCAGCTCTATAGGACTTGAGGTAAGCCATTCCAATTCCGCCTACCAGTGCCCTTTCTACACCAGCAGCCAGAGCTACTGGCTGACGGTAGGCATGCTGTTTATCATATGCCTGGTTCTTGTATTCTGTTGGTCAGAAGTTGTGAACATGGTAAAATCAATTAAACTAATTTCCATCGAGAGAGAGGTTGTTTTGTTCTTCCCTTACATGCCTGAGTGCAGCCTCAGAGACTCTGCGAAGCATTTTTTGACAAGACTTCTTATCTGCTTTATTGGCACTTGGGCACCATTTGTGCTCCTTCAAATGCTAATCCTGTTCCTTGGTGCAGAGATTCCTGCTTGCATAGAGATGAACGTTCCCTGGCTTTATTTTGCCAACAGCTTTATTATTGGAATCGCATTTTGGGTCAGGCGCCACCAGATTGAAATGACAGAAGAGACTTGGGATGTGGATCCATTTGTCAGCTGGAAATTCTGCTTTGCCCCATTCAACTGCCAGGATGAAGAGAAAACTCAAAAGCCCACCACCCAAAGTTTAATCTGTTAGCAAGCAGCTGCGAGAGGTGAATATTGAGTTACCATAATAGCTTGGGGGAAGATTGTATTATTCTGCGACATTTGTAAACTTTTGTAGGTTTTTGGGGGGGAGGGATCACCAATATGTGTATGTGAGTGGTGCTATAATGTAATTGTGTGCTGTTTACCAAGTTGGATTTCCAGTATGGGTGCTTACTTCAAAATAATGACAAATTACTGTCAAAGGTGCCCAGCAGTGTTGTTTGTAATAATAACCAAATTCTGCCCTCATCTCATTCAAGGCTCTCAGATCCAGTGGAGGCTACCATGGACGGAAGAAGGCAGTTGTTGCAATTTCCACCTTTCTCTTGCAGCCCTCAATGCCACCTTCCCTGCTCCCACCAAATGCTGCCCCAAAGGTTTCCTCAACCCTTGGAACAGATTTGGGGATGGGGGCAAGGGCTGCAGAAAGAAGGGGGGATAATAGAAAATTGCCTCCTAGCGCCCCTCCATGGAAGCTTCCACTGGATCAAAGAGCTTCTATGAATGGTTGCAATTGGGAAAAACACCAATGGCTAAAATGTTTTGATTTGAAAGACAGTTAAATTGATCTTTTAATCCTTGATGATACCTGATGGGTGCGTATTTTTATATGTTTCATTACAAATATTGTGTATGTGTGTTTTAAATTCTATTTTCCCTCTCTGATTATTTGCAGGGGGTTATTGGGTTGTTCTTGCTTTTATTTTGATTATATATTTTGTGTTTTTATATTGTATAGGGCGGTATATAAATAAATATAAATAGTTTTATTACACAGTGTTTGAACAACATATTTGAAATAAAGTAATCAGTGGCTCTCACTCTTCCCTCAACGTGAAAAAAGACATCAAACTAGACAAATGGAAGTAGCTTTTATTTCTGCAGCACTGTATTCACACTTTCAATGTAAAATTCAACTATAAACCAAGTTGGTGATGCTGTAGGTCAAATATTTAACCCCACAGGAAGCAAATATTACCACATAAGAATGCTCAATTTAAAAAAAAGTGTGTGCCAATAACAAAAGGTGCAATTACAAGCAAATTGAAGCAGCAATAGTATAAGGTGCTTTGATTCATCCTTTGTATAATCTGATTATTCATGGACAGATTTAATAACAAGTAAATTTTACATCACTCCTACAGACCATAACAAATATGAGAATCTAAAATTCATCCACATGCTATGTAAATATGAAAGTGCTTTTTATATAAAAAGGATACATATAGATCAATTTTTACCGAAATCACTGTGTGGCTTATTCTTTAAATGTAAAAATGATACAGCTTAATTAGGGGAGGGATAATTTTTCAAAACTTTCACTGGAAACAATGAAAGTGCCAAATTGTTGCTACATATGCTTAAACCACTTGTTTAGGAAAATCGAAGTACCATTCCATGATACAAACACAGACGTACATATATTATTATTATTTATCAAATTTATATACCGCCCTGTACCCAGAGGTCTCAGGGCGGTTCACAGAATAAAATCAAAATATAAAACCACAAAATACATAATCAAAATAAAAGCAACAACCCAATAACCCCCCCCCAAACCCCACATTTTAAAAGGGCATAGGATGTCAATCAAATCAACCAAAGGCCTGGTTAAAAAGGAACATTTTTACCTTGCGCCTAAAGATGTATAATGAAAGTGCCAGGCAAACTTCCCTGGAGAGAACATTCCACAGATGGGGAGCCACTGCAGAGAAGGCCCGTTCTTGTGTTGCCACCCTCTGGGCCTCTCGAGGAGGCACACAAGGAAGTGTGATTAATTTTACACAAATTTATATGCAAATATACTCAAAGTCCCATTGTCTCTCAGCCTCACACAAATTTGCTAATTCCTCACATAACCCTTGTCTCTGTGTTGGCTTTCATAGATGTAACAAAAGAGAAGAGAGGGAGAAATTACCCTGGATAAATACAAAAACGGGGTTCAGAACGTAAAGAATTTAGTTTACAAGCTTATAAATTGTAGTTAAGTACTTTATCTGCTTAAAGAGCATTTTCAGATATTAGTGCAATAGAAGAGGCAGTAAAGTTAAGATTATGTTTCATCCATTTACTGGTTCACATAACAGAAATATTATTTCATCCATTATGAAAAGGGTAAAGAACACAAAATGGTCATTTTTCAGAGTCAGAAATGTTTAAGGCCATAGGGCCAATTTTATCCTATAGGTTTTTTTGGAGGGCACAGTACTTTTGTCAATCTATATAACTAGACACCCATAGAGAGGAATTATTAACATATTTATAAACCCAACAGATTTATGAAAGGCAGTATAACAGAGGTACTCTAGCATCAGATGTTTTAAAAGACCATGAATATTAACAAAAAATCCAGAAAAGAAAAATCCAGAAGTATTTCCTAATACAAATGAGATTATATATATAATAATAGAGTTAATATATGTATTCAGGTTTTCCCCAATGGCACTGATTCCAGATGATCTTGCTTAAATAAGGTGCCAGTTTGAACATAATGATCCTGGCATCAGAAAACCATATTTAGCTGGAACAAACATTGGGCCAACATTCTCCCCCTTCCTCAAACTGCATGCCAACTTTAGTACTTTGATCATAGGATCTTTAATCACAAATTCCCATAAGGTCTGAAATGGGGAAGGATTATTGTAATGTCAGTTTGCTAGCCAAGATCTAAAACAACAGGAAGAAGTCAAGAAAGGCTACGGCTACTTAGGGAACAGCTCGTAGACCACTTATATGGGGTACTTTTATCTTTTAGTTGTTAGGACACAACAAAGGTTGAAATCTTGTGCTTTATGAGGCTTTCATTTACTGTAACTGACTAGCTTCAGACATATGCAGGGAACTTTCTCCTACTATTGCAAACAAATCTGTTTTTTATGCCTTCATTAGAATCATATTTACTGAAATGTAAACTGTTCATGTTTACTTAGATTTCACTGATAACATCAGAAAGAACATATTTTAGAGCAAGCATTTTTCTTTAAAAAATTACATGCAAATGTTATGGGAAGAATATGTCAAGTTTGCATTTCAGGAGTGAATATTTACTTAACAGATTTGTGTGAAGAGATAATAACACTGGTGATGAAATATGATGTAAGCTGCTTGTTTATACCTAACTTAGTGCTGCAAGGGAGCTGCAGTTTAAATGACTGCTCCATCCTGTTAGAGAAAATGAAGGATGTGAAGTAACTTCCATCAAAACTGCACCCAGCACTTGCTTTGCCATCACTCCATTTCTAATGTCTTTTCCTCATTCTCATAAAATACTGCCTGAGTCAAGTATGACACTTCTCTTCTCCACATACAATAGCTTTAGCCAAGCTTTGTTAGTCTGTGTTTAAATCCCTCACATGTCCTTACTCCCAGGATAATGTCAGCAGGCATTGATCCCTGCCCAACAAGAAGGTGATCCCATGGAGTTACTCAAACGTAACAAGCATCACTTGGTGCATCACTGATGGGGAGATTAAGCAGGTGAATCATCAAATGATTCTCAAACACTGAAAGGCACTTGAGCCCTCACTCTGGCTCATGTCCTTAATTTTGTTTTAAATATATAAAAAGGCAGTTTTCTATGCCCTTTTCCTGCAGATGACTCCATCACATATACCTGATGCATATTTACATTGCACACTTGTGGAGTCTACTGTCAAGTCTCCATGGCTGTTTACAATCATGGGATTTTAGCCCGCGTCAATACAAAAAGGTTGAACACTGTGACACGTCATTAAACTGACAGCGATGAGAGGTGGCTGCTACTACTACATCTGGCGCCATTTGACGTTTCTAATCCTATTACAGCTTGGTATATGGAAAATAGCCATCTAATGTAAAAGTGTTCTGGAGCGTCAGGAGTATAATTTTGTGCAGTCTGTGCCTGAAACCCACATGGGAAATATGCTTTGTCCTTGTGCAGATGCTTGCTAATTTATGAGGAAGACCTGAGGTGTGGCCAACTCAGGTGGCACAGTCTATAAATGATAAGATTGCCCAGAATAGTAGTGCAAGTTTCTGTGTGACTTGGTACATGCTTCCCCCAAACACCCCCAAGCATACTGTTTCTTGTAGTTCCCATTAGATTCTAAACCTTGCAACTAACAGTGACTGGACACAGCCCAAGTACGACTCAGATTTCTAACTTCTATAAATGCCATCACTTGACTAGAATCAAGGATGTGATCCAAAGAGGCAGGGAATTTTATTAAAAGGAGAAGAAAACATTGTATTTACCTTAGGACTAAAATTTAAAATACTCCATAGTAAGCCTGTAGCTTCAGTAAATAGTCCCCAAACTATCAACCCATGCAAATTACCACCATTTCACATCCTGTTCTTTTAGAAGCTGTACTTGAGTACAAAATGTAAAGTGAGAATTAGCCCTGAAACGCTGACGCTGATAATGGTGCTGATAATTGCAAGCAAATAATGTGCTTCCACTTGTTGCTGTATTCAAACAAGCACTGAAGATCACTTTTAACAAGCCTTGTGCAATTATTTCTCGGCATCCCCTAAATGCTACAAGCACTACTAAAGGAATCTGAAACCCAAGTGCTATTCCTAACTGTTGGGCAGGACTGAAGCTCAATACCATGTAGTCCATACACGTCCATGTTGCTCCATACAGTGTTAAAATGTAATTAAGAACACACACCTGCCTCCTTACAAATTAGCCATCTTAAAGAATAAATACTAATTATAGCCACATCATGCTAAGTAACACTTAAAGGCAAACTGAAACGAATCCATTCACTCAGGGCCCAAACTAGCCTATTATATCAAGCTATGAAAACCACTTTAGTTTCTCACTTGATCGTGCTCCTTTTCATGCTGTTAGGAATCAGTGTTTTAGAGTGGCAATTCCCAGACTCTGGAACTTCCTGCCCACTGCCTTTAGGCAGGTGCCTATACTGCCTCTTTTCAGAGCCTAAAAACTTTTCTGTTTAAGCAAGCCTACCTAGACATGCAAAGTTGATGTGTATTTTAATCAGTAATTCTAGCTCATAATATATATTTTTAACTCCTTAATTATAATTTGATTTTTTAAAAAAAGAATTATTTTAAGCCTTACCTGTATTAACTAATTAGTGTACAATTTTGTAACCTGCTTGGGGGTTTCATTTATAATTAAGTGGCATACAAACTTGGTTAAATTAAGGAGGGAACTCCAGTGGATACACTGGAATGGCTTGTGAAACATTACCTTCTATGGTGGGCGGGGGCAGGAATGCTATTGCCATAAAGAGACAAGCTGAGTTGTAGGGGATGAACAAGGAGGAGATGATGTGCTTTCTTTATCTGTCCCAAAGTCTAAGTTTACTGTCCTGAGGTCAATGCTGAGAGCAACAGGCACTGCCTTTTGGCAATAACCAGTCTGCTTTTGCGTAATACAGAAACTTCTCTGTATAGCTTCTGCCAGGAGTGGTGGTGCTATGACAGCAGCTTGCCACAGTACCAGTCTTCTTTGCCGCTCTGTTTGGTCTGCCACCATTGCCACAGTCTGAGTGGGAGGGGAGAGAAAGGACCCGATCAAACTGATAGGCTGATATATTAGGATAAGGTAAGCGCCTGGTTCTTTGAGCAGTACATCTTGCAGGACAAACTGGTTTGTTGGAGACAGCTCAAACAAATGTTTCAATTCAGGGCAGAATTATCTGTGCTTCTGTTCTTACTTTTTATCCTCAGACCCACAGTACTTTAATATACTATATTACTCTATAATTATTGTCAGGATTCTCTGTGAACCTATACATAGTGCAGCTAATGAAAGTAACTGAGCATTTGGTATAATTTATATAATGTTTATGTAATAACCACTTGGCCATGGATATGAATTTGTGCTCTATTTATAATTACAGGAGATGTAACATTATTCCAGTTCCCAGATGCTTAAAATAAGAGACTTAAAATAAAAAATAATAATAATAGCAATTTACAAAACAAAATAAGCTTTGTGTAGCACTCAGTTAAATTGAAATATTTTGATTCATGTGATTTACAGCCCAGTACACATTTACTGAGAACTGTCACACAGAATTAAAACGGGACTTACTCCCACATAAATACGCATCATACTTCAGCCTTAATCTCTGTGAAGTAAATGAGACTAAAATGGCTCAAATGTTCCCCACCTAAATCCCATGTGAGTAGGACTGAACAACTAATGTCTGTCCATCCTCCAAAATGTGGAAGAAAGCTCTTAATTCTGAAATCCTCCTGTTGTGCTTTCTCAAAAAAAACACCTTTACCAGTTTTCTGAACTTACAGTTACCAATACTGTTTAGGCAAAGAACCAGTTCAGTTAGCTGTTCACAACTACTATTTCCGTAAAGAACCAGACCATATGATTTGGAGGCAGCTTTAACTACTTTGCATCCTATAACATGTTTGCATGTTTCATATGCAAAAGAATCTATGCGCAGTAAATACGAGGAGTTGGAGAATGATTAATACTTTGTAATTCTCGAACCTTTACTATACACACCTGTAAATGTTTGGTAGCTCTCCTTAACACTATAAAGAATTTACTTACTTTGAGCTTCTGATAATAATTAACGGATTAATTGCTGAAGGTTAACTATAATACCTTTCTGAACGCATTCCTAAATTTGAGATTAAAAAAACCAATAGGGCTAAAACCAGTAGTCTTGAGTATTTTTGCTAATTAAACCACCCTTAAATCAACAGGTACAATGTTAATACCCAATAAAACAAACAACATTTTACTGAGCCATAAGCCCTTGTGGAAGATTCACATTCAGTTAAATGATGATCACAATCTATAAGACATTTCTTTTAAACAAGCTCTATTAAAATGAACAGAGATCCCTTAGTCTTATGACACACTCATTCATGTTAATGGGTCTGGCTTAGGAGAAGTACTCAGTGAACTGGGCCCCATTTCACTGAAGCATCATGCTAACTTAACAGTGGGGTAGAAGATCTTCCAAAGAATGATTCAAACTCCTACTCAGATACAGAGGACAAACTTCTGAACACTTACTCTTAATACTTTGGTGCCATTGGTTTAGGGTCCTTGCTGTAACATGAATAACTGCTGCAGATAACACTGGGCTGCGAGGAAATGTTACAAAGAAAAACCATTGTGATTTCAAAAAGTGCTTATTCCCTATGGAGAGGGAAGAACAACGTCCCCAGCAGCGTCCACCAGAACACCTGCAAATGGAGAGGCGAGAGAACTATAGAAAGAAAGCGAAGTCTAGAAACGTCTGCTGATCCAATTTGCCCTTGAGAATTATTCAATAATTCGGAGTTGCACACCAGCGTATGGGCGACACATTTCCATTGAACAGGTGTACATTAACTCCTTTGGTCTAAACCAGCAAAAAGAAGGGAAAAAAACCAGAACAATAACAACATAATGCCCTCTTCAGTGCATAGCAGCATACAAAGAATCATCATCATCATGTATGTGCTTTTTACTATCGTCTGGGAAGTGTGCCACACCGCCGTTCCAGCTCTCAGCAGTTTTGCCATTATGTGCATCACACCTAACTGTACAACTTCATTTATCAAGAATACCCCCACCCCTTCCCCCACCCCCCCAAAAAACATTCATAGGTTTGTACACATGAGAGGGATGCTTATGCTGACATGGAATTCAAGTGACCAAGGTTCTGACAGTGGAAGGTATACTGCATTTACAAAATATCTTGCATGTTCACAGAAAAGCTTCAGCACTTAAAAGAGAATGCTACAGTGGTGGGGCAGCTGTAGGGTTATGAGAGAAGAGGAAGTCAGTTGCAAGTTCCCTTCAAACTATACGCTCAGGATTAATTGAAACTCAAAAGAGCACAATTAAATGCATAGCATTTTACCATAATCAGTGCTTCCACAGACTCTGTGGACTCTTCTGTTAATCCATATTCTTAAAAAGCTTTCTACAAAGGAAAAAGTGTATAGAAACACAATTTGAAACTGTAATCAAGGTTATATCAAGCTTACATTTTCTAAAAAAAGCTTAAATCTTGAATGTTAAATAATCCCCTTTTTGGAATAAGCATCACTCGCAACATATTACAGAAGCCTCATAGAGCTTTCCACTGACTCTCCTTGCCCTGCATTTGACTACTACAACAACTTGCCAACACAGCTTATGCTTCCTGATAAGCTGGATAACTACTGGAAGGTTTGGAAGATTACATTAGATATGCTCCTCCAACAGTCTTTATGTGGAAAAGGATGCTTAGCAAAACACAGCAGTAATAATCATATCAAACGTTAAGATGCTGTTTTATTACAAGTCTGTCATATGGTGGAAGCTGTGATTTAAAGCCTTATTTTCCACTAGGATTCCTTCAAGGAGTTGATTCGTGCACAGATTTTCAGTGCAGGTCCTAGCTTAATATTCATTGCACTCATGAGATGGTCCTCTTTTAATAAGAGGAGAGCCTGCCCATCAATCTCCTGGGCTCGAAATTCATCGGCAATATCTTGGCAACCTGCAAGGAAATGACAAATATTAATTTAAAAATAGGCAGTGTGATCTTGAAAGAAGATTTCCTCCCCCAAAGCTTGGCTTAATGACTTCCACTTTTATCTAAATCTTGCCTATAATTCCATCCTTGTTTGCATTATTGTTGGTAGAAAAGAGCGCACATTCTCAAGGGTTCCAGCCCTTCATCAATCTGGGCCTTCTCTTTCTACTGTTGTAAAACCACTGAAATATTGCAGCAGACACTTCCTGTTCCTTCACATCTCTGCCTGCTCTGAAATAAAATAAAAAAATTCCTTCCATAGACCAACTAAGTTAGTTCTTGGTATGAGCTTTGGTGTGCATGCACACTTCTTCAGATACACTGAAACGGAAGTCACCAGACCCTTATACATAGTGAGAGGGTGGGGAGGGGTATTACTCAGAAGGGTGGTGGGAATGGGTGATTGGCTGATAGGTGTGGTAGAACTGCTATTGGTCTTACAGGAAAAAGCAAGGGGTGAGATGGCTAAAAATAGCTTTATCGTGTATAATGAGATAAGAAATAGACCTGAAATGCTCTGAAAGAGACCATTTATGTCTTCTGGGGTGTGAAACACTAATATTCTACTTCAGATGAGACACAGATGCAACAGAACGGGAATCACGTAACACTGTAATGTCTGAAGTGTTCACAGATTACAGCTTGATCTTTGAGAATAGGAACCAATGCACCGACCACAACACAAGGATGGGGGGCGGGCCCTCTTCCTCCTGGTTGGTGGTGTGAATTAGCCCTGTTGACTGGAGACTTCTTGGCAGTGGAGCGTGGGTGAAACTGCGTCTCTCTCAGGATCCTAGCTGCTACCTAAGCAAACACATTCAGCCAATGCAGTGTTATTTCAACAAGAGATATTTGGGATGTTTAAAAGGAAATCAGGGTTCAGTTGAATAGGGAGGTGTTACCACACTATTGTAGCATAAACCTCTCACTACACAACAGCCTCAATGATGTACCAAGGGATACTGAACAATGCCATAGTGATTATGAAACAGTACTGGTGGACATACTAAGGTGTGTGGAAGCAAAAGAAAAAGATTTAAGAACTGAAAATAAACCAGCTATTTTTGAAAACTGTCACAACAGTTTCCATCTGAGTGGTTTTAAGTGGCTGCGAGAGAAAAGGCCTACTTGGTGGTGGCACCCTGACTGGAGCGGGCTCACCTGGGACCTACCCTGATATCATTTTGGAACTAGGCAAATGTCTTTTTTATTGTTCCAGTTTTTAAAAACTTAACTTTCCCCCCTACAAATCACTTTAATGTTTGCATTTAATTTGTTTGGACCAAGATTTTATTTTATTTTATTTTTGGTAAGCCTGAGAACTTGCTGGAAGTCACCGTGTAAATCCCGACACCCCTCTCTGCTGCCAAGGATTCTGAAAGTAAACTCTAGAAGCACAAGAGGAAATAGGTGCGATATTAACCCTGTTTCTTTGCAACCCAAACCAGCTCTCCTACGCCTCCTCTGCCTCTCCCCTCAAAGTAGTAATATTGCCATCGGACATTCTTAACAAACAAATGTGCTCCATCTCCATACCAGGCAAAGAATGTATGAAGGCCCAAACATCTTCCACAGTCCATCCGGAGGGATCAGATTGTATCGCTGGTAACAAATCCATGTTGTCTGTTGTTTTCCTAATTCTCAGTTCCCTAAGTTCACGCTCTCTTTCCCTTTCACTTTGCCTTCGCAAGCGAGTGGTCATGGCAACCGGTACATTGTCTTCCTGAGAAGCCAAGTCTTCTTCTGCAGATGGATAAGTAATTGGAAGCTGGAAAATGCAGTACAGATAAACCACAGTATAACCATTTTCCTTGATTAACTCTTACAAAAGGACACCGTGGAGTTTAGTTAGCATTCCACAGACCTGTCTAAGGAAGTGTTCCCTGGGAGCTGCATCAGAGCTGCTTGGCCGTCGCCCGCGTCGCCCAAGGCTCCGGCTCCAACGACTGCTTTTGTCTGAGCCATATAATCCAAATTTCTTACTGCAGCTGACGTTGTACCTAAAAATTAAAAAAAAATTAACACTCTGAAAAATTGCTTCTGGGAGTAGAATGTCAATGCTCAGTGAGAACTAACTTTTTTTAAAAAGCAACAGAGCCTTTGGTTCCATAATGCAAGAAATAAATATCATAAACAAATAATTCCTTTCTTATCAGAAGACATCTGAAGGCAGCCCTGTTTTAATGTTTGATTATATTTGTTTGATGTATTACAGCATTTAATATTTTGTTGGAAGCCCAGAGTGGCTGAGGAAGCCCAGCCAGATGGGCGGGGTATTTTTATTTTATTTTATTTATTATTATTATTATTATTATTATTATTATTATTATTATTATTACTGGTCAAAGTCCATCAATTCATAGTTTAAAATAAATGTTACTTCCCTAAATGTTCTGAGTTAACTGTATCTATACATAATTTGAAGGGATGCCAATGAGTTCAAGATATTTTAGTTTACTATCTCTTGTGGTTTTATATGATTTCACCTGCAATTCTTTGGCTCCTAGGAGGGTGAGCCAAGGGTAATAGGAAGTATCAGATCTTCTCTGAGGGTGGGGAGAGTTCTGACTTCAGATTCAGATTCCCCCCCCCCCCCCGTCAGATTCCCCTCCTCCTCCTGTCATTACCTCTACAGTCCATACCCTACCAGTGTTGGAGCTCTAATACAGGTGCAGCTGAAAAGGGGACATACCAGAGGAGGACTGAAGCATGACAGGGGCAAATCCAGGCTATGGCTTGGATCAAGTGCCCCAAACTACCCCCGTCATTCCACATATCCATGACCCACACCAAAAATAATTTCTACCCAGGGGCTAGTATAGTTCAGTATTGTTTCTTTCCCTCCATTCCAAAGTTCCAACTATGTGCTACATGAAGAAATACTTTTATTTATTTCAACATTCAGCTTCACTGGAGGCTCATGAGCTCTGCTATTATGAGATGGGGAAAAACTTTTCTCTAACCACTTTTTCCACGAGTCGCTGGTGGTTGTGTTGTTAATTTCTTTACATTGCTTTTAGAGCACAATAAGTAGCATGTTTGGGGTTAATTGGCTTTTTTAAAACAACAACAACAACAACAACAGCAACAACTACTATGATAAATGTTTTAATCAATCATACTGGTAAATTGGGGTCTTATTTCCATAAGTCGTGAAACTGGAGTAAGAATGAATTCCTTTGGTAATTAATTATGATTAAAGTATCTGTAATTACAGGTCAAGCGGTACCCTGTGACCCCAAACGTAAGCTTGTTTATCGATTATTTGAAAGACTTGATGTTTAAAGAAGTGTTAATCCTTTTTATGACTGAAGCCAGACAAGTTATAGCAAGGCACTGGAAAACATCTGCTAATTTGACCCTGGAGACTTGGTTGGAAAGGGCATGGAACGCTGCTCTTATGGAAAAGTTATCAGAACAACTTACACCTCTAAAAAACACGAGAGCTAAGGATGGTTTTGGAGAAACATGGTACATGTTTATTCAGCACGTCAGAAGAGACAGTACAATAACAAAACCACCAGCAGTGCATGGCTCTCTCTGGAACAACTTGTTAAGGTAAGAATAGAAAACAATGCCCAACAATCACAACTGTCCAAAATCCAACACGTGAAATTCACTGTAACGTATTTTGGGAGAGAAGGAAAATGGAAATTTGTGTTACATGCTTCATAAACTTGTAGTTTTTTAAGACAGTACACCAGGGGTCTGCAAACTTTTTCAGCAGGGGGCTGGTCCACTGTTCCTCAGACCTTGTGGGGGGCCGGACTATATTTTGAAGGGGGGGGGGGAGAACAAATTCCTATGCCCCACAAATAACACAGAGATGCATTTTAAATAAAGAAACACATTCTACTCATGTAAAAACATGCTGATTCCCAGACCATCCATGGGCCGGATTTAGAAGGCAATTGGGCTGGATCTGGCCGCCAGGCCTTAGTTTGCCTACCCATGCAGTAGACGCTCAACTTACATGGGGCTTAAGTTCCAGGGATAGAGCATAAAGCCAAAATTGCACATAGCAAAAACAGCACTTTAAAAACTGTAAAAAGCACAGTGCAGCACTCTCCAACCGCTCTCTTTGAAGGTGGTATGCACTCTTCCCAAGGCTGCTGTAGACTTTCCCTGCACCTCTGGATGCTCTCCCAGGGTGAGTGCAGTGGCAGGTGGGATTGCCACCGTTCCCCAGCCCATTATCCTGTCCCCTTCCAATGTTTTTCCGCTCTCTCCTGACTCCACCCCCTTTCCCCAGCCAAGAATGCAAAACTGTGATTGTGCCAGTTAAATATGTGTAAATTGCAAGTTGACTATATTTTTGAAAATGTAAAAATAAAGCTTATTTAAAAAACAAACTGATAAACACCACTAGCAAAACTGGAACAAAGAGTCACTCGGCTGGGTAAATCCTATGCTGGGGTCTCACTGAAGAAGAGTTTGGATTTGATATCCTGCTTTATCACTACCCTAAGGAGTCTCAAAGCGGCTCACAATCTCCTTTCCCTTCCTCCCCCACAACAAACACTCTGTGAGGTAAGTGGGGCTGAGAGACTTCAGAGAAGTGTGACTAGCCCAAGGTCACCCAGCAGCTGCATGTGGAGGAGCAGGGACTCGAACCCAGTTCACTAGATTATGAGTCCACCGCTCTTAACCACTGAACTATTTGGTTCATAAGATTTTGATCCCAAATCCAGCGCTATGTTTAAAAAGCGGGCCTATACACAATTTTTGGAATATTTGAAATTATAACTAATTAAGAATACCTCTTGGCACAGGACATGGTGCAGAATCGCTTTGACCGCAGAAACTTATTTGCATATCCCATTTTCCCACAAAACTCGCACTTGAGGAGATCCGTTTCCATCTCATCCAGCCCCTCTAAAGGGAAACAGCAACATAAATTCAGTCAGTCTGAGCCACTCAGTTATAAAAACATTTTCAAAAGTCCGACAGAAGCTGTGATGAACTGTCAAAGAAAAGATACTCCAAACCGTATTGCCAAGAGAAACGGTATTTGATGGCTTGTATAAATTATGTAGGGATGCGGGTGGTGCTGTGGGTTAAACCACAGAGCCTAGGGCTTGCCGATCAGAAGATCAGCGGTTTGAATCCCCGCAATGGGGTGAGCTCCTGTTGCTCGGTCCCAGCTCCTGCCAACCTAGCAGTTCGAAAGCACGTCAAAGTGAAAGTAGATAAATAGGTACCGTTCTGGTGGGAAGGTAAACGGCGTTTCCGTGCGCTGCTCTGGTTCGCCAGAAGCGGCTTAGTCATGCTGGCCACATGACCCGGAAGCTGTACGCCGGCTCCCTCGGCCAATAAAGCGAGATGAGCGCCGCAACCCCAGAGTCAGTCACGACTGGACCTAATGGTCAGGGGTCCTTTTACCTTTACCTTATAAATTAATTTAGATCAAGCAAGTTTGTCTGTAAACATACTTATTTTGCATAATTTAACAAACATTTAAAAGTGCCTGAAGCTGAGTCAGGTCCATTCAGCCCAACTGCTTTGACTAGCAAAGGATTGGATAGGCTGCAGCCTGAACCTAGGATGTTCATGCAAAACATGCATTCTACCAGTGTATTACCACCCAGAGCTCCAATGCAGCACAATGACCCTATGCAGGCAATGGGAAATCGAAAGCTAAGAACACAAAATTTGTCTTGCTAGATCAGGGATGGGGAACCACTGGCCCATGAGCCAATCCTGACCCACCGTGTCGGCGCATGAGGCCACCCTCCTGTCAAAAACTCCCCAGAACTGGATGAGCCAGTTCTTTATCTAGTCCTTGGGATGAAAACGTTTTCCTCACTCCTGGCGCAGAACAAGTTGCCAGCTGCTGCCTTTAAGCAAATTCATGGTTTGAGTAAATGTTGGCTGAACCTGTTAACTGTAGCATTTGATCACTAGGCTAACACCGCTTGTGAGTAAAGTCCAAACCAAAGAGAAAACAAGGATGCAAATACTTGAGACACCACAAAAGAACAGAAACACTATTTCTTGCAGGTTCATTGAAGAAAAGCGACTATTAAAACAGAAGCAATCAAATAAATAAATAAATAAATAAATAAATCCTATCGGAAAATATAATACATTCGTGTGGATTACAACAAGCACAGCAAGGCTCATTGTTTGCAGTTCCTCCAATGTCTTAGTTAAGACTGAAACGTAAGACTGAGAAATAACTGTAAGAGGGAGATGCGTAACAGCATACGTATAAATTTTGGCACAAAACATGAAGAAATGCTTTACACAATGCTACTTTTTTTATTTAAAAAAACATAATTTGAGAACTACTTGTCCTTTATGAGAAAGGCCACATGGAATTTTAGTCAAATAAAGTACAACAGGTGACCAACAGCTTATCTTGGAAATATAAGAGATTATTACATCTTATTTTACTTTTGCTAAACACTACCTGCTGAACAGCTTCTGTAGTATAAAAGCTGTTAACTCTTTGAAATATCCAATAGCTGAACAAAAGGAACTGCTCAATGGCTAATCTGATGGTGTTTGCAAAATACGGAGGAATTTAACGACACCAAATGCTGCTTTTCAGTGGTATGAAAGCCAAACACCTGTAAATTCAATTCCCTGTACAGACAGGAGTGGCTCTATGAAGATATTTCAGCATAAATCAGGTTATGTCATATTTTTGGCCTATGCTTGCCCTTTTGTTGTAGTGCTCTCCAACCCTATTCCTGCACCAAAGAGATTCACTTGGCTCAGTATATAAAGTTGGAATCTCTCTTGTCTATGCTTGTTATTTCACCTGGGATTCTAGCCATGAAAATTCCCTATTGTCAGCTTGATGAAAAGGGGGAGGGCTTGTCTATAAATCAATGTAGTTCTTATTATGCTGTACTAGGCTGACTGGAATCTGGCTGTGTAACCACCAAAATTGCAATTATTTTACATAATGGAGCCTACTGTAATGCAGTTGCCTGATCAAGCAAGGAAGGGAAGTCCATACATGCTGCTGATTTATGTGTTACCATTTGAAGGGGATAAGGATACGCATCTGCAGTCAGGGCTGTGACCTCCGTGCAACAAAAAGGACAACAGCTGGATCAGGTGCTAAAACATTTACAGTGGTACCTCGGGTACTTAATTCATTCCGGAGGTCCGTACTTAACCTGAAACTGTTCTTAACCTGAAGCACCACTTTAGCTAATGGGGCCTCCTGCTGCCGCCTTGCCGCTGGAGCACAATTTCTGTTCTCATCCTGAAGCAAAGTTCTTAACTTGAAGCACCATTTCTGGGTTAGCGGAGTATGTAACCTGAAGCGTATGTAACCCGACATACCACTGTATTTACAACTTCGGCATCCACACAAAATATGGCATTGGGTGACAACGTCTGGGAAACTCTCTTTCCTAACATACTGTATTATTCTGTGTATAAGACGCCCCCATGTATAAGACGACCCCTATTTTTTGAGCCCAAAATTAAGAAATAAATATTTTAAACACCAAACAGAACTTTGATATTTTATTAAATATTCAAAACACCGGTATATTTAGTACCGTATATTTAAACATCAAACAGTGAGGCAAGCTGTGTAATGGCGGCTGCTCCTGTCAGCTCAGTGTAACTCCACTGTAGCTACAGCTACAGCTCTCCCGCCTGTGTGTGGCACTTTTGTCTCAGTATTTACGGCATGTCCCATATTTACTCCACGAGCGCTGGCGGACACGAACGCTGATTGAGGAGCTGCGTTTGCCAGAGCTGCCTGAGTGAGTGCGCTTGTGGAATGGGGGGGGGGTGGGTAGCCAGGGGGCGGCTGAGGGAACTGGGTGGACGGGACAATATCTGGAGTGGGGGCTGCTGGGGGGGGGGGAGGAGAGTACTAGACCAGGGCTTGTCATGAGACCAATAGTGAGGGGAGGCTGGGTGAGGTAAGAATATGGATGGCGGCATGTATTTATTTACCGTATTTTTCGCTCTATAGGACGCACTTTCCCCCCTCCAAAAATGAAGGGGAAATGTGTGTGCGTCCTATGGAGCGAATGCTGGGGGGAGGCAGGCAGGAAAAGCCCCCAAAAGCCGCACACGAGCTCCGCCCTCAGGAGCCAGTCAGTCCCTTCTCCCTCCTCGTAGAAAAGCCCACAGGAGCCGTGCGCTCCTTAAAGGGTGTGCGGCTCCTGTGGGCTTTTGCGGGAGGTGGGGATATTGCCATAGCTGCGTGCAGCCTCTCCCTGCTGGAGAGGTTACACGGGGCTAAAGAAGCCATAGCCCCGCTCAGCCTCTCCCGGCTGGAGAGATTGCGCGTGGCTAGGGCAGAACCCCTCTCGCTCTCCAGGCTTCCAAGGTAGCCGCCTGAAGGCGACTGAATGCACCTTGAACGGCACCTTGTTTTAGAGGGGGAGAACAAGGGGGGGGGAACTCTCCCCCTCTCTGCGCAGCGCCTCCTGCTGCTTCGCTGAAGGGGCGCTGGGCAGAGAGGGGGAGAATTTTTTTTTCTTGTTCTCCCCCTCTAAAACAAGGTGCGTCCTATAGAGCGAAAAATACGGTATATATTTAATTGCAACATTCTGTTGTATAAGACAACCCTCAATTTTAAACTTTAAAAAATTGGGGGGAAATCTCGTCTTATACACGGAAAAATATGGTAATTAGAAATCTCAGGAAACAGTCTCTGGCGGAAAAAAAGAATAGGCTCAGGTTTCAGAAAATACAGTTGCTCAGAGTATGTTAAATAAGATGCACAAACCTTCCGTAATTATATCCTCCAACTCTGTGTCTGAGGAGTTGTCTACGTGCTTTGCATTGTTCTGCAGCTCTGGCTCCACACACATAACATTCATTGCCTGGCCCTCCACCAACAGCCTCTTTTTTGCAGGCTGCTCAACTAGAAGAGATGAACAACTTACCTGTTACAAGAGAAAAGAAGAAGATCATGATACAAGAAAACAGTACACATAACCTTGCAAGGTCAGGGCATGCATTCATTAGACTTATTGCTACACAGAGAGACAAAGAATAGGTGTGTGCCTTTTGTTGTCTATGGTCCAACTCCAAACCAACATAACAATCAAAACAGATGAAATGAGAATGGAAGAATGAGAAGAGAAGCAAATAAATCTATTTTTCATTTGAAATAAATAGTTGCTTATTTTAGACTTCTATCTGTGGCTTTGGAAATCTCAAAACATAGGGGAAAGTATCAGAAGAAGACACCGCAGAAAATATATATGCTATTTTCAATTCATCCAATGCCTGTTATATCAAAAATATCTTCCCACTCCTTTTCTGATAGATTACCTTCCATTGTCTTGCATTGTCTATTTTCTGTCTTTAAATGTGTACAAAGGAAAGAAAAGAGACTCAGGAAGATAATCTGCCTGTTATGAAGGTAGAAGAATTCTGCTGGATGTTATACGTGGAGCTGCCTCTAAAGGATGTAACACCAATCCTGGCCCAGCTGCACTGGCTGCTATTTAGCTTCTGCATCCAATTCAAAGTGATGGTTTCAACCTATGATGTCTTATGCTGCTCAGGATGCCAATAGCTCATATGAACAGACCCTGTGATCTGTGATGAGGCCTTTCCAGAGAACGGGCCTTTTCTGCGGTGGCTCCCCATTTGTGGAACGCTGTCCCCAGGGAAATAAGTTTAGGCAAAAGCATTCCTCTTCAACCAGGCCTGCAGCTGTTAATCAACCTATAGCCTTTTCAAGGGGGAGGTGGGGACAATGACACAGTATATAAATAATAATAATAATAATAATAATAATAATAATAATAATAATAATATAAAAATGGCTTGGAATCTATCTACAAGTATCTTTCTATCCTCTTTGCTTATTCTTTCCTCTCTGAAGTTCAATAGATGGACTGAACATAAGTTGTATTTAACAGCTGACAACAATAACAGTGTGGTATAGGCAAAAAAACTGCCCATTCAGGCTCAGCCTATCCAGAAGTGAATCCATTTAGAAGATTCTGGCAGGATTTGGATTGGGTAAATCAGTCTATTTCTAGTCCATGACCGTTTTGCATGTTTTGGCATCAATTACAGGACTGGTTCATAATCTTTGCTTTAATGGTTGCCCCCAAGGAAGAGTCAATTGACTCAGAAGGTCTTGGGACAAATACATAATCTTATCTACCTTTGAGCTCTCCTCTCTACATCCTGACATCGGATGCCTTCCCATTTCCTGCCCCCTTTTTTATACTGAGTCAACGCATTGGTCCACTGAACCCTGAATTACATAATCTGAATTACATAATCTGAAGGGCAGGGGTCTTTTGGGACTCATGCAGATGAGTCCTAGCTCCTAGCTCTGCTACTTTATGTTCAGAATTGCAGGGAGGCAACACATCTAAACCAAGAAAAAACAGACCCCATTGACCACAGTGAAAGAGTTTCTAATAAGCTATTTGACTCGAATCAAGTTCAGTCTGTGGTAAAGTTATTTGGAGCGAAAAGCTTTAGAGAAGCAATAGCCCCAAATAACCACAACACATTGCTTCCTAAATCAACCCAACTAGCCAACCAACCAACCAACCAACCAACAAGATACAAATATGGCTCAACATTGCACACTTACAGGAAATGGCTCTAACCCCTCTTGGATCACAAAGCCCTCAATAACATGGGTCAGGATTTGTGGCTTAACGATAGCCTGTGGAGGTTTGTTTTCTATGCTAGGGTTCTTATGAGACACTGATGCGCTGTTACTCCTTGTTGGGATTGCTGGAAGCAAAAGAGGTGGTTGTGGAACAGAGGCATGCGAAGGGTCTGATGGTGATTTAATTACAGAAGCGCTAACTGATGAGGCCATTGAGGGATGTCCGTCTTGTTCTGGAAAAAACAGTATTATTATTTTTAAAAAACAACTCAAGCATTATTTACATTCACGGCTTCACCACTACAGAATTCCTTCCTAATTCTTGTTTTCTCAACTGACAAATTGACAAAATAATCTGGTCTTTTTGTCCAGTGCGCTCTTATCTTAGACAAGAGCCTACCAGTATCACAAATGCACCGTTGGGAGCGGGAACTGCACAACATAGCAATTTGCATAATGTGATTTATCACAATATTGTTTAACTAGCACAGAAATCCAGTTCCACTGGCATGAAATTTATTGGTGCAAGGAGGACAATATGCTAGCAGTCTGTTGTGCATAATAATTATCCTTCTTTCTTGCCTAAAGCATTTTTCTAGTCCATTAAACATTATTGTAACATTAAAGGACTCACACTCATATTTTTATTTTTAATAAGCAGAAGATAAATTGTATACCCTAATTTGTGTACATGCTGAGAAACTGAGAAACAACCAGCAAGCCTGCCTCCTTCTATGTTTCTGTTCCTTAACTATTACTGCTACTTCTTTAATTCTAAGGTCCATCTTGCCCAATATTCTGCCTGTGACATATTCCATTTCTGGATATTTTTTAGGAAATGCACACCAATGACAGTTTACCTATAGCTAAATAGCTACTGCAATTCTTGTATACTGTTATCTTGTGTTGACAGAGGTTAACAGAAGTGACCAGCAATTGTGAAGTCTGGCTTTGTGACATTTCATTTTTTTAAAAATGAGAACTAACCGAATAATACCCAGTTAAGCAAAGTGTATTGGTGCTTTTCACCAAATCTGATGAATCTGTGGCCTGGGATGGGGACTGGAATGCAATGTAAGGTGTGGGGGGTTAAAATGCAATGGTTATTGAGTTACACCTATTGCCATGACATGTTTTAAGATAGCTGGCGGCAGACATCTGGCTTACAGATGTTAAGAGACTGGTAGCACTAGAGATCTGGGGATCTTAGGGCGGATGAACATTGCTAGTCATGGCCTCTGAGCAAGCAACAAAAAAACACATTAGGCAAAAGACTCAATCCTACACCCACCTCAAGTCAATAATGCCTGGTTTTGGGGTCTGTGAAACCCTAAGAGGCTGCCCCTGCACCTCTCCCCAATTCCACAATCATGTCAGCCATTGGTTGTACCTCAGTGGCTATGTGGCTGCTCACTTATGCTTCCCCTCATATTGAAACTGTTTAGCTCCTTCCTCCTCTGTTCCTACTGACGTTGGATCTGCCTGGCTTCCTCATGTCTGCCTACTGTAACAGGCCCTTGAATTCTCTCTTTTTCCTTCAGGGTTCTGAGCTGCAGAAGCACATGTGCAAAAAAAAAAAAAAAAAGCAGAGGCTCTTGCCATTTCCGTCTGCCTTAAGCTACAAACCAGCAGGCTGCTTGCTGCTAAGGTGAACTAGTTGGCGGGTGATCAGTTTCCCCCCTGTCCTCTCCCCACCTTGAATCTAAATTGGTTTCAGCAATCTGCTGACTCCAAGACACAATTCAGACATTCAAGTATACTAGGTGAGATTCTATCCCTTTATCTTGCAGCACAATCAAAACTGCACAAAGAGAAAAGAATGGACACCACACCGGAGTCTGCCCTAAATAATTACACACCTCCATATTCCTTCTTACCTGAAAAAGGTTCCTCATAGCCGAGCTCGTCTCTGTTTCTTAAAGTTATAGCAGGAGGTGACAAGGTGGGTGGAGTGGGGGTCCTAACCATACGCACACAGTCCGATTCTTCTGGCATCTCCTCCTCACACATGTCTTCCACTTGATAAATCTGCATTGAAGAGATAAACACTTTTAGAAGCAAACCCTACAGATATTTTATGGAATTGTTAGTTGCCCTGGGTCTTCATTTTTTTTTTTTTTGAAGGGAAATGCAGGACAGCCATACTGAAATAAAGGTATTGCCAACTTAATCAAAATAAGGCTATTATCAATGTAACTTTAGCTATTATCAATGTAACTTTAGCAAAGATTACAGTCATACCTCAGGTTACAGATGTTTCAGGCTGCGCACCGTGCCGAATCCGGAAGTACTGAACGGGTTACTTCCAGGTTTTGACGCTTGCGCATGTGCAGAAGCACTAAATCACGCTTTGCGCATGCGCAGAAGCGCTGAATTGCGACCTGCGCAGACGCGGCACTGCGGGTTGCAAACGTGCCTCCCGCACGGATCACATTTGCAACCTGAGCGTCCACTGTATGATTACTGCTTCATCATGAAAAAAACAGCTGGTGCATACATGGCAGGGTTAGGATGCTTTGATTTACATATGCATTCATTCCTTTAGCTATTTCCACCTTGCTGTTGGTCAAGACTTCTCAGAGTACCTAACAATTTTTAAGTCAAATGTATAATCTATCACATCAAAATAGTAAAACCGGCAAACGCTTTTGAGAAAAACACTATTTTCAATCCTGAAGAGCTGTAAGAACACAAATATCTAACATCCATCCAGTTTAAACTTGTCGGTGTTTCATCTCCCATTTCAAAACTGGAGAGGGAAGTTATCAGACGCTTACCACCGGGGTCTCAACAGGAACTGCTTGTTGCACTTGAAGATTCACTGCAACCGTCTGAGGAGGAGGAAGAGTCTGAAACGGCAGCTGGACCAACGCTTCGGCAGCAGGAAGCTCCTCCTCAGAAACCAACGTGTTCTGCACCAAAACCTGACCCTGGGACAAAATGTCAGGCTGCACTTGTAAAGACTGAACAGGCGGGAGAGGAAGCGGCTGGCTGTGGGCTGGAGATGTTGGCAGCTGGGGAGAGGCTGCCACTGGGATTGGCGTGGGCTGCAAAGCCGGATACTGCTGGTGAGGCGTTGGAGATGTTATATGTTGGCCCGTGGACACCATGGCAGGCTGATCCGGTGACCCAATGTGAACTATTGGGGAAGGTGGCAGCTGGGCTGGAAGATTAGAAGGCTGCGAGGTTGCTTCTGCTGGCCTATCATCGGCCTGCGCCGGGTGATGCTCTGACTGAAGTGCTGATGATGCTAGCGGATGTGTTTGCGACTGAATAAGAGCTTGGGGGTGTATAATTATTGTTGGCGACTGGCTGGGCGAAGGAGGTGGTGGAGGAGATACCACGACTGACTGCTGGGAGGACTGGGATGGAGTTGGAGAAAGTGGAGGAGGAAGTGGCGGGGGATGGATGTGGACAGGTGTGCAGTGCTGCGATGAGGTGCTGCTGGGGGCTGGAGGAAGAGCATGGCCTTGGAGAGGGGCACAGTGTTGCGACACAGATGCTTCCTGGTTGGGAGGAAGCTGGAGCGTGATTGGTTGAACTTGTTGCTGCTGGAAGATCAGCTGGTGGTGGGAAATTTTTGAAGGTGGTGAGTGAAGAGGGGACTGCTGGTGCTTTAACAGAGAATGAGGCTGAATAGCAGAATATGAAGCTGCACAGTGAAAAGGAAAATAAAAAGAGAGAATCAATAATCATTTCCTTAAATCCGCAAAAAATAATAATGCATAGTTTTAGAGTCATGTCCACCCGGCATTTGACCAAATCAAACAAATAGATCTATTATAAATGGCAAATAGAGGCCATTATAAATGGCAACTAATACATTCAATACAATACCCTGAATTTGACAAATCCTTAGAGAAACACACCTATGAACAATAATATGAGGGTAGGGGGACTATTTTTCACTAGAAAATTCTTCATTTTTAGAATTAAATTGGGCAACTGTAACAGACAAAACAGTAGTCAAATCTAAAATCAAAGTTGTAGCTAACTTTTTCCAGTGACTATCCCTAGGAAGCAGTTCTTCAGGCATACTACAATAATTTGTATGTTAACATTTGGTATCTGAAGAAGTGTGCATGCACACGAAAGCTCATAACAAACTTAGTTGGTCTCTAAGGTGCTACTGGAATGATTTATTTATTTTATTTTGTATGTTAACAGTTTTCACTGCCGTTCACTGCCTTAAAATCTATATAATTCATACATTTATGGAAGGGCTTTGTGTTAATGTGCCATCATGTGTTAAAATACTTACAAATATCCTAATAAAAATAATTCCACAGTAAAGCTTCAAGTTTGACTGTAACATTCAAACGCTAACCCTAAAATCCTATGGGTCCCTGGGGTGGCAACCCATGGGATAGAGGAAGATCAGCTCTCCAGTAGTGGAAAGAGACATCTAACCTTGGAGAGGGAGACCATATGCCGGCTGCTCCCTTCCTGAAGCTGTGGAAACTGCCATGGCCCTTTGCTTTGCTGACGTCAGAGTTCTGGTGCTTGTAGGGTTGACAAGGGTGTTTTGGGGCCAGACCAGGGCAAGGCTTGGGTATGAATGATCCATTGCTGTCCCAGTTCCCCGACATGCCCCAAACCAGGAGCACAAGTATATTAGCCCTGGGGCCGACATATATACCGATTTGATCCCAACAAGAATGGGAGGGAAATTTAAAACAAAAACAGGTAGGTGCACAAGAGCAATCCTTAAACCAGCAGAGCGCTGGATTGGGATGTTCTGTTCTGTTCTCCTCTCACCCTCGGGAATTGCACAAAGTAAAGTTTATTGAAATGCTTCCCTCTCATCAAATACTTCAGTTCAACTACTGTTGGTAAAAGGAAGAAACCTTCCCAGATAGATATACAGTGATGTACCACTAATGTGCCACGCTGTTTCTTCAATATATGTACGTCACATTTCAATGACTTTAGGCAGAATTTTTCAGTCCAGAATGTGATGGAACACTGTCGTGTCAGTATATGAGTGCTTATTTTAATGTTCCCACTTACCTGGAGCTTCCTAGAATTTCCTGGGGCTTCAGATTTTGTGGGGCATTCCACACAAGTGACTGGACACAGAAAATATGCACAAAAATCAAACAATACATTGTATTTAAAATGAACATTCTTTGAAGAAGGTGACCTCTCTATCCTACCTGGTGCCATGAGCTGATGAATACTGGATGTGCGTGTGACGGCTGGGCTTCGAGGCTCTGCTGTTGGGCTGTCACCTTTCCGTTTGCTTTCTAGAGGATCTGACTGGCTGGCTTTGGTACTGGTTACGGGTTTATTAGGGCACACAGCTAGTGTCTGGGCATGACTACTGCTTTTTGGAGAGCCGTTCTGTGAACTAGATAATACACCCAACTTCTGGCTGCGCAGTGTCAAATTCTGGACCTAAAGAAAGGGATTAAAAAATAAATCCAACATGAAGTTTAATAACCAGCTTGATGGCAAGCTTTCCATTTGACGATGCCAAAATCAGAAAAGCACTACAATGAAGCCCAGTAAGTTCCATGGGAAAAGCAGGTCAGAACTGAGCTTCTCAATATCTACTGTTTACACAGTGCTAGAGATGTTAATAATACCAAAGTCCATACTATTGTGGTCAGAGAGCAGTATTAAAATTTACGTGATATTACTATTAGACTGACAATAAATAGTGGAATTCAAATCCATTCACAGTTCCCCCAAGGAAATTACTTTGCTTGGTTTTCTGTCACATCTATGATAGGCTATACAGATCTGGTTGGGGTAGTGGCAGGATAAAATGAAAAGAGGGAGGAAACATAAATACCCCAATAATACCATACAGAAAGGCCACCTCAAAGTGTATCTAACAAACCATTTAAATATATTGCAAAAAAGGGATGTAAAATATTTGTATAGAACACTAGTTGTAAAAGTGAAACACAGCACAGAGGTACGAGATTCTTATAGTTCCACATGATGCTAATTGAATCCTGAAAAGATGAAGTTTCCCACTGATAAATAAAATAAAAACACTGCAGGCACTTCACTAGACCACAGCTGGGTCAAAGTCAATGCTCCTCAAATCAGAATGACTTCTCACATTCCAGGAAACTGTTAGATACCTGCACCTAGCTTGAAATGCCAGGCTGTAAGGTGCTATACTTATAATACAAAGGGAAGGGAAGTCCAACTATATCTGTTTTGAACACTTCCATAATCATGTTGATCAAACAGACAATAAATAAATTTATACCCTGAAGGCCCTGCATAGCTTCACACGAACCACTGTTAACTGACATCTCAAGACATTCCTGTGACCTTTGGAGTCCCTTCCAACACTACAATTCTATGGTTCTATGAAAAGACTGGAAGAACATGGGAGCAATTCTGTCTTCACAAAAGAGGAATACTGAACATTAAGAAAATTATCAGACCTGCCTGGAAAGAATTTGAATTGTGCTTATCTAAAGGAAAACCAATTCACAATGATAACCAGCAGGAAATTAGGCGAGAAGAACAATATTAGTGACAGATCTTAGAATACTTGACTGCTTTGGTCAGAGTTCTTGGCATGTAAAACCTGGCATTCCGTGGTACAACTGAAAAAATTCCAGCAGCTACAACAATACAATTCCCTATTTGGCTTCCTGTATGATATACAGTCAAACCTTGGATCGTGAACGCCTCCATTTTGGAACGTTTTGGCTCCCGAACGCCAAAACCTGGAAGTAAATGCTCTGGTTTTAAATGCTTTTCAGAAGCCAAATGTCTGAAACAGCTTCCGTTTGAGTCCAGGAAGCTCCTGCAACCAACTGGAAGCTGCGCCTCAGTTGCCAAACATTTCAGAAGCCAAACGGATTACCTTCGACAACAGAGGTTTGAGTGTATACAGCATGAACACAAAATCTACTGATGATGTACTGAAGGTCTGCAAAAAATTGGAAAAATCATAGATGCATGATGGAAACAAAAATACTATACTGATGCTGAATATCTTTGCTGTGAATTTATAGCAATAGCTCAAAGACTTCCAAAGTCCATGCTGCCACAAGCAGTACTTCTTTTCATACTGAAACAAAAACTCCTGGATAATGTGCCTAATGTTTCTCACACTTGCAGTGTCAGTGGCAAGTGGCAAATGCAGTTTCTCAAAGCTCAAACTTATAAAAACTTACATATGCTCAATCATGTTGCAAAAGAGACTAGTTGGCTTGAGAACTATAACAGTTGAACATGCCCAAGCATCATCACTTGACCTGAAGGAATTGGTGGCAAAATTAGTAAATGAAAAGGGACTCAAAGCAAGATACTGATGTGCATGAAATTGAAATTTATGAGACTTACATCTTAATATCATAATTCACAAGATTATTATTCAAAATGATTTGGCTAAAACATTTTCTATTTGAGAAACATAATCAAATATGGATGTATTACATATTCTTCCAATTTAAGATAAATTTAGCAGTTTCAAGTTTGTGCTTTTCATTTGTTCTGTAAGACATCTGTTTCTGAAAACTGAAGTTAGCATTTTTTTGAGGTAGTTAGCCTTGCCTAGGGCACAAAATAGCCGGCACTCGCACTGCCTATATGTTACTTCCAAGTAGAAGCTTAAAAATAGCAGAACTACCCTGCTCTTTCCTAGACAGCATTGCCTAAAACAGACTTCCTCAAACTCGGCCCTCCAGATGTTTTTGGCCTACAACTCCCATGATCCCTAGCGAGCAGGACCAGTGGTCAGGGATGATAGGAATTGTAGTATCAAAACATCTGGAAGGCAGAGTTTGAGGAAGCCTGGCCTAAAAGCTGAAATATTCCTTCTCTCCAGGAAGGACAAAAACCCCCCACCTTCATCTTGAAGAGGAATGAACTTTTTGCTGTTTGCTCTGTTACATATTGAGATGGATGATTTTTCTTTTATTTTCTTCTGTTCATTGCTCTGTCTGTCTTTTACACAAAACAGTGTCTATGACTAGGTTCCTGACCCTAATATGGTCAAAGTCACAGTCTCACTTTTAAGAAATAATACATTGAGGTATTTAAAAACTACAGAGGACAATGAACAATGACAAGGAAACTATAAATGAAAATATGAAGTCGAGCACTCAAAGTTAACATACCACAGTAAGACTGAAGGTAGTGGTAGAAAAAAGAGGCAGCAGAAAAGCAAGCAGATAAAAAAATTGAGAGGATAGGGTTATTGATATGGCAACAGTTCTTTGTGAGGTCACTAGAAGCCTTGAGGCCAAAGATCCTACATGAGAAAAGATTGCCCTTAAGCTCTTAATTCTCATACACGCTCAAATATGGGGCACACTGAGCTAATGCAAATGCAATATATTTATTTGTACAAAAACAAAAGCTTATATTGGAACAGTTGGCTGCCTGCTTCCTTGATTGTGTTCTGAAAAGGGGGATTACTTAGGAAGCAAACCAATACACGCCCTTATTTTTCAACCTGACTACTAAAATCAATACTTTAATCTTTTGGGTATGCTTTTAGTACAGGTTAACAGGGGAAAAACACAGAACAATCTTATGTTAAGCAGGGCCAAGGCATCACTGGTTGGTGGATGATATCCATGCTTTATGATGTCACTGCTGTCATAGAAACCATGTGTGCACACAAATGAAAATGCCATCAGCCAGTACAAGAGCATGGAAAGCTGAGAGAGGAGGCAACATCTTGAGTGGGGCAGGGTCAGCGAAAACCGAAACAAGAACGCTCCACAACCTGGGGCACAATTCAGATTCTGGGCACATAGTATGGAACAGGAGTTTGACTGGCTACAGAGTCAGTCAGCCCTTTGCAAAGTAGACCTCTACAGTCCCGACGAGTCAAGAAACCAAGACCGCAAAGTTATCTGTTTCGTTGATGTTGGCAACCTCAAAGTAACAGACAAACACAAACACAACAGAGGATTATCTGGTGCCGCTGACCCTTGTCTTGACCTTCGTAATCTTGAAGAAAAGGAAGTAATTGTAATAAAGGACAACGAGAACGATCCCCATTCTAATACCGAAGGCGCCGTCTGCCTTTTCAAGCAAGGCTCTTCTGAAGAACTCAACGTTGTTAGCTGGCTCAGCAACGACCTTCAGAAATACGCAGTTGGATTCCAGCATGCACTAACCCCCTCAGGCCCTCGTAAATCTGCTTACAATTCACCTGCGCTTGAGAAGATGTCCCAGACCAGTGATACTTCCTTCCGGGGCAATGGTTGCCCAAGAGGAGGAGATGATCTTTCCTATTATGTTAACAAACTCTGTTCTTTAGTGGTTCAAATGGCACAGAAGGAAATGAAGGATAAATTTGACAGTAGTAAATGCATTCGGCAATCCATCAACCCCCGCGGATCAAACAGCAGCGCAGACTATGGCAAGCTGTCCCCCAAATCATCTCACGATGACCCCAGAAAAGCTTCCGTCTTTTATGGAGAGATGTGCAATCAGAACGGCTACAGGAATGGTCAGGGAGCAGACAGACAAATGTTGGAAAGGAAACAGTCATGTCCTGGACAGGATGATGGCTCTGTAAGCAAAGGGTTGATGGTATATGCAAACCAGGTTGCTTCAGATATGATGTTCTCATTCATGAAGACAATGAAAGTCCAAAAAGGCAAGCATCCTCCACCAGCTTGCGTGGTGTTAAAGAAGGTGCTTTTGAAACACACCAGGGATGTCATATCTGACTTAATTGACTCCACTATGAAAAATCTACACAACGTCACAGGAGTGCTCATGACAGACTCTGACTTTGTCAACACAGTGAAGAAGAACCTTTTCAATGCAGGGACCCAGAAGTCAACTGAGATTCTGGAAGCAATGGTGAAACGTTTATTCAAAGCATTGTCAGGAGACGATAAAAAGCAATGCTTAGCTTTCACGGCACTAAAAGCAGGTACACACACAGACTCCAGAACTCAAGGATTGCAGTTTGCATCACTTAAAGGTGAAATGCAGGGCAGAGGAGGAAATGGACAAATGAGGCCCCATCCCGGTGGAAGCAAAGGTGCAGACAAGCACTGTTCAATGGATGTGTACGCTAAAGACCTTATTGTAACAGCGTTAATGTTAATACAGCAACACCTCTTAGAAAAAAACAAAGATCAAGCACCCACCCGCGAGACAACTACCACATCGTTTTGCTGTTCCCATGACAGAAGCGGTGGGTCCAAATATGGTTCAAGGCCAGGCGGGGGCAGACAGGAAAGCCTGGAATCCCAAAAATGTGATATCTCAAGTATTCTCTTGTCCATCATCCAGAAAGTACTAAGAGAAGCTGGTGTTGCAGACGAGTGTCCCCCTGACAGAGGCTATAAGCAGCCTTCCTTTGCCGAGTGCAGACCACAGAGGGCCTTATCTAAATCATATGGGGGGCCTGATATGAATGACAACATGGAACAGATAAACAAGCAGTTTATTGACCAACTGGTGGAATCGGTGATGAAGCTGTGCATGCTGATGGCTAAAGGTGGCGATGACGGAAAATGTAACGGGATGCCATTGGGTGTGGGCTCTGAGGTGATTGTGAATAACCAGAACTGCAACAACAGTACACAAAACAAAGAACTGCAAGCTGTGCTCCAGTGGTTAGTTGCTTCGCAATTCAATGTGCCAAACCTGACATTCATGAACGATCAAGATGGAGAATTGGCAAGGCTTCCTCAGCTGGCTGACAAAGCAGCCAAGAAGGGCTACAGCGTAGGCGACATTGTTCAGGAGGTAATGAGGTATTATGAAAAACAACAGGTGGATGCCATGTCGGGACAAATGCCTCGGTGTGGACTAGTCGACTGGCTGCTTGCTAACCTGTAAGAACTAACTCTTCCCTCTCATGTTACTCTCGTGAGCCCAGTCCAGGCGCCGAAACCACTCTTTGCTGGCGCAACTGAAACCACCAATACAGCCCCACTGCAAGCAACAGTGCACTGAACTGAACTGGGGTAGCTGGGCAAGCTCATCAATAAAAAAGAATAAAAAAAAAAGTGAGAGGGGAGACAGGCTGTTTATTGATCACTTCAAACAAATAACCAGGTCCTAATTATACATTATACATAATCCAAGGAGCCCAGAAACAGCATTAAAAAAAATAAATCAAAATGCAGGATGTGTTCAAGGCCTTTCTACTACTACTGTAGGCTGCTAATGAAAATTAGTGATAAGGCACAGAAAGGTGGGGGAAAGAAGGAAGGGGAGGGAGTCCAAGTTTCCGGTCACAGTAGATGAGAAAGTATCAGTTGTGGCAACTGTCTCAACGCGTTACAAATCAGAATGTGGTAAAATTTAAAAGCTTATATTCACTTCTGCTTTGTGACATCCACTTTGTGCTTTGAACATTCCACCCTCATCTACCTACTGATGTAAAGAAGTATTCTGTCTCCAAAAGGGAGTGCTCCAGAAAATAAATGTTAGGACAATGCATTTACATTGTGTTCACTTCCAGGCCAGTTTATTTTAAAGGAATCTCCGTGCTTCTCCTTTGCTACTGCCCATAACTTTAATAGGGAAGTAGAATGCAATTAACAAACTACTGGGGGCAACCTCTGGCAATATAAGTCAGTTGCCTCTTACATGGTTGCATCCAGGATGTCTGTAACCAAAGACAGACACACGCTAAGCTGTATACTGCTGAGGTGGAATCATAGAATATCAAGCATTGGTAGATCTTGCTGACCAATTCAGGGTCTCATAAATTAATGTATCTGAAATCAGGAATACTCCCCCCCCCACCGCAAATGCACACAACCCCATGACAGAAAGTTCACGACAATGGGATGAATAGGAGGTCCTCATCTTGAGCATCACGTTATATAGCTAGCTTCAGTCAGTCACCTGGCTAGACCCTTGTTGCAGTTGGAATGGGGCATCTTTTCTTGCATGTCCTTTCTGACACATGAAATTTAATGCTAAATTGTAGGCAACACAGTGAATTAAACAAGGACTAAATGACTATCCTGCAATTTTGAGTGTGGTGAGTATTGTTTTAATGCCTTAGTCTCAGCAAGGTAATTTTGGTGTTACTTCTAGCTTAACAAAGTTTAGGATTTTAGACAAGTAACAATAAAAGTAGACCTGCGTCTTCTTTCTACATAATGAAGGACAAAGATGTACCAGTTGCAAGGACTGGTTTTGTGATTACACGAAAAATAAGTGTTTTACTTTCTGTAATTTAAGCTCTACCCATTCTGAATTGGTGGATCTCTACAAGGGTATGTCACAACACGTGGCAAAAAAATAAAAAAGTCTCTGTCACTTGATTATGGAAAGATGAAGAAAGTAAGATTGCACCATAAAATGCTTAAGAAATTTTCACAGTTTAAAAAACCACCAATATCTTCATGAGTCTGCATTTAACAATGTTAAAAGAAAATGCAGATCTTTCTGTTATAAAATATAATCCTACATGCACATGCATTATCTTTTAGGACAAACAGTAAGAATAACTTGCAGCTACTTTCTCTGTTGGGGCCCAGGCCTCCATCCTAGAACTCTCTCTGCACATTGCTTTTGACCTTACCAGCCCCACATCAAGTACAGTAGTTGTGCATGGTAGAGGATTTTTCTGTTTACACAATCCCTCCTCCTCGAGATATCTCTCACTGCACAGGTTGCCAAAAGGCTTATCAAACCTGGAACCACCCCTTACCAGAACCAAGGAAAAAAGTTATTTTATGCAAAACTATACGATGTGAAGACCAATTATTTGCTGCTACAAAACTGATGGAAGCAAACATATGAGGTGAAGAGCAGTAATAATCAGCACATGGTAAGGAACTGGAGAAATGTTAGGCAATGCTTTGTACTATATTGTAAGAGACTATGCAGAGCATGCAAGTAGAGCCAATATAGTAATCTTATACAGGCTGCTGAAATCCTTGGAAGAGTTCTGTTTGCAAATTCAGCACTGCTTACTTCACACATTGCCAGCTTGCCCTTAGCCAGCCTGCTAATATGTGAGTGATTTCAATATAATTAGCAGCATAAATTCATTAAAAATACTATCTATTTCACACACACTTCCCAAACCTGCATCAAGCTCACTGAAAGCTTGCTAGAATTAAAAGGTTTACAGTGTTTTGGGAACTGCATCTTCTTAGACTCTGGTAGACCTCCTCAAAGCAAGCCTCAGGGGTGACCCTCATAAAAGAAAACATAGTCTCAAGGCTAACGTTTTCAAAATAATAATAATAATAATAATAATAATAATAATAATAATAATTTTTATTTATACCCCGCCCTCCCCAGCCAAGGCCGGGCTCAGAGCGGCTTACAAGCAATAATAAAAACAAGTTGAATGTTTACAACTTAAAAACAAAATTAAAGTACAACATTAAAATATTGAAACATTAAAATATTAAAATGTAGCCTCATCGCAGGAGGAGAAGGAAAGGAAAAAAGAAAGAGAGGGAGGGAATCAAATTGGCTCCAAGCAAAAGGCCAGGCGGAACAACTCTGTCTTACAGGCCCTGCGGAAAGAAATCAGATCCTGCAGGGCCCTGGTCTCATGAGGCAGAGCGTTCCACCAGGCCGGAGCCAGAGTTGAAAAGGCCCTGGCTCTGGTTGAAGCCAATCTAACTTCCTTAGGGCCCGGGACCACTAGGGTGTTGCTATTTATGGACCTTGAGGCTCTCCGTGGGGCATACCTGGAGAGGCGGTCCCTTAGGTACGAGGGTCCTAGGCCGTGAAGGGCTTTAAAGGTTAAAAGCAGCACCTTAAATCTGACCCTGTACTCTACCAGGAGCCAGTGCAGCTGGAAAAGCACTGGGTGAATATGCTCCCATGGTAGAGACCCCGTGAGGAGCCTTGCTGCAGCATTCTGCACCCGCTGGAGTTTCTGGGTCAGCTTGAAGGGCAGCCCCGCGTAGAGAGAAATGTGGGGCAAGTCTCACTGGGGGAGAAGGAGGGGACACCTGGAGGGTAAACAAAGTTTCAAGAGGAGACTGGTATGCAAGTGTTTATGCATACCACATATGTTTATAGTGAACATCACAAAAACGTGGTGGAATGGAGAGAACCAGTGGGACATGGTTATCTTTGGATATAAATGCTACAGGAAGGACAGATAAGGGTAGACCAGAGGTGGTGTCACTCTGCACCTCAAAGACAGCACTGAATCCAGCAAGCTAGAAATCTCAAAACGGGCAGACTCCACCACAGAATCATTGTGGGTGGCGATACTGGCCCCCCCAAATAATTTAGTACTGGGGATGTGCTATCAAAATGCTCAAGGAGACCTTGAGATGATGAATGAAATCAAGGAAGTATCTAAAAGAGGAGACATTGCAATAATGTATAGAATGGCTACATATGTGTACCAGTCATGACAAAGAGGTAATATTTCTAGATGCCCTAAATGACTGTGCACTATAACAGCTGGTGTTGGAATTGACCAGAGAGGTGGTGACCCTGGACTTAATATTGAGTGGCACCCAGGACCTGGTAAGCGTTGTTAAGCGAACTGGGAGCAGTGCCTATAGTGCTCTTAAATATACATGCAAACGGTCAGTTGCTTAGAAGGCTCTTCTTTTGTTCTTGTGACCTTTAGTAAGGTAATGTGTACCTCCCCTAACAGCTGAAATGTGGGTATTGTTGCCACTGGTGTCTGCAAATAAGTTTGACCTAGTACAAACCAATTCTGTGGGGCATGGTCAGTCACTTTTGGAGTGTGTGGTGAGAATGGACTGGGGAAGCTGATCAGACACAATTAAGATCACTTATGCCACTGCTTGGTGATCGTTTGCATGTGTGGGGCCGTACATTTTTCAGCCAGTGTGTTCGCTTGCATCACCATCAGTTAAGAGGCTCTGTAACCATGGATGGGCCTGGTCAGATGTTACTTCACACATATGTATCCATAGGGCCACTCCACTTGGAGGATTCTCCTGTGGTTGAATCAGACCTATAGTTACCCAGGAGGAAAAGTGAAAAGAAGGGAGGATACTTGCTGAGCCAGATACACAGAGAAATTAGAATGTGCTGCTCCTTCTTGCAGTGCAACTCTGTAATTCATTCCTCAGATTAGCTTCCATACCCAAGGGCTGGAAAACTGTCAATGCAACACTAGGTTGTGGTTTTTTTAAGCAATCAAGGCGGATGGGTAGGAATCCAAGAAATTAGACCAGCTAGTTTAACATGTGTTCCAGGAAAAGTGATGGAATGCGCTTAAAGATAAAAACACTAAGCATATAGAAGAACAAGTCTTGCTGAAGAAGAATCAGCACAGCTTCCGCAAAGGAAAGTTATGTCTGTCAAAATTTTTAAACTTCTCTGTGAGTGTCAATTAGTCCAAGAGTATCAATAAGCAGCAAACATATGGAACTTTTGACTTCCAAGGAGCTTGATACAGTCCCTTATGAAAGACCCCTAAGTAAGCTTAGGAATCACTGGATAAGAGGAGATGCCCTCTTATGGACCATAAGGTAAGCAAAGAGAAGCAGAAAGTAGGAATAAATAGATAGTTCTCTTGTGGAGGCATGTAGAAAGTAAGATTCTGGTGCTTTTTAACCTATTCATAAACGATCTGGAGTTAGGAGTGAGCAGTGAGGTGGCCAATTTTGCTGATGACATAAAACTGGTAAAATAAAAAGAGGGCTATGAGGAGCTCCAAAAGAATATTTCCAAACTAGCTGAGTTGGCATTAAAACGGCAAATATAGTTTAATGTAAGCAAGCATAAAATGATACACAATAGGGTAAAAAATCCTAAATTCACATATTTACTAAAGGGCTCTAAACTGGAGGTGACTGACCAGAAAAGAGAACTTGGGGTTGTAGTGCATAGGTTGGTGCAAATGTTCTCCAATTGTGCAGCAGCTGTGAAAAAGGTAAATCGCATGTTTGGCACCATTCATACGGTCAGTATCATAATATTCATACAGTCAGTATCATAATATTGCATCTAAGATGCAACTGCACTTGGGATACAGTTCTACTGAATCAGACCATTGGTCCATCTAGCTCAATACTGTCTACTCTGACTGGCAGCTGCTCTCCAGGGTTTCAGGCAAGGGGCATTTCCAGCCCCCCATGGAGATGCTGGGGATTGAAACTGGAGCAAAAAATTACACACAATATCGAGAAAATGAATAGAAGTTTTCCCATCCTCTCACAACGCAAGAAATCATGATTATCCAATGAAGTTGAATACTGGAAAATTCAGGAAGTACTTCTTCACGTAGTAAACAGTTAAACTATGGAATCTGCTGCCACCAACTATAGCGATGGGTCCCAACTTGGATAGCTTTAAAATGCAGTTAGACAAATTCAAGGCTATCAATGGCTACTAGCCATGATGGCTATATCTCCAGTACACTAGTTCCTGAGGAACACAGGATGCAGAGTGCTGTTGGCACTTAGATCCTCTTGTGGCTTTTCCAAAGTATCTAGGTGGCCACTATGAGAACAGGACTAAATGGGCCCTTAATGTGAACCAGCAGGGCTCTTACTTTCTATAAACCTTCAGAGTGGATGTAGCATGGGACCTATTACATGATACTTGAGCTACAAGCATTGTTTGGCTTGCATCAAAGTCGATCTCGGCTGGTCAATTTAACAGGTTCCCAAATTCATCAGACAGGTGTGCAAGAGGGACGCTGAGCCCTACTGTATGGCTTGATTCTACTCAGGAGGAACCCCATGAATTACTATGACTTCAGTTCAAAGTGTCTGAATTTTTTTCGCCATTTAAGGCTGCAAGCCTATATCCCTACCCAGGATTAAGTGCCACAGAATTTGTTGCTAATGCCACAGCTCCCTTCTTGCCATTCTCTCTTTGCCCAATCTGACCACCTCCCAGAATGCTGACATGGTATTCAGCGGCGGAGCTAACTGCTCGGGCACCCGGAGCGGCGCATATGCCGTGCACCTGGGGGCAGCACAATCCGCCCAAGAGGGCAGCGCAATTGCAATGTGGTGGTGCAATCTTCCTAGTGGAGGTCTCATTGTGGTGTGGCAGTGTGATTCTCCCAGCAGGGGTCCGATCGTGGCGCAGTGGTGTGATCCGCCCAGGGTGGATTTTGTCATCCCCCTCTGGGACACCTGGGGCGACCACCCCTGCCGCCCCCTTCCTATGCCCCTGATGTAGAAATTACAACTCCTCCTCATTCATGTTAATGCTCACTCACCCACAGTGAGCAGGAGGCAGGCAACAATAGCAAGTAGTATGAGAAGGCACAGGCCTCAGCCAAATGTCCAGTGATGCCAACCAAAGGCATTGGGGGACAGGAGGCGGGCAGGTGTGGAGGATTCCCTGGTCCTGAATGGGGTAACTGTGCCCCTGAAGGACCAGGTGCGCAGCCTGGGAGTCATTTTGGACTCACAGCTGTCCATGGAGGCACAGGTCAAATCTGTATCCAGGGCAGCTGTTTACCAGCTCCATCTGGTACACAGACTGAGACCCTATCTGCCTGCAGACTGTCTCGCCAGAGTGGTGCATGCTCTGGTTATCTCCCGCTTGGACTACTGCAATGCGCTCTACGTGGGGCTACCTTTGAAGGTGACCCGGAAACTACAACTAATCCAGAACGCGGCAGCTAGACTGGTGACTGGGAGCGGCCGCCGAGACCACATAACACTGGTCTTGAAAGACCTACATTGGCTCCCAGTACGTTTCCGAGCACAATTCAAAGTGTTGGTGCTGACCTTTAAAGCCCTAAACGGCCTCGGTCCAGTATATCTGAAGGAGCGTCTCCTCCCCCATCGTTCTGCCCGGACACTGAGGTCCAGCTCCGAGGGCCTTCTGGCGGTTCCCTCACTGCAAGAGGCCAAGTTACAGGGAACCAGGCAGAGGGCCTTCTCGGTAGTGGCGCCTGCCCTGTGGAACACCCTCCCATCAGATGTCAAAGCGATAAACAACTACCTGACATTCAGAAGACATCTGAAGGCAGCCTTGTTCAGGGAAGTTTTTAATATGTGACATTTTAGTGTATTTTTCATCTTTGTTGGAAGCCACCCAGAGTGGCTGGGGAAACCCAGCCAGATGGGCGGGGTACAAATAATAAATAATAATAATAATAATAATAATAATAATAATAATAATAATTACTATAAGCTCTTCTGGGTTTCATATGCATATGTGAGATCATGGCCTAAATCCTGAGAACATGCCTTTTAAGCAGTAGCAGTGGAAGCCTCTCAGGCACCTGGGGCAGCATGCCCAGGGGCAGGGTGCTCTGAGGAAGGGACAGGGTGTGCCACGGGGCCTCATCTGCCCTACAGCTGGGGGGGAGGCAGCAGGCAGACAGTGCAGCGTCTGCGGCTGGTGCCCATTGGGTGGTGCTCAGGGGGTGGTGTGGCGATCTGCCCAGGTGGCATTTGTCACCCCACCTCAGAGATGACACCCAGGACGGACCGCCCCCCCAATGCCCCCCTTCCTATGCCCCTGCTTTTAAGTGTGTGGGTTCCTGGATCTAGGAATTCGGTAGATCATCTAATGTAGACAGGGTTGCACTCCATCTGAAGGAACAACGCTCCAGGATCCAGCAGTGGCAGCGGAGGCACAAGTGGTTTTCACCACTAGGAGTGTCTTCTGTCAGTTTTGGCTTGTGTATGAGTTACAGCTATTCTTGGACAAAGGATAGCATGGCAACAGAGACCCATGCATTGGTAACCTCAAAGTTGGGTTACTTTAGCACACTGTAGCACTGCAGGGAGCTGACTTCAGGCACCAGACCCATCGGCAGACAAATCCTGTGTTACAAAGATGTCTGCAAATGAGACGTGAAGGCTGGCATCATTAACTCTGCCGCACAGGAATCCTATGCAGATGACTGCAGGGCCTGAAGACAATCAGGTCACGTATCCACAGAAGTGCCCAGAGGAGGAAGGACTGCTGGGAGGAGTGCAGAGGCATTTGCAGCAGCACAACAAGACATCTTCATCTGCCCCAACTGCAACAAAACATGTCTCTCCCATATTAATCTCTACAGCCACAGCAGACGCTGTGTAACATTCCAACAGTTTGACTTCACCCTGAAAGGCACACTCCTTCATTGTCTCTTGAGAAAGACAGATGACAACCAAGTGCTTCAAGTATTTTGAAGTTGTGACACTTCCTTTGTGGCTATGTTTAGAAGCCTATTATGATTAAATCACTGTGGAAGCTTTACTTAAGGTCTGCATAGATTATTTTTATAGTAAAATAAATGTAGAAAATAACCATTCTTAATTTTCCATTACAGTGGTACCTCTGGTTACGAAGAGGATCGGTTCCAGAGGCCCGTTCGCAACATGAAAAGAGCGCAACCTGAAGCGCCATATCTGCGCACGTGCGCGGTGCGATTTGGTCTTGTGCGCATGCGCGAAGCGCGATTTAGCGCTAGTGCGCATGCGTGAGTGGCGAAACCCGGAAGTAACCCTTTACGGTACTTCTGGGTCGCCGCAGGACGAAACCTGAAAGAACATAACATGAAGCAAATGTAACATGAGGTATGACTGTATTAGGTTTGAAAATGCACCATTAATTTCCCCCTACACACAACAAATTTCTCATAGACCATGTAGGATAGATAAGGAGAAAAGTTGGGCAACAATATCTTGTTAAATAACTGAAATCACACCACTGGTGGGTGGCAGTGCTGCTTCTTTGTGATGTCATTGCTGCCATAGAAACCATGTGTGCACACAAGTGAAAATGACATCTGGCAGCAGAAGAGCATGGAAAGTTGAGAGAGGAGGCAACATCTTCAGTCTGGCAGGGTCACCAAAGCAGCTGAGCTGAGAAAGAACACCCACTACGGTCCTAGGTGCAATTCCAGTTGTAAACTTCAAAGGATGTCTCAAGAAGTTGACTGGTTACACAGCCAAGCAGGCGTGTGTAAGGTAGACCTCTACAATCCTGATGGAGGGAAGGACCAGGAGCGAAAAGTGATCTGTTTTGTTGATGTCTCCAGCCTGAACATAAAAAACACAGACGATACAGGCAAAGATGCTGCTGGCCAGTCTAAAGGCAATGAAACTGCCACAGGACTTGATCTGGGGAAAATGCAGGACAAAGAGGTAATTGTAATAAAGGATAGTGAGACACCAGAACAGTCTAAGACTGAAGGAGCAGTCTGTCTGTTCAAACAAGGTTCAACTGAAGAACTGAATGTTGTGTCCTGGCTCTTTGACGACCTGCAGAAATATGCATGTGGATTCCAACATGCACTGACCCCTTCTACTGCCCCTCGTCAACAAAAGCCATCAGCGGCTGACAAGATGTCCCAGAACAACAACAACACAGCTTTCAAGTCTGCTGAAGGTCAGAAAGGACCTGCAGATGAAGTAGCAAGCACTGTTCAAAAGTTGTGCTCCTTGGTTATGCAAATGGCAAGTAAAGAGATCTCTGAAAATCTGGAAGATGCTGCCAATAAATGTATACGCCAGGCAATTTATGCCACCAAAGATGGGAAAGCCCTCAATCCTGGTTCTGTAAGTAAAGTTGCATCCAAGATGGTGAACGAGGTGATGGAAAATGCCCAGGATCCTGGTGTTAAATCATCTCAAGAACAGGTTACGGGCAAGAAGGAAGAGGGTAAAGGAAGTCCCAAGAAAACCTCTCTCTTTTATGGTGAGGTATGCTCCAACCAAAGTGAATCCATGCCAGAATGTGATGACGGAAAGCCAACGTCACATGCTCATTTGATACATCCAAGGAAACAGTCAGGTCGCAATGACTGCGGTTCTTTTAACAAAGGGCTAATGGTTTATGCAAATAAAAATGCTAAGGATATGACATTCTCATTTGTGAATGCCACAAAGATTCACAAGAGTAGGCAACCACTTCCAGCTTGTGTGATTTTGAAAAGAGTGTTTCTCAAACACACAAAGGATGTCATATCAGACTTAATTGACTCTACTATGAAAAATCTACATAATGTCACTGGGGTCCTCATGACAGACTCTGACTTTGTTACCACAGTGAAGAAAAATCTCTTCAATGCAGGGACCCAGAAGTCAACGGAGATTTTAGAAGCAATGGTACTAAGAATGTACAACGCTTTGATGTCGGAAACTAAGGAGAAAGGGCATAGTCTTGTATACTCTTTATTGAAGACAGGATGTTCGTTAGATCCTAATGCTCCAAATATGCATTTCGCATCTTTGAAAGGTGGATTACACACGAGGGAGAAAGTAAAGCAAGATCCAGCTCAGTCTGCAGCTCAGAAAGTAGGTGAGACAATAATTAAGGATGGAATCAGCATGCTGCGATCAAAAACAGGATGCAAAGGTCCAGACAGGGGATGCCATGACAAGAGACCAGAAAAAAGTAGCTCCACAACTGAGTTTCTAGCAAAAGACCTCATTTTGACAGCTTTAATGTTGATACAGCAGCACCTGCTAACTCAATACAAGGACCCATGTCATGACTCAAACACATCTTCATTTGGGTTCTGTGAAAAGGGAGGCAAACATGGTTCCAAATCTCATGGTTGCAAGGGTGATCCACAACAGCAAGATTACCAGAGGGGAGAAATACAAAGTGCTCTCCTATCAATCATCCAGAAGGTCCTTCAAGAGGCTGGTTTCAACGTTGATGAGTGCGAAATAAGCACCAAGAATTGCAAACCAAGCTCATATGATGATAGGTCTAGCAGAAAATCCTCAACCAAACACTGCAATCCAGAAATGGATTCTGAAAACATGGACCAAATAAACAAGAAATTCATTGATCAGCTGATGGAATCTGTGATGAAGCTGTGTATGTACATGACTAAAAGCCCTGATTTTGTTGTTGAAGATTACTCTGATGATCAAGCTACATACTTTACCGCAAGAAACAAAGGTGTATCAAGTCCAGATTCGATGGCATCCCAGAAACCTCCACAACCTACTAGTATTGGAAAGCCACTTGTGCCCGCTGGTTCTGAGGTGATAGTAAACAACCAGTGTGCCAATACCAGCTCACAGAACAAAGAGCTCCAGGCTATCCTCCAATGGATGGCGGCCTCTCACTTCCAAGTGCCCAATCTCACATTCATGAATGAGAATGATGAGGAACTGAAGAAGCTTCCTCAATTGGCTGACAAAGCAGCCAAGAAGGGTGCGAGTGTGGGGGATATTTTGCAGGAGGTAATGAAGTATTTCGAAAAACAACAGGTTGATGCCGCTGTGGGAAACATGCCTCGTGGCGGACTTCTTGACTGGTTGCTTGCTAATCTGTAGACAAGTGCCAACACCTCCCTCTCATTAATTCCACCCAGCGAAGTGCCATCTTAATTACCAGATGGAATAACAATACAGCTCATTTTCCATAGACAACAGTTCATCAAATTCCACAGGCTGTCACACTAGCTGGGCAAAATCATCAATAAAAAAAATACAAATGTCAACTGTCATTGATTTGTTTATTAATTCAAATGTAGATACTATTTATGAGATGGAAAGGCGATACGAAATCTAGAGGTTGTTTTATTGGAGATTGTTACCAGTGTAGTCGGTAGACCATTTGGGTAGTTTTGCCTTTTGACATCTGTTTTTTACTATTAGGGAGATTCTTTCTGGATTCAAGACTGATCACAGATTCTTTCCCTCTTCTTTCCCTTCCACTTCAATAGACATCACAAAGCATTTAAAGTTAGGTAAAAAGGTTTATGTTGCTGAACAGTACTCCTTGTACTTCAGGATTCCACTTTCTGTCAAGCAAAACCCATGAAGTTTAATAGTTTTGTTAGTAAGATGAAGAAAATTGGTTGGGTTTTGATTTAGCAGTGTTCAGTTTCTCCAACTACACTATCCATAATTTCACATTGGTATTGACTAGTTAAGCAAAGATAGGAGGGTAAATATTTTGGTCCACAAAAGGATCACTGATTTATATATTCTGAATCTGCAAAGCTTCTCCCACACCCCTGCTATTTCTAAAGATGTAGCTTTTTGTAAAACTGGCAGTCACTCACAGGCTACAAAAGCCCTATTTTCAAAAGCTATTGTAACTGATTCTGCTGAACCTAAGACCATGCTTATATAAACATAGAAGAAAAAGGCATTTTAACTGCAAGAATGATCAGACGACTCAGGACTTACATGCAGGACTTACAGTAAAATGTAAACTTGACATCTGTCTTTGGAATGGGATTCACCAAGGCTGCGTATCATGTGAGATTTCTACACATAACAGTATCTGATGCAGATGCCTTCATGCTGCTATTACCCAAACTCTGCACATTCCACTCCCAATGTCTCTGCCACTGCTCCCAAGCTTGAATGTGCAACCTTGTTAGACTACATATTTGTTTCATTGTCCTTTTAACACCACTCTGATCTGCTCAAAGGGAAATTAGAGAAGGTGTAGAAATAATACTTTACTGATTGCACATGGTTCTTTTTGTACTAAAGTATTTCTGTTGATGGATTTTTTTCATATTTCATATTTTTTCACACACACACACACACACACACACACACACATATATGATGGTACCTCTGATTACAAATTTAATTCATTTTGGGGTGCCATGCACACCCTGAAAAATCCATAACTAGAGGCACTGCTTCTGTGCACGCGTGCAGAGCACTTCTGCGCATGCGGCGAAACCCGGAAGTATACACTTTTGGGTTTGCCGCAGTCATAATCCGAAGATTCCGTAACCTGGAGGTTACGCAACACGAGGTACCACTGTATACATACACAGTGCTTTTTTCCCCTAAAAAAATGTTTAGGGGTACTTTCATTTTGTCTCAAGAAAATGACCATTCTATAGTTCAAATCAGGGGAAATGAATACAGTAAATGGACAAAAGTACAAAGATTCATAAAATGTTTAGGGGTATACGTACCCCTGCATCCCGCCAGAAAAAAGCACTGTATATGTGAGTGTGTGTGACATGAGGCCCATTAACTGCAGCGGAACTCATGGCTGTATCCAACTAAGTTATATTCAGAGCAAACCCATTGCAATTAATGGACCTAAGTTAGCCATCTACATTATTTTCAGTGGGTCTACTCTAAGTAGGATTAGCATTAACTGTGACCCTCAGTTTCAGGTGTGTTTAGGATCATCGTTTATGCAGAAATAAATTCAGTTATCAATTTGAGCCGACATACGGAATTGCCATGTTAAAAGCTTATAAAACTTTATTATTCTTCATAGTGAATGCTTTATTTCTTTCAAAGGCTCTTTGGCATTAATATGCACTGGTTAAGTCTGATCTTGTACATCAATTCTGGGAGCAAGGGGTTCATCATTACTGCAATATTATTTAGTCATTAGGTTTAAAGTCATTCTACATTGTCATCTTAAAAAAGCATCTACATCTGCCTCTTTGGGAAAATGTATCAAAATGTACCAACCTACAGTACAACTTTTTTCTAACAGGTTAAAGAGGGTAAGAGGTCATTGAAATTTAAGCGACACATGTTTTAGATACATGCTTCTTGGGATCAAGAATACGTTACTGCTAACATAGACTGGCCATGTAATATGGCAAAATACTAATGTCGCTGTAGCAGTTCAAAGTTTTAAGGTAAAGATACAGATAACAGTTGAATGAGTGGCCCTATAGTGGCTGTGGTTCAACAGTCATCTTGCTCTGTGAGGAGGAGAAAGATGGAACACCCTGGAGAATTGACATCATCCAGCTCTCGGTGTTTCAGCTGGGGAGACCTCTCCCACTCCCAACTACCACTACAGTGGTACCTCGGATTAAGTACTTAATTCGTTCTGGAGGTCCATACTTAACCTGAAACTGTTCTTAACCTGAAGCACCACTTTAGCTAATGGGGCCTCCTGCTGCCGCCGCGCCGCTGCTGCACGATTTCTGTTCTCATCCTGAATCAAAGTTCTTAACCCGAGGTACTATTTCTGGGTTAGCGGAGTCTGTAACCTGAAGCGTCTGTAACCTGAAGCGTATGTAACCCGAGGTACCACTGTACAGAGAAACTCAAGAAGCACCTTGCCCTGAAGGTAAATGGGATCTAGCATTCACAGGCTTCTACACCCCCCTACCCCATAGCTTGTCTGTTGTTGTTTTTAAATTTTATTTATCTTACAGTTTTAATACTTTTATATAAACCCCTTTGCGAGGTCCGCTTGAAAAGCAGTATATAAATAATGCAGCATTAGATACAAAGAGTAGAACAGCATGCCGACCACTCACAATGGATCTGGAAATGGATACACACACACACACATGCTCACACAACCCACGTGAGCTCACCTGAGTAGCCGCAGACTGACAGGGAAACGAAGAGGACGACGACACAACAGGAATGTCAGACTGGACAGCCGCCACAGTGGTAGCAGGTGTAAAAATCAGCTGTGGAAGGTAGCAAAAAAGAAAATTGAGGCACACACTGTACCATGAATGCACACAAACAAACCAAAGCTTAGATAGAAAATTCTCTCAGGTCTTTTTTTTTAAAGAAAAGGCTGCAAAGATTTGCTGCAGTATTCCAGAATAATGCAGCTTTCCAGCCTTTCACCAAGTAGCTCAGCCACAGGAGGGGTAAAGCAGAGAACAGCACCAGGACTGCAGGGAGTGGAAAGGAAGAGTTTTAACCCTTCCGACTCACCTGCGATGCTCCTGATGAAAATCCCTCCTTCCTCAGAAGCTGCTTTTTGCAGAGAGGAAAGGGAGGCAAACAACTGATTTGCTCACTCTCTCCAAAATGAGGCAGAAACGCAGAACCAGCAGATCCCTGCATTAATTTATTTATGCGGAGTTGCAAAGTGATATCCAGTTCCAAGGAGAGGCAGAGAGGCCAGTGGGATCACAAAGCCTTTTCAAGGGATGGCACATTAGGAATCAGCAGGCTTGACTGGGAATGGAAGAAGCACATGCAACAAGTCCACAAAAGCCATGACCAGAGGATGACAGAAGGAACTGTAAACCGGGCTATTGGTGCTGCATCTCCATATACATCTGAGACATGACTGGTGAGGAGCTGCAGCCAACATCTCTAAAATCCCACAGGTGAAAAAACACAAACTTGGGGATGTCTACAGCAAGAGATGGTGTGCTCCCTTCAGAAATATTTCCCACTATCCTAAGTCTAGCAAGAAAAGTAGCATAGTTATTTTAATTACAGGCCTGAACCAGGCAATCCCCTAACAAAACAAGCAAACAAAAAAACAAAACACTTGCTGACCCCACAGATCATCTTTGCCAACTCTTTGTTCCTTCAAATGAATTATTCTAGTCATGCCCCACAACAAACTGGATCAGAGAGATTGATTTAACAAAAACAGAACAGCGTATTTCCCCCCATTAATGCTTAAAATCATTCTCAAAGAGAATCATCAGAAGAAGAAATCAAAAAGGCTCAACAGCACAGACTTTTTTTTTAAACAGTTCTTTGCCAATGATTTTACACATCATTTTCAAAGGTTTCCAATTCATACTCATAAAAGTCTTTCACTCATAAGCAACCGGGTTTAAAGATAAACAATCATGGAACCGGCCCTGGTGGATGAACATCCTGGCCTGATGCTACTTAAGTAACAGCTTACTCCATTTAGTATCTAAGAAAAAGTTATACAGAGGAAGTGGATCAGGGGTATTCCTGCCCATGCAACAGTATGATATCAAACAATGTGGAGGGCTAGGCAAAAGTTCTTCCCTTAATATACTCCAACTGTTCTATGGCACTTTCTTCTACATAGAACAGGGGTGCAGAACATATGGCCCAGCACAAGCCCCAATATGGCACATGAGGCTATTTCCCCAAGCCATTTCCATCTGCCACACAGCTCACATCACATGTGGAATCAAGTGTGGGGTAAGCAGCAACATAGCTGCAAAGGAACAAACGAGATCCCCAATTTTTCCTTGACAAGCGGGGCTTGCTGTCTTAACTATGGATTTGCTTAACCATCGTTTGTTGGGTTACCCTACACCAGATGTTCACCAAGCTACAGAGGAAGAGCAGCTAAAAAAACAAAACTGCTGGCAAGGCTAAGTGACTCTCACTTGTGTCCGTCCTGAAAACGCCCTACTATAAACACCAGACCACATATACTTCGCAAGCAGAGGGAGTAATTTAAAAGGCCCATTCTTCTACTTTAAGAATATCTAAGAACATAAGAAGAGCGTCCTGGATGAAGCCAATGGCTCATCTAGTCCAGCTTTTCACAGAGGCCAACCAGACGCCTGTGAGAAACCCACTAGAAGGATTCAAGCACAAGGACACTCTCCCCTCCTGCTGTTTCCAGCTACTAGTACTGGTTCCAGCACTGCTGCCTCCAACTGTGGCAGCAGAGAATAGCCATCTTAGCTAGTAACCACTGATTGCCCTCTCCCTCCATGAATTTGTCGAATCCTCTTTTACGTTGGAGGTCATCACTGCCTACCTGTGGGAGCGAGTTCTACAGTTTAACTATGTGTCACATGAACAAGTATTTTCTTTTATCTCTCCTGAACCTTCCAACACTAAGCTTCATTGGATGTCCATGAATTCTAGTATCTGAAGAAGTCTGCATGCACACGAAAGCTCATACCAATAACAAACTTAGTTGGTCTCTAAGGTGCTACTGGAAGGAATTTTTTTATTTTGTTTCGACTACGGCAGACCAACCTACCTGTAACATGAATTCTAGTGTTAGGGGAAGGGGGAGGGGGAAAATCCTGTATCCACTTTCTCTGCACCATGAATAATTTTATAAACTCCATCATGTCACCTCTCACTTGCCTTTCCTCTAAACTTAAAAATCCCAAACACTGCAACCTTTCTTCATAGGGGAGTTGCTTCCCCCACTTGATCATTTTGGCTGCCCTTTTCTGAACCTTTTCTAACTCTACAATATCCTTTTTGAGGAAATGCATGCAGGGCTGTTATGTCAAAACCACCAATTATCCGGTACCCACAGAAATGTTCTTGAGATTTCAGCAGGATTCTGCTCCTTTGTGGCCTCGTGATATTTAAACAAGATGCAATTACAAAACTTAACTGCTAAATTACAGTCACTGTTGGAAACTCAGAGGGGACAAGGAACCATTAGCCACGAAACAGAAAAGAACAACTAAACCTTAGCAACCATTAAAAAAAATATAATAAAATATAAACTAGCAAGACTTACCATTTGGGCTCGGAGGTACATCTGAGCCTGGCTTGCAGTCAAAGTAGGAGAGGTGCTCCCCAGAAGCATGGTCTGTTGGGTAAGACTGCTGCTACTACTGTTGGAGGTCTGTGAACGGCTTATTAGCTGCGCGGGTGTAGGAGAAGGAGAAAGATTAATCTATGGAAGCAAAAATATTGTTTTATTAACTACTTTCATTCCACAATTTCAAAAGAGCCCCACAGAAAACAGCGGAAGTTGCTTCCAAGTAAACATGCCCAGGGTTGCCAGGCAATATATTGGACTTGCAGTTGTACTCTGAACCACAGAATCTAGGTTTGTAAAAAAAATTATGTCATCTTTCAAAGTTGCATCCTTAAGCACCTGTCTGTTCATCAGGAAGATCTTTGCGCAAAGCAATAAATTTTCAACTATTGCTAACACATTAAGAAAAATATTTAAGTTTAAATATGTAACTTAAACAGCCACCAATTCTGATACAGCAGATCTTGCATTTGTCTTCTGATATACTTGATCATAAGGAGGTGTTTCATTTTTATACTAGAGTTTAAAATTATGATTGCAATAAAATGTTCAGCCACATTGCAGAAGATCTGCCTTCTTAGATTTGCCATTTTACTTTTTCCAAATTGCAATTAAAATGTCCAGAATAAGGCTTAATTTAGCCCACACTAAACTCAACGTGTTATTAGTAACTGATGTTATCCACCTGTAAAAGCCATGGACACTTATGCTCAAACATTATCATTGATTAAGCCTCTAATTGGTATTCTGCAAAAATTTCCTGTTTTAAGAGATCTGGCAAAATCCACACAAGTACAATCCATGAACATTAAGTTATTCTTGCAAAACACAATGTCAGGGGTTCACCATAGAGCTTCTTCAATGGCAAATTTATATTTATGTGTCTGTTATTGTTTTTCAAACTATTAACGCTCTGAGATTCTGTTGCGGGCAATTTTTAAAATTGAAGCTTCTGCTCCTCCAGCTATTTGCATGTAAATGTGATCACACAGCTGCATTCCTAACTTTCCGAGAACCGACATGGTAACTTAAGCTGGGTTAAAAGAAAGCACTTTGTTTCGCTACTTACCGATGTCTCCGACATACTTGACTGCTGAGTGACACTGCCATTGGGGGATGCGCACTGCCTCCCACCTGACAGGTTTGCCTAAATAGCAAGCACATCTGTCAAATGTGTCATTTACACTGCAATAAAAAGTATTTAAATAATGTTGAATATGATAAATTGAACATCTAGGCTCAATGGCATTTGCTAGGCAGTCCAATGCCCACATGAAACCCACAATGGTTTTCTCTGTGGCCGCAGTCTCTTTAACCCTGCAGCCAACTCTCTACTTTTTAAGAGGCTGCCAAGTGCCGGATCTGTTATTTTCACTGTGCTGTCTAGAGACCCCAATAAAAGGTTTAGTTTGATGATGGGGCAGGTCCTATTTAAAAGTCACACAAATTCAAAAGAGGATCTAGTTGTTGTTATTAGATCAAACTTCAAGAGCACGAGACGCTTAATTTCAGGGTTGTAGGCTTGAGCCCCAGGTCGGGCAAAAGATTCCTGCACTGCAAGGGTTTGGACTAGATGACCCTCGTGGCCTCTTTCAATTACACAATTTGATGACCCTTACAATTTTGTGAAGGGCTGCGCCCCATGGCAGCCATTTTGTGGGAGGAGCAACAACACTTCCAAATGCTCACAAAGGCCCAGAAAGGTTAGAGACCCATGATTCATGGGAATGCCACAACCAAGAATGTGATATAAGGCTAAAACTGGCGCGTTAAATATACATCTCTGATTAAAAACTGACCAGTCACATAGTTAAAATGATTTTGCAAATATTAATTTGATTATTTTGAAGTAGCTGCTGAACTAGCTTGGTCTTCTGCTCCAGATACCCTCTTTACAACTTAAAATTGCAAAGTTGAAAAGTCTTTTTAAAAACATATCCCCTTGGATCCAACAACACGCTATTGGTTGGCGGTATGATGATCTAGAAGGAGAGAACACTGTCCCTTTTCCCTAGCTGACCCTCATGCTGCCAGGTAAAATTGTGAACTGAAGCTTTCGCTGATGATTAAAAAACCTGGGGTAAAAAGAAAATCTGTCAAAAACTGTCATTAAGACGAAAGCAGTATTCTGATAAGGCATTTTGTGGCACTTTAAGCTTAATTCCCAGGTGGTTGCTGTATTTTCTGTTTCAATCTCACCTGTGGGACACTGGCCAGGCTCTGGAACTGGGTGCTACTTAAATGCTGTTGTTGCAAAGCAGCTGTTTGTAACATGAGATGCTGCTGCTGAGCTGCATACATCTGCTGAAGATACTGCGCTGCTGAGCTTGGCGGACGATGCAAGGCCTGCTGAATAACCTGTGGATTTTAAAGTAACATCATCACTGGGACAGAAATAGAAAATGTGCTGATGCTAGCACATTAAACCATTCAAGAACCTGTGGCTGGTCAGATATACAGGATGCATTTAAAATTAACATATATCAACTCAACAGTGACCAGTAATACACTACAACTGCTATAAATTACTTTATGGATGTTACCGAAAAAGCAGATTTCTTCTCCCACAAAAGGACTTCCCCTCCTTCACTCCCTGCCCCCCCCCCCCCACTTTGAAAGAGGCTTAGTTGACTGTCAGCTTCTGGAAGCCCCTTTCAAAGCACCATCTCGTGGACCACATTGAAAGGGACTCTGCAAGTGTGGGGCAAAACCATCATCTGAGGTCTCGCCCACCTGTCGAATCTGCAACAGGTTGGAGAAATAAAGATCTGGATTGCCAGCCAGATCCAGTTCCCCACCAGATATACAGAAATTACCATTGCTTGTCGGTGCTTTTGAATCATCCGTTTTTTTTATTATTATTGTCAACTACAAAATACCTGCACAGCATGTCGATCTGCACCACTATAGACAGATATCTGAGGTGGCTGAGTACGGGAAGGGGAGGATGTGGTGGTGATAGTGGTTGTGCATGTAGAACATGTTGTTGTGCTCGGTTCATTCTCCATAGCTGTGAAATTATTCTTCCACCTGGTAAGGAAAAACAAAAGAAGAACCAATGGCTCAATGTAAGCAACATCCTAGTGTTTGGAAACCAGAGAGGAACACAGAAGCTGGTGTGATTCGAATAAGAAAGTGTGCTGGGCATTGCCCTGGGAAATGCAAGTTCAAATAGTGGGTCATCCAAGAATGCAAGTTACAATCGCTCACTTGCAGCTCTACATTTGCAGAACAAGAAAATGGCTTGCCTCAAAAGACTGCTGTGGCTATTACTTCAGGAAGGAAATCACACCCATTTGAAGACTGAGAGAGGGTGTTACCAGAGTAAGCTATTCAAACTAGTAATTACTGAGTAAGTTTATTTCAGAGTCATAATATTAAAGAAACAAAGTGAAGTTGCCTTATTAATTCGCACTGTACACCCAAATAGTAACAAATAAAGAACTATTCCAGTTCTTCTGAGCCTAGACTACCTCAAAACCTATTTAAAAATCCAGAAGGGATTTGCACTTGATTGGGAATTCTAGATTCTCGCCATGGTTTCAATTTCTGAAGATGGAGCATTTAAGAGCATTTTATTTGACCAAATTCATGCCTGCTGTCTTAAGAAATGCCTTTATGGAGCTCAGATGAAGTGATGCCCACAGCAGTCTTGGATAGCCACTACAATAAGGTTGTTAATCTGCCCTTTATATCAGGATCCAAGATATCAATTCCTGAAACCTTTGCTAATTCATGGAAGGAGGCTTACTATGGCAGAAATGGTTTGCTTTCTTTTGTATGACACTAACAGATCTGTGACACATAAAGAGGCGCTTTCTGCTCTGGCTGAAAGAAAGATTGGAAAAAGAGAGGTAGACAATATTGCAATAAATTGCACTGGAGATTCAGAGGTCTAATGGAAGTTAAACTTAGTATGAGCTAGCAGATGATACTTAAGAATTCTTACTTCCTTTCTTTAAATCACTGATGCATTGCATTATGCAACTGTTGTATGCTGTATGTTATGATTTGCAGTTTGGCAAACTGTAATGAAATTGTTATGGCCTTTGGTTAATGCAATACATTCTTTGATATGGATTGACCTTTTAAAAAATCATATTGCCTTAGAGGGGGAAATATGATAAAGCAGATACTGCTATTAACTTGCATATGCTGGATGAATCACCCCATTGTAGTGCTGGATTTAGAGGAGACATTTAAATTTCTCCTTTCAGTCTAGCACTATGATGGGGATGAGTGTGTGTGTGTGTGTGTGTGTGTGTGTGTGTGTGAGAGAGAGAGAGAGAGAGAGAGAGAGAGAGAGAGAGAGAGAGAGAGTAGTGTGCCGTGAAATGGACAGTACTGTGTACTTGCATATATGGTGAATGCTGTTAGTGCTGTATGTGTGGCAAGTATGTCTGTGTGCTGCATGAGTGCAAGAGTGCCTTAGGTGCTGGCACACCTGTGCAATACACCATGTGAAAGAATATAGATCATTTAACACATAACTCAGCGAGGAACTCAGATACACCTCAGAATGTACACCCAACCAGGAGCTCCAGTTAATCCAAGCTGACAGATGTGCCTGTATCATACGTGTATTCTAAACTACCTGTCTGATGTATCCACACTACAGATTTAAGTATATACTTGAAAAGTAAGAGGTATAACATGAGCAGCAACCCTAACTGTTCATAAAAGGATACCAAGCAGCACGAGCCAATCACTTTGATGGGACCTGCTGGCTAGCATAGTCTATTAAATATAGCTGAAAATTCTGATTTCCAATTTATAAATTCCAACTCTGTCTAGAAAACACAATTTTCCAGTTTGCACCTCTTTGGTATCTTATGCTTATCTAAGTCCTTATACAGAAAAACAGAAAACTACAGAATTCCTACACTTTTATTAACATTTCAAATTTTATACTACTAAGCCAAGAAAGCTGTTTCTTACTAGTTATAAACATATACATTATATATTACTCTCTACACACCAGCAACTACCAGTCTGCTCATCTAAAAAAAAATCTATACATTATCTTCTTGCATTAAGCATTAGCATATATGGAAACACTGGTCCAAGGTTGTTTATAAATTTGTCCTTCTTCCCAAGGAGCTCAGAAAGGTGTTCATCTCAGGACTGCCCTTTGAGGAAGGATGGGCAATACACTGTGGCCTTTTGAACCTGGGTTTTGTGCATTTGTTTTTCCAGAGACTCTATAACCAAAGGTTGTAACTGAGTGAATGAGGCTAAACAAGCTGATGCTGAATCCAGATTAAGATGGAAGTGATGCTTCTGGGTAATCTTACTGCTCTAAAAAGGGATGTGTTATGCCTGTGATAGATGGGCTGGTAATCTCTCCAACCGACCAGAGGGGTACCTTTGGATCAGGACACAAAAGTGTATTATCAGGCTCTGACTTGTTTTCAGAGCACTGTTCCACAATTTTGTTTTATGTGGGTTAGGGTTGAAGCTGACTCAGAAGCTACAGTTGGCTCAGGAGGTCTGTAGCATACCTTCTGATAAATATGGGAATGCAAGACATATTGTATACAAGATGAAAACATCACCTTCAAAGAGTGGGACCATTTTTTCTGCAATTGTCTCAAGGCTGTGGAATGGTCTCCCTAACAAAGTCAAAAGCCGCTCTCCTCTCATTCTGGAGGGGCCTAGTGGAATTTGGCTGCTGCTTGTTTGTACACAGCAATAATTATGTTTAATGGTGAATTAAACTTTTTGATGCATATTTGTTTTATTATTTTCCAAATGCGGTTTTATCTTGTTGAACGTAACAAAACTTAACATTTGGATAGCACTTTCAAGTGTTCAAAGCACTCCACGTGCATAATTAAGTGCTAACCCATGCAAAAAAAACAAACGCTGTCAGTATTATTATACCCCCCCACATAGCAGGTGGGGTGGCCCAGATAAGAGCGGCTTCCCTAAGGCCACGTACTGCGAGTTCATGGAAAAGGCAAGAGTCAAGTTAAGAGACTTCCTGTTTCGTAGCTCCGTCACGACACCAGCACCTCCCGCATGTCGCTTGGGATGATTGGGGGTGGGACGTGAATAATTTAAATAAATAAAAACGCACAGCCTGCAGAATCACAGAGCTGGAAGGGACCCCGATACCTAGTCCAGCCTCCTGCAATGCAAGAATATTTTGCCCAAAGTGGGACCCGAACCCAAGACCCTTATGTTCTACCGACTGAGCTATCCCAACAGCGGCAGCTTTTCCCCAGAGCAAAAGGGGCCGAGCTTGGTGCAATCCGCACCTGTTGGATTTCCACCTGCCAAGAGTCTTTTATCCATTTTGCAGAGGGAGAAGCCGCTCTGCCCTAACCACTAACACACGCCGCAGGAAAATGCGCAGACACGGATAGATATACAAACAGATGGGTATAGAACTGAAGGGAGCACCAGCTTCCAGCCAGCCAGCAGGGCCCAGCCTCCCGCTCCCCTCCCGTCCTTAGGCTGGGCCAGGGCACTCCAGGGGTCGTCCAGTCGAGGCAGCCCTCGGTCTTCGCTGCCAGCGCCAGGAGAAACCGGTGTCTGGGCCCAGGACCTTCCCCACTCCCTACCTGACAAAGCCCAAGGGGAGGCTGCGGCCGCCACCCGCGGGCCCCGGAGCCAGCAGTCGCCGCGCAGCAGCAGCAGCCCCTCAGCAGGCCTCTCCTTTCCCCGCGCACAGCGCCGCCCGCCCGCGAGAAGACGCGCCCGCTTGGCGTACAGACCCTTCACACCGCTTCCGCCATGTTCTCGCCTCCCTCACAGGGAGGTACCGCGCATGCGCCCCTCGGCCGGGAGGCCGGACTCGGCTCGCGCCAAAAGGTCGCGGCGTAGGAATGGGTTGCGCGAGGGTTCTTGCGGCGCCGCTTCGGCCGTCGCTTTTGAAGCGCGACCCTCTTTGTGTAGACATATGCTGGGTATACAGTTGTGTAAGGCGGCGGTGCAGGTTGCGGGGAGGCAAAAGCATTCGGAGGTGTGTTTTTTTGTTTAGTTTAGGGAAAGGGATGTCTAACAGCGAACGCGGTACATGTCTACTCGGAGGTATGTCCTATTGATTTCATGTAAGCGGTGCAGGGTTTGCAGTGTGCAAGGGAAAATGGTACAGGCTTTTAAAAACTAGTATGCAGGTTGTGGGCTGAGAAGAAGAAGAAGAAGAAGAAGAAGAAGAAGAAGAAGAAGAAGAAGAGGAGGAGGAGGAGTTTGGATTTGATATCCTGCTTTATCACTACCCAAAGGAGTCTCAAAGCGGCTAACAATCTCCTTTCCCTTCCTCCCCCACAACAAACACTCTGTGAGGTGAGTGAGGCTGAGAGACTTCAGAGAAGTGTGACTAGCCCAAGGTCACCCAGCAGCTGCATGTGGCGGAGCGGAGATGCAAACCTGGTTCCCCAGATTACAAGTCTACCGCTCTTAACCACTACACCACACTGGTTTTTGCTCCCTCGGTTTAGACAGGGCTGCAATCCTGTACATACTTGCCTCCTGTGAAAGTCTCACTAAATAGGATTTGCTTCTGAGTAGACATGCATAAGAGAACACATAATATTAAAACTCGCAGCAGGCTAATGAAACGAACTGTGTGCCCTTGTACCCCTGCTTGTGAGTTCCCCTTGCGGCATCTGGCTGCCTAGTGTGGTTCATATATATATTCTAAGCACTAATTGAAATACTTTCATAATAGTCAAATTGTAATTATGCACACGTTCAGTTGGGCTAACTGAAAAGTCTATAATGCAGCAGATGCTTTTAATGTATGCAGTATGATCGCTGCTAGCTGCAAAAGCAGCTGAGGTATTAAAAAAAGGGTTGTCAATGATCTCAAATGTGCTACCTGTTCATGCAAAAGTCCTCAAGCTAAGGTAGGCTGAGCAGGTGTGGGAAGCCTTTGGTCTTTCAGATGTTGATGAACTACAACTCCCATCATCCCTGGCCATTGGCGTGTTGGAGCTGATGGGAGTTGCCCTTCAGTAACATCTGGAGGACCAAAGGTTGTCTACACCCAACTTGCAGCAATGTAACATAAGCTCCTTTTTGTGTGATTATCAAGTGCAATTCACTTCATGTTTTCTATTTTTTTAATTTGTATTTATTTATTAAATTTGTATACCGCCTTTCATCCAAAGATCACGTGGATGTCCACAATATAAAATGAAAACACAAAATTCATAAAATAAAAACCCATAACCCCCCTCCCACAAACACATTTAAAAGGCCATAGAATATTAATCAGTCAAAGGAGTAAATCCCTATGTTCAATGGGACTTACTACCAGGAAAATAGGAGTGCATTGTTAAATACTGTTTTGCTTCTTGTGATTTGAAGTGGGAATAATACGGGGCTCATTTGCCGGCATATTTTTTTTTCATCCAAAAAAGGGAAGTCCAAAGATTGAATGCTCAGAGCTTTCTACTGTAAACGAGCTCTAATAGTTCAGTTTCTCATTCGTCCAAGGTGCACTGCTGACATTTCCAGTCCAGGTAAAGACAAATCCCTAATCCTCAAACAAGCCTAAACGCGTTTGTGCACATACTTGTAAATGTTTATAACCCTGTTTGGTGTCCTCATGCATCGCAGCGTCATAAATCTCCTCCAAGCCGTAAAACCGGCGCAAGTGTCAGAACGCGCAGGCACCACAAAACACCTGGCCCTTGTACAGCGCCGCCCGCCAGCTGCCTTTGGAAACTCCATTACCCAAAATTCTCCGCGGCGCAGGTACCCCTAGCACTCGGAAGTGTCCACCGGATGCTATGACCGGTACCAACCTATAACGAGGCTCTGCGGAAGTTTTGCTTTCATATGGCGAGTGTCGGAGTTGAGGTCCGACTCAGCAGCGTTTACCTGCCTTTTGCCCAGTATTTAATGCCCTTGCACGGTGGTACAACCCATTCGCTAGGCACGAAAGAAGCCGGGGTCGAGGCCAGGCCAGACAACGAGCCTGTCCCCAGTCTCTCAGCCTCTGGAAATGAATGGCATCCGTTTACGCACAGACCTATCCGCGGTGTCCCCTAGCGCGCAAGAGATGGCGTCGTCCCTCTCCACCCCCCCCATAAGTCTTGAGAAATAGTTTATCCCACAATTCCTTCGGGTCGCTTCCGCTCGGGTTGCTCGGCGCGTTCTGGGAGGAGGGTGGGAAGGATGGAGTAGGAACGGAACCTTCTCCCTCGCGCACGCGCGCTGAGGCGGCTCGAGCCGAGCGTACGTTGGAGCGGCTCGAGGGAGGGAGCGGCGGCTGGCTGGGGGGCGGGCGGGAAAGGGAAGAGTTGTGAGGCGGCGGCGGGTGCGCGCAGCTCGCTCCCTCCTCCTCCTCACCTCCTCTCCTCTTCTTCTTTTTCTTCTCCTCCTCCCGCTCTTCCCCCTCATTTCTTCCTCTGCCTTCCGCAGCTCCGGGGTGGGGCTGGCAGAGCCGGCGGGCGGGGCCGGGCAAGGCGAGGGGGCGATGCCGACTCAGCGCGAGAGCGGCAGCAACAGCGGCGGCGGGAACAGCATGTCTCTCCCGGGCCTGGGAGGAGGCGGGGGCGGCTCCGGGGGTCTCGGTGGCCCCGGCGGGGACAGCGCCCACCAAGTCCGCGTCAAGGCTTTTTACAAGGGGTGAGTAATTGGCTTGGAGGAAGGGGTGCGGGGGGGGAGACCGACGAGACTATAGACTGAGTAATATGTGGGGCGGTTGGGGGGGGTTAGGGCGTTATACTGGGGTTGTGGGGAGGATGAGGCGAATGGAGTGGCAGAGGCGCGCCGCCCTCCCTTGCGAGAAATCATTCAGTCCCATATAGATCAGCTGTCGGTTCAGCACGGAAGCAGCTCTTGTTCCACACACACAGTTTAATTCGTGGGGTTTTATTCACGCACGATGCAAGCGGAGCCCACTGGCTTCGGGGGAAGGAAAAGAAGAAAAGGTCGGACCTGACCTTCGCGAAGTTGCCAGTCATAGGTACCCTCCTGTTCAGAAGCACCGTACAAGTTGCTTGGGGAGGAGGAAACGGGGAAGGAGGGTTGTCTCCCTGCCCTGCTTGGTTGACATATGGCCGAGTGCGGTTGGACATTGAACGCTTCTCCAAATTGGATGCTTGGTCCCCTCCGCAGCCTTGGATTTCCAGGTGTTGTCCAGGTGCGGCTCTCATTATCCAGAGCCAGTATTGGCTAGTGATCGAGGGCGAAGGGAGCTGTGACCCAGCAGCTTGGCTGGGGCGAGATACAAGGTGGGGGAGCAGAGTCCTTTTCTTGTATTTTCATGAAGTGAGGAGAGCCGGACTGTATGTCCTGGTTTTGGGGATAGGGAAGAAATGGGCTACACACATGGTAGGCAAATCTTTCACAAGGTGGAGGATTCAGGGATTAAGATACCTGGGAAGAGAGTCTGTAGGAATGGGAAGTGGCCAGTGGCGTAAATTTCAAGTGTATGGAATGAGATGCAGGTTGCTGCCAATGTGAGGGGGTTTGCACGCTTTTGACTTCTATCTGCTGGGTAGCTATGAGAGGTTGGGTGGCAGCACATTATCTAGGCATGGAAATTGTAGCGACAGTTATTATGGGATGGGCACTGTGGGTTTAATTACTGGGGGAAGAATGTTGGGAAAAGGTAAAATTTATTGCGCCTAGCATGGGGAGAAAATAATGATTCTACAGTAAGGTGATGTGTCTCATGTTCACGGCTCAGGATGCATCTGTGAGGTACAAGAGAGTGCTGTATTGTTATGGGGGAGGGGAAACCATGAGTAGGAGGATTGCTCATAGGGTGAGAGAAGCATGCAGAGATCAGAATTCCAAAAATGAAGCACTGAAGCTGTGGGAGTGTAGAGCTTCATGAAAGTATTTAAGGAAGTGGATGGAATCTGTGCCATCTTTTGAAATAGAGGGGCAACTCAGAAAATACAGAAAACAAGGGGCATTTGACAAATTTAGGAATATGGATTGAAGCTAGACTGTATAAGCTGAATTACCAGTAGTATGCATGGTGCAGTAAATTGTGGTTCTCTATTTATGCTTCATACCAGCTGAATGTGGATAGATTGGATTTTTCTTGGTAGATGTGGCAGTGCATTATACAGTCTCCCCCCCCCCCCTCATTTTTGTTGTCTTTTTCTGTGTAGTCACTTGTCTGCAGTAAAATATACTGCAGGTAAGTGATGCATGTCTTGGAAATGTGTGTGAGGGAAATCCATAGATATTTCGGTTTTTAAATAAAAAAATCTGTCCTGCTCTTCACCCCATAGTTGCAGTGCAGATTACATCATTTCCAGGGCGTATAATAGCAGACCAGTTTCACAGTTCAACAAGAACACAATTAAAATTCAACAATACAAAATGCATATAAAACTTAAGGTATATTTTAAATCTGGATGAGCTTCAATAGGTTAGTTCTTTTGCTAGAGAATAATGAACAAAATTAATATAAATCTGAATAGGAGCTGGTTCTTGAAACTGAATTTTTGAGATTTTCTTTGCTAGAGTTCTGTTTGTGTATCTTGCAATGCCAATAGTAAAGGTACTGGTTCAGTAAAATAATGTAAGTAGCAGTGTATAAGAAAGACCACAGAATTGAGTTGTTGGACAAAGATTTAGTTCTGTGGGTGATGTGTAACTACAGAGTACTTGGAGAACATTATTGCAGCATGCATGAAGCTACGGAAGCATTCCTCCCTGGTTTGGTTTGTTTCCCTCTCCCTGGCATCTAGAACTAAAGATAGAAAAGGAGGAATTTGCTTCTTTTGAATATAGTCAATTTTTGTATACTTATAATAACACAGAGTATTTAAGAACATTTTGGTTAGGTAGAAAGGATTCTAGTATTGATTTCACTTTCAGTTTTTACCCATTGTTCTCACAGCTGTGTAACAAAGGTGTGCATACCCCAGAGTTTGGGGATCTGTGGTTGATTAAAGAGAAGTTGCTATCCCACTTTAGAATCACAGAATTGTAGAGTTGGAAGAGATCCCAAGGCAAGGGTCATCTATTCCAACTCCCTGCAATGCAGGAATCTTTGAGAACTGAGATAATTCTTCAATGTTTGACTTAATACTCAGAAGTATCAGTTATTGTGACACAAGGAGTTAAGATGATTTGCTGGCTAGATCTCACATGATGAGATTGTTTTTAAGAGGATTTTACTCTTGTCAGGGTTTTCAGAAGCTGATCAAGTAGCCCAGCTTTACCCAACCTGATGCCTTCTAAGATGATGTTGGACTGTCATCCCTGACACTTGGCCAGCAACATCTAAAGGACTAGGTGAAGACTGAAACAGACCCTTCCAATTATAAACCCTTTGTATTACTCCTACTTTCATATTATAGGGTCAGCTATACTTTCTCTTACCACGTAAGCAGTCCAAAACTGTCTGTGGCCACATGCAAGTTCTGCAGTAAAGCACCCTCTGTTTCTGATTTACAGATTATGATGATTAGAGGGATCTTTTTCTGAGCACAGTATATGTTTGGGCTGATGGGTTTCAGTAAATTCACTTTCATTGTGTTCATCAAATCCATTTACTAATTGCTATTGCTAAAGCCCATGTGACATTCATATTCTGCAAAACCAAAGTTCACAAATGTATAGTGTAAGGCTCCGAGACCTTTTGATTATTTTTTAAAATGCTGTAAGCCACTCTGTATGTTTTTTTCATTTTTCTAGAAGTGGCATGTGTAGAATATAAATGTACTTAAATAAAATATCTGGGCTAGGGAGTTCTACTAACTAATTATGCAGACTGATGAAACACTATTTCCTCATCTTAAATATACCAATACAATTTCAGTACCTTCCCTAAATTGTGTTTTTGTAGTGAATGATTTTCCCCCTTTTGCTGTCCTTGTGTTCATGGGCATCCTTTTACTCCAGTACCTGCCCTGTATTAAATGCATTCTGTATTAATTGATTAAATTGGCAAATGAGTAGAGAGAAGCATCAAATATTTGTTTTTGTTGTACATCATCATCATCATTATAATATTTATTTATATCCCACATTTTTTCCCTGACAGGGACTCAAAACAGCTTATAGCAGGTATAGTCTTAGAAAGGGCATTTCTCATTGTGAGAGTCCAGTAATGTGTATTCTATGATGACACTTGCCACTCTGGTTTTTTTAAAAATACTTGTGATTAGAATAAACAATAACAGCCCTGCTTTACAAGTTGGGACATCCTTTTAATTTAAAAAACAACAACTAGATACTGTGGATCACAAAACTATGTTTTGCCTGTTCACAGTTTTGAAGAAAAATGTATGCGTCATGGAACACACTCATGTCTGCTTTCAGCTGCTGTTTTGAGAAAAATAATCACATTTTTTCAGACAGTGGTAACTGGATGAAGTTTTATTCCGCGAACATCTCCTGGCAGCATCAGGTTTCATCACACAGCTGGTTCTGTGTATCCTGATACAGGTTCCTGGTCAAACTCGGCTTAGTTGTTAAATAGGCTTTCTCTAAGATTTTTTTTTTTTAATGCTTCTATTCCCTACACTTGGATACTTTGGATAACTATTAAAATCCAGCTGCTTAGTAGGTCTGTGGAATTCAAATAAAGATAAAGTTCAGAGCTCTCAACAGTGTGATCATTTTTGTTCTGCATTATTAACCTAAGGCTAAGCAATAAGTCCATGTCCAGTGATTATATATTGCAAAACATGGGATGAATGGAGGCAAGTGACACTGAAATGGGAAAAACAAGGGAAAGAATTTGAGTAGCTAAATGTTCTATTGCTATTCACTACATTTAAATAGAAACATTTACATTTATTTCTCACCTTTGATTTCTATTGTGCCTAGTATGTAGAGGCCACCTGGAGCTTTCTCCAGAAGAGTAGGCATCTTTGCCACATTACAGATCATCAAAAGAATGTCGTACCATGAACTTTTTTAATCAACAACATATTTAATTGGTTCATAAAACGGTCTGAAGAGCAGCCGTTTAGCTAATTATTGGAGGATGACCACTTTGTTTTTCTGCCACTCCTTGTTGTCTTCCAGTTGTGCTGTTTTCCTTAGGGCTAAGGTCTCGAAGGAAATATTGACAGTAATGGCCATTCTACTGCTTAATTTGCGTGTGGTTTGCTAGCTTTCTGCTTTAAAGGACTAGTATTTTTGTGTTTTTATCCTGTAAGCTGCCCTGCGGTCCTCAGATGAAGGGCAGTATATAATTTAAATAAATAAATAAAATAGATCTTTAAGAGTCAGACCTGCATACTCAACTGAACAAGACTGTGTCAAGTTGTGTGTGTTATTCTGATCAGCTGGCCATTGATGTGGCTCGGCTTCATTGTCTTACATCTCTGGATGTTGATAATGAGGAACAAGTGGTATAAAACTGTAACAAGGTGGTTCTTGACTCTAGCATTGATAAATAAGGTAGACAGAAACTATACTTCTACTTGTTTTTTTTTTTAAATGGAGATCACTACCATTTATGGTGGGAATGGTCTAGTATTGGGAGAAAATTAAATTCGTGGTTAATATAAAATTCTGTTAGAAAATTATGTTTGATCCAATGCTATATGGAGGGGCCAGTTCCTTGAGTGTGCAAATAAAATGGTGTCTTAAAATTTTACTGCAGCTATTTTTTGTGGTGCTAGTTTATTAAGATAGGGGATTTGGGCATTATAGACAAATTAACACATTTTGTAATGAAATAAAGAAGACAGAAGGAGAGCTACTTCAAAGTTAATTGGAATCTTTATTTGAGTACTGTAAAAATGATAAAATTTATTGAAATGAAAGACAATACTCAACATTTTGTTTTTAAGGGAAGAAGTTTCTTGTGGTAAAATAAAAATGTTCTTATGTTTTCTAATTGCATATAAGTTATTCATTCATTCATTTCATTTATGAATCACTTTCCATTTATAAATCACTTTCAAAGCGATAAATAACTACCTGACATTCAGAAGACATCTTAAGGCAGCCCTGTTCAGGGAAGTTTTTAATCTGTGATATTTTAGTGTATTTTTGGTTTTCTATGGAAGCCGCCCAGAGTGGCTGGGGAAACCCAGCCAGATGGGCGGGGTACAAATAATAAATTATTATTATTATTATTATTATTATTATTATTATTATTATTATTATTTCAAATACAGATACAGACTGGGATTAAAAATTAATTATGTTATGGAAGTTGTTTAGATTTTATTTATGAAAATTAATTAGTTAAAAGAAGGTTCATGTGCATTCCTTCTTCTGTCTCTGAACATAAGTTTATGGTAACTGAAGTAAGTATTTGTGGAATGCGCTCCTGTCTCTAGCTTCCTTGAGAATTTAGGTTGCAAGGCAGTGTGTATGACTGACTTAGATCTATTATGAGTAGAACTAATGTTGGATATATTCCTGTATAAATATTTTAAATAAAAAGTCTAGTGCCCTCTTAAATTTATAGTACTGCTTTTGTTGAAGATAAAAATTAGCTTTATTAGAACTTTACTGAACTAAGCTTTCAGCTCTAAGACCAAGCCTGTTGCTGTCCTTGTAATCATAGTTTAAGTAGGAATCTGTTTTTAGGGCTCTCACTAAGGTAACTATAAACCTCTGTATTCACAGTAGGCTTTCCCAGATAGCTTTCTTAGAACTGTATGCCTTATCTGGCAGACAAGATAGAGGAAAGCACTTCTTGACCACATCACACAATCACTACAGAACTTCAGTGTTTTAATAATAATACTTCTTAGAGAATTAGAGAACTAAGAGCACTTGCATTTGCCTCATTCATAACAAAAGGGGCTTGAAAGAAATATTTTAAAGTTTTTATTTCTAATTAACCATGGAGTCAAAACATTTTCTTCTAAAACAATTGGAAGGTTAAGTAAGCAAACATGTCAAGGCAAGAAGAGCAAACAAAAAAAGGCAAAGGCTTTCTAAGGAGGGACTCTTATTGTGAAAATGCTCTCACCATTGCTCACTAAGCTCAGCCTGCAATTTTAACCCTACTTACCTGGGGATAAAGTCCTTTGATTTCAATAGGACTTCTGGTAGATATGGTTAGGTAAAGGTAAAGGTACCCCTGCCCGTACGGGCCAGTCGTGTCCGACTCTAGGGTTGCGTGCTCATCTCGCTCTAGAGGCCGTGAGCCGGCGCCGTCCAAAGACACTTCCGGGTCACGTGGCCAGCGTGACAAAGCTGCAGCTGGCGAGCCAGCACCAGCGCAGCACACGGAAACGCCGTTTACCTTCCCGCTAAAGCGGTCCCTATTTATCTACTTGCACTTAAGAGTGCTTTCGAACTGCTAGGTGGGCAGGAGCTGGGACCGAATGATGGGAGCTCACCCCGCCGCGGGGATTCGAACCGCCGACCATACGATCGGCAAGTCCTAGGCACTGAGGTTTTACCCACAGCGCCACCTGTGTCCCTAGATATGATTAGAGCTGCACTTTTAATGTAACATGCTAGACAAGACCTTCTTCCTAATATAGAGGAATGCTTACAGGTGGCGTTCACTGTAAAATTGTTTATTTCTATTTGAAAAATGGCAGAACTAGATAATAGCTCAGTTGGTAGAGCTTGACACTCTTAATCTCAGGATCATGGGTTCAAGCAACACGTTGGGCAAAACTTTCCTGCTTGGACTAGATGACCCTAATGGTCCCTTCCAACTCTACAATTCTGTGATTCTATGATTTTATCTTCACCCGAAATTCTTAACTGGAAGGAAGTTTAGAAACTCTGCACACTGAATATAACAGTCTAAGATTTCTAGTCTGAAACACATATATTTGGTGCTTTACAATTTTGTTGGTCTCTAGAGTGAGATCAGTTTAAAACTTTGTTTAAAAACTGTTTAGACATCTGTTTTGTGTGTTGGATATTTAATGCTGCTGATCTTAAAATGTCAGGCAAGAGTAGTATAATGTTGTCATTTGCAGAGTGAAAACTTTTGTAACTGAGGTCACTAATAGGTGGGAAACTTTCCTCCAGATATTCTATTAACTTCCACCTGGGACTATAAATGCAGTCTATGGCAGATTTAGTACATCTGGAGCTAAAATGAGTCACATAGGGTGTTGGTTCATGATCTTTGCATAAATAGGTTAACAAACTGGAATTACATTTTGTGGAATTAGTCACAACAAAAGATGCCATCTTTCCCCCAGAGATGGTTGGCCTATAATGATCGGGATTAAACCTTAAGTCTTACAATATTAAATACTTGGATGATAACTAGTGTTAGTCATAATCTATGTAGACATATTGAGCTCAGTGCACTTAAATACAGAAGTCCATGGATTTCACTGGGTTCAGAGTCTGGCTATCACCAATTATAACATGCTTGTCAAATATATGTTGAGCATTCCATTGAGAAACTTCAAAGAAAAAGGTTGTACAGCTCTCCTCAGACCTTGTTTAGCAGATAATGTGTGCTTTGCAAGATGCTACATGCATTCAATTCTGACATGCTGTTTATTTGTATGTTGTTGCTACACAAGAATGCTCCTTTCTAATCTACTATTATGGCCAACCGCATTAGCTATTTTAGCACATCACAATAGCCCAGTTTGTATGTCACATTAAACCAGCATGCTTGTGTATGCTGCTCAAAATTTCTCACTCTGCCTCTCTTCATCTGCTGCTGCTGCTGCACCACTGAGAAACAAGCCAAAGTCCCACTTGTTGTGACGTCTGAAACCAGGCTCATGGCTTGTTAGGGGAAAAACATCAAGCCTGCATTCAGACACCTCAACAAGTCAGAGTCTGGTGCGTTTCTTGGCTCAGTTGGAGTGTTTACCATCATGCTTCTAATTCATGTGGAACCATAGTCTTTTGACTGTGGTTTCTTGAACTGTGGTGACCCGTGTGTTATGTATATGGCTTGGTTTCAATCTGTGGAGAGAAAGCAATGGCAAATAACTCATTCCTATTAAACTGGGCTAAAGCTGATACTGTTATTCTAGCTGAATGCAATTACAAATTGTTGCTAATTATTACGGAATAGTCAAATTAATGAACAACTTCACCAGGTGATTGACTTTCACTCAACATGAGCTAGTTGTTGAACAGTTGGCTGGAGTACAGTCTTCACCACTGTAGAATCCTGCTTAAAAATAATCCAGTTCTTGGTTTATGCTGGCTGTACCTCTGCATTAAAAATGGACATTTGGTAATGATTTAACAATTGTGTAATGCTCTGTACTTCTAGTGCTATGCAGCAAGAGTGGTACTTTTTAGTAAGGTGAAATAAAAATATGCTAAATGTGGCATGATTTAGGAAAGTCATCTGGATTAACTTTTTTTTAAAAAAGTATAGATAGAATTTGCTGTTTTTTAAAAAATAAAGCTAGGTTTTTAAATTTAACTTTATTATATTAGGTGTCACTTAAAGTAATCTGATATATTTTAATGCAACACAAACCTATCATGGTGCATAGCCAGACTTGGCTCAGAGATAACAGACCATGGTTTGATACATGAGTAAGTTAGCATAAATTGACAGCTTAACCTAAGTCTCAAGGTTGTTGTGAAGACAAAATGAAGAGGGAGCTCACGGAAGGAAAGGTGAGAGATAATTGTAATAATAAATAATAAGGTTTTAAAGCCCTTTTTTAAAAGTTAAAAACTATCTGCAATAAGAGCTATGTTTAGGAGGAAATATAGAGGCTACCAGATTTTGTAAAGTTTGACCACCCTGATTAGTAAACCCCAACCACTTCAATAAAAGTGGGTTAGAAACTAAGCTCTGTCCAATTTATGCCGTAGCTATCCTACTGCCAAATCTGCTCAATTATTCCAAATCCTAGCAAGACCCAACAGTGTTATACACCCAACAAGACTGCTAGTGTTTTCTCCACAGTTCATTGTCTGTCTTTTAGCAGCATACTGCCAACACACACAAAAAACTTCCAAGGACATATTTTGCAATATTATTCACATTTGTTACAAGTGTTTTATAATGTGATTCTTGCAAGTCATCAGAAAGCCATATCTTTCAGAGCCCACAACAGAAGAGATAGGATCCATCCCATGTTTAAAGTTGACTTTAAAATGTCACTGTATGGGATATTCTTGCCAATTGGTCATTTACATGTATATTTAATATAACACTGTGGTCACATCTCCCAATTGGTTCAACAACACTTAACATCTCTCACTGGGTTCAACATTTGCATTTCTCAACAATGATTGGAACACATATGAATCCAGTCTGTGTGAGGGTAGTTGAAGTCACCCATTACTACAAAATTTGCCTTTTTGGATGCTTCTGTGATTACATTCTGCATCTAAAGTATGAACTGTGTAGCCATGAATTTGTTTCATCAGACTTGAAAATGTAGGGTACTTAGAGCATGAGAAAAATATAACATGTATAATTTGTATGGGTCTCTTACGAACTGTTGCTAAGTGTCCACATTTTATGGGAAATACTTTTCTATAGTCTCATTAAATACCAAGTATTACTTTCTAAAACCTGAATGATGCCAGGAATCAAATTAGTTAAGAGAAAATGATAGTCTGGTTAGGCTGCTAACTATTTCTGTGGTACAAGCAGTGTTGTAGAAATCACGAGCACCTTAACAGTTGAGGTTGGTATATAAAACAGAAGTTCTTTTTCAGACATGTGCTGGTGTGTTGCTTAGAAACTGAACTTTTGTACCAGGCCTGGCTTAGATAGCAGGATAGACATTAAGAATAATGCATTCAAGACTCAAACACACAGGTAAACGAATGCATGTGCATTGACAGATGGAAGCAAATAGAGTTGATGCAATATAAATAGGTCCTTAGTTCTGAAATTAATAGACTATTTGTTTGGACTCTTTCCAGTGACATTATGATAACCTACTTTGAACCTTCCATCTCCTTTGAGGGATTGTGTAACGAAGTTCGAGACATGTGCGCCTTTGATAATGAACAGCTTTTTACCATGAAGTGGATCGATGAAGAAGGTAAGATGATACAAAGCAGAACTACTTCATAAAATACTAGTATCTTCTACTCAGTGCTTTTTTCTCGGGGGGACGCAGGGGTACACATACCCCTAAACATTTTGTGAATCTAAGTTTGGCCTCATTAAGGGGCAGTATTTCAATATGAGTTGGAAAATGAGAGTACCCCTAAACATTTTTAAAGAAAAAAATCACTGCTTCTACCTAATATCCCAGCTTTACTTCCCAGGACCAAAGTAGAAAGCATTTCATTTCATCTGCAGCCTCTATTTGCCAGCAAAGAAAGAAAGAAAGAAAGAAAGAAAGAAAGAAAGAAAGAAAGAAAGAAAGACCATAGCAGTCTATTTGAACTCTTTCATGTGTCAGATGTAGGCATGTCAGTTTTCAGAGCATTCCAACTATAAACATGGAGAAGGAGAACTCGAGACATCTTAGTACTGTATAAAGTGAGAAGTTTTAAGATTCTCTGTTCTTTAGGGCAGTAAATTCGATATGCTAATCTAGTTCATTGTCACCAAATTATATGTAATATGAACCAAGAAAGATCATATTCCTTTCCTAAGCTTTGGTATTGATTTTTGCTGTTTCTGTCATGTGTTTTGATTGTGTCTTATGTAAATGCATTTTCAAGAAATGCCTTCCTTAGTTATAGGTCACTTATTCTTCCAAAATAGCAAACTTTTTAACTATTGCCTGCAGAGGAAAAAGCTTTCCTGTGTGTTGGTCAGTAAGTTACAATAAAATCATTAGCTTAAGCTGCCGCGGAAATGTACCACAGTTAAGTTTTGAGGGGGAGTGTAGAGAAAGAGTGTGCCAGGGAAAACACATGCAAATAAAATTACAGGATTGGAAAGCTGCAAAACAAGTTCCTTATTTTCCCAAATGACTTGCAATGTAAACTTCCTGGTATTTAATCTCAGTTCAGAGTTCCTAGTTCAGTAGAGAAATTATGTGAATTGAAAGTATACTATCGTTGAGTTTCTTTATTTGCATTGGTGAAAGTGACCTAGACACCAGACTGGATTGCAGCCATTGCTTCCATATTTTCCCACTTCTTTGCACTCATGAGACCTAGAGTCCTAAGCTTTGTAACAAAACTAAGATTGTAGGGTTGAACAATAAACACACCCATGAGTTTGCATACCTGATGTGTTACACTTAATGTAATGGTTTTGTAGGTTGTGAGTCATTGATGATGTGTTCATACTGGAGTGTAAGAGCACAATGTCATCTTCATTTGACTGTTCTTCCTGTTTCCTTCATTCTGAAAGTAAGGATTTTGTTGAGATGGTGAGGTGGAGCAGGCAACTTTTTAACCTTGGCACACCTAGAATCATTGTTATACAAAGTAAACATTAATTCTGGTAAGCACTAAATATCCTCAGGCATACTTAAGAACACCTGCCCACATTTCTTTTCTTTTTTGTTCTTTGTTTTGCTAAACTTGTACCACAATTGTTTCTTTGCTTGGCTGAAGAAAAACAGGTTTGTTCTCTTAGTATCCCTGAATGAAAACTCTCTTCTTTAATTGCTACAATTCATTTCTGTGTAATATTCAGTGTCTGTCTTAGATGGCCTTGTTTAATCAGTTTTGAGCACAGTACAAAGGAAGAGATGTCCTTTAGCTTTGGGTGCCAGTTGTATCTCAAATGACTTAGGATGAATTCCCAAATATACAAATGGTATGTAGGATGGCGAAAAAGATATTTTTTACAGAAATTGTGAAGTTTGATAAAAGAGAGCCATTACATCTCAAGAGAACCATTTCACATAGTATTATGTATCTGTAAATCTGAGTTTGCTGATATTTTCAACAAGAAGTTGTTCTCAATCACAACTCTTCAGCATGCATAAAGGTAAAGGTAAAGGGACCCCTGATCATTAGGTCCAGTTGTGACCGACCCTGGGGTTGCGGCGCTCATCTCGCTCTATTGGTCGAGGGAGCCGGCATATGGCTTCCAGGTCATGTGGCCAGCATGACTAAGCTGCTTCTGGCAAACCAGAGAAGTGCACGGAAACGCCATTTACCTTCCCGCCGGAGCGGTACCTATTTATCTACTTGCACTTTGAAGTGCTTTCGAGCTGCTAGGTTGGCAGGAGCAGGGACCGAGCAACGGGAGCCCACCCCATCACGGGGATTCGAACCGCCGACCTTCTGATCGGCAAGCCCTAGGCTCTGTGGTTTAGACCAAAGCGACACCCGCGTCCCTTCAGCATGCATACATGTCTGCAAACTTGTTTGTTACAGTCATTAAATGTTTGCATGTAAAAATCTTAATGTGTGAAATGGCTCTGAAAAAAAGCTAGTTATTCTTTGTGTAGCTGTGAGAATAACTTTAGCCAGCCTTGAACACAAAGAAAGCCCTACTGGATCAGGCCCATGGCCCATCTAGTCTAGCATCCTGTTTTTTCTGGTGGCCAGCCAAATGCCCATGGGAAGTCTATAGGCAGGGCATAAGCACATAAGTTTTCTCCTGTTCTTGTTCCTCAAGCGGCATGCTGACTCTGAGATTGGAGGTAGTATACAGCCATCATAACGAGTAACCATTGGAAGCCCATATCCTCCATGAATGTAAGCCTTGCAAAGTTTGTTTATGGCTTCTTTTATTGGAATATAAAATAGTTTAAATCCGCACCTATAAATCTCAAAGGGTGGGAGTGGGGAGGAGGAAAGTGTTTCTCGAGAACTATATTCTTTTTAAAAGACTCACTCTATCATAGAAAATATTGTGAATCTGATATGCTAATGCAACTACAAGAAACATACTTTTAGAGGAAAATTGGCACATATTTAGTTTATCCAGTGAATGTGGGGGTGTAATGACAGATTTTGTTTGCTAGGCTTAAGTCAAAATATTTTAAAAATAAACAATTCATAATTTTCCTTCTTTAGATTGGAAAGCAATTAGGTAGTCTCTCTGAAACATGAGCTGACATAATCAAGAACTCTAAAGAGAATATTACCCTTGGTTGTAGGAATATGTTAAGGAGCAGCTTGACTCAAGTTGAGTTGTATTCATTGAATGAATTCATTTCTTTCTAGGGGATCCATGTACTGTTTCTTCTCAGCTGGAATTGGAAGAAGCTTTTCGGTTGTATGAACTAAACAAAGATTCAGAACTCCTAATACATGGTAACATGGTATAATACTGTTTTTGTGTGTGTGTCTCTGTGTGTGTGTGCTTGCATGCATGCATGCATGCATGAAAGAAGGAGGGACAGAGAGAAAGGAAGGAAGGGACATATTCTTCAGCCTGCATGAATGACCTCTATTTTAATATTTAAATGTTCATCAGCTTTGTTTTTTAAAAAACACTTAACTTGTGTGCAAAGACTGAAGGAGCAAGTTACCCTTGTTTAGGGATATTTGTTGTACATACCATATTTGTCCACCTGCCTTCTTACCATGTAAAAGGTTTTCCGGGGAGGGAATAAACAAAAATATTTTTAACTATACTAGACATCACTTTGGCACATCCACTCCTGATTTGAGGAGTGGAGAACACACAGGCTTTCCTCATTAGTTTTTTGTTTAGTGCTAATAAACTTAGTGCTAGTAAAGTTCTGTTGTACTTGAAACAACTATCGTTACAGATTTTACACTTCTTGCTAGTAGGAAGTTGAGTGGGAGAAATATAAATGCCATGGATAACTTTTTTATTTTTATATGAATGCTAGTTGCCGTTCTGAGGCACTTATGTGATCCATTCTTAACTGAAATGAGTCCTTTAGAAACACATTTGGAGATGGCTTTTGAAATGTGACTTCGTATATGTGGCCTGCATGTGCCCTAGATGACACTGAATGCTCATTTCTCTCCTTTGTAACTTAGGGCCACTGCTCATGCAACCAAGCAGTTTGGCATTTTTTTCTGATGCATATTTTATGTTTTCACATATCATTAAAATAATAGCTAATGCAGTATTACTGATTTTCCCCCTCCCCCAGTGTTTCCATGTGTACCAGAAAGGCCTGGAATGCCCTGTCCAGGGGAAGATAGTAAGTATAATTATTTGAAATATTCAGTGTTATCATATTTTTTAAATCTGGATCCTTGTTGTGTTTTTGTTTTTGGAGTGAGTTATTTGTTTATACTTATTAAATATAAATATACCACTCTTCATCCAAAGATCTCAAGGTGGTTCACAGCATAAAAATCAAAATGAGAACAGAAAATACATAATAAAACAAAAACAAACAAATAACCTCATTCTATAAACACATTTAAAAGGCCATAGAATATTAATGAGCCAGAGGGCCTGGCTATTAAGAACTGTTTTCACCTGCCACCTAAAAATATGTAATGAAGGCGTCAGGCGAGCCTCCCTAAATTTTACCTAAATTAAAAATATACATAACTTTCAATTTTATGACTGACTGGTGAGTACAGTATGGTGGTTAATCAAATAAACTGTGACCCAAGAAACTCCAGTTTAAATCTCACTTTATCTGTGATGTTACTGATGGTGATAAGGCAAGCTGGTAGCTATCACCCAAGATCCATAACATGGGGATAAGAACGCTAGCCAACCTTCAAGGCCAGTTTTAAGGTTTACTGAGATTATGTGATACACCAGAGTAAAAACCTTTATAAATACAAAGTAATTGTTAAATATTTGGGTAATCTATTTACATATGCTTGACTTGCATAATTCTTGAAACTGGGCTCAGTTTGATAGCTAGGGACAAAGCAAGCAGCCTTCTCTGGAGTTTTTGTGTGATTGTTTCTAATTTCTCCCCCTAGAGTCTATTTATCGTCGAGGTGCACGGCGATGGCGAAAGCTCTATTGTGCAAATGGTCACACTTTCCAAGCCAAGCGATTCAACAGGGTAGGTTTTAATAGACTTTACTGAGACTGCTCTTTCATTTGTAGTTAACCTCTCCTAATAAATATCACCTTTTCTAAATGGACTTTGTCCTCCTGAGATATTAAATGCCTTTTTATATAAGTACTGATAATTAGGAAATAGGCCTTAAAAGATCAAATTTACTTTGTCAGCTGCAAGTCCATTTAGTTTATTTAGTTTTCCATATAATAGAACTTCATCTGTGGGACTATTTATTTCTGAGCACCCTGTGGTTTTCAACTAAATGTGCTGCTTTAAAAATGTGCTAAGTCCTTTAAATGGGAGAAAGCTTTGCTCGTGAGTGTTTATGCTGGGATTCAAAGTACAGTGGTACCTGAGGTTACATACGCTTCAGGTTACATACACTTCAGGTTACAGACTCCGCTAACCCAGAAATAGTGCTTCAAGTTAAGAACTTTGCTTCAGGATGAGAACAGAAATCGTGCTCTGGCGGCGCGGCAGCAGCAGGAGGCCCCATTAGCTAAAGTGGTCTAATGGTTAAGGTTAAGAACAGTTTCAGGTTAAGTACAGACCTCCGGAACGAATTAAGTACTTAACCCGAGGTACCACTGTATTGAATTTAAAGCCCAACTTCTACAGAATATTGGGCACCCTTATTTGTTAGTACAGTGTACTCTACAGATGAGTCCGGTGATCATGGATAATGAAGGATCCTGACAACCAAGGAATGTTTATATAGTGCTTTATAACATACAAAGTGCTTCACACATAGTAACCACCACATTGAGACAAGCGTATTTCTGTTTAATAACCCAGGTGATGAGCCACCATTTCCCTGATGCATGCAGCCCCTTTGACTTGTCCCTTCACAACATAAGCAGTCAGTCCTGGAAGCCTCTAATATTTTCCTATTCTAACTGAAACAGGAAACTGCGATTGCCAATAGAAGCCAGGGTATTAAACCAACTTCATATCATATCAAGCACTCTTGGATGAAACTGATTATCTTGACCCATTTTAATCTGGCTTCAGACATGGTTATGGGACTGAATGAGCCTTTGTAGCTCTGCTAGATAACCTTCATCACAAGGAGAACAGAAGGAGTGAAACTCTTTTGTTCTTTCTTGATATTTTTGTCAGTGGTTTTTGATAACCACTGGCAGTTGTATCCTTTTGAACCAACTCACTGAGATGGGTATTGGAGGTGCTGTTTTACAGAGATTCAACAAAACTTAAAATTGGGTATTTTTTATACTCAGAATTTGTTATAAATATTATCATTTAATCAGATTGGTTATCTCATCATTGCGTTATAAAATGTGTATATAGTCAAAAAGCCAGAGAATAAATAGAGAGGGGGACAAAGATTTTTTTTAAAAACCAAATTAACAAAACTCAGCATTTTAAATGTATGTAGTGGGGAACATAATTTTACCATGAGAAAGCCAGACACAACACAAAAAGAGCACTTGTGAGCTAATTACTTTAACCATAACTTCAGAGCAACAGGTTATCAGATTTTTCAGTGTGGTATTTTGTGAGTAGATACCCTATTGCATGAGTCGTAGTTTGAGAATATCTAGATACTGTTAGTATCATTGGTCAATGGTCATTTGCCTGTTTGTTTTTCAGAGAGCTCATTGTGCCATCTGCACTGATAGGATATGGGGACTGGGACGCCAGGGATATAAATGCATCAATTGTAAACTCCTCGTTCACAAAAAATGTCACAAACTGGTCAGCATAGAATGTGGCCGACACGCATTACCACAAGTAAGTGATATTGATAGCTATAACCTTCTTCAATGTGCATATAAATACACAAGTATACATAATGGTTTTACTAAGACTGTGATGGGGACCTGGGGTGGGATTAGCCTAACATACCCCATTAGTGTAAGCCCTGTGCTAAGACTTCCACATGCAATGGGGCTTCCCCCCATATCCCCAAAATAGGCTCTGGGAGTTGGAGAACCTCCAGACCAGTGGGGGAGGTGAGGGGGCCGGGTCTGTTTGACAAGCTGATAAATTTGTACAGATGGAATAACTGGAAGAGCACAAAAGCTCAATGCCACACTTGACTTTCACTTCTTTGATTCTGGTTTTGATGTCTGATGTTGCCTCACTAAAATATAACACAGCTGGTTTGCTTTACTGTTCTGTGAAAGTGAATTTAGATGCCAATATGGGCACTTCAATCCTGCTTGATTTTGGTAACTAAATGATCCTAGCTTTTGAACTTGAGGTGTATATTTTGAGAACCCACCTCATTTTTGTGTTTATAAGTTGTTTTAAACTGTTTTTGATACTGGGTTTTATTGTTGTGATCAGGCCTGGGACCTTACTGTGAAGTGTGGGTAATTATTATTAAATAACAACAACAACAATAATTTTGAATGAATTTTGAATTTGTGTTTCAATGAATGAAACACAAAAATTGTGAGGCCCTTAAATTTTGCACCAGACCTTGTGGCTTCTGATCAAAGATTTATATAGTCTGGTCTGTGCATTAATTATTTTAAAGAATGCCCTACTCTGTTTAGTGGGATTTACTCCCAAGTACAAGAGCATAGGATTGAAACCTTAGATTTAGACTGCCAGTTTTGCAATTTGAGACAATGACATAGCTCCTTGTAGAAAACAGAAAAGTTGTAATCTTATTCTTTTACTTTTTGTAGGAGTCTATGGATCCTTCATCAGTGCATCTTGATAACATGGAACCAGGTAAGAACTGTGCTTTCTGTAATTATATTGAAAGGACCAAATGTGCCCCCCCCCAAAAAATGAATTAGTGCTTCTTATTTGCATAATAATTTCTGGGTTTTATCCAACACTGTGCATGTTCCACTTATACAGCAGGACTTTCTTGGAACAGATTTTGAGGGTTCAAGGGAGAGGAAGTTCCATCGTGCAGGCAAAAGTATGCTGCATGAGCAGAATGGCGGTGTTGAATACAATCTTCTATTTTTTAAATCTACTGTGAGCAAGAAGCAAAAATGTATATTCTTCACTGACTTCAAATGAATCATTTATTTGTGATCTCTATATAAAACCATCTTTAGAAGTGTGTTCTATTAACTGCAGGGAACGGGCACAGCCATGCCTACCCATTTAATTTCATGTAATTTACTGTGTGGTTCCCTGTGGATGTACAGAAGATGACTTCATAATATGGCCATGTTTGAGATAACGCAGCAAAATTAATTAATTTGTAGGACATTCTAGCAGACTTTGCCAATTTACCATCTTAGAAGCATAAAAGCAAAGAGGAATTTCCAATCACTTGCAGAAAGGAATTGCATTTGCCTATACTTTTGATATTATCTTTACTTTTTTTTACTTTTAGTGATTCCTTATCATCCTTCAAGTCATGAAAGTTTGGACCATGTTGGTGAAGAAAAGGAGGTATTCTAATTGTTTTATGTCTTGGTTTTTTACTAAGTTATCTGTGCATTTCTGGAATACTAGGAAACTTACCTGTAACTTCCAACACAACATATGCAACTCAGTTAGCCTATTGTTAATAGAATTTTTGATGTCAGGAAAGCTCTCAAAGATATGACAGTATTACCCAAGGCAATTCTATTTAAATGTTTCCATCTACCCATAGGCAACAAGTATTAGAGAAAGTGGTAAAGTATCTTCCAGTCTGGGTCTCCAAGATTTTGATCTACTTCGAGTTATAGGGAGAGGAAGTTATGCGAAAGTACTTCTGGTTCGGTTAAAGAAGACTGAGCGCATTTATGCAATGAAAGTTGTGAAAAAGGAACTAGTAAATGATGATGAGGTGAGTAGTATTTCTGTTACATGAACTGTTCTTTAAATTCTGTTTTATATGAATGGTGGCATATTAGTTGTCAGATACCTCCCCTGTAATTTGTGATCAAGTTTGGTTGTATTCAGAGTGGCACTTCTGAGTTTGGTTCTTAACAAGTTAATCAGGTTTTCCACTAATTAAAACTCTGTCAGCAATTTAAAAGATATGGAAATGTTGGACCAAATCTCCTTTCAGGAAGAGCCCATCCTGTTTATGTATAAAGACAATCTTGGGTTCTCAGGGTTAGTCTCTCTGCATTGTGACATGATAGTTTTTTAAAACTATTTCTCAGACTTTTAATACACATCTGTATTGGCAAACCTCAAATAACTATTTGTGCTTAAAGACATTGATGGTATAAATGCATTTAAAGGAAGCTATCACCATAAGACCATGGGGAGTTTAAGCCTGTTTTGAAATTGCATTGTTGTATAATTTTGGAAACAAAATTCAATTGCATCCTACGAATTGTTGAATATGGTAGCAGAATATTTGACTTCAGAAATAGGTATGACTTTTTTCAGGATAATTAGGAATCTTATTATCATTGTCTGCCTACAAGAGCCAGGAAATCATATTTCTGCTTATCTGTTGCAAGTTAATTAATATTAGCCGAAAGTATTACAAAAGCAACTGTTCTGTGTATTTTTATAATAGGATATTGATTGGGTTCAGACAGAGAAACATGTCTTTGAGCAGGCTTCAAATCATCCTTTTCTTGTTGGCCTTCACTCTTGTTTCCAGACAGAAAGCAGGTAATTGTGTAATACGATTTTTGCAGGTTCTTTCACTTGATCCTTTTTTTAATAAGCCATTATTTTCCCCCAACACTAAGATATAATTAGCAACATACAGCACTAACACTTATGCAGTTTCATCAAAAAAGACTTGAATGACAGGTTCCTTATGATCAGAGAAGATGGCTGTAAGGAAATCTTGAGCTGCAAAAATGTTTTTCAAAAGAGAGTTGTTGAACAATGAAGCCATCCGTAGAATAAAGGATAGTAGAATGAAATGTAAAAACAGTATGCAGAAGAGCTGGTTTCTAATTGGGAGTAGGAGAACTATAGTTAATGAAGGTGGAAAGATGGGAACCATGTGTGCAGAGAGATCATAGCCTGTGTTAAAGTTTGAACACAGTACAGATAAGGAGAAAAGCCAGAATGTGCCAAAACAATTGTTTGCTTTTTCATTGAGTGTTCAAAACTTAAGTAAAATGGATTACTATAATAAAGAAATTGCTTAAGCATAGGAAAATACTTTTTGGGAGTGGTGAAGTGAATATAATACTTCAGTTCAGGCATCCCCAAACTCGGCCCTCCAGCTGTTTTGGGACTACAGTTCCCATCATCCCTGACCACTGGTCCTGTTAGCTAGGGATGATGGGAGTTGTAGTCCCAAAACAGCTGGAGGGCCGAGTTTGGGAGTGCCTACTTTAGTTGATCAAATGTCTTGAAAACAAAGCTGCGTACAGGAGACACACATGGTGTGATATATTTATTAAAGAAGTTGGTAGTGCAAGCTTGTAAAATAGGAAAAAAAGGAGGAAGGTGATAAACAAGCCTTGAATCATTTTCTCATAGTGGCCTAGGTGCTGCTGTGTCACATACTTCAATATACATGCCTGTTTACTTACCATGGTAGAACACTAGAGAATATATCCTCAGGCAAACCTTTTTGAGGAAGGGTATAAGATGTATGTTGTAAGATTTATAGTGTAAACTGCCCATTGATCTGCAGAGGAAGGGTGCTATAGGGCTGTGTTCGTGTTGAAAATACCTGCAAAGGGAGAATAAATAGGCATGTTTTATTGATGTTTGAGATGGACTAACCAAAGAGGAGAGGGGGAACGCTCTGAAAGCACTTCTCTGAAAGTTTGTGTAGGTGACAAGGTGAACCATAATAATAAAAGTATATAAGAATCAAGCCATTATAGAATTTACTTCTGTGTTCCAGGCTATTTTTTGTTATAGAGTATGTAAATGGAGGGGACCTCATGTTTCATATGCAGCGCCAAAGGAAGTTGCCAGAAGAGCATGCAAGGTATGTGTTCCTGTCATGACTTTTGCACATTGTTATAGATTGAGGGAAAACCCAAAGGTGTCTAATTACATGGAACATCTCCTTTTGCCTCCCAATTTTAATTATTGTTTTGGTCAGCCTAATTATTGAAATGAAAGAGTTGCATTTGGTGGTTCTTATCTTCTCTTTCAGAAATGCTCACAAATGAATCTAATTTCATTTGCAAAGTACCCTAGAACTCTGAAATGGGTGCCACAGTCATTTTATGTGGCAATCGTATTCCACTATGTTTTGCTCAAAGGGGACCTATTGAAATTAATGGAGCTAGCTTAGTCATAATCATTTCAATGGGTTTACTCTGAGTAAAACTTAGTTAAGTACCACCTACTGCCTCCTGTGCTCATTCTTTGCCAGCACAGCTGAGAGAGGTGAATAAAAGTTGTATGTTCTTTACTTGTTTATACCTTCAATTTCTAGATTTACTTTCTCACTCGTCTTAGCTGTTGTTCTTGAATTTCTCAGGCACCACAGTTTGATCTCTTCTGGCAGACATAATTGGCTCCTACTTCAAAAAGCCTTTTAAAACTACCAAGAGGCTGATTTTTAGACATTTAACTTTTTTTTGCCACTCAGCAGAAAGAAGACACAAAAAGGCTAGTTGTGTTCATATGCATCAGTGCTTGAAATTACTGGGGTTCAACTGAAGGGTGGAAGGGTCAGGTCACCACTAATTATACTTAATATATTCCAGCTTTCTCAAAAACCTAAAACTCGAATGCCTAATGATGAAAGGTAGAAATAGCTCCTCCACAGAGGATGTAACACTCTAACTTATAGATTTCAGGAAGGCCTGAGATGACTAATAAGCTTAGAAGGGACACCCAGTTTCATAACGTTTGATATACACTGCTGGTGTTGTTGGATCTAGCTATGGAAGCTTAAGAATAAAATAAGGCACTTCAATTTCATTTTAGGTTTTACTCGGCAGAAATCAGTTTAGCATTAAACTACCTTCATGAACGAGGAATAATTTATAGGGATTTGAAACTCGATAATGTGTTGCTAGATTCTGAGGGGCATATCAAACTGACTGACTATGGCATGTGCAAGGTAAGAGGCAAAATCTCCAAACATCTTGAAGTCTTGATTTTCCTAACATGATTTTCCTCCCTAGAATGTGCTGTAGTTTTTGATTAGGTTGGCTTCATTAAAATAGGTACAATGATGCAATCAAATTACCAAATAACTGGAGAGAAGAGGAATATCAATGGACTGCAGCTGTCATGGTTTCTCTTGACTCATTTTTTCAAGTTGTATAGAAGCAGCAGTAAGTCTATGGTACTAGGTTGGGCTGCCATGTTGTCCTCCCATAAGTACACAAGCTCCAGTTATTGCTGTTTTCCTCTATCCCCTGCAGCCCCAAACATGACTTCCCCCACACTGTTCAGGGGTGGTCTCATAGGCCTCCAATGCAGATTTTCAGGGGGATTTGAGTAGATTGTTAAAAAATGCTGCCACCTCTGGCCACCAGTGGGAGCCTCAAGTAGTTTGGAATTGTGCTAACTAGATTTTCTGCTAATTCAGTAAAATGATTTTCCATGGACTTTAGCTAGCAGCCCAGTTTTTAGAAAGAGTGCTACTTTTATCTTGATCTAGTGCAGTGGTTCTTAAAGGGTGTAGCGCTCCACACTGGTTTGGCAGGAGAGGATGGCAAGTGTGGCAGGAAGATTCAAGAACAATCAAGGAAACGTTTAAACTTTTCAGTGCAGTATAATGAAATACAGGAGTATGCCTCTGGACTCTTTTGGGATATAGAACCAGAAACAACTCTTCAAGAGCATTTGCTATTCTACAGTTCTCCATGACATATTATTGTGAACAGGGATTTTCAATTCTGACAAATATGAAAGATCAGAAGAGAGACTTCTTTGTCTCAAATTAGATCTAATATAAATAAGATTACCCTGCAAAAGCAAGCTTACACCTCTCAATGAGTGTACAAGGCTTGTTTATAATTATATTTTGGGAATGATTCCTGTTCTTATGTAGCTGCATTGTTTTGTACCGTATTTTTCGCTCGATAACACGCACCTGACCATAACACGCACATCGTTTTTAGAGGAGGAAAACAAGGGAAAAAACATTCTGAATGAAACAGTGGATGTATCATTTTTGTGCTTCATGCTGTGGCCACAGACATGTGATCTGATGGTGAATTTGGGGTGACCCAATGCAAAAATCCTGAGAATCCCTGTGGATCCATGCTTTGTAACCACGTTTTTGCACCATTGCAGCCCCAGGCAACAGTGGGTGTGTGATTTGGGGGGGGGCAGGCTGTAGCCATGGACATGCTATGTGCTCTGATGGTGAATTTGGGGTGACCCAATGCAAAGATCCTGAGGATCCATGTTTTGTAACCACGTTTTTGCACCATTGCAGCCCCAGGCAACAGTGGGTGCGTGATTTGGGGGGGGGGCAGGCTGTAGCCATGGACATGCTATGTGATCTGATGGTGAATTTGGGGTGACCCAATGCAAAGATCCTGAGGATCCATGTGGATCCATGCTTTTTAACCACATTTTTGCAACATTGCAGCCCCAGGCAACAGTGCGTGTGTGATTTTTGGGGGGCAGGCTGTAGCCATGGACATGCTATGTGATCTGATGGTGAATTTGGGGTGACCCAATGCAAAGATCCTGAGGATCCATGTGGATCCATGCTTTTTAACCACATTTTAAGTGGGGAAGGAAGGAAAAATACAGAATGGACAAGGAGCACGAGAGGGGTGTGCAGAGAAGCAGCTGGCTAAGAATGCAGGAGAGGGGTATAACGGGAGGGAGGAAAGGAAGGCAAAAGTTTTCCTCACCTACCCACCCAAGCCAGCCAGCTCTCTCTCTCTCTCTCTCTCTCTCTCTCCCTCCTGCATGTTTTCAGCAGCACCGGAGCACAGAGACGACACTCTGCTTTCCCCTCTGCTTGCCTGGAGGGGAGGGGCTTTCCCTGCTCTTTGTTCCGTTTGAGCAAACACAGCAAGGAAACAGAGGAGGGTGGGCAGTAAGACCCTGAGGCAGAATGCAGGAAAGCAGCCACTTCCTCTTTTCAGGTTTCCCTTCTCCGAGACGCGCGATTTGATTTTTGCCTGATTTTTTTTGCCATTTGGCTCCAGGGACCACACATTCGCTCAATAACACGCACAGACATTTCCCCTTCCTTTTTAGGAGAAAAAATCTGCGTGTTATAGAGGGAAAAATACGGTACTTTCTGGATTTCCCACAATCATATTATAAAGTAGTTGTGATCTATGCTATAGATCAAGCTAGGAGTGTTTCTTTTTGTTTTTCAATGTATTTCTTATCAATTAAAATTTTTATTCTGAAAGTGTGGCGCATGTATGAAAAAGAGCTCGTATGTTTGCTCTTGCCTGTTAAATTAGGTGTTGTGCAGTTAAAACAACTGACTTGCTATTATGATGGGAAGCAGAATAAATATTTGCGTATGGTTTTCATTCCCCTTTGTTTCCGTTTTAAAAGGAAGGATTAAGGCCTGGAGACACAACAAGCACATTCTGTGGCACTCCTAACTACATTGCTCCTGAGATCTTGCGCGGAGAAGATTATGGTAAATATTATATGTATAAATACCAAACCTGGAGAGCAAGAGCACACAAACCAAATGTCCACCACAGTTTCCCCCTGGCACTGAACCCCTCTTGTACTCAAAATGTTTGTGCAGTTAAACCTAGCACTTGATCCGAATGCAAAATAAATTGACAGTGACCAGTTCTGCTTCATCAGTTTGATTTCTTAGAATGTGGGAACCATGTTTGAGCTCCCTCACAGCACTGCTCATCCCTGTGCAGAGGATGTGGGGGGCCAGAGGTCTGGCAAGAAAGCGAGGAAGCAGAAGGAGTACAGTGGGGTTCAGAGAAAAGATAATAAGCAAGAAAAAGGGGGAAAGTGTGAGGTTTTTAAAAAGAAAGATGAAGCAGGCTAGGTTCTTATGGAGCTCGGCTAGACCAGATTGGCCACAGCAAGAGGTAGGCCAGTTTGATCAGTGGGATTGCCCTTCCGCCAGGTGAATTGGTCAGTAGATTAGACCCTGCCTGCCTGAGCCGATGAGAGGTGCCATCCCAAGCTGTGGAGCCCACCTGCAACCACGTGGGGAACTGGCTTACTACCTCTTTGGGAGAACTAGGCCATAGCGATCATAAGGATGTCATTGAAAGCCTGGAATTTCTTATCCACCTAGATTTACCTTGAAATCCTCAATTGTGTAGTCTCACCGCTGCTCTTCTTCCTGCTATATCTATTACTTTCCACCACATCTTTAAAGGCTTTGCCAGATAAACATGCTGATTATACCAAATCCTTTTAAACTAGTGTTCTGCCTTGTTTTAAATCACAGGATTTAGTGTGGACTGGTGGGCTTTAGGTGTCCTGATGTTTGAAATGATGGCAGGCAGATCACCATTTGATATTGTTGGAAGCTCTGATAATCCTGATCAAAATACAGAAGACTATCTTTTCCAAGGTAAGTAATTCAAAAGCACAATTTTTAGCTTGTTCAAGCAGTTGATTCTGTGGATCATGGATGATGCATTTCAATGAGGAGCAAGTATGATTGAAATTAAATGGTGAAATGTACAATGAGGCAAAGTTTATCTCCTGATGAATGCCTGATTCCCAAGTAGATTTGTGCTTTCTGAACAAACATAGTGCAAAATTAGCTAAAGGGCAGCAGGGTATTGGGCTGATTTTCCATTGCCTTTAGAGACCTGAAAGTTTACTTCTGTGGCTAGATCTTAACTTTTAAAATAAAAGAGTGTGCAGTCAAGTTCCTATACCAGAAAAGGAAACCTACATGTCTTTTAAAATTATTCTATGTATTTAAAGCACAAAAGAGGTGAAATTAATATCCCATGGTCCAAAAGAATACTACTATTTAGCATTAAAAACAGCCTTTAATTTAGTTCAACCTCTTATACAGATTGAGTTTTCCGTTGTACCTCAGTTCCAAAACACACCTTTAGAATTTTAAAACAGAAAATTCATGAAATTAAAATGTTAATAATTATTTCTTCTAGTTATTCTAGAGAAGCAAATCCGTATCCCACGATCCCTTTCTGTGAAGGCAGCAAGTGTTCTAAAAAGCTTTCTTAACAAGGTAAGAGCTCGTGCCATATTTGGGTTGAACTTTGGTTCTTAAATATACATGTTACAGGTTTAAAACTGGCAAGAGAAAATTGGTATAAAAATATCAAAATATATATTTGGGAAGAAATGTAATATGAGCACTTTAACAATTTGTGTACTGAAACTCATTTATATTTACAATCTATGCATGTTTACTGGCCCAGTTACAATAGTCTTATTAAGCTTAATTTGACCTTCATGTTACATGTTTTCTTTACCTAGGATCCAAAAGAACGGCTAGGTTGTCATCCTCAAACAGGGTTTGCAGACATTCAGGGACATCCGTTTTTTCGTAATGTTGATTGGGACCTGGTAAGTGGACAGTATAAATATTGCTTTTAAATAGTTCTATGCACAGTGAATATCTGAAATCTTGCCTGGATGAGAGAGCCTCTGCCATTGTCAGTGAAAAGTTGCCAAAAAAACCATTGAGTTTTCCCCATAGATTTTATATTATGATCCAGTAAGCAGATAATTAATCTTTTTGGGGCATGAACAATATCCTTTCAAGTACTCAAAGTGAGCATGAACTACTCAGTGCAGTGGTCATTTTAATACTTCAGGAGCTCAGTTCCCTTTTACCATGCTACTACTCAGCATGTTTTCAGAAGTTTGAGGATTATGTTCAGAGCAAGGGGTTTAAAAGATTTAACAAAACTTATATACTGCTTGATTGTAACAAAATCTCTAGGTGGTTAACGATAAATATTAAAATTTTCATTAAAAAAACAAGTAATTAAAAACAATTTTAAAAAGGAGTAAACTAAAAAGAGATTAAAACATGTCAACCTCTATGTGTCTGGATAGATTTGCCTAAACAAAAATAATTTAAGCAGATGCTGAAAAGAATATAGCAAAGACATCTGTTTAATATTACCTACTACCAAAGTGGAGGTGATGCAACACAAAAATTTCTTAGAAGTACGGGATTATTATTGTGTGTCACTTGTTAACAGTGTCACTTCACCAGATCCAAGCAGTTGAGTGGGCACATATTGGGTAAGGCCATCCTGCAGATAAACTGGTCCCAGGCTTGTTAAGGGCTTTATATACCAGTAACAGTACCTTGAAGGGACACGGGTGGCACTGTGGATTAAACCACAGAGCCTAGGACTTGCTTATCAGATGGTTGGCGGTTCGAATCCCCGCGACTGAGTGAGCTCCCGTTGCTCGGTCCCTGCTCCTGCCAACCTAGCAGTTCGAAAGCACATCAAAGTGCAAGTAGATAAATAGGTACTGCTCTGGCGGGAAGGTAAACGGCATTTCCATGCACTGCTCTGGTTCGCCAGAAGCAGCTTAGTCATGCTGGCCACATGACCCGGAAGCCGTACACCGGCTCCCTCGGCCAGTAAAGCAAGATGAGCACCACAACCCCGGAGTCAGCCATGACTGAACCTAATGGTCAGGGGTCCCTTTACCTTTACCTTTTTAACAGTATCTTGAATCTGATCCTGTAACAAATGAAAATCTCTAAGCAGATGTGTTTATAAGTTGGCAAGGTCTTGCTTCTGTCAGCAACCATGCTGCAGTATTCTGTACTAGCTGCAGTTTTCAGATCAAGAGCAAGGGAAGCTCCAGATAGAGTGCATTGCAGTAATTTTATCTTGAAGTCACCAGTGCCTGAACTACTGTGGTCAAGTTAAGCTGGTCCAGGAATGGTTGTGTCTGTTGTATCAGGCACAGCTGGTAAAAGGGGCTTCTAGGTACTGAGACAGTCTGGGCTTCCAGTGACAGAGCTAGGTATTAGAAGCACCCTGGACTGTGTAGCCTGCTCCTTCATAGGGAATTCAACCCCATCCAGGGGTTGTTTTCTGCCATGGGAACCACTCGCCTGCAGATTTGCCAAACTGGCACCAGTCCAGGTGTTATCCTGATTCCAATGTAATAAATGGAGAATAGAGGTGAGTGTCGACAGTGTACTGGTGGCACCTTGGCCCCAAACTCCTGATAACAGTTCCCTGTGGCTTCATGTAGATATTAAGTAGCATTGGGGGATAAAATACCGTATTTTTTGCTCTATAAGACTCACTTTTTCCCTCCTAAAAAGTAAGGGGAAATGTGTGTGTGTCTTATGGAGCGAATGCAGGCTACGCAGCTATCCCAGAAGCCAGAACAGCAAGAGGGATCGCTGCTTTTGCTGTGCAGTGATCCCTCTTGTTGTTCTGGCTTCTGGGATTCAATTTTTTTTTCTTGTTTTCCTCCTCCAAAAACTAGGTGTGTCTTATGGTCTGGTGCGTCTTATAGAGCGAAAAATACGGTAGTTCCCCGTGGCACCCTGTAGCATAACCACAAGGGGTTATGCTACAGGGTGCATAGCACAAACACAAGGGGGCCAAAAGCGTTCTACCCATTATACTCTGCAATACAGTGCCTCCAAAGCAATAGGATCATTGTATGGAATAAAAGCTTACAAACACTATAACCCATAGTTTGTCCTCCTAAGAGAAATGTGAATTATCCTTAATGCACTCTATGTAATTATCCAACAGCAACACTTAAATGCTATGTGAACTTATTCCTAGATGGAACAAAAGCAAGTAGTTCCTCCCTTTAAACCAAACATATGTGGAGAATTTGGTCTGGACAACTTTGACTCCCAGTTCACGAATGAGCCTGTTCAACTCACCCCTGATGATGAGTAAGTAAATGATTAAGCTACTAAACTGAACGAAATGCCCCCCTGTAATTCTAACAGCTCTTATTGTGGTAGTATTTGCCGTGATGGAACTTCAGAACCTCGTAACAGTTTCCAGAAGTAGAGACAAACAAAGGAGGCTATCCAAATTCTGCCTTGCTTGTAGGTATCCTGGATGATTGGCCATTGCTGGAAGCAGAACACTGAACTGGATAGATGCTGTATCTCCTTTGGCCCCCCACGTCCTGCCACACTGCAGAGAGTGGGAGGGTTCAGTCCTGTTGGGTGCTGTTTCATCAGGGTGTTGCCTGCACAGAACACAATAGTAATAATAATAATTTATTATTTATACCCCGCCCATCTGGCTGGGCTTCCCCAGCCACTCTGGGCGGCTTCCAACCAAATATTAAAATACAGTAATACATCAAACATTAAAAGGTTCCCTGAACAGTGAAGCAGCCAGCAATATTGCACCCTTGGTGGGCAGCTCCTACACTGCTGCTCCATGTGCTTGGCTATTCTGCCAGGCCTAATTGTCCTCCCCTCTTTGTCTTCCCCTCTCATTGCCCCAGTCCACGGATGCTGCTTACCTGGCTGCTTCTATCTCCGTTATATTACAGGAAGCGGCTGCCTGAACCCAACTCTTCTCACTTTGCTCCACCCCACAAACCAGCTCTTGCACCAACTATATCACCAATGGGGCTCTCCCCAGGGAGGCTCGCCTGGCAGCTTCATTTCGTATATTTAGATGCCAAGCAAAAACATTCCTCTTCCCCAGGCCTTTGACTAATTAGTCTACGGCCATTTAAACTGGAAGTTGTGGTGGTCTTGTTCTGTTTGTTTGCATTTTTGTTTAAAAACTAAACTGCCCTGTCATCCTTGGATGATGTTTGGAAAATAATAATACTAATAATAATTAAACAAATATAATATTTTCTACTTGAATTATAGCTTAGTAATAGGAGAAGGGACTAAAAGAATTCCTGTGTGTTCTTTTTGTTCAGTGCATCAGAACCCTGACAAGAGCACATTTCTTTGGGCTCCCTTATTTGTTTTTAGCACCTCAGTTTTAAGTTAAAAGTGGGGGGGACCTCCCCGGGCAGCTTACAGACATGAATGAAAAGACAGTCCCTGCCCTCAGGCTTACAATCTAAAAGACTACAAAAGATGGGACTCAGAAAGAGAAGGGGAAAAAGGAAGCTTCTGCACTGGTTCTTAGTTACAGAGGTCTTGTAGACCAGCTTGAATAGAAAGATTCAGAGGGATAGGGCTAAAAGTTACTACTTTTTCAGCAACCTTTGTCCTTCTGTAGTAGCTTGATGGAATGGTTGCTGGTGGACAGTTGACAGAGTAGCCTGATGAATCTGATGTTTCAGTAGAGCCAGTGCTGAATACAGTCACTCTCTGGGGTTTTTCCTCAGTACAAATTGTATTGTATTGTTTTTTTGAGAATATAAATGCTCTTTTTATTTTCAGTGATATTGTGAAGAAGATTGACCAGTCTGAATTTGAAGGCTTTGAATATATCAATCCCCTTCTGATGTCTGCTGAGGAATGTGTCTGAGCTCCCACTTCTGAACTGTGCCATTTGTCGCTGACACATTTTTCTGCATGGATGAACAGTTTGCAGTTGGGATGCAATTAATAAAATGCATTTACCTTTGTCATTTGCTATCAAATAAGAACTTTTCATTAACCTGCTATATAAGCTGGATGCTTTTTATTTGACTATAAGGAAATCTAAAACACTAAAACAGATTTTGCCAAAGTTGAACTTGAATCATCAAGGCAACCATTTTCCTACAGGCTGCCTAATGTGAAATAGAGGATGTTGCCACCTATTCCACTTGAAATGTAATGCAGCTCTGGGTTCAAAGTGGTCTAATTAAAGAGCACCTGCTTGCATTAAGTGAAATTAACACATCAAGTCCAGCTGTCTTCAGTTTTACATGTGTATGTTGCCAACCCAGAGTAAAACGAGTATGCTCCCTAATTCATTTGAAGAACCCTTGATAAACCTGAGTTCTCAGACCTGGCTAAGAAGCTTACTCGCATTGGTGATGGTAATGTGTTAGACTGAAAACAAATGAAGAGCAGCAGGAGAATTTACATGTACTGCCACAACCCGCTTCCATTCCGTGTATATTCCACATTCAGTGTGAACTGGAAGTAAAGTTTCATCTTTTATGTTACAATTTTAGCATTGCAATCCTGGGTGCACTTGAGTAGGCGCCATTGGATTTGGTGGGATTTACTCCTGAGCAAACATGCATAGGATTGTGGTGTAATATTTGCAGTCTCCAGGATACAGTGGTACCTCGGTTTACGAACTCAATCCATTCTGGAAGTCGGTTCTTAAACTGAAACTGTTCTTAAACCAAGGCATGCTTTCCCTAATGAGGCCTCCTGCCGCCGGTGTCCTTCCACCGTTCGGATTTTGTTCTTATGCCGAGGTAAAGTTCTCAAACCAGGACACTATTTGCGGAGTTTGTAAACTGAATCATTAGTAAACCAAGGTACCACTGTAATGCCTTGCTATTTTTTTTAGACTTGGAAGTGGCACAGCATTTACTATAGGCTTGACAGAGTCATGGAGAATAGTTGCTTTCTTGACAGCGGAGACCATGGCTGTCTCTAAATAGGACTTTTCTTTCAAGCACCATGCAGTAGATTTAACTCCAAAATTACTTGTCATTCATTTAATCAAAGTTCTTTGGTATACATCCTTGCTATGTAAATGAGTGCCTTCTTAAGTCTGTCCTTTTCAAAAGGGCTAATAAAATGTATGGTATCAGTTTGAATTAAAATGAACCAGTAGAGGTTTTTTAAAAAAGAAAAAATAAGTATTTAGCAGAAATAGGCAGCTAATGTTAACAAATACAACCTCATGCAGCCAGCTTTATAATTTTGTAGCTTCTGTTAAGGTAGACCAGAATTTATTTTCACTATGGATTTAAAAGGCTAATAGGCTCATACAGCAGCTGTACAGTTTGAAAAACCATTACACTATACCACTACAAAAGGATCCCTCTATTAATGTGATTAGGGAAGTGTGGCTCCTTTCATGGTCCTATACTTACTGCTCTAAGATGTATGCAAAAGTCTAAATAAAAATTCAAACCAGCTAGGTCAGTGAAGATGGGCGTTCTAAAGGTCTGTATATAATTAATATAATGAAGTACCGAGAAAAAGTTGCATGCTTTATCTTAAAAGTCGAGGAACTGCTGGCTGGAGATGTCACTTGTGTATTTTGCTTGATTTTTAAATGCTTGTAAAGAGAAGGGATTTTCAAATTGTTTTAGATAATGTAGAAATGTGGACTTAACTTAATAGTTGTCCAGAACCAAGCACATTCTAGTTAGCCTTCTGTGAGTTATTTTTCTCTGCCATTGTGAACTTAATCTATGGTACATTTGTGCATTAAGGCAAAAATTGCCTCTTTGACTAGTATGCATTATCTTCATTGTGCTTTTCAAACACTGGCATGTTGAAGAGGAGGAATTCAACCACTTTGGTACTTTCCCTCGTTAAGCTCATGTCAGTTACAGGGTACATCTAAAAACATTTAATTGTGCTATGTTTTAGATCTGATGAGTAGTCTTTCAGTTTTACATTATTGAAGGGGGAACGAGACCTCTATAACTTAATAGAGCTAACTTACAACTTGGCTTGTGCCATCTTATTTCGTCCTTCCTTAATGTATCTGAAATTAGGCCACTAACAGCGGTTTCACTTCATAAGCTGCATGGTACAGGATGACATATATAAGAGGTACATTTTCTGACTCACAAACTGTAGGTGAGTGAAATTCTCACATCTAAGACTTTTCTTCAAAGCACAAAAGGAGTAAAATTGCAGATGTTACAATGTGCTTCCCACCCCCTTGTATATGTGTGTCTTACTTATTTCATCTTATAGTGTCAATTTTTCACAAAGAACTGAGGGATGTTAAAAGCAAATATCAAGTTTTGTTTTGTTTTGTTTCTCATGTTTCCAAACAAGTGCCATGGTATTTAGTTGTTGTTGTTTTTTTAAAAAATATATATTAAATGTGTAGAGGCTGTCTTAAAATATTGAACAGGGGATTCAGACATGGACAGCTAATGCAGCATGCTTTTCTGAAGGTAGCCTTTTAGTGTAAACATTGAACTAAATGGGTGCTTCCATCTTGTACTATGTACTTCCTTCATTTTGCAGATATTGTACTGTACTGTGTAATCTCTTGTATTTCTGCACACTTTTTTACTTTCCATTTTAAGTTTCAAAATTAAAAAAACCACCAGGGCTTTTTCTTTAAATCCTGTGTTGCACTCATTGTACACTTTCCTTGAGTATTCTTCTAATTTAGCAATTTTATTTACTTCTCTTTATTACCACTGGAGAACTCTTGAACATTAGACAGTAAACACATAATTAGTTTTCACAGACGATTAACTCCTCAAATCTTAATTCATCATGGGAGTCTATGAACTGGCATCTCTTCTGCAGGGAAGGGTACAATTTAGGTTGTAGTAATACCAATTAGCAGTTAAGAGAAATGTGCATTATAAGACGTACTTCCATTGTACTTTTTGTTTACAGCCCTATTGAAAATGCTGGGTTGCAGACTAGGGGCAGGTCCATACTATACATTTAAAGGTAAAGGGACCCCTGACCGTTAAGTCCAGTCATGGACGACTCTGGGGTTGCGGCGCTCATCTCGCTTTACTGGCCAAGGGAGCCGACGTTTGTTCGCAGACAGCTTCTGGGTCATGTGGCCAGCATGTCTAAGCTGCTTCTGGCGAACCAGAGCAGCGCACGGAAACACTGTTTACCTTCCCGCCGGAGCGGTACCTATTTATCTAGTTGCACTTTGACGTGCTTTCACACTGCTAGGTTGGCAGGAGCAGGGACTGAGCAATGGGAGCTCACCCCGTCATGGGGATTTGAACCGCCGACCTTCTGATCAGCAAGCCCTAGGCTCTGTGGTTTAGGCCACAGCGCCACCCATGTCCCATACTATACATTTAAAGCATAGTTTAAATATGCTGGTAATAGTAGTGCTCTGGCAGGGAAACTATAGTTCCCTAGATTCTTTAGGGGAGGTCACATCCTTTAAATGTGTGTAGGATGTGCTTTAAAAGTATGGTGTAGAGCTGCCATGGCTCCCGGCCCCCTTCACACATTACTCAGGGCAATCTTGTGTTGTGTTTAAGGAGCGCTTCCCACTTGACAGTGAAACACTGAATCTCAGGAATGAAGGAAGGTCATATTCAGACATGTATCAAATCCAGGTGCAGCACCTACATACTTCTTTGTGCCAGAGAAAGGCATGTCCTCCTTTGCTCTCAACAGAGATGTGTTTTCACTGTTTGAAAAAAAGAGAATAACATCCAAATGCCTGTTTTAACTTCAGAATTACAGCCAAACAAGTCCATATGTCAAAACAAAAAAAATTTTTTTCTTCCAGTAGCACCTTAAAGACCAACTAAGTTAGTTCTTGGTATGAGCTTTCGTGTGCATGCACACTTCTTCAGATACACTGAAACAGAAGTTGCCAGATCCTTCTATATAGTGAGAAGGTGGGGAGGGGTATTACTCAGAAGGGTGGTGGGAATGGGTAATTGGCAGATAGCTGTGATGAGCCTGTTAACGACTCTTAACGACTGCAATAGGTCTTGCAGGAAAAAGCAAGGGGTGAGAAGGTGAAAAATGGCTTTGTCATGTATAATGAGATAAGAATCCAATGTCTTTGTTCAGACCAGGTCTCTCCATGGTATTAAGTTTGGTTAATACCACGAAACACGAAAGCTCATACCACGAAACACGAAAGCTCATACCAAGAACCAAGAACTAACTTAGTTGGTCTTTAAGGTGCTACTGGAAGAAAATTTTTTTGTTTTGTTTTGACTATGGCAGACCAACACGGCTACCTATCTGTAACTAAGTCCATATGTGCCTGTTTTCACCAAGCCTACCCTTTGTTGCTAAGATTTTATCTATTGGCTGTCTCTCCTTTTACCTGCAAAATCAAGCATAATAGTGACCTTGTGTGATGGACAGATTTAAGGAGTCTGTTGCCTAATGGAGCAGACATTGTGGGACATACTTGTGCCCTGGCTTATCCAAAGAGCTAGTAGGCAACCTTGTCATGTTACTCCTCAAGACTCCTGTCTTTGGTTGGAACTACCTATTATGGTGCATCTTAATACTGCATCACTCTTTCTGGATACTGCTTTCCTGCCTACCTGAGTAGCAAAACCTCCGCTTCCACCTAGGTGAAAGGTACTGAGATGAAGTTCGTGCGAGAGTTCCTATGTTTCAGTTCATTACGTTAATTGGTATTTTGGAAGTTATCAAATCTCATGTTGTGGGGTGGGAGATGTCGATCAACACAGTATCCTCACCCAAATCTGGAATATATCTTAGACATACGGAGCCTAGTTGTGATTGCGCAGTGGGGAGATACTCTGGACATGGCGTAGAGGTCCTTCACATTTCCAGGGCTGAGCCATGGTATTGAAAGTAGGGTCTTCTAATGCTAAATTCTGTTGGGTTCTGGATCAGATTTTGCTCTTTATTTGTCTATGTGGCTGAAATTCAATTTTAGGAAATGATATTTGTAATTTTCAGTGGATTCGTGAAGTAGGAGGAGGCAGAACCTGGAAAGTATTCTAGTTTTTTTTACTTCCTTTGACTTCTTTTAAAATGTGTTATGACTTTTTAAAATTAAGGAATGATTTAATTTCTAAATGAGAGGTGATTGGATCTATTTATCAAGTAGTAAGGCTCATTCCATCTCACATGAAATCCATTCTCCCTATCTATGAATATACAGTATAGAGAATAGTTTCTTAGTTGGAAGACAATGGGTGTTTGCACATATTTAAATGAGTTATTTCCTTTTTAGTGCTGTAAAAGTCATGAGCAGGAGGGTGACTTAAAAATTCCCAACCCACCAACTTGAGACAGTCGCTGCCATTACTGCAAGAGACTGTTATTCTTGGGAATTACTAATATTCTGTGTGGTTGTTATAACCATATGCCTCCCTGCTGCCCCTAGACAAGTGATGCTGTTTCTTGGTAACCATGCTGCTAATTATATATCAAATGCAGACTTATCTCCCTTTACTGTATCTGTAAACTAACATTTTATATCAAACTTAAGGCGTCTTGCACTGGAAATATAGGGAAAAAAACTTCGTTATCAAATGGATACTCCAGGATCTAAGTTTGCAGTACAATCAGAATAATATTTAGCCTGTCAGCAGTTGTGTTTTACAACTAGGCTTCTAGAATCTCTTAAATGCACTATCAATGGACACAAGAATCTCTGTAAGATTTTGAGATCATTATTGTGCCAATATATTTAGGTAGTATTATCACTTCCTCGGCCCAGTATACCTGAAGGAGCGTCTCCACCCCCATTGTTCAGCCTGGACACTGAGGTCCAGCTCCGAGGGCCTTCTGGTGGTTCCTTCACTGCAAGAAGTGAGGTTACAGGGAACCAGGCTGAGGGCCTTCTTGGTAGTGGCACCCAGCCTGTGGAATGCCCTCCCATCAGATGTCAAGGAAATAAACAACTATCTGACTTTTAGAAGACATCTGAAGGCAGCCCTGTTTAGGGAACTTTTTAATGTTTGAAGTTTTTAATGTTTGAAGTTTTTGCGGTTCGAATCCCTGCAATGGGGTGATCTGTTGCTCAGTCCCAGCTCCTGCCAATCTAGCAGTTTGAAAGCATGTAAAAATGCATGTAGATAAATAGGTACCGCTCCGGCGGGAAGGTAAATGGCGTTTCTGTGCGCTGCTCTGGTTCGCCAGAAGCGGCTTAGTCATGCTGGCCACATGACCTGGAAGCTATACGCCAGCTCCCTCGGCCAATAAAGCGAGATGAGCACTGCAACCCCAGAGTCGGCCACGACTGGACCTAATGGTCAGGGATCCCTTTACCTTTACAAAACACATGCTCTGCGTGCAAAATGTCCTAGGTTCAATCCCTGAAATCTCCAAGTAGAGCTGAGAGTGACTCTTGTTCAAAGCTCCAGTGAGCTGCTGTCAAGAGAAACTACTGAGCTCCATGCCCTGTCCAAGTATAAGGTAGACTCCTACGTCCTTAAGTGTCTATAGCAGAACTTTGTAGAAGGTAACAGTGATGATTTTAGGGATTGTAGGGTAATATAATACATGACCTATTTGAGATAACACAAGATAAATGTTTCAAAATCCACAACAGGAGAATACCAGTGTTAGGATCAGATGGGAACTGTCACAAAATAGGGAGCAACGTTTTGAGTTCTCCAGCATTCTTTGTCAAACTGAATGCTAAGCAAAGCGGGAGGGGGGAATGTAGGTTGATGCTAAAGTCATAAAGTCTGCACTGTTCTCAGGTAAAATGGAGTGAAAGAAGATAGAGCAAGCTTAATTATGCAAATCACCTCCAGGATATGAGGATACCCACCCAAATCTGGGGTTGTTGCCCATGTGTTCTATTATTATTGGGAGTAAACAGCATGTTATGGCTCAACACATACAGACAGGCAGAAGGGAAGGATTCTAAATAGCTGGGTCTGATGTCTTAAAGGAATGGGAAGATGAAAAGGGGAATTCTTTGGGTTTGGTCTCAGGCCACCACACTAACACAGAAAAGCCTAATGTAAGTGATGGGGAGCTAGCGTTTGATTATTATTTTTTATATCTAGGGTTCCTAACCACATGCATCTATACATTTGGACAGTTGGTATCTATTCTGATTCATAGCTTTAGCTCAAGGAATTGTAGTGAATAGGTTTTCCATTTCTCTCCTGGTGTGTTAATTAGATTTTCAGATAATGTAGGAAGCGCATATCCTTTGTAAGTGGTAGATAATGAGAGATGTTCACAAATGGAAATGATGAATTTGAATTAATTCATAAAACAGTGTGACAAAGTGTCGTATACATCTTAGCAGTTTGAGAAACAGGTTTGGTGTGTATGCTAACCAGTTTGACAGGAAGGTTATTTTTAAGTTTTTGTACAACACTAGTCAACACCTCTCTCTTAACATGAAGTAATTTGGAATAGCAATTTTCACTTGTGCATTAAAAATGCAGATCAGTTGTCTCACTTCTCCTTTCACGTGTGGGTGAGAGAGACACCACCTATCAGAAACTACATTAAAAGATGTGAAAGGTGAGCTATAAAGAGATTTTAAAATTGCCTTGTGGAGTTTTTTCTGTGTGCCACGTAAAAAGCTCTTTAAAGGAACTTGATGTGTTTATTTCATCTTGTATGAGAACTGAAAGCTCTGATCTTTGAAGCTTTGCTGGAGAGCCACCAGGGATAATGAAGGATGTGCATTTAAAAAGCTGTCCCCATCCCTGGTGCTGCTTTCAACACCCTGTGCCCAGCAATTTTAACCCCTGACTACTCCCAGTCTTGTGGTTTAAACTAATCCTGTGGCCATGAGTCTTAAGAACAAGTCCTTTACAATACGGCATGAATTATTTGAAGGTTGCAAGGTGCCTTCTTTTTCAACTTTTAAACACCTGCTGAAAACTTTCCTGTTCCACCAGACCTATGCAGGCAATTAAGAATACATCTTTCTGCAATGGTTAATTGATGCCTGTTTTTACTGTGTGGTTTTATGTGTACAGTATTGTTATAAACCCCTGTCATTCAGCCCAGACACTGAGATCCAACTCTACCTTTCTGGCAGTTCCCTCATTGTGAGAAGTGAGGCTGCAGGGAACTAGGCAGAGAAAATGAACAACTATCTGACTTTTAGAATAAATCTGAAGGCAGCCCTGTTTAGAGAAGTTTTTAATGTTTGATGCTTTTCTGTGCTTAATGTTTTAATTTGCTGGAAACAGCCTAGGGGCTGGGGCAATATTATTATAATTATTAGTCTAAAGTAAATAAATCTAGTAAGAATACACATTTAACACCACATCTTCTTAAGTAAGTAGCTCTAATACTCCAAGTACTTCTGGACAGGTTTCCCTTTCTCTAGACTAGCGACACTTACTTTAGTGTTCAGTTTTAGCAGCTGCTCTTTTTTCTCACTCCAAATTATATTTATACTCTTATTAACAATTCCGTTTTTGATCAGTGTTGATCTGGCATTCATGGAGATAAATTATAATCCATGTATTAGGATTAGTGCAAATTAATGGTAACATATGAGCAGAGCCAGCACATCCACTAGGCAAGGTGAGGTGACTGCCTCAGATGGCAGGATTCACAGGCAGCAGATCTTGTTGTAGATCTTTCTTCCTTCCTTATGTAGATCTTCCCTGACCCCTTCTTCCCTGGCTGGGAGAGGGTGACACAATTTTGGATTCCTCCTCATGTGCCAAAATGTCTTGGGCCACCCCTACCTATGAATCTGTGTAAATTGCAAAACTTACTGAGTAAAAGTCTGGAAGCTAAGAGACCAAACATTTAATTTTAATTTACATGCTGCTTTTCTGCTCATGAGCCTCCAAAGCAGCATACAATCAAATTAAACACCCATCTTTTCAGTAAAAGAGGCATCTGTTTCAAACCTTAGGGCACTATCAATTTAATAGAATTACTGGCTTCCCTGGTTTCCATTGGCTTTCCAGGCCATAGTGATTTATTAAAATATTAGCTTATTATGTCATTATGGGATCAAAGTTTCAAACTTATTTGGTGCTGACATTGAAAATAATTGGAGAGACCACAAAATCAATAGCCAAAAACCTTCCATCTTCTATTTGTTTCACCAACCAACCTTCCTATTCCAAAGGCAGAACTGCTGAGAAGCTGCATTCCTAAACCCATTTACTTGGGAGTAAACCTCATTGAATGGAACGCGGGTGGCGCTGTGGTCTAAACCACAGAGCCTAGGGCTTGCTGATCAGAAGGTTGGCAGTTCGAATCCCCGCGATGGGGTGAGCTCCCGTTGCTTGGTGCCTGCTCCTGCCAACCTAGCAGTTCGAAAGCACGTCAAAATGCAAGTAGATAAATAGGTACTGTTCCGGTGGGAAGGTAAACAGCATTTCCATGCGCTGCTCTGGTTCTGGTGTTCCATTGTGCCAGAAGCGACTTAGTCATGCTGGCCACATAACCCGGAAAAACTCTCTGCGGACAAACGCCGGCTCCCTTGGCCTGTAAAGCGAGATGTGCGCCGCAACCCCAGAGTCATCTGTGACTGGATTTAATGGTCAGGGGTCCTTTACCTTTTTTTTTAAAAGCCTCATTGTAGGACCAACATCTATTTCTAATAGGCAATTAGGCTTGCACTGTCTATGTTTTATTACATTCCCCATACAACCTCTAGAATAAAAATACTCAATCAGAACTGAAAATACTCAAACTAATTTTTTTACATTTATGCTCCCTCCAACAGAGAAAGCATGGATTTAAAATAATTTTCCAGAAAAGATAAAATCCTCAGGCAAGGAAGAGAACCGGCTTTACCTACAGTGTGAGGCATTCACATACTGAGTGGCTCTGCTCCCTAGCAGTCTTGTTCCCCTGGTTAGGTCACCCAGCAAAGAGCTGGGAGCTTGACTTGCTTTAGCCAAAGAACTTCTAGGCCAGGCGTTTTTTGTTGTTTTACAATCTAAAAATCAGCATGTATTTGGGTTAAAATAAAGGAATATTTTTTAAATGTTTCTTTTTGTTGTCTGTTAGGTGAACACAATAATATTGGAATACAGAGATTCCTAGATAACACTAACTAGATAGGCTGCCCCCAATCCCAATTACTACCTGTGAATGGAATTGAATAAATTGGGTAAGTATGCATTATACTACCACTTACCTATGTAACTGTGCTAGTATAGTAATGGTTAGGTTACTCGGGGGTTAAGGAAGAGCAACAATATTTTAAGGCACAATAAGACTAAGAAGAATTGGAGAATATATACAGTCTTGTTTGTTAATCCAGGGCAGTTTGCTTCCCATTGCACCCTGCTGCCTAACCCTTTGGCTCTTGCAGCAGCTAAAGTTAAACTGTCCAATGTAAATAAATTTGCTTGAATTCATCCTTTTACCTCTCCCTTTGCTTTCCTTTGCCAAAAATTGGATGGGGTAAACTTCTTTAGCAAGGACCTGCCATACATATTGATATGCTGCATTAATTAAAAGCAGCTCAGGGTGGTTTACATTAGAGATGGGAATGTGTCTTCTTAGCAATTTATTGGGCTGCGTGAAACTGTATCTGGATTGTGGCCCATACATTTGATGGCATCTGTTGACAGAAAACAGTGCACGTGCATACATGTGTGTTGCACAATGTGCAAGCTATTACACTGCCATTTATTTTCTCCTTCCTTTTCACCCCAATCTTTGTGGCAAAAGCTTAGTGGAAAAACAGCTGGTGCCCATGAGTCTTCAACTGTGTGTTTACACTTTGGTTGCTGGGCAATATGCTTTTTCAGCTTTAAAAAAGTTGAATTAGTGACAAACTTTCACCCAATTACTGTTTAACCTACTGGCACGTAGAAGCAAAGAAGCAGGCAAAACTGGGCGAAGTGTTTTGACTAGGCAAGCTGAGGACAAACAAACACAGGCAGTTTCACCGTGAGATAAGGGTGGTCGCCCCGGGAGGCAGACAGACAAAGATGTGAGTCACAGCCACAATCCGCTTGGGAAGTCTAGTGCCCTCAAGTTAATTGTTATGCGGGGAATGCCTTTGGCTTTCCTGTCTCAGACGCCAAAATCTCCGGGGTAGCTATCCCCGACAACCGCAGTGGAGACGAGCCGACGGATCAGACAAACCCGAGTAAATATCTAGTAAGAAACAACGTGAAAACCGCAGTTTTCAGCTGACTTCCCCTCACTAGCGTTGTTTTCGAGAAGTCCTAAAGCCCGAATGTGACACAAGACGCGTGCACTCCAGAGGGCGCTGCGGTCCACTCCAGTTGCACGCGTCCTGCTGCGGAAAACCCAACCTGGGCTTTTCGATCCCCGCGTAACGTGTGAACCGACGCTGAGGAGAAATACGGCACAAGGAAGCGGAGGGCAGACAGGAAGACGCGGGCAGCGGAGCCATTCGGTTGTTGTGTGGCCTGGGAAGAGCGAAGGAAGGGAGGGATGGTGGGTGCGAGGGGAAGACGTATTCCTGTGTGTATATTCTGGGGGTGGGTGGCCTGGTGGGAAGAGGCGGACACCGGCGGAGCGGGAACAGCTCTATAAATTCCGCGTTTAGTAGGAGGACGCGGCGGCGGCGGCGGCGCAGACGGGCTGGCTTTCTCCCAGGCAAACAGAGAGGGAAGGGAAAGTATTGCCTCACGCGCTCTTTCCCTCACACACACACGCAGCGCCGGAGCCAGCGCCAGCCAGCAGCTGGCCCAGACAGTGGGCGGGGCTTGGCGGGGCGCGCGCTCCTGGAGGGTTCGTGCCCGCGCGCCGCCGCCGCCGCCTCCGTCTCAGTCACGGTGGTTTTTCCACCATCGCCGCCGCCGCCGCCTCCTCCTTCCTTCCTTCCTCCTCCTCCTCTGTCTCCGCAGTGAGGTCACGGGTGGGCGGCGCGTCAGCGGCTTCTGCTCCTCTGTCGGGGGCAGCCCGGCTGTGAGGTATGGACGGTGAAGCGGGGGAAAGGACGCTCGCTTCCCTCGGAAGAAGGTGAGGCCGGCCGGCCGGCGGGACCCTTGGGGAGGAGAAGCGGGGCAGGGGGAGTTGGGCGTGGGGGGGGGAGACGACGAGGATGTATGTATTGGGGGGGGGGCTCCGTGTTTATACTGAGGCAATGGGGGAGGGGGGAGAGAAAGCGATGGTCCCGGGGAGGAAGGGTGATGGGGGAGGGGAATGGAGTGGGGTTAGCCGAGAGCAGTTGCAGGGTGTGTGTGTAGGGATGTGTGTGTGTGTGTGTGTATTGCAAATGGGGTGCCGGGCGGGGGGGGGGGAGAAAGACTCGCCTCCTGTCCGGATGGGGGATGGGAAATAGGCTTCCTTTTTGGGGATGGGGGTAATTATTACTTAGTGAGTGTTGTGTCGGGGAAGGATCGCCTGCGCGATGGGGATCCGACTAACAACCTCCCTCCGAAGAGGGTGGGGGGGGGGAAAAGGATTTCCTTAAACATTTTATTTATTTAATGCAATAAACTAGACAAATATGCACGAGTGGGGTGGGTGGAGGGAGGTTGTTCTGGAGAGCAACGTCGGCCTGGGAAGGGAAGCTGTGGCGTCGGAGGACAGAGAGGGAAGGGGCGATACGGCTGGGGCGGGGAGGAGGTGAAAATCTGAGGGCGTCTTTGGAGAGACTCTTTGCAGACACTCCGCCCCACACGGCCTAACCTTCCCTCTCTCTCTCTCTCTCCCCCCCCCCCCCGGTCGCCTCTCTGCTAGCTAGACTTAACCTTCCTCGCCGCCTGTCGGGGGAGGAGCGTCTGCAGCAGCAGGTTAAGTCTGATGCCAGAAGGGAAAGGAGTTTAGTTCAGGGCAGGGCAGGGAAATTCCACGAGAAGAAGAAGAGGAGGAGTTGGGGTTGGGGTTCTGGGGCTGGAGGTGTGGAAGGAGATTCCTAGTAGAAGGCGGTGGGGGGAACCGGGGGTGGGGGCGGGTCAGCAGCAGCAGCTTCTACCAGGAATGATTCAGCGCAGGATGTCGGGGGGGGGGGGCTGGGGGGTGGAGGGCAGCTTTTGTCGGGGTTTGCAAGCAAAGGCACACTCGCATTGGCTGTGGGAATGTTAAGTCATTGCTTTAGGATGTTTCATGAGAACAGAAGTGTTTGTGGACAAGGAGTTTCCAGACTATAAGGTACTGAGTGAGTAGCTTTCAAAGATTTCCAGCTGCAGGGAACCTTTTCCACACAGACTGACTTGTCTGCTGAGGAACCCCTTGCTCACCTGCTCTGGAATGCCTGTATATTGCGGAGGATTCTGGGAAATGTTCTAGGGTGTGCACGCTGTTCGTGCAATCTGGTGGGCCTCCCCGTTGCTCAGTGAGTGGATCTTAGAATAGACAGGTCTAGTTTGCAAAGGCAGGGTGGTGGAAAGTACTGAGTGAGCTTTCAAGGAAGCTTGTTTACCATCTTCCCATTGAGGACGCCCTTATACCTTTCTAAGGAATCCTCTGAAGCAGTTTAAAAATGAGTGCCATGGAGGCTAGTAGCCTTTTCTGCAGTGGCTCCCTGTTTGTGGAATGTTCTCTTCAGGGAGGTTCGCCTGGCACCTTTATTATACACCTTTAGGCACCAGATGAAACCGTTCCTCTTCAACCAGGCTTTGAGCTGACTAACATCCTATATCATTTTAAATTTGTTTTTATTATGTATATTGTGTTTTTATCTTGTATTTTTATGCTGTGAACTGCCCTGAGATCTACGGATGAAGGGTGGTATGCAAATTTAAATAATAATACAGGTATTTATATATTTGAGTGTTTCGTCAGGAGGTGGCTTACTGTGGATGGGTGTATAAGAATTACAGTGGTACCTTGGGTTACAGACGCTTCAGGTTACAGACGCTTCAGGTTACAGACTCCACTAACCCAGAAATAGTACCTTGGGTTAAGAATTTTGCTTCAGGATGAGAACAGAAATCTCGTGGCGGTAGTGGGAGGCCCCATTAGTTAAAGTGGTGCCTCAGGTTAAGAACAGTTTCAGGTTAAGAACGGACCTCCAGAACGAATTAAGTTCTTAACCCGAGGTACCACTGTATTGCAAAAAGACGTTGGGAGAAGAAATTCTGTGAGATTTTGCATGTCTTTGGGAGGGTAGACTAAAGGGAATCTTAGGTGGATATTAGTAAGGTTAATGGTTCTTTGTGACATCTTGAATGATTTTTAGGGGAAAGTCTCTGATTATTTTTTTTGTAGGGCTAGGTTTGGATGGAGTGTGGTAATTTGACAAAAAGTTACTCTGGGAAGTGGGAAGCTCTGATTGTCTTTGGGGTAAAATAAATCATGTAATTGTGGTATGTGTGTTGAGGAAGTCTGGAGAAAGACTATTTTGAAAGCGTATACATTTAGCCATGGGAGAAGTGAGCTGATTTACATGGTAGATTTTTGAAACTAGTGATGTTAGTGAGGGACTCCTGTGCTGAATGTGTCCCGTCCCACCCCCTACAAAAAATGCTGAGTATTAACCAAAAACTAGAAGGGAAGGGTATAGGCAGTTCATGCGTTGAAAGGGAAAATACATTATGTTGGAGTTGCTTTGTCTGAAGCAACAGTAGTGTTGTCATTCTTTATTATTGCATGAGAAACCTAAGTTCCAAATGTAAAATGTGTATGGTTGCAGTGCACTTATTTGTGTTTTATATACCAGTTTCAAAAGGCTAAAGGGAACTTTGATTTTTCTAGGACTTCTGTAGATTCTGAATTTACCAAGTATGAGAGAAGTGCTCCTTTTTTCAATTCTACAAATTCCAAGAGTATTTTATTTTACTTAAACATGCAATAATTTGTTTCCAAACAATTATTGTTTTCTCATCACCCCTGTATTTCTAAATAGCCTATATTGTGTAGATTGTGTGATGAAATTGAGAGGAGTTAGCTGGTGATGGGGGTTGGAGACAGCAGAGATAACAAATATGTGAATTGGGAGGGGGTGAGAAATGCATTACAAAGAGAGAGAGAGAGATTTATGGGGAAATGTTGGAGAATTCTGAGATCAGGAAATAGTAATTGGGGCAAGAGGAGAAGGGAACAAAGCTGGTGGGAGAGAAACTAATACTTGCTGTCCCTACCTTGATCCATTCCCCTTCAAAATAGGTTATGGGGTAAATACTGAGTGGAATGTGAGTAAAGCGAACAGAATATGTAGGGGAGGAGAGGAGAAGTCAAGTGGAATGTCTGCTTTGCTTACATTCTGCCTAGCTAACTTCAGGACCTGTATTATATGCAAGACAGGCTGTCATTTCATAATATGTCTAAACAGTTGATACATTAAAATGGAGGGGGTGGATAAGATATCAGGAGTGCACATGTCTGTATTGTTGAATATGCACAGGTGAATAAATGGGGAACAGGTAGATGAAATACAAAGATGTGTGCTGGAAGAAAACATGCCTCCTTCCCCCACAAGTAGGGCTAGGCAGCTTTTGGAAATCCTGAGCTGTTCAAGGCTTTATAGGTCAAAACCAGCACTTTGAATTGGGCCTGGGAGCTAATCGGCAGTCAGGATTGGTTGGTCAGAATGTAATATGCTCAAACCATCTTGCCCCAGTGAGCAACCTGGCCACCAATTCCTGCACTAGTTGGAAGTTTCCGAACTGTCTTCAGAGGCAGCCCTATGTATAACACATCACAGTAATCTAACCTAGTGGTTACCAGAGCATAGACAACAGTGGTTAGATAGAGGTGCAGATAGGAGTGCAGCTGGGCCACTTGCCAAAGCTGATAGAAGGGCTCTACACCACGGAGGCCACCTGAGCCTCAAGTGACAGTAAAGGATCCAGAAGTACCTCAAACTGCATACCTGCTACTTTTGAAGCAATGCAACCCCTCCAAGAGCAGGCAACTGCCCTAGATCTGGATTGAGCTTCAGTTTGTTGGCTGTCATCCAGTCCATTACCAAGGCAAGATCTTGAGAGATCATGGATTTCTTGTGAACAGTTTTGGTTCTAAGGGAAAATACGCATAGCAATCTCTTTTATTTGACTATTCTTGATTAAGTGTCTGAAAGTAGTGCCCAGAATATTTTAACAAGATAAAGCTTCTGTAACTCAAGCTTGCACTCTCACCGATCAAAATATGTTAGTTCAGGAAACACTATTGCTGTGTTAAGTGTGCATATTTAAAATATATCAATTTAATTTGAAGCTGTTTGATTGCTTTGGTACATTTCTGATTATAAAATACCTGTCTGTTTTTCTACCCCTCATTCAGATTTTGTGAAAGGATGAACCCAAGAAATCAATTTTGCTGATGGCTGGGAGCTAATTTTCATTATTCGCAATGGTCGCCTATATACATATAGTTACAACCAACAATCTAGGATCAGCTTCCATTCGAGGGTTTATTGGTGAATTAACACTGAGACTGATGGAACTGGAAAACTTTGTTGGACAGTAAATCCAAAACCTTGTCTATGAATAGTGCAAATAACAAGATTTGATACATAAAGCTCCCCCTCTTATAGAAGTCTAGGTTTGAAAGCAGCACATCTCAGACTGTGAGAACTTCTGTGTTCTGATGGAAGAGTCTGTAGACATTGAAATCTCCTTCAAAGCTTAACTTTGTACTAAATCACAGTTTTCTATTGGATCAAAATCACTGGATCAGTTTCAAGACCAGTGACTTGAAGATTTGAGGAAAACCTTTTTATATGTGCATTGGGTTGTTCATTTTATATTTAGTTAATTAGAGAAAAAGTATTTTTGAATGACATATTTCTAGGCGATTCCTTAACTTCAAAGGCTGTGTTTTTAAATGCAAAGTGTTGAACTTTGCATTTACCTACTTTGGTGTCTTATTTAATTAAAAGCAGCCATACTGGTTGAGCAGCTGAGACAACCAGGAATTGAGATTTGAAAGACCTGCCAGTGATCAAACTTCAGAGTCACCTATCTAAAGTTCAGCTATGGAAGCTGCACAGACAAACTTTCCCCGTGGTTGTCAGTCAAAGCAAAAGGGGACTGCAGCAGCAGAAGAGGACAGCCCTCCAGCAAAAAAAGCAATGACAGAAATGCATGTAAAACAAACTGTGGTAAATAAATTGTCAACAATAAAGAAGGAACATTTGGATGAATGTGAAGAAAACTTTATGGAGGACAGAGAGGAAGATGCCAAACCAAACACTGCTGCAGCATCTGAGCCCTTGAACTTAAATCCAGGGCTGAAACATACACTGGCACAATTCCACTTAAGTAGCCAGAGTTCGCTGGGAGGACCAGCAGCATTTTCTGCTCGCCATTCTCAAGAAAGCACGTCTTCTGTCTTTGTACCTCTCCCATCGCCCCAGATCCTTCCTGGTCCACTGCTTGTTCCTTCCGACAGCTCTACGGAGCTGACACAGACTTTATTGGAAGGGGAGTCTATATCTTGTTTCAGCGTTGGAGGGGAACAGAGACTTTGCCTGCCTCAAGTCTTGAATTCTGTGCTCCGTGACTTTTCTTTACAGCAAATTAACACAGTGTGCGATGAACTTTACATCTATTGCTCTAGGTGCACTTCAGACCAGCTTCACATCTTAAAGGTTTTGGGAATCCTTCCATTTAATGCCCCGTCTTGTGGGCTGATCACACTGACTGATGCTCAGAGACTATGCAATGCATTGCTGCGCCCTCGCACTTTCCCTCAAAATGGCAGCCTGCTTCACGCGAAGAATTCACTGGCCCAGCTAAAAGAGACAGGCGGTGCCTTTGAAGTAGAGCATGAATGCTTGGGAAAGTGTCAGGGTTTATTTGCTCCACAGTTTTATCTGCAGCCAGATTCGCCATGTATCCAGTGTTTAGAGTGCTATTCAATGTTTTCTCCCCAAACATTTGTGATGCATTCTCATCGAGCTCCTGACAAGAGGACCTGCCACTGGGGCTTTGAATCAGCTAAATGGCATTGCTATCTTCATATTAACAAAAAATATTTAGGCAAGCCAGAAGAGAGAAATATGAAGCGTCTCTTGGAAGAAATGAAAGAAAAATTCAGTATGAAAAATCAGAAAATAATCCAGGCTAAAGTAAGTTTATTTATAGTTGTAAAATATTTGCGTTTAATTAACATTTAAAATTGCATTAAAAGTATTCTAAATATGTGTTTCCTAAATGTAAATTGGACCCTTTAAATTTTTGAATAACTTAAGTTGTTATCAGGAAGTGTTATCATGGCAAATACAATCAAAATAACACTTCAGTGTTTTAAAACCCAGGGATATTAGATAAGCTAACAAGTTTGGAATTTTACTTCTTGCTTCCTAACTGACTTAAGTGCATGGAACATCAATTAACATTGATGTACAGACTTGCATGTTTGATTTTACTTCACACACACACGCATGCATGCTTGTTATAAATAGCTTGGCACCAGGCAATGATAAATGTAACCATGGAGCACTGTCCATTCTACAAAATATGAGTTATTGTCTTTTTCATTAGGTGTTATATGTTGTAAACTGTTCCACAGTTAAATATGGCTAAAGAAAATAGTTAGAAGTCATCGTGCTTTATTTTAAAAGAGCACCAAAAGAATACAGATAACGAGACCCACAGATATCTTTTATGCTGGAGCATAGTGTTTAAATATCTATAATTATCTTTTCCATTATAGATTATTATTGTGTCTACTTTTAAAATCCCAGAAGCACCTTGTATTTTCTGCCTTCTAAATAGAAAAATGTTGTTTGTTTCAATTCAGAGATGTGAACACCTGGATAAATTTTATATATAAGTAGCCTTTAGAAGTTTTTTCATTGTCTGTACTATATACTGTGTCTTTCATAACACATCAAAGAAACTACAAATGCACATACAAAGCTGCCTTGTATCATCTGCCTTGCCTGACAGAGGTTCCCCAATGTTTCAGCCTTTTCCTAGCATGTGTTGCTTGATTTCATCTGCGCTGGCTTGGAAATAGTATGAATTGAACTTGAGACCTTCTGCATGCAAATTGTGAGCTCTGTCACTGAACTATGGTCCCGCTCCAAAAACTCAGCAAAGCTTATTTGGATGGGTGGAGGTTGTCAGAAACTGAGAGCAAGCAAGAAGCACCAAGAGATTCTTTTTAAGCCAGCGTAGATGAGAGGTTGGGAAATATGGGCTGGCAGTGGCTCTCCAGGGTTCAGGCAAGGGTCTCTGACAGCCCTACCTGGAGATATGGGGGATTGAACTTGGGACCCTCTGCATGCAAAGCAGATGCTCTACCACTGAGCGATGGCCTGTATTGAGAGTGACTCAGGATCAGTCCCTGGAATCTCCAGTTAATAGTCTTGGGTAGCAAGATAGGGAAAAACCCTGCAGAGATGTTGCCAGACAGAGCAGATGGTAATGGGCTAAAAGAGTCAGTAGTTTAATTTGGTTATAAGGCATCTTCATATGTTTACGTGGCCCCATCTGATGAAGGCAGCAAGCCTCATCCACAAAGTGCGATGCAGTCATTTCAAAATGCAGTTTGGGCATATCTGTAGCCATTTCAGCCTCATACTTACATGCCTAAGAATTCTCAAGAGGAGGCATTAAGATGGGTGGAATCGTTGCATGTATCTTTATAAGGGTAGTGGCAAGCTGTAACTCAATTCCTTCATGGAGAGCAATTGCTATACTGGTGGTTGCACATACCTACATTGAACTTTCCATATCTGTAAATTTCAAATGTCCATGATATGTACCAAAAAACCCCACACACTTTCCCCCCTGTTATGCTTGATGGGAAAGCAGGAGGTGGGAACTCAGAATTCATAACGAGTGAAAGCTTAACTGGCAACAAATCAAACAGCACTAACTTACTCCATCAAAAAGACCAGGTCTTCTAGAAGCGAAACTTAGAAGAGGGGAAAAAGCTAATCACTACCCTTTCCATTTATTGCTTTTCCAATAGTCATCGTAAATAGATAAAAGTTGTAGGATTTTGGTGGATCAACTTCTGTTCATGGACGAGTATATAAATCAGTCCATTTAATCATAGGCAAGCTTCTTCATTTTTCTTATGCTGTCTGCTTGTTGGGAGAAGTGGAGGATAAGTAAAATAAAGTAGCGAGAAGTACAGTTCATGTGAGGTTTTGCCTAGAGGCGTCGTCTCAGCCATGAATTGTCCATTGACTGGCAATAATACAGCTCTAAATGAATGTTGGACCACAGATGGGTGATTGGGAGCGTACTTGTTCTAGGTACACAGGCCAGGAAGATACTGAACTTGTTATGGCAACAGAAACTATAAATTTCCCAGCTTAATCAGGTTTATATGATCATTAAAGATGTAGCAAGTGTGTTGCTATTCATTAAATGACAACACAGCTTAAGGTATGGTAACTCATTAGACAATATTTTGGCTTACCTTAAAAGAAGATGATTGATACATTGTGTTCCAGGGCTTATAAACAACCTCATTATCGTTTTGTTGCATTCTTGCAATATGGCTAATGAAGGGCTATGTATTACCAAAATATTGTGCTGCATTTACATATTGCTGTATAAATACAGATGACCTTTCCATGAGCCTTCACAATATGAGTTTTAATGAGTGATTTGTGCGAGAGGGAGAATTTAAATAAAGACACAACGACTGCTATGAAGACTATGGTTTTGTTGATGTGCCAATGTGAGACTCCTCATACATAATAGGCCAGGGCTGTCTCGTGGATAGAATATTAAATTACAGTTTCAGGGAATTACCGTATTTTTTGCTCTATAAGACTCACTTTTCCCCTCTTAAAAAGTAAGGGGAAATGTGTGTGCGTCTTATGGAGCGAATGCAGGCTGCGCAGCTATCCCAGGAGCCAAAACAGCAAGAGGGATCGCTGTGCAGCGATCCCTCTTGCTGTTCTGGCTTCTGGGATTCAGAATAATTTTTTTCTTGTTTTCCTCCTCCAAAAACTAGGTGCGTCTTGTGGTCTGGTGCGTCTTATAGAGCGAAAAATACGGTATATTCTCATCTCATGTGTGGTATAGTGCTTGTTTGGTAATGGGTGGTTACCGAAAATATGGAAGAAGCATAGAGCTAAGGACCGCTCTATCAGTATTCTACATTCAACACCATTCCTTAAAATAACACGCATGTTCACCTACCTACCTACCTACCTTTCTCCCTTCCTGCTAGAGGCCGGGTGTTAGCATGTTTGTAGTTGAGCAACTATTCATTTGCATGAAGAAACAGAAGGGACCGCACTGATCTTAATGTGTATTGAACATATTTCTGAACATCATTCCAAATCCCCTTTCTTTCAATAGTGGGAGGAAAGAAATATATAAAGAAAGCTGGTTACATCTGAGTTGTGGTGATTCCCCCTCTTTATTTCTAGAGGAACTATTGCTGTTGGGTTTGGGCAAGTTATCTGTAAAATGCAAGGCAATTAACATTATCCCAGGAGTAATTGCGCATCTGGGTAAGAATGATACAACTATATCCTCTCCTTTAGCTTAACAGAATGTAAAATGCTACTTAAAGCTTTTATAAGGAGAATTTATATGCGTGAGAATAGGAACATCCTTATCCAGCATTAGCAGAAATTCTAGAAACACTCTGCTGCTTCAGCAGTGCTTCTAACACGTCTGAGATGTGAAAAGCAAAGTAGCAAAAGAATAGTTAAGATGCAGTGATTCTGGGGATCTTCACATTTTGATGAGAAAAAAGGGGGTGGAGGAGGGGTAGAGGAATGCCCTTCTGCTGATATGAACTACACCTAACTGGCTTTGGCTGACACCCACCCCCAAGACTCTAAATATATTGTAAGTGCTGAAAATGCAAGAATCAGAGAAGCAGTGCTGCATAAGAATTACTCAGGAGGGTAGGGGGAAATTCAAGACTTGCCCTTATTTAAAAAAAACGTTACTGTTGAAGCTTTTAGTCCAATCCTTTTAAAAACATAATGGCGTGGTAAATTTTTATTTGACTCTCATAATATGTTTGCATGTGTCAGAACAGGTTTTTAAGTAATTATGATTTGGGGAAGGTTGAAAAGCGAATTAAGGACAGTATCCGAAGCCATAGTGCAAGGTGTTGTTGCCTTCAAGTGCAGAGTTGTTAAAAGGATTGGCATTATCTATGGAGCTGAGATGTTCCATCATTTTTTAGTAACCTCATGACGAATAGCGTGTCCTCCTTGTGACACAATTTGGGAGAAACAAATGTTTTTGAAGGCAAGTTCTTATGATTAGGAACTCCAGCTGTTTTTAGTTCCTCTGGTGCACATATACATCTCCATGTGTCTTGTGAAAATAGTGTTTCGTCTCCTCCGCATAAAGCATATTAAATGACTCATTATGGTTTAGCACATACATGAAATGTGCAAAGGGGAAGAAAAAGATCTGCCTACAGATGTAAGCACTTTGATACGCTGAAACAGATTTGCCCCGGGGAGGATCCCTGTCTTGAAGTTTCACCATCTGTGATCTAAACACAAACATGCTAGAACTCTGCTTCTGTTCTCTGCTTCTCAGTTTCACTATGAATGCTCTCTGCAAAGTTGGTTCTTGGAACAAATTTGCTTTTTAATTTCACAGTATAACTGAGTGGTGAGTAATGAGTAGCCAAAGCGCACGCTGGCTCTCAGGTATTCTCAGAAGCGTTTTTTTTAAAGAACTCAGACTTATGCTTTGTTAGCTGGGATAGAACAATGAGAAGGCAAGGTCATAGGCTAATGGTAAAACTGAATTAATTCTGTATCTCTGAAATTCTCACTCTTAGCAATTTGCAGTTATCACACAAGTTGAGATGCTATTTCACATGCAGTAGTACTTTCCATTTAGGCTTTTCGTCCCATTTGAAGTGGCCCAATTTATCCCAATACAACACTTTTCCTACAGAAGAAACATTGTTTGATGTATACGTGTGAAACACATTTTGAAGTGGCAAAGCCATGTGGCTTTTGCAGACAAGGTTTGCTTCTAGACTTCTGCCAGCTCCTCCTCGTTACTTTTTTCTATAAAAATCTACCTGACTAATTTGCTTCCTGATTAAAAGAAAGAGGCTGAAGCCAGTAACTAGGCTTCCTGATCTGAGATTTTTCAGTTATTATTCTACGGGTGCTCCTTCACCGGGGGAAGAACAACATTGTTTGTTCATTCTCCGCAGTCATGTCCTATACTTGCTGAACCTTCAGAAATGAAAGTTGAAATTCTCAAGGTTCTTTTAAGCTGTCATATTTGAAATAAGTATTTTATCTGGCCATGGAAACCCTAGCTCCTTTCCCATCTTTATCCATTATGAAGGTTTCATACTGATATACATTGCTATGACGATGGTATTAAGAACCTTGAATTAAAATCCCACATGCTGCCATTGACGCAATATATGAATATTTCTGAAGCATGTACTTTGATCAAAAGAAGCACAGGATCACTTTTGGTCACTCATGGGAGGCTTTCAAGCCCATTCCATGCCAGTATGGGAGCATTGTCCAGAGCAGGGTCCTATGTGTGGCATAGTATATTTATTCTAGTAAAAAAGCTGGAAGATGACCAGTTTTCAAGAAAGCTGCTAATTCTTTCATCTGTAATTGGAATGGGGGAAACTGAGGTAATCTTGCTTTTCTACTGTTGCTTCTGTTTTGTTGCCTTGTAATTTCTCCTGCCTAATTTGATGACATTGGAGAAATAATTGTAAAGCAGTTCCTCCAGATCATAACTCTCACAACTGGAATGTTGTATCATAAAACATAAATGCTGATTTTTTCCCCCCTCCTCAGGCAGATTCTCAGTATAACCTAGAATTTCAACAATGGTATCCAGTTGTAAAGCAGGAAGCAGATTCCGTTAATCAGCCGCACTCATTCATGCATCCCAGGTAAGCTTCCTTTTGTCAATAATATAAGCAGTGAATGCACAACTTGAAGTTTAGAGGTGTAGTCCATATTTTGCACAAGGATAAGTGAACGTTCTAGAGTTTGGTCACATATGTAACATCTGTCTTAAGAAATTATTTCTTAAGAAATAATTATAGGCCTCCTGAGCCAGGGATGTGGAGGCTGTGATTCCCCATATATTGCTGGATTCTATCTCCCTTCAGAATCTTAAGTATTGTGGTCTCAGCCAGGAATTACAGAATTTGCAATCCAAAAGCATATGGAGGGCCAGATAAACCCCATTTCTGCTCTAGACCAATCTAGAGCTGAACTTTGATATTATGGGCCACTTCTTCCACAGCAATTTCTACTCTTTTTCTCTCCTTTTGGTACACTCACTTCAGTTACTGTTATTACAACTCTTGATTTCTTTGTAAAACTGAGCTTTTGTGCAAGAGTGATATTTATCTGACTTGTATAAGTTTTGTGCAAGTTTCATAGAGGTCTTGTGCAAAAGCACCTTATTAACAAACATATATCAATAGAGCCCAGTGTATGTACTGCAGACTCCAAGGTAATCTGTTGCATGTACTCTGTGGCATTCCTGAGAGAACAGTTCCTTCGCACCAGGTTGCTGACATTTATTTGTCACTTCAGCATGGGCAATTGATGGAAATGATCAAACTCAATTGTGAAATTTCCAGTCACCAGAAACAAAACAGCTAGCTTGTGTGATCAGGTAAGGAGCAAATGAAAGAAGGGTGCGGCGATAAAGGCCACACACCCAAATGTCACCTCACTGGACAAACAGCCCACCCCCCAAAATTTGTTAATGACCTTCCACATCCAGCTGTTATTTTTATGTATTGCATTTTCCACATTAAGGTGAAATCCAGAATAAATGCAAACAATTAATAATAATCAGCTGGCATTTTGGTGATGTCTTGTGAGTATGGTGGAAACATTTGTGCCTAAGCAGCACTGATTCTGCAATAAACGCCTGCCTGGGACCACCTTCATTCTTTTCCTCCAGGGACTTAAAACAGCTGCTAAGAGAAGACCTGCTTGAACACTTAAGGTGCATATGTAGGGGAAATTACTACATAGTTGCTTGAGTGACTGAAGTTGGCTGCCCGGGATATGGAGGCTCAGGAAGTGGATTTTTTGTTCCTTGCTCCTTCCATCTTTTGGGACCAGACCAGTGCAAGTGTAACAGCACTTTCACTGTTTTCTTGGAACCTGTTGTGTCTCCTGGCTCTTCTATCCCAGCTCTTCAGCCCTTCAGTTACCTGCACCTTTTGCTTTAGAGCTTTCTTTTTACTATGCTATGGACTTACCCCTGCAAGCAATCCAGTTCTGCCCCACTCACATTTTTCTCCAAGCTGAGCTCTTCCCACTTACCTGCAAGGTTGATTACCTTGCTTGTAGTTGACACAGATTTCTCTGTTGCCTCTCTCTTAGACTTGCCAGCATATACAATTTAGGCTAATGTAAAGCTGGATGTGTTACAGCAGCAAGTACCAATGTAGTTAGGAAGCAGATTCCTAAAGCGGATGGCGGTGAGGGGTGATTTGTATCGGCCTGTCAAGGAGCTGCTTTTCTCAGGCTAGATTTGGTCCAGAGTTAATTGGGCATATATTGTTGCACTGTGTGTGTGTGTACGTGTGGAGGTGTGTGCAATAGCAACTTCAATCTATATTCAAAAGTTGCTTTAACATTAAATTGCTGCATGGGAGACTCCACTTGCGCTGTATAGTTGTCCGTCAGTCTCACAAATTAAACGCAGCTGTCTTTCAACCATGTGAAGAGTTGACACGCTTCACAGCTCACGGAAACCATGGCAAGCTCTGCTCTGCTGATGACATGTCTGTATAATGCTGATGTAGCAGTTGAATTATCACATGCACCGTTCCTCAGCTAATTTCACAAACAGAGCACATTGCTTCATTATGGTCACATATCTACCAGCCAAACAGATTCCCTCTGACCCAGGTATTCGTAATAGCTTTCAAAATGTATCTGGCTTCCATCCCCCAAAGAGAATTACTTTAAAACATTTTTTTTAAATTGCACATTATTATTTCAGATTTCTACAACATAACACAAATGGAAAAACAGGAAAATGGAAGAGAAAATATTAAAACAAGCTTAGTCAGTACAGCATGAAGCTGTTAATCTCAGGGTCATGGATTCAAGCCTTGCAGGGTCTTGGGCTCGATGGCCCTCATATTCCCTTCCAACTATGCAATTCTATGATTCTGTGACTAAAATTTGCTTAGCTAATTGTGTTCTTTGCACCTTCCTTTTCTAAATAGCGGTATGAATTCCCGTGTAGTTGATGTTGGGAATAAAATATTATTTAAACTGCATAGGAAATAAGAGTAGTTGAGGCTGCAACGCTGCACTTTTGAAAGTATGCTTTTAGGATTTATATGCTGCTGTTAGTGTTCAAAGCACTTCCATGTGCACAGGATTGCCAAGGTAGTGTACAAGAACCTGCAGAACACGGTGGTGGTGTTATCACATTTTGGAGGGTGAGACGGATGTGATGAATAGAGGCTTAGACTAAGTTATATGAAGGGTCATCTGCTACTGTATGAGATTACCTGAACTCTTCATTATTCATCAGTGGCCCTCATCTGAGGGTTACACCACTTCGTGAAGTTCAGTGGATAGTGAGAAGGCCATATTTAGCATGCCCTCCTTAGAGGATTTCTCCTGGTGCCAGCTCTGATGTCTGGGCAAATACAAATGCCAAGCACTGAAAGGACATTTCAGCATGTTCTGTAACTGGCTTTAGGTTGCGGTTTTATGCTGGACATCTTTTAAGCCTGCTACACATAGAATTTTTTTCACTTTCCACTTGAGAATTATTTTATTATTTTCATCTCCATGAATTGTCTGCCACCATGGGAATCTTATACTAAAGGGTGGTCTTTCTTTAAATGTATTAAGACTGTCTACGAAGCTGATGACAGCTGTTTAGATGCTGCGGTGCAGCTTCTTTACACTATATAATTTTCCTATATGTGCCTCCACTTCAATCTGAGAACACAGGCATTTATTACCTGCTCTGTAGCAATTTGCTTGCAGATGCAGTTTTTGGGAGCAGAAACACTGGTGCAGCCATTCTCACATAAGAAACTATGCGGTCCTCAGGTGTAATGGTTATAGGGGTTGCTCGTGCGTAAGTTGCCGCCACTCCTGGCTAGGTTGCCTGGTTAAACCTTTTCTGTCTGGACAGCCCTTCACTTCGTGGCTGTTTCAGTCGCTAGCAGAATCCGTCAGTGGGCGTTTCTTGAACCTCTTCCAGCACAAAAGTTCTTTGACGCCAAGTCTCTGCCTACTCTCCCTGCGCGGAAGTCTTCTGCGCAGGGTGGGTGTGGGTAGCGGAGGACCCGTGCTCTCCCCGCTGGTCTCCGGCGAGGAGTCCTGGAGCCCCCTCGCCAATTCCCCCATCTGCCCCCCTTTATCCCTGGTGCTACGCTGATTTCCTTCCCCAGTCGATGAGCTGCCTCTCTCCCTGCTGGGCCCTTCTCCAGCATCGCTTGGGAGCCTTGCCTCCGCCTCTGGCTCCGATGGCAGTTCCCTGACATCAGGTAAATAAGCAAAAACTTAAAATGCTAGGATTCCTTTGTTAGTTAATAAGGGAAGGAACTGGTTTTACTAGGAATTAATCTGCTCTGTCTTTAAACTAACTCACAGCTGTAACCCTGTTGATATTCATCTGTGGGAAAAGCGAAGTTGCTCCATTACTATAATGTGGTTTATTTATGCAATATGAGTGGCACAATTTGAGCACTCATAATTTTGTATAATATACAGTTAAATCTATGTGATAAAGCAGTAGCCTAAAAGCATTATGCAAATTTTCAAGAGTACAGAGTTGAATAAGGTGAGGTACTGTAGTAATACACAAAAACTAAAACTTTCTCTTTATTCATCCTTGCCAATGAGACATTCATATCTCATGATAGCAACTAGTTGATTTGGTTTCCACCTTGCTTTCCTTAGTTGATTTGTTTTTTATCCTGTTAAACTGAACAATGAATATGCACAACTGCTTTAAAACAGATTTCCATTTTAAATCTGTTCTGGTGTAACCAAAGCCAAATTAATTCATGTTACCAGGTATTAAAATCTAATATGTAATAATAGTTCATGCTTGGTTCAAAATCAGTTGATTTAAATAATTTTTGTTAATTCTGCTTTTTTCTTTTTTTGTTTCCAGCTACTACTTCTATATGTGTGATAAAATGGTTGCTCCCAATGTCTCCCTTACCTCTTCTGTGCCACAATGTAAAGAAGCTACTAAAACCGCAGAGAAGATTTCAGAGGTAATTAAATCTCTACCGGGACAGTCAGTGAAGCAACACAGCGGTGGCAAACGTAAAAAAGCCATTTTCTTTCAGGATCTTTCTCTTGAAGTACAAGAGAAAGTTGATTTGAAACTTAGTACAGAAGTGTGTGCTAATTCAGGTGAGTAGGAAAAAGAAACATCTTTCTGTACACTTGCATCTTGTAACATGCAGCTGCTTTCTGGTGTAGCGTTTCAACAATCATTAATTTTCCTACCTTTTTGACTCCTATAGAGCGGCCTGTATCCATTAAACCTGCAAGCAGAAGGAAAGCTGAACTGATCTCTTCCAAAGTGACTACAGAAGACGTGGTAGAAGTAATCAGCAGTGCACAAACTTCATCTCAGACTCTTCCACGTGATACTGGCTGTGATGATGACAAAGGGAAAATGATGGAAGATGTAATGAAAACCTATATAAAACAGCAGGAAAAGCTACATACAATTTTGCAAAAGAAGCAGCATCTTCAGATGGTATGGCATGTATTTGATTTAGCTTCGTTCTGTCTTCTGCTTGTTGCATAACTTTTTGTAGTGGTTTTAAATCTTGATTACCGTGAAGTGTTAACTACAGTAATACACAGATCATAGGATTGTACAAGGCAAAGGCTTGTCTCCTCATTTCAAGTCAAATTAACTTAATATACTATAAACTAATATAATCCTGAAATTGCTGACTTGGCTGCCAAACCTCAGGTGTTATTGGAATAATCTTTAGAGTCTAAAGTCACCACCTGGATATGCTTTTTTATTATTCTATGCTAAAATGCCATGGCTACATAATTATAAATTCTTACATTGTAGACCGTGTGTCTGCACTGGAGGAAGTGCTCTGGAAATATTCTGTCCAGAGGTTCCTTACACAAAATGCAAAGGATTAGAAGTCTGGAATGGGGATACTTGAGATAGCATTAGACACAAAACTGAGGTTGTAGATAGCCACTAAGAGTTGCCTTTAGGGAATTAAGTAGGGAGTTCTACAACACTGATTGCCACGCCTCCCCTTTTCTACCTCTAGGCCACAAATCACTGGCAACAACTAGCATAGGCTCCTGTAAATTGATATTGGTGATTAATTTTGTGGATTAAATTACAAGACTGATTTAACCACCGCCAGTACAATTTTGGCTTGAATATGGGAGAAAGGGTATCATTTAGTATATACAAAAATCTATCTGAAGCCGTATGGCACAATCCTTCAGCATTCCATATAAGTAAGGTCAAGGGACCCCTGACCATTAGGTCCAGTCGTGGCCGACTCTGGGGTTGCGGCGCTCATCTCGCTTTATTGGCCGAGGGAGCCGGCGTACAGCTTCCGGGTCATGTGGCCAGCATGACTAAGCCACTTCTGGCGAACCAGAGCAGCGCACGGAAACGCCGTTTACCTTCCTGCCGGAACGGTACCTATTTATCTACTTGCACTTTGATGTGCTTTCGAACTGCTAGGTTGGCAGGAGCAGGGACCGAGCAACGGGAGCTCACCCCGTTGCGGGAATTCGAACACCCGACCTTCTGATCGGCAAGTCCTAGGCTTAACCCACAGCGCCACCCGCGTCCCTTACACAGTCTTTTTTGAACCGCCGACCTTCTGATCAGCAAATCCTAGGCTCTGTGGTTTAACCCACACCACCACCCGCGTCCCCATTCCATATAGTACTCTGCTGCTATAGAATAGGGCTGTGCATCTGGTTCCAGACAAAACCTGGATCCTGAACTGAACCAAGTTTGATGTGACCTGATTCGAGATTTATCTAAAGTGGGTTGAGGAAGCTCCAGATCACCTCAGGTCAGGTCTACCTGGAGCAAACCATAGCTATCAAAGGGGTGTGGGGGGAGAAGGAGATTATGGAGGCATTGCCTCTTTCTCACCACTACCAACCACATGTTTAATTAGGGTTTTAAATCCTAATTTTTAATTAGGGGCTGTGCAAGACACCTCATTGCACCTCAGACCTGGACTGGGGCCTGATCAAGATTTCTGAATTAGGAGTGCCTTGCTGAAGCCTACTGTTTAACACTTGGCTCCAGTATTGTGCAGAAAATGTGAATCAAGTAGACTTTAGGTGTTTACACAATCTTATGCTTATGTGTAACATTAGCATGTTAAATAAGCATGAAATTCACTCTGCTGCAAAGGATTAAGGGCTTAATTAGTGCGATTATCTTTGTACCAGCTCTCTGCCAGCTTTTCCATTTACTTGTGGTATGAAACCTTAACACAAGAGCCCTTCTGTGGTTTGAGTGTCTATTAATGATTCTTGCTTGCATTGTTTAAAAGTGTTAAGTATTTCTAGATTGGTGTACACTGCCCTTTGACAGTGTGAGACTTCACTCAGATAAGAGTAAATATGATCAGTGTAAGTTTGAAAGACATATGCTAAACTCCTGATTCTGCAGTGCGCCCTGAGTAAGTAGCAAGAGCTGCATAACAAGTGGAGATATCAAATTGAATCATGTAGCCTGTGAGCCAGAGAAGCATGAACAAAAATTTGGGTGCACTGTTGGATACTTCATATCCCCCCTTAAACATTCATGCAGTTCAGGGGTCGGCAACCTAAGGCCCATGTGCCACAAGCAGCCCATGGGGGTTGTTTGACCAGCCCATGAGCCTCCCCCGAACTGAGCCGCCTGCTCGGCGAATCCCCGTGCGCTGTGCTAAACCGGTGCAGCACAGCACGGGGACTCGCTTCTGCGGCACCGGAAATCGCGTCTGTGCATGTGCAGATGCCAGAAATCGCATCTGCACAGACGCTGGCAATCGCAGGCGTGCTCTGCTGGAGTGAACCGGCCCAGGCAAGGCAAACCTTGCCGACCCCGATGTAGTTGCTGGCTAGATGTAAATATGCTTGCTAGATTCCATCAGTTAGTGGTGTGCAGTTCCTTCAGGCACATACAGTATGTCTCTCCTTGAAGCTGATATAATTTTATTATTTGTATCCTGCCCATCTGACTGGGTTGCCCATGCCACTTTGGGTGGCAAAATCATAATGAAGCATTAAACATAAAAAAAAAACTTTCCCATCCCAATATTTGGTTTCAAAAGGTAGCTTAAAGAAAATGTATAGTGATGGCACTAAATAACATTAGGCTTTGAGAACATTTTAAAGAGTTTGAATGAGAGCACAAAGCGTAGCTGGGTAAAGTGTCAAGAAAGTAAAAGACGATTGAGAAGCCCAAACTCTACAATTCTATCATTCTGTGCTTTAGCTGAGATTCCTGCATTGCAGGGGGTTGAACTAGATGATCCTTAGGATCCCTTCTAACTCTACAATTCTATGAAAACAGCTGTTCCAGTGTTAATGTGGATCATCTGGGGTTTTACAGACATACTGAAAAATAGCTAAAGAAACATTATTGGGTTTTGTAGGCATACTGGAAAATAGTTACAGAAACATATTATTTGTAAATTGGAATGGTCAGACATGAGTTTCTCCAGTGAGGCAGTTAAAACAACAACGGTGCCAAGCTCATTCTTTTTTCAGTGTTCCTGTTTCATATACATAACACCAGGGATTTGAAGGGCTGACTCAGGTTACTCAAATTTTACTGTAACACTGCTAAACTGGTTTTAGTTCACTAGCTGTCAGGTTCACGAACATGATGTGCAAGCTTGTAATAGGTAATACAGTGGTACCTCTGGTTGCGAACGGGATCCGTTCCAGAGGCCCGTTCGCAACATGAAAAGCCTGCAACCTGAAGTGCCGTATCTGCGCAGGTGTGCGGCGTGATTTAGCGCTTCTGTGCATGTGCGAGCGGCAAAACCCGGAAGTAACCCTTTCTGGTATTTTCGGGTCGCCACAGGACGCAACCTGAAAAAACGTATCATGAAGCAAACGTAACATGAGGTACAGCGTGTGCGCAAACTTACTGAAATGGTCTGTATTGATGAACAAATTTTGGTAGGACATAGGAAGTTACCGCATACCAAGTCAAGACTGTTGGTCCACCTTGCACAGTATTGCAGCTCTCTAAAGAGTTTCATACAGGAGTGAGTCTTTCCCACCCTTACCAGGAGATGCTGTGGATTGAAGCTGGACCATTTTGCATGCAAAGTACATGCTTTTCCTCTGAGCCTACAGTATGATTTTTGCATACATCAAACTGAATCTAGTTTTTATGGACTGTAGAAGCCAAACATATAATATATGTATGTATATTAAGAAAAGCTGCTAAGAACATGAAATTTATCCATTCTCTGGTTTCAAATAAGTGCCACAAAACTTGAAGTTATATTCTGCATAACAAAAATGGCAGTGACCGTAGAAGTTTGCAATATAGAAATAAATGCTTTGTGCTTTTGTGGTGTTGCTAACACTCCGTAATTCTGGTCATTTTCTTCACAGGAAGTAGAAATGTTAAGTAGTTCAAAAGCCATGAAGGAGTTAACAGAAGAGCAGCAGAATTTGCAAAAAGAACTTGAATCTTTGCAGACTGAGCATGCTCAAAGAATGCAAGAGTTTTATGTTGAGCAAAGGGACTTGGAGAAGAAGTTAGAGCAGGTAATAAAGCAAAAATGTACCTGCGATTCTAACTTGGAAAAGGACAAAGAAGCAGAATATGCAGCTCAGGTGAGCACAAAACATTAGTTTAACCTGGTTGTTGGAGGTCTTTGCTTGTTAATTTCCTATGAAATTGCTGCTGGAGCATAGCAAATAGCTGAGAATACTTTATATTGCAAAGGCATGTAAAACTTGTAACAGATACAGAAATTATGTATTTAAAGCCATAAATACAGTGGGTTTGGGCCAATACACTCACACCCACACCCTCACCCTCTATAGACAGTTTTAAAGAAGATGGTTTAATGTATTATGATGATGAGGAGGAGGATGTTGATGATGATGCCTGACTTAAATTTTTGATGCAAGTTTGGTATGTCCCCTAAATTCTTGTTAAAAAATTATCCTCTCTGATTATAGAATGGGTTTTATTAAGCATTTGGTATCACCACTGGAACCACAAATTATCAGCATGCTTTAAAAGACTGGCATGTGTTGAGTACGGTTGATTTTCTGTACCAAGCAGGGCCTGTAAAAAGTATTCCTTATATAGTTTTTATGTTAAATTCATTTTTCAGTTCCAGTCAATACACTGATCTATTTTTGTGCCTTAGTTCTAATATGGATTAATTTAAGCTTTTTCAGTTTTATTAACTAGGTATGTCTCTCTTCCCCTTCTTCCCCCATATATCTTTTATCTTCTTAATAAATGGACTAAAGCCCTTATTAGAGATGCTAGTGAGTTGGCTCTACCACAGTCAGCTGACTAATCCAAAAGAACCATAGTTTTGATATATTTAAGGCAGGGGATTTTACTTTTCCACTGAATTGTGGCTTGAGGCTTATACCTTTGGGTGTCATGAGTAGTATTCCCTTGAGTGTACCGACTGGCAGATTACAATGAGTTTACAATTCCTCTAGATCTAAGATATCAATTACAATCCAATAATAGCCTCATTATAACAATACCAATTTATAATACAATTATTAATACCAATCGTTCAAATTCCATATTATATAATTTAGATAAAGTGCCCCCCCACTTGCTGGATTTGATAATTTTCTATATTTCTGCATGCCAAAATCTTGCTAATTTCCATTACATTCTGGTCATAATAATAATCCCTTATACAACAACTGCAATATTAATAACGTCTTCTAGTGTTGACACATTAAATGATTTATAAAACTACAAGTGAGGAACTCAAACTATATGCTTGTTCTTCCTGTGTATGGCAATTATTCTGTCTGTGGTATTTCTTCCTGTCCTTGTAAGATGCTATGTCTTTCTTTACCCCGGATGTTGCTGTTATTCGTCATGCCTTGGTTGGAGCTGATATCTCATTGTTCCAGAAGTTTATCCATAGCTCTGTCCCGTGCGTCATTGCTTTGCAACTTTTTGCAGCTGCAAAAGACACTATGTCCCAGTAAATAACCTGTTTTCACCATTTTTCCTCTCCGCCTGGGAAGAAGAGCGGTCTGTCGAACTGCAGATGACTCAGTAGAGAACCTTATCAGTTCTTTGGCAGTTCACAGACTCCTTCAGCCTTCCTTCCAACTGAAGATAAATGAGCAATCATACTTCCAAATAAATTAAATCACAAGTCCTCTTAGTGTTATTCAGTTCACTTCGTAAATAATAACAGACGGGGAAGAGTCAGCTCTAAGTTTCCATTGTAAACCTTTTGCAAAATAGAGCTTACTTCCCTTTTCCCTTTTTTTACACACAGTTCCGTTTGATGTTATATTCCATACTTATAATCCAATTTCTTCCATCCCTGCTTGTACAACTATAATTTGAACTAACATTCAGAGGAGAGTTGCTGAATCATAAATGTAGAGAAGAAAACTTTAAAGAAACCGTAGGCTCCCCCTCCCCCCACCATCTTTTGCACCGAATTAAGTCTTATCTCAGGTTCAGACCTTAAAGTCCTTGCAGTTGGTTAGTTCCACAGTTTGTGATCTCATCTCTTCTAGTACTCACCTGTACTTTAGTCCAATTAAGCTCTAGTTAACAGGAGAAGCTCTGCTTCTTAATGGTGCTATTGGAGGGTTTTTGGCAGGTGAAGTGCTTTTGCACTCAGAGCCTCCCTGCCCCTCTCATTCCATGCTGGAGCAAGAGCCAGTACTGCAAGTGAAGCCTGTTCTCCGCCCCCATCCCTGGGGGGAATTTGCAATGAAAATTACCCTCAATCCTTTGCCAACAATCTCCCATTGTCATGGGGCTGCCTCCATTAAGGCAGAGAGGAACTGGAAGCCCAGATCTAAGACATCATTGGGGCATTAGTTCTGAAGAGGAGATTAGAATGATATCTGACAGGGGAAACTAGACTTAGACCTTTTCCTCTTTTCTTATTTGAATGGGAGTCAAGCCCATACTTCTTCACTTAGGATAACAACAATAATGGATTGTTATCCTAGATCGTATCCTAGCATCGTAGCGTTAAAAGAAACCCCAAAGGTTATCAAGCCGAATTTCCCCTCGTAAACAAGCTTGCAAATGTTCTTACTAGCCTTGTAGGAGGCCAGGAGCTGGTGTTTCTGTGCTGGTTGAAGAAGAAGGGAAGACCCTTATCCCATTGTTGTCATGGAAACACAAGATGCTAGGCTAGTGTTGACCTTTAAAGCCCTAAACTGCCTCGGCCCAGTATACCTGAAGGAGCGTCTCCACCCCCATCGTTCTGCCCGGATGCTGAGGTCCAGTGCCGAGGGCCTTCTGGCGGTTCCCTCATTGCGAGAAGCAAATCTACAGGGAACCAGGCAGAGGGCCTTCTCGGTAGTGGCGCCTGCCCTGTGGAACGCCCTCCCATCAGATGTCAAAGCGATAAATAACTACCTGACATTCAGAAGACATCTTAAGGCAGCCCTGTTCAGGGAAGTTTTTAATCTGTGATATTTTAGTGTATTTTTGGTTTCTATGGAAGCTGCCCAGAGTGGCTGGGGAAACCCAGCCAGATGGGCGGGGTACAAATAATAAATTATTATTAATTATTATTATTATTATTATTATTATTATTATTATTATTATTATTATAGTGTAAAGAAAAATCTTCTGTCAAATGGCCCAGCAGAGGAGGATCAGAACCTGAAGGGGGGAAAATGGTTTCCTTTCCTCCACAGCCAACTTGGAAACCAAGCAGATTGCTAGAGGAGGAATGGAGACATCCATCCCTCTTGCCTCCCCTCTCACACACCTGTGTTGAATCTATGCATGGAATTCCCAATCAACTATTGCCTCTGGATTGAATCATTAAATGCAAGACTGACTTAATGATGGAGCTGTTCTTGTATAAACACTCCAGTTCTCATTAAAGGTTATACAGTGTTACCCTGGTTGTCGAACTTAATCCGTTCCAGGAGTCTGTTTGACCCCGGAACCATTCGAAAACCAAGGTGTGGTTTCCGATTGGCTGCAGGAGCTTCCTGCACTCAATCGGAAGCCACGTCGGACATTTGGCTTTCGAAAAACAGTTGCAAACTGGAACACTCATTTCCAGGTTTGTGGCGTTTTGGGGCTGATTTGTTCAACAACCAAGATACCACTGTACGTAGTAGAAAAGGTCACAATTTTTCCTGCACTCCACCACATGGGTAGCTTAAGCAATCTGAACCATACATGAATTAGCCCTATATGCCACTTATTTTACTTCAGAGTAAGTGTATGTAAGATCCCATCATTAGATTGTAAATCATTTGTTAGGAACACTTTCTAGTATACTGGTAGTAAAGAAACCCTGTTACATTTGTGCTGAAATGTAAAATTTATACTAAAGCTCTCCACTAGATGGCTTCTATAGCTCACTAATTCCAGAGAAATCTTGGTCTACATATTTCTGTTTAGTAAATTGGCTTATGTGTGTCATGAGGAATGCATTTCCCAAAGGACAGAATGGCCCGGTTCATAATGTTGAACTGTGGTTTAATGTGAATGAGTAATGTGCTGGTGCATGCTTCTTGAAATTCTCCATTTTGGTCCTACCTCACTTTTGGTCACAACAAACCACAAGCCTTGACTTCTTGTGACATCTGAACTTAGAACTGTGGTTTATGTCCAGACTAGCCATGACTAGTAGCCAAGGTTAGCTCTTGGTTTACTGCTTCTTTGTTTGGGGAAAACAAACTATGAACTGGATTCAGGTGACACGAGAAGTCATGACTTGCAGTTTGTTGCTCCCAGTGTGGTGTGGGGAAGAAGCAAGGCGTGAATCTTTGAACTGACTACGCCAGCACCCTGCTTGTTTGCATTAAATCGTAATTAAACATGAACTGTGGTTTAATTTTGATTACAGTCATTGTTGCCTTAGGTCAAATTATGGCCTTGCACAGGCCAGCATATTACCAAGGTCCACTCCTGCACACACATGTGTCTATTTTTGCCTTTTGCTAAGTTGCTTTGAAGGAAGGGCGAGATACAAGTCAAATAGATAAATAAATAGAAATGTGATGCTGATTATTATGCACTGAATATTCTGCATGTCCTGTTTTGCCACTTGTGGCCTCCACTTTGCTGTCACCCCGCCTCTGCACCTCTCTTAACTGCATTGCGTGGTGAGATTTTGCTGGAAACAAGTGCTGCTGGTGGCTGATTGGAGGCGAGTTGGGGACTGCCGCTTGGCTTCCACTTTTTGAAGCAGGCACCACACATTGCCGCATCAGTGGGCTCGAGTCTGTACATACCTTACTTAATGTTGTTTCAGAAACAACTGCGTGGTTTCTAGAGTTGCATGGATGGGGATACATTAAGAAGTTTTTAAACCTTTTCTCTCCTTTTAAAAATGTGCAGCTGGCAGAGCTAAGGCAGAGGCTGGATCACGCTGAGGCCGATCGACAGGAGCTTCAAGATGAACTGAGACAGGAACGAGAAGCGAGGCAAAAGTTGGAGATGATGATCAAGGAATTAAAACTTCAGATTCAGAAGTCTTCAAAAAACGGCAAAGGGAAATGAAAGTGCCAACGAGATTGTATCTGCACTTTCTCAGCTGGGCTAATAAATGTCCTGCCAGGGGGAAGTCAAGCCATGGATCAGCGAAGGTATTGGGACAGTCATGGGGAACTTTTCCTATGTGAGCAGAGCATCAATGGAGTAGGAGTTGTTGCAATTCCCAATCATTTCAATGACGTTTTGCACAAGAATAGTTCCCAGTAGATTGTGTCTGATTTATGCATTCAAATCTGTAATGATACACCTTTGTAAAACTTCCAGACTGACAAAATCTGTATTTATGTTGCTTTCCTCCCTTCTTTTTTTTAATGGTTTTGAGCAGTGTTGAAACCACTGGTTGTATTCAGCACTGCTATTCTGCTCGCAAAGCAGACTTCCACTTGTACAGTGGAACTTCCTCCTCTTCTTTTCTCCCCATAACCCCCTGCATATCCTCAAATCAGCTCTTGTAGGTTGGGGGAGCTTCCAGAGCAGATTTTGGGGGACATGCAAGGAGAGGAAGAGGAAGCATTGGATACTACCCGTAGTGTTTTACACTCCTCAGTGTAACTTTCTTTTACAAGCTGTTTCGAGGGCTCTATACACTTTTTACTGAATGCAACTTTGGTTTCTTTCAAAATATGCAGGAGCTGCATATTTGCTTTCTATTGCATGCAGTCCATTTTCATAAAATGGTTTTTATAGTTCCAAGAATCTAAAGCAGAAAGAAGAGATTGTAGAGAATTTGCTGCCATGCATTGTTCTAGCCTGATACTTCATTTTGATTATTAAAGCTGGATTGAGAACTGCTAACTGGTAATTATTCAACAGCAAACATTTTTCAAAATGCAGATTTCCACACAGTTAACTGTCCGTTATTAACTGTTAAAATGCCAAATGCCAATTCTTTCAGTACCTTGCTGAATGCTGTTATGAAAAGGAGTTGCTGAAGTAGAAACTGAGATATTTTATTTTCAAAGCTTCCTATTCACTCTCAGCTTCTTTGGGTAACTCTTCAAGCAATGATGACAGAAAATTTCACTTTTGATACAGTTCTTTGAGGATTCCCAAACACTTTTGGAAGTTTGAAAATGTCAGCCTTATTTTGTAGAGTGGCAATTTTAACCCTCAGCTGAGTGGGTTACTTCATTAGCAATAAAGTTCTCATTCCTGGATTTTCTTTGAGCACAGGAAAGTGGGTGGTCTTGACATTTTAAAAGTATTTTAAAAGTTGAGGGGGAACAAATGGAGTCTGTGATATTGTGAAAGTGATGCTAATAAGGTTCATTTAAACGGCAAAGTAAAATTGCTGTCATTTGTAAACAACATAGTTATTAAACCTTTACTTCTTTTGAAAAGAAATGCTAACGTTTAGTGTGGTTATAAGTTGGTGCCAGTAATCAAGTAGTTCAGTTCCAGTGTTTTTTCCAATGGAAACCAAACAGATAAAGTATATTAACAGAAGGGAAATAAATTGGCGTATTATTAAAAAAATTTTTAGATGCTTACGTATAAACTTCAATGGACAATTTTTTTGTTGGTGGAAACCTGAGTACACTTTGGGTTATCTAGAAGGAAAGGCAGTTCTGTTATATAGAAGGTAAAATAGATCAGGTAGACAAATATCTAATTGCTCAAAAGTATTGTATTTGAATGGCTTTTGGTGAAGAGGGGCGGGGCAGGGTAATCATCTTCAAAACCCAGGCCTATATTCAGATCATTGAACATAAAAAGCAATGTGACCAATATATTTCACAGAAATTCTAGCTACTTTGCCCTGTCCTAGCTATAGGTGCTGCATGGCATCGAAACCACAAAAATGTGTGTGGGATACGCATTGCATCATGGGATGGGACGGTGCCTTTGCGCAAACAACCAGATCCAGCTCACTGGGTAGGACAGACCTGCTGCTCTAGCTTTCCAGTAAGTGAGTTGCTGTTGCTTACTGGAAATGGGTGGAGATGTCAGATCACGGCAAGCACACATACAGGGTAGCTGCATTTGCACCCCAACCTCCCTACCACATCCTCTACTCCCGGTAAACAGCACCGCCACCTGCTAGGAATCTAACATAGTGGCTCTGTCTCACTTGACAAGCCACTTCTGCAAGCTACAACTACAGATAGTGATGTCCATCTCTGTGTGCATCCCCATCTGATCTGCACGTTGTGGAGGCCTGCTACATATGTAGACCCGGAGCATTTACCGTATTTTTTGCTCTATAAGACTCACTTTTTCCTTCCTAAAAAGTAAGGGGAAATGTGTGTAAGTCTTGTGGAGCGAATGCAGGCTGCGCAGCTATCCCAGAAGCCAGAACAGCAAGAGGGATTGCTGCTTTCACTGCGCAGCAATCCCTCTTGCTGTTCTGGCTTCTGGGATTCAGAATATATTTTTTCTTGTTTTCCTCCTCCAAAAACTAGGTTCGTCTTGTGGTCTGGTGCGTCTTATAGAGCGAAAAATACGGTATGTTTTAATTTTTTAAAAATATACACTCTTTATTTAGGGACCATTAAAAACACCGTTTCCAGTTACGTTTTGCTGGCCTGGGCTTTTTGGGGGGGAGTAAGGGTGGGATAGAAACGTAATAATAAAATAAATTCTTTTTTTCAGCTCTTCAGCTCCCCAGAGTGATCACAGCAATCTAAATTAATAAAAAGAAACCAATGGCATCATAAAACGATAGTATAACATGCATAGCAACAAGCAGGTGACAGTATAAAATGAAACAGACTAAATGCCGGGCAAAATAAAATGTATAAGTGCATTTCTGGATTTAAGGGTACAGGATCTGCGCAGTCTGCCTCCTTTGATAAGGCAGCTGTCTTTAAAAGCAGCTCCATATAAAGCAAATTATAGTAGTTCGGTGAATATGTTACCAGAGCATGCAAAACAATAGCAAGGACCTTGCCACCCAGAAAGTAATGCAGCTTTTGCACAAACTGAAGCTGGTACAGCACACTTCTGGCCACATAAAAATGAAAATTCAGAAGGACCCCCTGAATCCAGGAACCTGGAAAATTTATATCCTTTTCTTAATTCAAATTTATATTTATATTCAAGGGAAGTATGACTGTCTTAGAACAGGTAAATCCACAATTTCTTGGGGTGTTAAACCTCTCGACAAAAACAGATCCATCTTTTTTTTTTTGCAACTTAAAAAAAAAAACAAAACAGATCCATCTTAACTGGATTGAATTTGTACACCCAGTGTCTATAATTAGGCCTTAACCATTACACCTGCACCTGTTGCAAAGGAAAAAAGGACTGAGTGATGTTGATAGCGTAGCACCCCATGTTCTTGGACAATTTCCCCAGCAGTTGAATGTAGATCACAGGGATCTGAACACAGGGATTGGAAAACAAACTTGTGAGACTCCATAACACAGCTGCCAAGTTTGTGGGTGGAGATCAAGACCTGGTGAAACAATTGTGTGCTTACATCCCAAGCAGTCAGCTTGTGCATCACCACAAAGCTTTTTTTAAAAAAAATGGTTGCTTGGAGCTGAACCTAGTAGAAAACGAAGTCTTGGGATTGGACATTGCTGCCTAAAATGTACACCTTAAGTAGCTAAAAATGCTAAATTCTGTCTCTGCCCACATTTAACTGTTCACCTCATAGTGCTTCTAACATGTAATATGTTTTGCATGCCTTTATTTGCTGTTTCAATAATAGTGCAGTACTACTGAAGAAATAGCTAAATTTTAATGAGAAATATTATGCTCACATGTTTGGGTGTTTTGCATCCTTAAATATTATTGCAGTAGAATATACCAATTTCAATATTTTATTTTGCCAGAATAAATTATGATTGTGTTCATTTTCAAAGCAGGTAAGCATATTCCACTGTTGGTCTTAGCAGGTTATTTGTTCATATATTCTACTAGTTCAAGTACAACATGCTTGTGAATTTTTTTTTGCATGCTAAAGTATTTTGCTGCTATTTAGCACATTTCAGACAAATGGGGGAAGAAGTAGAGCTAAGTATCACACATGCTTGTTTTACATTATAAGTTATGTTAATAACTCCGTACTCGTTTCAGTCTTTAACTTGTTTAGGCATTCAAGTGATCAATCAAAAGTAAATTGATTGGTTGCTCTTGGCACTTCTCTTACTTTCCTCTTAGGAAGTATGACCCTATAAACAGAATCAGAAAGACTATTGCCAGTGGCCCAGGGTGGTCAGCAGAGGTAAATTCCTGAAGCATTTCTTGGGATATGTGGGAAAAGGTTATATTTGGGTCAAAGTCACTGAACCTAGATTATTTATTTATCCATTGATTGCACACCTAAAAACTGAAAACTATGGGGAATATCAATGTTAGTCATAGTTGGAATTGACCCACTGAAATCAATGGACTTAACTCACTCAGATGCATTGATTTCAGTGGGTCTACTCTTGGAAGTATGACTAACATAGGGTATCATCTTTTATTTTGTGATAATGGTAATCCAATAGATCGTTGTGCTTCCCACTAAAATCAGTGAGCACATCTGACTCTGTGTTGAGTTGTGGTCACTGTTCTGCTATTGGGTGTCAGAAATGGAAGCTACTATTTGATTTTCAAAGTTCTGAGTCTGTTTTATCTAGTACTTTCCCCCCTTTGCAAGGTAAAGGTGAGTTCAGACATAAAATTTTGCTTCTCACACAGTTATCTCAGGAGACTGTCTTTCATGTAGAGATGGAAAGCATTAAGTAGATGCTGTGTGTTGTTGACCAGTGGTAATAACTAGTTGTAGGAGCTGGGGAAATCTCCTTGCAATTATGGAGGTGGCTGTTGATCAGTAACCAAGTTAGCTTGCTAACACCTTTCATTAGTAATATATGTAGTGTTTGAACTGACTCTAAGAGAGCTAGACTCTAAGAGAGTCTAGATGCTGCTAGACTACAGTTCACATCACTCCCTGACCATTCCCAATTGGCTGGGGTTGATTAGATTTGGAGCCCAGCAACTAATGGAGGACAACAATGTTCTCTATCCTCTGCTACAGAAAGAGTTGAGCCACCACTGAACTTTGGACACAATCCTTCCTGAATGTTACTGCAATATAATGCCTTCCTTCTTTCTGCCCCAATTTTCCATTATAAAAGCAGTTTTATAGAACGAATGATGTCACAATTTGTTATCATGTTTCTATTTAGACAGGATTTGGTAACTAAAATGCAAAGATCAGCAGTGTTTGTCCTAAACGTTGCTATAGTTGCAACACATATCGGAGATGAACATGTGGCAACTTTGACTATATTTTAGATGTGTTCGTAGTAGTAATAATTGGTTGACGTGAGAGAGAGAGAGAGAGAGAGAGAGAGAGAGAGAGAGAGCGCGAGCCACTTTCAGGTTTGTTTAATGTCTCTGAAAATTTGTAAAACCAAATGACACACCAACTTATAATCAAAGAAATCACAATTGTAACCCTTAAATTGAACAGTTAATTTCAGTCTCCTTTACATAAGACTTCCCTAGATGTTAAGTAATTAATACATAGAAGTGTGCCATAGGTGTCCATAGCCACCAAGAGATAGTTTTGTAGTAAATTGTAAATAGTCTATGTTTTACAGCAGCTAGTTTCTTACGTTTATCTCTTAACATGATGTACCTAATGGGTGATTTACTCCATGCCTATATAGCTTGAATTGCATACAAGGCTTTGCCCATTTACAGAGACTTATGACAAATTTTCCTGTAAATTCAAATTTGCTCTTTTAGACTTAGCATGCTCATTCTGTATGTTAATAAATAATGAAGGCTTTTCTTTAAAAAGTCATCCCTGTGTTGGCCTTTTAGATAGGTTTGTTTCCAGTTTGTCTTCTCCATTAATGTTTCTGAAAAGCACTAAAAACCATACCATTAGAAGCAAGGCTGCCAAGAATACTTTTAAGAAAAAATCTGCTTCTTGGTATCCCTGCTTTTAAAAAACCAAATAGTGCAGGGTGCGATAGACTCTGCAGGAAATGTTAGGGAGCGAAGTATCTTACCATTGTGGCAGTCCTAAAGACTTTCATCCGCACTTGAAGACACAACCCCTTTGACATTAGATCAAAAAGCTTTAGCAAAGTGTGTTCAGACAAATTGTTCTTTTACTTTCCAGTAGGTCTTATATCACTTAGCTTGAGTATTTGAGGTAAACATGGTAGTTATGGGGTATATTTTACATTCTTGGATTAATTTTATTATATATTTAATATATTGATAGCTGTAAAATCATTTGTACATAGTTAAGGTATCGTAATGCAACCCCTGCAGTAGACTAGGCTGTGGGGACTGTAGAGTACTATGAAGCAGTTTTGCCTACTCGCTGCTGCTTAGTTCCACATTCTTGGAGCCTCTAGTGACCTGTACTTCCACTTTTCCCTTAGCTTCCGTTTGAAAGGGCAGAATTTGCCGTAAAAACAGCTGCGTGAATGGCTGACTGATGTACCTTGGAGTCATTTTCATAGGGCTATGTAGCTGACCTCAAAACACTTTCCAAGTCAGCTTCCTATGCTAAAGTTCATTTGATCTTAGAAAAGCATAACTTTTTCTTTACACAGGAGAACACGGATAAATATATACCATTAACATGTTTTAAAACCCTGATAATATAATGTAAGAAAATACTTAAATTCTCTTGTAATCCTATGCTTGAAATATTTATGCTGCAGCTGTAAAATATCTCTGTCCAGGAAATGGCAGCTTGATCTCTTTGTTATACTTGCTCTGCAACGTTTTCATCCATTACATCTGTGGTAATGTGAGGCAGTCCATAATTCCCGTCCTGGAATTCTTTTGATATTTTTTGTTGTTGCAGATGCTCTCTATTATAAAAGCAAAAGTCACACATTAAACAGATTGCACAACTTTTTTTCTTTTTTGTAAACCCACAATATAGAGGATACTTTGAATTCTCTGGTGCTCTGAAATATTCAAGCACAGTGAAACAAGTTCTTATTTTCCCCCAAATGAATATCCTGATAAGTATAGCAATCCATTATATTCTTTCAAATACCTCACCTTAAAGAGAAAGGAAGCACAGTTGTAATGTATCTAAATCACTCTAGTGAATCCATACAAATTATTGGTTTGTAAATGTCCAGATGCAGCTGTGTTGCCTTCCAGAATAAGCAAGTCTATGACAAACTTCTATTTTGTATGTGTTCATGATGCTTTTGAAAGTATTTATTGATGCTGATACCTTAATATATTTCCACAATCTAGAGCAGCATGTGACCACCTTTTGTTTGCTCAGCAGGACCTTTGGTATTTACCTGGACCCGCAGTTTATCATGCCCATACAGCAAATCATTTTTGAAGTTTAAAAATTAGTTTGCAATATGTCATATGGTTTGCTGTTCATATATATCATATATGGTTTGCTGTCCAGCTGGGCATATACAAAAGTCATTGGACAAACATAAAGTACCTTTCTGGATTGCGACAAGATCTTTAAAGAAAATAATTTATAGACTTAATAGGTCCTGCAAAACATTCAAGGCAACAGGTGGGATTACTGGAGTTTAAAAAAATAAAAATCATTTTTTTTAAAAAAAGGTTGGTGCATACCAATAATTTTTGACGTTTTGCCAATGATGTACAGTTCTACAGTTGGAGTTGCTGTAATTGCATTACATGACACACAAAGCTGGCCTCTACCTCATGTGATACAAAAACAGATATTTTGTATGGTTTTAGTAAAACAAGATGCATTTATCTGGTCACTTAGTTTACAAATTTTGAATTCTATTTATTGAAACATGACATACTGTGCTCTTAGCTTATACCTCAATTGTATTTTGTGCAGTTTTCCATTTTTCATGCATTGTAAATATCCTGTATAGATTGTGGATCCACATACAAATAAAAACAATTCTAATGTCAAGCACTTCACGTTTTGTGTACTTTGTACATATAGTATGTGAATTGGGTGTTTGTTCAAGATATTTCTCAATGCTAGTTTTGTGCATTTGACAATGTACCATTCACTCTAGTATTCATAACGGCATAGATCAGCAGACCTGTAAGGCTGGAGACAGACAATAGTTTTAAGAGAGTTGAATGCCGTCGGAGACATCATGTTTGCACATTTCAGTTACCCCATGTTTGCTTCTATTCAAAGAGGTTTTTCAGGTATTTCAGTTAATGTAAATAACTGTACAGTGAAGGCAAAAGTGGCTTGAACATAAATATCATGAAAGGGGATTCCCTTTCAGTTGTGTGTGTGTGTAGAGTATTCCTTTTCAAGAAAACTAGTTTATTTCTTTCATTCTTAGTATGTGACAGCAAAAAAATAATTGTATTTCCTGCAAGTGTGTGTGAGTGTGTGTGTGTGTGTGTGTGTGAGAGAGAGAGAGAGAGAGAGAGAGAGAGAGAGAATTAAGACATTTTGACCCAATGACAACTGTCCTTAATACATTTCAAATAATACTGCACAAATACTTTCCGACCATAAAGAAGAAACACACCTTTCTGGCTATACATGAATCTGGCAATTGATCAGTAAGTGAAATTCTGACCAGGCTGGCAAAATTCTGTCTGGCTGTCAACGCTGCTCCTCTTACATGTAATGGGTTGGAGCATTTATTATTATTATTATTACATTCTCTGAGTAGGGAGTGATGCAATTTAAAAGCCAAAAAATAGAATAGATGAAAAGCACCAGCAGAAAATTACATAAAAGAGCATTAAAAAACTAAAAGATTTAAATGAAAAATGCCTTATATGGCAAGGAATGAAATGTATATGTTGTTCCCTTATACATGATGGGCTGGCTTTCTGTGCAGGTCCATAACTGCATAGTAATCCAAAGTAGTGCCTTCTATGTGTGAATGAGCCATCACAGACTGGAAAACAGCAGCAGGAATTGTATAAGCAGCAACTTGTTCACCTGTCAGTCATCAAGTGTTGAGTTCTGCAGCTCTCAGGTTGGTCTTGGAGCTGGGGGAACAGAGCCATGGACGTTGGACTTGAGGTCGATCTCTAGTGGCATCACTGATTGTGAATAGTTCATGTGATAGGCACATACATTGTGTGAACCAGGCCTATGTACAGCAAACTTAACTCTCCCAGGCATGGAGCTGTGTACCTACCGTATTTTTTGCTCTATAAGACTCACTTTTTCCCTCCTAAAAAGTAAGGGGAAATGTGTGTGCGTCTTATGGAGCGAATGCAGTCTGTGCAGCTATCCCAGAAGCCAGAACAGCAAGAGGGATTGCTGCTTTCAGTGCGCAGCGATCCCTCTTGCTGTTCTGGCTTCTGAGATTCAGAATATTTTTTTTCTTGTTTTCCTCCTCCAAAAACTAGGTGCGTCTTGTGGTCTGGTGCATCTTATAGAGCGAAAAATACGGTAATCAGTCTGGCGTGCAGTTCCAGAAAAAATCCACTAGTGGTCACTATAGGCATATTTTATCAGTCGAAAGAAACCCAGATGTTCTTCTGCGGCGCTTTCGGCACGAAGAATATTTGGACATTTGAAGCACCAGAAGAAGCAGATTCTCTTTAGACTGTTCTCATTTGCGATTCAGACAGCCAGGATGCGGAGTGAATTTTGTTCTATTATTACAGAACTTCTTCATGCTAAATTAAAATGCATATTAAAATAGTATGCTTTTAGAAGAATTTATTGTGAGCATCATAAATTACACCTTGCTTTTAAATGCATTGTTTCCATATAGCTGTGTTTAGGATTGGCGGTTGAGCTGGCATCTTCATCATACGCCAGGCGCCAGACAGAAAAGGTTGTTCTTTAACCAGGCCTTCGGCTGGTTAACATCTGATACCCTCTTAAATTTATGTATGGAAAGGAGGGCGGTTATCGGTTTGCTTTTGTCCTTGCTTTTATTATGCAGTTTGTGCTTTTTATCTTGTATTTTTGTGTTGTGAGCCACCTTGGAATCTTTAATTAATAATAAAAATCACTTAGATTGGGCGGGGGACCTGTGACTCTCCAGATACTTGCTTCCCTCCCCTGATTTGGGTAAGGCAATAAAAGTGCTGAATTAGAGTTTGAAATTAATAATGAAGTGGATGATGCCCTACCCCTAAAAAAATCCTCAACCTGATGAGATGGATGCTGTTCATGAGCTGCTCGTTTGTGGATTCAATATTCAACCTGTTTGGATTGAGTTTGTACCCTTACCTCCCTGCCAAGCACCCAGCTTGCAGTATTTTTTTTTGGGGGGGGGAGGGAGGTTCTGGCAGGCCAGCTGGCATCTACAGTAAGGTATGCAGTACATTTAATCATCTAAGGATGCAAACCCCCCTCAGCTAGAGGACACCTCCAGAATGCCAGTGTTTTGCAGGAGCGATACAGGTACATACTGAGGAATTTAGGCTGCACAGGTAAAGTGGATTAAAACACTGTTGCTCCACTGTGACAAATCCACTTGGAAAAACAACAACAGACTTTTTGTGGCCAGGAGACTGATGGAGAAATGCATTTAAAACTGTGGAATGAAAGAATGATCAATATCATCCATAGTAGGCCTTGTTGGGCATCTGCCGAGGCCCACGCCTCTTGCAATGGGGCCACTGCCATTCATGGGATCTTCCTGGTCTTGCAACTTTCTCTCTAGAAAAAAATAAATCGCTGCCTCTCATTCTGGGACAGAGCTAAAAGAGCTTTGCAAAATCTGTCCTCACGCTGCAGTGGATGGAGTTTTGCATTTATTTAACTCCGTTTATGAATCATTTCCCATAAAATATCTCAAAGCCATTTCATACGCACAATCAGCAAGCTCCCTGTACAAAATTTCATATATAACAATTACAAACACTTTCCTGTGCAAAAATCATTTCAAATTCAGTACAGACATCGAAGGCTCTTCAGTGTCACATGGAAGGCCTGAGCCCCTATCTCTGTTGTAGCTTCTTCCTTCTGGCTTTTTTTTTTTAGTTCAGTAGGCTAACTTCTCCCATTGTTTAGTTGGAGAGATTTTTTTTTTTTTAAAAGAAAAGAAGCGGGGAGGGAGATGAAACACACCCTTGGCATTTTGCATGACACCTCCCATCAAGCTGTGTGGGAGTGGGCTCCTCCCAGAGGCCGAACTAACTGATGTGAGGCATCTTTGTATCCTCCAGCCCATCATCACATCAGCCTCCAGTCCTCTCTGCTGACAGCTCAAAGGCAGACCCTGCCACTTGTTGCTCCTCAGCCTCTACGCTTCTTTGACTCTTGCAGCAACCCTCAGCCACCTTATTCTCTTAAGCTGCTGGGTTGCCTGGCTCCCCGGCCCGGAGGAGAATCATGGTTGCCACCTGCTTGCACCTCACGGGATTTGTGGCTAGCTTTGTCGGCTGGATTAGCTTGATTGTGGCAACCTCCACCAATGACTGGGTCGTGACTTGCGGCTATACCATCACCACCTGCAGGAAGATGGATGAGCTGGGGTCCAAAGGGCTGTGGGCAGACTGTGTCATGGCAACGGGCCTCTATCACTGCAAGCCACTGGTGGACATCCTCATATTGCCAGGTATGGGCTATCCAAAAACTCCCAAGGGCTGCTTGGGACTTTAGGGCAGATTGAAATCAACAGTGAGGCTCCGATGGCTATTTGGTTGCATTCATGTGCAAGGTGCTTTTACAGAGTAACAAGCAAAAAAATCGAAAAGTCTCTGTCCCAAGGATCTTACAATCCACTGCTGGGAAAATAACAGGGACTGGAGGGAAGGAGGATGGGAGGAGAAAGTTAAGCATTCAGGGAAGTTAAGAAAGTTAAGTTCTACGAAATGGGGGAAGTATGTGCAGGTATATTGACTTTGGTAAGTGCAAAATCTGGCTAAGAAATTATTAGCTTTTTTTAAAAAAGAGAATGTTGCTTGGGTTCAGCTTTTGCTGAAAGTTTGACCAGGCAGCACTGGTCTTTAACCTTGCATGTTGTGGTTAGGGAAATGCACTCTGTGCATGCTCAGGCAAGCAGACGGTTATTATTTTGCAGAAGTGGAAATCTTGGAAACTCCACAGACGAAAGATGGATCAGCATATTCTTTTACCACCAAACCCCACCCTGGTTCTTACAGTTCAGTCCCAAGTATACACAAATATGCTTTAAATTCCACTGAATTCAGTGGGAGTAATGATCAAATAAGGTTCCTCACATCTGGATGCTGATAGGGGCCTCTCCAGGTTTAATTTAGTGGGTATGGATGGTTGAATTCAAACTGAGGGCTTCTGAGCTTGCACTCTGTGCTATTACGATGGTAGAAGATATTTAAATGTCTGCAGAAGAGCAAATACTGGTTTTGCTCTTTTTTGTTATATTTACGTGCATGCTGCTTTGACATTCTTTCTTAAACCGATTGGTAGGAGAGACAAAGGAGAGGGCTGCTTCTTCACACAGCTCGCAATGCATTTATGCAACTTGCAGCCACAAGGTGGTGGTGACGGTTGCAAGCTTAGGAATCTTTAAGAGGAGATCAGACAAAATTCACAAAGGGTTAGAGAAGGGTTGTGGTGGATCAGTGAGAGAACATGCCGCGTACACAAAATGTCCCAGGTTCAATTGTGCAAAACGAAGCCCTTCTACAAGGCTTCCACCAAAGGGGTTCGTTCAGGACAGAACATCTGTTTTGCATGCAGAAGGCCTCAAATCTAATCCCTAGCATCTCCAGGCAAAGCTTGGAGAAATCCCTGGTTGATACACTGGGAGCTACTGTCACTGAGGCAATACTGAGCTAGCTAGTAAAGGTAAAGGGACCCCTGACCATTAGGTCCAGTCGTGACCGACTCTGGGGTTGCAGCGCTCATCTCGCTTTATTGGCCGAGGGAGCTGGGTGTACAGCTTCCGGGTCATGTGGCCAGCATGACTAAGCCGCTTCTGGCGAACCAGAGTGGCACACGGAAACGCCATTTACCTTCCCGCTGGAGCAGTACCTATTTATCTACTTGCACTTTGACGTGCTTTCGAACTGCTAGGTTGGCAGGAGCAGAGACTGAGCAACGGGAGCTCACCCCGTTGCGGGGATTCGAACTGCCAACCTTCTGATCGGCAAGTCCTAGGCTCTGTGGTTTAACCCACAGCGCCACCCACGTCCCTGAGCTAGCTAGACCAGTGGTCTAATTCAGTATAAGTCTGCTTGCTGCTGACTGACTACCTGTCTTAAGGCTGATATGCAATCTTAAAGTTCAGAGGCACAAGGCTCTGAAGAATATGAGTTTACGGGGAGCAACAATGGGAGAGGCCTGCTTCTTGGTTTCCAGGGGGCATTGGACTGGCCACTGTGAAATAGGATGCTGGACACGGCCAGCCTTTGGCCTGATCGAGAAGGCCTTTTCTTATAATCATACTTTTTTTGCTGTGCTGATAATGGATAGGATTAGTGTGATGAGCATGAGCCACCTACTATAAGCTCAAAGACGAGGGGAGGTTTGAATCAGAGACCTTTTGGTTTCACACTTTTACCCCCTGCATGCTGTAAGCTCTCATGGGTGGGCAACTTGTAGGCCTAGAATACAATATGAGGAGCCTATCTGTGCAGGGACTCATGCAGATCATCACTGCGTTAAAGGTTCCTTGCAATGCTTGCATGCTAGTGGAGTGTTCGAAAGAATATAAGAAGACTGCTTCTGGGTCTAATCAATGGTCTGGCTTCATGTGTTTCCCAGTAGGTACGAAGATGGCTCTGGGAAGCTCACAAGCAGTCTATGAATGCCTTAGCCCTCTCCTGCTGTTGTTTCCTAGCAATTGGCGTTTAGAGTGCCTCTGAAGCTGGGAATCCCACATTGCTCTCATGACCAGCATCGCAGCATCATTTAAGTTGTGTACAGAGGCTCCTTGCACACTCAGTGTTCCTCTTTGCCAGTCTCTAGTTTGCTTACACGATAGGGCACACAGGTTGACTGCTTAACGTTCACCCAGTGTAAATGTCAGCAGAGGAAGTGTGGTCCATGATGAATCAGAAGACCATGGGTCAAAGGATGCCTCCTGTTGCACTGTCCTTTGTTGCTTTCCAAACTGTGTGTCTGGCTACGGTGTGTCACACGAACGTTCCCCATGCTCCTCCCGGGGCTGGAAAGGGTTTAGTTGAACCTCCAGTTTCCTAGTAAAACTGGATTACTGTGTCGTGAAATGAGACATGTCCAAAAAGGTGTGTCACCAGCATGAAAAGTTTGGAAAGCTCTGTTCTGGGCCTTGTGGTTTTATGCTTGCTTCCCTTAGGGAGCTGATTGGCTGCTGTGAGAACAGGCTTGATTGGTCAGTGGACTGATCTAGCAGGCTCTTCTTATGTCCTGAAGCATCTTCTCTGTGATTTTTTTTTTTTAATAACGCCTAATATAAATGCTTTTTGCTTTCTTTTCTTTTTTTTAAAGGCAGTTGTTGGCCTTCATTGACAACATTGCTGTAGCAGTGGATCAGACCAAAGGCCCATCTGGGCCAGAATTCTGTTCTCACAGTGGCCAACCAGATGCCCGTGGGAAGACCACAACAACACTCTCCCCACTTGTGATTCCCAGCAACCATTAATGGCCTTATCCTCCACAAATTTTTCTAAGCTCCTTTTAAAGCTATCCAGGTCAGTGGCCACCACCACATCTTGTGAAGAGGTACCGGTTCAAGCCAGGACATTTTGCTGGTTGAAGGAAAAAAAGAAAATGGCGCTCCCCCTTCACTTTCTCTTCTTCTGCAGTCCTCACCACAACCACACACACACACACACACACACACACACACACACACACACACAGAGCTGCCTCTTCGCAGTGGTAGGGGAGTAGAAGGAGGCCAGGGAGGAGTGGGTGGGGGTTGGCAGGGGGAATGGATTCCTTGGATCTGCTGCCTGAGGCGGTTGCCTCACCTTGCCTCATGGCTGGCCCAGTTCTGAGAAGTAGTTTGTTTTGTCTATACTGATTCTTCCAACATTCAGCTTCATTGGATAGCTCTGGGTTCTGGTATTATGCCTTCACAATGCTACTTGTGGACCTCTCAGATGAATCTGCTTGGCCACTGTAGGATACAGAATGTTGGACTAGATGGAACTTTGCTCTGATCCAGAAGGGCTTTCCTTTCAAAATACCAGGTTTTCCTCTAGCCATTCTCACTGAATCTGTTCTGGCCTAGACTTCATTCAGGCTCCAGAATTTTTAATTTCAAGAGCATACTCATGCATACTTTAGCTGTTTCTCCAGCTATAGCTGTTCCTGGATACGGCCTCCCCCTTTCACAGTCAAGTAACTTTTTGTTTGGACTACTATAATTTGTTTGATGCGGTGCTACCCGTGAAGACAATATGGAGGCTACCACTGGTGCAAAATACAGCAGCCAGAGCTTTACATTAGTCCTAAAAAAAATAATCTACTTGCTGCCTATTTGTCACCAAGTCCAATTCAGAGTTTTAGGTTTGAGAATTTGAGTTTTAGGTTTGACTTACACAGGCCTCACCAGCTTAGAACTCATCTACCTGAAGAAGCACTGTAGTTAACAAACCCCTCACCCCATTCTGTTTTGCCTGGGCTCTGAGATCATCTGAAGGGGTCCTATTAGTAATATCACCACTGAGTGGCAGGGCCAGTGCATTTCGTTGCCTTAGCATCCAAGATGTGTGTTTTTTTATATATCTGAGGCAGATTCCCACACTGATTCCCGGGCTGTCCACGGGCCTTAGGTTGCCTACCCTTATTCCAGACCTTTGAGTGATGAGATCATTTGACCTACAGTGGTACCTCGGGTTAAGAACTTAATTCGTTTGGAGGTCCGTTCTTAACCTGAAACTGTTCTTAACCTGAAGTACCACTTTAGCTAATGGGGCCTCCTGCTGCTGCCGAGCCACCACCGCCCGATTTCTGTTCTCATCCTGAGGCAAAGTTCTTAACCTGAGGTACTATTTCTGGGTTAGAGGAGTCTGTAACCTGAAGCGTCTGTAACCTGAAGCATCTGTAACCTGAGGTACCACTGTATTTGCATTATACAGATAGGTGTGTAAGTTTTCCTCATTAAATTATTAGGAGTAATAGTTTGGCTTATCTGTTTTACATGTTGTTACCCATCCTAAGGTCTTTTGATGAAAGGGGGTGGGTATAAATTGGAATAGGTAAATAAAAGCCAAGTCCCTTGTCCCCAGTCTCTCTCTCTCTCTATAGTGCTCTCATGCTATTGGAGACAACATTTTCAGAGTAAAAATAATACTGGCTCCATACACACCAGGCATTTAAAGAATCCTCCCTCACATATCCTAGGAACTGTAGTTTGCTAAGGGTGCTGGGAATTGTAACTGTGTGGGGATGAAGCTACAGTTCCCAGGATTCAGAGCAGGCTTCCTCAACCTTGGCCCTCCAGATGTTTTTGGCCTACAACTCCCATGATCCCTAGCTAGCAGGACCAGTGGTCAGGGATGATAGGAATTGTAGTCTCAAAACATCTGGAGGGCTGAGGTTGAAGAAGCCTGATTGTGTTTGTGTGTGTGTGTGTGTGCGCACGCTTTACCGTAAATATATTGTATGTAGCCATTGTGGCTTGAGTGCTGGGAAAATGTAGCATCGCTGCAGTAGAATGTCTGGATACACGCAGCCCAGACTTTGGATCTCTTGCAGGTCATGAGTAACAGTTGCACTTCTGCTGTGCAGAAAGCGAATTGTCTTGAAATACTCTTAGGAGAGTTTGAAAAGTCAAAATTCCAGTCTTTGTTTTCTCGTGGACACACCTGTGGAGAGCTTGTTGTTTCGTTTGCTTCAGAAGCAGAATATTACACACACACACACCAGCTTTTTTTTTTTTGGAGGCCCCTCGTGCATCACCAAGAAAAGAGCGCAGCAGATTTGCATAAAATTTGCATATGCAACTTAGACACACAGATTCACATTAATAAATAATTGTCATAAATTGAAACACAATGCACCTCATTATAGTGGTGGAGCAGATGCCTAAATCCAGATGCTATTTGCTGATGGACAACTTCAAGGCCCCTACTTGCCCTTCTGAGGGTTTTTTAGCTTCGTGTGAAGCAATCATTTAAAGCATGTGAGATCCCCCCTCCCAAATCCTGGTAACTGCAGCTTACCCCTCACGGAGCTACAATTCCCAGCACCCTCAACAAACTACAGTTCCCAGGATTCTTTTGTGGGGGAGTCATGCCCTTTAAATGAACAGCATGTGTGCAGCCTAAACCTTCAAACCATACTTGAACTGATCAGCCCTTCAAACAGGAGTCCTTCAAATAGAGGGCTGTGCTCTGCAAAGGAGGACACATGCCCATTACTCAAAGGGCAAGGATGAGAGGAAGGGGCGTGCATGCATTCCTCTGTGTAAATGGATAGCAGTCTGGATAAGGCGTCTGAACTGTCTCCAGGTTTTCAGATCTCCTGTATGAATATACCTTACTGCATCTTGTAGGAGGCACCTGAGTTCTGAACGCTTTTTGCTTCTGGCAGGGTACGTCCAGGCATGTCGGGCTCTGATGATTGCAGCCTCTGTTTTGGGACTGCCAGCTGTGTTCCTTCTGGTGACTGTTCTGCCTTGCATCCGGATGGGCAACGAACCTGGAGTGGCCAAGTACCGGCGTTCCCAGCTGGGAGGAATCCTGCTAATACTCTTGGGTAAGATATGGGCACAGCCTGGCTCACTCACTTGCCTATGATGCCAGCCTAATCTGCAAAAGGCCACGTTTTCCAACTGGGGGATGCAGTAGTATTTCAAGGTGTCCTAAAGGAAAGCCTGAGTTTGTAGGAACCTGGGGAGAAAGATAAGGACTTTGCAAACATTACAGAAACCAGACTCTCAGAATGACCTAGAGGGTCCATTTTAAAAAAACGGAGGCTGGAAAACAGTAAGGCAGCCTCCCCTAAGCCAGTGCTCTCCAGATTTTGCTAGACTACAATTTCCATAATCACTAAGCACTATCCACGCTAGCTGGGGCTGATGGGATTTGTAGTCTAGGGTTGCCAGACCTGCAGGACTGACTTGAGTCTCCAGGGTTGCCTTGCCTCTTCCAGCTGGCAGAAGAAGGGCCTGAATCTCCAGGTGGAAGAAAGTGCCTTAAATCTGTTTGTTTGTTTGTTTGTTTGTTTGTTTGTTTGTTGAGAAGACTACATGTGCAGCTTGCAAGCTTCAGCCTGGCTGAAGCCAGCCTCAAATTATTGCATAAACTCTCTAAAGCAGCAGTTCTCAACCTGTGGGTCCCCAGATGTTGTTGGACTACAACTCCCATCATCCCTGAGCTCTGGCCCTTGCTAGCTAGGGGTGATGGGAGTTGTAGTTCAACAACATCTGGGCACCCACAAGTTGAGAAAGGCTTCTCTAAAGGGAGGGAGGGTCCTGCCCTCCTTGCTCCCTGTCCATAGTTGCCTTTCAAAGGAATCCACATTCCTTTGTAAGAAAATATGAAATAATGTAAAACCATTTTCGCAGGCAAAAAACAAAAACAAACAATGTGGGGGGGGGTTGACAAGAAACCTTCTGCACCGGGTACCACCTGACCTTCCTACGCCTCTGCTCCCCAATTAACCTCCATCTCCAGGGCTCAGTGATGGGAGGGAGAGCAGAGGAATATCACCAGGGGCTGCTCCCAAATCTCACTTTGGGGCCTTGAAATCTCAGGGTCTGAGATACCCCTGACCTTGCAACCCTATTGTAGCCCACATCTTGATGACAGCAAATTGGGGAAGGCTGCAGGAAGGCTTATTACTATTCCCCTGCCCTATCCCAGGAGCAGCTAACATTTTGCAAACAGAGTGCAAAAGCCTGGTTCACAGCTGTGGACCTTGCTGCTATAAAACCCTGGAGAGGGAGACTTGTCCCTGTGTGCCCTCCACAGCTTTGCTCAGTGTGGGGTGCTCCCCTGGCAGTGGCTTGGAGCATCTCTCAGTCCAGTCTATGTTTCCCCCCCTTCCAGTGGGGTGGAAGACCCAGTCAGTATCACCCTGATAACAATGAGCTCCACAGTCTTCTCCAGCACCTGCATATTCTCAAGGCCTCCTCATCTCCTAACAACAGGCCTCGGTGTCTTGTTTTCATCCGCTTGTTTAGCTGAGGGGGAGGTGGGGGGCGGCTGAGGAGAGAGTTGCCTCTTTGTGCCGTCCTGCCCTGAGGTCGGCTCTCTCCCTGTGGCAGCCAGAGCTGACATCATGCCTTATTTATAGCAGGCGCTCTGTGCGGTTCCCCCCAACACGCCAGAGAGGCTAAGCGGAGACGTGTCCAGCTGCAGTAGAGGCTTCGAGTTGTCTGCAAGCCACACCATGTAGGCAATAAAGCCTAAAGAGTGGTAGGAATTGTCAGGCAAAAACTGGTGGACTAGTTTCTTGCTGTGTCTTGCAGAGATGGACCTAGGGTAGTGCAAAGTGCAACGCAGATTGAGGAGAACATCAGAAATAAACAGGGCTTGGCAGGCCCATAGTTAATGGGGGGCTGCCCCCTAAATGTTATTTGCCCCCCAATTTTCTTTCACAAACAAATACTTAAACAAGCAAGCAAGCAAGCAAGCAAGCAAGCATGCAGGAAAGCCTATGTTCGAAAGGTCCTATTGTCATGCTTTTTCCACCACCTTCCTCCTGCTGAGGGAAAAACTTCCTGGACTAGATAACCCATGTGGTTCCTTCCAACTTTGCAATTCCATGATATAGTTGTCTCTTAAGCCAATAGGTACTATGCATTCTCAATGTCTGCATATCCCTGCCTATTGACAGCAAGCAGGCAACTTCACTGTATTCTTTTCTGTGTCTGCTTAAAAACATTCTTGTTTAGGCAAGTCTACCCAGAGGCTTAGAAATGCTGGTGGGAATTTTAATTTTTCAGTATTTTAATTTTTGGTATATCTTTAAGTATTGTAATTTTTTCTTGGATTTCATTGCTTTATCTTTTTGTAAACTGCTTTGAGGTGGTGGGCTGTCATTCCTTGGAGGTTTTAAAGCGAAGGCTGGATGGCCATCCCTCCTGCACAGACGAACTAGTTGAGATTCCTGCATTGCAGAGGGTTGGACTAGATGACCCTGGGGACCCCTTCCAACTCAACAGTTCTATGATCCAATGAGGCATCAATTAGTCATTGCTTGTACTGAGCTAAATGGACTCATGGTCTTAACAGTGCAAGGCGGGTTCCTTGGTTCCTATGTGACTGTGTGCTTCTACTTTTGTTTTAAGCCATGCTGGCTGCTGTGCGAATGGCAAAGAGCACAGCATATTAAATATTTAGATAGTGGCAGCCTCCTAACCACGGTTGGGAGATCCGGCAGCAGTGCATCTGCTCCAGGCCACAGCAGAAGACAGCAGGCAACGCAGAATAGCTGTTGGCGGCTTGCCAGGAAAATAGCAAGCTCTGATCTTCCAGCTGATTTAATGACAGCTGAAAACAGAGGTTGACAATCATAGCAGAGGTGCCCACCCTTCCAACCTGCTTGATGGTTTTTAAAATGCCCCCTGTAACCCTGTTTGCTCATCATATCTGACAGCATACTGGAGTTTTAATACCCCAAATGAGTCTGGAAACAGAGAAAAGAATTTTCAAAGTGCTTTAGGCAGTGTGGAATGTTTTTTAAATGGTTTGGAAAACCACAATATGATTGATCAAAGGCAGCAATGAGGCATAAACCAATATGCAGTAAGGCAGGGTGTAACCAATGTGGTACCACCCAGATATTTTGGACTACTAATAATAATATTTTATTTATATCCTGTCCTCCCCAGCCGAAGCTGGGCTCAGAGCAGCTAACAATAGTAAAATAATACAGCATTCTAAAATAAATTCATTATAAAATCAGTTCAAATCAAATTAATGGCAACCATTGGGCTAGAGTTCTGTGAGGATTGCCAAAGGAAGGGGTCAGACTGTGCCTTAGCCAAAGGCCTGGTGGAACAGCTCTGTCTTGCAGGCCATGTGGAAAGATGTCAAATTCCTCAGGGCCCTAGCCTCTTGTGACAGAGCGTTCCACCAGATTGGAGCCACAGCCGGAAAAGGCCTGGCTCTGGTTGAGGCCAGCCTAACCTCCCTGTGGCCAGGGACCTCCAGGATGTTTTTGTTTGAAGACCGTAAGGTCCTCCGTGGGACATACCAGGAGAGGCGGTCCCGTAGGCACAAGGGTCCTAAGCCGTATAGGACTACAGCTTCCATCAGCCCCAGCAAGCATTGTCAAGGATGATGGGAGTTGTAGTCCCCAACATCTGGAAGCCACCATTTTGGTCACCCCCAGTCACTTCCAGCAATTCTTCTGCAAGCTTTTTTGTAGGGATTTTCCTTTGCGTTCAACAAGCTTTCTTCTCAAACAGACACATTTTTTGGGGGGAAATTTGAATGTGAAAAAGATACCTTTAATGGGTTTTGAAGATTAAAAGCCTTTCCACAACAGAGAAATAAAATACGTTCTAGAATATCTAGAGAACAGATATCTAGGCATGTCTGATCAGTGCAAGGATCTCCACTCGTGCAATAGGACTTTCTGCCCTCTCCTCTCCCGTGTGCCCCATGTCCTCCCCAAATCCTGCTCTGAAATGTTGGGGAAAACCCAGAACGGATTTAAGGGGTGTGTAGGGCATGCAAACCCTATACGTGAGCAAGGTGAGTGAGAACTAGTGTGTTCATTTCCACCCCTCATGCCAGCAGCTCAGCTGCCAAAAGTGGCTTGCTGGATGGGATGGAGCTGCTTTGCTTGCTTCCCAGCAGCAGGGGGCTTGCTGCTGGTTCCCAGGAGGGAAAGGGGGAGGGGAGGTTGGTGTGGTGTAAACATGCTGGCAAGAGCACTCGGTTGGCTCTGCCCTGTGTTTGCACAGCGCTGACCTCCCTGCAGCCTCTCCCTCCTGTGAGCCACACAATGATGCACCTGCCAGGATGCAGCAGAGCAGTTCTGCCTCACATTGCCCTCCAGCTCATGCTTCCAGGACCTCGTGACAACATTTCTTCATGCCATTGGTGCCAACATGCACCACAGCTGCTGCTTCCTTCCCAGCACCATCTTCTAGGCCATCTAGGCAACAGCAGACCCTCTAAATGTCCCTGTTTCCCAGGGACAGTCCTGGATTTACAGAAGCCGTCTGGGTTTCTGATTTGATCCTGGAATGTCCCGTTTTTCCTTAGGACGTCCCTATTTTCATCGGGAAAATGTTGGAGGGTTTGGGTGCCTGCTCTTCTGCTCCTCCACCTGATAAAATTAGGGTTAAAGGTAGCCGACAGGTAGGAGACAGTGTGTGCTTGGTTCCAGTGTTTGTTGTGATGCTCACAGCAGTTCCTCCACTTTGCAAAAGTGCCCAAAGGCCCACTAAGGCTGGTGTCCCCTTACCTGATGCAACCCACTCTCACATGGTAATAGCCGCCGCCATTTTGTGTCACATTCTCCCACCGGCTAAATAGTGTGTTTGTTGCTTTTAAACCGAACTTTTGTCCCTGTTTTCTTTTCTCCATTCCCTCCCTCTCTCTCTGTTGTGTAACCTCAGCACTTTGACACTGCCTCAAGACATCTTTCGATGTGGTCTCTGGAACAAATGTAGCTGTACCAAAGTTTTGTTGTTATTTGACTGATTTCTCAGGGACCAAATCCAGCGCTGCTCTCTTCCACAGGAAATAAAAGTATTGCCCAGTTTGATGATTCTCAGATGTGGAAGCCGTTTTCTTTCCCTCTTAAAAAGCGTGGTTTTTAAGATGCATATTATCTTTTGAGGGTCTTATTGCCTTTGATTCCTGTGGCTTAAACAGGAAGTGAAGGTATTAAGCCAGGCCCTGGAAGACTTAAAAGGAAACCATTCCCATCCCCGAATCACTACATGAGGAACATCTAATATTTGGAATACTGTGCACAGTTTGGGTTACCCCATATCTTTCTCCAAGGGGTGATCCACCTATTTTAGTGTACTAATTTGATCTACTGTTTTGTGATGTATTTTCTGTTTGTTTCACGGATGCAATTTTATTGTTGATTTTGTGCTGCACATTTCTGTGACCCTTTCCTTAATGTTGGCGGGAGATAATTTTTTGCAAATAAATGAAAGCAACCCTATCTCAGCGCAGATATCACAGAAAAGAATGATTAAAATTATTGCATGTTTGCATGATGTTCTGTGCTCCCTGCTGAACAATGACCATCTTTCTCTTTCCTTTCCCCCCAAATATTTCCCCAGCTCTGTGTGGCGTTGTGGCTACGATTTGGTTCCCCGTGAGTGCTCACCGTGAAACCATGATCATGAGCTTTGGATATTCCCTTTACACGGGCTGGATTGGGTCTGCTCTTTGCCTTTTTGGCGGTTGCATCATTGTCTGCTGCTCGGGTGACGCGGAAACATTTGGCCAGAACCGTTTCTACTATGGGTCAGGATCCAGCTCCCCAACCCATGCTAAAAGCGCCCATGTATAAATGATCCTGAGACTTCCTGCGCCTTTATCACCAAATGTTTCAAAACGGGTGGATGGGTTTTCTTTGTGCTCCAGGTGTTGCGCTTGCTTGCATCTTTGCGCAAAGGTTGACCACATCCCTTGCAGAAGATTCAAAGAAACAGTGTGATATTTCTTAAGCAATAAACTCTACCGGTTTGCCTTAATAGAAACCTGTAGCAAAAATAAATAAATGACGAGGTCAGCCCTGATAAAAGTCTCACTGCCCAAGGCTTATATATTCACTGTTGAAACGTTAAGTTTTCTCCTCTTTCCTCCTTCTCCCTCAGTCTAGGAAGATAGTTAACAAATACCCACCTGGATTGTTTAAATTGCCAGTCTTTTTCTCAGAAAAAGTGACCACCTACTTCCTTTCCCAACTCCCCCAGATCCAAGGTCATCCTTTGGGGGAAAGTTACAACGAAAGGGAGAGGAAGACACCGTACTTTCCCATCTGCACAAATGTTTTCTTTTTCACGAGATTAGGGAGTAATCTCTTTGCTTTCTCGGCAAAAGTTTTCAAGGAATTTGATCACTTTAGTAACAGTGTTTTTGTCTAAACGCATCAGTATGAAGGAGATGAAGCGAAAAGTTTCTAATTGCAAGGTAAATAACAGTTGTACATAGCCTTAAAATACATGCGGTGGGGCTGCTCCCCGCAACCTCCCCTTCTTTTGTACAGGTTTGTTGCTAAATGTAGTTTATTTTTATTTTTTACTTTGTTCCAATTAATTTGTATTCTGACATGCACTATTGAAGTGGAACTTATCTTAAAAAATTACTATAATCTATCAGTTGCCAGTTCCGTGAAAAAATCCAATGAATACTGATGATGCTTTTGGTCTTTAAGTGAAGTACTGTAAAATACACAGAAATAAATGTTGAAATTACTAGTTTATTTTCTTCTCCTTGTGCTTGTGGCTCTCTTATTGTCCTGTGTTGTTTTCACTCCATCTTTCTAGTAGATCTGAATGTGTGTGTTGTATAGCCATATATATATATATATATATATATATATATATATATATGTAGGAATAATGATGATAACACAAACAAGAGCATCCCAAGGCACCTTAAAGACTAGCAAATTTAGTGTGACATACGTTTTAATGGACCCTGAGATTCTGACCAGTTTGAACATTTGACCAAGTGAGGGATAGCCATCAAAGCCAATGCTCCAGTGAATTTGCTAGTCTTTAAGGTGGCTCTTTACTGGTTTTACTGCAATGAGCATAACTACTTCTCTGGAATTTGTAATTCTAATAGCTAAATTATATAATAAATTGAAACTCATACCTTCTTCCTTGTGCACAGTTAAGTAACCAAATCTCATTGATTTTAGTGTTCGCTACAGGATGCAGATGACTTATGTCACCCAAGTCGGCTGAAAAATCTCATTTCATTTCACTTTTAATTTGTATACCGCCTTTCTATATTACTATACACAAGACAGTTTGCAGCAACAAAATATGCAGCAAAGAACACCTTATAATAATCTGATCCAATACAAAAAGTCATGATAAAACATAACTTTAAAATGGAACAATTTGATGTCAAAAACGGTAATATCTTGTATCAAATAAAGTAAGATGCAGAGTTTAAGATAGGCACATTGGCACTGGGTATATTGGCACTGAATTGCCTTTTGCAATCAAGCAGATTCCGAACAAAATGCATGTTTTGTCACTCACTGTAATTTGTTGTGTCAATTTCATATTGTTTTCTCATTCTCCTTCTCCCTCTTGACACAATGTTCACAATGTGAACTATCATTCCACAGATCCTTGGCAGAACATTTGTGCGCATTACATCATAGGCTCCGCGTACAGTTACTTGCTTTATGCCCCGTAAAGAAACAATAAGCGCTGCCATTGTGAGATGTGGGCGCCACAATGGAATGTGTAACACACAGATGTGCAGCTTTGTGAAAACTGGCCTGAGATTGTGGACGGTGTTGTTTTTATGCATGCTGCTCTCTGCTGAATGGATCCCATTCAGATGGCTGGGACGGGGCTGAGCCAAAGCTGTAACGGGACGCATAAGCCGCAAAGTAGCTTGGGAATAATGGAAGCTCCATCTCTGATCATAGACAAATTTCAGAGGGCAATTGGAGCAAGAGACTCCACAGCTGGAATTCATTGACAAATTTGATTGCATTTGTTGATGGCTTCAGCAAGGAGCATATGCAGATCTCTTCTTTCTCACATGGCAGGGCTGTGTTGTTTTTTTGGATATTGCATCCAAGTTTAGTGCTCCAACAAGAGTTTCACATGCACGTGCAATGCTAACAGCAAGCGTTTGGATTCTGTTAAATGTTCAGACTCGGTGTGTTTCATATTTCCGTTATTTTACTAACCTGACTTATCTTCCAGTATACTTTTATGTGTATATGAAAAGCACCTGTGGTCTTGAACCAGGTATTTTAGATGAAAGGGAAAGGTGCTCCCCTGAGTTTTCCTGAAGGGAATACTACTGGGCTGGCCTGCTCTCTGCTGGAGTTCAGCACTACCTTTTTGGATCCCTGGAGGGCAGTACTGAGCTAACAGCTCAATAGGGGTCAGGTGATATAAGGCACCAATAGCGTTCCACCTAGTCATATAAAGCTGCTAACTCTGAGTTGCTGCTCTGCCTGACCAACAAAATGTTCGGTTACAGGTGTTCTCAAACAGCCTGAGCCTTCTCAACTTACAGTTTGATTACCTGATAGTATAGGTGCAGAAATGCGCAAAACCTGCCCTCTGCAACGTGACATGAGGTGGTAAAATGAGCAGTGGCTTCTCTAGACATCCCAGCCAGTGTGACATAGTGAGCTGACTGCCAGACTAAGACTGGGGAGACCTTGCTTCAAAACTCCATTAAGCCAAGAAGTGGACTGGGTCACATTAAGAAACTGAGGTAGCTCAGTTGGTTAGAGCATGGTGCTGATAATGTCAAGGTCGCAGGTTTGATCCCCATATGGGACAACTGCATATTCTTGCATTGCAGGGGGTGGATGAGACTGGGGACCTTGGGGTCCCTTCCATCTCTACGGTTCTACGATACTAAGATTGAACAAATACTTTCTCTGCCTATCCTACCTCACAGGATGTTGGTGAGGATAAAAGAGCGAATGAGATACCTTGCAAGGCATCCTGAGCTCCTTGGAGGAAGGGTGTCGCATGGCCCAACTACACCTTGGCCTGTGAAATGGAGACTGGACCAAACAGAGTATCTCCTTCTAATTTGCCCTTCTCCTCCCACGACCTTTCTGCTGCTAAAGTCTTTGTTTTCCTTGGCTGCCTCCACCAAACAGCCTAAGCTTCTTTGTGTCTCCTTGAGAAGACCTCAAGGTACTGTGGAGTTTGGGTTTTAAGCGTGCACTGGGGTAAAACCACAGGCAAAGGAAGAGCACAAGAATGAACATCACTGGCAGATTTCACAATGGACAAAACATGGGGGCAAGCAAGAGTACCACTTTAAACTTTCCGAACAATTAAATATAATCCTACAGTCAGTATTCAAAAAATATGCGAAGTATTTTCCACACACTAATGGCGTGGATTTTATTTGCACTATTCTCATTGCTACTTCTCTTGTTGACTGTCTTTGTTAGGCTCCCCTCCCACCAGCCATTTCTCTCCAATGTCTGAGTTTATTTCTGATAATGGGAGCCTCACTGAGGGAATAGGCCCATCGCCTGATCTCAAGGCATGCAATATGGGAACCTTGCTGAAGCCAGACAGGTTTGGGTGTGGTCAGTGGCTGGATGGGAGCCTTGATATAACTGCAGTAAATGAAGAAGTAGAAGTGATGTTGGGGTACAGGCGGCAGATAGGGAAGCAAAGATTCAGCACAACTCACAGTATTGGCCTCCAAATTGGACCTCCACCCCCAACTGTACACATCAAAGGTTACCATCCCCTGATCATTGGCTATGTTCATGTTTTCAAGTCAGATCAGAGCTAGGTTTTTAGGGTGGGGTGTGGGGAATACATTGACACAATATTTCTCATGACACCACAGCATAGATGTGGATTGTGGCTAATTCTGTGTGGACACAGCTTCACAAACCAGTGGTGGGAGCACACTGAATGAAGAGTAAGTGGGAGTGTACACACAGCCTGCATCACATCTGATGCCCTCTGGCACAATGGGTCTGTGCATCTGGCTACTAACCAGAAGGCTGATGGTTTGAGCCCACCCAGGGATGGTTGTGGCCAGGGGTCCCTTCCAATTCTACAATTCTATGATTCCTCCTTCCAGATAGCGATCTACATTTTATCACTCTCCCACACCTAGCAGGGCAATGCTGATGGCCAGCTTACCAAGCGATAGCATGCACATTGCAGGAACTTGCCACCTGGTATACAGATCATTGGTAGAGCGGACTCTCCCATGGCTCCTTCCTTGAATAAACAGGACATTGACTCTTCTGCCTTTGAATTGTCCTCCTCTGGGTTCTTGGGTGCAACATCCACATGCCATGTAAACTCTGTGTTGTGGAAGTTTATGGATTGTCCATGCCTGATGTATGCATAGGGGGGTGGCATGGGAGTGAGGATAATAGCATTCTCTACCGCAACAAAAGCTGACCGCACAAGGGTGGTACTGTGTTCGGCAGGCTATAAATAGTGGCTAGCAGTAGGTCACATGGCTACCCCCAAAAGCTATGTAAAGGTTTAGCAGCCTGATGGGATCACTGAGAGGCATTGTCTTTGGGCAAGAAGCTCCCTTGCTCTCCAAGTGGGTGATGGAGGAGGGGCAGAGTCACAAATGCCAATGGTTTCAGCAGCAGCAGCACCTCCTCCTCCTCCTCCCCTCCCCCACCCTCCAAGCCACTAATGGTGCTAGGCAGGAGTGACTCTTACGCACTGTCTGTAGCTTCAGCTGTGGATACTCTGGAGAAGGAAGACATTCCACGGAGTTTGTTGGCCTCGGAGAAGATGAAATACAAAGGGGGACATTGTTATCAGCTATGAGGTCAGCTACTGCCGGTGAAAGAGCATGGAGTCAAATTTGCATGGAAAGTAATGTGTGACTTTAAATCTTGCAAGCTGCCGCACCAGCAGAAGCAGAACCAGTTCGAATGATGGGTTCTTTTCAGCACAAAAGGCACGCCACGATCTTAATTATGCCGTTGCTTCGTGGTTCTTATTTCTTTGGGACGAGATGTGCCCACCAAAGGGTAGGAAATTGCATTTGCAATCTGCAACATGGCCTCGCTTACCATGTAGAGCTCAGAGTTTTGAGAAGGCAGAAAGACTGAGAAGATTGACTCAGTGCACATTCACAGCATACATTTAAAGTGCTATGATACCAGCCATGGTTTTCCCCAAAGAATTCTGGGAGCTGTAGTTTGTTAAGGGTGATGAGATTTGTTAGAAAACACCCCTCCCAGAGCTACAGCTGCCAGAATGGTTTAATCCCTCTTTCCAGGGTTTATGGAAATTCCTTCCCACAGGTGTGTCACTGGGCACCTTCACTGTACAGCTTTCATCATATGTTGAAGAATAATAAAACCATAGAATTGTAGAGTTGGAAGCGACCATGAGGGTCAACTGGTCCACCCCACTGCAATGCATGAAACTTTTGCCCAACATAGGGCTTGAATCCAAAACCTTGAGTCTCACCCTGTACCTGCTGAGCTATGTTTCTGGGAACACCTCTTTGCCCTGGCGTGTGACACCCTAAGGCCCTGAGTTTTTGAGACCCGCCCTATTCCTTCTTCTCACCTTCCTTGGATGTTTTAAAGCAGTGGTTGGATAGTTATCTGTCATGTATGATGTAGCTGAGATCCCTGCATTGCAGGAGGTCGGAATAGATAATCCTTCCAACTCTGCAGTTCTATGATTCCTGTGACCAATATAAGCCACCTTCTATTTTCTAAATTGCGAATGCAGAATTTTATGTTGTTGTATCCCACTTTTGGACCTGCTGGTGAAGGGATAATGAAGAATAGCAATCTACGTTCTCCAGTTGCCAGCCCTTCTGTAGCCGAGACAGCAGCAGGCACAAGAGGGGAGGTATCAACAGGCTTGGGAGAACCCTGCGGGTGTGTGGAAGTAGAAAATATATTTGGGAGGGAAGCTCCAGGAACTGCCCAAGTTAAGGGAAGCTTGAACATGCCCATTGGACACAGAATGTCACCTGACTATTGAAGGGAGAATGAGAATACAGTGGTACCTCAGGCTAAGTACTTACGTAATTCGTTCCGGAGGTCTGTACTTAACATGAAACTGTTCTTAACCTGAAGCACCACTTTAGTTAAAGGGGCCTCCTGCTGCTGCTGCTGCGACGCTGGAGCCCGATTTCTGTTCTCATCCTGAAGCAAAGTTCTTAACCTGAAGCACTATTTATGGGTTAGCGGAGTCTGTAACCTGAAGCGTATGTAACCTGAGGTACCACTGTATATGGGAAATGGGGCAAGGAATGGAATGAAGTGATCCTGGAAAAAGGGCATAGCTGAACAGGAACACTGCAGCATTTTGTTGTAGGTTCCGTTTTTCAAACCATTCCCAAAGATCCTTTGAGCTATGTCAGTTAAACTATTAAAAATTTGATACCAGTTTAATGTAGTCAGAGAGAGAGAGAGAAAGAGAGAATAAAAAGTAGACAGAGGATGACAGGAATGCTCCTAAAACTCAGTCAGCAGTCATTTCCCCCCATGTTTTATTGTGTAAACGAACAACTATCCACCCCCCACAACAATGCAAATAAATTCCAAAATCAGCCCATTTCAACTGTTTCTCTACAAAGGATTCCCTACCACCCAAGCTCTTAAGGCAAAATTTGTTTACATTTAATTCATTTTAGCATTGAAAAATATCAGACCTTCAGATACTGGCAAGTTAAACATATATTTGTATATATCAGCATAGAGGCTGTGGGATTTCTTCCCGCCTCCCCTCTTTTTTTTGGTTTAATATTTCATTTAAAAGGTATGGACAGTTCAATTGACATGTGTTTTTTCTCTCTGGCTTTCTTTATAAACCCCTGTTTTTTATTTTTGTAAATATAAAGGCACACAATGAAGCTTTATGCATCTATTAAAATATACACATTTGGTAAATTTAGATTTCTTTTCCATGTGTCAGTAAGTCAACATATTTATATTTATATATATTATATAATAGTCAACAACACAATCATTCTCAAAATAAAGGTCACTCCATTAAGATATCTGCATAAACTTTCGTCATGACACACCACAAAAGCCCATTGCATAGTGCACCAATGGGGTTCAGGAACCACAAAAAATAAATAAGTCAGAGAACAAACATGTTGTTTCCCTTTTAAACAAATACATCAATTTCATACCAGAACTGTAGAGAATTGTTACAGCAGGAAATGCTACCTGCAAAAAAATAAATAAAACACAGTTGCAACTTGGACAATTTAGAAACCAAATGAAATGAAAGCAAGAAAGATCTGAATGTTGAACACAAATGCCATTGTTACGTCTACACACACATACACGCACACACAGTGACAGTCTTTTGCAGCAACAAAGCTTGAGTGCAGGGCCTTGTAATAACATAATTGTAGTGGCCCCCTCTTCCAGTCCACTTGTACCCTTTGCAGATACAAGGGCTTCACAAGCTCTCAAGGGCCTTCCATTTGCTTTCATAGAGGGAACAGCTTGGAAAGTGCAAAAGGTTGCATGCGTCGAGTTACTGTTCATTTGTTGGGATGTGTGGAGCCCTGTCCATCCTGGTTGTGGAAGCTGTGGGCTCCAGATGCTGTTTCAACTACAACTCCCATCATCCCTGAGCGGCTGCCCCATAGAGGCAGGGGCTGCTGGGAGCTGTAGGCAAACAACATCTGGGAGCTCCAAAGTTTCCCATCCCTAGTTAAAACTCCTGAGGGCCATTCAGCTCTCATGGGCCTGTTTGCACACAGGCCGACGCACTGCTTGATTTCTCGTCACTTAGCCACTGAACATGTGAAATGACTCCATCGCAAAGCATGATTTGAGACTGAGCTGAGGTGGAATTTCCACCCGTGCTGTTTGGCCAGCGATAGCTGATGCTCTGAGTTAACTGAGGTACGTATCAACAGTACACTTTCACGATTTCCTTCCAGAAAGAGCAGGATAGGTGCATCAAGATGTAGCTATGTTAGTTTCACCCAAAACCTTGGCCTTGTTGTTGTGTGGAACTCGAACTCAGTTCTGGCACCTCTCAGGTGGGCGCCCTTGCCATTATAAGAGAACACTCAAATTGGCTTCCATCTGTACAGTGATGTCACAACAAGCTGCATTGTAATATCTCCAAATGTTTTTTGCATTCTCTTGAAAACACTGCATTCCAACCCTCACCTCACCCCACCCCCCGCCCCAAACCAATCTCCTATTTTATCATGCAGGAAAAATGTCCACTGTGTACATGCTGTGGCTGGTTGGGAGACTTATGGTCCTTTATGTGTACCTGGTCAGCACCTCCCATCCCACTTGGGTGTCTTTGGGTCAGTCGCTGCCTCATCCTAACCTGCCACACAGGGCTGTTGTGAGGATAAAACAAAGGGAGGGGAAAGTGTGTATGGGATAGAAATGCAATCAGTAAACGAATGATTCCCTGACCAGTGGCCATGCTGTTTGGAACTGATGGGAGTTGGGAGTTCAACAATATCTGGAGGGCTGCAGGTTCGCCACCCTGATTTATACCGAAGACGCTGTGGCAGCAAGAAAACACATTTCAGGCTTATCACAGGAACAGGAAATGTGTATCCACTGGATGATTTCCATTTAATAATAATAATAATAATAAATTTTATTTATACCCCGCCCTCCCTGGCTAGAGCCAGGCCAATAAAATTATAGTAAAAACATAATAGGAAAAAAACCAATTTAAAATACAGGTTAAAATGCAATTTTAAATGCAGCCTCATTTTAAAAGTAGCCCATAGATCAAAACCATAAGGGGAGGGAAACATAAGGGTCAGACTGAGTCCAAACCAGGCGAAACAGTTGTGTCTTGCAGGCCCTGCAGAAAGGGTGTCTGGGAATTTTGCTTCCTTTCGTTCTATGAAAGAAAGTCGTACAGGACCTTCTTTCTCCTCTAAGGAAAGGGTGGGGAACTTGTGGTCTCGTGGAAGGTGTTTGACTCCAACTCCCATCAGCCCCAGCTGGCATGGCCAATGGCCAGGGACGATGGAAGCTGGAGTCCGACAACATCTTGAGGACTCCAGGTTCTTCATCACTCCTCCAAGGTTTCATTCTCTGAGCTAAAAGAGTAGGATCCTTTGGGAATGGACAACAGCTCAGTAGTAGGCTGCTGCAACCAGGGAAAAGCTTGGCAGAAGAATACAGTAAATGGCACAAATCCCAAAGCCCTTCCTTATTCCTTAGGAAATGTTTATTTTGAGAATTCTTTCTCGTGGTTTTTGCTTTATATGAGCCTCAGCCAAGGGCCACCACCTCTCCTCTTCTTGACCCCATGGCCACCACTGAGCACTCCATGTGGCTCCAGACCATTTTAGAATCCTACCTATGCAGTATTTGTACAGAACTCTGTGCACACTTGGCTGCGAGTGCTGTTATAAATAAATATATTATGACTGTTTACGGAGAGGGGCAGTGCTGTTTGTACTAGGGATCAAGTCCAAGAAGTTCTCTATTTTTGTACCTTGCAATATCATTAAGCTTTCCTTTAGAAAAGGGATTGAAAGACCCTGAGTTTCATCCTAGAGGTATGTAGTCAGCACTTAAAGTTGCCAAAGCATATTTGACTGGCTTGGAGTTTTTGTTTCTTCGGGCAGGTGTGGGTAGCCAGTTGTTGCTGGATTTCAGCATAGATGCTTATTCTGTCGGCTTTAGTTGTTGTTGTTTGTTTTGTGGCAATCGCCTCGAGACTCAAGTTGAAAGCAATTCCTAAATTAGATAAATAACAGAGTAAGCAGCACCCATTATCCCTGGCAATTGCCCAATGGGAACCAGAGTCCAACAACATCTGGAGGACCACAGGTTCCTCACCCTGTGGTTGAGATGACCATGATGGTCCAAACTACAACAATGAACAAGGCTCCTCACCCCTGTCTTAGGAGATATGGGTAATAACAGTGACATGCAAGCAAATGGACAAATAGTTCCGTACAGGTGCATCCCATGAGCTCAATCTCAAATGGCCAGATGAAAAAGTAAAGAAGGGCCAGTGAATATCTGATAAGCTGTGGATGTTTGATGGATCCCAATTCCAATGACTTCATTGCAAATAGGCTGCAGAGGTCTGCAGGACTGCATAAAAGGAAAGGCAAAGTTCTTGTTTGCTGTGTAGGATGTGACATCCGAAGCCACATCCTGTGCAAGATTGTTTGGAAATAAGGCCTGTTGTATTAATGGGTCTCACTCACCATATGAATTAAGGAAACTCACAAATAGAGAAAAACTTATTAACTCATGGGAACTTAGAAGGATCATTGCAATGTTTTTTTATGCCATGTTAAAGGAGGCACAAATTCATGGTTTACTGTGACAGGGAATCTCTATCTCTGAAGGAAAATGGAAATATTTGTCACTCAATAAAGTTAGTGAAGAAGATGCAACACCAACGTAAACACCATTGGTACTTAACTCAAGCTCAATATTCTCAACAGCTAGATTTAAATGTTGGAAATACAACAAGTCTCCCTTATATGTGGCAGGAATGTCAACATGTCAAAAGTTATTGGAGACATTTTTGGGGCATAATATTGCAAACGGGGGCTTAAACCCTTCACTGGTCCTTTTCAATGTAACTCGGCTTGGTATTCCTGAGATCTAAAAATCATTGATCCTCCACTTAATGATTGATGTTAAAATAATATAGGCTTGATATTGGAAAAACACCCAGTCTCCCTCCATTTGGGAATTGGTGTTAAAATGTTTGGACCTAGCTACAATGGAAAAAATGATGGAAGGTATCAAAGATTTGGGGGAAAAACAGATCATCAATATAGCAGACAAGTAGTTAAGTTGTATTGTTTATTGGAATAATAACTGTGGACATAATAAATGGGACAGAAGTCTTTGTTGTAGTAGCAAATAATGTAATGTTTAAATTTTAATTTATCACAATAGATTTATTTATTTGTTTGGGTTTTAAAGGTAAGTGAGAATTGGACTGTTGCCTCACTGGGAACTGATGCTGCCTTGGGAACCTATGGTTAGTACTGCACATAAAGCAGGAATCAGCTTTTAGTGTATCAAATGTGAAAAGTTGGGAGCTCCAAGGCAACCATTCTACAATATTCACAGTTAGATACTGAGTGGAGTGGAGTGATCTTACATGAGTATTGATTTGTTTGTACCATGGTTATAGATGACCTAAATCCAAGAAGTCCTGATCTTGGTCTGAGCTGTGTTTCAGTCCATCTGAAGTAGCCCATGGATATAACATTAGGATTTTAGTCACATTCTAGGTTTAGCCTCCCATCTATTCCTAATGCAAATGTTTGAAGTTAGTGTTGAACTACCTGTTCAGCAGAATCGCATGGTACCATTCTTGATTGTGCCACATGTTTCTGCTAGTCATGAATATCAGCTTTTAGGGTCATGGTACTGAAATCAAATTGAACCACACTGTCACTGTACGGGTCCCGCCTGCTAAATTATTCCGGTTCAGATAAACCAAATCACAGAAATCTGACAACCAAAGTCTCCATTCTTACTTACTAGATAAAATGGCTAAATGGATCAAACAAAATATCCAAAACGAACTCACCAAGATGCAAATTCCAACTGGTCAATATATTAAATTTTGGTTGAGTCATGTTGTGTCATACCATAGTTCACCAGGAAACAACTGAGACAAAACGAATGGAGAAGGTGACACGGGAAGTGAAGCACAAGTGTGCCAAAGTGCAAGAATATTTTGCTAAGTGAAACTGTGAATTAGTTTTATATAGGTGAAAATGGGGATGGTGGTCTGCACAGCCTGATCACTGGAGTTCTTTTTACCTCTGGAATATCCTCAGGGAAAAAATTATGGCTCCTGCCTGAATAAACCTACCCATCTAGTCAATGTTTGCATTCACAAAATGAAAAACTGACTTGCTCTTTGCCAAATAACTTAATGGTCCTTAGTATGACTGCAACTGAGTATTTTCTTTGGCAGGGATGGGGAACCTGTGGCCCTTCAGATATTGTAGGACTCAGCTTCCTTCTCAACCCCAGTCCACGTGGCCAACGGTCATGGATAATGGAATTCCAACAACATCCAGAGGGTAACGTGTTTCCCATCCTTCTCCACCGGAAAGCAAAGAGGTCATAGACATATCCTCTACCAAGGGAATCTTACTGCATTTCCTTATCAGATACCCACTTCATTGAGTGTGGGTTCCACTGAAACCATACTACTGCTGCAGCAGGAAGTGTCTTATGCAATGGGTTTCCTAGGCCCAGGAAAACTCAACAGGCTCAACTAGCCTATCGGAAGCAACATTCAGTGAAAGAGGCCTGTGAATGGTGGTGGTGAGATCAGAGACATGATGTTTTCCTTAATGTGATCTTCTGTTGATTCAGGATGAGCACTTGACAGAACCATCCTGAAGAACAGAAAGGTGTCTGAGTGAGTGAGTGAGTGATATGACTTCTGGAAACAGAAACCTTACGGGAAAAGATGGGTTTGAAATGAGAGCCGAAAGAAGCCACTGAATTTTAGCCCAAGGTTTAGCTTAGTGACAAAGAGTGGAACTGTCGTGTTTCCATTTCATCTATTCGGGTGAGTAGTCTAACTCGTCATTTGAAATCAGTGCATCCGAGTTCTGTTTGTGTTTGCCTTTGCTCTTTGATTTGCTACTTGTCCGACTGTTTTCCTTTGCTTCCGACATATGCTGGTAAGAGAAACCTTTGTCGTCGGCAGGATCCCAGTCCTGGTAGTTGTCGTTCTCGGCGTAGGCCAAGCCATCGTCGACGGAGAAGGGGTCGACATCAACATCGTAGCGCTGGTATGTGCTCTGATGCAGCGCCTCTTCCCGAGCGGTGATCTCCAGTGTGCTGTTCCATATGCCATAGCCAAAATAAATCAGCAACCCTGCAGGAGAGGGGAGAGTTGGCTGGTAAAAATATTGCACTGTAGTCTGAATTAGGGTTGCCTTGTAGGCAATCCAACATGAAACGGTTCCAAGCCCTAATGAATCTATAAACACTGCTGCAGAAGTTGAGTGGTTTATTATCTATAATTCACCATATGGGTTATATACTCTGGGATAGTTCCAAAACTATCTTGATTGTGCCGTTCCTTCTCCTTTTTCTGAGCTCTTTTTCTGAAAATACATTTTATTTACTAGATGTTTCAGTTGCAAAGCAAAACCCCCAGAAAAGGAAACATGTAGAATAATTACACAACCTGCTGTGCTATATTTTTGTTTTTCACCTGTAGGTTTTCATTGGCACACTATCGAAGCAGGATTTAGTAACAAAACAAACCACATCGCTAATTTTTTTTTAAATGAAGAAAAGGAGGATAAACGCAAAGAAAAAGATCTCTTGATTATGTTCTTCTGTGGCCTTTGCTTCCTCTCATTTCAATGGCAGACCAGCAGAGGCTGAGAAGGAGGAAAACAAGTTGAGGATAAGGAGCACGGCAAGAGATGAGAGTCACATGCAAATATAGGAGTTGTATCCCATGTTGTGCCTCATGTTGATAGAAAGGGAACTTCTTTCCAGCCATGGAAAGGGAAGAAAGGCGTTTCCTCCATTTCCCCTTTCCCTCTGCAGTCTCCCATGCCACCTTCTTCACAGTTCCAAAGGGTCCCCCAGCCCTTTGGAGAAGGTTTTGGGGGGCATGTGGGTAAGGGGGTTGCAGAGGAAGTGGAAAATGACAAATCATATCCCTCCATATTCAGCTGGTGGAAGGCTCTGCTGTATCAAAGATTCTTCTGTTGAACAACAGAGGTTGCCAGCGTGGCATTGCTGGACTACAACTCCCATCATCCTTGACCATTGGCCACTGCTGACTGGGGCTGATGGGAGTTGCAGTCCAACAACATCTAGATGGCACCTCACTGACTAACCGTATGTTAGCATGAGAAATTCCACAAGGGAAGGGTTTAAGAGCTACTGAATTTCTTTTTATGTAGTTATTCTATTCTGCTGTGAAATGGGATTCCCAGCGGTGACCCATCCAAATGAAGATTTAGTTAGGTGTAGTCACAGATGCTTCAAGCCATTCACTGGGTCCATGCTGATATTATATTGCCTTGTGCTGTCATGCCATAACTCACCAATCAATACTTCATAGATAGAACTTTTGTAAAGCCAAATGGGGGATGGCGTGGGAAACCTGTGACCCCCTAGAAGTTGGTTGACCATCTCTCATCCGCTGCAACCACCACGGTCTGTGGTCAGGGGTGATGGGAGCTGACGTCCAGCAACATCTGGAGGGCCACCATTTCCCCACATCTGCTCTAAGAAGAGGTTTCCATTCTCCAAACCAATGAAGGTTGGTTGGAATTAAGCACTCTGACATACTCTTGGTGGTCTCTTCAGTGGAATTACCCCATATTGCCAGGGATTGGCTGGATGACAAGGAGTAGTAGGAGTTGCCAGCCAGGGAACCTCTGAGGGAAATTGCAGAGGAGGAAGGTTCAGAGCCTGGGAATTGGTGGTGGTCAGAGGGAGAAGATTGGGGGGAGGAGTTGCATGCTGAAGGGACAACAGGGTTTTATGAGCTGGAGGAACCTGTGACAGGGTGCAGTTCAGACTCTGAGGCTGAAGCAGAGGTCAAGAGACTGCTGAAGAATCCAGGGAGTCTCCATCTCCTGCTCTGGCTAGCTCCCCTCCCCACCCCTGTCTCCAAGAATGAGCAGGATAATGAGAAGAGTGGAACAGAGGTCAAAGGTGGGCAGATACTGTTATGTACTGAAGCCCACAACTTAACAGATACAGTTTGAGACTGCTTGGGAAACATCCAGGAGAGGAGGAGTCTTAGAAGGAGTGGAAGGCAGAGACCTTCAGTCCTGGCAACTGCTCTATAGGGGCAAGACCTACTGGGAATTGTTGTTGAGTTGTATGCCATTTCCTTGAATAAAGTGTTAACTTCACTGACAACTGTCTCTGCTTCTTTGTGCTGACCTGCATCTGACCCTGACACATGCACTGTCCCCAAACCTTCACACCCCACGTTTAGAACTTACCCACAAAACACCAGACAGCAAACCGGATCCAGGTGATCCTTGAAAGTTTCAGCATGAGATAGATGTTCACAAGCATAGCGAAGGCTGGGACAAAAGGCAGGCAAGGAGCCATATAAGGGAGTTTTTTGGGGTTTTCTGGCTGCTGAAGGATGACAAACACCAACACAATGATCAGCAGGACCATCAGGACCACCAGAAGAATTGCCCACCAACTTTGGTCATAGAGGTAGTCCACCCCAAAAATGATGAAAGAGCAGAAGATGAACATTAGGACAAACAGCAAGAGCACACAAGTGGTGACAGTCTGGCCAGTAGCCGCAGTGGGTCGATCCATTTTCCCAGGAAGTCCCAGGTGGATCCTCATCGTGTAGTATCGTGGTCCTATGAGTTTCTTTAGCTTGATGAGGTAGATGTTCTCAGACTCATCTGCCTCTATTCCAGAAGTCATGTCGACCGTGCCATAGTTGGGGTGGTTGACGTTGTAAGCAGATTTGTCCGATTTCCCAATAAGCATCTCGTTGTCGCCCAAGGAAGGCAGGTTCTTGGCGCCGCAAGTGTTGGTGGGCGGGCCTGCAAACTCCTCCCCTTCGCTGACCGGAGAGCAGACTTCCTTCTCGCAGTCTGCTATGATCCCTTCCTTCTTCTTAGTGTGCTCTTCAGAGAGGAACTTGACGAAGCCGTCAATGTCGCTTTCTGGTTGGTACCGAAGAAGCAGGACGCACACAGAGACCAAAGTGTAGGCGAGCAACGTGCCGATGGACATCATCTCTATCAGGTCCCTCAGGCTTACCAGCAAGGAGAGCAGGGCTGCGAGAAACCCTGAGACAATGCAGGCGACCGCGGGAGTCTCCGTGTAAGAACTTACATGGGACAAGAATCTAGACGTGAAAGGGTTAAAATTAGCATAAACACCATAAACTCCCTATTATTGACTTTTAGGACAAAGGAAGAGAACCTGTGGCCTACCGTATGTTTGTTTCTTTATTTTATTTTATTTTATTTTATTTTATTTTATTTATTCCATAAAATTTACCCACTGCTTGATGGTAATAAGAAACTTTAAGGAAGGTTTACGGAAAGATAAAACAAGAAAGTCAAGAAAAATCTACAACCCTACTTCAAAACATGCAAAAGTTAAAATACTAAAGCAGATGAAAATCACCTCAACTTTCTAAGCTTGTCTAAACACTGCCAAAAAGCAGATGCCAAAAAGAGTACAGAGTATCTCACAAATACGGGCATCTGTAGTAGTATCACAAATTCTGCCAATCAAAGCGGTTGAATGGGCAAATGTAATGTAAGGTGATCTCATAGGTAAACTGCTCCCTGTTAAGGGCTTTATATGCCATCTTGGCTGTGTGTCCTGGAAGACCTGCCCCCTTCCTTGCTGGCCTTTTCCTACCTGCCTTGGGAGTGTGGGGCCCTGACTGACTCCAACTACAAAAGCTGAGGCTGCTGAACAGACTCTTGGGCTGGGGTATTGCTTTGGGGTGGTTGTTGTTTCTTTTTTTGGCTGCAATTATTGATGTTACTGTTATTATTTTCATCTTCATTTTTAGATCTTATAACAGTTTGTGTGGAAATTGGGACACAGGTGGCGCTGTGGGTTAAACCACAGAGCCTAGGACTTGCCGATCAGAAGGTCGGTGGTTCGAATCCCCGCGACGGGGTGAGCTCCCGTTCCTCGGTCCCTGCTCCTGCCAACCTAGCAGTCCGAAAGCACGTCAAAGTGCAAGTAGATAAATAGGTACCACTCCGGCGGGAAGGTAAATGGCGTTTCCATGCACTGCTCTGGTTCGCCAGAAGCGGCTTAGTCATGCTGGCCACATGACCCGGAAGCTGTACGCCGGCTCCCTCGGCCAAGAAAACGAGATGAGCGCCGCAACCCCAGAGTCGGTCACAACTGGACCTAATGGTCAGGGGTCCATTTACCTTTACTATGTGGAAATTGTTACGTTATGGTTGTTTACTTTTTGGTGTGTTGTATTTCTGCTTGTAATTATGTAAATCTTTTCATGTCCTAAGCCACCTTGAGCATGGTTTTAACTATGAAAAGGCAGCATTCACATTAAATGATGATGATATGCTGGTAGTAACACCTTGAACTCAGCCGGGTAGCAAACTGGTAACCAGTGCAGATCTCTGAGCCCAGCTGTTGTCTGCTGACAAGGCCTCATTCCTGTCAGCAATCGTGTTGTAGCATTCTGCACTAACTGCAGCTTCTGGACCAAATGCGAGGGATGTGCTATATAGAGTGCGTGTAGGTAGACTAAAATCCCCATCATTAATTACTGTCCATGCTGACTAGCTGATGGGAGTCTGAACCACCTGGTATAACAGAGGCAGCCACTGTGCTGCCTTCAAGCTGTTGTTGGACTCCCACCAACCCTGACTATTGGCCATGCTGGCTGGAGGGTTGATGGCTAATGGAGCCCAACAACCTCTGGATAGCCCTGGCAAGGTCTTCCAAGGCCCCTTCTCCAACTGCCTCTGATGACATGGGACTTACCTGAAGAGAAGCCCATCGCCAGCCATAGCATAAATGATCCGAGGCATAGGGAAGAGGGAGCCCAGCAAGCTCACTGTCAACCCAGCCACAGACCCGATGGCAACAATGAACTTGGCAGTGTAAAATCGGTGGGCTGCAAACATCTCCATCAGGGGCGATTCGGTATCAATGTCGGTGTATGGCACCATCAGAGTCAAGATTATGCTCACCTGTTGAGTGGGAAGAGTGAAGGTGATGTACGGTTAGAAGTGGCACGGGGTTTACTTATTTACCGTATTTTTCGCTCTATAACACGCACCCGACCATAACACGCACGTAGTTTTTAGAGAAGGAAAATCCGTAGGCATGCCACCCGTAGGCATTCCCTCCATAACACGCACAGACATTTCCCCTTACTTTCTAGGAGGAAAAAAGTGAGTGTTATGGTGCAAAAAATACTGTATTTATTTTGGGTGCCCCATTGTAGTTCTCTGGGCAACTCACTCCTTTTGTTTCCTACCATCCTTCACCAATTGATCCCCGGCCAGTTTAAAAATCCAATCATAAAAATAGAATAGATAAAACAGCAATATAATCACACACACACATGTATGTGTACACACACATACCAGCAGTACACGAAAAAGAGGCAGCATCCTATTTTTCTGGACATTATGAAAAGAAAACCGAAACCCGAAGCAATCGTACATTCCGTTCACAAATGCAGAGCTCCAGCTTCATTTGATTGAAAGAAGCTGCTAAGATCTCATGGAATTTTTATGAATATTCTATTAGTTCAGAAGTTTGTAAAAGGGATAGAGGGAGCTCTTATGGAGGGTTGCAGAGGAGCCAGGAAGCAGCACTATGACAACAGTAGTTAACTGTTAGGCTGAGTGTGTGGCTGGCATGCGTGGGAGTGCTATGTGATCTGGGGGTGTGAGTAGTATGCACATTGTGCATAAATTGTGTGTGTGTGTAAGAGAGAGAGAGAGAGAGAGAGAGAGAGAGAGAGAGAGAGAGAGAGAGAGAATGTGAATGAAGAATGGGAACAGAAAAGATGACCGACCGCAACCCATCAGCAGGGTTCGCCCAATACATTTTGTTGCTGGAGATGAAGAAAAAGATCCCCCCACCCACTGCATTCCATGTACCAGATCGGCAGGTGAATTTTACCTTGACTCTGGCAATGGGGCAGCAGCATCCACTGCACCTGAGGGCCACAGGAGTGTGTGTGTACAGGGCAGACCGTGTGGCCCAAATAGCTCTGTCCTCTAGCATCTACTGGTGGAGGCAGCTGCCTCTCTCTCCCTAATGGTACAACCAATTCTGCAGTCCACATGGACAAGCAACCATGAGCCTGGATCAGAAGCTTGTCTTCCTATATACATAAAAATGAAAAGTTGTCTTCACACCAAGGTTCTCGCGGCCGTCAATAGGTGGCCATGCCAACCCCAGCGTGACAACGATGCTCGGCAAATGAGCAAGCAAGCAGAGCAGGTGGCACAGGTGATCTGTTGAATGGAGGAGGGGGAGGCGTGGTTTGCCAAGGTTTCTCCCCCCCCCCATTTTAAGCTCAAATAAACACTTTTGTATTGCCACATAGTTCAGACATTCCTCAGCTTGCACCTTACATTCTCAGCCACCACGTTACACCTTCCTGCAAAACGTAGAATTGTACGGAGCGCTTACTTACGGACACATATGCGGTCAGGCACGTGACAAGTGAAGCAGTGATGGCATAAGGGATGGAAGTGTTGGGACTCTTTGCTTCTTCTCCAGTGGTGGCAATGATGTCAAATCCAATGAAGGCGTAGAAGCAGGTGGCTGCACCTTGTAGCACCTGCGTGACCAATAAACTCAAGTTAGACTGATTGAGGCTTCCAAGTCATATCCATGTATCTGGAACTAACAATGCCTTCTTACATGCCTAATGACAACCTGCACACTTCTTTACAGCTATTAATGGTCCAGGAGTCCCATATTCTTTTGCATGTGACCACCCTACTTTCATGACACCCCAAATCAGCTGCCTGAGGTGGCTGCCTCATCCTGCCTCAAGGTAGGCAGAGCCCTGACTGGCAATTCAAGTAGGTAGCAAAGAAAGAGAAAATAGAAGGGAATAGGTTAGCCCAGGGGCAATCAATGCAGCGCATTCCAGATGCTGTTGGACTCCAAATCCCATTAGCCTCAGCTAGAGTGGCCAATGGTCCAGACTCATGGGATCTGGAGTCCAAAAACATCTGGGGAGCATCACGTTTGCTAGGTAAAGGTAAAGGGACCCCTGACCATTAGGTCCAGTCATGAGCGACTCTGGGGTTGCAGCGCTCATCTTGCTTTATTGGCCAAGGGAGCCGGCGTACAGCTTCCAGGTCATGTGGCCAGCATGACTAAGCCGCTTCTGGCAAACCAGAGCAGAGCACAGAAACGCCGTTTACCTTCCCGCTGGAGTGGTACCTATTTATCTACTTACACTTTGACATGCTTTTGAACTGCTAGGTTGGCAGGAGCAGGGACCAAGCAACAGGAGCTCACCCCGTCGCGGGGATTCGAACCACTGACCTTCTGATCGGCAAGTCCTAGGTGCTGTGGTTTAACCCACAGCGCCACCCGCATCCCTTATCATGCTTGCTACCCTTGCACTAAACAAGGTGAACAATGGGAAGAAGTTGCAGAGATTGGGACAGCACAGGGACGGATGGCCTTGCATGCAACAAATTAAATGCTCATTTGAAAGAAACATAGTTTCTCCAAACGCCAGGGATGGTTAACTGGTGGCACTCCAGACTCCAACTCCCATCAGCCAGAATGGCCAGTAACCAGGAAATCCCACTTTAGGCCCTGTGGAAGAGTCCTTCCATCTCTTTAAAAATAATCTAGCAAAGTTAGTTTTAAAACTGAAAGCCACCACATCTCTCCTCTTTGCTGCTGCATTTTCTGGGCCAGACATTCAAGAGGCAAGCAGCGTAAATCCAACTCACTAGCTTGGGAGCCAGGCCAGAATACCTGCAGTCTCTGCTCCTCCTTGGAGAAGAACTTGCCTCTGCAAGGCAGGAAATCCAAATCTGTTTGAATTCCCAGCTGAGTTTTAAGCTGACACATAGGTAACAAGCACTAATTGGGCAACACTGGAAAGTGTGTATAAAGCAAAGGACTTAGGCCCATTGCTATACAGTACTGAGAAGCAACTAAAGCAAATATCAGTGCATCCTAGTCTACTTCAGACTTCCCCAATCTGCTGCCCTCCAGGTGTTTTGAACTACAATGCCCATGAGCCCCAGTCAGCTGTGTTGGAAGGCACCAGATTGGGGGAGACCCACTTTAACACACTGGTGCCCGTTTAAATTCAGTTGAAAGCAAAGGGGTTTGTCGTCCCATTGCTTATAATGGTGTGCATAGGCTGATCCTAAGCATCAGAAAGAAGTCCCACTGAGTTTAGTAGTGTTAATGCTCAAGCAAGCATGCATAAGATTACAGCCATGCAGTACAATCCTGGCCATGTTTAGGGACGTCACTCCCACCATGTCCGATTAATAGGGCATAATCCCAGAAAAGTGTGCACAAGATTGTAGCCATAGGCATATATACTTCCTTTTAGATTGCAGCCACTGACATCATGCTTTTCACCCATGTCATTTTTTGTTCTCAGCAAACCATTTACCTGCCTTTTGGTGCTGTGTGTTTTATTATACACTGCTTATGGGATCAATTGTAATTAGCCTTTAAGTCATCAGCTCTCCAGAGAGTGCGATAATTGTGTTTATGCATTGTTAATTTCACTCGGTTGAGCAATTCTGTTTTAGCCACCTTTAATTTTGCCAGCTGGAGGGTGAAGTGGTGTTTTGTTTTGTTTTGAACTTGAATGAAAATCTGGAACATACTTTGGGGGTGGTATTTATTTCAAACGGACTAGTAAAAGAAAGGAACGTTGATTAAGCAATGGGCTATAAGCCACAATGGCTATGTTTGACTTCTACCTCTGAAACCACAGGTGGGCAGAAGGCTGTTACACTCATGCCCTACTTGTGAACTTCTCACAGGCATCTGGTTGGCTACTGTGACAACAGGATGCTGGACTAGATGGGCCACTCCATCAGTCTCATGTTCTTAGGTATCTAGGATCAAGGTACCAATGGAGGTTCAAGGGAGGTTCAAGGAAATCTTAAGGGAGACATCTCGAAATCTGTCTTGGAAGTGGAGATTGGAGATTTACATCATGGTTTGGTACATCAGAGGTGGGGGAACTGTGGGCATCTTATTGTATATATATCATTTTTATTAAATCTCCAAAAATATTCCAAAACATTTATTGTCATACACACACATACAAATCAACATAAATTTATTCTTGACTTCCCACCCCTCCTTTCTCAATGCTTGTATTTTTACTTCTTTTTAGGGAAGCTGTGAGCTTCAACATGTGCTTGGACTTCAATTCCCATCGGTCCCAGTCATGGAGCCAAGGATGATGGAATTTGTAGTCCCACAAGATAAGGAGAGCTATTAGTTATGTTATTGTTGAGTAGTCATTATTGAGATGACATGAGGAGTCAGGCCAAGTAGACGAGACGAGGTTGTATCCAGTGCTGCAGATCCACCACTGCAGGAGATTTCCTCAGCAGAACTCCCACCACTTCTCTTCTGCAGTCCCCTCCAGACCTGAATATCTGCTCCAGAAGGGATGCATGAGGAGAGGGGATCGAAGAGAAATTCCATTGCTTGAGCCACTCGTACAGCATTGGATACAACCCAGGATCCTTATATGAAAGGGGTGCCTGCTGTGGATTTCTCCTTGCCAATAATAAAAATGGAGATCCATGTAATATGATGCCTTATCCTTTGGTTGCCAGGCTTTTAGGCTGATAATGGCCGAATTCTTTATCGAAATCACTCACCCCCGACCATCCAAATGGCAGGAACTGCCCTTCAGCCCAATATTCTCCATTGACATAGAAGAGTCCAGCAATCATGATGAAGAGCCACACCACCAAGTTAATCACGTTGAGGACGTTGTTAAATCCCACAGAGTTCTTCACTCCCAAAGCGACAATGATCGTTACAATGACAGCAATGAGCAAAGCCAGCAAATCTGGGTAAGATTCTTCTCCTTTACCTATGAGAAGAAAACAGAGGTATACATGGAACTTTGGAAATATAGCAGAAACAAAGGAAAGGCAAATAAACGATCTTCTGGGGGAATGTGTTGGTTTCAGAAATCCTTCTGCACTTAGTATTCACAGCACAGCAGACATGCTATGTCAACTCTTTCTCATAGGAGCATCGGCATGGCATTGCCATCAAATGGTTTTGTTCCTGTGTCTTCTCTGCAGTTTTTTTCTGTTTTCTTTTCAGAGCACAGAAAATCTGACTTGTTCCCCAAACAATGGAAGAGCAGAACCATCTCCAGAACTGTAGGAAACTTGAGCACCACCTGTTCTATTTCTTATGGCATTTTCAGTGACATATTGGGCAGCTGAGCACATTGTCACACATGGACACCTCTGTGCATCTTCACTATTACCTTTCGGTGTTAATCTGCAATTTTTTTTGCATACAGTATATATTTAATTAAAACGAAACAAAACATTTGTTTGCATTTCATAGTGCTTAAAGATAAGGGTGGGGTGTTTTTTTTAGTGCAAATAATTTTTTGATTCCCATCTCTTGAAAGGAAGCCATGTTTATGACCCTGCATTTATCTCCATGGTGTTTCCCCCCTCTTGTTTACTTTTTAGTGCTCTTAAAAAGCAAATGCACAATAGTGCTGAAATTTAAAATGTGCCTTAAACACAAGTGTTGGAAATGTCCGAAAGGTGGGTTTCAGTATGGTGGTCCCTGCTCTGCTTATAAAAAGGCCAATGGCAGCAGTTGGTCAAGGGCCCTAGGGTGAGTAAGGCCCCCCAAGTAAGGCCCCCCAGGGTCCTGACCCTGCTACCCAGTCACTCACCATTCCCCTGTTGGACCCAGGACCAGATGTATTTTAGCTGCGGTGTGTGACTGCTCCTCTTGAATATGGCCTGGCCTTGCTGGGACTCTGGGAAGGACCAAACCTTCTAAGTGAGTTGCCACTAAGTTTTTCTGTGGCAGCTGGAAAGCTTTTTAAACTTAGATGCACATTTGAATGTTGAATCAATGCACACAATATTTCAATTTCAAACCACCTTGGTATGCTGTGGTTTCCATTCAGAATCCCATGGCCTCTTGGAGCCTAACTTACATGATCAGGCAAAGACAAGAGTCACAATCCGGGATAATCCTTACCCAGCCCATTCAAAGTCCCAACGGTGTCAATCATCCAGCGACTGATGGTGTGATTGGCCAGGGAGTCGAACATGCTGCTTAGAGCACTGGCGCCTGCAGCTGTGCCGATCAGATACTCCAGGATTAGGTTCCATCCGATGAAAAATGCCACAAACTCTCCCACCGTGACGTAGCTGTAAGTGTAGGCGGAGCCAGTGGTTTTTGGAACTCGCACACCAAACTCGGCATAGCAAACCCCTGGACAGAGACACAGGAAATGCATGTAACCATAAGGAAATGTGGCTGAAGGAAAAGTAATCCCTTATAAGTTGGCGTCAAAACAAGAAAAAGGTTGAGATCTTGTGAAGGGATATCCAAGCCCTTAAAGGTTTGTCCCTTTAAGAGTTCCTCTCTTTGTCCAAAGAGTCCCTTCTCTATTAGGGAAGTAGGCAAAATATGTATACCTCTTTCTTTCTCTCTAAATCCACCGGAAGAGGCTTGGGGTGCTAAATCAGTCTAGCCTTTGTGGAATTGGCATGGCACCATTATTCTTGCTTGCCTTGCCCTTCCTGGCAGTGGTAAGCATCAACTGCTCATCTACTAGGCCAGGGTTTCCCAAACTTGGGTCTCCAGCTGTTTTTGGACTACTACTCCCATCAACCTTAGCCAGCAGGACCAGGGGTCAGGGATGGTGGGAACTGTAGTCCAAAAACAGCTGGAGACCCAAGTTTGGGAAACCCTTTCCTAGGCCATGGCTGGGGAATATGTGGCTCTCCAGATGCCGCTGGACTCAAGTTCCAACCCTCCCCCCCACCACACCTTGAACCATAAACAAACCTCTTCACATCAAATTAGGAGTTGTTTCCATGATTTGCCTAGCCCAAAAGATGTGCCTCACCTATGTGCTAAGCCATAAGGGTCATGCTACATGTTTAGTAGCGGGTGTTTAGGACACGGGTGGCGCTGTGGGTTAAACCACAGAGCCTAGGGCTTGCCGATCCGAAGGTCAGTGGTTCGAATCCCCGCGGCGGGGTGAACTCCCGTTGTTCAGTCCCAGCTCCTGCCAACCTAGCAGTTTGAAAGCATGTCAAGTGCAAGTAGATAAATAGGTGGAAAGGTAAACAGTGTTTCCATGCGCTGCTCTGGTTCGCCAGAAGCAGCTTAGTCATGCTGGCCACATGACCCGGAAGCTGTAAGCTGGCTCTGGTAAAGCGAGATGAGCGCCGCAACCCCAGAGTTGTCCGCAACTAGACCTAAAGGTCAGGGGTCCCTTTACCTTTACCTTTACATGTCTAAAGGGAGAGGTACAGGGAAGCACGGCTTGGATTCGGACAGCATGTAAACAGGCAGGAGTTTGGTAACAGTGTTACCACCATTCAGGTAAATAAAACCACAGGGTTGGCTTTCTCCCTTGTCTAGAATTAGGTTTGGTAGAGGGAATGCTGGAGGCTGCCAGAATGCAAAGAATTGCACTGCAGTCCAGGGTGGGTGGAAGAGCAAGTTAACAGCCACTGACACCCAGTGCTGGCTACGTGAGGCAGCTGCCGCATTCTGCCCAACAGCAGGGCTGTTTACTACAATAATGTACTATTCCAATGAAATGCTAACTTGGAAATGTGCTCCAGGTGTCGGTAAAGGTAAAGGGACCCGTGACCATTAGGTCCAGTTGTGGCCGACTCTGGGGTTGCAGCGCTCATCTCGCTTTATCGGCCGAGGGAGCTGGCGTACAGCTTCCGGGTCATGTGGCCAGCATGACTAAGCCACTTCTGGCGAACCAGAGCAGCACACGGAAACACCATTTACCTTCCCGCCAGAGTGGTACCTATTTATCTACTTGCACTTTGATGTGCTTTTGAACTGCAAGATTGTCAGGAGCAGGGACCGAGCAATGGGAGCTCACCCTGTCGCGGGGATTCGAACCTCCGACCTTCTGATCGGCAAGTCCTAGGCTCTGTGGTTTAACCCACAGCGCCACCCATCCTATACAGCTTGGACCAGGATACCCAACAGCTCATCTCACCACTTAAATACTTAACTGAACACTGAGCACTGCAGGTGGGAGCCTCCTGCGCAGACCATCTTATGGTCAGGAGGTCCTTTCCATATGATGCAGGAATCAGGCCTTTAGTGTAGCAACACCTACCCTTTGGAAGTCCTCCTGTTAGATATCAGGAAAGAGTGAATTCCATCAGCCTGGAGAGCTCAGTTGGGTAGAGTGTGGTGCTGATAATGCCAAGATTGCAGGTTTGATTCCTGTATGGGACAACTGCATATTCTTGTACTGCAGGGGGTTGGATATAGATGATCCTCAGGGCACACACACACACACACACACACACACACACACAGTTTCCATATTGGACTTGAAATTGCTTTCATTTATATTTTCCTTGTTTATGTTTTCATTAAGTCGTTTCAGGGTGTTTTATGGGAAATAATTGATTAACAAAACAAATAAAACGAATTACTGAAAGCACCAATAAAACCCATCTTTTCTAACCAGTCCCTCCTGGCATTTATAGCCGCAGACTTGTTGCTGGTTCAGGTCTGTGCCTCCTCCTCTGTTCTGATAGCGAGACAGACTGTTATTAACATCACTTAGATCAATGGGAACAACACTAACCCCAGCGGTCAATAATACCCTGTAAATGAAATGTGTATGCCCGCCTCTGCTCTTTCATTCTGGAGTATGATAAGCAGGTAGGAAGGATACAATTTCTAGCCAATTCCATTCTGTTGTAGGAGCATTCATTGGTTCCTCCCACCCCCCACCCTGGCCTTCCGTTTGATTTCACAGTCAATTCCTAAAGTGTATACTGTTGCTTGGTTGTTATGCTGTCAGAACTTCTGGCATGCTGTAAAGAATATGAATGATTCAAAGCTACCATGAGCAGACCCAGCCTCTTCATTTACAGAGCAACAAATGGCGCGTGTGTGCATGCACACATGCACACACACACACACACGGTCAATGGATGGAGAAATCCGTCCATTTCCATTTCACATTTTTCCAATTCAATTCATATATCAGTTGTGATTTTTTTGAAAAAGTCCTTGTGAAAATTCACCTGCATTTTACAGAACATTTTCCCTAATATATAAATTTCTGTATGTGATTTTGCTTATTTTTATAAGTGGTTTCCCCTGCATATGGATTTTTGTATATATATTTTCATATTATATTGAGATGTGTGAATTAGTTAGGCTTGCATTAAAATTTAATTTCTCCACCCCAGTACTGATCAAGTTATTTTGGCACCTGGCATAGTAAGCCCCACGAGCTTATTAGCAGCACATGTGAAAAGGATCCAGGGGTCTTAGTAGACCACAAGCTTAACATGAGTCAACAGTGTGATGCAGCAGCAGCAGCAAAAAAGCTATGCTATTCTAGGCTGCATCAACAGAAGTATAGTATCCAGATCAATTTCTCCTAAGAGGCACATTTTTGTATGCAATTCTGCCCAATGTATGCATTATTTCAAAGCAAATTTCCCCAATACAATGCATTTTTATGTACGTTTTCACTCTAATTTATGCATTTTGTACACATTACTCGGCTGGAGTACTGCTGCTGCAAAATCTGGAGAAGCAAAAATGTTGACAGGTCACTGGGTTTCATTTCTCATATTGTTTTAGAAACTGCAAAGTTTGCCTTTGAATGAACACTGAATCAAATTTCTCCCCTATCTGTCCTTCTGAGTTTGCATCCAGCCTGACATCTTGAGAAGATGATTCAAATGACTGTCATTTTCACATTGCCCCAGTTTTCCCCACTAAGGCCAGTGAAGGTGCTAAATGGCACATGAAGGAGCAGGCTGATGATATTAAGTGCTCTTTTTATTAAAGGCCCTCTATATTTCATGCACTTTCATATGCACTTGGATAATGAAAGCTTTCAAGGGGATATCTGAGACTTTTATTTCTACTATGTAGACCAGGAACAAGGAAGAATGAGGTGGGGGAGGAACCAATCCGAATTCCTCTCCCCCTTCCCCGCCGGCCGACCCCTCAACCATTGACTTGCATATAAAGTAATTATTCAAAGCTGATTAAAAATGCATGCAAGCTGCACACACAAGAGACCAGAGAATAAGTACATGCCTGAAAGATTGATGAAACAGATGCCTTGATGAAGACAGGTATTCTATTCCAGGCTTTGACTTGAAAAACCATAACGAAGCTGGTGGCTAACTTTACCCCACAGGCAGGCAGGCAAGCAAGGTTTGTGTTTGATGTGCATAATGAGAACCCACCAAGTGTCCCTATATTCCAGGGACAGTCCCAGATTTGCAGAAGCCGTCCCAGTTTCTGATTTGATCCTAGAACGTCCCCCTTTTCCTGTTTTCATCGGAGAAATGTTGGAGGGCATGCATAGTGGTAACTAATCGGCTATCTCATTAGTATGCCAAGGTAACTCGAGCTCCTGTTATAATTTTCATATGGAACATTAGCAGAATTTCCTGTGCCTTGGTTATCCAGAGAGGCTCGTTTGTGCATGAAACCACACACACACAGGAAAAGCAGGAAGCATCTCGGCGGGGGAAGATAACAAAGGAGAAACCATCTCAAAGAGGCTGGAGAGTAATGCACTTTTTATTCATGCCCAGTGCATTTCAGCAGGCAATCCTCCTGGACTTTTCTACAAAAATATAGGACAGCGGTGAATAAACAGTGGGTGTTGGGTGGCGCTGTGGGTTAAACCACAGAGCCTAGGACTTGCTGATCAGAAGGTCAGCAGTTCGAATCTCCGCAACGGGGTGAGCTCCCATTGCTCGGTCCCTGCTCCTGCCAACCTAGCAGTTCGAAAGGATGTCAAAGTGCAAGATAAATAGGTACTGCTCCGGTGGGAAGGTAAACGGCGTTTCCGTGCGCTGCTCTGGTTTGCCAGAAGCGGCTTAGTCATGCTGGCCACGTGACCCAGAAGCTGTACGCTGGCTCCCTCGGCCAATAAAGCGAGATGAGCGCCGCAACCCCAGAGTCGGTCACGACTGGACCTAATGGTCAGGGGTCCCTTTACCTTTACCTTTAAGACAGGTGGCATCATGCAGGTGTACAGTCTGTAATGGTTTTCTCTGGGTGGCATACAGTCACAGAACTGTAGAGTTGGAAGGGACCCTAAGGGTCATCTAGTCCAACCCGCTGCAATGCAGGAATCTCAGCTAAAGCATCCATGGCAGATGGCCACCCAACCTCTGCTTAAAAACCTCCAAGGAAGAAGAAGTCCACTAACTCCCGAGGGAGACTGTTTCACTGTCAAACAACTCTTACTGTCCTAAAGCTCTTCCTGATGTTTGGTTGGAATCTCCTGTCTTGTAACTTGAAGCCGTTGGTTCAAGTCTTACCCTCTAGAGGAGGAGAAAACAAACTGGCTCCATCTTCCATGTGACAATGTGTCCTTAGATTCCAATTTAGAAGTTGTCTTGCGGGTGTAGCAGAAGTAGGGAAGAATAAGATGCAAGGTGACCAACACTGGGCTGGAGAAGTTGGGCAAATGACCCAGTGTCCTTCAACCCAGTGTTGAAGGAGGTAAGGAGAGAGGGAGTCAACAAGGCTATCCTCAGTGATGCCCACCTTCCACACCTGTCACCCTAGTAAGTATTCAGCTATGATTACCAGGGTCACAAATGCCAGCAGCCAGTAGCCACCAGCCATAAAGGCAATTTAGCTAGTAATAAACCAGCAACTTCTGAAATTGTGTTGTAAAATTGTGTTGGAACGAGGTGGATGGGTAAAATTGTGCTGCCTGCCATTAATAATGTCTCTAATGGAGCCAATCTAATGTTTTGTGAGCTTCGTTACCCAATGTGTTTCTTTTAGCAAAGTAAAAATATGTTTTGGTCTCTCTTGGGTGGAGACAAGTGCTGTTTCCTTTATTTTCTGCAGGAAAACAACACAGATCTAATGCATTCCTGATACCTTGAGGCCAGATGTATCTGCCAGAAACCCAATTATTTTGCATCTGAATCAATTTGTGTATGTGACAGGAATACAGCTTCCTGTTTATTGGCCTATTAAACATTCATGCAGGAAGCAAAGAGCTGGTCCCGATTTTTTACAAAATGACCAGAGCTTCTAGCAAAAGGACCTAACATGACTTTGCAAGATTTTTTCAAATTAGGATTAGATTTGCCCAATCTGGCATGGCTGTAGATTTTAAAAATAAGATAAAGTAGAATGAAATAGACCTACAAAGCAGATGATTGGAAATGGATCTATGGGTAATATTTATTTATTTTATGTCTCAGCTCCTAAATAGTGTAACAAAAACTTTGCTGGCATGATAATATGCTTGATGGTATCATTCAGGAACAAATAAACACAGCTGGATAGTTAGGGCTTTCATAAGACTGGCTATAATTTCCTATTTATAGCATCTTCTGCTGCTTCTTCTTAATAATAAAATCCCCTTTTCTTCAGTTCCATGGCAATGCAGTCCTAGCCATGTCGACTCCGAAGCAAGATCTACTGAATTTAATGGTACTTTTCCCAAGGTGAATATGTTGGAGACTGCTATTCTATACACACATGTACCTTGGGATAAGTCCCATTGAATTCAGGTGGACTTATTTTCGAGTTGACATGGCTAGGGACTCTGCTAGACTGGTAAATAAAGTGTTTTATATGCGTTGTATATGCAATATAACACCGTGTCACTAGATGGCGCTATTGAGTCCCGTCTTTCCCTACAGGATTTCCCTGTACGAGTTTACAACGTGTTTAACTGAAACACTTCTTTGATGTGTCTAGATCCAGCCTAGGATTGCATGAGGGACAATAGGTCCCTTTTTTTTGCCATACAATTTATACACCGCTTGATTGTAAAAACAAACAAACCTCAAAGCAGTTTACAAAAAGACAAAACAATAAAATCAAGAAAAATTCTCAACCCTGCTTTACAACATACATGAGTTGAATTACTAAAGCAGTTTAACATTACCTCACTTTCCTAAGCATCTGGGCAGGCTTCTCTAAGCAGGAATAAGTTTTAGCAGGCACCAAAAAGAGGGCGGTGAAGGTGGCTGCTTTATCTCAACTGGCAGGGAGTTCCAAAGGACAGGTGCTGCCACACCAAACAAATGGGTTCTTACAGATAATAATAATAATAATAATAATAATAATTTTTATTTATACCCCGCCCTCCCCAGCCGAGGCCGGGCTCAGGGCGGCTAACAAGCAATAATAAAAACAAGTTGAATGAATACAACTTAAAAACAAGATGAAAATACAACATTAAAATATTAAAATGCAGCCTCATCACAGGAGGAGAAAGGAAAAAGAAAAGAAAGAGGGGTAGGGAATCAAATTGGCTCCAAGCCAAAGGCCAGGCGGAACAACTCTGTCTTACAGGCCCTGTGGAAAGAAATCAGATCCTGCAGGGCCCTGGTCTCATGAGGCAGAGCATTCCACCAGGCCGGAGCCAGTGTTGAAAAGGCCCTGGCTCTGGTTGAAGCTAATCTAACTTCCTTAGGGCCTGGGACCACTAGGGTGTTGCTATTTATGGACCTTGAGGCTCTCCGTGGGGCATACCGGGAGAGGCGGTCCTGTAGGTACGAGGGTTCTAGGCCGTGAAGGGCTTTAAAGGTCAAAACCAGCACCTTAAATCTGACCCTGTACTCCACCGGGAGCCAGTGCAGCTGGAAAAGCACTGGGTGAATATGCTCCCATGGCAGAGACCCCGTGAGGAGCCTCGCTGCAGCATTCTGCACCCTCTGGAGTTTCTGGGGCAGCTTCAAGGGCAGCCCCGCGTAGAGCGAATTACAGTAGTCAAGCCTGGAGGTGACTGTCGCATGGATCACTGTGGCCAGGTCGGGGAATAGTTATTATTTAGTGCCTGCAGCAATGCCAATTCTGCTGATCAGAGTGGTCAAGTGTGCATGTGTGAGGCACATTGTAGTAATCCAGTCTTGAAGTAACCAACGCATGAACCACTGTGGCAAATCTTTTCCGGTCCTTGCATGTATGTTTTGCTGAACAGCTCGAACGCACTCAGCCTATGATTGATATAGTCTTCCTTTTTCGGCAGTTTCCACTGCAAGGTCATGAGTTAGTGGCAGCAGGTTCAGACTCAGGAGGTGAGGGATAGTTCTAGTAAACAACCAGGGACAAGCCTTTACCAAAGACCCTGGGAAAGTTGGAATCAGATGGGAGGAAATGAAGGTGAAAGGACCTGCTTCAGACAAACCTGGGGTGTGGAAGGAGCAAATAGATGATATCAGGAAAGGCAGTGTCCCTATGATGCAGGAAGACTTTTTAAAGCAGGGGGAAGGGAGCACTATTTGGTCTCCACTTCAGCTAGCCAAATATTTCTGGGCCACCACCAGCCACAACCCAGAAATCTACATACCCTCTGACATTTCTCCGATGAAAATAGGGACATCCTATTCCATAAAGATAATTTTATCTTATTGGGTTGTCCCAGCACTCTGGGCAGCTTCCAACATATGTTGCTGTTGTTTAGTCTTTTAGTCATGTCCGACTCTTTGTGACCCCATGGACCAGAGCACGCCAGGCACTCCTGTCTTTCACTGCCTCCCGCAGTTTGGTCAAACTCATGCTGGTAGCTTCGAGAACACTGTCCAACCATCTCGTCCTCTGTCGTCCCCTTCTCCTTGTGCCCTCCATCTTTCCCAACATCAGGGTCTTTTCCAGGGAGTCTTCTCTTCTCATGAGGTGGCCAAAGTATTGGAGCCTCAGCTTCATGATCTGTCCTTCCAGTGAGCACTTAGGGCTGATTTCCTTAAGAATGGATAGGTTTGATCTTCTTGCAGTCCATGGAACTCTCAAGAGTCTCCTCCAGCACCATAATTCAAAAGCATCAATTCTTCGGTGATCAGCTTCCAACATATACAAAACCATAATAAAACATTTTATATTTTATATATATATATATATATATATATATATATATATATATATATACCTTCCCTATACAGGATTGCCTTCAGATGGCTCAGGGGTTAGATAACTCCATACCATCCAACATTTCTCCGATGAAAATAGGGACATCCTAAGGAAAAGTGGGACATTCTGAGATCAGATCAGATACCAAGACAGCTTCTCTAAATCAGGGACATCCTGGAAAATAGGGACATTTGGAGGGTCTGAATCTTGCCTATACGTTTATGCATAATTTTTACCTGGAAAGAATTGTTCTTTACATCTATTCAACTTTATTCTGCGTAAACCTTGATTGTGCTGCAAACATCGTGAAGCAATGCACCAGTTACACTAGTGGAGGTCTTTATCGTGGCTCACATTCAGGCAGAAGAAGAGGCTATGTGTCCTGGGAAAAGGCTCATTCTTATCTCAGTTTATGAAGCTGAGATATGATCACCCAGGCTAGCTCAGTGAAAAGAGAGCCGGCTCTTGAAAATAGTAACATGAGAACCCATCCCAAGGTTTTGTTTATATCCCAGATGCTTATGAGAACCGCAGCTAAAAGGTTAAGCAGAAGGTGAAGCAAAAGATTCAGTTTCATGTCCTTTGTGATTTCCTAGCTCAGCCTCACTTTTGCTTTCCAAGAATGCGTTACTGTTATAAATAACAAAACTCAGGAATGATCAAAAAGGGGGAAATGGCCAAGGAGACTATAAAAATATATCTCAGTGCTTGGGAAAATGTTTTTCTTCAGTGGAATGAAAGCAAATCAAGATGAAAGAAGAAAAGGAATAACCAACACAGCAAACTTGCTATCATCTTAAATTTTTAAAACATAACCCCTGCGGTAGAGATACGATATTGGCAGATTTGTGTGTTACCCTTACTTATAGTGTGTAGCTGTCTTGTTTGTACCCAAGTAATATCTTAATGGAAAACTACCAAGGTCATAGGAACAGGTAGTTGAATGGCTTTCTATGATTTCACATGCAGTCCTTCATCTAAAGCACTCTTGTGCCACTTTAACAGTCAGGACTACCCCTAAAGAACCCTGGGATCCATAGTTTGTTAAGGGTCCTGAGAATTCTTAGGAGACCCCTCACAGGGCTACAATTCCCAGCTCTCTTAACAAACTACCAGGTACCCCAGAAATCCTTCCTGGTACGTGTTAACATGTAAAAGTCACGGACCTCCTTCGTTGCATCCATTTGTTCCAATTTGTAATGTAACCGAAACGCTTTCAGCTGGCTAAGAACACCACCTGAGTCGTGTGAGCTCTACCTGAAACTGTGATCTGACAAGGTGTGCTGTCGTCCCTTCTCAGCAGCAGTTTGGGTGGTGCCTCACATTTTGCAGTCCAGCTGCTATGATAGCACAGAGGCTTATTTTTATCTCTGTCTCAAAAGAACAAACGCCCGTCAGAAAACATTTTAGTAACTTTGGATCAGTGACAGCTGGCTGTTATATTTACAGAGATGGGGGCGCAGCCATTATGTATTTCTTCTTCCCAGGAGGCCACTGGGCAACATGAAACCTGCAAACATCTGAAACTTAAAATGCCTTATTTGAATGTCTGCTAGCTCCTCCCACTCTGCCTCCTGAAATGTGCCAAATTGAGACATGTATGGCTTGACAAACAACAGCTGACTTTTCTCCCCTCTTCCACACATTTTTTTTTAAAACTGATGAAGTGTTTTGGGGAATTCAAAAGCTTGCCCACTATTTTATGGCATTTTGGTTGACCTAATATAGACTCTGGAATTATTATTATGACTAGCTTTATTCTTTAGAATTCTGATGCCTAAAAAAGCATTGTGTTTTCATTCAATAGCATTTTCCATCTCTAGGCAAGTCAGAGTTTTAGCTCCTGGTTGTGTTGATTTTTTTTTTATAGGCATGGATTTATGTCATTTTTTTTTTCCTGAACAGGCTTTTACCTTCTTAAATTTTATAGTTCCTGAAGTTCTGCTTTGCAAGTTCAGATGTTTTGGTCCAGACCCACATAAATACCATCCTATTTGATTCTATGCTTTGTGAATAATACTTATCCATACTTATCTTTTGCCCTCCTCTTTCCAGGCACAGGCCTGTGCTTAAAAGCTCTGCGTCTGAGTCTCTGTTTTTGATTTGCCCCAAGCTTTCTCCATTAAAACCTGCTCTTTAGTGCTCAATTGGAGCAAACATCCATTTGGGCTTTCTGCGGATTGAGATTCGCTTTTATTGAGCTTTATAGGTCAGGGTTTCATTTTGTTTTGTTTTTGCAAAAGAGGGGACACAGAGCTCGGACAGTGCTCGGACACAGAGCTTTAAGCGGTGGGCTGTGCCTGGAAAGAGTGGAGGAAAGGTAATTGCGGATAAGCCCATAATCTGGGTTGGGCAGACCTCAGGAAATACTTGGGTGGGTTTTTTTAGTAGACCCTGTGATCCACCAACTGGAACCTGCTGCAAAGGATATACACTTAGAATTAAAGAATTCTGAGCCAAAGAATTTATTTTAGGCACCAGATCTAAATGGAGCTCACAGCCCTTCCACACCAAAATCTATCAAGAGCCTTCTTCATTTCAGCAGTATAATTTGAGCCAGGGCAGAGGGACTGTCCTTTAGTTGCTACTAGTAAATCAGGTGGATGTTGGAAGTCCTTGCCAATCATCCAGGAAGCTAATGGCAGATCCATAGTTGTCTTCTGCCCACTGTTGTCTTGACCCACCATGATAAAAATCTGATAGGTGCCACCAGAGTGGATAAAGTTGCTTCTAGTCCATCCATTGTGGCACCAGTCAGCCATTCCCAGTCCTCAAAAACAGTTAAGTGAAACAATGAGTTGGATGTTTTCCCTTGATGTTTTGTAGCCAGGCCAGGTGTAGACCTTGGATGAGAAATTCCAATCCCATAAGAGAAAGTAGAATGAAAACAACTATTTTATGCTTGAGAAAAGCATTAGAGAAAAGCTTGTATTAAAAAGCTAAATTTATCTGGGATATTTTATTGTGTTGCATTTACAATGCAGAATTCAAATCAAGGTTCTTCTGTTATTTATCAGTGTTTTCTTAACTGACACCCACATCAAATTTGAAGCATCAATAACCCGCCTCAGAAGCACAGAAGGCTCCTTTCAACTGCTTGCGTTGGAACATTGTGTCTGCTTGCTATCATTGAACTGTAAAGGATGAACACCAGCAGTAAACGGGCTCACGTGGAAAACATGCATAGACCAATTCATACCCTTGGCTAAATTCAGTCAATGAAGCCAGGATTCAGAGAATTTTGCTTTACACTTGTTTACTTCTTCTTATTCATCGCGATCCTTTAAAAACCAGACCCTGCAATCAAATTTCAATCAGACAACTCTGAAACCGGCAATCAAATTTCAGGCATGTAAACAGTCTTGCCGGTCCAGCATTCTTTCAGTCAACCTGGTCCAGAATGTTGCATCCCAATCGCATCTGGGAAACTTGCAGGCAGGGTACAAATTCAATAGCCTTCCCCTCTTGTTTGTTCCTGACATCTGATATTCAAAAGGATGCTTAACTCTAAACCTTGAGGTGCCATTTAACTATAATGGGTAATAGATTCTGACAGTCCTAGAGGGTCCTGAAAACTTCCTTTCCATCTTCATTATTATAGGGTAGCGGAAGTGAATGTTAATTAATCCACACAAGTACAGTTCGTACCATATTGCTAGACCAATTACGTTAATTGACTGAGATGGATTACAAATATGTTCGGTGTAGCCGATGAGTAATCCACAAGCCTTTCTTGCTAGCCAGAGACCCTCTGGATGTATTTGTTGGCTCTCATGATGTCTGAAAAGGGTGGTGTCAATGCAACTCCCCTGATAGTTTAAGCCAGCCTTCCTTAAAGCGATGTCCTCAAAAGGTCATTGGACTACAACTTCCATCAGTCCCAGACAGCATCAGGTTAAAGAAAGCTGGTCTAAGCAATCCTTATCTTAAGCACGGTGTATGTATCTTTGCTTTCTAACTTGACTAAATCCAGTTAAGCTAGGTCATTGAAACAGTCTACGTCTACAACAATGGTCCTCTGCAGGGGTGCCAACTTGAATAAAATATTGGGGGGACCCAGGAAAGCCCCGCCCCACATTACTGATCACAAGACATGGTGCACGCACATCATTTGAATAGCAATGCCCATCAACTTGAGTGGGGCAGCTCCCTCAAATGTTTTTGGGGAGCAAAGGGACCTTGACCCTTAGGAGCTGGCTCCTATGGTCCTCATTTGTTTGGGGCCCAGGGTACATTTGGAAACCACAAAATCCAGAAGGAAAACAGCTGAAAGTCAGACCCTTAATTTAAAAAGTTGAAATGTTTACACCAAAAAAACAAATACGACACAGACAAACAAAGCAAACACCCCCCTAAAACAGACAGCTCCTTCCAATCATACGACCTGCCAAGCCAAAAAAATCCTCAATTGAAAAAATAAAATAAAAATTGGGAGGGCAAGAGGTTTAGGCAGGAACCAAGAGGGGGTCTGGGGATACCATGGTGGGGACCCCAGGTTTACAAAGATTTCATATTCAGCATAGTGGTTGAGCTGACTCTCATGATATCTGAAAAGGATCGTGGAAACACAACAAAACTCGGTCATGGTTCAGCTAAACCTTAAATTGAGCATAGTTCTAATTGACTGCACCCTATCTTAATATAGAGGTAGAATTCTTACATAATTATTATGCTATCCAGTTAGGTTTAGGAGTGATTACTGAGTGCTGTAGTCACAACCAATCAGATGCCATGGTGGACTTATTGTAAGATGGTCGAAAATTCCCACTTGGTAATGCAAAAGGTTTTATCATTCATTGGCATTAGTCTGGGGCAGAGGTGTTGGTGCTACTAAAGGTGTTGACTCATTAAAAGAATAATACTTAGCTCTTGTATATTTTGCCATTTTTTCTACTTGAACAAATAGCATCTTAGGCCTAGAGAGGCATTTACAGTCAGTGCCATCTAGAGAGTTTCAGCAGGTCTCATAAAATGGAAGGCAGGTAATATAAACAAGTTTAATAATGTCCTTAATCAGAGGGAAAGATAGCACAGCTTACTTTCTTTACATTCTGAACATTCAGCATTGCACACCAATGTGTGCCACCCCAATAGCCTTAGACGATTATGCTGCTTCCTGAAAAGTAAAATGACGACTTATGAGCATTAATTATTACTTTTGGCTGACAGTTTGAGCACCTGAAGGCAATAGTTGTCCCATCCCTCTTTAATTTTAAAAAGACATTTGTGCTCCCAGGCTGGTGTTTGATCTCAGTATATTATATTTTTAACTCTGCCCTAGTTTTCCATTGCATTTTCTTCCTGTAGTTTAATGCTGTTTTGACATGTATTTCAATACGGTTGTACACAGCCTGGAGACAGGAAGTGGAAGGCGGCATAAAATGGTTTCTAATAGATAAATACATACATACTTCAAAGAACAAATGGCTTATAAAATATGTATTCCTGGAATGCTTAAGAAAAAGAGTGGGGAACCTCATGGCCCATGGCCAGTGTTGGCCTGCCAGGTGGTCCAGGTTGACCCTCAGGGCCATTTTCTCCAAACCAACCCCAGCTGTCCACTCACTGATGACACTGAGTGATGTCAGCTGATGGGCAGGGTTCAGTCCCACTGGGTGCTGCATCAACAGTGTGTTCTTTGACCCCTGTAGCCAGCAGGATTGAACCCTTAGCTCATCAGCTGGTCATGATGCCATCATGATATAAGATGATTGACAGATGGGTGGACTTGTCCACCTGTTACAGTGGGTTTGCAGGGGTGGGGTGGGGATAAAGATCTGGCACCCTGGCCCAAAAAGGTACCCCAACCCCTGGATTATGAACAACGACAGTGCTTGATGAAAGATAAACCAAAAAGTTCCCCATAGAAATGCATGAGAAATAGAATCAGCCACAACTGTTCTTCAGTAAATAGGCATTTAGTAAGCATACAGTTTGGGAAGACTCACCAGACAAAATGGAGGCTACGGCTGCAATGATGAAGGAAACGATGACGCCCGGCCCGGCCATCTCCTTAGCAACCAGGCCAGAGACCACATACATCCCGGTGCCAACACAACTTCCAACACCCAGTGAAACCAGATCCAGGGTAGTGAGCACTTGGGCCAGTTTGGTTCCATGGGATGTGGTGGTGCCTGTCCCCTCCAGCATGGACTCCACTGGCTTGGTGCGGAGGATTCGAGAGTGCATGGCATACCATGTGGCACCCCACTGGATCCGCCGGGGGTCCAGGTGCGAGAGGATGCCGCTCATTGTGATGTCAAGGGATGGAAAGAAAGGCAAAAAACCCCACAGAGTTCAGTTAGCTCCCGTAACGAAGTCTGACAGCATAGACTTTAGCAGACAGGTAGTCAGTTTCAGAGATGGTCCATGTCAACTCAAAGCCACTGCGGTGTGAATGTAAACTGCAGCTTTAACAACCTGGGTTTCAGTTTCGCCTTGTGAGATCCTATGAGAAAGAGGAGGAAAATATATTCCTGTGTGAATGAAAGAAAGTGGGATCACAAAACATTTCTATCCCACTCCTAGGAACCAAGATTACAGTAATACATATGTGAGCAGCATATGCTGGAGGACCAGCCATATTTGGTGTATAGTGTAAGCAATACTAATTTCTAGATGGATTAATGTTCTGACCTGGTAATGGGCAGCTTCTGGTGTTCTTGTTAAGTCCCATACTATAGACCTGCTATGTGTTCATGTGGTGGCGTCATTTTCACAGAAACATAGAATTGGAAGGGATCCCGAGGGTCGTGGAGTTCAACTCCCCTGCAATGTAGGAATCTCAGAAGCAATGAAGGTGGCTTCTTTTTCCTTGTCTTCCTTACTATACGGCCTAGGACCCTCATACCTATGGGACCGCCTCTCCTGGTTTGTCCCACGGAGGACCTTACGGTCTTCAAATAAAAACATCCTGAAGGTCCCAGGCCACAGGGAGGTTAGGCTGGCCTCGACCAGAGCCAGGGCTGTTTTGGCCATGGCCCCGATCTGGTGGAACGCTCTGTCACAAGAGACTAGGGCCCTGAGGGACTTGACATATTTCCGCAAGGCCTGCAAGACAGAGCTGTTCCACCAGGCCTTTGGCCAAGGCACAGCCTGACCCCCTCTCTCCTTCTGTAATCCTCATAGAACTCTAGCCCAATGGTTGCCATTAATTTGACTCTGAATTGATTTTAGAATGAATTGATTTTAGAATGTATTTCAATTAATTGATTGTGATTTTATGTAAACTGTGTTATTTTTACAGTTGTTCACCGCTCTGAGCCTGGCTTTGGCTGGGGAGGGCAGGATATAAATAAAATTTTATTAATCATTATTATTATTATTACTCAAGATAGGTAGCACTCAGAGTCAGTGGTTAAGCTAGACAATTTTAAACATTGGACTTAATAGTCTTGTGTGCGTGTGTATGTGGTAATTAGATGATGATGTGCATTACTCATAGAATCATAGAATCATAGAGTTGGAAGAGACCACAAGGGCCATCGAGTCCAACCCCCTGCCAAGCAGGAAACACCATCAGAGCACTCCTGACATATGGTTGTCAAGCCTCTGCTTAAAGACCTCCAAAGAAGGAGACTCCACCACACTCCTTGGCAGCAAATTCCACTGTCGAACAGCTCTTACTGTCAGGAAGTTCTTCCTAATGTTTAGGTGGAATCTTCTTTCTTGTAGTTTGGATCCATTGCTCCGTGTCCGCTTCTCTGGAGCAGCAGAAAACAACCTTTCTCCCTCCTCTATGTGACATCCTTTTATATATTTGAACATGGCTATCATATCACCCCTTAACCTCCTCTTCTCCAGGCTAAACATGCCCAGCTCCCTTAGCCGTTCCTCATAAGGCATCGTTTCCAGGCCTTTGACCATTTTGGTTGCCCTCCTCTGGACTTACTCCACTTACTTTAAAATGTGAGAGCCCTGCTGCTGGGTTTGGGGGTCCTGCTGAGAGGGCTCTTGACACCTGCCCACTTGGTGCTATGTTCAGAATATATTTGAAAAGGATGGAGCAATTGGTCAGCAGCACAATAAGGCCTGGATCACACATCCATGCACATCAGTTGGATTTTCAGCACTTAATTGCTCTACACTTGGGCTGCAAACTTATACACACATACACTGTGTGGGAATATGAAGCTAATGAGCCTGACTTACATGTAAATAGGCATAGGACTGTGCTGTAGATACACTGTCTGTGTGCTTGCTTCTGCAACCTATTGCTTTTTGTGCTTGAGCAATGATTACTTTGTATATTTGGACACAGATGATTAGAAAGGTAACAAGCTTTCTTCTGTGTTCTCTTCCACAAATGATATTTACTGGGCAAATGGTGCCTTGAACTTTTCACTGTTTAGGAAAGGGGTAGGGTGAAACAATATCTTTCCAGCTGCCTGGGGAAGAAACAATTCTCTCTTTTTTTCATTTTTGGCTAAAAAGAAACTGTTTTCCTCCTTTGTATCTAAATGTGTGTTTTTAATACATACAGAAATTTAGCCAAGTTCCAAAAACATGGCGTTAAGTTGACTGCAGATTTTTACCCCAAGCAATATTTACCCCATGATTAAAGGTTGTAGCATTTAGGATTTTTCAGTTTATAGAAAAGGTGAGGAAGAGATGGCATGATCAAAGTTTATAAAATTATGCATGGCATAGAGAAAGTGGCTAGAGAAAACTTTCTTTCTCTCTCTGTCTCACTCATTACACTAGAATTCAACGTGCACATCCAACGAAGCTGAATGTTGAAAAACTCAAGACAGACAAAGGAAAGTACACATTCATGCAGTGCATAGTTAAACTGTGGAACTCACTCCCACAGGAGGCAGAGATGATGGATGGCTTGAAAAATGGATTAGGCCAATTCATGGAGGATAAGACTTATCAGTAGCTGCTAGCCACAATGGCTATGCTCTGTCTCCACAGCTAAAGGCTATTGTCCTGCTCAAGTCCTACAAAAGACTTCAAAAAAATTACTGCCAATCAGAATAGATAGCAAGGGGCCAAGAGTCTCTAGTTCAGGACAGAGTTAGTATGTGAAAGGGTTAAGAACCACAGACTTCTAAATTGCTAGAGTAGGCTCAGTGATGTTACATCCCTCTTCTCCTGAGAGGGAAGAAATAATTCTTATTTCCTGTTCTCTTTCTCCCCCCCCCCTCGCATTGCATGTGACGGATCCCTCACCTTAGCTCTCTGTCCCAGACATATGTCTGAGACTGCCCTTGTGGTACTTTTCAACCAAGAACATGTACCAGAATTTTAACATTGTTGCTAAGAACAATGCATGACTGTAAGTAAAGTATATTTTAAACTTCCTTCAATGTGTGGTGTGCTCCTATGCAGGAGAGGTAAAGGGAGCCAACCGCTTCAATTAGCTGGAGCATATTAAATAAGGCTTGAAAACCTATTCCTACACTTCACTATATCTACCTAACAATGGGATTTAAACTCTGCTACTAGGGTTCTTTACGCACAAGCCCTGCGTTCCTAAAAAAACCAGGCACCAGCCATTTCTTCTTTTGTTTCCTAACACACACACATGGGTCTGTAGAGGACTAGATATAATCAATATATCCTCTTACCAATGCCCATCAATACTGTTATCTTTCAACAGGGCTAGGACTGGACTTTAAATCGGGGACTGTGCTCTATAAAGCAGGATATAAGACCACCTGAACAAAGACCTATTGAATAGGCCTGTTTCCAACCACAGTGACCAACCAGATGCCTGTGGGAAGCTCAAAGGCAGGCAGGAGCACAGTCGCCATCTCCTGCTGTTGCTCCCATCAACTGGAATTCAGTGACACACTGCCTTTGATCCTGGATGCAGCAGATGGCCATCCCAACTAGCAGCCAATAGCCATAAGGTTGAGCTCTTCATTCATAGCCAAGTGGTCAAATTCTTACTTCCAATGTGGGAGGCCTAGTCCAGTGTGCTACTGACTGTGCTTTCTGAGGACGGGGGACACATGTCATAGCTTACTGTTGGAACATAGCTTTGTCTGCACTAGGTTTAGCCCCTGGTACCTGCTATTTTTAAGCAAGGATCTCAGACAGCAGGGCTGGTGGGAACTACATTGGAGAGTCACCGCAGACAGCAGCAGGCATAATGAGCCAGTGATTTGGCTCAGTTTAAGTGCATTCAGAGTTTTACGCCGTGTGGCTTCAAAGAGCACCCAAAGACATCAGTTTCATAACTTCAGCAGTGACATTTAAAACATCTGGATGGGTTTCAACTGAGTGCTTTATAATTAAACTATGTCTGTCTTTTTCAGCTCAAAAGCATCCCACTGTGGGGACATAGAAAGCTCAAAGATGTATAATGCTCCCTATGGCCAAATGTTACATTTTTCACTCATCCACTAATTACCTTCTTGCCCATTAAACACAGCAAATGGCACAAACACTTTGGTGAGGGGCTTTATTAAACATTGGGGGAGAAGGGGAAGGCTGTACAGGTTTATTTAGTTTTTCCTGGAGAAAACTTTGTTCGTTTCTGTTTTTGCAAATTGCTTCCAAAGATGGTGCCCAACTCACAGGGTTCTTTTCCCTGATGGTGGTGATTTGCATTTACTAGACCAATAAGTGAGGCCACATCTGCACCATGCATTTAAAGCACTAAGATTCCACTTGAACAGCCATGGATTCTTGGGTTGTTAAGGTAAAGGTAAAGGGACCCCTGACCATTAGGTCCAGTCGTGGCTGACTCTGGGGTTGTGGCTCATCTTGCTTTACTGGCCAAGGGAGCCGCCGTACAGCTTCCGGGTCATGTGGCCAGCATGACTAAGCCGCTTCTGGAGAACCAGAGCAGCACATGGAAATGCCGTTTACCTTCCCGCCGGAGTGGTACCTATTTATCTACTTGCACTTTGACATGCTTTCGAACTGCTAGGTTGGCAGGAGCTGGGACAGAGTAACAGGAGCTCACCTCGTCGCGGGGATTCGAACCGCCGACCTTCTGATTGGCAAGTCTTAGGCTCTGTGGTTTAACCCACAGCGCCACCCGTTGTTAGGAGGCCACTATTCCCCTCACAGAACTACAATTCCCAGACTTTGCTGGGAAGAGGGATCGATTGATAAACCACTCTCAGTACCCTCAGCAAACTACAGGATACACAAATATGTATTTTTTTAATGAAAAAAACTCTGAAAAATACAAGTTTTATGAAAAAATGGTGTGAATTTTAAAAAGAAATTGAAAGATTGATGCAGAAATAGGAATAAATGGGCTTATGAGTGGAAAAACACAAAATTTGCACAATGATGCCCAAAAGCTTAAGAAAAACACTTTGTCAGCCCATGGCCCCCCCACAGCCCAAGAAGAGACAAGAAAACCATCTCTTTTTGAATTCTAATTGGCTTTTTCCATTCTCACTGTCATTAATCAAAAGTCTACCACCTACTGCTGTGATGCCAGACATTATTAGGAAAGGGTTGTTTGCACCACAACAACATTCTTCATTAGGGAAAATTAAACTAAAACAGCAATCATATTGCAGATAGAGAGAGAGAAACATGTTTACCTATGGAAACATTTCCTGCATTATTCATATTCAGCGAAGGTTCAATTTGTTGCTATGGTGGCACTTAAAGCCATCCTGGCTACTAGCTTGACTTGTATGAGCCTCCGGATATGTGCAATTGGTTTGACTTACCTAGGCATATATCAAAGGGCCCCGTAATAGCCTCCAGACTAGTTGCATTCTGGCTGACCGCCCACCCAACCCTGTATCTTCTGTCCCCAGGGATACCCATCGCCTGCACTACAGCCTGCTAGACAGGAGGAGAGCTGAACGTTGCTTATGGTAAGCTGAACCATGTACAGAATTCAGAAAGGCAGCCACACCTGGCGGCTGATGGTGCAGGAAGAATGTGCACATGGGAAGGTGGGAGATGGAAAGAGAGACAGAGAGAGATGCAGGGCTATTTTAGTCACTGGTGACACTGGCAGCTGACCCTCAGCTGGCTGGAGCAGATGGTCTTTGTACTAAGACACAGTGAAGGCTGGTTGCTGCTAAAGCCGCATCTGTGGAACGAGTTACGTCATGGACTTGCTAAAAAGGAATTAAACGGCAGAGAGAAACGAGCACAGAGGCTTGTTCCTCTCGTGCTCATTGAAGTAGCTTCTTTCCTGTGAGCTGCCAGTGGGAAACGGATGAGCTTTTCATAGAATCATAGAATCACAGAATTGTAGTGTGGGGAAGGGACTCTGAGGGTCATCTAGTCCCACCCCCTGCAGTGCAGGAATCTCAACTAGATCATCCATGGCAAATGGCCATTCAACGTTTGCTTAGAAACCTCTAAGTCTAATACATCTCGTAGGAGTCTGTTCCACTGTGGGAAAGTTCTTCCAGATGTTTGTGACTTCAAAAATTGGACATACTTTTCACAACCAGTCCTGCCTCTCTAAGATCTTGTTGGCTGCTGGATTGATCAACAGGACAGGAACCAGCATAGTATGGAGGAGCAACTCCTTCGCCCTTCCTTGCTTTCCTCTCGAACCACTTCTGAAGACTTTGGAATGACAGGAAGTTGGAATGCAGGAACAGAGGAAGCTGCCACCTCACACAACTGGTGCATCTAGGCCAGTATTGTCTACACTGTCTGGCAGCAGCTCTCCAGGATTGAAGATTGGGCAGATGGAGATGCCAGGATTGAACCTGAGACTTCCTGCATGCAAAGCAGGCGTTGTGCCACTGAGCTTAAGGCTCTTCCTGGAAAAAGCATTATATAGTCAGAGTCTGAGCCCAGAAACAAGTCTCAGAATTATTAGCTGCTGTCTGCCCTGGATTTCTTGCCCACATTGGCACCCCCCTTGGAGAAAGAGTTGCCTTAAGTAGTAGGGACTCCTGTTGGTACCAGCCTGAGATCAGCATATTATGCTGCCTTACACTGACTCAGGCCATTGGTCTACCTGGCTTAGTGCTGACTACTCTGACTGGCAGCCAGGACTCAACCTGGTCCATCACATCACCTCTTACCTGATCATTTTAAGAAGGCCAGGGATTATACCTGGGACCTTCTGCATGCAAAGCATATGCTCTGTCACTGAGCTCTGGCAGTCCCCTGCTGCTCCCTTCTTTACTGATCTGGACACAAGGCCTTTCCCAACTGATCTTTGCCAGCTAGATCAAAGTTCTCTAGTCCCCGGTGCATCATGCCAATCAGAGTCTTGTGAGTCACTGAGGCATCAAGCACTACGTTTGGTAGGCTTGCCATAAGTCAGGAAAATTCCTGACATGTCCTTCTTTTCAGGTGTAAAAATGGCATCAGGGCGGAATTTTGCCGAACTGGCAAAAAGTCAAGGAAAACCTGGATGTATGGAAAAAGCTTAAAATCACTATTTTGCGGGGAGGTTTGCCCAGGGTGTCAGGAATTTTGCTTTTTGAAATATGGGAACCCTATACATTTGGGTAAGAACACCTCTTCCAGGTAACACAAGCTATTAATATTTTCAGGCAGAGGAAGGATAGAAATGCAAACACCTAAACTCTAGCATATTGTTTGCATTCCCCAGCCAGCAATCTTGGGTAAGACAGAGGACAATGTCATGTTGCACAGATATCAGTTACAAGTGACTGACTTTGCACACTCCATCTCAGAAATGACATTTTGCACTTTGGAAAAGGGCATGAGGCAGGACAGTGCACTGAAAACTGGCTTATACCAAGTCAGTCCATTGGTCCATCTAGCACAGTACTGTCTTCACCAGAGATAGGCAACTCTGTGCCCTTCTGATGTTGGCAAGGATGAGTCAAGGTTGAAGCAGAATTGTCTCAGGTGGTGAGCATGGGGTGCCTTTTGGATCCCTGTTCTCCTTGTTCCTGGGTGGACTGGGCAGGCTGGCTGGCCAATGGGGTCCTTTCTCAGAGCAAGGCATTCTGGGTGAGGTGTCTTGGAGAATGCCTTTGCCAATCCTGTCCTTTGCCCCAGCAGCTATAAATGCCGCTTAAACAAGTTGCAAGAAATTATTTTTAAAGTCTGCGCTCAAACCTGTCATAGCAAACCACAGCAGTGGCTCAGCCATTCTAGACTTCCTCTCCCAGAATGCCTCACTCTGAAGAAAAAGAAGAAGAAGAGAAGAAGAGTTTGGATTTGATATCCTGCTTTATCACTACCCGAAGGAGTCTCAAAGCGGCTAACATTCTCCTTTCCCTTCCTCCCCAACAAAAAAACAAAAAAAATTTTTTCCCTTCCAGTAGCACCTTAAAGACCAACTAAGTTAGTTCTTGATATGAGCTTTCGTGTGCATGCACACTTCTTCAGATACACTTCAGAAAGCTCATACCAAGAACTAACTTAGTTGGTCTTTAAGGTGCTACTGGAAGGAAATTTTTTTTTTGGTTTTGTTTTGACTATGGCAGACCAACACGGCTACCTATCTGTATCCCCAACAACAAACACTCTGTGAGGTGAGTGGGGCTGAGAGACTTCAGAGAAGTGTGACTGGCCCAAGGTCACCCAGCAGCTGCATGTGGAGGAGCGGGGAAGCGAACCCGGTTCCCCAGATTATGAATCTACCGCTCTTGACCACTACACCACACTGGCTCTCCACTACACCTTTGGCCCTTTCTCAGAGTGAGGCTCAGACAGGGTGGAGCATGAAATACATGGAGGAATGGGATGGAGGAAGCAGGTGCTGCTGTCATCAACACAAAACGGAAGAGGTGGTGGGAAGAGAAGGAGGAGGATGTGGGCTGGTTGCACCCACCCTAGTTGTAGGGCTACAATGGCCATCAGTCCTAGCCAGGGATGATGGGAGTTGTAATTATCTAGAGGGCATCATGTTGCCTACTTCTGGGTCACACTCACTGGCAACAACTTTCCAGGGTTCCACACACCTCTCCTGACTCTAACCTAGAGATGCCAGTGGATGAACCCTGGACCTTCTGAGTGCAAAGAACCCATATGATTTACCTCTGAAAATAAAGCATGTATACATTGAGGCATGTAGTATTGCCCATGAATGGACATATGTGGGCAAAATGCTGAGTCGCTTTCTGTTCCAGAACATCCACCCCATAGGTTCTAGTGGAACATTTTGGGGGCTCTGGCAGCGTTGCACCCCAGTGTGTGCCCTCTTGGAGCTATTCCACAGGTTTTTGCTCTTGCTCTTCGTCTGGTAAAATCTCAGCCTAGCGAAGCAGTTTTTGCTTCCTTTTTTTTGGGTCAGGTTTTCTAATGTAGGCAAAGGCATGACATCAGCTGTGCAATTCAATATGTCTTCAATAAAATTACATGAGTCAAGCTTCAGCTACCAACCACTAGAGAAAATGTGGAATGCCTGCTTCGGTAGGATACTCAGCCACTCATTATCCACTCTTCGGTGCGTCAGCCATGTAATTTGATTCTGCACTTAATATTTTGATGGCCATCAGATCACTGATTTGCTGCATAAGAAATTCCATCCTAAATGTTTTTTTAATGTCAAGGAATCTAAAATTCAAAGTCTGGGATGAATATAAGAGTCTAGCCTAGTCCAGTACTGCTGACTAACTGGCTGCAGCTCTAGGGGGGCTGTGTGTCTTAATTTACGGAGCACAGTCCTCTGTTTGAAGGACTGTCTGGCAACAAAGCCGGTTAAAAGATGCAAATCTGTGTCCTCTTTTTGCAGAGCAGCCTTCCATAGTCTCATGCAGAGATCGTTTTAACTGGAAATGTTAGTAACTGAGCATGGAACTTTCGGCGTGCCATACAGCAGGACCAGCCCAAGGTATTTTGCTGCTTGAAGCTGAGCAGCAAATAGCACCTGCTCCCCACAAATCAAGGTGCGTAGTGCCTAAGACCAGTCAAGTTATTTTGGCACCTGAGTCAGAAAATGTCACAAGTGCCCAGGGCCGGTCCACCCATGAGGCAAGGTGAGGCAACAGCCTTGAGCGGCAGAAGCCCATGAGGTGGTGCATTGGTGGCAGCACCAGTTTCCTGCAAGATCTCATGGAGCACACAAGATGAGATGCAGCGCAGCAGTGCATCCCCATTTTGCCTCAAGCAGCAAAATGGGATGCACTCAAATGAGAATAATAATGAAGTCCCAAATTAGCTGCCTTGAAGTGGCCATTTCCATCTGCCTAATAACAGGGCCGGCCCTCCTACCAGGAAGCTTTGGCTCCTCTCCCCTGCAGTGCCTCTTTTGTGCCTCTTGCTCAAGTTAATGCTGAAATTGTTGTTTTTTTTCATTTTCAGCAAAGGCAGGTTTGAATTGTGACATCTTTCATTTTCAGACCTTTTGCCACAGGTCACTTAGATAAGAGGTTTGTTTTCCTCCTTCCTTAATAAAAGTTCCTCCTTTCAGTGGCCTCCCAGCATTTCCTATGATGATTTAACACAAAGAACGCAGCTGAGACTCTCCAAGCGGTGAGCACATTTGTCTTTCAAATGTGATTTTTGTTCCCTCCCCGCAAATGAACTACACCTTCCTTTTGTGAGCTGTGTGGTCTGATTAATGCAAGATCAAGGTCTCCCACTGGTTATACAGCTATGGAGGATTGCAACTCGCTGCTCCACTTCTCTGTTTTCCTTGGCCCATTGATCAAAGCGAGGGGCCACAGAAAGCAGGCGATTTCATGAGCCAAAGTAAGGCAGGATGAAAGAATAGGAAAGGAACGTGAACATGCTGCAATTGTGCGCAAATGCTGGAAATGTAAAAAGCATAATACAGAATGCAGAACTCAGCTTCCTAAGACTATAGATTTCCTAATTTCCCCCCCTTTTGTTCATGGACCGTCAGCCCTGCTCCCAACCTGCATCAAATGCTTCTGCCAGCCTGGAATGTGGCCTTCAACTGTGATACTGTCTGCCTGGGTGGAGGATGGAAAGGAGTGTGTGTGTGTGTGTGTGTGTGTGTGTGTACAACCTCTAACTTTTGCATGCCTAGAATGTATCCTATTGTATAAAGGAAAGATTCTCATCCTTTCCTTTGGCCATGCCCACCAATGACAGGTGGCCCTTAGAAAGTCCCCCATGAATAAATGTGGCCCTCAGGATCCCATGCTTGACATCAATGCTTCTAGCCACAACACTTTTTTGCCCACAGAGTAAAGTAGTAAAGTATGCTGATTTACACACCATTATTCAAAACCTAATTTCTGTTGGGCTAAACAGAATTCTAGATCCCCTCCCAGTATTTAGCCTAGATCTGTATTATTCCCATGCACCTCTGCATAGATTTCTTTTCTTTTCAGCAGTGCCACATTGTCCCCCAGCACTGACACATTAATTCCACAACCCTGTTTATTCCAGCAATCATCCACTTTCCTGCTAGGGTTGTAAAAAACCTGCCTGACTCTGTAATTTTGTAGATGTAAATGAATTAAAAAGAGTAGGGTGTGGGGGGCCAATCCTTGTGTGAGTCATGCCACTGCAATACCTGCTTCTTTCTTAACAGCCTGTCCCGTTGACTTAATTTATAGTATTATAGAGCTCAGTAAATTATTGATATAATCACATAAAAGGAGAAGAAAACAGGAGCCACGTGATCTGCTTGGACTCCTTCTGGCAGGATTCCCCACTCGCTGTTTTTATTTTCTACAAATGCTAGGGAGGAAAAAGGATCCTGTGGCGATGCTCTATTCCAGAGACTTTATGAAGCACAAAATAAGAGGCAGGTTAAGGGACAGCAGGGACCCACCTAACACCCTGGTTTAGGACTGGAACCAAAAACCACATAGCTCACGGGCAAAAGTAATCCTCCATGAGTGGCAGACGAGGAGACTTACCAGGTACGAAAATTGTAGCAGCAAGCTGGCTGCTACTTCACCCTCACGGCTCAGTTGTGCCTCAGCCTCCATGAATTAGTAATCATTTACGAGGCTGTGATGTTTCTAACGCTGACTCATTTCCCTCCCCTTCTCAGCCACCATGGTGTAAAATAGTAGTAGCTTCTGCTGGAGCGATTACTCAGAGAGCAGAACCAAATCATCGGAATGATTCTGCAAAGAATCAGTTGCTGGTCTGGACTGCTGCAGATTGCTGCTGGAAGAATATATCTGTAAGTGGGGGCCTGCAAAAATTCTGTTAATATATCTGCAAGTGCGGCCTCCAACAAAATGTTGCTGCCCAGGATCCAACTCCATCCCCCCCCGCCAGCCACATTTTCCATGCCCCCTTCCTATCAGTCACTCAGCTTTCTGTGGCCACTGAGCATGCTCAGTTTTCACTGGGTTGCTTTGTGGCCCAGCCCATCAACACCCCACTTAAGGGTTTTCCCCTCAAATAACGTTGTATGCATCTGCAAACATCTCCCAAGCCTGCTGATACATTTCTCTTGTGAATGGATGGTGCTATTTTGGCAACATAAGGTTCAGGGAATAAATATTCTGTTGGTAAATCGGGGTGGCAATCCTCTTTGCGTTTCTGCATGTGAGCATCCAGAAACATCAGCTTGGCCTGATGGGAATTGTAGTCCAAAACACCCTGGAAGGCCCTATGCTGAGAAAGACCATTCTAATAATTTGTTTCTACTCTCAGTGGCTCAAGGTGCCTGCAGTGAGCTGAGGTGGTAGACTTGTAAATTGGTAGAATGTACTCCAGCACTTCAGGAGACGTGGGTGGCGCTGTGGGTTAAACCACAGAGCCTACGACTTGCCAGTCAGAAGGTTGGCGGTTCGAATCCCCGCGATGGGGTGAGCTCCTGTTGCTCGGTCCCTGCTCCTGCCCACCTAGCAGTTTGAAAGCACGTCAAAGTGCAAGTAGATAAATAGGTACCACTCTGGCGGGAAGGTAAACGGCGTTTCCATGTGCTGCTCTGGTTCACCAGAAGCGGCTTAGTCATGCTGGCCACATGACCTGGAAGCTGTACGCTGGCTCCCTCAGCCAATAAAGCAAGATGAGCGCTGCAACCCCAGAGTCGGCCACGACTGGACCTAATGGTCAGAGGTCCCTTTACCTTTACCTTTACTCCAGCACTTCAGAATGCTGGTGGTGGTTCCACATTTTTGAATGCTAGTTAAGGTAGAATCATAGAGTTGAAGGGACCACGAGGGTCATCTAGTCCAACCCCCTGCAATGCAGGAATCTTTGGCCCAATGCGGGGCTCAAACTCATGACCCTGATATTAAGAGTCTCATGCTCTACCAACTGAGGGGATCTGCACTTGCAAAATTGCATAGTAAAGTAGTGAGAAAGCGGAGGTTCCATATATTCTAGGTGTGTTCGTTTTTAAGCATGCTATTTGAAGGAGTTATAAAATACGTATTTGATCAAATATGGCATGCCAACCAGATGTCTGAGATTTATTGGTTTTTTTGAAAATAGCATCCGTACCTTAAAAGAAATCCTAAGGTAAACAGTGAAAGTGCAACATAAGAACACACAGCCAGTGGTCTAAAGCATAGAATATGATTTAACCTAGAGAAATGGAGGGGGGGGAGGATGCCTGTGAAAGTTCAGCCCCCCCTTCTTATTCATGTAATCAATAAAACAGTACCAATCAGTTGGAAATGAGTCTTTGTGTCTCTGTCACCTAGCTAGTTGTATTTTGTTGGTCAATTGCCAAACCTTATTAAGCCAATTTGATAAGGATGTCCCTTCCAAATATTGCCAAAACTGGGCCATAACTAGTCCAGCTGCTAACAACACACAACCAATAAGAGAGATGTGGTTATCATTTTGAAGGCATGGCAAGCACAGCTCCAGGACAGAAGTAAGGCAAGAGACCCATGAGTGGGGACCCTTACTCAGCAAGAGGCAGAGAATGCAGAAGCTGAAGAGATGCTTCCCATTTGGTCCTTCTCTGGCTCTCAACCTTCTCCTGCCTACTCCGCTGCTTCCCAGAAGGCTTTTGCTGCTTCCAGGAGATGACAGGTACAGGTGTCTGGAGTTCCTTGCTCCATAAAAGCACCTGAAATGAGTTACGGGCAAGATAACCGGTACTGTTGGTTGTAGACAAATGCTCCCTCTTGGCGGCTGCTCAAGAGAGGTCTGGAAGACCACAAGTGTGAGCAGACAGAATGGTTCTGCTTGCGTGTCTGCTTCTGAGAAGCTATGGGATGCATTGGTGAGCGATAAAAGAAAGGACAGATCAGGCAGGAAGTGGAAAGGTAAGAGGTGGCTCATGACTTCTGCTGGAGAATATCACTCCCATTGCACCACACTGTTGTTGTTGTTGGGTGGCAGCAACAAAAGCATCAGAAGGTGTAGCTATGTCAGTCTTCTCAAGCTCTAGTGGCTTTGTATGGAAGTTCAAGCACATGTACTAGGCTGTATCATGGTAGCATTCAATGATATTATGGTCAGTAGCACTGAGCCTCTTGCCAGTAGGGCCAGCTAAGAAGGTGCCTGAAAAGGGGTCTGGGTACAGCAATAAGAACCAAAGGCATCACATTACTCTCAGATTGCTGTAAAAGCTTTTGTCAAGCTTCTGGTCACAAGCCATATTTTGGAAGAGCGGTGAAAAAACAAACATGTATGCATCATACTCACTCCTCGCCCCCCTCCATGCAGTGAGCTCATGTCATAAGCATTGTGGGAGTCATTTCCAAAAAATAAATAAATTGGCAGCCATTTAGTGTTTACTGGAATAAAACCAATTTAGCAGAAATAATGTCCTTAGAAATGCTCTAATGTAGCCTATACCCACATTAAGTATGGGGGAAATGGAAATCACAGAAGTGTTATTTTTCGTTCTGTTATTTTTTGTTATCTTTTAATTGACAGCCTATAAATTATAGGCTGAAAAGCACTTGTATTAGATACTGATCCAACACTTGTTCTGCATTTGGAAATATGCCAGAGAGCACCTTAAAGAGCACCTCACGTTTTGGCCAGAGCTGAAAGATGGCATTTTAGAATGCTTAAAACCATAACAATTACATGTGATTTTCTCTCCCAGTTTGAGCCTTGTCAGGACTGATACTGACATGCATTTAAGACACTGGTTTTACGAATCACATCAGTGATTCATAAATAGATGCAGACTTTAAATGAACCTTCCCCAATCAGGTGCTTGCTAGATGTTGTGATGAACAACTCTCATCAGCCCCAGCCGGTTGTGGTCCAAAACATCTGGCTAGGGACAATTTGGGGGAAAGCTGCTTTAGACTGTGAGCAATTTGAGGAGAGAAATCCAGCTTCTTCCTCTTTTGCATAACATCATAAATATTTACAGAGAACCCCTGAGAGCTTGAGATGAAAGCCTAAATAAATTAAATCAAAACTGAAGAGAAACAAGGATGGTACGTGAATCAACTTTGTAGGCCATAAGCCTAGAGAAACGCTTCAGGCCCTTCTTAGACAATGCTTGTCTCCCACAAGAAGCCACAACTTTGACAGGTATGTGAGCTGATGCAGCAACTGGTGGATGGATACTTGGTCTAAGGTTTTCTTTTAATTGCTTCTTTCCTGCCTGGGCAATTTGCCTTTTCTGGCTTGCTAATACTAGATTTGTTGACACCACAGAGGCTCTTAGGAAACTCCATTATACCAAGTCAAACTATCTGCCCAACTGGTCTTGAATTGTAGACTCTAATCTGCAGCAGGAACTCAAGCAAAGGTTTTTCATACCACCTGCCACTTCTAACTGGAGACTAAGCTTGGGAACGTCTGCATGAAAAGCGCACACATGTGTTTTGCTACTCAATGATGGAGCTACTTACAAATCTGGGCTCCAGTTCCGGTTCCAACTAGGGATATGGAGAAGAGGAGATTGAGAGGAGATATGATAGCCATCTTCAACTATCTAAAGGGCTGTCACATGGAAGGTGGAGAAAGCTTGTTTTCTCCTGCTCAGGAGGGTAGGGGACCCAAACCAATGGCTTAACATTACAAGAAAGGAGATTCTGATTAAATATCAGGAAGAACTTTCTGACAGTAAGAGCTGTTTGACAGTGGAACTGTCGGGAGGTTGTGGACTCTCCTTCCGTGGAGGTTTTTAAGCAGAGGTTGGATGGCCATCTCTCATGGGTGCTTTAGTTGAGATTCCTGCATTGCCGGGGGTTGGACTAGATCACCCTTGGGATCCCTTTCAATTCTACAGTTCTAAGATTCTGTGACTCTAAGTAGAAGGGTGTTGTGCAATTTATGCTCCACATGTTGCAGCTGTAGCAACCCTCTTTTGTCAGAAGTTCCTAGTTGTGTGAATAAAATATGTATGTTATATTAAAAATGTATGCCAGTAGAATCTATGGCATTGCTCCTTCCATGTGACTTTGGGCTTCTGGCATTACAGGAACAGCATGAAGGGAAATAAGCACAGCGGCAGCTCCCACTGCTAGCAGTTTTGGGGTCACAAGTGACCCTGAGACCCAGGAGGAATTCAAACCTCTCTGCTAGATCATCATTTGGATGAGGCAGCTCATATTCTTCAATCTGACCGAGACCCAGTGTGCCTCTCTGAGAGTGCTGCAGCTTTGTCCAGATTTTTAAAAGGGTTCTGAGATCATACGAATTCATACAGGCTAATTCATGCAAAAAAGTGCTTTTTAAAAAAAGTTTAAAGAATGCTGGTTAACAGCTGCATTGGTTTTTTTGTCCAAATTCACATTGCTTTTAAGATGAATGTGCTGCCTTACCCGTTGATCATGAAAAAGTGATATATATCCAAAATGTCACTGACACATTGAATGCCATTTAAAATTAATGAGACCGTTGCTCTTTTTTTCTTCTTTGAGAAAATTCAAAAACAGACCATATTATGAATGGAATATAGTGCCACTGACAACAACCTGGGAGCTTACTGGTAAATGGCTATAGATAATTATTGATAAATGGCTTTATACCTGGCATCATTTTGATAGCTAACTTTTCCTCGGCCAATACTGTGTTTTAACTACATATAATGGTGGGAGAAGGTTTCCTAGTAATTACGTATTTTTCGCTCGATAACACGCACCTGACCATAACACGCACATAGTTTTTAGAGGAGGAAAACAAGAAAAAAAAATTCTGAATGAAACAGTGGATGTATCATTTTTGTGCTTCATGCTGCGGCCACAGACATGTGATTTGACGGTGAGTTTGGGGTAGCCCAATGCAAAGATCCTGAGGATCCATGTGGATCCATGCTTTGTAACCACGTTTTTGCACCATTGCAGCCCCAGGCAACAGTGGGTGCGTGATTTTTTTGGTGCAGGCTGTAGCCATGGACATGCTATGTGATCTGATGGTGAATTTGGGGTGACCCAATGCAAAGATCCTGAGGATCCATGTGGATCCGTGCTTTGTAACCATGTTTTTGCACCATTGCAGCCCCAGGAAACAGTGGGTGCGTGATTTTTTTGGTGCAGGCTGTAGCCATGGACATGCTATGTGATCTGATGGTGAATTTGGGGTGACCCAATGCAAAGATCCTGAGGATCCATGTGGATCCGTGCTTTGTAACCATGTTTTTGCAGCATTGCAGCCCTGTTTTTGCATCAGATCATTGCTATGTGATCTGATGGTGAATTTGGGGTGACTCAATGCAAAGATCCTGAGGATCCATGTGGATCCGTGATTGGAACCACGTTTTAAGTAGGGAGGGAAGGAAAAACATAGAAGCGACAAGGAGAGGGGTGTGCAGAGAAGCAGCTGGCTAAGAATGCAGGAGAGGGGTTTTACCGGAGGGAGGAAAGGAAGGCAAAAGTCCCCCCCCCACAAGCCAACCAGCTCTCTCTCCCCCCCCCCCCAACCTGCATGTTGCCTTCGAGTCCCAGACGCACGGAGAGGAATCTGTTTTCCACTCTGCTTGCCTGGAGGGGAGGGGTTTTCTCTGCTCTTTGTTCCATCTGAGCAAACACAGTAAGGAAACAGAAGCGGGTGGGCAGTAAGACCCTGAGGCAGAATGCAGGAAAGCAGCAGCTTCCTCTTTCCTCCCTTCTCCGGACGATTTGATATTTGCCTGATTTTTGCCTTCACTCACGCTTCTCAGCTCCAGGGACCACACATTCGCTCTATAACACGCACAGACATTTCCCCTTACTTTTTAGGAGAAAAAATCTGCGTGTAATAGAGGGAAAAATACGGTAAGTTCCTTTAGAGTTCTGGAGTAGGTCCAGAGGGTAGAGCTTGTTTGTACCATGCAAATGTCCTCAACTTGCCTTAACAAAATAAAATAAATAAAATAAAAATTTCCCTTGTTTGAATTTGCATTTGCTAAGGTTGTAAGATCATAAGCAGAATCTTTGCTGCAAGAAACAAAAGATATGTGCAGTCCAGAATTTTGTATCCCACAGTGGTCAACCAGATGCTCTACAAAAACAGAGTAAGAAGCCAACAGCTCTCCCACGTTCTTGCTGCCTAACAGCAGTCATGCTGCCTCTGGGTGTTAATAGTAACTGATGTTCTGGTGAGATTGCTTCAGGGACCCCCTTTGTTGTTGGAGGGGCAGAGAAAGGACCTATTTTACTGCCCAGATACAACTATGTTAAACTCCCAGATTTCTCCTCTTGGGGGCTAGTGATCTGCTGCCTCATTTTGTTGCACATCACATGTGTCATGCCTAACACCCATTGATAGGCCTATTATCTAATCCCCTTTTAGTGTAAGTCAGCACCAAAGGCACAGCCTCCCATTTGGCAGAAGTAGTCCACCAGGGACTCAAACCAGCATCTGTGGAAGACATATATCGTTTGCTCATCAGTTGGCTCCACCAATGAAGCTGTCTGAGCGCCACTTGCCACTGTATGCTTGTGTTTACATTTCAGCTAAGATTGAGTGGCAGACCTTTTGCCCAAGCCACTTAAAACTATAGCTATTCAAGTACACATAGGCTTATCACAGGAGGTGGAATGGCCAAACAGAACAAGAGACTAGCCTGTGGTACAGAGGAATGCTCAGCATGAACCGCCTGGTGCAGGAATCCAAAAACCTTGAATGGCAGAAATTGGAAATAAACAGTAGCAGATCCCACACAGTTACTATCCTAATACTTAACTATTCTTCAAAAACATTCAGTATCAATACGGTGTATATGCTTGCTCTATGGTACAGTTATGAGAATGGGAACTTCAGCACCTAGGACAGCACCTCTGCATTTTGATATCCTACCCTACCATTCATCCATTCATCTGGGCACACACATGCATCTTTTACATCACTGCTACCAGCTCACATAAGCCCAAAGCAAGGGGTTTGTGCCTATGCTCAGCTCCTGACATATGACATATTTGATGGTATCAAAATTTTATTGTCTCTGATAAACTAAATTCTGCTCCCACCAGAGGAACACTATGAAGCTGCCTTTTACCAAATCATTGACTCATCTAGATCAGTACTAGGGATGGGTAACCTGTGGCCCAGGCCCAGCCAGAATAGCCAATGGTCAGGAATGATGGAAGCTATAGTTCAACAACAGCTGGAGGGGCCACAAGCTTTCCATTTATGGACCATGCTCTTTGGCAGCTGCAGTTCTTCGGGTCTGCAGAAAAGGGTCTTTCCTTACCCTGTCTAGAGGTGCTGGTGGTTGAATATGGGACCTTCTACATGCAAAGCATATGCCCTGTCACCGAATGACAACTCTTCTCCAACTCATTCCATGTCCATAGCTAAGCACTATGCCATAGTTAGGTATGTATTGTGGTTATTGTGCTATTGTATTTTGGCTGTTTTCTGTGAACCACTTAGAGAACAAATGTGTTAGTGGAATACGCAGTATATAAATAAACTGACTAAGGTTATGGGCAGTGGAGGTTAGGAGCATAGAGAGCATGAGTGCTTCAATAACTGAAGATGCAAAAAAGAGAGAAAATTTAAAATGGGTTAGGACTTAAATCAAGATGCACATTTCTGAAAAATGCTTGAAGTGGAAATGCAATGGAGAGACACAAAGGCCCAAGTGCAGGAGAACATATTCGCTGATGCAAGTGAGCATGGAAGAATGGAGTGCCATAAAACCCCAGATAAATGGCACTGCATTTATGGTGTTTTAAACAAGCACAAATAAAGAAATGTGATTTGATCGGAAGGGGAGCCACGCACCATACACTGGAGGCAACATCACTAAACAAATCACTAATACCAAAAGCAAAGCAACAACGCACGGCAATTAGAGGCACTGCAAATACAGTAATAGGGGACGGAAATGTAAATTGAAAACTGCCTTGTCTACTGGATGACAGAAATGGTGCTGATAATCTGGAAAGTGACATCTAGGTTATATCCAACATAAGAATGAGAGCCTTCGCTGTGTCAGACCAAAGCTCCGCCAGCCTGCAGTTTGATTCCAGCTGTGCCTAACCAGATGCCTCCAGGAAGGTTGCAAGCAGAGCGTGAAGACATCAGTCCTCCTTTGCTGGTTCAGAGCTTCTGTTGTTAAGAGGTGTGCTGCCTCTAAACATGGAGTCTTAATTTGGCTATCATGTCGCTATAAATTCTCATATTCTCCATGAGCTCGTTTCATCCTTTTAAAAAGCCGTCTGAGCCAGATAGCCAAAATGGTGCCTTCCAAATGGTATTGGACTCCAACTCTCATCAACTTCAGCCAGTCAGGGATGACAGGAATTGTAGTCCACCAACATCTGGAGGGAACCACATTGGCTATCCCTGATCTAAGCTTTTGACTATTACAAGTTCTTTGGTAATGTATTCAGATAGCTAATTATGTGTGAAGCCATGCATACATGTGGTTGTTATCTGAAGTGCTTCATGTGCATCCTCTGAGGGGTGCGTGGAGGGTGGTAACAGAAGAACAGGCATTTTTAGTGGTGGCTCCCGGATTGTGGAATGCTCTCCCCAGAGAGATGTGCCTAGTGCCATCCTTATCAACTCTTAGGCACCAGCCAAAGACATTCCTGACTCAACTGACATTCCACATATTAGGCTCTTAATTGGGGTCACATGGTATAAAGACACCTTAGCCTACAAAGGTGTTCATCTTTTAGCAGACTGGGGTAGGATTTGCACTTTTTTATATTATTGCAGAATGAGCACTTTTAGTTAACGACATTCTTTTATCTTTTTGACGTATTCTACATTTTGTGTTATGAATGCTTTTGCCATTGTAAGTCCCTTTGAGACCTTAATGTAGTAAATGAATGCAATGAATTAATAACAAAGATTTTCTGTGTGAAAACTGTATTGTATAAAAAGGCCCCCATTTACCTTTTTTAGTTTACCCCAGAGGTAGATCTGGCCCTCACTTCTAAATGAAGCAGCCGCAAGCACATTTGCTTGGTGGCCTATAAGAGTGCTGGTGAGACACTAAGTAAAAGCCATTTTGAACAATAGGTTGTAGTAAATTGGACATACAACTGAAGGTACCCTCAAGCAGAGCTGGAGCCAATCCCAGTTCTCTTACTATTGTATTTGCATAGCACACAGACTTGCAAACATACACCTCCACAGTATTATATTACATTTCTGCACATATTTGCAATATCATTTACAGGTATAACTTCAGCATGTGCAATGAGTGAAGCAGCTGGCAACAGCTGGCATGTGAAAGATGCTTCTGAACCACCACTAGCTTCATGCCAGAGAAGATGAGTTCAGCAGGTGAGGGTTTTTCATCCATGACAGTTGTGTCATGGAAAGTTCTGCACCTGTTCATCCTCTCCATGCTCTGAAAGGTATAGGAACCAATTGGGTGTTAGGGATTGGAATAAGGCAGATCAACTGGGATAGCCAAGTGAGACATGATACTGGGGGCCGATATAATTACTCTATGCAGCTGTAAAGAGTCAGGTTAGGATGTGGAGGTTAGGATCTAAACCCCACTTAGTCATGAAGCTCACTGGGTGACCTTGGACCAGCCGTTGCCTCTCAGACTACCCTACCTCACAGGGTTGTTGTGGGGACTGAGGAGGGGGAGTACCATGCATGCTACCTTGAGAAAATAAAGGTGGAATATAAAAGAAATACTTAAAATGTAAACCCTGTGTGGTCACACTTTAATCATAGCACTGTAGAGTTGGAAGGGACCTCCAAGGGTCATCTAGTCCAACCCCCTACAATGCAGGAATCTCGATTAAAGCATCCATGCAGATGGCTATCCAACCTCTGCATTAAGATCTCCAAGGAAGGAGAGTCCACAACCTTCAAAACATTTACTCTAGAGTTCTGTTAATGGGACTATTCTGGAGCAAACTACAGGAGGTTTTACAAATCTACCAGTACCACCATAAAAAGCTTTCTTGGATAGGGAAGAGTCTTTAGTTCCCTTTTTTTGCTTTGAGTATCTGTGGCTGATTTTGGCAAGAAGACCCTCAACTCCTTTAACAACAACAGCTTGTATAATAGCAATGGCAGATACAGTCCTTTCCAACATCAGACCTGCCCAATAATCTGGAAGATCGCTCTAATGGATTGAGCCAGATACCTGCAATCTTCTGTCTTTTGCTTATTTCTCTCTCCCCACTCCCAACTCTTTTCCTTTCAATATATTGATGATTTTGCCATCATCTATATTCTCTGCTTCCATCTGCCCTAGCATTCCTTACTTTTGCTCATTTTCAGTTTGTTTCATAATCTGATACATAGAAGGGGTTTTCTGGGGTGGGGGGATGGCAGAGACGCATGAAGGATGCATTATTTCTGTGTGATCCATCAGTGTTTATCCGTTCACTCCACTATCTCTCACTCTCAGTTTCTATTAATCCTCAGCTCATCAGTCTTAAATCCCTCGTGCCCTCTGATTCATTTACGATGCAGGCGACTAGCAATTTAAAAGAACAACAATAACCCACCGTCTGAGGTGATTCCTCTGAGATCCCTCGAATTAAGATGTTAGGTAGCCCTCAAAATTATGCCCCTACTTTTTGGATATGGGCCATGAAAGAAAGTGGGTTTGAAACTTGAAATCAAAGGAGCATGTCCCTGCCTGCTGTGCATGTGTTTGCATGGGGGGCGGGGGGGGGGTAGACGGAAAGACACTTGGGGGAAGAACAGTGGCAAATCTCTCCAGCGAATTTTCCTCTCCATTGCCCAGAGGGAGGAAACGCCATTGTAACACTCCCCGCCACCCGTCCTGCTGGCAGCGTATTATCATCTACTCTCACAAACGCCAGAGACGGTGTATATGAAGCCATCATAGTCTTTTTCTCCCTTCAGTTATGAAACAGGAATAACAACAACCACCTAAACGGAGCTGGCGAGACTGAACAGTAACTTGGGGAAACCCCAGCTGGAATCAAATTTTCACCTCTGCTGCTAGGATTAGGCAAGGCTCTCTGCTTCAAAGCACGTCCTTCTTCCTGCAACACGGGATATATAATAAAACTACACCTTACAAAGTGGTTGCAAAGCGTGCTGAGATAATATAACTAAAGCGATTTGTATATTCGGGGCGGGGGCGACACAAATGCTTAGCATTGCTGCTGCTGCTTCCAGTGGTGATGTTGAGGACAGACGAAGCACCCTCGACTGTCCATTGAATGAGCCTCTGCCCATGAGTGGAGTTTTATAGAGCAGAGGACAGAAGGAAGTGATTGCCAGGAGTCCTCTGCAAGTGAGGAAGGAGTCGGACTAAACCCCCTTCTCAACCATAGGGGGAGTGTGTGGGGCGCTCCTCTTACCCCTTCGCCCTAGGGAAACTCCTCCCATTCCGCAAACATCAAGAAAGTACTTATAAAAGACCCTCCCTGGAACTCACATGGGAGACATCCCAAGCAGGGGAAGGGAGCTGAAGGTGGCTCCTGCGTCCTCTTTCATAATTTCCCTCTTCTTCATCATCCGAGGAGTAAGGGGATGTAGCAGAAAACCCTGGGCTGCCCAAACAGGCAGCTACTCAACTCTCGAGGGTCCGCTTCCCGTAGGGAACTCTGCACCACGCCTCAATTCAATGATGGTGTCCCTTGTGGCGTCCCAAATTTGGAATGAGGGAGAGGGCAAAAATAAAACTAATACTAATAGGGTGGATGCATCACCTTTCATCTCTCTCTCTCGCTCTCTCGCTCTCTTTCTTTCTCTCTCTCCCTCTATCTGCCCCCCATCCCCCTTCCCCGCCCCCCAATAATCGCCTTAGCAGGCTCTCTGCGGGAGAGGAGAGCCGGAGGGAGGGCGTAAAATGGAAGCGGAGAGAAAAGACCCATCGCTTACCCCGCGCGGATGCTGCTGGATGAGCTCAGGGCTGGAGAGGCGGCGGTGGCGGCGGCGGCGAGGGTGGTCCAGGAGCTGCGCGGGGTCCCGGTGGAGGATGACGGAGGAGGCTGGTGCTGAGGGAGGGGGCTGGCTGCACCTGCCGCTCCAGGATCTCCGCGGCTTCCCTCCCTGGAGAGACCCAAGCGGGGGTGGAGGGGGCGCGGGGAGGATGGTGAGAGGTCGGCTGTCGCTCAGATGCACAGAATCCACCCCCTCCCCTCTCTCCCCGGCTGCCAATCAAGCCCGGGGTGGGAGGATCCAGCTGGGATGGAGGAGGAGGAGGAGGAGGGAGCGGGGCTAACTCCCGAGTTGTTCCAAGGAGAGGAGAGGCTGCTGCAGGCTTTTGAGGCGGGCGCCTCTGGTGCCCTGCGCAGGGGCGCTGGCAGGAGACCTCCGGGACGCGGCGCTGCTTTCAGCACCAAGGACAGCTCCCGCGGGCTGCTGGCTTGCAGGCAGGAGGCGAGCGGATCGCTGCAGCCCTCAATTATTCAGCGCTGCTCTCTCTCTTTCTCTCTCCTCCTCCCTCCCGTGCCCACGTGATCCGCTCAGCAGCACCAGCAGCAGGAGCCGCGAAGACAACCATCCTTCCCCACCACGTGTTAGTCAGACTCAGACAGCGTTAACGTGGCCCCCACGGAGATAACCCCACCACACCCTGGAGGCCAACATCTTGCTTTGGGCTGGAATTCATAGGGTAATCTTGTCTATGTGTGACAAAAAAGGAAGCCAGGCAGTTTCTCTCTCTGTGCATGTGCTAATACTTTGACAAGGAGCCACCGATCCATTCCTATGAAGTGTTTTCTCTACACCTGCTGCTTGCCCCCTCCTCGCCCCACATTCCTCCTGCCCAATGATGGCTTGATAGCATGAGAAGAGTTGGGCCTTGAAGAACATCTAGTCCAACGCCCGTCTTCATGCTTTCCGAAGCCAGCGTTGAGAGCATCACTAGCCATGTGGTGCAGTTAGGGAAGGTTAGACTCTGGACTTAATCCTTTGGAGAATAAGGTGGGCACTTGTCTTTAAATGGAAATGTTTGTTACTTCACTTTCTTCAATTGGTTGTAAGTGCTGCCACTGCTCCATTCCTCTGATGGTGCTTTGACTGCATTCCATGTTACGTGTCACTGCCCTGGGACCAAATAGTGAAGCGTGGGTTATAAATAAGTAAGTAAATAATGATCAGCCCCAAAGTCCTACCTGGATGTTACCGCCATTCTCAATAAATGGCTGTCCAGTCTCTGCTTGAAGATCTTGACCAGAGGCAGTGTGGGAACCCCACCAAACCTCTAGGTATAGAATCATGGGAAAGTAGCAAGGAAACATAAAGTAAAAAATATATCTCCCTTCCCTCCATACACATAGTGTCTTCTTCTGGCAGCCACCCACAGAGCAGCTGGAAGTTAACTTGTGATGCAGTCTTTGCTGGAAAGGTGTGGGAATTAGGAATATAGGAAACTCCATTATGCAGAGTCAGATCATTGGTGTATCTAGTGCAGTATTGTCTACACTGACTTGCAGTAGCTCCCCAGGGCTTCAAGACATCTTCAAATATCTTAAGGGCTGTCACATGAAGGAGGGAGCAAGCTTGTTTTCTCCTGCCTGGGAGGATAGGACTTGAACCAATGGCTTCAAGTTGCAAGAAAGGAGATTCCGACTAAACATTCAGAAAAAAAACTTTCCAACAGGAAGAGCTGTTCAGCATCGGAACAGACTCCCACGAGAGGTTGTGGACTCTCCTTCCTTGGAGGTTTCTAAGCAAAGGTTGGGTGGCCATCTGTCACGGATGCTTTAGCTGAGATTCCTGCATTGCAGGGGGTTGGACTAGATACCCCTTATGGTCCCTTCCAACTCTAAGATTCTATTATAAACAAGACTTAGTGTTTTTTCTCTGGTTTTACAAGCAGCTGCCATGTTTCATATCCTTTGATCCCGCCTCTGAATGCCATTCTGTGCTGCTTACTGTATCCCTTCTTAATTTAGTCATGCACAATCGATGTATGACAAAGCCCATTTAATGTTCACAGGGGCAGGGAATAAAAGACACTCTAGCTCATCTGTAACATATAAGCACTCTGGAGACATTTGTCTGCATGCCAGGCTTGATGGTGATGGGGGTGGGGGGTTAGGGCCTTTTTAGCAGCATTCAGAATGCTCTTTCTTGAGAAACCTGACTGGTTCTTTTCCATGCCATGTTAAGATCTTTTTCTCTCTCCCAGGGTTTTTAAATGTATAATTTACTTTTGATGCTGCTTGAGCCCTGTTTCATTGCTGCATTTATTGCTGTTTTAAACTGCCATTTAATCACAGTTATTCCTGTGTTAGATCTGAAATTGTTTTGTTACTGTTGTTAATTTTTGTGTGTGTGTGTTTTATTGATTTTGGTTGTTGGCTCACTTGGAAGCCTTGGCACAAACAAACAAACAAACATTCACATATCACTGAGTGGCAAACTTGAATTTGCCACTATGTGTGTACACTCAACAAAGAACTAGGGCCAGTTCTTACTCCGTTTATCAGGGTTTCCCAAACATGGGTCTTTTTGCAGCTGTTTTTGGACTGCAACTCCAAGCACCCATAGCTAGCAGGACCAGTGGTCAGGGATGAGGAGAATTTCATTATGAAACTCAATGTGGCATTCAATGTGGCCTCTTATCCTGGTATCATTTGAGTCAAGGCTACTGTTGAATGCCTACCATCCCTGAGAGCTGTCCCAGGTCCTGTAGAACCTGACGCCATCCCAGCTCCTTAGAACCTGTTAGAACCTTGAGGATAAGAAATCTGTGACACTCTAGATGCAGTTGGACTTAACACTCATCATCCTTTGCCAGCATGGCCAATGGTCAGGTATGAAGGGAGTTATAGTCCAATAACATGTGGAAAGCCATAGCTTACCCATCCCTGCTGTACCGGCTACCTGCTACATAATGCTAGGTGACTCTCCATAGACTCACACTCTGTGAATGCGCAAGACACTGGCTTAAGCTGTTCTCTCACAGAGCTTCCCGTGCTCCATGGACTTGAAGAAGTTCCTTACTGAAAATAGAAGACTCCATGTTGCCCATTACTGAGCAACACTAGCCTTACACAAGCGCTGTGTATGTTACAGGCATTATTCACTCCAACATGTCTGTTCTGGGCAGGACATTTTGCACAGCTCCACACTATGTGCCCGAGTCTGTTTGTATAAGAAGGATTTCAAAATGCAAAATCATTGTTTAGAGGAAGTGCCAGGAGCAATTATATGATTAGTTTTTGCAGGCCATTCTTTAGGTCTGATGAGTCAGGATGTTCAACGGGCAAAGGTTCTTATTCTAATTTGTTTAAATGGCAGCCGGCAGGATCGTTCCGTGACCAGCCAGTTGCTTCAAGTCATCATTTGTGCTGTGCTTTTGGATGAAGACCAGGTGGAAGCCTGGATTCTAACAGTTATTTTTAGAAAGGTGTCCAGAATGCTGGGACGTGAATGTTTTGTGCAGATTTGTTCAACAATCCACTAAAGCCCTCATACTCATGAGTCACAATGGTCTTTTGGAGGTCACAATGACTGCTATACGCCATCTGAGGGAAGAAGGATAATTTGTCCTGAATCCCTTTTGGTTTACATTATTTATCATGCTCTGTTATAGAACAGCCTTCCTTGACCTGGTGCACTCCCCATGTCTTGGACTACAACTCCCATCACCCTCAATCATTGCCCATGCCCACTGAAGTATGCAGGCATTTTAAAATATAAATAGCATCAGCTGTGAATTGGATCACAGGCCTGCAAAGGCAGCTTTTCATTTCCAGCCTTTGCTGTGATCCTGAGGAAAATCTCTCTTCTGAAACTGGTATTAGCTGGGGGGGGGGGCGGGAGAATACCTTATTGACAATGGGGAGAGCATCTTTCTAGCAGCTTGGGGAGAGGGGTTTCATTCCCTGCTGTGTTCCCAGTAAGCTCCCCCTTTTGATGCTATTTACATTTTCAAATACCTGCATGTTAATTGCAAAGGTACAATTAATATTTGTACTGGTAGGACAGATCGTGAAGCTGAGGCTCCAATACTTTGGCCACCTCATGAGAAGAGAAGACTCCCTGGAAAAGACCCTGATGTTGGGAAAGATGGAGGGCACAAGGAGAAGGGGATGACAGAGGACAAGATGGTTGGATGGTGTTCTCAAAGCTACCAGCATGAGTTTGACCAAACTGCGGGAGGCAGTGGAAGACAGGAGTGCCTGGAGTGCTCTGGTCCATGGGGTCACGAAGAGTCAGACACGACTAAATGACTAAACAACAACAACAATTAATATCATGTCTTGTTTGGTCCTTGCCCTATTTGGTGGTCTTCCAAGAGCTGGCTTGTTTATTTATTATATTTCTCCTGCAAGACCAGTGAAGAGTTTTGGCTAGTTCCAGCACTCAGCGTTCTGGGGGTACTCACATGTGGGGATTTCTACATCCCCGCAAGCAGATTCTCTTGAAACCACCCTTTACCAAGCAGAATAATATGAACCATCTTATCATAGTTTCTCTGGATGTGAAAATTTCTTCAGTAAGAAATGTGGGCAGTAAGTTATGAATACCATCTGACAAGTAATACCAGAGGGAAATATGTAAGGAAGCTGTGAAGCATCCATGCGGACGATGTACGAGTTGCACACAGAAATGTGCCTGGTTTTCCTGGAACATTTTAAATATTCATTGGGGGAGTCTGAGTTCCAGAATAATGCACCTCTATGGAAGCACCTCAATAACTCCACAATATCTTTTTTATGACTAAGGAACACAAAGGTGCATGTATGCTCTATTTGCTTTTTTTAAAAAAAAATAATTCTAAACCGTCCTGTAATTGAAGGGTGGTATAGAAATATCACCATCATCAAACCTTTTATTGGCATCACATACAAACATCCAAAACAAATCAATACAGAATTACCATTTCCCCAGTGGCACAAAACATTTGCTAAAAGAAAGGCAGAGCAGTCTATCGTCACATCTCTTGGTCTCCAGGGAGATCAGACATCTGCAGTGTATTTCGACGACACAAAAAAAACACAGATAGAGATATTTAGCCACTAACTTGGTGAGCTCCTGATCATTCCCCAGTAATAGAAAATGTATGACCTCCAACTCTGGTTTCCATTTGGGGATACAGAGTTGATCTAGAAATTGCTGATGGAGATCAGCATATAGTTTACAATTAAGAACCATATGTGTAAGGGTTTCCACCAGGTGGTCTTCACATGGGCAAGTTCTTTCTCCTTCCACCCTGCCTGAGAACCTTCCCCAAAGGAGGTTTGATGGATTTGAATTAAACCTGGCCAGCGAAAATGCCCTTCTTTCTTGAGGGTTAAGCAGACATTCAAGGTAATTGTGATTAGTTTCATGTGCCCAAGAAAGTTGAAAATAAAGAGGGGAACATGTTTTCTCTGCTGCTACTGTTAGTAATAATGATGATGGTGATGATAGAATCATAGAATTGTAGAGTTGGAGGTGAACCCACGACCCTGAGATTAAGAGTCTCATGTTCTACCAATTGAGCAAGCCTTAACATATTTTCCTCACTGATGCTGATGCAAGCAACAAACAGGTCAAAATGGTTCAGCTCACAGGGGAATCCCTCCAGCAATGCAGTAAAGCTTAGACCCTTTGTAAGGCAGTACATGTGAGATATATTTGCTAGTCCCAGGCACTCCACCCTCCCCATCTGGATTTGGGCCTGAAAGGCTTGGCTTTGTGGAGCAAGAGCTATTGTGGGGTTCTTTTTGATGCCTGACCAAATGCATTGGCCAACTGAGCAGAAAAGCAACCAGTTTGGTCCACTCATGTTTGCAAAAACCAGCACACAAACACAAACATGGTCACTGGTGAGTGTCTCTGAAGGATATTCTGCTGTTAAAGGTGCAGCTGGAAAGGAGGGCTGGAATGTTGTCAATTCTTAGTGAAAGTGACTGCTGGGAAGGTCTTAGTGCAGGGTTCTCTCTCTCTCTCTCTCTCTCTCTCTCTCTCTCTCTCTCTCACACACACACACACACACACACGTCCACCCCCAATCCCCAGATGGGAACAATCTCTCTTGTCTTTGGGCAGATTTGCTGCAGATATGAAGACAAATGCTTTGAGGAAGCTGAGGGAGACACAGAGCTAGGAGAAGATTAAATGGCTTGATACAGTGAGTGTGGGTTGAAATGCGAAGGACCAGACAGTATTTTTCTTCCTCCCTTTTCTTTTTCTGTTAAAACCCAACAGTGCTATTGGTTACATTTCACATTTGGCTGTTCTACAGACTGGTGCTAATTTATTGGCCAGACTCACAATATTGTGGCAGCTCATCGGGGTGGAAATGTATGACCTGTCAAGCGAACTGTAAAGAAACTCAACAAATCACATCTTTCGAAGGGAGACTTTTTAATCAGCTGGATTTTTTCAGCCAGTTCCTGTGAACCAAATGGTGCATCTGGTTAGCTCAGGAGATGAAATGCAAACAGGATTTAGTCCAAATTTAGAGAAGGGGTTGGCATCAGAAAGATTTCCCCATATGTAAGAAATCCATGTCCTGGGTTATGTGCGAAGGTGCACCTTTCAAAATGAGGGAAGGGTCCTAGCTCAGTGATAGAGCACCTACCTTGCATGAAGAAGACCCCAAAATCTATCTCCAGGTAGGGGTGAGAAACCCTAGAGAGTTGCTGCCAATCAGTGTAGACAGTACTGACTTAATTGGGCCTAAGGGAGCTTCCTATGTTCCCATATTCCTAAAACCAATAAGAATTGTCTCGCCCCATTAATAATGCCTGCGCTTCCTGATTTCTCTGAGCGCAAGCAAGTTCCAGGGTGACTTAAGAGGGTCAATTTCCCTGTGCAGGGACTGGAAAGCTGTCCTGCTTTTATATTCTCTGCAAATAAAAGGGTAAGTGGAAAGAGGCAAGCAGAGTCACAGACAGACAGGTGCTAGTCCTAAATTAGATCTGTCCCTCCACAGCAACAGCATATCGCTGCAGCTGCCAAAGGCTTCTTTTAGTTATCAGGCTCAAAAATCCAAATTGTTTCTCTTTCTGCCCATACTCAAAACAGCCTTTCCCTGCTCAGATCATATACAAATCCTGTTCCAGGAATGTGGGTGCATACTCCTAGAAGTCAACTGAGGACAAAGCTAACAGGAGACTTGGGCTGCATGTACATTACCAACTTAAAACTTAGATGCAACTTCTTCCTAAACAATTTGGATCGAATTGAGGGGGGAGGGTGCATCAATATTTCATTTAAAAAGACAGGCTAGATACAGGATAGATGTTGACTGTGGCTAACCATGTGTGTACACAGCTTCCCGACCCAACAGTTGGAGTGCACTGGATACACACCCCAAATAAAATGATAGCATAGGCTCTAACAATCATATCAGCTAGGACTTTTGAGAAATGTGTTTTCTCCTTTTTCTTCTTGGTCTTGAAAAGCTAGAGATGTTTCGAAACTCACAAAGGCAGGAAGGAACAAGGACACAGGTTAAACGAAGCATCTGAGTTTGTCTTCTCTTTCCGGAAACTATAAACAGTGGAAGGTGTACTGTATGAGCGGCAAATAGAATTTGTTAGGGGAGGGGCAGCTCAAACCATGAACCGAATAATTTCTGAATATATTCCGCCTGCAATTAAGATATGAAAACATAATTAGGCAAGCCAGATTAATCCTTAATGAATAGTTACTGCCCTCAGAAAACAGGCACATCTTTGCTTCTATGTGAGAAAAAGCCAACCCAGCCAATTCACAATAGATCTATATTTGCCTTGATGACTTCAAAGATTCTTTTAGTGTACATCTAGACTGTGAGATTCAGTTACCCTTATTTAGCCAGCACAACTACCCATTCCCAAGTTTCTACACAGGACTGTCTTAAATATCTAACAAAACATACACATCCAACCTTAGAACAACGCCCACCACCAGTGTGTTCGGTATAAACATACAGTGGTACCTCGGGTTAAGTACTTAATTCGTTCCAGAGGTCCGTTCTTAACCTGAAACTGTACTTAACCTGAAGCACCACTTTAGCTAATGGGGCCTCCTGCTGCCACTGCGCCGCCAGAGCACGATTTCTGTTCTCATCCTGAAGCAAAGTTCTTAACCCGAGGTACTATTTCTGGGTTAGCGGAGTCTGTAACCTGAAGCGTATGTAACCCGAGGTACCACTGTACTTTTCTTCTCCATGGAGGGGTGTGTCTGTGTATGAAAGAGAGAAAGAGAGAGAGAGAGAGAGAGAGAGAGAGAGAGAGGGAGAGAGGGAGAGAGAGAAGGGTTCTGCAAGACTGAAGAAGAATCTGATTGCTTCGATAGGACAGAGACAATAGGACTGGGCAACAACAAATGAATTAGGGAGTTGTCCTTGGTAGTAAAGCATATACTTTTCAAGTTCAGTCTCTAGATAGCTCTGGGAAACTGAGCTATTGGTTGCTCTGGTTAGAATATACTGAACTTCCCTTTTCAGAAAGGGGGTAGAAGGAAAGAGAAGAAGAAGAAGAAGAAGGAGAAGAAGAAGAAGAAGAAGAAGAAGAAGAAGGGGAGGAGGAGGAGTTTGGATTTGATATCCCGCTTTATCACTACCCGAAGGAGTCTCAAAGCGGCTAACAGTCTCCTTTCCCTTCCTCCCCCACAACAAACACTCTGTGAGGTGAGTGGGGCTGAGAGACTTCAGAGAAGTGTGACTGGCTCAAGGTCACCCAGCAGCTGCATGTGGAGGAGCGGGGAAGCGAACCCGGTTCCCCAGATTATGAGTCCACTGCTCTGAACCACTGCACCACACTGGCTCTCAAGTGAGGATTGCCCACTGTGCTGTCACCATGAGGACCAGCAGCTTGCTTTTCCCTGTTTGCTTAACCCCCTTTTTTGTTTTGGGTTTCTTGTCTGCCTCTTGCTCACTGCTTCATACTTTGCTAGTGATGCACTGCTGCCTTTGCCATGGGCTGGTAGTCAGCTAGCTTTTACTCACTGAAAGTAATGGATCTAACTTAGTCATGTTCATTAATTGCAGGGTGTCTATTAGGAGAAAAACTCGGTTGAGTACCACCCGTGAATTCTGAAGGGGAGTGCCTAAATATTGGGGAGCTGTGATTGACAGTCAAGTGTGAAATGGCCCTCAATACCCCTTTTTTCTTTGACTGACTTCAGTTTGGAAGTTCTTCTTGATGTGTATTCCACTTGTAATAAAGAAATAAGATGCAGACAAGTGCGTTTGCATGGATTCTGAGCAGCAACAGAACCTGCGTCACAGTTTTTTTTTGTTTCAGAGCAGACTGCAGTTAATTAGCTAGCATGTCATATTAGGCTAAATTACTCTTGGTACATCAATCATTTGAAGGAGACTGATTTACTACATAGCTCAGGCATACATGTGAGGTTCCCTTGCAGACAGAAATACGGGCAATATATCTGTACTAAATCGTTCTACTTTCACCCTGCATTAAAACAACTTCAGTCATATGGAATCTCATTCTTTTAATTATTATACTGAGTTGTGAATCCATATGAGACTAGACTCGTATATAAACCTTTTGCCAGCGACATTTCATGCACGTTAGCAAGAGGAGCTCACAGAGCACATCTAAATATTTTAGAGCTATCATTGTAAATCTCCAGCACCCTCCAGATCTGCCGAACTATCAGCCTAGTTCCTGTGATCTGCATTTGTCTAAAATTAATGGGCCTTTCCTATGAGCAGCCATCGTTAATCTTGATACCAAAGGAAATAATCTCCCTTAACTGTATATTAATGACTCCGAAGACAGGTAGAAATGAGCAGATTAGGGAGATCTTGTTAATCGGAATCAGAGCTTTCTCTCTGACAGGTGCTGCAAAGGATTAATGCCTGTTTGCTTGCTGCTCCAAATGGTAGCAGATGTCTGTGAAGGTGGAGGAGGAAGAGTGAGAAATGATTGGCTTCACACACTGACACTGAGTGATAGCCAAGCCTATGATTAAATGTGTTGAAGTTGGTTGTTTGTGCAATAAAATTGCAAACTGGCCGTATAACTCTTTCAGCATGTTCCATACAGCAAACCACAAGTGAGGCATGGGCTTGGCAGACAAGGAGATCGTTGGGGCCTCAGGCAGTGGTGGTTGGTGCCCATTGGTGGGGCAGAATGTGGGAAGCCCACTATTGGGTGGAACCAGAGCCAATGACAGGTGGACCCAACTGAGTCTAGCATTGTACCCGCCTCCTCTTCCTCCCTTTTGCATTCTACAAGGACAACACAGAGACTTAAGGAGGAGGAAACTGATAGGCAGTGCAACATCCTGGATTGACTTGTAAGTAAAAAAAGGCCTCCACCCTCCCCAACCCAAGTCCTGTCAGGAGTTCAGCCTACACTTGAGTAAGACTCTGGCAGAGACAAATGCCCAACTGGCATGTTCTCTCCCTCCTGGATGATCGTTCGGGAGCTTCATAAGCTTTCATCAGCCACAACATCACAGCGACCGATGCCAGCCAACACCGGCACACTTAGGGATCCGCAGAGTTTGCGCAACTTGCGTGACAGACCTCAGCAACTCAGCATTTTGGCTAATCTACCTTTATTTACATATAAACACACACGGAGCACTGCAACATGGCTCCCTCTCTCTCTAGCATCAGACAGCAAAGAGAGAAAGAACAAAGGACAATAGTCCCACTTCACGGAACACAGTAACACAAACATCCTGTCTCCGTCACTTCCCACTCTGTGGAGTCAAAACATACACCATCATGTGATAGACAAAAATCCCATGACTGCAATCATAGATCTGGAATTCTAACAAGTCCAGCACTGTTCACAATATCCCATTGGTCACAGGAAATGGTCTTGACCCCATTCAAAGACCCCCAAGGAACACTCTAAGAAGAAGGATAGAAGCATAACCACCCCACCCCACTCACCATTCCCTCCTCGCATTCCCTCCTCGCCCTCTCCCCCTATTTCTTTCTGTCTTTCTGTCTTTGTTTCTTTCTTCTTAACTGTTTAAACCAATTCATGAACCAAGAACCTGTACATTGACCACTAATAATGAAGCATATGTTGTAGATATTTTCCCACATTTATTATGCTATTTTTGTGATATACAAATGATGAGAAAACTTGTTATACTTGTTTGTACAACATTATTCTTGTTTATAAAACCCAATAAAATAAAATAAAAGACCCTAGGGAATTGGAGAATTCTAGCAGGAATGCCTGGTTTTCTGTTTTTTGTTTCCAGAGCTATAATCTCCAGCATACCTTTGAGGAAAGAATGACAGCTAAATCAGTTTGAAACCACTTTTGTAGTAGATGCACCTTATTTGCCTCTACCTTTTGTAATGGCTGCGGCAAATCTGTCCCTTATTGCGTCATGATCTGTCCCAGTATTGCATCATGATCTGGTTCAGCCACAGCTCCAGTCAGTCCATTGCAGAATATATGCGAAACTGGGGAGGACAAGAGGGAGTTCCACAGAGCTATGCGATGATAGAACCTCAATGTTAAATTCTACATTTGCTAAGCCTGTTCTGCATCCTAATTCTTATTTCTAAGAGTCCCAGATGCTCAGACTTCTATAACTCCCCAATTTTGGAAAGGGTGTACTTCAGGGTTGCTGTATGCCCAGAATTTCTCAGACATAGCCAGAATACAGCAGCCGGAAACCGTGTCTGGGCAGAAATCGCTGAATTGCCCTGGAAAATCTGGACATATAGCTACCCATGTCGGAAGTCTAGATTTTGGCAAATTTCCTTCAAAATAGCTCAATAACTTCTTTTTTGAGATTTTGCAACAAAAACAAAACAACCCTCAACTTTTGTGTCTGGATTTTCACTTTTTGAAATATGGCAGCCCAAGTGTACTTAAAACATCTTTGCCCTTTCTTACAACCCTCCTTCATACACTCGCTCCAGGGCTGAACATGACCAGACGCACACACTCTCTACCTTACAAATTGTGCCTGACAATTTCCCAGAAGAGAATGCAATTTTCTCCCCAGATGCAAATGGAGTCATGCAATTTTAATCCCTCTAATGACAGTAATCAATTACACTCTTTCCCCAATTCGCTGCAAACTTACTTCTTCAGTTTTTTCCTCTACACTCACACCTGCAGAGATCTTTTAAAATTCTATTATTTTCCTGTACAGGGTGGCTCCTTGGTACTAGAGGATTTCACCCTTTCTTCTGCTATCCACTGATTTGCTAACTATCATTTTGTAAATAGCGTCATAGCCTTTCTCTGTCGCTTCCGTTCAAAGGTGCCACAATGTAAGAGGAAGGCACTAAAGCAGAAAGTGACCCGGTGACTCAGAATATGCTGTACAATACTGCAATTTGGTTGCAGCAAACATAAGAGCAAAACAAGTAGACAACAGAAAACCTCCCACAAATCTACAATTCACAACACACAGTCCAATAAGCACTAAGTGAAGCAATCAGGGAGCCATCACAGCAATAATCAACTAGCGAAGGAGAAAGAGAAGAAATAAAAATCAACTCAGTCAATCTATAATATCACTCCATAAAGCTTCAGGGGTCAATGGAGGAAGCCAATCACGCTCCTTGACCGAAACATAGCTAATAAAACTAAACTATTCCACATAGACTATATTCCCCACTCACTTTGGAGTCTTCCTTTCCATCAATTGACAAGTAAGTTGTTGTTTTTCACACCTTCCAGAACTGATTTTATGCTGCTTTTTATGAACTTTATTATATCTCATTCTCATGGTTTGCGTTTTATGGATATTTGGGAGCCAGCCTGGGGGGGAAGTATTTTTGAAGGGTGGGATATAATTTTTAATAATAAAATTCATTTCTGTGACCATGTTGTTTACACGAACGATTTTAGGGTGAAACTACTACCCAAATGTTATGTTAAATTGCAATGCTTGCAGTTTGCACATTTCATTATGTTTATGTTGCCAATATATGTGTCTGGGAATGAGGCAGAGAAACAGATTGGGACTAAACTCCCCCCCCCCCCCTGCAAATCATGGTCTCAATGAAATTCTCCTCTCCTAACCCTGGAAGAAAATATTCCACTGGTGATTAGGGGTGAGTAAATTTGTCCATTTCAGTTTCTCTCAGTTTCTGATTTTTCCAAATGAATTATGCAGTTCATTCTCCATGTTTTGACATCAGTTTGCATTAAAAAAAAAACCCTCATCAAAATTCCTCAACATTTTAGTGCAAATTTTCCCTAATAAGCACATTTTTTATGTAATTTCACCTAATATCGCATTTTAGCAAAGCAATATTTCCTAATGCAATGCACTTCTACATGTTATTTTAAATAATATGTGAGTTTCTATGCATGTTTTACACCAAAACATACCTTTCTGTACTCACTATGTGGAGAACTGCATTGCAAAATTCAGAGATGTGTGAATTTTGGTTTGCATATTATTTTGGAATGTGTGAATTAGGCAAGTTTGCATTAAAATGTGAACTGAATCAAATTTATCTTGCAACGCTGCTGGTGATTATGCAAAGACAGCAGTTTGGTGATCACCCACCTTCCCTTGTCTGCAATTCAATTTTAAAAGCATGTGAATTACATTCATGAAATTAACGTAACATGCAGTTTGGCTTTCATTCTGAGCAGTTCTCATATACTGGACCCAAATAAAGTATTTATTTCTTCTGGAGTCCTATTCAATGACAGTCAAACAAAGGTCTTGTGCTGCTTTCTCTGATGTGGCATCTCTGCCCATGTTTGGACACACCCTCCAACTCACTTCTCCCGCAATAGATCCTGACTTGGGCATGCTTTGCTAAACGTTAAGCATCTTTGTACTGAAGATAAAACATTGGCCTCCATTTCCTCTTGTTGTTGTGTTAGTACAGTCGTACTCCATGACACTGAAGCCTGTTTGCACAGATGGTATTTTTTTTTTGGTCTGATTTCAGATTAGATTTATTTTTTTCATTTTCTTTTTTTTTTTTTTAATACAGATGGTTTTCCTCTCCTTGTTTTTCCTGGGGTTTGCATGTTGTTGCTCAGATCGTTCCCCCTCTCCTTGGCTTCCACACAAAAAGAACTGCAAACCAGAAACAGTTGTCTAACCACTAAGAAACATATTGTGCCATGATCCTTGAACACTTCCAAGGGAAACAGCAAATCGGGGCGTGGGGGGCTTCTTTGAGAGTTCTAGCAGGGAAATGCAGCTATTGCATGCCCTCGACCAAAGAGTAGTACACTTCTTCTATCTGGGATGGTCATCTTCTTCCAACGAGTCCCCTTCGTCGTTAACATCATCACTTTTAGTTTGCATACTGCCTTTCTATCTTACAATACCTTAGGCAGTTTACAAGCTGAAGAAACAAAGAATGTACACCTTATAACAAACTAAGGCAATACAAAAATGTGATAATAATAAAACAAACTGTAAAATAAGCAACCTACATCAAATAAAGTAACATTCAAGCATCATTAGAACAGTATAGAATAATAATACAGTGGTACCTCGGGTTACAGATGCTTCAGGTTACAGACTCCACTAACCCAGAAGTAATACCTTGGGTTAAGAACTTTGCTTCAGGATGAGAACAGAAATCGCGCGGCAGCGGGAAGCCCCATTGGCAAAAGTGGTACCTCAGGTTAAGAACAGTTTCAGGTTAAGAACGGACCTCTGGAATGAATTAAGTTCTTAACCCGAGGTACCACTGTATCAGCATATAAAAATTAAACAGAAATCCACACTTAACAATTACAATAAATAATTTCTAAACTACAGTCAATAAAATACTACAATACAAATTGAGAATCAGAAACTGGAGGGTGGAGCAAGGCAGGTGGAAGAAGGCCTTGCCAGACAAAGTCTCTCCTCTCATGGAAGGGGGAGGGAGACACAAGGAGCGGGGGGGACGGGGACAGACACATGTGCCTAGCTAGCCAGATCAGCTGAATCAACCTTTACAATCAATGGGGTGGCAGATCTCACAGCCAGTTTGCCCTCACATCCAATCAGAAAAGGGAAGAACCTCTTTCACAATGCAAACATTGAATGAAACCTGCAGGGATGATCCAAACAGCTAACCTACGCTTGCCTGGAAAGGTATAAGGGTTCAAGCATCTCTTTCTGATAGGTAGACAGCGGCACTGCTAAATGATACTGTAGTCATTGATCGATGATGAGACTTTAAAGTAAGGACTATCTGGGTTTCTGACACTCCAGAGTGGCAGCCATGTTAGGGAACAATCCTACGACAAAATCCACAGAATGAGCAGCTGAGGATGCAACGGATCTCTGCCTCCACTGGCTGGTTCCTGGCTGCTGGTGTGAGAAGCCTATTTTGAGCTGCTGGCAGCATATTGCAGAGCAATTATGCTTTTCTATTATATCAGTTCCCATAAGAACTGTTGTCCTCTGGGGGTTTTCAGGAAGGCAGAGTAGGTGAACGCAGCATTCGAAAGTTGTGGAAGGGCCTTCAACGATGTGCAGTACTAGAGCTCATAAAGGGTTAGGCTCACACAAATCCAACAGTACCTAGCAAGGTTTTTGAAATATACTCGGAGTTGCGTAGTGATTGCATGCTCTTTATTGCAGCTTGGCAAACAGTGAATGAATTCCCCCCCCCCAAACCTCAGGCTTTATATACTACATTATTTACACAATGAGTCCCGTCTGATTGGCTGATTCTGCTTCCCTCCTGGAGCCTGATTGGGCTGCTCCCGCAGGCCAATCAGTTGTTGCATTCCAGGATCCTACCGGCCTAATAGGCTGATTAACTTCCTCCTGGGGTCTGATTCGGCTGCTCCTGCTGGCCAATCAGGTTGATGCATTCTAGGATCCTACCTGCCTATTGTTCTAGGATCCAAGCTTAGTACATAACGGTTTTCTACTTAACGCTGCTGTTAAGAATCTGTAGCAGGATCTATTCTGAACACCAGGGCTCACTTCATCCTGGAACAAGTGATGGAATGGTAAATGATGGACAGAGTTCTTTCCCACACTACCTTTGTAGTCACAACCAGTGCCACTTTCGTAATCATGGTCAGCTCTCATGCACCTGAGACATTGACTTCAAAGAGTGAGCTAGATTCCTAGCCAGGCCTCAAGCCTGGATGGCTGCTCAGCATAGATGGCTTTAATAAAAGCATCAAGCAAATTCATGGAGGGTGGGGCTCCTGGTGCTGTCAGCCACAATAACTCAGCATGGAATCCCATCTCGGAGGCCACAGGTTCCCCAGCTCTGCTGTAGTGTGTGAAATAGCCATGTGCACTGATGACAAATTGGAGAAATCGAGAGATGTATTACCTGGGCGTGGGGTGAAGAAAGAAAAACAGAAGATGAGATGCAGAACGGCAGTCTGGAATAGGCTTTAGATCTGGAGACAGTCATTTTCAGACAATCTTTTACTGCAGCGACAGATCATGTCCATGCACCTCTGCTTCCAGGCTGTTATGGTCCTGTGCTAGATGTTGTTTGGGAGCATTATTGAAATGTGGCATGCAATGTCAAGAGGTTATTAGCAGCCATTTTCCTAATAAACGAGTGGGGCAGCAAGAACCAAAGCCACCGTCCTTGCACTCATTTGCAGACATGCATTAAATGTCAAGTAGTTTTATTTTTGGCAAGCAATGTTACGCGTGGGGTCTGGCTGCCCCTATTTAAAGAGATGCCAAAGAATGGCTGTTGTGACCAATCATAAGATGTGCCCAAGTTCTCAAAGCTGTTGCTTGCTTTGTAGTGTAGTCATATCTCTTATGTAAAAGATGACTAACCCCTGCATTCTATTTCCTTAATGCCTCTTTGCTGGTTTGTGTTGACAGAGGGGTGGAAATTTTCATTTCGGCTTCAACTTAAAGGAGCAGCTTTCAAGTCATGCCAGCAAGGAATCTCAGTTCTGTCAAAAGCAGCTTAACTTGGGGCTGTGAATAATATCTCTTGCTTTACATTCACAACACACATTTCTAGCTTTCAAAGCGCTTCGTGTACATTGTTCGGTGATCTTTAAAACAGCCCTGGGATAGTATGGGTTCAATCAAGAGTCCCATTCACATTGTGAGTTTGAGTGCAATGAATGTAGGGAGGGGAAGATGGTGACAGCAGCCCCCCCTCACACCCCTGACCTATGTGCATTCAGTTAATTGCAAAGACATGTGCAGCCTGCATACATGTAGACATTCATCCAGGGCTTCTCCAGAGATGACTTGTTTATTGAGCATTCATCCTAATTTGCATGTGTGAAGAAAGAACCTGGCCTGCCCCCCCAATTTGTTGAACACCGTCCAGTCACACATCTCCCTCCCATTCTATTCAAATGCAAAAAGGGGTGCTTGGGAGATATGACCTCCCTGACCCAGCTGACTCTAACTCTCATTGGTCCGAAAGAGCCAAGGACCACTCCATCCAATAAGAGATGAGAAAGCCTTTAAAAGCTGAGCTGCTTTTGAAGCTTGGTCCCTCTACCATCAGGGTCCAAACTGGGTCTTCCTTACTTCTGGGAACCATCATGGCTGCCTGCTTGTCATTAAACCAGAATGACTATATTGTAGTAGATAGGTACTCATTGGTTCAGTTTTAGGGCCACAGTGCTCGGGTTCATTTTGTTTTGTGTTTTGACCTTCTGTCTGCTTCCCCCCTACCTTTTATTCTAATAAAGTTTCACGATTTGACCACTGAAATGTGTGCAATTGCCGGGCTCAGGACGATAGAATCCTCGTGTGTCTAGATGCTTGGAATTCAAGCTCGTTAAAGTTTAGGATCAGAGATACGGTGGTACCTCTGGTTAAGTACTTAATTCCTTCCGGAGGTCCGTTCTTAACCTGAAAATGTTCTTAACCTGAAGCACCACTTTAGCTAATGGGGCCTCCCACTGCTGCCGCACCGCCGGAGCATGATTTCTGTTCTCATCCTGAAGCAAAGTTCTTAACCCGAGGTACTATTTCTGGGTTAGTGGAGTCTGTAACCTGAAGCATATGTAACCTGAAGCGTATGTAACCACTGTATAAGGAAACCAGCATTTTCTTCCAATATCTGGGAAAGATCTGGGAAGTGTGGGGTGCATTTACACTCTGAGTAACTTATAAGGGAACTTTCTGGGAAACACACGGTGTGGGGGGCTCAGAGTTCCTGGACTTTAGAAAGTTGAGAGGGGTCTGCAAGGGAAATGAGCCAGTTGAGAGCCCTGCTTCCCCCAGCAAGTTTTGTGCAGGTTGAACCAAGAAGTGCAGGATGGTCTGGCCTGGATTGCTTTGATGCATCCCTGCTTTCCCCCATTTCTGTAGCTGTAGGTGACAAAGAGAGGGTGGTGTGGGAGCAGCTACATGGTGGAAAGACCCAACTGGCAGCACTGCAGGGCTGTTGTGAAGAGTTGGAAAAGGAAGTGGGTGTGAGACGCTCCCCTGAGCACCCCACCTTCTCCACAACATGGAGGTTAGACTGCTGTTCAACTAGCAATGGACAACTGACATGGCTGTCCCAAACCCAATAGCGGTTAGTGGTTAGATTCATGTGTGCTTTTGCTCATTGATCATCATAACTGTTAATTAATTGCTTGTGCTCTTTCTAATCAGTAAAATAAAGGTAAAGGTAAAGGGACCCCTGACCGTTAGGTCCAGTCGCGGATGACTCTGGGGTTGTGGCGCTCATCTCGCTTTACTGGCCGAGGAAACCGGCGTTTGTCTTGCAGACAGTTTTCCTGGGTCATGTGGCCAGCATGACTAAGCCACTTTCTGGCGAAACCAGAGCACTGCACGGAAATGACGTTTACCTTCCCGCCAGAGCAGTACCTATTTATCTACTTGCACTTGGACGTGCTTTCGAAATGCTAGGTTGGCAGGAGCATTGACCGAGCAACGGGAGCTCACCCCATCGTGGGGATTTGAACCGCTGACCTTCTGATCGGCAAGCCCTAGGCTCTGCGGTTTAACCCACAGCGCCACCCGCATCCCTAATCATTAAAATAAAGAAGCACAATTCATAGCATAAATTACTGTTAGTCTGCCTTTCCTCAACTGTAACTGCAAAGTGTGTACTTTATATATACTCACCTTTTGGCAGGCAAAAAACAAAAAAGATGTTATTGACTCAGAGAGTAGTTCCAACTTGGTTTTGAATATATTTATGTCTCCCATCTGAGGTTAAACACTGCTTGGATATAATCAGTGCAATTTTTCGAGAGAAAGAGGTGCCGGAACTCACCATGAACACCTCCCTTGTTCTCTTAGGACACGGGTGGCACTGTGATCTAAACCACTGAGCCTCTTGGGCTTGCCTATCGGAAAGTTGGCTGTTTGAATCCATGTGACGGGATGAGATCCCATTGCTCTGTCCCAACTTCTGCCAACCTAGGCATTTGAAAGCATGCCAGTGAAAGTAGATAAATAGGTACCATTGCAGCAGGATGGTAAACAGGGTTTCGCTCTGGCTTCCATCATGGTCCTCCATGTGCCAGAAGCGGTTTAGTCATGCTGGTCACATGACCTGGAAAGCTGTCTGGACAAACGCTGGCTCTCTCAGTCTGAAGGGAGATGAGCACCGCACCCCATAGTTAAGTCCTTTGACTGGACTTAACTGTCCAGGGTCCTTTACCTCCCCCCTCCTCTTAGAATGGAAACAGTGCCCACCTGAGAGGTACCAGAACTGAGCTCCAGCAAGCTCCACCTGAAACAAAGGCCTTGGATATAATTCTTGTATAATTCCTGCAGTGTTTTTATTTTCCCCCAATACATTATTTGATGAAAACTGTAAGTAAAGACTGACTGTGTAAGTTGATAATTTACTATTCCCTATTGAATTGGTTCCTTGGAAGCAGCTTGCTAAGTACTTTCCTGTAAGACAAGACAAGTAGCTTAAAAAATAGTTGTCAGAATTCTGCCATTCTTGATCAAAACCAGCTTGCACAGGCTTCATGACTCACTGAAACACCTCTCAAGAAGCATGTATGTTTGTGTGAGCAAACATTTTAAATTGCTAAGTATATCTGTGATGTCAATTAACCAATGACCTTTAGCTAGATATTGTAAGAACTGTCACTTTAATTTTACTTTAGCAGTTTTGCAAATAACAGGTTGGGGGGTGGGGAATCTAGACGCCACCAACTGTAACAGCCTAGTGTCCTCATTGTTCATAAGCATGTCATGCAAATTATGTTAAATTATATGCGTACTAATAAAATGCAAACTGGCTCCAGCTTTCTCTGCTTCATGATGCATTGGTCCATTGTAGCCCTTAATGATAATATGCCTTTATGTAGTAGGGTAAAATGTGCTTTAAGCATGCATATATTAGCAAAAAGAGCCTATAAAAAAGTGCATAGGTAAAAAGGTAAAAGTGCATAGAACAATGTGTCTATAGCAGAAATTTGCATTAAATGCTGATAGATTTTCACGAGGCCTTTAAAAAGTTTAGTCAGAACTAAAGATTGGAAAGATGAGAAACTGAGAGAAACAAAAACTGACAGCATCACCCATCTCTAAAAAAGGTAAAGGACCCTTGACAGTTAAGTCCAGTCACGAACGACTCTGGGGTTGCGGTGCTCATCTCGTTTTACAGGCCGAGGGAGCCGGCGTTTGTCCACAGACAGCTTCCAGGTCATGTGGCCAGCATGACTAAGCCGCTTCTGGCGAAACCAGAGCAGCGCACGGAAACACTGTTCACCTTCCCGCCAGAGCAATACCTATATATCTACTTGCACTTTGATGTGCTTTTGAACTGCTAGGTTGGGAGGAGCTGGGATTGAGCAACGGGAGCTCACCCCGTTGTGGGGATTCGAACCGCTGACCTTCTGATCGGCAAGCCCGAGGCTCAGTGGTTTAGACCACAGCGCCACCCGCGTCCCATCCCTAGCAGATATCAAAACAAGCCAATAAAGACCACAACACAGGCCTGGAAGAAGGGCCAGCCCTACCGTTAGGTAGAGTGAGGTGTTCGCCTCAGGTGGCAGATGCTGGGGGGGGGGGACAAGCAGTGAGGAGTGGCAGAAAGATGGACCTGTCTGGGGCATGTGACCTGTCACCAGTGCTGAAATAAGATTCAGCTACCAGTCTGGCCTACTTCTATATATGAGATGGGATGCAAGCTCCATCTTGTCTTTCGCCTTAGGCAGCAAAATCTCCTGGGCCGTCCCTGGCTGGGAGCTCAGTTTCATATATTGATTTCAACTAATTGGCCAGGGCTTTGTCTGCAGGCTTCTGGTTACTTTACAAAACATCTCTTGCAATATAATTTCCTGTTCTCAATCTCCCGTTCTGGCACACTGCATACTAAAGGAGCAGAGATTAATCAGCCAGGGTCTCCAAGCAGAATTTTTAATTGCATTTTATATGAGAACAGATGATAGAGGAAGTCTTATGCTGAACAGGGTACCCTTCATTATATTCAATTCGGAGACATTTTAAAGAATGTAATTGAAACCGAGACAGAATTCAGCACACTACCAGCGCCACTCGATTCGTGAGGCCAGGTTAACATCTGCTTATTCAAATATCTCTGAAATGAGCAGTTCAGATAACTGTTCCTAAAGTTTCGCCAGTTCCAGCCAGAGATTTGGGAATGGGAAGGTCTAAACTCGATAATGCATGGACTGCATGATTGCATTTCACATAGGGTGTTCAAAAATTGTGCCCCTCCACTCTGGCTTGGAGTGGCTAGAAGCCTGTCCATCTGCACACTCGCTGGGCTGCTCCTCTGCTTCTCTGGGCAGCCAACATCTCCTTGCCAAGGGTGCAAGGGACGGGGTGCACTGATTAATAATAATAATAATAATAATAATAATAATAATAATAATAATAATTTATTATTTATACCCCGCCCATCTGGCTGGGCTTCCCCAGCCACTCTGGGCGGCTTCCAACAAAACACTAAAATACCGTAATGCATCAAACATTAAAAGCTTCCCTAAACAGGGCTGCCTTCAGATGTCTTCTAAAAGTCTGGTAGTTGTTGTTCTCTTTGACATCTGGTGGGAGGGCGTTCCACACGGCGGGCACCACTACCGAGAAGGCCCTCTGCCTGGTTCTTTGTAACTTGACTTCTCATAATGAGGGAACCGCCAAAAGGCCCTCGGCGCTGGAACTCAGTGTCCGGGTAGAACGATGGGGGTGGAGACGCTCCTTCAGATATACTGTGTGTGTACACACACACACACACACACACACACACACACACACACGTCCTTACCAAGTCAGCTGAAGACATTTTGATGCCTCAGGAGGAACCGAGAATGTCATAAGCCCCTCAATCAAAGAACATAATACCCAGCATTCTGGTACCTAAGGCAGAAAATCCCGTAAACACCTTTCTGTGGGAGTAAAAAAAAAAAAAGTAACAATAATAAATTAAATAACTGCCTTTTCCTCCCCTTTCAGGACAGACAAAACCAGCTGCCTTGAGGTGACCACCTCATTTCTGCCTAATATCTTATATCACACTTATAAAAACATGTGATAAAATTATTTGCTTTAACTCATGCAGAATATCTCCTAGAATTCATAACTCCTAGTTCATCCTTCCCGCAGGCTGCTGCTTTCTGAACTGAAGCAATCTTTTGTCTGCAGTGGTTTTTATGTCACTGGCAAACAATTATCCATTATATCCAAATCAAACACTGGCAGCTTTTATTTCCTCTTTGTTCAGTTCCAGAGATCCTTGTTTCCCAGTTGGACTCAAGTACCTTATTTCCTCGCTCATGGAAATGTAAATAACACTGAAGTTTCATCTATTTTAATTGCCTCAAGGCTGCCATTTTAATCTAGTGAATCCAACTAGGCAATAAAAGGGAATGTTGCCACGGAAACCAGATCCAGCTGAGAGGATATCTGTGATGGTACCTGAAGAAAATCTTTGATTTATCAATGAAATTCTCATCTTGAACAGTTAAGTATCCCTGTAAGGTTCTGATTTCTTGGAAGTAAAGTTTTGTACGAAAGGCATTTGGAAATCCTGAAGAAGCAAAATTGTTAGCTCAGGTTACGGAAACAAGCTTAATAAGGATAGCTTTGCCAGTATTAAAACTTTCAAATCAATGCCCATCTTATTATTATTATTATTTTATTATTTGCATTTTCAGGTTGCTGAAAATGCAAATAATAAAATACTGAGTTTTAAAATATTTAATAAACATTATCCATTCCTCTTTATATTCCTTATCTTCATTTTCTCTTATCCTGTTTGTCAGACCAGCCAGTTCAGCATATTTGAACATTTTACACTGCCATTCTTCCTTGGTGGGAAAATCCAGATTCTCCACCTTTGTGCCAATAATGTTCTAGCTACGGCAGTGGCATATACTAATAAACTCTTTTGTCTTTTTGGGGACTTCCATTGTTACCCAAGAGGAAAATCTGAACTGTTTGGGAGAAAGTTTTTTTAAGTATCTTTTAAAATTAATTATATATAGTTTCCCAATATTCCTTACCACCACATGTGAATAAGAGACCCCTCAATTTCAATGTCCATCTTATATCTATAGTAATTTCCATTTCCTCCCCATATTTCTTGGAGGTAAATCAAGACAGGGCCAATAGAGTACTGGTGGAATTGTGAGGCAGGGAAAGGGATAACCATTTTTTTTTGTAAACAATATTTTGCAAATGCGTTCTCTGTGTGTTCTTAAGCAGGTTCTAGTTACAGATAGGTAGCCGTGTTGGTCTGCCATAGTCAAAAAAATAAAATAAAATAAAATAAAATTTTTTCCTTCCAGTAGCACCTTAAAGACCAACTAAGTTAGTTCTTGGTATGAGCTTTCGTGTGCATGCACACTTCTTCAGATACACTTCTTCAGATAAGCAGGTTCTGTACACAGAAAGTCATGGGGTCTGCAACTAAATGTTGCTGGGTAGAGAACTGCAGGATTCTAGAAGGTCGTATTCCCACCGTACCCCCATCCCCCCCCCAACAGTCAAGTCTGCATTCCATGGGCACTGGGCATGCTCAGTCCCCACCGGGCTGGTTTGCATCCTCTTCCCCCATTTGGGTTTTCTTGTAAGAATATTTTATACTTCTGCAAACCTTTGGGTTTTCCTGCACAGGCTGATATCTCCCTCTTCTATATGGGTGGTTTTGTTTTGGCCACATATGTAACAGTGCTCAGAGCCTGAACTTTGAAAACAGACAGAATGATTCCAGTATTCCAGTAAAATCCAGATCTGAAGTCATTGATGACATCAGTTGTTGTTTTTAAAGTTGAACTTTTCACATTGGGTATTTCTTTTTCAAGACTTAGGTTTGGCCTGGGATCCTTCTGAGTTCTGTGAAGTTCAGTGACAAAGACCATCTTCAAATACGCACTGAGTCATGCAGGATCCAGTTCTCTGGCAATTCACCATACAGCATACCCTCCGACATTTCTCCAATGAAAATAGGGACATCCCATTCCATAATGATAATTTTACTATTTATACCCCACAGATCTTACTAGGTTGCCCCAGCCACTCTGGGCAGCTTCCAACATATATAAAAACATAATAAAACACTAAACATTAAAAAAAAAAACCTTCCCTATACAGGTTTGCCTTCAGACAGCTTGGGGGGTGTTGGATAACTCAATACCCTCCAACATTTCTCCAATGAAAATAGGGACATCCTAAGGAAAAGTGGGACATTCTGGGATTAGATAAGAAACCGGGACGGCTTCTCTAAATCAGGGATGTCCCTGGAAAATAGGGACACTTGAAGGGTCTGAATCTAGCTGCAGTGTGTGGTGGTGGTGGTGATGATGATGATGATGATGATGATGATGATGATGATGATAATAATAATAATAATAATAATAATTTATTATTTATACCCCGCCCATCTGGCTGGGCTTCCCCAGCCACTCTGGGCGGCTTCCAACAAAATATTAAAATACCGTAATACATCAAACATTAAACACTTCCCTAAACAGGGCTGCCTTCAGATGTCTTCTAAAAGTCTGGTAGTTGTTCCTCTCTTTGACATCTGGTGGGAGGGCATTCCACAGGGCAGGTGCCACTACCGAGAAGGCCCTCTGCCTGGTTCCCTGTAACTTGGCTTCTTGCAGTGAGGGAACCACCAGAAGGCCCTCGGCGCTGGACCTCAGTGTCCGGGTAGAACGATGAGAGTGGAGATGCTCCTTCAGGTATACTGGACCAAGGCCATTTAGGGCTTTAAAGGTCAGCAAGGGTATGTGTGAATGCTCAGTCCAGGTGGGTGAAGCCAATTCTATGGATCTTTCCCAAGTAGTCAGCCGCCTGCAAAGGAGGGATGGTTCTCATTGGGCTGGAATGGCTTGTGCAGTTGGCACCTTCTATGTTCTTGTTATGTTCACACATATTCACCACAGAGAAAGGCCTCCCACACAGTTCTGTATGCATACAAAAGGGAAACAGATTCTACCCAGGAGCTCAGCTGCCTCTTGAAGCCTTTCATCTGCCATCAGAACTTTGCAAATAAATCTGCAATTTGCCCCCCCCCCCCAATTTTGCCGCACAGTCTGTTCATCTCCTCTCAAAGCTGTGCTTCTGTTGTGGGGAAACATTTTCTGCATACTTAAGGCACAATATTTTGTCCTTGGGGGAAACTTCCTACAGATACTTCCCACAGATTGTGTGTCTGTGTATATGTTCATGCCTGCACTTTGTGCTGCTCCTCACGTATTCCTTTGCGGGGCCAGTTTCCGTGTGAGGAGAGGGTACTGGAGATTTTTATTTTTTACAAAATATACATGCAGGCACAGGCAAGCATCTAGAGAGGCAATTCTGGACTTCAAAGCAGCACTGATTCTCCAGGTGGCATAACTTTGGCGCCCTTGCTGGTGACATTCCAGTTCTAAACACTTTCTCCCTCTAGCTACCTACTCAAGGAGGTTGGATCTGTTTGCCATAGCGAGCAGCTACCAGTCATCAAAATGCATTGAAGACACCTCTTCTAGTTGTCAGTGCCCACTGAGGAGGTACATTTCACACTGAGAGTGCATATAATGCCCAGAGGCCAAGTTGGATGTGATGTGAAGCACATCTCCATTTTCCTTATTTTTGGATCCTTTAAAATAACCATGGGAGGAATAGGGCCATCCAAATAGGGATTGCACTTCACTGCAATGTTGTTGTTGTTGTTTAGTTGTTTAGTCGTGTCCGACTCTTCGTGACCCCATGGACCAGAGCACGCCAGGCACTCCTGTCTTCTACTACCTCCTTGGTCAAACTCATGCTGGTAGCTTTGAGAACACTATCCAACCATCTTGTCCTCTGTTGTCCCCTTCTCCTTGTGCCCTCAATCTTTCCCAACATCAGGGTCTTTTCCAGGGAGTCTTCTCTTCTCATGAGGTGGAGCCTCAGCTTCAGGATCTGTCCTTCCAGTGAGCACTCAGGGCTGATTTTTCTTAAGAATGGATAGGTTTGATCTTCTTGCAGTCCATGGGACTCTCAAGAGTCTCCTCCAGCACCATAACTCAAAAGCATCAATTCTTCAGTGATCAGCCTTCTTTATGGTCCAGCTTTCATTTTTTTTAAATAAATGTTTATTAGGATTTTACAACACATAAAAATCAAACAAATACATATCAACACAAAAAACAAAAAATACACACTTAATAAAAAAAGAAAAAGAAAAAGAATCCACTTTTAAATTTCAAGGTTCTATATCCCTCTTTCCTGACCTCCTCACATCTCCCTTTTTTGTGTTCCTCTTTATTCCGTCAAATTCAGCAAATTCTAACCCTCTTTCACATCTCATTTATAATTGTGTACTCCCACTTGCTATATCTCTAATTTCCCCTCTTTTTTAGATCTTTTTTTTCATACCTCTTTTAACCATATCCCAAATGCCGTGTTACCTTTACATCCCACATCATTTTAACATTCAAACAATTTACTATATTTCTGTAGATAGTCCTTGAACTTTTTCCAGTCCTCTTCCATCAACTCTTCTCCCAGGTCTCGAATTCTGCCGGTCATTTCTGCCATCTCCATATAGTCTATCACTTGCATCTGCCATTCTTCCACGGTGGGCAAATGTTGTGTCTTCCAATATTTAGCGAGAAGTATTCTTGCTGCTGTTGTTGCGTACATAAAAAATGTTCTGTCTTTCTTTGGCACCAATTGGCCGACTATGCCCAAAAGGAAGGCCTCTGGTTTCTTAGGAAAGGTAAATTTAAATACCTTCTTCAGTTCATTATAGATCATTTCCCAGTAAGCCTTAACCTTTGGGCACATCCACCAAAGATGAAAGAATGTTCCCTCAGCTTCTTTACATTTCCAACACTTGTTATCAGGCAGGTGATAAATTTTTGCAAGCTTAACTGGGGTCATGTACCACCTGTAAATCATTTTCATAATATTCTCCTTTAAGGCATTACATGCCGTAAACTTCATACCGGTGGTCCACAACTGTTCCCAGTCAGCAAACATGATATTATGACCTACGTCTTGCGCCCATTTGATCATAGCTGATTTGACCGTTTCATCCTGTGTATTCCATTTTAACAGCAAGTTATACATTCTTGACAAAATCTTAATTTTCGGTTCTAGCAATTCTATTTCCAACTTTGATTTTTCCACCTGGAAACCAATTTTTTTATCCAAATTATAGGCCTCTCTTATTTGATAGTAATGAAGCCAATCTCGCACTTTATCTTTTAGTTTCTCGAAACTCTGCAACTTCAATTTGTCACCTTCTTGCTCCAGAATTTCCCAATATTTTGGCCATTTGGCTTTATGGTCCAGCTTTCACTTCCATACATCACTACTGGGCACTGCAATGCAGGGATTTTAATATTTGCCCCATGCTATTTCCCCATCCAAAATTTCTAGCAGGAAAAGAATGCCAGGTGTGTGTGTGTTAACCTTCAGTTTCCATGCCGCTGGCCTGATCTGGATCTGTGCCTGCTTGAGACTTCTGGTTTGTTTGCTTTTTGATTTAAAAAGAAAAGGATGGGACAGTCAGGTGATGACTTGTTTAACATCACGTCTAGTTTGTCCTGGGTATAAAAGATCTAAAGGCAGTGTAACAATCTTGTTCTATTATTAGGTTATTTTAAAAGTGGGTGCCTAATATAGCTAAGGGACGCGGGTAGCGCTGTGGGTTAAACCACAGAGCCTAGGACTTGCCGATCAGAAGGTCGGCGGTTCGAATCCCTGCAATGGGGTGAGCTCCCGTTGCTCGGTCCCAGCTCCTCCCCACCTAGCAGTTCAAAAGCACATTAAAGTGCAAGTAGATAAATAGGTACCGCTCTGGCGGGAAGGTAAACGGTGTTTCCATGCGCTGCTCTGTTTCGCCAGAAGCGGCTTAGTCATGCTGGCCACATGACCCGGAAGCTGTACGCTGGCTCCCTCGGCCAATAAAGCGAGATGAGCGCCGCAACCCCAGAGTTGGCCACAACTGGACCTAATGGTCAGGGGTCCCTTTACCTTTACCTAATATAGCTTCTCCCCCATTGGAATGGCATTAATCACCAGTCTAAGAAATTTCCCAATTCTGCTTCATAACGCTATCAAGTTTTCGGAGGAGTCTTTTGATACTGGGCTCATTCCAGTACTCCTTGCATTCTCTGGGGAACACACTGTCTGTGTTCCCTTTAGAGATAGCTGCAAATGTTATCTCTGGCAGTGGAGAAAGGTAGCATTCTGCCCATGCAGTGATTGTCCCGCCAACCTCCCCAATTAATTGAGAAGTGTGACTGGAATGAAATACTGTTCTGCTGCTCTGTTATTTGATAACAAAGGCAAATAATGTGCTGCTGGTAACAACTGAAGTGTCCAGCACAAGTCCACAAATCATGCATATTGTATTATAATTGCAAGCAGGTGGCTTATTTTCTGTGAACAGCCTGAAACCCTGGGGGAGTCACTGCCAGTCAGAGTAGACAACATTGAACTGGGTGGACCAATGGTCTGATTATATATAAAGCGGCTTCCTAGATTGCCAATGCAATATATAAATGAACTATTATGGATATGTATGCCACAAATGATACATAACGTGAATTTCCAAAAAAGCAACAGTTAGCCACAGACATGTTAGTAACGGAGGAGAAATTATCACAAGCGCAAAGGAGAAGCATGACATGTACCACTGAAAGCAGAAAGCCTTTCAAAACTTTGCCACATTATGCTCATGTGCAGAAAAACTGCACTATCACAACTAACTGCATCTTGAGGAAGCTAAAGCTAAAGGTAAAGGGACCCCTGACCATTAGGTCCAGTCATGACCGACTCTGGGGTTGTGGTGCTCATCTCGCTTTATTGGCCAAGGGAGCCGGCATACAGCTTCCGGGTCATGTGGCCAGCATGACAAAGCTGCTTCTGGCAAAAAAGAGCAACACACGGAAACGACATTTACCTTCCCGCCGGAGCAGTACCTATTTATCTACTTGCACTTTGACGTGCTTTCGAACTGCTAGGTTGGCAGGAGCAGGGACCGAGCAACGGGAGCTCACCCCGTCGCAGGGATTCAAACCACCGACCTTCTGATCAGCAAGTCCTAGGCTCTGTGGTTTAACCCACAGCACCACCCACGTCCCCCTTGAGGAAGCTAACACAATGCAATTATTTGCAAACAGACGGCAGATGTTTGTTATCCATTGGAACAGGAAAAATACTCTGGATGGGATTCATTTGCAAATACTGTCAATGTTCTAAACGTCTAAACTGAATGAAGTAGTTAAAATAATGAAATGGTCAGACAAGAAATGGTGCGTTAAAGATACAGGAGGGAAGCAGAATGGATTTGTGGCAGGAAATAAGGAAAGAAGAAAAGAAAAGGTTTCTTTTCCAAAGGAATGGCCAAGGAACATTATGTTAAATTATTATTTCAGTCTAGCACTCTCAGTTGTGCCTACAGCTCCTGCTGAGAGTTGCCTTTCCTTTAGCTACCAAATGCCTTTGCTGAGGACATTAGATGAAGAATCTGTAGCAGCCCCTCAGTTGTACTTCAGTCCAGCTTTTCCTCCTGTGTTGTATCTCTTAGATGGTAAACTTGAGGACAGATATTGTCTTGTTTGTGAACATTGTAAACCACTCTGTGATCCTTTTTCAGCTGAGAGCAGGCTAAAAATGGCTTGATATTATTACACAGGCACACAAACAAACATATGTGGGTCCAGATTTTTCGTTCAAGTGTTTGGACAAACAGTATTGCATGTAACTGGCCAAATGCCGTCATGAGCACAAATCATGAATGCACAATGAAAAAGGGTTCCTGCAGGGGCTTTGTAGCTCCTCTCCGATGTGTCCCAGGACATTTACACACTGTTTCTATTTTGTATATGGGATTTCAGGGCTCGCCCACACTTCTGCTTCTGTTCTACCAATTCCCTGGGAAAATAATAATAATAATTTATTATTTATACCCCGCCCATCTGGCTGAGTTTCCCCAGCCACTCTAGGCGGCTCCCAGTCAAGTGTTAAAAAAAATACAGCATTAAATATTAAAAACTTCCCTAAACAGGGCTGCCTTCAGATGTCTTTTAAAAATAGGATAGCTACTCATTTCCTTGACATCTGGTGGGAGGGCGTTCCACAGGGCGGGCACCACTACCGAGAAGGCCCTCTGTCTGGTTCCCTGTAACCTCACTTCTCACAATGAGGGAACTGCCAGAAGGCACTTGGAGCTGGACCTCAGTGTCCAGGCTGAACGATGGGGGTGGAGACGCTCCTTCAGGTATACAGGACTGAGGCCGTTTAGGGCTTTAAAGGTCAGCACCAATACTTTGAATTGTGCTCAGAAACGTACTGGGAGCCAATGCAGATCTCTCAGGACCGGTGTTTGTTTTCTGCTGATTGATGCACCGATTCTGTGCATACTGAAGATGTAAATAGGTGAACAAACCATATTTCTTAAAGTTACGACAGTCTCTACCGTGTCTCAATTCTCCAAAGGAGCACAGACCCTGGGTGAGGACCTGGAACCACTAAACAGTGGACGCTTGGGTTGCGAACATGATCCGTGCAGGAAGCACGTCTGCAACCCGCAGCGTCAACAACCCGCAGCGCTGTGTCTGCACACGCACGGGTTGCAATGCAGTGCTTCTGCGCATGCACAAAGTGTGATTTAGTGCTTCTGCGCGTGTGCAAGCGCCAAAACCCGGAAGTAACCCATTCCATTACTTCCAGGTTCAGCACGGTGCGCAAACCGAAATCGCGCAAACCGAAGTGTCTGTAACCCGAGGTATGACTGTAAATAAAATCAGTTGAGATGCACCACGTAAGACTTCTTTGATTCCCTTTGGCAATCTTGAAGGCTACAAAGTTACAATGCAGCACCAAGAGGGAGACCTTCCAAATTACCTACAACCCCTGCAACCCTCACCTCCTTATTTCTACAGCAGAACATGACATTTTGCTGAATCAGGAAGAGGGTCCATTAGGCAGCGCAGAAGCCCACTGCCCTGAATTACATGTCACTCTTTATTTCCACTGCAAGCCCCTGCGGAGCTGGCTGATGAACAGTTCATTAAACAGAGTTCTTTCTGCTGAGTCAGTTCAGCCTTGTTTAATTAAGACAAGAGAAAATATAACTAGATGGCTTTTTTGGCTGCTTCGTTGAGAAACAGGTCAGCCATATCTGGATGGGAGTATAATGTTGCATACAATATTGAAATGGGGTGTTCTGGGATGAACTCCAAGGAGTCTTAAATTTTCCAGCTTCGGGGAGTTTATTGCAGAGCAGCATGTCACGAAATGAAATCCTGGGCCCTGAATGACCCCCGGATCAAGCTGAGGTGAGGATTTTGTTTGTTGACCATAATCTAGGAATCACATTTAATTCACCCAAGGCACCAGCCCGTCATTCCAAATGAGCTGAGAAGCACACTGGATGTGATAAGGCTGTCATTCATATGTCTTTCCTGTTCACACATCAAAAGCAGGGCTGGGAGGGGCCTTACTTTATGTAAAGTGTTATGCCTTGGATCTCTCCCATTCCCTCTGCCTCCTCTGAGCCTGCCTCTCTAGACTCCTTTCTCACATCCCAGCTCCATTGCTAGAACTGAGCCAGGATACAGTTGAGCCAAACATTCTCCCATTTTATTTTATTTATTTTATTTTATTTATTTATTAAATTTATATACCGCCCTCCATTGAAAGATCTCAGGGCGGTTCACAGAATAAAATACAAAGTAAAACACAAGTAAATAATAAAACCAAAACAACAAAACAATAACCCCCCCCCCTGCTTCTCACAGACACATTTAAAAGGCTGTAGGATTAAAATGCTGATCTCGCTCCTCTACATTTACATTCATGTGCACTTGAGGGCCGCATTGTAGGAGTGTAAATTTCCAGAGATGTAGTGATCAGGTGGGATTGCTATGAGGAATTATAACAAACATAGAGTAAGCCATCTGTGTCAGCAATGAAAGCATTGCGTTGACTGGGTTTAAACTATTTTTGATATGATTCTTGATCAATCTACACCTCTGCATCTCTGGCCATTTTCTCTACTGCCCATTTCTCTTGTCACGTACACAGCCCAGTTGCTTAGACAGGCAGGCGTCTTGGGTCCTCAAAGATAGGGGGCAAGTTTCTTTTGATGTAGGATGTTAATCTTAGGGCCAGGAAACAGATCTCACATTAAGGGGATAATGGTCACTGTCCTCCTGGCCATCCTTCTTATCATATGTATTGATTGTTTATGACCTCCGGGGTTGCCAGATGCTCTTCTTTGTAGTTCTCAACTTATTTACCCCAGAAATATTTGTGCTTAATTAGTTTTAGTGGGTTAACTTTGTCCCCACGTGGGTTTGTTGAAATGCTCAGAAGAAATCTGATTGGTTCTTTCGAACACTCTGTAAAAAGTTCTTTTGTGAATAAAACACCTGGGCCAGGGGCTGCTGCATTCGGACAGGCACAGAGAGACACGATTTATACGCACCCTTCCCAGAGTCTTGCTGGTTCAAGTCTCTGTGTGTATTCTTATTAATCAGAGTTCAATCCTTCCTTTACTTTGCGAACGCAACACCGCATTAGTTCCTGGGTAGTCTTCTGGGGGCCGCATTGCAGTGGTGGGCAGGGCTAGAGGCAGAAGTGGGTGTGCTCCCTTGCTATAGCATGTGCATGATCCTTTCCCTTCTCTTCCAGGTGCAGGTCGCCCCTCAAGCCCTAGCAGCCGCGATATTAAACGCAGCTCTGCCATTGTTGCTGTCAGTGGGGTTATTAGCAGTTCCTTGAGAATCAGATGTGCCATCTCACTTGGTAGGCCTTCTGTCCACCCATGAAGCCATACTTACACTGCATCCAATGGCTCCTCAGCTGGTTTTCAACCCGCTTGAAAACTGTGGCCCTACTTGGGAGCAAATCCAATGGAAACCAGTGGGACTCACTTTAGACATGGATCAGATTGTACTACATGGCTGTTTTCAAAAGCGATGATAAAACTCTTTTTTTGCACTCCCTGTATCAAAAATTGAATACTGAAACTAAGATTAGCTAGAATGCACCAGCTACCCATCTGCAGATAGAAAATTGAGAGGGCAATTGCTATGTTTCGGAGGGGGTGCAATTTGTGGTTGAAGGTGGCCAAAACCACACGGCTTTAGTCTCAACACTCCTGAGAGCTGTCACCCCCACGCCAACATTTAGCATTGCTCAGATGGAGACAAAACGACAGCTATCCGTATGCGTGATGCGATGTCATCACATAGCATTCCTCTGGGGACTTTAAGGGGGAGGCATCCTGCAACCATTAGAAGTGCTCTAGCACCTGCCATGGGTGATTTCTGCAGGTATGCTTAGATAGATAGGCTACTGACACAGTGTTCTTCAACTTGGGGTCTCTTGGTTTTATTGGATTGCAACTCCCATCATTCCCAGTCATCTTAGATAACAAGGGATTATAGGAGTTGTCACCCTGCAGCATCCTAGGATCCAAGAACTGGTAGTACACTTTTTGCCTACTCAGAAGTAAGCCCTGTTGAATGCAATGGTGCTGACTTTCCCCCAGGAGAGCGGTTTGTGAGGACTGCAGCCTTTTTGCATGCTTATCTGCAAGGCAGATCTAGGGAGGTTGATAACTTGGTTTGTGGACCTGGCACTGCAAAAACCATAACCATGCAAAAATACCTTTGCATGCAAATAGGCTTCCCCCTGGATTTGAAGATAGCAGTCAGTACCAATGATGTGCAATTGAAGTGCTATAATCAGCAGGGGGGAAAGGGCCAGTTTAAATGTTATGGTCCCTGCTTAGAGGCTGGGGCAGGGGGAATAGGTTTATCATGTTAGTGCTTCACAATGCATGCATTAAAAAAAAGAATCTCTGGTCCATGAATTGTCTCATATGAGGGCAAACTTCCACCCCTGCCAGGGTTGCTTTTCTTTGGAGACCTGCTGCAGAGGCTGTGCACATTTGGTCCAATGCACAGGGTCTGCTGAGACATTTTAAAGTTGATTCCTACCATGTGGAGTCCTGTCGATGACAAAGCAACACCTGAAGTGGCTTGAAATAATTGCAATCCATCATGAAAGGTAAACGATGATGAGGATATACGGCTGTGTGAATGACAGCTTCATCTATGTCAGGCGTGGCCAAACTTGGCCCTCCAGCTGTTTTGGGACTACAATTCTCATCATCCCTGACCACTGGTCCTGTTAGCTAGGGATGATGGAAGTTGTAGTCCCAAAACAGCTGGAGGGCCAAGTTTGGCAATTCCTGACCTATGCCTTTGTCAGTGGATGACATGGTCAAGGTTCCATGCCCTTCCCCCTAGGCAACGAGCAGGTAGAAGATACAAGCACCGGTAGGCTCTGGGACTGACTAGTGATAAAGGTAACAGCCCACAGAAGCAGCCCATCCATTGATCTAAATTGGGGCAGAGATGCTGCATTCCTAATTGCACAGTGACCTTTATCCTAACTCATCTCTGTACCCATTCACACCCTGCACTTCTGATCCAGCAAGGAAGGGGTTGTAGGTCAGAGGCAGAGACGCTGCTTTGCAGGCAGAAGGTGCCAGGTTCAATCTATGTCATTTCCAGGTAGGGCTAGGAATCTCTTCTTCCCAAAGCCCTGGAGAGCTGCTGCCAGTCAGTGTGACCGTACTAAAAGAGACGGACAGTAGAAGGCATCTTCCTTCCCCTTCAAACTGCTGCATACATTACACAAAAGTTACTGAATGCTTCTCCACATATGCCATGCAATCATATTCCCTAGCAATGGGTATAGAAGATTTATGTCTTTCCAAGCACAGAATTGCTAGCTGTTGTGTGGGTGTTTTGGGGGGGGGCGCGAGCGAGGTGTAACTTGATCGTGGTGGGGCTACTCTCTGTCTCCCTCCCCCCCACTCTTTGTGTGGCCAAAATGCAATATCTTTGAGCTGCTTTTGCCATTAAATCATTTTCCACTGGGTACGCCGTGTAATTTTCACCTTAAAGTTGTCTGCCATTTTGACCTCTGGCATTTCATCAAAGAGCGTGTTCTATTGATGCGGCTTAATTAAAAGTGTCCCCTAGTGTGGCTTCATTTCAGCTTCGCTGTGTACTTTTCCAGGGACGGCACTTTCTGTCCAATTAGCTCTTTGCAGGGGGAGCTGTGCTTAAGCCCAGGGAAATGGGAAAAAAAGGTAGTGGGGAGAGAAATGATCAGCGTGTAACCTCTCCAGTACCCAAGATGATAAATCAGACCTGCCACTCATGTTTGTCCCTAGCCACCCTGCAGCTCTGCCATTTACTCAGTTCCAGTCTTTAAAAGCAGTTTTTCATTCAGTAATCATGCAGCTGAGAATATATGGGGTGATGTGCTAGCTCTAACTGAACCAACAGCTGAAAAAATAAAGTGTGTGTGTGTGTGTGTTGCATCTGGTTATGGCTTTCTCTGCATCATTAATTTTCCTTTGAGTCTCCATAATCAGAAGATTTGGTCATGGGAACGAACCCAGGCAAACCAAAACACATACAAATCCCATGATGATCTATTCAATATACAGGTGAAACTCGGAAAATTAGAATATCGTGGAAAAGTTCATTTATTTCAGTAATTCAACTTAAAAGGTGAAACTAATATATGAGATAGACTCATGACATACAAAGCGAGATATGTCAAGCCTTTATTTGTTATAATTGTGATGATTATGGGGTACAGCTGATAAAAACCCCAAATTAATAATCTCAGAAAATTAGAATATTGTGAAAAGGTGCAGTAGCTATTCAATCCACAACACCTGCTATGGGTTCCTGAGCCTTGAAATGGTCTCTCAGTCTGGTTCAGTAGGAAGCACAATCATGGGGAAGGCTGCTGACCTGACAGTTGTGCAGAAAGCCATCATTGAGACCCTCCATAAGGAGGGAAAGCCTCAAACGGTAATTACAGAAGAAGTTGGATGTTCCCAAAGTGCTGTATCGAAGCACATTAATGGAAAGTTATGCAGAAGGGGAAAGTGTGGAAGAAAAAGGTGCACAAGCAGCAGGGATGGCCACAGCCTGGAGAGGATTGTCAGGAAAAGACCATTCAAACATGTTGGGGACTTTCACAAGGAGTGGACTGAGGCTGGAGTTAGTGCATCAAGAGCCACCACACACAGGCGGATCCTGGAGATGGGCTTCAAATGTCGTATTCTTCTTGTCAAGCCGCTCCTGAACAAGAAACAACGTCAGAAGCGTCTTGCCTGGGCTAAAGAAAAAAAAGAACTGGTTTCTTGCTCAGTGGTCGCAAGTCCTCTTTTCTGATGAGAGCAGCTTTTGCATCCCATTTGGGAACCAAGGACCCAGAGTCTGGAGGAAGAATGGGGAGGCACACAATGCCAGATGCTTGAAGTCCAGTGTGAAGTTTCCAATGCCAGATGCTTGAAGTCCAGTGTGAAGTGTTGATTTGGGGAGCCATGCCATCAGCTGGTGTTGGTCCACTGTGCTTCATTAAGTCCAGGGTCAATGCAGCCGTCTGCCAGGATATTTTGGAGCACTTCATGCTTCCTTCTGCAGATGAGCTTTATGGGGATGCTGACTTCATTTTCCAGCAGGACTTGGCACCTGCCCACACTGACAAAAGTACCAAAACCTGGTTCAATGCCCATGGGATTACTGTGCTTGATTGGCCAGCAAACTCGCCTAACCTGAACCCCATAGAGAATCTATGGGGCATTGCCAAGAGAAAGATGAGAGACATGAGACCGAGCAATGCAGAAGAGCTGAAGGCTGCTATTGAAGCATTCTGGTCTTCCATAACACCTCAGCAGTGCCACAGGCTGATCGCATCCATGCCATGCCACATTGAGGCAGTAATTGATGCAAAAGGGGCCCAAACCAAGTACTGAATACATATGCATGCTTCTACTTCTCAGAGGTCCAATATTGCTCTATTTGCAATCCTTGTTTTGCTGATTTCATTTAATATTCTAATTTTCTGAGATTGTTAATTTGGGGTTTTCATCAGCTGTACGCCCTAATATCACAATTATAACAAATAAAGGCTTGACATATCTCGCTTTGCATGTCATCAGTCTATCTCATATATTAGTTTCATCTTTTAAGTTGAATTACTGAAATAAATGAACTTTTCCGTGATATTCTAATTTTCTGAGTTTCACCTGTATGTATTTTGCTCATCCTCTGAGGAGGAGCTCCAGAAGTTTTAAGCTGGGGGAAACAATTGCTGCGGAAGGAGGAGACGATAAAGCTTTATAAAAATTATGCAGGGTGTGCTGAACGCAGAGTGACATATTTCTCCTTCTCTCACCCTACTGGAACTTGGGTTCATCCATTGAAATGGACTGGCAGTAGATTCAGCACGGAGAGAAGGAGAAACTTCTTCATACAGTGGTACCTCGGGTTACATACGCTTCAGGTTACAGCCTCCGCTAACCCAGAAATAGTGCTTCAGGTTAAGAACTTTGCTTCAGGATGAGAACAGAAATCGTGCTCCGGCGGTGCGGCAGCAGCAGGAGGCCCCATTAGCTGAAGTGGTGCTTCAGGTTAAGAACAGTTTCAGGTTAAGAACGGACCTCCAGAATGAATTAAGTACTTAACCCGAGGTACCACTGTACACTTAATTAAAGCAATGAATTCACTGCTACAAATGTGATGGACACTGACTTAGGGCTTACTGAGACTGTGAAGCTGTGTCTGTGGTTTCTCTTTATTTATACACTCATGAGATGGGTATCTTCAGGAACACAACACATGGGGAGAGGACCTTAAAGGCCCCTTCCAGACTGTCAGAATTTTGTGGGAAGGATCCAGGCACATCCTGGAATTTTAGGACTGCACAACTGAAGCGCATTAAAGTGCTGTGTCAATCTGGCACAGCATATCTATTTATTTTATTTTTTAAAATTGCTTAGGAAAGTGATGGGGAAGTGTTCTGAAGAGTGTGGGATAAGCAAATGATTAATGGGAAGCTGTGTAAACACCACAGCAATCAAATCAATATGAATCCAGGCTGCAATGTTCACTATCATATAACTTCCCTGCAAACAAATCACAAAGAATGCTCAGTAAAGACTGGATCTAGTCTAACCTCCTTGTAAGGTCTGTTCCATCAAATCAACAGGCCATCCAGAGGAGCCATAAACCTTCTCCCTCCAGCCACAATCTTGACAAAAATCCCACTCATACACAATCTATGCACAGCTATGAGGTTTGGGTAGGGGGGAGGGGGGAGGAAGTTCACATTGATGCTCATGTGGGGTGATTTTTGTTGGGATCACAGTTGAGAAAGGGTAGGTCAAACTTCCCTACATGTTGCAGTTCCAATAAAAATTGTGGGGGAGGACACACCTGTAATTAAAAAAAATATCTGCATACTGAATGCTATGCATTTAGCACAACGTGTACTTTGAAACTGTGATGCCTTTCAAATGGGGAGGGGGCAGGCTTAGTCAAATTGATGGAGAACAGGCATATCAATTGCTTTCACCATGATGGTTGTAGAAGACCCCCCCATGCTCAAGGCTAGTGTGTCATTGTAGACCAACTGCTGGGAAGGTGGAGCAACAGCAGGAGAGCACTGTTCAGAACCAGCTCAAGACATTTTGTTGCCTGAGACAAAGAACAAGGTGATGCCCAGCCCATAATTCCATGTACGGAAGCAGATGGGAGGACCGTCAGCTAGGGATGGGGAAGAACTTCAAGTCAGTTCCCAAATTTGTGCTTTCTGAAACTGAAACACAACAATCCTTCAAAATCTGCACTTCACCAAATTTTGCAATGCACCGGCCAATGAATGTGTACCAAAAAAAGGCATATGCGAGGATAATGTGTGCATATAAATGCCTATATTGGCGAATATGGCCTTGGGTATCCCAGTAGCATCTAGCTGGACATTGTAGGAAACAGGATGTGATTGCCTAACTGGGTCTTTGATGTGATCCATCAGGGCTCTTCTTATGAGCTCAGAGCTGCATGCACAGGAGTTAAAACTGCTGCATCCTCACAGTGGACTAGTGAAAGAGGAACCTGGAAAGTAGATTTGTAGTGAGTCCATCGGTCTCATCATGGTCTACACTGACTAGCGGGTTGGTTTTCCACTGTTTCAGAGAGGGGACATGTTGATGCTGGGACCTTTTGCACACTAAGGAAATGCTCTGACATTGAGCTACAGTCCTCCTCCAAAGGGTTAAGAGAAGGCGGCTTCTAAAAGATCATCCATTGAGTTTCACAGCTGAAGGGGCTGTTTGAACCCAGGTCTCCCTGACCCACTCTTTGTACAGCACAACACCCTGGCTCTTGGGTGTAACACAGGGATGGTGAATCCAATGTTGTTGGATTCAAAGTACCTTCATTCATGGCTGGCTGGGGCTAATCGGTTGCAACATCTGCAATTTCCACCTCCCCGTTTTAATGGAACTGCTAAGCACATACTTTAATTATCTCCCCCTTTATGCTTTCTTTGTCGCAGTTTAATCCCTCGGGAAAGCTGGGTATACTCTCCCCCCAAAAATGTTGGAAGGCATGTCTTCCAGACTCAAGCCTGATGAACAAAAGAATCGTTTGTTCTCTTAAGAAAAATATTGTTGAGTTCTTCTGTTCCATTCTCCAAACCTTGGATATTTACATGATGTATTTTCTTTCATGTGACCCTAATATTATCAGACTAAACAATGGAAGCAGAAGTGAGAGTAAGGGAGAGAATGCTTCTTTGGTCTTTGTGCCAAAAAGTTAACTCAGAAATCTGTTGTGCATTTTTTAAAAAACAAAACAAAACACTAAAAACTCCACATTACAACTGCATTTTAAAAAAGTGTATTCCCCCCCGCCCAATATTTTGCAGAGATTGGTCCAAGGTTTCAGAGCTTGCATCTATACAGCAAAATAATTTTCTCCTCCCTGACATCTGAGCAATTGTAGAAAGAATTCAAAGACTACGAAAATGTACAGAGGACAGTTTTGAAGGTGTTTTGCCAGACTGATGGCTGATTCATCTGAAAAATCATTTTTGGGAGTCTTGGGTTTTCTTTGCCTGTGAAGGATGGAGTGTGTTTCATTAAATGGTGAGTGAGGCAGGCGGTGTTAATATTTTTCCAGATCCTTGCAATAGCAAATAATGTTCTATTTACCTGAGACACTTTTGGAGGGAAATGGATGACAAATGTCTGCCATCTCTACTCATCCCCTCTACATACACCACTTCCAACTATGTATCAGCAACTCTTACAAAATTGCTTTGATGCCAGGTAGCCAACACATACTTTTTTTTCCAAATGATAAAGCAAAACAAAAACAAAAACTAGCATTCTGTTGACTGTTATGCTGTCACAACTTTTTTTTATATAATAATTTTTATTGGTTTTACAATTTAGTTTTCCATTTACAAAAAAGAAAAATACAATCCAAAAGTATAGAATTCTCCGAATTCTCTGACTTCCATCCTCCCTTTCATGGGGTCCGCTAATAATCATTTTCACTGCATATCATATTATCTTACATATTTCCATATTGTTATTCATGTTTTTATACTGTATTTTATGCTGCTTCTACAATTAAGTGTTTTAAATTTGTTGTTCGCCGCCCTGAGCCCGGTTTTCTGAACCGGGAAGGGCGGGGTATAAATAAAGGTTTATTATTTATTATTTATTAAATCTCTATAGTTCCTTTCACATTGCGAGCGTTATTTCCATGCTGACACAACTTGAGACTGAGGGATGCGAAGCAAAAATCCAACCTGCCACAGGAAGGAATTACAGGGAAATGAGCCACCATTGAAATGAAACCTCTTCGCAACAACAGTAGGCCCAAGAGAGTCATGTGGTACCATATGACAGCTATGGGAGCGTCTCCACCCCTATCGTTCTGCCCGGACACTGAGGTCCAGCACTGAGGGCCTTCTGGCGGTTCCTTCACTCTGAGAAGCCAATTTACAGGGAACCCGGCAGAGGGCCTTCTCGGTAGTAGCACCTGTGCTGTGGAACGCCCTCCCATCAGATGTCAAGGAGAACAACAACTACCAGAATTTTAGAAAACATCTGAAGGCAGCCCTGTTTAGGGAAGCTTCTAATGTTTAACAGACCACTGTATTTTAATACTTTGTTGGAAGCCGCCCAGAGTGGCTGGGGAAACCCAGCCAGATGGGCGGGGTATAAATAATAAATTATTATTATTATTATTATTATTATTATTATTATTATTATTATTATTATGCATTGCTTAGACCAGTCTTGCTCACTGGTCTAAGCAATGAGAGAGCTTTCTTGACCCACACTTTTAGGATTCATATCATTCACAAGCGTCAAATAAAAGTAACTATCCATACCAACCCCTATTTGTTTAACTGTCTTTAACATCTGTTTTTGAAGGGCAACTGGGTGGACCAGAAACGAGAAGGGAAATAGGAGTACCGTAGCAGGAATCTGAACAGAGAGCTCTCCAAACTATAATATTTTGTTGCAGGCTCCACATGATTCCTTTCCCACAATTACCTCCCAGGGTTCCTCTAGTTGCCCTGTTTAATTCATCCTGATTGGTCCCAATTTGCTTGCACAAAGCTTACACAGCAGTCAGAATCTGCCTCGTCTTTATGGAGTATTTGTTTTCATTTGTTTACAGTGTGATTATATGACAATGAGTATTCATTCTGATTTGCTGGTGTGGTGTTTACACACCTTCCCTTTAGTCAATTCTTCACCTGCCCACTTTTCAATGCATTTCTCCAACACTGAAAAAGAAAAACACGTTATCCTTTAGTTGCGTCTTGTTGCATTGTAATTGATAGCATTGCTTCTTCTTTCATATGCTTTTCTCTGCCACTTTGAACATCACCATTTAAATAATAAAATGAGGATTACAGTGGTACCTCGGGATGCAAATGGGATCCATTCCAGAGCCCCGTTCACATCCTGAATGGAACATAAGACATAATGGCACGTCTGCGCGTGTGCGGGTCGCGTTTTGCCACTTCTGCACATGCGTGTGACATCATTTTGAGCATCTGCGCATGCGCGAGCGGCAAAACCCGGAAGTAACACACTCCGTCACTTCTGGGTTGCCGCAGAGCGCAACCCAAAAGCGCTCAACCTGAAGCACATTCAACCCGAGGTTTGACTGTATAAGTGTCATTTTAAACATACAAATGCAGGGGTTGGCAACCTAAGGCCCATGGGCCATAAGCAGCCCATGGGGGTTGTTTAACTCGCCCATGGACCCCTGCCGCCCGACTGGGGATCCCTGCTGCCTGCTTGGTTGGCTCCCGTGCACTGCGCTAAGCCAGCGCAGAGCAGAGTGGGGACCGCCTTCCGCGGTGCTGGTTGGCTTCCCATTGGCTGCAGGAAGCTCCTGCAGCCAATGGGAAGCAGCCTGCGCATGCCTCCTCTGCGCCACAAGGAGCACCGGAAATAGCGTTTGAGCATGCGCATGTGTGCACGTGCACTCCAGCTCACTGCGGCGTCTGCGGGACCGTGAACTGGCCCAAGCCACAAAAACTTTGCCGACCCCTGTACAAATGGGATGTGCCTACCTTGAGCCTATTATATCCAGCTGATTCTGTAAAAGGTAGTAGGCAGGAGAATCAAAGCAAAATGCTTCATGTCTACTGGACTTGCTGCATAGCAGGAAGCCAATGAAGCAAGAGGAAGCACTGACCCTCATAAGGGAAAAGGCCACAAAAAAAGAGGCAGAAGCCTCCGGATATGCACTTTTGACAGCATTCAGCATTGATATGCAAGGGCTGTTTAACACCTTGCAGTCAACTCTGTTCAGCCATCACAATTTGCTCTGGGTCTCTTGCTGAATGATAGGTCTTGCCTTGGTAAGTCAGTCATCTTAAGGAGTCGAGATGAGTTGCTTTGGCAACTCAGCCTCCAAGCTTCGTAGCTCAGTGTCACTCAAACGCCTGAATGAATTAAGATGAAATAAGCTCATAACGCTCCTGACCCAGCCACTAGCACTGCAGACTGACAGCCAAAACAACACCCCCCCCAACCTGGCAATTTTAATGTCTTTGGTGGTTTCCGCATCCCACTCAAGACAGTGAATATTATGTTGTTTAGCTTCCCCCCACTTTCCCACGTGCTGAGAAATTCTAAGGACCAGCCATACTTTCCGGGGTTCAGCTTCCTTTGGAGAAAGGATCCTTGGGAGAACAAGGTGTCACTGTGATGTTTGTGTTCATTTACAAATGCTCAAGTTGAGCATAGGTGGGAGCAGACAGGATAGGACTTTTATCAAGCAGCAAACCCACTGCTCCCACATCAGATCTACAAACCTGCATCCCCATATGTGTTTAGTTTACAGCTCCCAGTTCTCTCATCACCCCTTTCTCAGGGTGCTTCCACACAACACCGCTGCCTTATTGTTTTTTTTTGTTGTTTGTGAAAACTGCAGCATACCTTCCACACCATTTGTAGATTTCCATTTCTTTCTTTGACCTGGTGTTGCCATTCCACACTGACGCCAATGGACAGAACATCAACAGAAGTCTCAATAATTCAATGTACCCTCTTCCCATAGAACTACTTGTGCTCTATAAGCCGGCATGGAAGTGCGTCATACCTTTGTGCATGGTGATGATGATTTTCCTCCCAGAATTCCCATATTTCAAAATTTTGATTGGCCATGACTCATGGCAGATCTTGCCCTCCCTTTCTCTTCCTGTTCTTCTTTTCTAATCACACTGGCCCTAGCAAATTTGTGTTTCCTTTTGCCTTGGGGTTTTTTTTTTTAGGGGGAGGGTGCATTTCCTCTTTTGGAGAGAGATAGAAGTAGTCACTCTATTCTTACTCTATGCTTGCTAACCCAGAAGCAACTTCTATGGTGGTCAAATCACGAATGTGACTGTGGCATAAAGCAACCATTTCACGTACTGATAAAGCTCCAAGATTCCTTCCCCATGTACAGATTTTTAAAAAATTGTATGGTAAACGAATGGTGCAGCTGGTGTAAATAGTTTTGGAGTCTTGATTCTTGGTCTTCCTATGAGATATTCCAGTCTGAATGGAAGTGCTGTGTCCGTGCTTGAGAGCGACAGTCCCACAATAATAAAGATACAGGAAAACTCAATCTAACGTCTTGGAATGACTTGGAAAGATCCACTTCACTAACAGGACACACAATATTAGATTCTGACTCAGAAGATAGCCTGTTGCCTGAGGAATTATGCCAGGAAGCATAACTCCACCGCAGATGGACATTGTAATCAATAATAGTGATAAGGAGGTTGAGTCAGAGCTTGATACAAGGGCTAATAACAGACCTGTGGAGGAGTGAACAAAAGCTTGGGCCTTTTACAAAATGTGCACTTTCCTCGCTGATTCAACAGGAGCAGAGGTGACTGATCTCATTCTAAACTCTCTCTGACTTCTCATCTGGCGTTTCTTTGATTCGCAAGCTGGTTTGACAGAATAGGTGCCCTGAATCACTATTGCATACGCGATAGTGCTATTATATAAGAATCATTAACTTGAAGATGTAAAGTAAGCCTGCAACTTACACGGGGTTACGTTCCAGAGATCGCACCTAAAGCTGAAATCAGGTATAGTCAAAACACAGTAGTAGTAGTAGTAGTAGTAGTAGTAGTAGTAGTAGTAGTAGTAATTTATTACTAATACCCCACCCATCTTGCCGGGTCTCCCCTGCCACTCTGGGCAGCTCCCAACAGAATATTAAAAACACGATAAAACATCATACATTAAAAACTTCCCTAAACAGGGCAGCCTTCAGAGGTGTTCTAAAAGTCAGATAGTTGCTTATTTCCTTGACATCTGATGGGAGGGCGTTCCATAGGGTGGGTGCCACCACCAAGAAGGCCCTCTGCCTAGTTCTCTGTAACCTAACTTCTCAGAGTGAGGGAACTGCCAGAAGGCCCTCAGAGCTGGACCTCAGTGGGTTCAATGGTGAGTAGGATTGCCAAAGTTATTTCCCCCGAAACCCTGTTTCCTTTCTGTTGTTGGTTGTTGTTGTTGCCAAGCACATAAAGCTTAATGTGCACAAGTTAAATGCACGTAAGTTGTGGGCTTACTGCATATCTAGAAACAAAAACAGAGGATAGTTTTCTATTCAGGGATGAGATACAAGGGGTGAGAAATCCCACACCCTTTAGCTTGCACTGTTGAGATACATCAAAATATTGAGGTTCATCACAGCAACGTTATAGGTCTGCCTTCCTGCCCAGTGCACCATTTGGATGAGACGAAGGAGAAGAAGATTTCAGTAACACACAGCTATGCTTTTCAAATGCCAAACACTCAGATAGCAAGTCAACCCACAGGAAACTAATGAGCCTCTGTGTGAGATTTGCTGAAATCTGGCATAAAGACCCGGAAGGAGCAACCTGTAGAATTCCCCCGTCCCCCAAATTTCTGAAATAATCACTGGGAGAACTTTTTGGAAACATATAATAAGCTGACTCATAGAGATGACGGCCTCTGACTAGAGCCTTTAAATCACCACAAGCAACAGATGTGACAGGAAGACCTGAGAAATGGGGGGGGGGGAGCAATATTAAGCCTTGCTCGATCATTAGTGTCAACTGCAAAGAGTGAAGAGTGGACATAAATATGGAGGTGCAGGGAAAGGCTAAATTGGTGGAGAGGAGTATTATTTACTAAACTCAAAAATGTTTATTTTTGCTTCAGAAGATACTAGTCAGTCACCTTTGCGCCATTTCAAAATAACTTGCTTATTGATATTCAGCTCTCATAGGAAAGCTAATGGGCAAGTGTCTGCATTTCTGAGGTAAAATACAGCGAGTTCTGATGCCGCTGTGACACCAAGATAAAGCTCTGTTCATGGGTGTTAAGCTCAGACGGTTATATAACCCTTAAGCTGATAGCAAATGGCAGCCACAAAGGTCTGGTCATTTTTAAAGGAGGCCCAAGCATCTACTCAGAAGCCACTGGAATAGAATCACAGAAGTGGAGGAGGCCTCGTAAGTGACCAGATCCACCCTCCTGCTCAATGCAGCATCCTCAACTGATGGCCTTCCAGGCTTTGCTTAGAAATTTCAGGTGATGGAGAACCCGTAACCTCTCTGCCTCAATTATTCTGTTGTCAAACTGCTCAAGAAGTTTTGCGCATGGGGAGGCAGAGCTTAGGGGAGCCAGGTGTAGGGATTTAAAAAACAAAGAAAGAGGAGAGCATGAATAGGGAACATTTTTTCAGCATGAGGCCCACAATCCCTTGAGGGAAACATTTCTGGACCACTTGCCGATGCTGCATGGGGCCAAGGCAAAAGATGGCAGAGAAATCGATGACTTCTACTTTTCTTCAGTAGACTCAAATCCCTTCCCACACTGGCATCCAGGCAATGAAGAAGCATTATCAGAGTCCAAGTATACATTCCAGGCAGACAAAAGCACTCAAGATGGGTCTGAAGCAGTGCTGGTGGTGGGTGTGGCCACATTTGACCCCCAGACATTCCCCATAGCTTCAGTAGAGTAACACACAGCCTGAAGTATTAAACTGAAAGCAGCCACTGGCCACAATTCCATATGGAGTTTTCCCTCTGGCCTATGTCTCTGTACTGAAAGCCCTTTCCTTGTCTTGTATTTGAATTGTTCTACAGGGAGCTGGCTTCAGGCACCAGGCCTGTTGGCAGATCAACTCTGTGTTGCAAAGATGCCTGCAAATGAGACATGATGGCTGGCAATGTTATGTACTGAAGTTCTCACCCTGGGCCAGCAGGGGGATACTGTAGATAGTTTTCACTCAGGTCCACATATGCAAATAAGGAATTGAAAGTGACGTTCAGTGATTGGATAAGTTACAGAAAGTTGTTACTGTTGCTTTGTAGTTGAGCTCTATATAAGCAGGTTGGCTGAACCCTTCAGTCCTGTTCTGTTCTGGGCCTGTGAATAAACAAGAGCTGTTTGAAGAATCACTGTGTCGTCTGATATGTTCACCCACAACTTAACAGGCAAGATCAACCCTGCTGTGTGGAAATCCCTTGCAGACAACCGCAGTGCCTGGTGACAGACAGTCAGGTTGCGTATCCACAGCAGTGGCCAGAGGCTGTATGATCACTGGGAGGAGCTCAGAAAGAAGAAATGCCATGGTACACCTGCAGCAGCACAACCGGACACCTTCATTTGTCCCAGCTGCAGCAAAGCATGTCTCTCTTGTATCGGTTTCTGCAGCCTCAGCAGGCACTGTAACTCTCCAATGGCTTAACATCACCCCTGAAGGCACACTCTTAAATTGCCTCCTGAGGCAGATGGGTGCCAACCATTTGCAGCTGGAGTAGCAACCAGTTCAATTTTGTGTCGGTGGTGGACAGTGGTAAAACTGCATGCACTTGGAGAACGGAAGGAAGTAGAGGGAAAGCAGGCAATGACTTCAAAAAAAGCAGTTCTGCTTGCCTTCTGAGATGTGTCTGAAGGTACAATGGCTCCAGGCTATGTTGTAACAACATGTCTTGGTGCTGGCAGAGGTGTGAGGGCATTTACAAAAAACAAGGCCAGTCTGATAGGGCCCTACTTACAGTACTTATAGTTCCCTCCCAGGAACCAGCATTCAGAAGTATACATTGTTACCTCAGGTTACATACGCTTCAGGTTACAGACTCTGCTAACCCAGAAATAGTGCTTCAGGTTAAGAACTTTGCTTCAGGATGAGGACAGAAATTATGCTTTGGCGGCGCAGCAGCAGCAGGAGGTCCCATTAGCTAAAGTGGTGCTTCAGGTTAAGAACAGCTTCAGGTTAAGTACGGACCTCCAGAATGAATTAGGTACTTAACCCGAGGTACCACTGTACTGCCTCCAACAGTGGGAGTGGGTGGTAGAATCATCAGTACAGATTAATTAAGCCACAGGGAGAAATACCAGTATCCCACAATGCCTCGAAATATCAGGACCAGACAAGTAGCAAGGACAAGGAGCCCTCAAATCATTAAATGACTCAAATGTTACACCTTTGCATTCTGCGCACACGTCAACATGTGAACTTCCCAGAACCGGTTTACAACGGGGCTCCATGTTTCCCAGTGATTCATCTCAGCAGCCTTGGAGTTTGTGACTCAAGCGACAACTCCTAAAGCCCCCAACTCCGGGCTGCTGGTTTTCTCTTTCCCCCGTCATTCTTAACAGGGCTCTGTTCAGTAAAGAATGACCTTGGTTCTTGCTTATCTCTGGCAAGCGTGGCATGAAAATGTAGCAACAACCCAAAGCCCTAAATCTCTGGAGCTCCTTGCAGCCCACGCAGTGTGACTCCTGGGAAAGTGGCTTGGGCCCCCACTTTGGAGTTACACGAAATTTGAGAGAACTAATTGCTGCAAACACAACACCTCCTACTAATGAATGTCTTGTTTTTCTTAGAACATGCTATCAACAGGTTCTCTAACGGATAGGAAAGCGGTAACAATGACAATGTTATCTTTGGGTCTGCAGTTGCCTCCCATTGATCAAGCCAGCTTGAAATATGTTTGCCAAGGTTTCTGCTGCCCACTTCTTTTCTTGATCTTAGAACTAGGAAGGGAGTTATGAGAAGGGGCTCCAAGCTGAACAGCAAAAATAAATAAACTATGCTTGTGCATCAATTTGTGTAGATTTGCAGTTCCCATGAAAGTCTGGTGGGCTGTGTGGTTGTAGGGGGAAATTTAAGTGAGGGATATGGGTAGATGAATCCTGACACCAAACCCATCACACATACCCTCCAACATTTCTCCAATGGAAATAGGGACATCCCATTCCATAATGATATTTTTACTCTTTATACCCCACACATCTTGCTGGGTTGCCCCAGCCACTCTGGACAGCTTCCAAAATATATATAAACATAATAAAACATTAAACACTTTTTGGAAAAACTTCCCTATACAGGATTGCCTTCAGATGGCTTGGGGTTTGGATAACTCCATACTCTCCGACATTTCTCCATCTGAAGCATGGGGGAAGGTGCCAGACCAACAGCTGAGCTGGCCTTTGATTTGCTGGTACTAGGGAGGGGGAAGAAATTTGATTCAGTTTGCATTTAAAGGCGAACCTACCTAGTTTACCCTTTCTGAAATAATAAACAGCCTTCGTTCAGAATTCACACTTACCCAAATTTTTGCAATGCAGTTCTCCACCCAAGTAATGAGTGCAAAAAATGCATTTGCTACAGTGTGCATCTAAATGCATATGTTCATTAAAATAACATACAAAAATACATTATGCTAGGTGAAATTGCATACATGTATATTAGGCTTGGGATGCGGGTGGCGCTGTGGGTTAAACCACAGAGCCTAGGACTTGCTGATCAGAAGGTTGGCAGTTCGAATCCCCGTGACAGGGTGAGCTTCCATTGCTTGGTCCCAGCTCCTGCCCACTAGCAGTCTGAAAGCATGTCAAAGTACAAGTAGATAAATAGGAACTGCTCCAGTGGGAAGGTAAACGGCGTTTCCGTGTGCTGCTCTGGTTCGTCAGAAGTGGCTTAGTCATGCTGGCCACATGACCCGGAAGCTGTATGTCGGCTCCCTCGGCCAATAAACCGAGATGAGCGCCACAACCCCAGAGTCGGTCACAACTGGACCTAACGGTCAGGGGTCCCTTTACTTTACCTTATATTAGGCTGAGGAAACCCAGCCAGATAGGTGGGGTATAAATAAATTATGATGATGATGAGACAAGTCACACTAAAATGCTGAAGAGTTCTCATTAGTATTTTTTTTTTAAAAAAAGATTGCAAACTGATGTAGAAAAGTGGGGAACTGAATGTAAGATTGGAAAAATGAGAAGCCAAACAACATGTTTGCCTATTCCTCTTGGATGCTGCGCACACGCACACACACACACACACACAATGCCTGCATGAGGAACACCAATTCTACAATAATTTGCCATGTGGAAGCGCCAACACGTCACAACTTCTGATCAGCAGTTTTGCCTCCAGGGCAAGACCCTCTCCATGGGCCTCCCTTCCTTCTGTGATTCTAACTCACCACTACATCCATCGCCAGCTGCTGCTCCTTCTCTTCCTAATCAGTGCTATTATATGCTTGTTTGCCATACAGAACATCCATGCCATCTACTCCTCCTCCTCCTCCTAACCAGCACCAGTATCTGAGTCAGAGCAACAAGTGGACAAACAAGCAGGTAGAAGTGGTCAAGGGGAGCCCAGGGGGTACTCTTGAGCGCTGGACCCTCACTATGAGGCCTTTGGCAGGTGCCTGACTCTGCTGAGCATTGATTCCAGCCTGGCTGATCAGAGAGGCTGTATTCACACACTTCCACTTCCTACAAACAAGAGTGATAGCATTTAACTGTGTGTCTTTATGGCTTCCGCGCCTGATGCCATGGCCTAAATAGAAGTCTTTCTATCTTGCTTTCCAAAGCGATGCTGTGAAAATCTATGGGGATTTATCACAGGCATATCTTTGTCATGGAGCCACAAGCATATCAGGATTTTAGAAAAAAAACGCTGCGGCCTGCAGATTGACAGGCTAGACCTTTGAAGTGAAAACGCGCCGTGATAGTCATCGCAGAGAGATCAAGCCTGCTTCAGGCTTGTTGATCTCAGATGAGGCTTTAGTGTGAGCAGCTATGCATTAGATCATCACTATGGTGTAACTACCCATATGTAACTGCGCCATATTCAGAGTGTGGTCGCTGGTTCATCTTATCACAATAGCGTCTACTTTGATTGTAGGGTAGCCACTTATGCATCCCCGAAACAGAGTACAAAAGACGGGGCATATAGCTTACGATTTCCATCAGCTAAGTTCTATGTATAGATGCACATTTAGGAATAATTCCTATAGTGATGCATCTCCTTAAAGTGAGGAACGCTCTGGCCAGGTGACCTGTGTGACTCTCTTTGTCTGGGGTCAGGTGCTAACTGTTGGTGGGCAATTCCTAGCCCCCTTAACAAACTTACAGGACCCAGGAGTCTTTGGAGCATTGGGTGTGCTTTGAATGTGTTGATCTGCCCTAATTTTGTGTTCTTTTTCTTTTTTTTTTTTATAATATATTTATTAAAGTTTTCAAATAAAGCATATATTAGATAAGCACTTATCATTGTCCATTTAACATCTCTCAATTGTTACATGGGACTCCCCCACACCTCCCGCATACACTTACATCATTATTAAATTAATTTCAAACAAATTATCATTTAACTCATCTTAATTAATAATCTTAATTTGGTTTGACATATAATTCAGCCTTAAATCTAGTTTAATGGTAGACAATTGTCTGCACTGGCATCCAATTCAGCACTCAGCCAAATTACAATATTTTTGTAAATAAATCTTAAATTTCCTCCAGTCTTCTTCCATCCTTTCTTCTCCCTGGTCTCGAATTCTGCCGGTCATCTCGGCTAATTGCATATAGTCCATCAGTTGCATCTGCCATTCTTCCACAGTGGGTAGCTCCTGAGTTTTCCAATTCTTGGCAATTAATATTCTTGCTGCTGTTGTTGCGTACAAAAAGAATGTTCTGTCCTCTTTTAACACACTCTGGCCGACAATACCCAGGAGAAAGGCCTCTGATTTCTTAGTAAAGGTGTATTTAAACACCTTTTTTAATTCATTATATATCTTCTCCCAAAAGGCCTTCACTCTAGGGCAGGTCCACCAGAGGTGAAAAAATGTTCCTTCATTTTCCTTACATTTCCAACATTTGCTATCAGACGAATGGTATATTTTAGCCAGTTTAACAGGGGTCATGTACCATCTATACATCATTTTCATCACATTTTCCTTCAACGCATTACATGCAGTGAAGTTCAGCCCAGAGGTCCACAACCTTTCCCAATCTTCAAACATAATATTATACCCAATATCCTGCGCCCATTTTATCATTGTTGATTTTACCATTTCGTCATGTGTGTTCCATTTCAGCAGCAAGTTATACATTCTTGAAAGTACCTTAGTCTTAGGTTCTAACAGTTCAGTTTCTAACTTTGACTTTTCCACTTGGAATCCTAGCTTTTTGTCATTTTTAAACACTTCTTTAATCTGAGCATAGTGTAACCAGTCTCGCACTTTGTCTCTCATCTTTTCTAAACTCTGCAATTTCCAGTTGTCACCATCCTTTTCTATTATCTCCCAATATTTTGGCCAGTTGGCCTCCATATTGGCTCTTTTCCGAGCCTTAGCCTCCAGGGGTGACAGCCACCTCGGAGTTTTATTCTCCAGTAAGTCTTTATATTTTGTCCAGACATTAAAAACTGATTTTCTGACAATATGGTTCTTGAAGGCCTTATTTATCTTAGCTTTATCATACCATAAATATGCATGCCATCCAAACGCATTATTAAAACCTTCCAAATCCAAGACATCCGTATCTTCAAGAAGTAACCAATCTTTTAACCAGCAGAAAGCTGCAGCTTCATAATACAACTTTAAATCTGGCAGGGCAAAGCCCCCTCTTTCTTTCGCATCTGTTAATATTTTAAATTTGATTCTGGGCTTTTTGCCCTGCCAGACAAATTTAGAAATATCTTTCTGCCACTTCCGGAAGCACTCTGTCTTGTCTACAATCTGCAGTGTCTGAAACAAAAATAACATTTTTGGCAATACATTCATCTTGATGGCAGCTATTCGGCCTAACAAAGAAAGTTTTAGTCTTGACCAACTGTCCAAGTCTCTCTTAATCTCTGACCAACATTTTTCATAATTATCTTTAAATAAACTCAGATTTTTTGCTGTTATGTTTACCCCTAGGTATTTAACTTTTTTAACCACATTTAGTTCTGTCTCTTTCTGAAGCTGTTCCAACTCAATATCTGTCATGTTTTTCCCCAAAACTTTAGTTTTTTGCTTATTTAACTTAAATCCTGCCACTCGACCAAAATTTTGAATCAGTTGTAGTACTCTTTTCAAACTAGACTCCGGCTCCTGTAATGTCAGAACTAGGTCATCTGCAAAAGCTTTAAGTTTATATTGTTTCGCTCCGACCTGAATCCCTTCCACCAACCGGTCCCCCCTAATCATATTCAGGAGCACTTCCAGAACCGAAATAAACAGTAATGGGGAAATCGGGCAGCCTTGTCGTGTACCTTTTTCAATTTTAAACTCTTCTGTAACCACATTGTTAACTATCAGTTTAGCCTTTTGTTCTGAATATATTGCCTCAATCCCGTTCTCAAACCCCCGTCCCACTCCCATTTCTTTTAAATTCCCCTTCATAAATTTCCAAGAAATGTTGTCAAAGGCTTTCTCCGCGTCTATAAAAATTAAAACTGCTTTAGTGTTTATGTTTGTTTGTAAAAGTTCCAATATGTCTATGATGTTCCTTGTGTTAGTAAACATATGTCTGCCCGGGAGAAAGCCTGCCTGGTCTTTATGGATTATCTCACTTAAAACTTTCTTAAATCTTCGTGCCAAAACATCTGCAAATATTTTGTAATCCACATTTAAAAGGGAGATGGGACGGTAATTCTTGAGTTGTGTCTTTTCAGTTTCTGACTTTGGAATCAATGTGATAAATGCTTCTTTCCACGATTCAGGCGCCTTCTTCCCCTCCATTATTTCATTACTGACCTCCAACAAAGGTTGTATCAAATAATCCTTCAATGTCTTATAGTAGTTAGAGGTCAGTCCATCTGGCCCTGGTGATTTGCCCTGTTTCAGACTCAGGATGGCCTGTTCAATCTCTTGTCGTGTTATTTTGCCATTTAAAATTGTTCTATTTTCTTCTGACAGCTTTGCTAATCCATTTCTCTCCAAAAATTGTGTAATCTCTATTTCATCTTGTGGCCCTTGAGTATATAACTTTTTAAAATACCTCTGGAAGCACTTTCTAATCTCTCCCGGGTTCTGGATGTTCCTTCCTTCAACCTCTAAGTTTGTTACTGTATTTAATCTTTGTCTCCTTTTCAACTGCCAAGCTAGCAGTTTCCCACATTTATTTGCCGATTCAAAAGTTTTTTGTTTCATTGTTTTAATCTTCCATTCTATTTCCTGATTTATCAGCTTGGAATATTGCGCCTGATAAAGTTTGATTTCTCTCAGAATCGGTTGGGACTTCGGGTTAGATCTTAACTTCTTCTCCAACTCTTTGATACTTTCCAGAATTTTATCTTTCTTTTCATTTTGCAGTCTTTTCTTTAAGGAATTCTGTTGAATCAAGAACCCTCTCATCACAGCTTTACTTGCATCCCAGATAGTTCTTTTTTCCACCGTAGTGTTCAAATTAATCTCAAAATAGTCCTTTAAGGTTTTTTGGGCCTTCTTTACAATTCTTTGATCTCTAAACAGGCCATCATTCATCTTCCATCTAAAGGAGCCGATTGGGATCAATGTCATATCCATTCTCAAGGCGTTATGGTCGGAGCATGTTTTGGGGCAGATTTCCACCTTCCTCACCTTAGGTGCCAGACTTCTAGTTATCCATATTTGGTCGATTCGTGTCCAAGTCAATTGAGCTTCAGAAAAGAATGTTCCTTCTCTTCCCAGGGGGTTTCTAACTCTCCAGATGTCAACCCAGTCCATATTGTCAGTCATTTCAAAAAAGGTCTTAGGTAGTCTTCCCTCTTTAGTAATGTTCTGGTTCTGTGACTTATCCATATTTGTTGATACGACCCCGTTCATGTCCCCCATCATGATGACGTTGTTGTAATCCAGATAATCCAGCATGATCTCGTGCAACTTCTTATAAAAATCCGATTTTCCTTCATTTGGAGCATAAATTCCTAATATCAAAATTTTTTCTCCTTGATACTGTACTTCTATTGCGAGGATTCTTCCACTTTCATCTTTAAAGAGAAATTTTGGTGAAAGGCTCTCTTTTGCATAGATCACTACACCTCTCTTTTTAACTGTATCCGATGATATAAATTCTTGACCAAGCCTTTTATTTATTAACACCTTTCTATGGAGCCTAATCACATGTGTTTCTTGTAAGCATATAATGTCCAATTGTTCCTTTTTTAAAATATGAAAAATTTTAGACCTTTTTTCGGGACTGTTACAGCCATTTATGTTCCAACTCAAAAGCTGCAGAGACATCCTGGATAGGTCTGGTTATTCTTTCTGGGGTGGTACCTTGTTCTCCGGTCCTTGAGGATCCGAGGGGGCGGGCTCCCCTGGAAGTTCTGGCGCTGGCAATCCAAGTCCTTTGTGGAGGTCTTCTCCGTGTGCTCCCAAAAACTTGTCTCTATCTTCCACTGTTTTGATTTTGATCTTTCTCCCTCTGTAGGTAAAGGATAATCCTTGTGGAAACTCCCACCTGAAGATAATTGCGTTGCTTCTCAACAGTCTTGCCAATTCCGTGTAGTTAGATCTAAGGTCCAGCAACTGCTTAGGAATATCCTTGTAGATTTCAATTCTCTTGCCCAAAATGTCTAGTGACTTTTCGTAGTGCAGGCCCAAAATCTTGTCCCTTTCCTCCTTTGATCTCAGTATTATCAAACAATCTCTGGGCTTCTCTGTCCTTCTGACTCTGCCAAGCCTGAAAGCAGATACAATTTTAAAGTCTTTTTCCTCTAACTTCCAAAACTTGGCAAATTCCTTAGTTAGAAATTCAATAAAATTATCTTCTTCCACCTCTGGTATTGACCGTATCCTCAAGTTGGTCTCCCTGTTTCGCAATTCTGTCATCAAAAAGTAAATCTGATGTTCTCCAACTTGTTTGCTGAGTGGTCTTACTTCTTTCTCAAGTTCTTCCAATCTTTGACTAGTATCTTCAGCCAGTTTACGATTTTCACCTACAGCCTCCTTTAATTCTCCAATAGACTGGGCATTCTGTGCAACTTGTCCAGTCAGCTTATTCAAGCTTTCTGTGTTCTGTTCAATTTTAGCTGTATGCAAATCAGCCTTCTTGTCCAGAGCCTCCAGTTTCTCCAAAATTTTCTCCAAGACAGAGCTACTAGTCCCTGAAGCCATATCTCCCAGGTGCAGCTCCTCTGTCTCACCCTCCCCTGCCTGTATTAGGGAGGCCGCCTCTATGTCTGGAGGCAAAGTGGAAGGCAAGGCCGGCACAGAAGATCTACGCTGTGAGGCTGCAGATAAAGTTAGAGTTGTTTGTTTAGTCCTTCCTCTTCTCCTTGCGCCACTCATTCCAAAGTTATCTGTAATCCAAGGTCAATCCAAGTTGTTCCCATGAGAAAGCAGAGTCCCAGATGCAATAGTCAAACAGAGGCCGGGAAAGGGAAAGTAAAACAAAGTCACTGCTGTAAGTCCAAAATCCTCTAGAGGGAGCTTAATACGTCTTCAGGGAAAAGATCAAATCCAAGTTAAACTTATAAATTTAAATCCATGTCTATCGCCTCCACAATGTATTATTTTTAGCAGAGTAAAACTTAAAGCAAAACAGTGTTTCTTACAGTGCCTTGACTGCAACAGTTTCAAAGTATCCAGTTCCAACTCAGAATTTTTCAAAACCTGAATTCAATGTATCCAAAGTTGCAAACTGGTGCTCATCCAGGCAGCTCCAGCACCAGAGATTCTTATTTATTTTATAATCCACTGGTACCACAGAAGAAGGATATCAGTGCACCCCGAATATGACCAGCAAAAGTCAATAGCTCAAAGTCTTTCACTCAGAAAACTGCTTTAACAGGGTGCCAGCATTTAGTTAACGCATAACTTTTTGTCTCCACTCCTCCTGCTCTTTGCTTAAAGTTCAGTATAGCGGGAGATGGGCTTCCTGCTTATCCTCACTCCGTTTTCAGCCAGATTTCAACTTTTTAAAAAAGTTTTAAAAGTTTCATAAAGTTCTCAAAAAGTTTCAGAAAGTTGACAAAAATTTCAGAAAGTTTTCAATGTCCAAATTTACTCACGGGTTGTAGTTTCCAAAGTTCAGAAAAGTTGCAGGAAGAAAGGACAGCGCTGACCGGCAACAGCAATGCGGCTTCACTTCGCTGTTTGCGCAACGACCCACAGCGCCGCTACCCCCTCCGCGATCCGGAGCCCCTTACGGGGTCCCTTCAACGTTTTGGGGGCTGCTTCTGGCGCCCGCCGGGTCCCGAGACCACAGGCTTCTGCCACCTGTGGTTTTTCTGAATGGGTCTCCGCTTCGCCGTAGCGGACGACCCGTTTACAGCGGAGCTCCCTTCTCCTTACTCGGAGAAGGCAGCCATTACCGGTCGCGCCGCCTCCGGAAGTCCCTAATTTTGTGTTCTGCCACATACCCCATGGCAGCCATTTTGTGACAGGTGCCTCCAGCACTTTCAATATGTGCCCACTGGTCCAAAAAGGTTCGCCATGCCTGAAACAGAGGAATGTCCTCTATAGAGCAGAACACAAGGCAATCCTAACTGATAGGCCTAGACCCAGACGCTTGGATAGGGGTCATCCTAGTGGCATAGGATGGGGGGCACACGGGTGGTTGCCCCGGGCACAAAATTGTTAGGGGGTGCAAAATTTCAGCACCCAGTGCTGCCTCAACACAGCTGCATGCTTCCATCAATGGGCTCCGTTGAATATGGCTTCTCCATGTGAACCAGGAAGTGGCCTCTCCAGACAATGGAATGTATCTTTTTTTCCTTATCTCTGTGGCTGCAATCTCCTGGGTGATGCAGATGCCAGTAGGCAGTTGAATGTGCATGCATACTCTGTCCCGGGCACTGGCAACCCATGCTATGTCACTGGGTCATCCCCACTCCTGTTACCAGAAATCCACCGACTGGGAAAGGAACGGCACTTGAGCGCAATCGCCACACATGGTGGTAATTGCCTAATTTGCAGTCATGCCATGTGCCCCCCCTATTTAATTATAGGCATGAAGTGGGAACAAGGAGCATGGGGAAGAGAGAGTTGACCCTTCCATTCACTTTGATCACAGCAAAAACCATCCTCCATGCGGCTGTTAGGCTTGGGGAGAGGCCCCATTGGCTCCTTTTGCTGCAATCATGGGGGTGCAGGGAGGGTCAAACCTGTCTTCTCTTTGTGCTGCATCCCCCCCCCCAAAGACTCTCCATGTCTGTAATTAAATAAAGAGGGGAAATGTGAAGATTGCAAAAGTGAAATAATTAGCATTATGTGCAGCTGAGTTCTCTATAAGCAGAGGCATGCTTTGTGCATAGAAGCTTCCAATTTAACCCCCTGGCATCTTCAGTGAAGAAGATCATGTAGCAAATGATGGGAGAGAGGAACTCAGCCTGAGATCCTGGAGAGCTGGCCCCCATCAGAGTAGACAATAATGGGCTGGTTCGATGGGAAAACAGTCTGGCTTGATTTATTGCAGCTTCCTATGTACCAGAAGTGTTGGGACTTTATACGTGCAGAGCTTGTGTTCTGCCAGTGAGCTACGATTCTTCTTCAAAGCAGTACAAAGGTGCCTGCCAATAGATAGCTCTGCTGGCAGTGAGTCAATACAGTGGTACCTCTGGTTACATACTTAATTCGTTCCGGAGGTTAAGAACTTTGCTTCAGGACGAGAACAGAAATTGCATGGACGGGGCAGGGCAGCAGCAGGAGGCCCCATGAGCTAAAGTGGTGCTTCAGGTTAAGAACAGTTTCAGGTTAAGAACGGACCTCTGGAACGGATTAAGTTCTTAACCCGAGGTACCACTGTATTTGCATGCCCTTCTACAAGTCAGGCATGGAATGGAAGAACAGTGTTGGTGAACCAGCCCAAATTTCCACGAAAGGCTGTGTTTTCATATTCAGGCTCCGTTTATTTGTTTATAAGCGGAAGTAATAATAAAAAAGGAAAATGATTAAATGAATCAAACGTTTAAATGAATCAAATGCAAAAGCAAAACATGGAAATGACAGTGGATCGTGAGGCGGCTCAGCCTGACCCCTCCCTCCCACAGATTGCCTGGCTAGTAGTGCTCCCCACTGGGCTCTGAGATGTTCCCAGTGGGCCAACTGCAGATCTGCACATTCAGCTGGCGGAAGGGGGAAGTTGGCTCCAACGGAATGACACCTGCGTCATTGACTCAGCCAAGAGAGCTGAGCAGAGGGATGCCTCCTCTCAGTCAACCCCCTGCCAGAGTGGAAGTTGGACTGTTCTGCCCATCTCTGCTAGGTTCTCTGGCTTCCAGATTACACCTGTGTGGTGTAATCAGCCAGTGTGGTGTAGTGGTTAAGAGCAGTGGACTCGTAATCTGGTGAACTGGGTTCGCTTCCCTGCTCCTCCACATGCAGCTGCTGGGTGACCTTGGGCCAGTCACACTTCTCAGAAGTCTCTCAGCCCCACTCACCTCACAGAGTGTTTGTTGCTGGGGAGGAAGGGAAAGGAGAATGTTGGCCGCTTTGAGACTCCTTTGAGTAGTGATAAAGCGGGATATCAAATCCAAACTCCTCCACCAACTGGGTTCCTGGGATAAGGAAGCAATGGCTGAGTTCTGGAAAACTTGACGCTTGCCTTTTTGGTCCCATTAAAGCAATGGCACCACTGTGGGTTTTGGATTCTTCGGCCGCCCCTTTTTATGACCTAGCGTAGCTTCCATTGCATCCTATAAAGCAGTTGGTCTTTAACTTCGCATCCTTAGCTTCCCAAGTACTTCAGTGCCCAATCTGATTGGTCTCAAGGGAAGGCGAGGCGTGCTGGAAGAAGTGGGATATAGCGTCGCTAAGCAACAACGCGCCATGTGGCTTCCGCCAACATGTTTTATTCCACAATCCCTTCCTTCTGTAGCCGCATCCTTTCCCTAGCAACATCTGAACACATATAGAATATCAATTGGAACAATCAGCTTTTGGGGAACATTACAAATAAACCAGGAGGTACTAGCAGCAATTACTTTCCGGTCTGGTTTTAGAGTCTTTTCATGCATACAGAGTTGCATTCTCAAGATCATTTAACACAGATTAGGTAAATTAGGTAATAATCTCAAGGTAAATTTTTCCAGGTTAGCTTATCTGTGATACCAAGGATTCCAGTGGGGCTTGATTTTGTATGTAGCATACTCATGCATAAGGGATGGGGGATAAATTTTATTTAGTTTGCATTTAAAAGGCGCAATTTACCTAATTTGCAATTTCTGAAGCAGCGAGCAAACCGCAACACAGCCATTCTTTGAAAGGATGGCCATTGAACCACTTCCAGATTCTCTGACCCAAGGAATAAGTACAAAAATGCATATATTGGGATAAATTGTGCATAAGAATGCATATGGAGTACATATATAAAAAATGAAACAGGAGGTATATTAGAGGAAATTGCTTTGCAAAAAAACGTGTATATTCAGCAAATTTGCATATAAAATTCTGAAAATTGTGAGAAATTTGTGCTAAAAGGGTAGAAGGAAAATGGAGATAATACAACAAAAGATCAAACTTTTGCATTTGAAACTCCCTGGGGAAGGACCTAAGACATTAAAACTTCCTCACCACTGCTAAAACAGCTTTTTTATGGAGCCTCATCCAGGATTAAGGGATTGGGAGGTATTAGGGCCAATGGGATGGCTGTAGTGTTCAAGAGCTTCAGCAGAAATCTTTTCTGGCCCTACCTGGAGATGCCCAGGGATTGAACCTGGGACCTTGTAATACTTTCCATGGATGCAGTGGGAGGGTTCACTGCTGAGACCGATCAGTGGGAAACTGAAATATACTCGGAGTCGAGTGTGGATTTCATGCTCTTTATTCAGCTCATAGTAGTGAGGAGTGAAAGTTCCCCAAAAATATCTGCTTTATATACATTGTTTACACAATGGGTGATTGGCTAATTCTGGGATTCTTCTGTAGGCCAATCAGGTTGCAGATTCACTTCCACCTGGAGCTGGATTGGGTGGCTCCTGCGGACCAATCATACTGCTGCATTGTTCTAGAACCAATCAGACTGCTGGACCCTATTGTTCTAGGACCAATCAGATTGCTGCATTCTGAATCCTATTGTTCTAGGACCAATCAGACTGCTGCCTTTTGGATCCTATTCAACTCAGTACATAACAGAAATGTTAATGTGGATTTGTAAAAATGTTACAACTGCATGAACTTGCATGTGGGTGTGAGTGTCACTCAGTCACACACACTTGCATACACACAAACACACACCCCTTCCCTGTCACTCTCCCCTGAGCTCAGCTGCAGCTAACAGCCGGGAAAATATATATTACCGTAGTTTGTGGGAAATGTGCTAAGCTAAAGAGCTGTATCGTTCACATCTGGAAAGCACCTGCACAATTAACTTTCCCTCATAATTTTATGCTTCTTTCTGATTTAATTATTGCTAAATTAGGTTGTGGATTTATTTTTATTTCTTTGGTGTGGCAAAACAGAAGATGCAGGTTCACCCAGCTGCCTGCAGGAAACTTTAATGATCCCTTCTAGGAATATTCCAATTACAGGCTTGAACGTGCAAACATTACTCGAGGGAAAGTGCTAAGTTTCCTTCAGCTGGTAAAACTACACGAAAGAAGAAAAAGCTAAAAAGGAGTATCGGGACGAAACCTCTGCAAGGAATGATGCAAAGGATATTGTTTTCTGGTTGTTTTCTGTATTATTATTATTATTCCAGTGAAGGAGGAAGAGAACACAACAATGGCTTGGATCAACAGATAAATAAAACTTAAGCTGATGAATTTGCACAGGGGCTGTGAGTTAAGGGCACACTGGTTCCATTTTGAAGCTGTGGTGTTACAGTGGTACCTCGGGTTAAGAACTTAATTCGTTCTGGAGGTCCGTTCTTAACCTGAAACTGTTCTTAACCTGAGATACCACTTTAGCTAATGAGGCCTCCTGCTGCCGCTGCATGATTTCTGTTCTCACCCTGAGGTAAAGTTCTTAACCCGAGGTAATATTTCTGGGTTAGCGGAGTCTGTAACCTGAAGCGTCTGTAACCCGAGGTACCACTGTATTAGGATTGGGAGAATCTGTCTATATTGGTTTATTTCAGTTTCTCATTTTTCCAGTTTCAATTCTCCACATTTCCATGTCATAGAATCATAGAATCATAGAACTGTATAGTCAGAAGGGGAACCAAGGGTCATCTAGTCCAACCCCCTGCAGTGCAGTTATCTCTGCTAAAGCATCCACGGCCATCCAACCTCTGCTTAAAACCCCCCAAGGAAGGAGAGTCAACAACCTCCCAAGGGAGACCGTTCCACTGTTGAACAGCTCTTACTGTCAGAAAGTTTTTCCTGATGTTTAGTCAGAATCTCCTTTCTGATTTTATTTTATTTTAGAAAGTCGTCAATCCACCAGTATCTTAGTGAACTTTGCTCCTAATATTTTTGTAGGCAATTGTCCCTAATGTACACAGGGTTGCAAAGCAATTCACTCTAATATCATGCATTTTGGGGTGTTATTCTCACTAATATATGCCCTATATACAGACCCTGCACTAGTATATGTATTTAATGTACAATTTATGTGGCTGGAAAACTGCATAGCAACATGGGGAGGAATGTGGATTTTGGAGAAAGATTGTGTTTTGGTTTGGTTTGGAAAGAGCAGATTAGCCTTTAAATATCAGCTGAATCAAATTTCTCCCATATCCTGAGATTCTATATTTAGTGACAGTAATAAATAAATGCTTAATTATGTCCTTTTGGGTTCAATGTATTATAAGAAGAACTAAGACTGCAATCTAATAGTGAACGGAAAATATTTTTGAAAAAAATGTAAGTTACCTTATACTTCCTTAAAAACCTTGTTAGTGACTCTTCTGAGATGCTTATATTATACCAAAAGATTTAAATTTGAACAATTGATTTAAAAATATGATTTAATAACTACAGGTGCTTAAGTTTGTGATTTCCTGTCCCAACTAAAGAAAAATGGCAACTTAAACTGATAGAATATGCGCAACTTGTGGACCTAACACATAAAATAAAAGAACAAGAAGAACATACGTTTAAAGAAGATTAGAAAACGGTTATTGAATATATGGAGGGAAATCGTGTTTATTTGAAAATGTGGGCAGCATTAAGATAAATTCAACAGTGTAAATAAGTTTTGATGGGTGTAATAATGCAATACCAAATGGTTTAGTTTATACAAAATATGCAGGGATTTATGTTATGCAAAATGAACCATGGAAAGAGAAGAAGGGAAGTCACTGATATTTTAAGGTTATTTAAATGAATATTCTAAAAAGTAAAACAGAAAATTCAATAGAAAATTATGGGGGTGGGGTGGGGGAATTAAAATAGCGATTTCCAGGGCAGTAACTGTGTTAGTCTGCCGCAGCAAAAATAACAGAGTGCCTTGCACACCTTAAAGCCTGGACCTTAGTGGTGGCAGCCTCTTTCCCTCCTGTCTCCAGCAGCTGCTATAAGTTGCTCCATGGCAGCTGTAATAAATGAAAATCTGTCCTTATTCCCTTATGGAGGACACAAGAGCCCTTATGGAGTCCTTTGTAGGTTCTCCATCGCTCAGCGAAAAGAACAGAAGCCAACCAGAGAATATTGAGAAGCAAAGCAGCTCATAAGCCTGATCTTTATTAAACTGTTGCAACAGGGTGCTCCCCCACACGCAGGAGAAAGGAGGAGGACCCCGAGCCATGCATGCAAGCCCTTACATAGACATTTTAAATTACCCGCCCTAGAGTCCAAGACCACCCCCAGAAACATCATACATACATCATAAAAGGGGTGTAGCTGAAGACCACCCCCGAGATACATCATACCTACATCACAGAAAGGGCGGTCTACAGCAGAAATCTGAGTGCGTTGTTTATCTCCTGTCATTGTTTATCTCCTGTCTGGCAGGTTACCTGTTGATGCTTACTTGATTGGATACCCTGGGGAGCCTGGCCAGTCTTTTGTAGTGACAAATACTTATTTCCTGAGCCAGGTCACAGGCTCACCCTATTCATAGACAGATATACCCTTAAGACAGATTTTGTGAATGAAAAGACAATGAGAAGGCTTTTCCATTTTCCTTTGACCTTGCAGAGAAAACATTTGGTCAAAATGGCTCCAGGACTGCCCTCCTGTGCTGCCTCAGACATGGGGCCCATACATTTATGTATGTGTTTGCCTGGCAAATCCATGAACATTTATTATATAACTATAAGGCCTTAATTTTTTATTTCACAGCGATTGAGAGGCAATGGGGGGTTCCTTTGCAGCTACCACTGCTGCTGTCACTGCCGCTGGGCAAGCGACAGCTCCCCCTCCCCCTAGGTTCAGCGCAGGCAGGAGAAATAGGGACATTCTGGGATCAAATCAGAAACCGGGGTGGCTTTTGCAATTCTGGGACTGTCCCTGGAAAACTGGAACACTTGGAGGGTATGAGACTTTAGTTTAGAAGGTGTTTGCCCCCAGGCTACTCAAAGTCACCAGCTGCCAAGAGTAGGTAGAAAATTAAATCTCGGTTGGCAAGTCAAAGTTCCTCGAGCCCAGCACTGTTTTCAGCTGGTTACAGGAAACACCAAAGTACAGCCTGTGCTTGCCTGCTGGTGTTTATCTCTGAACTGCCCACAACTGCCATTGTGTATCATTTTCTTCCTCAGTTCTCAGAACATAATTACTGAGGCTATTTTGAAAGAGAGATACTGAAGGCAAGGAGGGCTCTTTTGGGGATGGGCCGTCCTTTGCAGAGGAAAGCTTTCATTAGCATCTTCGCTGCGGCCTGCTTTTTGTTTAAATGTTTACTTTTGTCATTTCTTAGGCCTTTGTCAACAAGTCTTTTCTATGACCCAGATCTAAAGTGTGCACCTGCACGCAGCGCAGATCTATGGCGTGACTGGCATTATCCAGAAAAAACTAGTTATTGGATCTCTGGTGTGGCGTTAAAGAGGTGCATCTTAGGCCATTAGCTTACACTTTTTGAATGATTTGTTCGAGAGAGACATGGGAGCCTTCCCTGCTCCCACAGTGCTGTTCCCTGCTGCTGTTTAATTAACTTTGTCGTTTGTCAGTTTTGTGGGTTTTTTTCAGGCTGTGTTTTTAATACTCCTTTGTACTTGTGATACTTTTAATAAATAATAATAAAAACCAGGCTCAGGGCGGCTAACAACAAATTTAAAACACTTAATTGTAAAAGCAGCATAAAATACAGTATAAAAACATGAATAACAATAAAATTCAAAGTACAGAAATCAATTTAGGTGAAATCCATCTAATAAGCATTAGATCGTCACCAGGGCTAGCTGGCTGAATTAGTCCTACTTGGGCTAGCAAGGAGGCCAGGGGAGAATTAGCTGTGGGGTCTCAGAGTGGGTAATCTTCATAAAAGGGGAAGGGGAGGAAAGAGAAGGGAAATAAAAGACCAGGCTGAATTCAAATTAAAGGCCAGGTGGAATAGCTCTGTCTTACAGGCCTGACGGAAGGAGGTTAAATCCTGCAGGGCCCTAGTCTCATGGGACAGAGCATTCCACCAGGTCGGAGCCATCACCGAAAAGGCCCTGGCCCTGGTGGAGGATAGGCTGACTTCCTTAGGGCCCGGGACCTCTAAACTATGGTTATTCAGGGACCTTAAGGTCCTCTGCGGGACATACCAGGAGAGGCGGTCCTGTAAATACAAGGGCCATTTGGTAAAGGGTAGACTACAATTACAGATGAACAAAAGAAGAGTGGAGGATTCCATCTGGCTGAGGTCTCTCTTCCTACCCAACTCTCTTCTCCAGCAGGTCTGGATCTTCTGAATGGCCCAATCTAGAGCAACCCAGGGCTTTCACCATCTGACTTGGCTGAAGCCCAGAGCCCCACCCCCTCCTGCAAATCAACCAAATTCATGTTGGGAGTCAAACCTTGGCTGAATCCAGGGCACAGACTTAGACACCACTCATTGTGGAAGCACACAAGCCCCCAATCAAAATCTCCCTGCATGCAAGGGGCAGGAAAATTATGCGGCTTTAGAGCTGCAGTCACTCTGTGCCAAACCTCCAGTAACTTCATGACAGCTGTGGGTGCAGCACTCAACATGCCTGCACACACATCACAAACAGGGCGCGCACACACACAACCTCCCCTCCTCAGCTGATCTGTGGCCTGGGTTATTAATCTGGAGCTGGAGATAAGGTAAAGGTAAAGGGACCCCTGACCTAATGGTCCAGTTGTGGACAACTCTGGGGTTGCGGTGCTCATCTCGCTTTATTGGCCGAGGGAGCCGGCGTACAGCTTCCGGGTCATGTGGCCAGCATGACTAAGCCACTTCTGGCAAACCAGAGCAGCGCATGGAAATGCCGTTTACCTTCCCGCTGGAGCAGTACCTATTTATCTACTTGCCCTTTGACGTGCTTTCGAACAGCTAGGTTGGCAGGAGCAGGGACCGAGCAATGGGAGCTCACCCCATTGTGGGGATTCGAACCGCCGACCTTCTGATCGGCAAGTCCTAGGCTCTGTGGTTTAACCCACAGCGCCACCCACGTCCCTTTGGATAGTTCTCTCCAAATCTGGGCTCAGACGTGGCCACCCACAGCCTGTCCCCAGGCTGGCTGTCTTGAGTAAACAGGGATGGAGGTTTGTGATCCTGGTTTCCGCAGGCTTAAACCGCTCTCATGCCCAAACCATTTGCACTACAGTCGAGCGATTGCGATCAACTGGCCAACGACAACAACTCTCTCTTCTGACCGCTGAGTTCACAAACTTTTGCTGTGGACCCTCTCCCCCCCCCCCCGGCCCACCCCAACCCTATATTCGCAGGAGAAACCCAACTGCTTCCAAGCGCCGCCGTTTCCTTTCACAAGCCTAATTGCTGGCAACCTAATTGTATATATTATGTTGTCAATGGCGGGTGCTTGGATAAATAAAATAAACACTGTTTCCCTTGCCCCTGACTCATGCTGGAAAGGAGGGACTTTTAACGAATGTAAGCTGGACTAATTGTGCTAATCAAGAGTGACTCATTTGATAAGCCCTGTTAATCTTCCAAAACCAACTCCAAGGGCTGTGTGTAGGGGTGAGCAAAGAATGGTGTTGCATTAATGTTCTGTCTAGAGCTGCCCAGAGAAGAAACAGCCTCTTGACCCTCTGTACTGAAACCAAGCCCTGATGCTCATCTGGTTCCAATTCTGCTATTTGTGCACCTTGTTGTATTTATTATTGGATTCCTGGCTTCTTCTCCTTGCTTTGTATATACCAGGCATTTATGAAAAATCACTGATCCACTTGTTATCATTGGCACCTGGCGCCTTTTAAGATCAGGCGGCGCTGCAGGAATGCTGAGAAAGTGAATGCGATTTTGGAGATACACGCTGGGTAGGATTTGCATGTCATGGTCCAGACCTAATTCCTCCCTCCCTCCCCGCAAGCCCTCCTGGAAAAAAACAAGTTCAATTTATTTATAAGATGCTGTATATTCCTTCTGGACTGAAAATTGATAGCAGAACTGGCTTGGGGAAGATCAACCGCCCTAAAGAATTCAATTACATTCACTTTTTTTCCATCATTCATCTCTGCCTATTAAATGAACTGCTGGTAATAAAATCTTTGACCTCTAGGCCTGGAGGTTGCATTTAGCCAGTAGAGATAGGCTGGTGTGAATAACATTCATCAATGCATATTGGGCCTTCACATCAGTGTTGGGACTATGGCTGAGGGATAAAACATGCACTTTGCAAGCAGAAGGTCCCAGCTTCTAGGATTCTGGTCCCCTTCAACTCTACAATTCTATGGTTCTAGGTGAGTGGTCCAAACAGCAAAAGCTCGCGAGTCAAGCCAAGCAGAAGGCAGATTTGCCCACTTTGAACCTGACCCTTCACCTTAATATTATTCCTGCTCTTCAGAGACACTGAAAAAGTCCACTCCACTTCATTGTGGGGAGGAGTTGTGGTGGACTGCTTGGCCACCCACTCACCTCCGGGGCAGGGGACGAAGTCCTGCGTTGCCCAGGGGATCCTGCCTCGTCAATGACCAGCCAGCCAATCCGCTGACTGGTGGGGGCGTGGCCGGGACCATTTAAGCAGAGGCGCGAGCCGGAGGGCTTCCTCTTGGCTTGCTGCTTCTATCTCCCACCCTCCCTCCCTATTTTGCAGGTTTTCTTCATTGGCCTTGCTATGGACCTCGGTTGGTCACCATTGAGGGGCCTGGTAGGAATTTTTCCACCTAGCAAAATTGGCATGGAGCCATTTGGTTTTTGCCTGCCTCGTAGCAATCGCCACAACTTTGTAAGGTTTTGCGATTCGGCATTGTTTGACCTTATGATGGGGGAGGGGAGGTGTGGCCATCACCTGCCCCTCCAAGCTTAAGGGTATTCCGTTAAAGGAATCCGGGGTGTTTGTGGATCTTGTCTGAAGCCCAGGGCGGGGCTAGGTCATGACACAACCCCATCGGGAACACCTGGGGGAGCTCAAGTTGGTCTGCATCGATGGGGCTCCCCCTTCTGGTGGTCTACCCTTACCAGACTCCCTGCGCAACGGGCAGGAGTCAGATATAGTCAGGTCCATTCAATGCCTAAGCCAATACTGCTCACATTCTGTAATCAATAAAGTTGTGGCCAAAATTTGCCCAATAACATTAACCTAATATTTGCGTCCTGTGTGTTTATTCTTCAACGAGGGGGTGGTTGCGGGGTCTTGACACACAAGAGACCCAAACCCTGAAATCAGTGAGATCTAGGAACCTTATTCCTGAAGATGAGCCTCAACAGCCTGAATTGTCTTCCTTAGACAGGGGGTTAACTTGATTTCATTAGAATCATAGAATTGAAGAGTTTGAAGAGATGCTGAGAATCATCTAGTCCAACCCCCTGCAGTGCAGGAATATGCATCTGTACTATGCAGGAATCGAACCTGCAACCCTGGCGTTATCAGCACCATGCTCTAACCAACGGAGCTACCCATATTGTATCACACCAGGCTCATTCTGCTTGCGAACAAGAATTTGCATTGTGTTCCTTTCAGAATGGAAGTACACGTCCCCTGAGCCTCACGGACAACGATGACTCCGATAGCTTTTGCAAATGAAATCATCTGCATGCACAAAAAGTACGCCATGCCGAGCCATCAAAATGCCAGGGGATAACAATACGGTATTTAAAAGAATGGGCTGTATTCAATATAGATGGTGGTCTTTCTTTTCCTTGCAAGGTATGTGTCAGACAACTGCAGTTGTATGCCAAAATATTCTTCAGTAATTTAAAGATACTGCTCCACCTACTGGAGGAAACAACTCCTAACCCACAATAATACTACAACCAGACGTAACACGGACACTGGCACCAGAGCCTGCAATAAACCCAGATGCCAACTTTGCTGCCACATACACCCGGACAACACCATTACTGGCCCCAACAACATCACACATACCATCTCGGGACTATTTAATTGCTCATCGTCTAACATTGTATATGCCATCAAATGCCAACAGTGTCCCTCAGCTCTCTATATTGGACAAACAGGCCAAACCTTACGCCAAAGAATAAACGGACATAAATCGGACATCAAGAATCACAAGACAGAGAAACCAATAGGAGAACACTTCAATCTCCCAGGACATTCTATACAAGATCTCAAAGTAGCTGTATTACTACAAAGGAATTTCAGAAATAGACTGGAAAGAGAAGCTGCTGAATTGCAACTCATTACCAAACTTAAAACCATGGAGAGACCTGGTCTGAACAAAGACATTGGATTCTTATCTCATTATACATGACAAAGCCATTTTTCACCTTCTCACCCCTTGCTTTTTCCTGTAAGACCTATTGCAGTCGTTAAGAGCCGTCAACAGGCTCATCTCAGCTATCTGCCAACCACCCATTCCCACCACCCTTCTGAGTAATACCCCTCCCCACCTTCTCACTATATAGAAGGATCTGGCAACTTCTGTTTCAGTGTATCTGACGAAGTGTGCATGCACACGAAAGCTCATACCAAGAACTAACTTAGTTGGTCTTTAAGGTGCTACTGGAAAGAAAAAAATTTTTTGTTTGTTTTGACTATGGCAGACCAACACGGCTACCTATCTGTAACTGGAGGAAACACTGTTCACTTTTGCTCTTTGGTGGGCTCCTCTAGACAGCCAATTTACTGAGCATTCATCCAGATTTGATTGCAGAACGTTTTGCTTGCAGAACGTTTAACTCGCTCTATGCGGGGCTGCCCTTGAAACTGTCCCAGAAACTCCAGCGGGTGCAGAATGCTGCAGCGAGGCTCCTCACGGGGTCTCTACCATGGGAGCATATTCACCCAGTGCTCTACCAGCTGCACTGGCTCCCAGTGGAGTATAGGATCAGGTTTAAGGTGCTGGTTTTGACCTTTAAAGCCCTCTGCGGCCTAGGACCCTCGTAAGACAGAGCTATTTCGCCTGGCCTTCAACTTGAATTAGCCTGATCCTCTATTCCCTTTCCCCCTTTCCTCCTCTATGAAGAAACCCTTTCTGGGCCCCCACATTTAAATTCTTCCCTGGTCTCCTTGCTGGCCCTAGTAGGACCAACTTGGCCAGTTAGCCCTGGTGATCATATGATGTCTACTGACTGGAACCCCCCCAAAAAAAATGACCCCTGAATTTTAGAATTTTATTGATATTGATGCTGCATTTTATGTTGTATTTTATGCTGTTTTATAGTCGCATTTTAATCAATGCTTTATATTTGCTGTTAGCCGCCGTGAGCCCGGTTTTTAAACCGGGAAGGGCGGGGTATAAATAAAAATTTATTATTATTATTATTTTGCAGAGGTTTGACGTGAGCATTTGCAACTGATGGCATTTGTAGGTTATATGGCAATGAGCATTCATCCAGAGGCAGCAAAATTTGCAACAGGAAGCGGAAGAATTCAGTGATGGAGAGGGGGCTTGGGCACCCACAAGAGCTGCACAAAACACCTCTGAGGGCTGCATGTGTCCCATGGGTTGCAGTTGCACATGTGTGGGCTGGGGAGTAAGCTCAAATGAAGTCAGTGGGATTTACTTTGGAGCAAACATGCACACTGAGTCATGGCATCTTATTTTAGTCTGCATTAATTTCGTATATTGAGAATGTTGAGCATTTGCCGGGGTGAATATAACAGAAGAGTGCAGAAAAAATAGTCTGCTAAGGCTAGTGGTAGAAAGATTACAGGAACTTTAGGGTTATTACCACTGGAAGACAAAGCTATTCTGAGTACAAAGCTGTATTCTGAGCAGCATCAGTTTACAAAGAAGTTGGTCGGCAGTTACTGATCATTAGCATTTTCCTCCTGCTCTTCAGCCAGAAAAAAAAACCCAGCACAGTGCACATGGAACTGTCTCTTACCTGCCGTCCAGCAATCCTAAAAGACACAGCACAAAAGGAAAAGGGATTGGGAGGGAGAAGGAAAGGAGCAAACTATTTCTACGTCCATGTTAACGACCAACAAGAATGGAAAGATTTCAAGGAGAAGAAAAGTTACACCATGACACATGGCTGCACTATAAATTAGCAGAAAGGCATTGTTGATATATTAGGACAATAGCGATGGCCACCAACTAGGGTGGCTTCAATAGAGGGTTAGTTTAATTTATGGGGAATGTGGCTATCAGTGGCAGAATGCCTATGAATGCCAGTTTCTGGGAATTGCAAGGGCAGAGAGTGCTCTTGTCCTGTCTTTGGGCTTCCCATAGGCATCTGGCTGACTAACGTGAGAACACAGTGCTGGACTAATTTGCCCACTGGCCTGATCCCAGTAACACACTACAGTGGTACCTCAGGTTAAGTACTTAATTCGTTCCGGAGGTCCGTACTTAACCTGAAACTGTTCTTAACCTGAAGCACCACTTTAGCTAATGGGGCCCCCTGCTGCTGCCACACAGCCCGAGCACAATTTCTGTTCTCATCCTGAAGCAAAGTTCTTAACCTGAAGCACTATTTCTGGGTTAGTGGAGTCTGTAACCTGAAGCGTATGTAACCTGAGGTACCATGGTACTTATGTTCTTATGATATTGTCATTTTTGTTTTAGATCCTTTTCCTGCTGGTCCTTAGTATGAAATCCACTGCCTTTTCACAGCTGTAAAATTCAGCAAGCAAGCAAACAAACAAAAGGAACAGTAATGTGGTGGGGAGGAAACCATTTGGTTAAACAACAGTCATTTGCCCCCCTTTTGATTCCATTACAATCCAGTTGTTGATTTTTGGTTTTCGTTTTAATCATCAGCATTCACCTGCTGGCACTGACGTTTCGTTCAAGCATGTGAAAAGCTGAGGAGGCCGATGAACAAAGCAGCCTTAACCCCCCCCCAACCCAATAACAACACCCCCCCCCCCAAAACCACTGCCTTATCAGTCAGCAAAAAAGAACAGGACTCAGGAAACAATCAAAGCTTCCTTTAAAAACTATCGGTTTGGAAACATCAAGGTCAACAAAGGAGGGCATTGGCCGTTTCGCAGCGAGTCCTATCAGCACAACGGCAACACTGTGTGTAGGCCTCTTGTTTTCGGAGCTTTTGAGTTACGATAAACTGTGTTACACGTGGGCTAAACAAACGTTGCCTGACTAGCAGGCCATACACTCTGGAGAACAAAGGGGGCATTGTCTGCCTTGGTCCAGTGCGATGCTTAATCAGAGTGTTTGCATTGTGTTGGCTTGGGTTCAAGCACATATTGTAGCTGAATATCCAAAAAGGAGGGGGGCGGGGAGATTAAAAATAATAGCACTCATTTCTCAATATTATTTTTTTTCTGATAGCGTGCACACACAAAGGAAAATGGGCCGGATATTTCATCCACTAGCAGTGCCGTTGGCTTATTCTTCCCCAAGGGATGTAAAGGGCAACACAACTTCTTGGGGAGGGTCACAGCTCAGTGGTAAAGCATCCATCTTGTATGCAGAAGGTCTCGGGTTCATTCCCTGACATTTCCTGGTAGGGTTGGAAATGTAGCCAATTTGAAAGCCTAGAGAGCCTTTGCCAGTTAGAGTAAGAAATTAAGAACTAGATGGACCAATGGTTTGACTCAGTATATGGCAATTTCCTGTGTCCCCAGCCCTTGCCATTAGTCTCTGTCCCTAGTGTGAGAGTTGTTAGGTAAAGGGACCCCTGACCGTTAGGTCCAGTTGTGACCGACTCTGGGATTGCGGCGCTCATCTCGCTTTATTGGCCAAGGGAGCTGGCATATAGCTTCCAGGTCATGTGGCCAGCATGACTAAGCCACTTCTGGCGAACCAGAGCAGCGCACGGAAATGCCGTTTACCTTTCTGCCAGAGCAGTACCTATTTATCTACTTGCACTTTGACGTGCTTTCGAACTGCTAAATTGGCAGGAGCAGAGACCAAGCAACAGGAGCTCACCCCACTGCGGGGATTCGAACTGCCAACCTTCTGATTGGCAAGCCCTAGGCTCTGTGGTTTAACCCACAGCGCCACCTGTGTCCCTTGTGAGAGTTGTTAGGGGACCCCTATTCCCCTCACAGAGCTACGATTCTCAGGGTTCCCTGAGAGAAGGGATTGGTTGCGAAACCACTCTGAGAGCTGTACCCTCCAACGTTTCTCCGATGAAAATAGGGACGTCCTATTCCATAATAATAATTATTTTATTATTTATACCCCTCCCATCTGACTGGGTTGCCCCAGCTACTCTGGGTGGCTTCCAATATATATAAAAACGTAATAAAACATTAAACATTAAAAAAACCCACTTCCCTATAGTATACAGGGCTGCCTTCAGATGTCTTGGGTGTGATGGTGGCCTTAAAATTCTGAGTTCTTCTGAATGTGAGTCAGTTAGGAAATGGCATCTTGGTGGATTGGGAGCCAGATGCAAACACTGGCACCTCGGGAGAATGGATTCAGGAGCGGAGAAAGGGGGTGTGGGCCGCCCCGAGTGTCACCACTGAGGGGGGTGACAAAATGCCGGGCGGCACTCACTGCGGGGCCTGCAGCGTGCCTGAGCCACACTTCTCTCCTGCCCAAACAGTCCGCCCGCTGCAGACTCTGGAGGCCCCACGGTGCACCCCACCCCTATGGTGGATGCTGGGATGCGCCCCACCCCGATCTGGATGCTGGGATGGCTCTACCATCAAGGCACAGCCCCACTTTGAAACCACGAAAAGCAAAACCTCTTTGAAACTACTTTAAGAGGTCTGGAAAAACACAAGAATAGACAAGCGCTGCTGGACCAGGTCAAAGGACCATGTAGTTCAGTATCCTGTTCTCACAGCGGCTGGCCAGATTGTCAAGCACATATAGCCAGAATAAAAATCTCGCCTGCCCAGATCCTGCCTGCAGCCATGTGTGATTTCCAAAAACACCTCAAGAGGGAAACTATCAACCAAGCCGGCACCTGACTTTGCAAGCGCCTTCTGCCAGATTCTTCGTCACTGCAGCTGTCAATGCAGCCTGCTTTACACTGCAGGGAACATATTTAATTTCATCTGCCTGACACCTCCCACACTACTTCTTAAGACTGTTACAAACTGCACTTCTGGGCTCCAACATCACACCTGGTTTTCCTCTTCACACCTCTACCTGCCAGCCTGGTTTTTTAAATTAACAGGGTGGTGCTCTTATCTAACTATAGACCAGAGGTGGGGAATCTTTTGCAGACCAAGGGCCACATCCTCTTCTGGTCAGCCTACAATTGGTCCCTTCCAATTTTATGACCCCATTCCATGCTATGTGAAAGTCATGGCTAAATTGTGTCCCATTGATTTCAGTGGGACCTAAGTTCAGCTGCTTAGTCCATATTCAGTTCAATGTGCATAGCATCACTTAGTTCAGCTGGTCCTATGGGGTGGGGGCTGGCTCCCATTCTTTAGACGAGAATCTGTGATACATCATTTACTCCGATTGGCGGGGGCCCCTCCTGCTAATTCCCCTCAGTGGAGCCCCAAAAGTCTTGCCCTAGGTGCCCCTTTGATTTAACATTCTGCTGGATGATGGGGATCCAGAATGGCTGGAAGGAGGCCCTTTACACAGTGCACAGTTGAACTATGGAACTCACTGCCACAAGATGCAGTGGTGGATGCCAACTTGGATGGCTTTAGAAAGGGATGGGATAAATTCATGGATAAATTCATCTGTGGCTACTAGTCATGATGGCCTGTAGGACCAGAGGCAGTGTACCTGAATACTAGTTGCTGAGGAGCGTGCTATAACACTCAAATCCTGCTTGCAGACTTCCCATAGGCAACTGGTTAAACCCTCTGTCCTGAGTAAGGTTACCAGATTTTTTCAGTGAATCCGGGGACACATTTCAACTTCAATTGATTTTGTATGGGGACTGATTTGCAAATCTGGGGACTGTCTCCAGGAAACGGGGACGTCTGGTAACCTTAGCCTAGAGAGCTCTGGATTAGATGGGGCTTTTGGTCTAATCCAGCAGGGTCCTTCTTACATTCTTAACTGAAAGAAGAGCTTTGAAGAACTCAGAAGCTCACTTGCAACTTCTGTTTGCCCTTCAAAAGGCTATACGGTAGCTTTTGCAATGAATAATGAGCCGCCCATTAACCAAGTTGTGTGGGGCAATACTCAGACCCAGATGGCTCTTGGGGGAGGGAGTACAAAAAGTGTTAAGATGCCAGCTTGTTTGCCTGAGATGTTCATTTACATTCCCTTCTAAAGCTGCACGCTCTGCCGAATTATTATTATGGTGCAATACAGCCAGCTAGTGGCGAAGACTGTTAGCAGCCCATTGAACCAATATTTTAAACCGGCAATATAAATTCACTGGAGTGTACATAAAAACAGTGCTAAAGACTACGTGGATGTTCAGGTCTATTAAAGAGATTATTGGGAGAGGCGAGTTCCCGAACGCAACAGCCAGTCCTTTTATAATCACGGACTACCCATACATTATATTTGAATAGTAAGTCAGTCACTGGAGACTTGAGAGCCATCTGGTGGACGAGGAACAAAAATCTACCTGGGAGGTGGGGGAACCTGTGGCCCTCCCGATGTTGTTGAACTACAATTCAGGGTGTACCTTTGGGTAACGTAACTTTCAGGTTGCGAACACAGCAAACCTGGAAGTGTATACTACCGGGTTTTGCGGTGCGTGCGTGCGCAGAAGCGCTCTGCACACATGCACAGAAGCACTTGATTGTGCCATGTGTGTGCACAGAAGCAGCGCCTCTAGATGCAGACTTTCGGGGTACGTACGGACCCCCAGAATGAATTAAGTTCATATCCGGAGGGTCCACTGTATCTGACTTTTAGAAGACATCTGAAGGCAACCCTGTTTAGGCAAGTTTTTAATGTTTGATGTTTTATCGTGTTTTTAATATTCTGTTGAAAGCTGCCCAGAGTGACTGAGGAAACCCAGCCAGATGGGCGGTGTATAGTGGTACCTTGGGTTACATACGCTTCACGTTACAGACTCCCCTAACCCAGAAATAGTACCTCGGGTTAAGAACTTTGCTTCAGGATGAGAACAGAAATATGTTGCTACAGCTTAAAAAAACACATCTTCTCATTTTTAACATTGTTGCTGGAATTGTATTAATATTATTGCTTTCTTTTTGTTTGCAAATCTTTAAAGTTGAAGATCAGTAAGATCATCAGGGTTTGAAGGCACACAATGCTGCAACCTTGCTGAGGTCACACAGGTCTGGTCAGTGCTGAAAAGGGAAGCCATCTGAGAGCCACATATATCTCACCTTGAGTTATTGAAGAAAGGCTGGATACAAGTGGTAAGGCTGACATCCACCTAGGTCATGCTTCAACTTGACCCACATAAATCAATGGACTTAAACAACTTGCCTATTGAATTCAATGGGTCTACTCTTGAGTGTGATGAACACTGATTATCACCCATAATGAATAATCACGAATGCAAACGGCAGTCTTGCAGATAGCCACTCACTTTTGAAAGTATGGTTACCAAAAATTACAAATAGGGCTTGCATAAAATTATTCCAACAATGCTCTTGCTATATGCATGGTGCTGTCTGAAGGGAGGGGAAAGGCAGAATAAATCGCTTGCATAACCATTATAGGGAACTGACCTTTGGCCAAACATAATAGCAGAACTGAAAGACTAAGACTTTTCTTCTGAACTTAAGTTTCTGACTTAACTGCCCTAACCAGATTATTGCGAACCAGCTATTATCGGCTGAAGTCATTCTACACAGGAGACTCTGCAACCACTAAATATATATAGAGAACACAGTCTAGAAACTGCTTAAATAAATGATGTATGAGTACACTATACATTTAGTCCTGTATGACCATGGTGAAAATTCTGAGATAAGAATGGATTTAACAGTTTTACTTTAGTTTTACTAGAACAATTATATAATGGACTGGTCAGTCAGAGATTACAGGAATGTGGCCATTAAGCATAAATATATGACTGTGTTATGTATTTCAATGAAACGTAGGCAAAACCTCATGTCCACAACAGAACTGCAGATTATAATTTATCAGGAGACTCTTTTAATGAAACTTTTGAAAGACAACAAATCCCAGGTGCCCACAGCAATCTATAAGTAAAGTCATTTTTCTTTGGTAATAAATGATTTCATTCTCATAAATAGATTCATGTGTACATGCTGTGCACCAGGGAAGACAATGCTCCACATAAAAGCTTATTCTACTCCTCGGCTTCAGACCCTTCGTCATCATGGCTGATCTGGAAATAACGCAGTTCGTAGGTCTCCTTGTCAGACGCAACCACGCGCAGCCAGTCACGGAGATTGTTCTTCTTGAGATACTTCTTTGTGAGATACTTAAGGTACCTTTAACACAAAAGGCCAAGTGATTTTAAGTGTATGATGTAATTTGATCATAAGCGTTTACAAAGACATGATACAAGACAGCAGTCGATGACTGCGAAAAGCAACAATGATTATTTGTTGAGCATCTGACCCTTAAGACGTAGCCTGTCTAGCAGAACACCTAAGTCTGCAATTCTATAGACAAGGGAGAAATTTTAACGGTGCCCAATGGGGATTACTTCTGAATAGACACATATAGGAAACTGAACTCAGAACCAGAAAGTTCCCAGTTGAAATTTGTTGTTTGTTGTGAACTCACTGAATGGACTTAGGCAAGTCACTATTGTTTTCTGCCCCATTTACAACCAGGAGGTGAAGCAGACCCACCTTACAAGATTGTTGAAAGGCTGAGAATTATATGAAAAAATCTGAAACTCTGAGGTGCTATATAAATACTATTACATGTGATGAAATGAATCTCCATATTAATGCAATCTATCTTAAAAGATGAACTTAATTCACCAAAGGATGAAGGCCATAGCTCAGTGGTAGAGAATCTGCCCCCCCACAGAAGGTCTTAAGTTCAACCCTCAGCATCTCTACATAGGGCTGGGAGAGCTTCCGTCTCTGAAACCCTGGAGTGCTGCTGCCATCGGCCCTCAAACATCAAATCTGGCGCTCTTTGAAAAAAGGTAAATGGTTTGATTTGGTATGGGACAGTTTAATATGATCCTGTGAGTGACCAACTGAGTAGGCAAAAACTAGGCCACTCCAGGAATTGCCAAAATATTACACTGCTCTCCCACAAAAAACAACAACCTAAGAACACATATTTGGAAATCAAGTGAAATCCATTAGCTTCCTTTCAAATATATCATACTAGTTCAGAAATCAACTGTAGGAAGCTGGAGCAAATTAAATAGCCCAACCTCATCTTCCAGTTCTCTTTCAAAAGCTGATATTCCAGAACAGAACTGCGAATAGTCTTCAGGTGTCAAGTGTGTGTTTGGCACAGACACACATGCTAAAGACACGAGATAATAAACAGCCTCAAATGATACTACTTCAGGTTAGCTTAACTGGGGAATTTCAACTAAAGCCACATTTTAAATTTGTTTACAATTCTTGCTACGTGTCCTGAGGTTTGAGCTAAAATCAGAAAGAAAAGCCCACCACACAAAATAAAAACACCCACCTTTTTGAGAACTGCCTTTCAGATGTCACTGTGATTTTGTTCTTAAAGCGTTCAATATGAACTACATTTCCCAAGTTTCCAGTTTTTCCATTGACCTTAACTTTTTCCTTCAGGAACTGTTCCTAATTCAAGAAAAACAAAAAAATGCAACACTAGGGAATGGTGCCCTAGATGTGGAACTAGGGAAGTGACCCTAGCCAGACAATCCATTATTACAGTCACAGAATGCAAATAAATCATGCAAGAATCAAGAAAAATGAATAGAAATATTAATAGAAATATTCCTACTAATGTAATTCATAACATACAATATCTGTCTCTCTCTATATATTTATTTTAAGATACCAAAACATTGGTACGATACATAGTCATTTGGTATGAAATCCATCTGGGTTATGATTAAGATAGTCACTAAGCCATGCTAAATAATTATTCCATCCAGGTCTGTAACTCCAAACCTCCCTGCTCAAGCAAAGGTAATTGCAGGCAGTAAGAATTAAAACAGGATGTGATTAATTGGCTGGGAAAGATTTACAGTTGTAGGAGTCAAGTTCTTACCCATAGGCTGATTTGACTAAAGGGCAACTATTTATCATGAATTTTACTATAAACACGCACAGACTTAATTTCCTTTAAAAGAAACCTCAAACATTTGAATTTTTTACCTTCCTTCCTTAAGTTTCAATGTATGTTGCCATTAAAACATGACCAAAGAAGTGTGAACAGCAGAACTACTTACAAAATTTCCTGAATCAAATATTCCATCTTCTACAGGATGGGTGAGGTCAAGGCTATACTTGCAAGCTGATTTTTTCAGTTTCTTGTCCTTTTGCTAAAAGAAAACCAAACATGCCCCTGAAGTTAGTATTTATTTTATGATCCTTATCTTCAATCAGTATAGTCAAGAGGAAATATATACCTAATATATCAGAGATGCCTTAATATATTTCTCTACTTAACCAATATTCTTTATCCTGTAACTTTCACTTAACACAGAAAATATATTAGCAATCAAAATTTCATCACCTACCCTCACTACGGTGCAAGCAAAGCACAAGAATTAACAGCTCTTTAATAGCTAACTTTGTTTTCCTCTCAAAGGGCTAGGGACAACTTTTTTGTTACCCTATTTTAGACTAAAATAACGGAGGACCTTGCGCCAAACAAACAAGAGCAGTTTCTGCCACGAGCACCAACTAGAATCCAAAGGGCCCATATCCAGGACCTGTGAGGTGGCAGAATCTGTCCAGTCAGGGCAGTCAAGTGGTTAGAATGCTAGACTAGGATATGGGAGATTAAGGTCAAACCCTCACTCAGCCATGAAGTAGGTGACCTTGGGCCAGTAACTACCTCTTCGCCTAACCTACCTTTGAGTGTTCTTGTGGGGATTCAATGAGAGGAAGAACGATGTACAGCACCTTGAATTTTTGCTAATTAAACACTATGGTCTTTTAAATGGGGGGGGGGCAAGGCGTATTGTTTTTGTTACTGTGTATTTTTGTGTTTTTATATTGTAAACCACCTTGTGATCCTCCGATGAAGGGTTTATAGAAATTTAATAAATAATAACAACTCGGGGGCGGGGGGGAGGTTGGACTTAAGTGCTATGGAAGACCAGGATTAAGTGTCATTCCTTCATTTGTGGCTATCATAGCATTGGGCTCCCCCTCCCCTTTCTTCCGATGTATACCTAATGTTAAGATGTACAGTGGTACCTCAGGTTACAGATGCTTCAGGTTGCAGACTCTGCTAACCCTGAAACAGTACGTCAGGTTAAGAACTTTGCTTCAGGATGAGAACAGAAATTGTGCAGCAGCGGCTCCCATTAGCTAAAGTGGTACCTTTGGTTAAGAACAGTTTCAGGTTAAGAACGGACCTCCAGAACGAATTAAGTTCTTAATCTGAGGTACCACTGTATACCTAAAGTTAAGCGGTGGTAATACACAAGATGCAGAACTGGGGACACTCATCATTTACTATTGCCAGTTGACATTTATCCACGGGCTTTTCAAGATTTCCCATGTCCCTTTATGGATGTCCTATGCATTTCTGCTGGAGCAGCAAACTTGGGTGACCTTCCTTCAGATGCTGCTGGACTTCCAGACAGCGGGGCCCAATGATCAAGAATGACCTCAAATTGCAATCTGGCAACATCTCCCTTTGCGTGAGAGGAGTACGAAACCCATCCCCGAAAAGCACGACAACGTGAATGAGGCACCTGTCGGCTTTATTAGAAAATTGGCAATGAGTTGAGAGTTCTTCACAAGAGTCCTCCAGACCTTATTTCGCATTATGTACGTGATCTTGCAAAACGTGTGTGGCGCCCATGAACTCAGGGTGCCAAACACGACAGGCAATCCTACTGAATTCAACGGGCTTACTCCCAAGTAAGGGGCAGTTTAGGGTCACAGCTACACAGCAGCCTCCCAACAGCCCTGCAAGGCTTACTAGTGTGTGACAGGAAAGGAGCAGGCGAGGGAGAGAGGAGTGAGCAGGGAAGCCTTCCTGCCCTCCTTTAACCCACCCGCAGCGCGTGTCTCCCGCCTCAGCCCGCCCGGCTCAGAAACTCACCGGCGCCATCTTGGCCAGGCAATGGAGAAAGGGAGGGCGGAAGCATTGCGGCCGCGCTTTTATAGATATCCGCGCCGTGACGCAATGACGTGCAGCGTGGCCCACGCTCGAGGAATAAAGGAAGAGAGTTGACGCTCGGATCAGGGAAGAGGGGTAATACTTCCGGGTGCCGTGCCCCCGCTCGTTTCCGGTAACGTGCGCACACCGGAAGCTGCCTGATGCAGATTCCGGCCGGTGGGTCCTGGTGTCTCGGCGCTTCTTTATTTTGGGGGATTTTCAATTTTAATCAATAAAAATAAGAAACCCAAGGAGCGCGAGGAAGAACCGACTGGAAACAGCTTTCCAGGGCAATAGACAGGGGCATACGCAGCCCCGGGTGGAGAGGCTTGGGACTGGAGTCCTTCTGAATGCCGAGCGAGGCTCTACTTCCGAGCGACACCTCTTCCCAAGGTTCCCTACAATTGCTGTAGGATTTTTGGAACCCATAGTCTCTGTCTGGAAATGCCGCAAGGCTCCACCACACCCACCCACCCCGCATTTTAATGCAAGCAAGCTATTCTTGGAAAAGCGCCTCCCAATTAGACAAGTACTATTTAGGGTTGCCATATTTCAAACAATGAAAATCCGTTGTTGTTTTTTATTTTCCAATTAACAAATCAAAACCAAATTAAATTAACACTATTATTTTTTATATTAAAAAAATAGGTTTCTTGCTTCGGATTTTCCTGGATATTTGACCGATTTCCACTGGGATACTATTCCGGATGTATGGCAACCCCAAATACTAGCTGGCCAAAAATCTCTTTGCCTGCCTCTGAAGTAACAGTGGACTACATTACAGGGGTTCAAGAAGCCCTTTCCAACCCCAAACCTCTCCCCTCTGCAATGCAGCAGATATTAACAATCAGTTTTAGCTTTTGGGTGTCAAGTCCTCCCCAACCTTGTTTTACAATGGGAGAAATATTGGGCACCTTCGTGCTGTTCAAGCAAATGTATTTGCTCAGGTCAGTTTTTATTGGGCAATCCACTGCAGCCTTCCTTTTCAAGTGAGATTGTGATCAATGATGCATGATTAGTAAGGAAACTACAGTAGGGTCACGTCCGTATAGAATTCATAATCTGTGGAAGTGCATATACAAGGCATTTATTAGCAGTTGTAGTGAAAAAAGTCAAAAGAGTAGCACTTAGGTTCAAACTTTATTCTCATTGTGATCCAAATCATAATTCAAACTTTTCAATAAAACAGTCGTTAAAAGCCAAGAACTCTTTTAACACATGAATACGCTATTACAGAAATGCAGAAAAAATACAAACCTTTCAAGTTTTGCTTTTAAAGTCAAAAGTCACTCCTGTACAATGAACACTGCATCCATTTGCTAGCCAGTAGGTATATTGCATACTTGTCTGAGCTACCGTATGTGGCAAATACAAAACCCCTTCTCCCCACACGTTGTTTACAATTATATGTTAATGTAACAGTCACTGATCATGAGCGTTCACTACAAGACCTAGATAAAACAATGTAAATAAAAGCCACAGAGATCATTGTCCGAGTTGTACTGTGGAAATGTGAGTATAATGTATGAGAGTCATATGCTTTACACAGGATAAAATGTTTAAGCACAGCTTGTTCTATGAAAGTTTCCAGACACAGCCAACATTTCCATACTTAAAGCTTACTGCAGTCAAACATGTCATCTAGTCACTAGAATAGCTTGGTCACAATGTTTGACTGTGTTAGACTAAGGTTCAATGTACTAGAACTCTACTTGCATCATAGGCATGCTATAAATTTATGGAATACAAAACCCTGTAAGACTTTCAAGCAGCTTTGTTAAAATAATCAACTTAAGCTCTTTCAATTCTTCACAAGAGCAGCCCTGAGAAGAGTATATTCAAGTCATGGCTCAACTAGCAGTGGTTTTGTTGAACAAAGACACAACAACACATCAAGAGGTAAAGTTGGGTTTTAAAAAAGAAGTTCCTAACATCTGAGGCAAGAGAACCTACAGCACACTGAACAAAACATCAATGGACCCAAACAAGAAAGCTTGCACCATTACAGAACAGCAGCAGGACTGAGTTGCTCATATCAACAGCCTTAATTTTGGCTTACAGCTTGTTAGAAGAGCTTCCACCTGCTCCAACTAAATACAATTTGTTCCAACTATGAAGTAAAAACCATTTAAAAGTGAATTTAGAGAAACATGATTACCCTGAAATAGCTTAAATAACCTGAAAGATACAGTATTAAGCTTTTATTAGCAAAGTTAGTTTATTGTAAACCTGGTGGGTTTGTAGAGACTGCTCTCTACTAATAAAATGGCTTTGCTATTGTCTTATTGTAAATACTGTAGTTTTTACTGGTGAAATGACATTGCAAAACCTGTATGCAAAAGAGTGCCATACAGATCTACTTAGCAGATTCCCCCCCCCCCATCTAGTCTAGATATTCTGTGGTTCCAGATTGCTAAAAGTCAAGTTGAAATTAAGACAGTATGTTTTCCGAAGTAAAAGAGGGCACTTCAGTAACACATTTCCAAAAGCCACCTGCCTCTACACATTTTAGTTGCATACGTCCTTAAGATGATGCAAGCAGTTAAGATGTTAGTAGGACTCTTCAGATACTATGACACCAGTTTACTTCTCAAAACTGTTCACATTCATGACTAATGATACTAGCTGAGTCCATGTTTCAAACTGAGACTTCTCATTCAAACCATGAATACTGAGAATCAACTATCTAGGAACACTCACATGATTAGACTAAATATGCTAAAATCCTTCAGCTTTCCAGTAGCCCTAGATCTTGAAATATGTAGTTATTTACTACCACATCAAGACTGTGCTTTGTTCGAGTGTTTATTGCCAAATCAATCTGCGTTGTGCCCCTTCTCTGCATAGATACTTATAATATAGAGCCCACCACTAGACCCTGATGCAGTTCATTTACACCTGTTGTCTAACTAACTTCACTGATTAAAGGGCAACCATATTCCTAACTGAAGCTCAAAATCCTGTTTCCTATGCACACAAAAAGCTGCCAGTAATGAACTAAGCACGTTTTAAGAACCCAGTCACTAGTTCAAGTTAGTCAGTTGCTACCAATATTTAAGGCAAATTTAAGTTAAGTTGGTGTCCCGCAAAATGCTAATGAAGCAGCATGATCTTACAAAGTTGAAGGTCATATAGACAAATTGTCCGTTAGCGATTAGGCATTTGCCTGTTCAGTGTAATCAAGTCTTGCACAAGTAGATTGTGAGTCAGAGTGACCCTTTAACACAGCGCTGAAGTTCTTGTACTTGATAGAGCACTCTGTCATAGTTCTTTTTGGGACTGTACAACCCATGACCTAATTTCAGTTGCGTGAAACCAGGCTCATATTAAGCCTTTATACAAGCTAGTATGTGCACTTTTGATCCATTAATAAAAAGTCAAAAAGTCTATTTGTGCTACAAAACTAAAGAGTTAAAATCAAAAACAAATATGCCTAATACTGAAACACTTGAGGCATTCCCTTCTTTTAAACTAGAAGAGTGGCTGAACTCCATGTTGAAATCAAAGGCCTCTAGTGAATCTCCTCTCCCTCCCTCCCACCCCCAAGCTTTTGTGCACTATTAACCAGAGTATGAAAGCATCCAATATTCTGGATGTTTGCATCACAGGCAAATGGTGACATGTTAAGAGTGAGCCAGCCAGCAAGACTACAGATATAAGTTTGTTGTACATGGCCATCAGCACTGGCATTTTGATCACATGAGTTCCCTTGTCTCCAGCTCAACGACTATTCACAGTTCAGTGCAAGCCACATTTCACCATATTTTAAGATAAAAGTGGTTATTCGCATTTGTTTAAAATGTTGTATTTAAACACTATTCTTACTTAAACCCAAACTTAGTACTACCTTGGTATTGGCACTGCTATACAGTCACATTTGAGCAAAGCATACTAGTTAATACCTCATGATCTAAAATGACAGTTTTGACTGCCTTGCCATTCCTGTAAGCACTTGAACTTCAGCAATTTTAATATTGCCAAATGGCTTGCAACATTAGCCAGCACTATTTTCAAACAAAGACACGAGGTTGCTAGTGAAGGTTATAGCTTTGGTGATAATTAGAACTAAAATAAGAAATCTGCAGTTGCTGGGATATGAGCAGCTGCTCAAATCCAGATGGTCCTATTTGCAAGGTTTTATGGCTACAGCACATTCTTCACTCATTGCACACATGACTGATACCTAAAGGAGAGAGAAAAAGCATTATTAGGATACACAAACAGCTATTACATTTACAACAAGTGTTGTGATGGCAATAGTTGAGTTCTAGCATCAGTATTCCAATTTTAGTCAGCCTCCCAGCAAAAAGCTAATCACAAAGCACATAATTAAGCCAATCTAACATAATAGTAGCTTGAGTTCAGCTGAAAAATAGGAAGAAGTATTTATAATAAAGACAAGCTGAGGAATATAACTTTAACTTATCCTGATCATCTAGTTTAGGAGGGCACTGATATAATTTCCATGTAATTATTTTGGCACCAGGTTTTTTACAAAATGAGACAGTGGTTCCCAATTGGAGGTCTGCATAACCTATCCAGGGGGTCCATGGCTCATCAACTGCTCGGGACATCTCATTTTTTTTAGGGCTATGCTCTTGTGTAGGAGTGTGGTCCAGAAGACGCGCATCACAGTTGTGCTGGGACATTTTGGAGGGGGTATGGTGTCACCATTGACGTAACAAAGATTACATTTTCAAAAGTAGGGGGACCATGGCTTGGCTTTTGAAAAACAGGCAGTCTACAGTACTTAGCTACTTAGGAACCACTAGATTTACATGTTGGTTTTTGTTACTAGTGTGATGCCAAAGCTTCCCATGGCTGATATGTTCTGCTTTGAAGGTATAATGTATTTCTATTTTAAATGTGTTGCAAGTTGCTTGGAGACCTTCAGTTAGTAAGCAATTAAAAACTATAATAAATAATATGAATGAAGAAAAAACCAACTGCAATTACAAGAGATAAGCCACTTATTATTTCAGAATAGAAAACTAATTCCACTTTATCCCCCTTTCTTTTCTCCCCATTAAAATAAGGCCCAGGAAGTTATTTTAGATCAACCGTTAGCAGCAATAAAGTACTTTCAAGGTAACTTGGGTGTCAAAAGAAAAATAAAACCCCGGACTTTTTCAAACCTCCGAGATTTTACCTGGAAATCTTCGCCTGCATTATATTTCCCCTCTATTTCTTTGCCTAGTTCACCTTCTGGCACCTTCAGATCCTCACGAACTTCACCACTTTCTGTCAGCAAAGAGAGATATCCATCCTGTATACAGATCAGCTGCAAGAAATTAACAATTCCAATTCAATTTTATTCATAATTGAATGAAGTTCAGTCAAAAGTATTGACATATGGGCGTTGCTTTCTGAACTTGGCATTTTGCTTCTGATTGCTATAGACCAGTGGTTTTAAAAAAATTTTTCTCTGGACCACACTTTCAGAATAAAAATGTATAAAACAATGTGAACGAGAATATGAATCATTCACATATTATATTTATTGACTGTCCTGGAATCTTTCTGCCACACTTGCCATTGTCTCCTGCTATATCAATGTGGCACACCACACCGTTTGAGAACCACTGCTACAGAAGAACAACCTTGCACATTTCTAATACACAGAACCCAGTTTCAACCGTTTTTAGCTCAGGATCTATTCAGTGTGAATCACAGCTTTAGTCACTAAAGGGATAAAGCTAAAAATGCTGTATTCAGTAGCACTTTCTAGCAAAAGCAGCTTTGAAACTGAAAAATATAGTAAGATGATCTAAAACTGCCAATTAATTTTATATGTGGTTCCAAATATTGTTATTGGCAGATGTTATGCAAATGTAATTTGCTTCAAATATTCCTGAATATTTTATAGCAAAGCCTATTGAAGAAATTGAAGAATTGAAGAAATTAACCCAGCATGAGATATTTCATAATACTGCAAAGTACATGAAGATAGTTCTACTAACATACACTATGCTCTGTATTTAAACATATACATCAAAGCCAAGAACTGCACAACAAAATTGCACAAAATTTTTAGTCTGACAGAAACAATTCATCTTAGTCTGGACACAAGGGGAATATTTAGGGCCACTTGTTTTATTAAGTGTATGTGTATCCCATCTTTTCTATTAGCATGTTCAAGGTGGCCCCCATCCTACAAAATCAATTCATAATGATGATTTGATGGCATTTGTAATAATCTCTCCACTCCCTCTAATGATGGCATTTTATGTTGTCCAGTGGACGCACCAAGGGTTAAGTATTTGACTGGAAATGGGATGTCAGAGGTACGAGATTACAAAACCCAGCTCGTTTTGATGGGTCCTTTGGAAGGCTAAGTAATTTAAGGCGTGGAATTTTAATTAAGGAAGCATAGTTTTTTCATAGGACATCAGGCTATGCCCAGAAGGGACTTTCTATTTGTATAGATTAAAATGTAGACTTACTTGATAGTCATTCCTCTTGATGTTAGGAACATCCATGTTGTGAGTGGAAGGACAAATATCTTCATATTTTTTGCCAGTGAACACATCAATGCCAACTAGGTGGACCTAGGAGAATGTTCATGCACATATATTTAGGCTACCAAGAACAGTATGTTCCAAGAACAAAGTTTGGGGTAGGTGGGGGGAGAGAGAAAGCAATGAGAAGTAATTCATGTGCACCCACCCAGAGACTAAAGCTGGAACAGTTCTGTAAGGAGAAGCCACATATAATGATACTCAAATTACAGTCTATGATTGACTAGAACAAGACAGTCAAACACATGGCCTGAATCCTGCATTCGACCCTCAAAGCTGTTTTTGGCAGCCTTCAGCAACATTTGACCCAAAACCAGTTAAGGAGGCACTGAGCTTTGGGAAGAGTTGTCTCTACACAACTACACTACAACTCCCATCGTCCCTAGCTAGCAGGACCAGTGGTCAGGTATGATGGGAGTTGTTGTCCAACAACATCTGGGGACCCAAGGTTGAGAAAGGCTGGGCTAGCCTATACAGTACAGTATCTTACTTCAGGAGAAAAAAGTCACGAATGATTCCATCTCCACAAATAGCTTAGAATTCTGAGACAGTTTTCTGTAACCAAAAGTTAGCATTTAAATTGATGTTTGGATGTAGCTTCTATGCTAACTGCCTAGATTCAAGTCACCTATGCATGCCCATCACCTTTAAGAATCCTTCTACCAAGGAGATATCTTACTGAAGAACTATCAAGATCATATTTGTGTATGGCGACAGTTCTGAACTTAAGCATGTGCTTAGATACAAATTACACAAGCTCCAAAAGAGAGGCTTGAGTACCTCAAGCTACCTCAATTTTCTGACTTAAATTCACAAGCTTAATCCTGGCGTGCTCCAAACCCAGGAGGACCAGGTTGTGCTGCAGATCTGTACTGATTCCCTTCTCACCCTCACCATCGGATTCCCTCCATTTGTGATGCAAAACTAGAGAGGAGCTTATGAGCTTCCAGGATGTTTGTAATCCTCCAAACCATGATTTGGAGATTACGAATGCAATGTCTGAATTGAACCAGTGTACCACTTGGAATCAGATAAATCATTCAGACAAAGGTATTTATAGAGATTGCAAATTTACTAAAACAGTGAGTGCTATATTGGGGGACTCACTTTCCATGCTCTCCCCTAGCAGAGAATGCCACCCAAGTCAGAAACCTTATACTAGGACAGCCAGCTAGACTTGCACTACAAGGAGAGGACAGATAGTGGCAAGTTAAGTAAGACTGGGCCATGCACCTGGCAAATCTGATGTTAATGTTTAATATTAGTAAACTAATATTCATTGAAGAGCAATGTTGGCATACCAGAACAGAAGTAAAACTCAAGAAAGCTCTACCAAGCAATTACCTTTGCATGACCATGCTTGCCAGTCTTCGAAGTTGACATTTCTACAATCTTGCAGGGACGTCCCTTCAGCACCACAAAGCCATTTTTGCGGAGTGCAGAACACTGCATAGGATAGGTGGCAGAAGCACCAGCATCTCCAGTGGTAAAATCAACTTCATCAGCCATAGTATGTAGTGTGTTCTGGCAAATACTATAAAATTTAAAAATAAATTCAGTTATTTCATGTATCAGTTACATAATAAAGTATTTGTATCTTTAAGAGTGTTATAAATAGATATGCAGATGAACACAAACCATACTTCAAATACAATGAACCATGTTACAGAAAGTACTACGCTCAGTCCAGCATTGAACATATCAACATATTCCACCTTCACTGCAAGTACAACAGAGTTGTGAAATGGAATAGCTGTCCCCTGTGGTCACTGAGTACACATCCTAAAAATGCTAGCTCAAGACTGCAGTATGAGATGGGAAGGGCAATATTTTACTCTCAGGGGTCCAAACTGCCATGTTATGGCTCAGCCAGGGCATGGGGAGAGGAGGAAGAGAAAAGTTGCAGGAGACAATGGTAACAAGGAATGCAAAATTACAATTACAAGATTTATAAGAAATGCAAATTTTACAAGATTTATAAACTGGGACGACAGATTTATAAATTTGGTTTCTGAAGCTGTGGAATAGCATTTTGGGGGATTATTGAAGATTAAGTGCTACTGTCCCACACTCGACTTAAACATGAACACAGTATTTTGCTGGCAAATGCCAGCTCCTATTTGGTGAGAGCTACAGGCGCTGTGCGTTAAACCACAGAGCCTAGGGCTTGCCGATCAGAAGGTCGGCGGTTCGAATCCCCAAGACGGGATGAGCTAGGTCCCTGCTCCTGCCAACATAGCAGTTCGAAAGCACGTCAAAGTACCGCTCCGGCGGGAAGGTAAACAGTGTTTCTGTGCGCTGCTCTGGTTCACCAGAAGTGGTTAGTCATGCTAGCCACATGACCCAGAAGCTGTACGCCGGCTCCCTTGGCCAATAAAGCGAGATGAGCGCCGCAACCCCAGAGTCGTCCGCGACTGGACCTAATGGTCAGGGGTCCCTTTACCCTTACACACCACAGCAATTATAACAGTAACATGTTTCCCACACACTCTGATTGTATGGTGAAATATACAACTGAGCAATTACCAGTGAACGGGGCTTCTTATTATAGGATGGTTGCAGCAGCATGAAGCATCCCATCTCTCAGAAGTGCCTTTTTGGCAACAACTACAGCCATTTCATGATATTACAATCACAGCAGTTACCCTCAAGCCAGAAATGAAGTGCATGGGGAGAGGTGATGTGAAAGAGCAAAGGGATAACTAATACAGGGTGCTTACAGTAGGCATTTTGAGGTGGTTCACAATTCTGGCAGCCGAAGCAAGTCTACTTATCATTTAGTGATCTCAGGAACCTGTTTCATCACTGTCTAAAAGCTGTAAGGGTGTACCATGACTGGTAGGGAATGCAGCAGATAGGCGTTAAGCAGCTGAAGCAAAAGCAGATGGGGCTGCTGCATCACTAAAACTCTCACAAGAGAATGGAATTTGAACAGATACAGAGCTTACTTTACCCTGCATAACAAATGGGATTGCTCTCAGGAAGAGTTTGTGAGCATCCTAAAGGTATCTGGGTGCCCACTATTTCTCAACAGAGGGGGATGGTGTACTAGGTATGGGAAGATTTGACTAGACGACCTTTGGACAGACCCTACACATCAATTCTTAAGAGGAACAAGGAAGCTTAGTAGGTGTGCACTCTCTTACTCTCTCTCACACACATTGAGAACACAGGGCCACGTTTTGACCTACCCAGCCACCAAAAGCGGAAACCAATGTGGGAAAACAATGGCCAAAGGAGCTCCTCTACCTGTTAAACCCTAAAAACACATTCCAAAATCCGCAATAGGGCAGTATCCTTAGTAGGGCGTTTTCTCATCTTGGTTAGTCCTAATGGAGATGGCCCTAGAATTGGCATCCACAGTCACGTACGGACTCACTGTTAAAACCGTGTTTATGGAGGACAATGTTACTCAGCTACGAGTGATCGCCAAAGACGTCGACGACTATGAATTCTAGCCGTTTTCTTGGGGACCAACATGGCTGCCTTTCCTTCTTGGGTAATTCTAAACACTCGTGACCAAGAAGCAAAAAGGCCATCATGGATGGAGAAGCTGCGACCCCCCCCCCCGGGACTGCGAACAGTTCCTAACCAGGTTGGTCGGGGTGTGTGTGTGTGATATGAGGTGGTGTAGGCCCAACGCTATCTACCTGGCTATCCTGCACGGCAAAGGGGTTGGGATGGATGACCCTTGGGGACCCCATCCGACTCTACGGAGGGCACCGCTGCTTCTCCGCGGAATACACCGTTATTATGCGGCGGGGGGGGGAGTCATCAGGCCAATTTAAACATGGTTTTCCTCACAGAGCGGGTAATGAGAGAAACAGAGCCGAGCAAACGATCCGCTGGCCTGGGAAATTCAAGCCCCCGCCCCCCGGTTCCTCCATCTCCTCAGCCCCGAGTCCCCCCAGCTCCCGCGAAGGGAGGCGCCCCGCATGGCCGCCTCGTGGGAAGAGCAGGCGGCGCCGGGGAGAAGCCTGAGGGGAAGGCGCCGGCCGCCTCGGACCCGGGTCTGCACCAGACCAGCCCGGCCCGGTTCGCCGTTGGCCTGAGAGGATTCCAAGCGGCCCGCCAACGGCTCCAACGGCTGAGCGGAGGGACTAAGCGGTGGGGGGGGGAGGGGGCGCCGCACGCACCCGCGTCAGGAGCCAGCACTTACCTCCCACGGCGCAGGGAAAGACTGGAAGAGCGTCGCAGCAACGCGCACGCGCAGAGCAGCCGTAAAGGGAGGCAGGGAGGCGTGTGGGTGGAGAAAAGGAGGGAGGGAGAGAGAGAGAGAGCGGGAAGGGGAGGGGGGAATCCCCCTAGGCGTGAAGGGAGCGCGCGCCGTACGTTCCAAATTTAAAGGAGGGAGGAAGAAAATCCCCTCAGCCCCGCCCACATCGGGTACAGGTTATCCTCCTTCGCCATTGGCCGCTTTATCGCCCCACCCACGCAAGGCGCGAGCCCGGACCTACGCGCCGGTCTCTACGCCACGTGACGGCTTTTGCCTCCAGGACGGCGCCGCCTCCGCCTCCCTCCACATCCTGGATGTCTACACTTTTACGGCGTCTGTGATCGTCATCTGCCTGCGCCAACTCGCGGCTGAGCCAGGACTTTTCGTACACGTGTGGGCGCTTCGTAGCATGTGCTCGGCTTTGCCCGGAAGCGGTACGGAAAGCGGCTTGGATCAGAAAGCCTGGACTCTTGCCGCGCGCGACATTGTGTTGAAGCGTGCTGGTAGTTAGTGGGTTGGGAGAGCAGCAGCACCCCATCTTTTTTTCATACGAAAATGGTTAAGAAGCTTTGTGGAGTGTCAGTAGGTTGGCACAAACCATGACGTTTGGGGACATTAATCTAGCTCAGGGTTCCTAATAGTGTTAGAAAAACACCCCACTATGTTATGTAATTTTGTTACTATGTTATATATTTTTGTGTTTTTATCCTCTAAACTGCTCTGTGATCCTCGGATGAAGAGCGGCATAGAAATTTAATAATCATAGCCACTCACGCAGCAACTCTTGGGTCAGAGGTAGGGTGCCAACTTGAATAAAATATTGCATAATCGATCACAAGGCACCATTTGAATAGCAATGCCCATAAATTTTGTGGGTGCCTGGCCGGAGGCCTCCTCTGCTTGAACGGATTCCACTAGGACAAGGACTTTGGCGGTTGATTCTGGGATTAACCAGACTCTTCGTTGTGAACCGTCGCAGAAAGTGCGCTGGTGTTTCTTTTTCAATTAACTGTATAAAATTAGGCTAAAAGCGTTAAAGAACACACCCACAAGTTAATCAGTTATAAGAACTGGTGCCTAAGCTTGCTCCTTTCCCCCAGACCCTATTTTCCTTGTGTGTCATTCCTTTCATAAAACCTTTAGGGCAGGGACTCCCTTACTATTTATTTTTGCAAGCCATGCTTGGAGTGTGAGTCGACTAAAGAGCAGGCTAAACATGCTTTAAACAGATAAAACTTAACATCTCACTATCTCAATACTCAAATATAGTGGTTGCTTAATTTGCACAGGTGCTTAGCTTGCCTGTCTGCTTAAGTGTTTACCTCGCACAACAGGCTCCCTCAGAAGTCTGTCTTATATCCCTTGTTGGCTCCCCCAATTACTCCTGCAATCAGATTAGGAGGGTCTCCATTTAAAAAACCAAGGGGGTGTGAGTCAAGTGCTGGGCTGCACCAGACTCCACTGAGTTGAAAGTTAAAAGGGGAATTTAGGTCAGTGAAGCCCACTGGGAATGTCGGTGGTCTTTTCTCCTCAGGGGGGTGGCAGACAATGAGTGGTGAAGAAGAAGATAATGTGGACAGTGAGACCCTTGGGTAATGCAAGAGTCTGACTCACTGTGCATTTGATGTTTTTATGGATCTTTTGTTGATTTTGTTCTTGTTGATATATCATTGCTTATAGTTTTATGACAGTACAGTTTATCAGTTCATGACAAATAAATAGTTGCTGAACTATAAGTTTCTTTGGCCATTGGCTATCCTGTCAGGGGCTGGTGGGAACTGTGGTGCAAAACATCTGGAGAGCCGCAGGTTTCCCAGCCCTGACTTCCAAGCCACATTCTAAGCCTGAAATAAGCCTAGGTCCTAGGATATGTGTGCAGAGGACTCCCAACTCCTTAAGGCAGTCTTCCCCAACCTAGTGACCTCTAAGATGTCTTGGAGCTCAGCTTCATCATTTCAGAAGGAACACCAGGCTGGGGAAGGCTGCTATAGTTGCATCCTGCATTACAGATCCTGAAATGAGCTAGTCCATAGAATAGATGATTTCCAATTCCTTCCTATGATTGTAGGGCTGCATACACACCATGTATTAAAAGCAGGAATTCTCCCCCCACACACAGAGAATTCTGGGAAGTACAATTTGTCAATAGTGCTGAGAACTATAGCTCTATTATAGGTAAACTACAGTTTCCAGGATTTTTTTTGCTTCAAATGTGCTTGTAAGTGTGTGGTGTACAGTGGTACCTCGGGTTAAGTACTTAATTCGTTCCGGAGGTCCGTTCTTAACCTGCAACTGTTCTTAACCTGAAGCACCACTTTAGCTAATGGGGCCTCCCGCTGCCAGAGCACGATTTCTGTTCTCATCCTGAAGCAAAGTTCTTAACCTGAGATACTATTTTTGGGTTAGCGGAGTCTGTAACTTGAAGTGTCTGTAACCTGAAGCGTATGTAACCCAAGGTACCACTGTATATGCAGTCTCAATCTGTTTAGGACTGCAGGCGGATTTGCACAGCTGTGCTGGGACCCTAACAACTCTATGGGTACTGTATTTCTAAAAGTATTGAAGCTTCCATTGAGGAATGCTACCTGAGAGCTTTTCCTATTACATGCATGTCACATTTATGAGTCCTCTAAAAAGAACCTTAATTCTTTTCAAAAGGGAAATTCATTAGTGATTAGAGCAAAGCAAAAATGGTTTCCCAGCTTCATAGTTTGCTCAAAACCTGCTGGAAACTGAAGTGAATTAAACCCCTCAGAGGAACTGGTTTGCAGTTGCCAGAATTACAATCTTGTTGGGGGGGGGGGCGTGTATTTCACGATTTCCTTCAGCAGATGGTGCTGGTGATTTTGAAACAACAGAGAAGGCCATTTAGAACTGAAAATGCAAAGTAATTGAGGCAATAACCTTTTATTTCAGCCAACTAATGTTCAGCAGTGCTGGATGTAAGCAAGTAGTTTGGGCAGATGCTTAATTAGATTACAAAACAAGCCATTCAAACTTCACGAAAGCCTCAAAGGGACAGTGAAATGAAAAATGTCTGTTCCACTTCGAAATACAGAAATTAATGGTTGGAATCTTGGGTTTTCTGCTACTAGTTCAGCAGTTCAACACCCTGGAAAAAAGCAAAACAAAATCTAACCGAGGCTGCATAAAAATGGCTGCACAGCAGCCAACTGGAACGTGTCCAGAGGAGGGCAACCAAAATGGTCAAAGGCCTGGAAACGATGCCTTATGAGGAATGGCTAAGGGAGCTGGGCATGTTTAGCCTGGAGAAGAGGAGGTTAAGGGGTGATATGATAGCCATGTTCAAATATATAAAAGGATGTCACATAGAGGAGGGAGAAAGGTTGTTTTCTGCTGCTCCAGAGAAGCGGACATGGAGCAATGGATCCAAACTACAAGAAAGAAGATTCCACCTAAACATTAGGAAGAACTTCCTGACAGTAAGAGCTGTTCGACAGTGGAATTTGCTGCCAAGGAGTGTGGTGGAGTCTCCTTCTTTGGAGGTCTTTAAGCAGAGGCTTGACAACCATATGTCAGGAGTGCTCTGATGGTGTTTCCTGCTTGGCAGGGGGTTGGACTTGATGGCCCTTGTGGTCTCTTCCAACTCTATGATTCTATGATTCTATGACTTTTTATTCTAGAATCTGAATATTTTGAGAAGTGAGTACTGCTTTTTCTGTGTAGCCCCTTTCGCTAGTCTTAATATCTGAGAGGGCCTATAAAGAAGAAGACAGTGGGTTATTTAGGGCTTTAAAGACTAAAGTGTGTACCTTAAATTAGACCCAGAAACGAATTGGCAACCAGTGCAGCTGTTTTAAAATGGGTTATATGAGATCTGGAGGGAACACCAGCTAGTACTCTGGCTGCTGCCATTTCCAAGTCATTTTCGAGGGCAGCCCCACAAAGAGCACATTGCAGTAATCCAATCAGGAAGTTGAAATATGGAGCACAGCAGCCAAGTTGTCTCTGTCAGAAAGAGACCATAGCTGGTGAACCAGCTAGAGCTGGGAAAAGGCCACTCTTAGCCTCTGAGACTGCCTGAGCCTTCCATGACAATGTTGAATCCAGGAGCAAACCCATGTATTAATCGGAGGAAGGACCACAGCTTAGTGGTACAGCATCTGCTTTGTATGTGGAAGGTCCCAGGTCCAATCAGCACCATCTCCAGGTAGAGATGGAAAAGACTGTCTGATGCACTGGGAGATTGCTACCAGTCAGTGTAGACAACACTGAACTAGATGGAGAAATGGTCTGACTAGGCAGAAGACAGCTTCTTGTTGTTAAAAGTTGGCAGGGGGGGACCCCTTCTAAACCCAAGAAATTAATGAATGTCAGGATCTAGCTAATATTGGGGATACGAAGGGGAAATGCAAGCTACAGAATGGTGCCAGAAAAGAATCCCGTGCTGGTCTGGTTGAATGCAGTCCATTATAAAACAATGGCTGGGCATTTATACATCCGAGAAGGTGCTCAGGTCTGTGCAAAACAGGGGTTGCCAATGTGTCAGGGAGGAGTGTAAGGTGACAGGAAAAGGTGTTGTTTTTCAGGCAGCTGGGAAGAAGGAGAACAAAGCCCAGTCCTCCAAAATAATAATAATAATAATAATAATAATAATAATAATAATAATAATATATTATTTATGCCCCACCCATCTGTCTGGGTTTCCCCAGTCACTCTGGGCGGCTTCCAACAGAATATTAAAATACAGTAGTCCATCAAACATTAAAAGCTTCCCTAAACAGGGCTGCCTTCAGATCTCTTCTAAAAGTCTGGTAGTTGTTGTTCTCTTTGACATCTGGTGGGAGGGCGTTCCACAGGGAGGGCGCCACTACCGAGAAGGCCCTCTGCCTGGTTCCCTGTAACTTGGCTTCTCGCAGCGAGGGAACCACCAGAAGGCCCTCGGCACTGGACCTCAGTGTTTGGGCAGAACGATGGGGGTGGAGACGCTCCTTCAGGTATACTGGACCGAGGCCATTTAGGGCTTTAAAGGTCAGCACCAACACTTTGAATTGTGCTCGGAAATATACTGGGAGCCAATGTAGGTCTTTCAAGACCGGTGTTATATGGTCTCGGCGGTCGCTCCCAGTCACCAGTCTAGCTGCCGCATTCTGGATTAGTTGTAATTTCCAGGTCACCTTCAAAGGTAGCCCCACATAGAGCGCATTGCGGTAGTCCAAGTGAGAGATAACTGGAGCATGCACCACACTGGCGAGACAGTCTGCAGGCAGGTAGGGTCTCAGCCTGCGTACCAGATGGAGCTGATAAACAGCTGCCCTGGACACAGAATTGACCTGCGCCTCCATGGACAGCTGTGACTCCCAGGCTGCATACCTGGTCCTTCAGGGGCACAGTTACCCCATTCAGGACCAGGGAGTTCTCCATACCCGCCAGCCTCCTGTCCACCCAAAACAATACTTCTGTCTTGTCAGGATTCAGCCTCAATCTGTTAGCTGCCATCCATCCTGCTGGAGAAGGCTGTGCTAAGATACCGGGGGCCGTGACTGACTGCTACATTGGACCCAAGCTTACAGAAGCTATCAGAGGAGTAACAAGAGGCACCCTCAGGGTATAATGTTCTACACCCCCTCCACTGCACACTTCCAGGTGTAAATAAGTGTTAATGAACCATATTTCTTAAGGCCACCAGCCTCCTCTGCGCCTCAATATTCCAGTGTGGTGTAGCGGTTAAGAGTGGTAGATTCGTAATCTGGGGAATCGGGTTTGCGTCTCCGCTCCTCCACATGCAGCTGCTGGGTGACCTTGGGCTAGTCACACTTCTTTGAAGTCTCTCAGCCCCACTCACCTCACAGAGTGTTTGTTGTGGGGGAGGAAGGGAAAGGAGAATGTTAGCCGCTTTGAGACTCCTTTGGGTAGTGATAAAGCGGGATATCAAATCCAAACTCTTCTTCAAACAGAAACACAAGCCGGGAACCCCTGAATCTCCTCACACTGCTTGTGGAGATTGTTGTGGCGTGTAACACGTGTAGACAACATTGAATGAGATGGGCAACCGGTCCGGCTAGGCAGAAGGCAGCTTCCTCTGTTCCTAATGTGTCACAGTGGGGCCATGAAGCCTGCTAATTATTTGTTAAAATCTCACTATCGGCTGCCATGGTGCTTGCAGCAATACAACCACATCCATTTAATGTATCCTGTGATAAAGACCCTGCCAGTTTAATCACCACTGGGCAACACAGATCAGAGCAGTGTATAGAAACGGCTCTAAACAATGGAGTATTGGTGAGTATTGTTGTGGGGAGAGAAAAAATCCATCCAAATAGCATCTGTGGGCAAACCTATTCACAGCCCTTCACAACTGCGGATGGCTTGTTTTGCTAGGCTAAATTCCCCATTGTGAGTCAGAAGGCCCTTTCTTCGCTTCCTGCAATTTCTCTGCTGAGCATGATAAAGAAATCAATTTTACTTTAGCGTTTTAAATGGTCCATTGCTGCTGTCTAAACCAGGTTTTCTTTAATGAGCATCTATCTGTCTTCTTAGGTCTCGGGCATGATGTGATTTAGATTCTCATTTGCACTTAAGTGCTTCTTTTTTGCTATTTGTAACTTAGAGCCAGCCTTATTATACTCCTTCTTTAACTAACGGCCTTCCCTCCACACCCAGACATTATGAAATGCCATATTCATACCCAAACCAAGGGGTGCAAAGCTGTGGCTCTCCAAATGTTGCTGAACTTGTTGTTGTTGAGTCGTGTCCGACTCTTCATGACCCCATGGACCAGAGCACGCCAGGCACTCCTGTCTTCTACTGCCTCTCGCACACCCTATAAGCCCCAGTCAGCATGCTCCGTGCTCAGGAAGATGGGAGAAACATCCAGAGAGCCATGGAACAATTTGAAATGTGTTTACCAGAGTAACTGAGGGGGCAGATGCCAGCCAGAAGTGTCTTCCAGTTCCTCCAAAGCAACTTGGTTTACCTCTCCATTCAATGTGGGGGGCAATTGAAACGGGTTCAGTTGTTCACCTACAGAAAATAATTATGTAGGCTTTACATCTGGTGGTTCCCTCCATATGTTGTTGGGACTACAGTTTTCAGCATCCTTGACCACAATGGCTCGGTCTGAGGTAAAGTGGGTTTTTGGAGGGTGTTGTGGTTGGTTGGGTGGGGGGGGGGAGTACTCTGGCTTTTTGAGAAGGGAAGAGAGCACAGAAGTGCCGTGACTATTTGCCTTCTCTGCTTTGTTGCCCATGGAGGAGTTTTTTGAAATGAGGGAGAAGAAGATGGAGCAAGCTTGTTTTCTCCTGCTCCAGAGGCTAAGACATGAACCAATGGATTCAAGTTACAAGAAAGAAGATTCTGACTAAAAACCAATAAGAACTTTCTGATAGTAAGAACTGTTCAACAGTAGAACGGTCTGTCTCGGATCCTTGGAGGATTTTAAGCAGAGGTTGGATGGCCATCTTCTTTTTGAACATAGGAAAAATTGAAACTCCTTCATCATCATCATCATCATCATCATCATCATCATCATAATGTATTATTTATACCCCGCCCATCTGGCTGGGTTTCCCCAGCCACTCTGGGCGGCTTCCAAAAGAATATTAAAATACTGTGATACATCAAACATTAAAAGCTTCCCTAAACAGGGCTGCCTTCAGATGTCTTCTAAAAGTCTGGTAGTTGTTGTTCTCTTTGACATCTGGTGGGAGGGCGTTCCACAGGGAGGGCGCCACTACCGAGAAGGCCCTCTGCCTGGTTCCCTGTAACTTGGCTTCTCGCAGTGAGGGAACCGCCAGAAGGCCCTCGGTGCTGGACCTCAGTGTCTGGGTAGAACGATGGGGGTGGAGACGCTCCTTCATGTATACTGGACCGAGGCCGTTTAGGGCTTTAAAGGTCAGCACCAACACTTTGAATTGTGCTCGGAAACGTACTGGGAGCCAATGTAGGTCTTTCAAGACCGGTGTTATATGGTCTCGGCGGCCGCTCCCAGTCACCAGTCTGGCTGCTGCATTCTGGATTAGTTGTAGTTTCCGGGTCACCTTCAAAGGTAGCCCCACGTAGAGCGCATTGCAGTAGTCCAAGCGGGAGATAACCAGAGCATGCACCACTCTGGCGAGGCAGTCCGCGGGCAGATAGGGTCTCAGCCTACGTACCAGATGGAGCTGGTACACAGCTGCCCTGGACACGGATTTAACCTGTGTCTCCATGGACAGCTGTGAGTCCAAAATGACTCCCAGGCTGCGCACCTGGTCCTTCAGGGGCACGGTTACCCCATTCAGGACCAGGGAATCCTCCACACCTGCCCGCCTACTGATGAACACCCAGCCCAAACCCCCTGATGATCTCTCCCAGCGGCTGCATGTAGATGTTGAAAAGCATGGGGGAGAGGACAGAACCCTGAGGCACCCCACAAGTGAGAGCCCAGGGGTCTGAACACTCATCCCCCACCACCACTTTCTGAACACGGCCCAGGAGGAAGGAGCGGAACCACTGTATGACAGTACCCCCAGCTCCCAGCCCCTCAAGACGGTCCAGAAGGATGTTATGGTCGATGGTATCAAACACCACTGAGAGATCCAGCAGAACTAGGAAACAGCTCTCGCCTTTGTCCCTAGCCCGCCAGAGATCATCAACCAGTGCGACCAAGGCAGTTTCAGTCCCGTGATGAGGCCTGAATCCCGACTGGAAGGGATCCAAATGGTCCGCTTCTTCCAGGCGTGCCTGGAGTTGTTCAGCAACAACTCGCTCAATCACCTCGCCCAAGAATGGAAGATTTGAAACTGGGCGATAGTTGGCCATCGTGGCCGCATCTAAAGATGGTTTTTTAAGAAGCGGTTTAATAACCGCCTCTTTCAGCGGGTCTGGGAAGGCTCCCTCACGGAGGGAAGCATTCACCACCCCACGAAGCCCATCGCCCTTCCCGGCTAGCTTTTATAAGCCAGGATGGGCAAGGATCAAGGAGACAGGTGGTTGGTTTCACTCGTCCAAGCAGCCTGTCCACATCCTCGGAGGTAACAGATTGGAATTGATCCCACGCAATTTGACTAGACAGAACTCTAGCACTCTCCCGCCCCGGCCCTGCTCCCATGGTGGTGTCTACCTCTTCCCGAATCTGAGCGACTTTATCTGCAAAAAACTTTGCAAAATCATTGCAGGAGATCATGTGGCCCGTACTGGGCCCCGATGTAGCAGGTGGTTCCGCTAAATTGTGGACCACCTGAAAAAGTCTCCTGCTGCTGTTTTCTGCAGATGCAATAGAGGCGGTGAAGAAAGTCTTCTTCGCCGTTGCTACCGCCACTTGGTAGGCTCGACATTGAGCTCTAACCTGTGTCCGGTCAGCTTCAGAATGGGTCATCCGCCACCGGCGCTCTAGCCGTCTCAACGATTGTTTCATTGCCCTCAGATCCGTGGAAAACCACGGGGCTGTCTGGGCTCCATGCAATTGGAGAGGGCGCTTCGGAGCCAAACAGTCAATAGCCCTGGTTAACTCCACATTCCAGCGGGCCACCAGGGAATCAGCTGAAAGGCCATCAACATGGGATAAAGCATCCCCTACCACTCTCTGGAAACCATTTGGATCCATTAAGTGGCGGGGGCGGACCATCCGAATCGGTCCCACCTCCTGCAGAGGGGAAGGGTCGCGGAGAAGTCAAGTTGCACCAGGAAGTGGTCTGACCGTGGCACTTCTTTCGTTTCGCTTTTACTTAGTGTCAGATCACCAACATCCATGGAGGTAAACACCAGGTCCAAGGCATGTCCGCGGCTATGGGTTGGGCCAAACTTATTAAGGGACAGCCCCATGGAGGCCATGCTTTCCACGAAGTCCCGAGCGGCCCCTTGTAAGGTCGTGTCGGCATGGATATTAAAATCCCCTAGGACAACCAAACTAGGTGTCTCCAGGAGAACATCTGCCACAACCTGAAGCAGCTTGGGCAGGGAATCCTTGGTGCAGCGGGGAGGTCGGTATACCAAAAGGAATCCTGTACTGCCCCTATTGCCCAACTTCCAGAACATGCACTCAGAGAACTGGGTCTTCCCAATAGGACGCCTGGTGCAAACTAATGACTTCCTAAAAATCACTGCAACCCCCCCTCCCCGCCCACAAGGCCTGGGTTGCTGTGCGTAAGAGAAACCTGGTGGACAAGCAGCGGCAAGAACAGGCCCATCTGCTTCATCCAACCAAGTCTCTGTTACACATGGAGGTCAAATCCTCCATCCATGATCAAGTCATGGATGGCAGTGGTCTTATGAATCATTGACCTGGCATTGCACAGCAGCACCTTCAGGTCATGTGGGTATCCCTTGCTGATTCTAGTATCCGTCCAGTCGGGACCAGACCCGGAGGCAGGGATAGTCCTCAGACAACGACTAAACCTCCCTCCTCTGTAATGACATGGTCTGGTCTTAGCATAACTCCTCCTCCCACCCGTGATCACTGAGATTGGTTGTCCCAGCGCATCCCCCTCTGTAGAACATGCCCCAGCCATTTTGTTGTCTGGGACCCACTCCCCGGCAGCCCTGACCCCTCCCCTTAAGAACAAAATAAGACCTTAAAACAATAAAAACAAAAACAAAAAAACCCAGAAAACAAAAAACAATACAAATAAAAAACTATAAAAATTACAAATCCATTAAAATCAAACAAATTCCCAACTAAACATCCATCCCATCCCCGTCCCCGCATATACAAAAAAAATAAAAAGGAAAAGGAAAATTTTAAAACATTTTAAAAAGAACTCTGCGCCCCTCCGGATCCCCCTGGGCCGCAGCAGCAGTGACAGCAACCGTCCCTGTGAGGCCTGTCAGGCCCCGCCCTGGGCCAGGTGGTGAGTGGCAGGAAGGAGCAGGAGGGAGCAGGGCCCTCGGACACTCACACAGGAGAGTCCTCCTGGGCAGCAGAGCACAGCAGTCCTTGTGAACCTATAGTAACTAGTAACGTGCATGAGGTTACTCAGGAAACTAGCGAATGCCTCCCCACACACAAAAATGAGGTCCCCAAATTATCACCTTAAGTGTTTCTGCTTCATTTTTGGTTCAGTCCCCCCGCCCCAGCTATTCTGTCACAAGACAGTTTCCAGGCTGAAAGGGATAATGAAAAACAGCATGTAGTGGGGCAGAAAAACCCCTAATGGAAAATGATAATGGGGTCACATGGCCAGCGTTCCCTGCATTAGGACGCCGAGCTCATTTTGAAGAGGACAGGGCGCGTGTGAACTTGTCAACAATTCATCAGATGCAACGGGGGGGGGGGGAACTCTCCTGAGAGCTGTAATTTGGGCACTTTAGGAAAACACCATCAAAGCCATGCTGACAAGAGGCTTTTTAGTAAACTTGTTAATTATAATGCATTATTAGCTAACCCTACTCCGGGAAAATTGTTTGAATGTTAAGCTAAAGTATTAGCCATTTAGCTAATATGTGCAGCTTGGTCTCTGGGACTGTCTTAGTGATTAGTAAGTTAGTCAGAGTATAACGTTGAGAGACCCAAAACGACGGCCAAATCATCTGTATCCCAGGAACAAATTTTAGCTGGGAACTTCATTGAACGGACAGAGATAAAGTCCAGGCGTTTTAATTGCCAGATGGGAGTGGTGGAAAGCTGTAGTTAACATGTTGCTTTGCTGAGTCTGTGCAAACCTAGGGACAGCTTGGCCTAATGAACTCCATTCATCTTTGCAAAAACTCTTCTGAGCATGCAGAGGGTTAAAACAACAACAACAACAAAAAGATAAAGAGTGCCTATACCTTTGATCCTGCAACCCCAATTTAAGGGCAACCATATTCATTTATTCAGTTATAGCTTGCCCTTCCTTCAGGGAGCTTGGGACAACATGCATGGTTCTCTTACCTGCTGCTTTATCTTTACAACAACTCTGTGAGGCAGGTTAGGCCGATTAGACAGTGACTGGCCAACATCCCTTCACCCACCCGAGAAAGCTGAGTGAGGATTTGAACCCAGTTCTCTTGATGCTAACGCTCTAACCACTACACCATGCTGGCACTCTTTGCAAGAGCCTTTGTCTCTGGAGCAAAATCCACCGTGTCTGGGAAGGGTTTGTATCTTATAACATGTTAGGGCTGCAATATTTGCTTGGTTAATCAGTTAATAAATCAAGAGACTTTAGACTGATTGAAAAGCTATGCCTGATTAACCTGGCAATGCATGTTAAAAAATGTGTATACACTAACGGTTGGCTTCTTGTAAATCCTACATGTTTTCTCCAAGGAATTCAGAGCGAAATTCACAACAATCGGGGCTGGAGCCAGGTTTGATGGGGCCTTGGGGAAGATGCCTTCTGGTGGGACATTCTCCCCTTACACCCAGTACTTCCCTGATGGTCCATGGAAGCTTACCAAGCAGTGGCGTAGGGTGGGTTGCCAGTGCCCAGGACTGCGCCGAGGGGGTTGGTGAGAGCAAAACCGACAAAGTACACATGCACATTCAACTGCCTAAAGGCGTCTTGTGTCACCCAGGAGATGACAGCCACAGAGATAAGAAGAGTCATTCCGTTGCCTAGAGAGGTCACTTCCTGGTTTGCATGGGGAAACCATTTTCAATGGAGCAGAAGCAAACAGCTGTGCTGAGGCAGCACTGGGTGCTATGCCTGGGGCAACTGCCCCTCTGCCTCCCTTGCTATGCCACCATTACCAAGGATGAGTGTTGAGCAGCAAGGGAGATGAGCTACAGCATTGAAAGCAGTGTCGCTCAAGCTGCCCAGTTGAACCCAATCCAGTGAAGCAGGGGGTGGAGACTGGATTTGGCTGGTGTGAACCCAAACCCCATCACCCACCCACACACAGCTTTTGGCCATGTCACATATTGACCTTACCCCACAGCCTGGCAGCACCAATAATTCTATGCTGCGCCCTCAAAGTTGCGTGGCCATGTGTCCTACTTTGAAGGCCTGCCCGGTCCAACGATAACCCTAGGAAGGGAGAGCGGAAGTGCCTTCAGGTTAAGAACATAAAAGCCAAAGACTTATCTAGTCCAGCACCCTGTTTTCACAGTGGCTGGTCAGGTAGCCATTTGAAGCTCCAAAGCAGGAGCTGAGCACAATTGTACTCTGCTCTCTTGAGGTTTCCAGCAACTGGCCTTCGAAAGCATGTTGCCTCCGGCAGTGGAGGCCAAACATAGCCATTGTGGCTTGTAGCCATGGCTAGCCTCATTCTCCATGAAGCCCCCATCAACACTTAGTACCTGGACCTCAGACCAAGCAGGCACCCTTGTCACCGGTCATAATCTTCCCCACTATGGCAAGATGTCTCCACCACACCACCCCGCAATCCTAGTCTGGATCTGTATTGGATTTGGAATTGTTTATATATGAAATTGTTCCAGTTTGGTTTATATTAAATTGTTCTCATGTGAGCCGATTGGATCCATCACGGCTCATTTGATTAAACAACTATCAAGCGACAGCTCTGGTTTATTTTATGCATTAAAAAGAATAAATATTAGCCTATTGGTTGCTGGTGCTGCTGTTCTTTTTGCTGCTGCTGCTGTTTTCAGTTTGATAATTTGGGCTTTTATGGTTGATTGCTTTTCTCTTTATAAGCTGCTTTGAACAACTCCTTTGCAGGTGGAAAAAGAGGAGTACAAATTTTTAAATTGGCAAGATGGGGAAAAAATGAAACATTGCAAAGAAGAGAAAGAGGAGAGATATTAGTTATGATATTTAAATGTAACAGTGAAAGTAAGAAATGTAAATTAAGTGGAAAAGGTTGGAAAATTTTCAGATGTGATTGACGGAAGTCAAAATAATTGTATAAGATATAAAAGTATGTTTAATAATTGTTGAAAATGTTATGCTAAAAAAGCCTAATAAAAATTATATTAAGAAAAGAAAAATACAGGTTAAATAGATAAACACTGTTAACCCTGAGGATGCTTTTTCTTATTTGGTCAATGAATATCTGATTTGTTGTGGGAGGCTGATTTTTCTTGAGGGGAATTGCCTTTTCCCAGACATCAAACAACAATGTTTTAACAACAACAAGAACAACCTTGTTATAAGGATAAAGTGAGGGGACACACATACGCCATCTTGAACACCTTGGAGGAATGATGGGATATAACAAATGAAATTAAATTATATATCCCCCCTCAGAGCCTTTCATCACTGCAAGTGATATGTGGAATATTTGTGTGCATGTCACACTTTGAGCAGTGAGCAGGACCCTAGTTGGTTGAGGAGACACGTCTGAAAGTCCCAGGAAGCTCTGAAGTCTAGTAACTTGGGCTGCAGAGGCACCACACTGGTCCAGACACTAGCATCAGTTCTGGACCTACTTGCCAAAGTTGACAGCTTATCTGGGTAGACAATGTGTAGCTGAGGCTCAATGAAACAGAAAATTCCCGGCCCTTTAAATACCCCTTCACTCAGATGTGGCAGAACCTGTGAAAGTTGCTAGGTCAGGAGTGGCTATAAGTTTGGCTCCAGGCCTTGCGGGAGCAAGTTTTCTACTTCAGAGGTCCTGCTGCTCCAGTCCAACCTCACCTGCTCCTCACCTGCATCCTTGGTACCCCAAGAACTTCATCCCTCCTGTGTCGGACCCTCCCCTCTGCTCGGTGTCGGGACAAGACGGTGAAATATAGTGATTTTAGCATGTTGGCTTTATGAGATGGCTTACATGGCATCTGGTCACAAACAGACTACATGCTGCTGCTTCTTTTTGCAAATAATAAAAACGTCAGTTATCTACAATGAAGAGCCAAGATATATGTAAAAACACGCATAAAAATACTTTAATGGTCAATAGTATTTAAACAGTTATTTTATTTACAAAGCACCTCAGTGTCTCTGGCTGCCTTGTCTCACTAAGCTTTTAGCGTTCGGGAGTGTCAACAAGTATATTGATAGGGGTAATCCGGCTGACATTGTGTACTTGGATTTTCTAAAGGCTTTCAGTAAAATCCCTCACCAAAGATCCTGAGTAAGCGTAACAGTCCTGGGAGAAGAGTCTGCTTATGGATCAGTAGCTGCTTAAAGCATAGGGAGCAGAGTGTACAGGCAGCAACTGTTTTAGGTGGATCTGATATGTGCACGACTGTGCAAGCGTGCATCACACTGAGTCCGTAAGTGACCCAAAAAGTCACAAAAAGGGGAGGAATGAGGCAGAACAGGGTGTTTGCAGGCTTTTAAAATGGTGTTTCAAATATACGCGGTTTCACTTAAATGTGTGGTGATTTGGAACGCAGCCTCCACATGAATTGGGAGTTCTCACTGTCCATTTGTTGGTCCAAGGCTTGCCATTGGGACCTGTTCTTTTTTAACTTGTTCATAAACAATCCAGAAATAGGAGTGATCAGAGAGCTTGCCAAGTTTGCTGATGATAGCAAATTGATCAGGGTGGTGAAAGAGAGGCTGCAAGGAGCTCTAAAACTGGGTAAGTTGGTGTTAATTGAAATGATGAATGTGATTCAGTGTAAGCAAGTGCAAAGTGATGCACACTAGGGGCAAAACCCCAATAACTTCACATATATGGTAATTCAGACTGAATGGGTCGTGTGACCTTGGTGTCATAAGTGTGTTGCTCAAGGAAGGACTCAGGCGAAGGACACACTATGGATCTTTAGGAAAGGGATTGGAAATAAAAGGGATTGTTCAAATCTGTGGTGCGATTGCACTCGGAATACTGTGTACACTTCTGGTCATCTTGCCTCAAAAAACGATATTGAAGAGGTTCTGAAAAGGGCAACTGGAATGATCAAGCAACTTCCTGCTGAGGAAAGGTTACAACATTCGGAGCTTTTTAGTTCAGAAAAAAAATGGCAAGGGAGGACACGATGGAGGTATACATGGCGCGAAGAAAGTGGATAGAGGGATGTTTTTGTCTTCTCCCATAATTCCTGCATCCAGAATCATCCAATGGAGTTAAGCATTGGAAGATTCAGGACAGACAAAAGGAAACTCTTCAACCATAGGATTTGCTCCCACATGGTGTAGTGATGGCAACAAAACTGAAGGGCTTTTAAAGGGGTTTAGACAAGGTAACGGCAAGCAAGCCTATCAGTGACGTCATCCCTGAGGACTATGTACTACATTCAGTGTTGGAGGCAGTATATTTTGGGTTACCCATTGCTGGGAATCTGAGGTGGGGAGAATTGCTGTTGCACTCTGGTCCTGCTTGCAGGCTTCCCGCATCTGGTTGGCCATTTTGAGAACAAGCTGCGGGACTAGATGGGCCTGATGCAGCTGAGCTCTTCAGTTCTGTATTCTTCAACTATGGAGTTTGACAGTACATCCAAGGGAGCCAACGTTTCTAAAGGTAAAGGTAAAGGGACCCCTGACCATTAGGTCCAGTCATGGCCGACTCTGGGGTTGCGGTGCTCAGCTCACTTTATTGGCCGAGGGAGCTTCCGGGTCATGTGGCCAGCATGACTAAGCCGCTTCTGGCGAACCAGAGCAGCACACGGAAACGCCGTTTACCTTCCTGCTGGAGCGGTACCTATTTATCTACTTGCACTTTGACGTGCTTCCGAACTGCTAGGTTGGCAGGAGCAGGGACCGAGCAACGGGAGCTCACCCCGTTGCGGGGATTCGAACCGCCGGCCTTCTGATCGGCAAATCCTAGGCTCTCTGGTTTAACCCACAGTGCCAGGCTGTGGTAATATTGCATTTCAAGGTGCTAGTTTCAGCACTTAAGTAAGTTTGGAGTTGTCAACCTTTACAGTATTGGTACACGGTTTAAACCAACGGTGCTAATGGAGCGGTGCTCTGAGAGTAGTATTGTGATTCAGATGAACAACATATTTCGCAAACAAGTCGTTTCAGTAGTAGATGTGGAAAACAGCGCCCTAAACAATTTTGCAATGTGTCTCAAATTTGAGGACTTTCTAATTTTCATTTTCAAATGTAAAATTTCTTGACTTTCTGAAAATATGATATCTGGGTTCCAAAAACTGTTGTTGCCCACATCTTGCTCTAAAGAAAATGGCAATGATATTTTGAGCATGCAAATGATCACAGTGGTACCTCCATATCCCTCTTTGTATTTTGCCATACTGTATATATAAGCCCTTCCTTTTTGGTAGAATTAAAGGCTGCTCCGGATGACCTGCTTATTGAGCATCCATCCTGATTCGTTTGCAAAAAGCGTTTGCAGAGGTTACATTATATCCCGTCTTTACTGAACATCTGTTCTGATTTCTTTACAGGATGGTTATACGATGAGCATTCGTCCTGTAAATATCCCAGTTGCTTGCGAAGTGTTTGCACTTCTTCCCATTAGTCACCAGTTCACCTCCCAGTGCATTTCCCAGCCACTTTCCAAACCACAAATTGCCATACTGTCATTACAGTAGAGCACTTTAATATACTTGAATTGCACAAGCCTAAAGTTCTGGTATGTGCAATGAAGCGGCAGCCTGCTCCTCTTCAGAATCTGATTTACAGGTTGTTCCCAGTTAACCTGTTTATTGAGCATTCAACCCAATTTGTCTGTGGAGAGATTAAATGAAGTTGGCTACTTAATGAGCATTCACCCTGATTCGTTTGAAGAAAGATTAGACTATTGCATCAAAGCAAGAGTTTTCCGTGCTTTCCCACTCGTTTTCCTGCCACTTTCCTTACTGCGAAATGTTCGATCTTTGGAGGAAGTGGTCTTATTGTATAACAGCTGCAAATCAACTTTTCATTGCACACCTTAAATTTGCTGAGATGTGATTGATTCAATTGCAAAAAATAAAAATAAAAATCAACATTCTGGAAGCACCCTCCCAGAGGCTGCTCATAGCTGCTCTCAGGTACCCTTCTGCATGCTTATATCTGTGCATGGAGGGAGATCAGACCTCTGCTTTTAAAATTAAAAAGGTAAAAGGGACCCCTGACCATTAGGTCCAGTCATGGCCGACTCTGGGGTTGCGGCACTCATCTCACTTTATTGGCCGAGGGAGCCAGCGTACAGCTTCCGGGTCATGTGGCCAGCATGACTAAGCCGCTTCTGGCGAACCAGAGCAGCACCCAGAAACGCCGTTTACCTTCCCGCTGGAGCAGTACCTATTTCTCTACTTGCACTTGGACGTGCTTTCAAACTGCTAGGTTGGCAGGAGCAGGGACCAAGCAATGGGAGCTCACCCCGTCACGGGGATTCGAACCGCCGACCTTCTGATCAGCAAGTCCTAGGCTCTGTGGTTTAACCCACAGCGCCACCAGCGTCCCACTTTTAAAATTACTTGGTTTTAAAAAAACAAAAAACAGACTTGCATATTTTAGATTTTTTAAATGTCAAATCCAATGAAAAAGTATCTTTCATTTCCTCAGGGCCAAGGTAGCCTTGATACCCTAAACCAAGCACCCCCAAACTCGGCCCTCCAGATGTTTTGGGACTACAACTCCCATCATCCCTAGCTAACAGGACCAGTGGTCAGGGATGGTGGGAATTGTAGTCCCAAACCATCTGGAGGGCCGAGTTGGGGGGGTGCCTGCCCTAAACTGAAGTAGAGAACCTTTGGTGCTCCAGATATTGCTGAACTACAACTCCAGCCAGTCCTAGACAGCATGGCCAATGGTCAGGGATGTCTGTACACCATCATCACTGTCAGGAAACATGAGGTTTTTTCCCATGGAGCTCTGTTGCTTTGGAAATCCAAAAGCCAGCAAACAGAAGCTATTAATGTCAGAGGAGGCCAGTCAGAATCCTGGGTAATAAGCTACCAGCACCAACACTCTTCTGTCTTGCAGAAGGTAAGAAATGCTCATAAAGAAAGACTGGCAGAAGTACTTTTAAGTCAGTCCTTCTATTACTGATTTCTTCATCTGGTCTTAGGGACCAAGCCAAGTTGCACTAGCTGCCAGTTAGTTTCCTGTTTCAGTTTAAAGTGATGCTGGCAAACTTAAATTCCCTAGCAAATGAGGAAACTAACCGTGAGTTAAGTCAATAGTGGCTGTACTGCTGAACTGACCAAATGCCTTCCACCAGCAGAACGTTGGTGATCTTTGTAATGGCAAAAGGTCCCATTTCTGAGAATGAATGGCCACACAGAAGCACACCTGTTGCATGTTCTGCGCTGCCTTACCACCTCTCTGTAAGGGATGGGCAAATCTGTCCATTTCAGTTTCTCATGTTTCCAGTCCTCAATTCAGTTCTCCACATTTCCACACCAGTTTGCATTTAACAAAAGGAAACGGTCCTGAAAATTCACCAGCATTTTCATGCAAATTTCTCCTAATTATGTTTGTATGCCATTTTGTCTAATCCCGCATTTTCGCAAAGCAATTCCCCCCCCCCCCCAGTACCATGCATTTTCAGTGTAAATTTCACTAATATTTACATCTCTACACACATTTTACTCTAGTTAGATGCATTTTTGGTACACGTTACTCGGCTGAAGAACTGCACTGCAAAATTTGGTGACGAGTGAATTTTGAGTTTCACCTTGCACTTTGTTTTGCAAAGAGTGAATTGGGAAAATTCGCTTTTACGTGAGAAATGAATTGAGTTCCTCCGCCATCTTTACTTTCTGGTTCTCCGGGGGAACCCAGCACCAGCCACATAACAAATTGACTGGGGCACAGATCCCTGCTCCTGGATCCCTGCCTAGCCACCTCCTCTGCCTCTTTTGCACAACAGCTTTTGAGACTTTGCAACTCTGCATTAAACAAACTCCTAAAGTAGCGGGAGAAACAGACACAGCTCTGCAAAAGACATCCAGCCAAAGCCACAGAACAGACTCAACCTATCAAGATCACTTCCCATTTTTTTTTTTACGTTTTAAATAAATGCTTCCTCCAGAATGTATCCCGGCAGCATGTTCTTTCCGTTCTTCCTTCTTGCAGGGAGAGGCACTATGCCTCGGAGGTGCCTCCCAAACGCTCCATTTCAGTGGCTGTTCTGGGCCCTTGGCCCCCGCCTTTGCCTCGGCGACGGAACTCTTCTGCAATTTCCTCAAAGGACTTGCCTTTGGTTTCTGGCACTTTGTAATAAATAAACACAATGAAGAGGACGAGCAGGCCAGCAAAGATCAGAAACACATATGGTCCGCAGATGTTCTGTGATGGGCAAGAGAGAAAGAGAAGACCAGTTAGCATTCTCTCCCCCATGTTGCCAGCAACGTTGATCAGTCAAGACAACCTGCCTTTCTTCAACTGCAGAATATGTATTTCTCTAAGACTTGTCCCAAAATGGATATCATACATGACATCAGATGCCAGGTAGGTAAGGATGCATCTGTAAACAAACAACTGAATGCATTAAAAGCACTCTCAATTGTTCTTTTGCGAGGGCTTCTTGGGTTTGGCCCCTTTCAAATTAGGCACTGAATGCAAGACCCACCGGATCGGTTTCACATGGGCACTCCCAACTGGTGCAAAATCCCTGCCCAAAGTGGACCTTGATTTGGCTGTGATCAGCACTGCTAAGTGCAAACTCTGCTGGAATCAGAAGCTCTCTGGAGTCGGTTTCAAACCCCACTCAGATCAGCTACGCTTATTTCCTTCCACAGCTGCTGATCATATTTATATTCTGTCTTTCCTCCAAGGTCGGCACGCGTTATTCATTTCCTCCTTTTATACTCACTACAACCTTGTGAGGTAGGCTTTTCATAACTTCTTGCACCATAGATGGAAGGTTATATATACCCTTGTCCTCTGTACTGGAAACACTTATCATCCTAGGACCCTGTACTTCCTTTGCAAGCGAGGATTGAACAACAGGGATGGAAACCCTCCAGTTTTGTCAGGCTTGAACCATGAAGGGAGCTTGGGAGACAAACCCAAGTTAAGTGATCTCTTGAGTTCACCCACTTAGGATGGGCAAAATCAACTTTAGCCAGCGCCTCTCTCTGAGAATGATGAAGAGCAATGCCTGCATGCTGATCAAGCGAGTGCATGGCAAGCAAGCAGTGCAACTCTCTTCAGGGCTGGCTTGGGGCTTCTGTGGGGTCCTGGGAACCCAAAGACATTTAGACTGGGGGAGGGAGCCTCTTATGGGGGTCTTTTTCAAGCTTAAACCCTACACAGGGGCCAAAGCAAGGAGAGGGCACTGGGGATGATTAGGAGGCCCCCATGGGCCATATCTGGCTCATGGGCTGCCAGTTGCCCACCACACAGTGTCCAGCTGGGCCAGAATTAGTTCACACTTTGTCTGATCTGTCCAGGCCTTCCTGAAGACCCAGGGAAGACAGTGGAACAGTGATGGGTCCCCAAGCCAGGTACTGGTCTGAGCCTTGTCATCCGCTAGCATTGGTCATGGCGCCCCTCTTTATTAGCCTATGACATTTTTGTCAACATATTGGCCATTCTCTGCGCGCCCTTGCAGCATCAGTGCAGAAGGGATCCATGGGATATCACTGCAAAGCCTGGAAATTTATTCCCAACCCCTCCCATTTGTCACTCTAGATTGGTAGCCTGTTCTGTTCCCTACTTTGAATTCTAAATGTATGGATCCCCCCCCCTTTTAAAAAAAGAAAAGAAAGAAAAATCTTGTTCGGCTGTCTCCATCACAACGCAGTTTCCTTACAGCGACATATGGGAAGAACATTCCGATGCAGAAGTTGGTGAACCAGTTGCTGAAGCCGGCCATTGCGACAGCAGCTGGGCGGGGGCCTTGGCTGAATAGCTCGGCCACAATAAACCAGGGAATTGGTCCTGGCCCGATCTCAAAGAAACTGACAAAGAGGAAGACGGAAATCAGGCTGATGTAGCTCATCCATTCGATTTTGGGCTAAAAAGCAAAGCAAAGCAAAGCAGAACCACGTTAATAGCATTAGAGGAAACATTCCCTGAATGTCTGTCTTAATGCATCTGTCTTCAGTCGCTGTCAGTAGACAAGTCCCCTGACATTTTTTAAAAATGTATTTTTATTAAAGATTTTCTTGATTTACAAAAGTATGTGCAATGTCTCTCTCTTGTATTCCCCCCCCCCACATAACATTTTTTTACAAATCGGTTTCATTTGTTGAGACATTAGGAAGAAAAGGGGGAAAGGGGTGGAGGGGTGGAGGGGGGAAAGATGGGTGGGGGTGGGGGTCGGGTGGCGGTGTTCCTATTTTGCTTAATATATGTGGGGTTTTGTGTCAGCTTTGCTTGTGCAGGTTCTCTGCTATTCACTTGTGTTCCTATGGTGGTGAGAGAGGTTGGGGTTGTGGCTGTTCATTTGTGGTGGGCTGTGGTGGTCTTTGTTTTCATGTGTGAGTGGAGTGGGTGAGTGTTTTGGAACAGGTTAGCCATATTGATTTGTATGCTGTTGGTGGATTGTTGTCATTGTCTTGTTGTGCTGTGTATGTGATAAAGGGGAGCCATACCAGGGTGAAGGCGTCTTCTTCTATTTGTCCCCATGTCAGTTTCAGTTTATTGGTTAATTTATCTAGTAAGGCGTCCCCTGACATTGATGGAGGGACAGCCAGCCAAAATACAGTAGGCATAGTCCTCAGGCGCATGGTGAAGCCCCACTGTGGGCCTCAGTCCTGACACCTACCTTTGGCTAATATATTTACTGTTTGCTTTTTCCCCACCTAGACAATGTCTAAAGCCCTCAAACACCAAGAAGTGCAAATGCAAAGATGGCTCCACCAACTGGCAGAAAACGGTATTATCCTCTCAAACAACAATTGAAAGAGGACCACAGGTGTGGTTTATTGCAGGCGTGATGCCAATGTGGGGCCAATGGCCAGGGATTATGACAGTTGTAGTTGAGCAACATCCGTAGGCTCAAAGGCTCCCCCACACACCTGTGCTATTGGATGTTCAAACTCAGTTGGCAGTGTCACCTCTGAGGACCCTCGCAAAGGGGAGCCTTACCTGCAGGACAAGCCCAATAGTCATGGTTGTTGCACACACCATCATGCCAGCGAGGCCAGCTATGAAGAGCGAACGCCTCCCTGCTTTCTCCACCAGGAAAACCTGTTGGGTGTAGAACGGCAAAAGTTCAGTTAGCCCATCATCGTTTTGACTTTAAATTGGCTACCAGACTCAGCTCCTCGCAGACCTGTGTCCACACTGTCCCCAAACAAAACCTGAATTTGCAGGTGGACAACCAATCACCGGTGGGAAGAACCCTTTCCCTTACCCAATTATATCAGTGCTGCTGGTGCATCTTAAGTGGGTTTGAGCAGTGCTTCATCTGAATGACCCGCTTGGTATATTTAACTCCTGTCTAGAGGCACCCTTAAGTCTCCCATGATTGCTCTCATCCTAAAGATCTGACCAGTCGCAGGATTGGGGAGCACGCCTAGGAATATGGGAAGCTGATGTATACCGAAGTCTGACCATTGGTCCATATAGCTTGGGTGTGGGGAACCAACTAGCACGGCTTATGGCCAGAGATTATGGGAGTTGTACTTCAAGAACATCTGGAGGTTCAAAGTTCCCTTAAACCTGATCTAGCACCTTATTTTCTACAGTGACTGCCAACAGCTGCCCAGGGTAAAGGTGGCCGACTGTTGATTTTGATTCCTCAGATTTATCCCAATATACACATTTTTGTATGCAAATATTATGCATGTTAACATTTTAACTAATATATGCATTTCTACAAACATTTTGCCCTGGTATGTGCATTTTTGTACGTATTACTTGTCTGGAGAACAGCACTACTAAGAACTCAGCTACATTAGTCAAGAAACAGCATTTTGAATGCATTATAAACATGCAACACCAGATGGCGCCAAAGAGCAAAAAAATTTCTAAGCAATTTTCCATAGTGGTTTTTTTTTGTTATAATGATTTAATTTCTCACTTATTTATAGCATTGGTTTTTTCCATTGTGTGTAGATCCACCCTAAGAGAAATGCTGATTTCAAAGGATGGCTGTGTATTGTTTCAGAAAGTGTGAATTACATAGGTTCGCCCAAATGCAAACTGAAATGAATTCCTCCTGCATCTCTATTCTATGGTTTCAGGCAGGGATCATTCCCAGCGCTACCTGAAAAAGCTGGGGATTGAACTTAGGACCTTCTGCAGTTGCTCTGCCACTGAGCTGCATCCCTTTCTGACAACATGGGACGGTATATCTGTACGCATATCCCTTTTCTAGCCCTCCAGCTGGCTTGGTGCCCCAGTACACTTTGTTTGGATTGCTCTTTCTGCTATTTTGGTGGACAAGGTCCAAGCAAGTGGTTATTATGTCTCGCAGGCCTGTTGATCTGGATCACCTGCTGTTGACTTTTTGATAAATGTCAGGTAATATTTAAAGTCTCACGGTCAAAAGAAGAAAAGAGCAAACACAAGCAGAGAGGGAAGTCGTGCAGGGCATCTATCTCAGACGTCAAATGAAAGACAGGATTTAAAAAATGTTGCCATGGGCACCAGAGGTTGATCGACCGCTGCCCAACTAACTGAACAGAATAGTTTTGTTTTTATACTACCTGAGGACCTTTCCATCAATTTGGTTAAAAAGTTGGGTTTTTCCCTTGCTTCTCCTCATAGCCCCATCCTAACCAGGTTAACACAGATGTAATGCCTACTGATTTCAGCAAAGTTGTGTGAGTGCTCAAGATTGCAGTCATTGTCCTGCCTAACTAGCCTCACACACTTTGCATGCAGAACGTTCTAGGTTCGATTTCTCCAGGTAAGCCTGGAAAAATTGCTGCCTGAAGGTATGGAGACCTCTGCCAGTCAGTGTAATACGGAGCTAGAGGGAAGAATGGTCTGACTAAGGCAGCAAAGGCCAGCTGGACAATGTCCCATCTTCATATACTGAGAAAGTGCTTCCTCCCAAACATTCCTTGCATGCTCTCAAATCTAGGCATTCCTAGATATTTTCCAATGTTCTAGGTCTGAGCTGAGACCCTCACCCTCCCAACAGTATGCATTACATTTATTTATTTTTAAAAGCCAATAAGAGGTTCATTTTTGTTAGGCAAAAAGCAGCACACCACTGTTGCACTGACAAAATGGTGCCAGCTGTGCACTATAACCCCACCTAGTGACAGAATACGGTATTACCCCTCATGTAACTATTTGAAAAAGAATCACACAGGTAATTCAGTAATTACGGCTGGGCAAGACTTACGGCGACAACAGTGAAGACGGTGTTCACAAATCCCACGCCTATGGTCGCGTAAACAGGCTGGCTGACACGGGCGGTGTTAAAAATATCGGTGGAGTAGTAGAAAATCTAACAAAGCAGAAAGGAGTAAACGGTTTAGAGGCACCAATGGCTCTCCTCTCACTGCGCTAGACAAATCAACACGAAAAGCATTTTCCTAGCGTTCCAGGGTGTCAGCGGCACAAACTAGTTTTCTGCTGTATCTACAATAATGCATATTGACAATCTATTGAGACCAAGAGCAAGATCTCTCACAAACTTGCATCAAAGCTACAGTGCTGTTTGATTATCTGCTTAAATATCTTGAGTTGCCAGGATCCATCACTAGGTGAACTCACAGCATTAATTCCCGAAAACTGCTGGGCGATATGGACCCCGATGGCCACCAGGAATGGCTGCCTGTAGAGAGGGGAGGTGATGAGCTGCCAAATGGAGACAGGCTTCTCTTTGGAGGCTTCCTCCTTCTCTTTCTCCATCTCCTCAAGCTCTTTGTCAGGGCAGTAGTTTTCTCCTCTCAGCCGCTGCAAGCCTAGGGAAGAAAAGGGATTGTGGGTTCCATCTTTGACGAGAAATGGCCCGTGGAAGTAAAATTACCAGTATGGTGCTGCAGGACAGAAGTGTTGTCCACAACAGACCAACATGGCCACCTTTCTGGGAAATTATCTGAGAAGACATGTGACCTTTCGTGAGCCTATTTGTAACAAATATTCAATAGGTTGTAAAGGACTGGTGAGGACTATGCAGTTTTTGCAGCCGTTCGCGGCAGTCGGGGCTGATACCCGTTGGGAGTGGTAGGGTTGAAAGCAGAGAGTCTTATGTGTAGATGGAGCCAGAACCAATGACTGATGAAGAAGAAGAGTTTGGATATGATATCCCGCTTTATCATTACACGAAGGAGTCTCAAAGTGGCTAACATTCTCCTTTCCCTTCCTCCCCCACAACAAACACTCTGTGTGGTTAGTGGGGCTGGAGACTTCAGAGAAGTGTGACTAGCCCAAGGTCACCCAGCAGCTGCATGTGGAGGAGCGGGGAATCAAACCTGGTTCACCAGATTACGAGTCTACCACTCTTAACCACTACACCACACTGGAGCCAGCCAATTCTGGTTCTCTCCCCATGCTCCTCCCTACTGAATTCTGCAGTGGCAGCACTGAGACACTAAGGGGGAGGAAGCTGGCTGCCCATGCCACCCTCTGGATGTAAGATAGAAGGCTGGCTGAGTGCAGACTGAGGTCAGTGCGGCAGTGCCCCTAATGAACCAGCTTCTACTGCAACCCTGTCTTCAAGAGAAGACCTTCAATGCCTCAGTTGTCTCTTCTCCAGTGGTGTAGCGTGGGGGGTGCATGGGGGGCCGGCCGCACCGGGCGCAACATCTGGGGGGGGCGCACTCGCACTCGCAGCGCTAAAATCCACGGGTTAGGGGGCGCAAATTACTTGCCTTGCCCCGGGTGCTGACAACCCACGCTACGCCACTGCTCTTCCCCATTTAATCCATAGAAACATAGAAATGTCAGCATGGGGATATTGACTAGTCTGGAATAAACTACGCTTTGCACCTTCGTAATTACAGAAAGCTGGGAAGGGTTTGTCAGTTTGCATTTCTTAGTGCAGAAAGTACTGATCTGATGTGTAGAGATCTTTCCTACTCTAATTAATTCAAGAGGGTTCTGGAAGCTTCTCTGTGTGAAAGAAACAAGCAGAAGGTTCATGATGTTTGGGTTATACCTTCAGAGAAGCTGAGTGCAGCTGGCTTAAACTGGTTCTGTTATCTCTTCAGTGAAAGTCATGCTGACTATAAGAGTAAGGCCAGAAGGAGCCTGGGTTTCACTTTCTCTTTCTATCTCTTTTCCTTCTGGTGCGGTGGTCTGCACATAGTGTTAAGGTTTAGACTTATTATAAGTTATTGTAAGTTCAAGTTAAGTCTGCTGCAACTGGATCTCTTACAGACAGATTTGTGACCATTATGCTCATTTGCCTTTAGTAGCAGTAAAGCTCTGCTGGATGAAATATTAATTGCCTCTGGTCTATGTTTTGGGAATCCTGCAACGTGTTTTAAGTTTTTACTCTGCTAACTATACACTGGAGTTCTGCTCTGGCTCAATATTGAGTAGAATTCAATGACAGGGCTGTAGTGCAGTGATAACAGCACTTGCTTAAATACAGAAGGTGCTACTCCTAGTAGCATCTCCATTAAAGGTTGGTTGAAGAACCTCAGCCCAACACCCTATAGAAGTTCTGCCCATCAGTGTAGACCAGGAGTAGCCAACATGGCGTCCAACTCCCATCAGCCCCAGCCAGCATAACCAGTGGTTAGAGTTGATGGAAGTTGGGAGTCATCTGAAGGCCATGCTGGAAACCTCTGGTTTCAATAAATGGTCGGACCCTGTAGAATATAATATTTTGTGTTCATAACTTGGAAGAAGTCTATGGCATTTCACGTGTTATTGCCTCCTGTTACTCTTCTGCTGCTCTTACCCAACGCCACCAGCCATGTTGATTCCCAGAGTACTGTCTGTTTCCTCCCAGCTCCTGAATCCAGCCCCCAACTGATTGTGAGGAGAGTGACGCCTCAGAAAGTTAAGGACCATAATGCAGCTGTGGAACTTCTGCTTTGCATGTTGAAGGTCTCAGATTTGATACCCAACATAGGAGCCAACTCCTAGGGGTTGAGGTCCCTTTGCCCTCCAATAAAATATTTGAGGGGGCCACCCCTCCAAGTTGATGGGCATTGCCATTAATAATTATTATTATTATTATTATTATTATTATTATTATTATTATTATTATTTATTTATTATTATTCATACCCCACCCATCTGGTTGGGCTTCCCCAGCCACTCTGGGCGGCTTCCAACCAAATATTAAAATACAGTAATACATCAAACATTAAAAGCTTCCCTGAACAGGGCTGCCTTCAGATGTCTTTAATAATAATAATTCATTCATTCAAATGGTGTGTGCGCCCCACATCTTGTCACTGATTATGTGGGGCGAGGCTTATCTGTCCCCCCTATTTTATTCAAATTGGCAACCCTGATGCCCAACATTGCCATGTAGGGCTAGAGGAAACTCAGTAGACAGCAGCTTGCTCTGCCTCCCTTTCTCACCAAAGCCAGGCCCCATCTTAGCGGGGAAACAAATTGCCATCGCCACCCCATCCCTGAAATGGTTCACAATGTGCCAGTGAGACGTGAGGACCAGGGGACTGATGTGGACTGGCAGAGAAAAGTATCCCCTGGAGATAACCTTACTTTTTTTGGCTTCCTCTTGTTTTGAAGCTTTAATGTACAAGTACCGGGGGCTCTCTGGGCAACCAAAGAGCAAGAAAATCTGGAGCACGGCAGCAATGCCAGAGAGAGCGAGGAGCAATGGCCAGGTGGAATCTTTTCCTAGCAAGACATCCAGGCCAAGAACCTAAGGAGAAAAAATGGACCAGCGTTTTTCGTTGCTGCTTTTTTGAAATAAGGAAAGGAGTTATTTATGTGCAATACTTACTTATGATGAATGTATCATTTACTTAGAATTGTTTTGAGATATTCTTCAAATGGAAATCTTGGTGACATCACTGCTAGGCGCATCACTAGTCCCTCCCACAGTTCCCTGTGCTGATTTGAATGCCCAAGAGAGGGTGGGGGCAGTCGGGCAGATATGTCCTTTTGATTTCTAAAAAAATTCCAGGAAGCTTTGTAGCCATTTGCCCCAGTGCATTCCTTTCTAAAAGGATAGACTTTTGTTTTTCAGAGATGTTGTTATTACAATGGAAAACACTGTATGTCCCAAATGATGGAAACCCATAAATGAAATATCTCTTACATTCAGAACTTTGGACCAGCAAGCCCTAGAGCGCCCCCTCATGGACAAAATCAAATCAACAACCTTCTTGGTATTAAATCTTAGGCACCTATTTTGTCATGTGAGCAAAATGGCTCTCTTAGAAAACCCTGCCGCATCATGGGAATGGTTCAGCAATACAGATTTGCCCTTGGCGGAGCTTTGTAAATTAAGCGTCAGTTCTGCACACCGTACAAAGGGCTCCCGTGCTGTCCTGCCGTGCAATCACGTGGAGAAAGATAATGTATGACCCATCTTATCACAGATCTAGCCGGCAGCAATTTCTGTGATCTCAGTAGCGTTGCAAACAGGGAAGGGTTTCGTCCCTGAGTCTGGAAAAGCCAGTATAACCCCCCAACCCTAAGACCTGGTGACATAGGCAGCTGTTTGTGCTTTCAGGTTTGCTTTAAAATCGTGCTAGCCAGGAATTCTCTTGCATGTAATGGTAAGAGCCAGATCAGATCTGAAACATCAGATAAAACAAAGAACTAAAAGATGGAGAAAAGTTTGCTTTTGTTCTTATTATGTATTTTGTGTTTTTTTTAATATTGTGTTTTTATGTTGGGAACCAACTGCAGAACTATTGTTGGGTCCTCTGAGACCCCACACTATGAATGAAATCTACAAATTCAACAATGTTTTGTGAACCGCCCTGAGATCTATGGATATAGGGCAGTATATAAATTTTAATCATCATCATCATCACCATCTCATTAAGGGGCTTATGGCTATCCCATTTAGCACTTGACTTGCACAAACATAAATGTGTTCCATGATCAATTTGTCCTCTGTTCGTTTGGTACACACCTGGCTGATGAGGATGCCGATAACAACAGCAAGCTGGTTCATTGATCCCAGAGCCCCTCGAAGAGCGACAGGGGCAATCTCTCCAACATACAGTGGAACAAGTCCGGAGGAGAGCCCTGGGCAAAACATGCAGATGAATCAGCCATCTAATCCATCCTGCTGCTGGTGCGCTCCAGATCTTCCAGACTACAACTTCCATCAGGCCCAGCCAGCAAGGCTCATGGTCAATGGATGATGGGAGCTGCCGCCCAAAATATCTAGAAGGCACCAGGTTGAGGAAGGCTAAATCATGCCAACTTTTTAAAATATATATTCTTTTATTGAAATATAAAAAGTGACACACACACATACACACACACATCATTGTAAGTGCACAGAATAAAATAAGACACTAAAAATTGTGTGTGTGTGTGTGGGAGAGAGAAAGAGAGAGAGAGAGAAAGGGAGAAAGAAAGAAAGAAAGAAAGAAGGAAAGAAAGAAAGAAAGAAAGAAAGAACACCCATATACAATAAAAAAAACCAACAACCCCAGAACTTTTAAACATCACAAGATTGCTATTGTAGTTAACCTAATAAAGTGTTTATAAAAACAAATTCCAAATATCGTTTTAGAACGTTTGGAACAAATATTCCAACTTACTAACCAGAGGAATAAGTTTCCCTGCTGTCTTAAGAAGGTCTTAAGGCAGAAGTTTTCAACCTTTTTGGGTCCACGGCTCCCTTGAGCAACTACCTTCATTCTGTGGCACCCTTGTGGGGCCCAGGAGCCCAGTAATGTCACCCCTTGCCTGCAGAGCTCGCAGCCTCTCCCCCTTGTGGAGTGTGCCCTCAGCCTCCTCTCTTCTCCCCTCTCCTTGGGAGTCCTCTGGGCAGCCGCAGCTGCTGCCCCTGATCTCTGAGCTGCCCCCTCTGCCCCAAAAGAGAGGTCCATCCTCACACGGCCCCACAGGGGCCTAGGAAGCGCCCCCTAGCCAGCCCCAAAGGCACCATTCACTTGGTGAGCTGTGCATGCCTTCAGGAGGCAGTGACACAAGAGGGTATCAGAAGAGGGAGGGAACGAAAGATGGACAGAGGCCGGTGTTGCCCGTGGCAACCCTGACCATCATTCAAGGCACCTCAGGGTCCAACAGCACACTGGTTAAAAACCACTGTCTTAAGGAATTGAATTAGTGCTTGGATAACATGAATTGGTGGAGCCAACAGCAGATGGAGACCATATTCCCAAAAGATCAGGGCTGCTTTCCCTTCACCCTTCCCTCTGATTCTCCATTTCCTGCGACTTTGCATGCTGACCCCGACTCCAAGCAAACCATCAGGGAAACTCAGAGAGAAGCAACCCCCTGTTTGGAGCCTGCCTTGACTTACCACCATGCAGCCCAGTCAGTACTCTTCCAATGATGATGAAAATGTGGGAGGGGCCAAATTTCGCAATGGCCAAAAAGAGATTCCCAGAGATTGCAAAAATGTTTACCAGCAGCATCGCTCTAACTCTGCAGTGAGGAAGGGAAGCAAGGAGTCAACGTTTTGTGCAAAAGAAAGAGCCAAGTTCAGCCACATTTGCCCACTGGTGATTCGAGAGTATCCACACAATGTGAGGTCCTTCCATAGCAGATCGAAAGCTAGAGGTCAGCTAAAGGCCCTGACTGTGAGACAATATGGACACTGGATATTTTAACCCCTGAACGTAGGATGCTATTGAAACATGCTGTTCTAATGTTGAGAACTCCCCTGTTTCTTCTGTAAAATGCACTGACATTAACCCCATAAAGGTAAAGCGACCCCTGACCATTAGGTCCAGTCGTAACCGACTCTGGGGTTGCGGTGCTCATCTCGCTTTATTGGCCGAGGGAGCCAGTTTCCGGGTCATGCTTCCGGGTCATGTGGCCAGCATGACTAAGCCGCTTCTGGCGAACCAGAGCAGCGCACGGAAACGCCGTTTACCTTCCCGCCAGAGCGGTACTGATTTATCTACTTGCACTTTGACGTGCTTTCGAACTGCTAGGTTGGCAGGAGCAGGGACCGAGCAATGGGAGCTCACCCCGTCGTGGGGATTCGAACCGCCAACCTTCTGATCGGTAAGTCCTAGGCTCTGTGCTTTAACCCATAGCGCCACCCACGTCCCTTGGGGCATTAACCCCATGCTATGGTGTTAAAATGTGCTGTGCTGTGCCACTGATCTAGATTTCTGGCCAGGTGGTTGTCACTGGGGGAGGTAGAAGGAAAGACACAATGCATATATTGCCTTATTTTTATGATGGCGGGCTATGTCCCCAAAAGTTGTCCCAGGTCACTGCAATCTTCAGGGGAGGCCAGGCTGTACATGTGGACTCACTGCAGAGGAATGTGTCCTCTCAGTAGCTGCACCTACCCTGTGGAATAACCTCTCAGCATCTGCTTTGCGTTCAGAAGTGTCTTTGGCTCAGTCCCCACCATCTCCAGGTGAGGAACCTGGAGAGCAGCTGCCAGTCAGAGCAGACAGTACTGAGTTAGATGGAGCAATTAGTCTAACTCTGCAATAAGGCAACTTCCTGTGCCCCTTTGTGTGAAATTAAGTGCATACCACTGGGCGTTACAGACACATCTATTTGCCTGTTTCTTTCTGACCGTCTTTTGCTGGTTTCGATGTTGATTTGGCCGTCTTGTCTGTTTGGCTCTGGTTTCTAAATTTGGATTTGAATTATTTTATTTTTACCATTTGAGATTTCTCCCAGAAGTGAATACAGCACATAAACTTCTAATAAGTGAATGGATAAATAGCTAATTATTCTGTAAATAAATAAAATATACATAAGACATCACTACAAGGAACACACGTTACTTCACATTATGGAGGGAGAGAATGAAAACCTGAAACCAGGATTCCATTCCCCCTTCCCGTGTTGCTCATAGTGTGTTGTTTCACCCTAGGTAAGTCTGTGGAACACAATTCTGTGTTATTCTGCTCTTAATAGAAGCATTTTATTGATCCTGTGGGTTTTATTACCATAGGCCTGCACACAGTGCTATTTTTCTAGAAAAAGAGGTGCCAGAACTCACCACAAACACCTCCCTTAGAACGGTAATGGCGTCCACCTGAGAGGTGCCAGAACTGAGTTCTGGAAAGTTCCGGCTGAAAAAAATGCTGTCTGCATGAGTACTTGGTTTCGATTTGTGTATCAATGAGGTTCCCTCACATGCCAGTGAGAACCATCTCCACAGCCCATGTTGCGTAAGTTTTGTTTCCCCTTTTTCCTGGCCACTTGTGAAACCAGAATTTCTCACCTTGGCATCTTTTCACCAATCCAGCCAACAGTGAAGGAGGAAATCATCCCACCCACAGCAAATACAGAAACAGAGGTGGACCAGAGCATCATGACGGTGGGGTTTTTAAGGATGTCATCTGTTCCGTTTCCAGAGGATGCAATATTCAGCACTTTACCGTAGTGGAGCATGATGATCTATAATGATGATACAAGTGCAATATTTACTAAAGATCCAAAACTTCTTATAGACTTTTTGCAGGAAAAAGAAAATGAGCTTACAATGTCTGGGTTCAAGAACTGAAGAAAATATTGGTTTACACAAAATGGAATTGTTGGGTGTTAGTTTGGAGTGGATGTTTTGAACAACTTTCTACATATAGCTGACAGACAAAGACAGAAGTTCTCTCATTTTTTTGTCTTTCCTTCTTCCTACGTTCCTTTCTTTTCTTCTTCTTCCTTTTGGCTTGTGTTTTTATTTAGATTAGCTTTTTATATTGGATAAAAAGATATTGGACATTTGATACCAACCTTTGTACACCCCCTAACTTTATCTAATTAATAGATAGATGACAAAAGTATATTAGTAATTTCGTTGGCCCTACACTGCCCACAGATCGATCCTTTGGGATCCCAGGGGCTATTCATGTGATGTTAAAGCTGGATTTGGCTGGCACCAAGTGTAGACTCACCAGGAAACTGCAGTCAGTCCTTCCTCTCTGATACAGACAGGACCAATGATCAAATATGGCAAACCAAATCAAAACAAAAGAATAAGCACATTTGCTCACCTGTTGTGGAGCATTGATGACTCCAATGCAGTACCCATATTGGAAAAAGCCAAGGACTGCAGAGAAGACGGCTAAAAACAGGGTCCCTGTGACATCCTAGGAAAGGGGTAACAAATGAAGGCACAGCGTCACTTTTTATCCTTAAGTTTCTGGATTGAGGACTAGATCTGGCATGCATTATATTCCAACCTTTCATTTTTAGGTAAAGGTAAAGGGACCCGTGACCATTAGGTCCAGTCATGGTCAACTCTGGGGTTGCGGCGCTCATCTTGCTTTATTGGCCAAGGGAGCCGGTATACAGCTTCTGGGTCATGTGGCCAGCATGACTAAGCCGCTTCTGGCGAACCAGAGCAGCGCACGGAAATGCCGTTTACCTTCCCGCCGGAGCGGTACCTAATTATCTACTTGCACTTTGACGTGCTTTCGAACTGCTAGGTTGGCATGAGCAGGGACTGAGCAACGGGAGCTCACCCCGTCACAGGGATTCGAACCGCCGACCTTCTGATCGGCAAGTCCTAGGCTCTGTGGTTTAACCCACAGCGCCACCCGCATCCCGTTTCATTTTTAGTCAATCCAAAAACCATAAAAGGCAGTACGAGGAAAGCAGAGCTGGTGGACCTGTGGTGCTGCATTGGACTACAACTCCCATCAGCCTCTTGCCAGCACAGTCAGTGGTCAGGGATGATGGGGGCCATTGTCTAACAATGATTGGAGGACCACAGTTTTCCCAGCCCTGGAACAAAGCACCTGAAAACAGACAGGAGTCAACATCTCCAACAATAAGGCAAGCACGAGGGTTCAGCATTGCCATGATGCTATTGGCATTAATGATATGTGGTGGTTAGTAAATCCGAGTTTCCTGCTTGCTACAAACTGAGCATCACATTGACCTTTCACTGCTGTGAAACCTGAAGCAATTCCTTCCTGTTCCAAATGTGTGGTTTGGCTAAAGGGAAAATTCACATGGCCGCAATGGTATGCCAAATTGTGTGTTAATAAAACCAGATGCAGCAGTTGGCGGCATGCTAACGTGACGGTTTGAGTCAGTATCCCGCTGAAAGAGCACCCCTATTTACTTTGCTCCTCTAGCCCTTTTCAGTGAACGCATAGGTAGGGTGGGGGGCAAAAAGAAGATTATGTTCTTCGGTCACCTCATAGTGGGGCAGATTTACTGACCATTGCAGGGCTGTGCCACTCCCCCCACTATGTTTAACATGTCTACAAATGACCTGAATATCAGTATATCAACATACCAGAATTGTTAGCTGAAAGGTAAATACAGTGGTACCTCGGGTTACATACGCTTCAGGTTACATACGCCTCAGGTTACAGACTCCGCTAACCCAAAAATAGTACCTCAGGTTAAGAACTTTGCTTCAGGATGAGAACAGATATCGTGTTCCGGCGGCGCAGCAGCAGTGGGAGGCCCCATTAGCTAAAGTGGTGCTTCAGGTTAAGAACAGTTTCAGGTTAAGAATGGACCTTCAGAACGAATTAAGTACTTAACCCGAGGTACCACTGTAAAGGACACTGGAAGGACAGATCCTGAAGCTCAGACTCCAATACTTTGGCCACCTCATGAGAAGAGAAGACTCCCTGGAAAAGACCCTGATGTTGGGAAAGATGGAGGGCACAAGGAGAAGGGAACAACAGAGGACGAGATGGTTGGACAGTGTTTTCGAAGCTAGGGACATGAGTTTGACCAAACTGCGGGAGGCAGTGGAAGACAGGAGTGCCTGGCATGCTCTGGTCCATGGGGTCACGAAGAGTCGGACATGACTAAACGACTAAACAGCAACAACCACTGTAAAGCCTTTTTAAAGTGGAGATTCTCCTATCCCAGTCTGCACTGGATTTGAAATTCTGTTTGTGTTATGTAATGGTTTTCATATATGTTTCTGTTGCTGGTGCTTTCATAGCTAATTTGCTTCGATATGTTTCATGGGATGCGATTCGTAAATGAAAGAGAATGAACAAACAAATGATCCCATTTATAAAGCACATTTTTAAAATGTTCAAACCCCCTCACATATATGATCTCAATAACCCGCACTTATTCCATAGCTGGACATGACAGCTCTTTTGGCGTTTCAAATATAATGAGCCTGAGAAATGGCAAGTCTTATGACTTCATAGGAGAGCCAGTGTGATGTAGTCATTGGATTGTTGGGAGTAGGACCCGAGAGACTTGGCCATGAAACTCACTGGGTAACCAGTCACTACCTCTCAGCCTAGCCTACCTCACAGGGCTGTTGTGGGCAGTAAATGAGGCAGGGGAGAACCATGCCTGCCACTTTGAGGAGGACCGGCCCACCCAGGAGGCAAAGTGAGCCATCCACCTCAGGCAGCAGGAGCCAGAGGGGTGGCAGATCCTGATGGAGATCTTTAGTCCCCCCCCCCCCTTGTTCTTGATGTTAATCTTCACTCACCCCTTCTTCCCTGGCAGGGAGGGGGCGCCATTTTGTAGTTTGGCCTCAAGTGCCAAAATATATTGGGCCGGCCCTGACTTTGAGCTACTTCTTCTTCCCTCTTCCTTCTTACTTCTGCCGTGTGTCATAGCCAGGGTTTCACCTCCTTTCATCCAAACTGAGAAAGTGTGGTTTAATTTTGGGCCTGGATGTGAACACAAAAGGGTAGTGGCAACCCGTACCCTGGAAAGATTTCGCAAAACAATGAACAAGCTCTCAGATCTCTAGAACTCTTGCAACCTAAGCAGACTGCTGGAAAACTTGGCATTTGCTCACTACTTTGTGACATTTGCTGCCCATACATGGAACAAATGCCTCGGCAGAGCCAATCTGGCACTCCTGCTGATGTATTTGCACCACACTGGCCTCCCTGCTGTAACAACAACAACAACAATTTATTATTTATACCCAACAACAACAATTTATTATTTATACCCTGCCCATCTGGCTGGGTTTCCCCAGCCACTCTGGGGGGTTTTCAACAAAATATTAAAAATACAACAAAACATCAGACATTAAAAACTTCCCTAAAGAGGGCTGCCTTCAGATGTCTGCTAAAAGTCAGATAGTTGTTTATTTCCTTGACATCTGATGGGAGGGTGTTCCACAGGGCAGGTGCCACTACCGAGAAGGCCCTCTGCCCAGTTCCCTATAACCTCACTTCTCGCAGTGAGGGAACTGCCAGAAGGCCCTCGGCGCTGGACCCCAGTGTTGAACGATGGGGGTGGAGACGCTCCTTCAGGTATACTGGGCTGAGGCCATTTAGGGCTTTAAAGGTCAACACCAACGCTTTGAATTGTGCTCGGAAACGTACTGGAAGCCAATGTAGGTCTTTCAAGACCTGTTATGTGGTCTCGACGGCCGCTCCCAGTCACCAGTGTAGTTGCCGCATTCTGGATTAGTTGTAGTTTCCGGGTCACCTTCAAAGGTAGCCCCATGTAGAGCGCATTGCAGTAGTCCAAGCGGGAGATAACCAGAGCATGCACTACTCTTGCGAGACAGTCCACAGGCAGGTAGGGTCTCAGTCTGTGTACCAGATGGAGCTGGTAGACAGCTGCCCTGGACACAGAATTGACCTGTGCCTCCATGGACAGCTTTGAGTCCAGAATGACTCCCATGCTGCGCACCTGGTCCTTCAGGGGCACAGTTACCCCATTCAGGACCAGGGAGTCCTCCTCCCCCACCCGCCCCCTGTCCTCCCAAAACAGTACTTCTGACTTGTCAGGATTCAACCTCAATCTGTTAGCCGCCATCCATCCTCCAACCGCCTCCAGACCCTCACACAGGACCTTCACCGCCTTCACTGCTACATTACCATCTCCCCCTTTTCTCCCTCCCAGTAAGTAGCAGCGAGCGACCCAGCTGACAGGAGGTCAGGTGAGTGTCGCTGAAACTCATAACTCTACTGGCCATTATGGACAGAGTTCAGGCACACAATCCAGCCTGAGAAGAGAGAAAGGTCAAATATATTTTACTTAGCACAGGGGGAAAATCAATTTCCAGAAGGCATATATTACAAGAGATTAGCTTGAGAAGGCTCTAACTATACTACAAATCAGTAATTTTTTTTATACCTGTGAAACGGCCATCCTTCGACCGTTGGGTGGCCTCCCAACAGAAACATGGCAACTATGGACTGTTAAGGGCTGAGAATTCTCTGCCTGCTGCATCACAGAGCAATACTTTCCAAGGTTCCATGACATGAGGGAACAACTATGCATCTTTCCTCTGCTCTGTTTACCAGGAACAGCCCCTAATCCATTTATTTTCAAGTGAAATTTGGGGTTTTATTTTTATTTTTTGGTGTGAAACGTTTCCTCCTGATTTTGGTTCCCTCCTTGGGTCTCCAGAAGTGCCTTCCTCAAAAATGAAGGGAGAAGAACCCAGGTGTTTTTAAAGCCCCTTTCAAAACTATAGCCTTCCCAAGACAAATTAACAACAACAACAACAAATTTTATTTACATCCCGCCCTCCCCAGCCAAAGCCAGGCTCAGAGTGGCTAACATCATACAAGTAAGACAATGCATAAAAACAAGTGACCAGAAAATTAAGATACATCCCACAATTAATTCAAACAAATTAAAATTAAAACTGGACAAGTGGCAATTTAATAACCAATAACCAATATACTATTCCATTAAAAACAAAGGCTGAAACATACAATTCCAATCACAATAAAACAACCCGTTCATAAAATCCAACAAATCTCATGCACATTTACTCAGACGTAACCCCGTTGTGCTCAGTGGAGCTTATTCTCAGAAACGTCTGTAGCCTTAGGGTGGGTATAGTAATCTTTGCTCACAAAGATGCAGGTTGGGCACATTTTATTGAGGTCCGGAAACAAGCAAATAGGGAGGTCCAGATTAAAAGCAACACCAGCCCCTGCAATATTGTCCCCATCCCCAACCAGCTTCTGCCCAGAAAGCGTCACAGCAACTCTGCAAAACATAAAGTTCCAATCACCAAAAAAAACCCAGGTCTTAAAATTCAATTCACCGCATGTAGTGCAAGACTATGCACATTTACTAAAAGTAATCCCCACTGTGTTCAACGGGACTACTCCCAGACAAGTCTGAAGAGGGCAGTTCCCTTAGCCTGGGTATAGTGATTTTTGCTCACTTATGAAGATACAGGCTGTCCAGATATTACTGGGGTGCTGAAGCAAAGTACACAGGCAGGTCCAGATTAATGGCAGCATCTGCCTCCAACCAGCATCTGCTAAGAAACCTTTACAGGAACTTTGCAAATCAAAATCAAACACCTTTGCCCCCTGCCCCCCACAACACACAGGTGCAATGTCTTGAGGTGCGTTCCAAGACTGCCAGCCCAACTTGTTAGAGGTAACATCCTGCACTGATCCCCCTCCATGATGCATGTGTCCTTGTGGATGACCAAACCACACCACCAGGGACTCAAGCTACATTAGTAAAGAAACAACAATTTGAATGCGCTATAAACATGTAACACCAGATGGCACCAGAGGGCAGTAAATTCTTATACACAATTTCTCATAGGGTCCTCCCCTTTTTTTAATAATCTAATTGCTAACTTATTTATAGCGTTTTTCCGCTGTGTGTAGATCCACCCCCAAACTAGCCCAAGAGATAGAGATAGAGGTGCAACTTCTGGCCCCATCTCTCACAAATCAACGTCTGTAATGGTACCCAGTACCAGATCAGTTGTTTTAGCCCTTGAGGCAGAAATTTCCACAGTCAGCCATAATTCAATAGTAATAAATGGAAAGACAAAAACAAAAATGCTATCCATTAATGACATCTAAACGTGGGGTGAAATCTGATTCAGTTGCATTTAAGGGTTACAGTTGTACCTTGGTTTTCGAATTTAATCTGTTCCAGGAGTCCGTTTGACTTCCGGAACAGTTTGAAAACCAAGGTGTGGCTTCCAATTAGCTGAAGGAGCGTTCTGCAGCCAATCAGAAGCCGGGGAAGCTGTGCCAGACATTTGGCTTCCGAAAATCGTTCGAAAAGCAGAACAATCACTTCTGGTTTTCGATCGTTTGGGAGCCGAAACGTTTGTGTTCAAAGGCGTTCAGCTTCCGAGGTTCCACTGTATTTTATCTAACACACACCTTCTGAAACAAAATGCAAACTGAAACACAGCCCTCCTTCTAAAGAGTTCTCCTGATTTTGCAATGCAGTTCTCTAATCAAGTATAATGTGTACAAAAATACATATACTAGTGTTACATGTGCATGTAAGTGCATATATGAATGAAAATAATATGCAAACGGGTATTATGCTAGGAGGAAATTGCATTGCAAAAATGCGTAAATTGCACTGAAATACTGATAAATTTCTGCGAGGACTGAAAAACCAAATTCACAAATTGATGTGGAAATGTGGAGACCTTCCAGTCCAGACTGGAAAAAGGAGTATTGGGTAGAAACTGAATCTGGACATCTTTGCCCAGTGAGAGAAAGGAAAACGTGGCTGTAAAAGGAAGAGCGTGTGGGAAGCCACACAAAAGGAGGGAAATAAAATTTTTGGCTCGCATCTGTGTCAATGTTTATTTTGTTCCTTTTTGCCTCCATTTTGCTGACATGCCCCACAGCTCACGGATGCCCTCCTGTTCTACTATGCATCAGTCCCCAACATACACCATCATGTAGATAAACACATCAGCCCAGACACTCAAAATAAGAAAACCAGCCCTCTCTAAAACTCTGTGTATGGTGGCTGGGTGTCACAGGCCTGGTTTGAGGACAGTTTAGTTTTCGTAACTGGAATGACAAATGATGATTGGTTGGAGGTGGGGAGAGGAAGGCTTCAAAAACACTTAACAACAAAAGATTCTCTCTCTCTCCCTCATAACATTAGAACTCTTGGACATTCAAAGAAGCTGACTGTTGGAAGATTGGGGACAGATAAAAAGATCGTACTTCTTCACACAATGCATAGTCAAACTATGGAACTTGCTCCTTCCCAGTCCAAATACTCCACAAAGCGACTATTAGTTCCATGAGGAAAAAATATATTATCTCCTTTCCCCGTGATACTAATAGGAATTTAGAGGGGATTAAGATTGGACGCTGAGGAAAGCACAACAGGCCCCACCTCCCATTGTTATTCACTGAGCCAGTCAAGTTCTGAGCACAGGACAGCCACAAAAATGTCTAGAGATCCAGCCACGGCTCCAACATAGAGCTGAGGAAGCTGTGTCCCTCCAGATGGTACAAGACTACAACTCCCATCAGCCTCAGCCAGCACAGCCAGTGGCCACGGATGATGGGAGCTGTAGTTCAATGACATCTGGAGAGGGTCACAGGCTCCCCATCCTTACATCATGGCGACTCTGACAATTACTGTCCAGTTTCCCAGCTCCATAAGCCACAATATGATTATGTGTCCAAGTTTGCATGGAGCTTTTAAAGGGGGGGGTATACACAATCTGTAATGTTTTTTGGGAACAGGGGGAGGTTGGGTGTGGAGGACTCCCTGGTACTGAATGGGGTAAGTGTGTCCCTGAAGGACCAGGTGCACAGCCTGGAAGTCATTCTGGACTCACAGCTGTCCATGGAGGCGCAGGTCAATTCTGTGTCCAGGGCAGCTGTCTACCAGCTCCATCTGGTATGCAGGCTGAGATCCTACCTGCCTGCAGACTGTCTCGCCAGAGTGGTGCATGCTCTGGTTATCTCTTGCTTGGACTACTGCAATGCGCTCTACGTGGGGCTGCCTTTGAAGGTGACCCGGAAACTACAATTAGCTAGACTGGTGACTGGGAGCGGCCGCCAAGACCACATAACACCAATCTTGAAAGAACTACACTGGCTCCCAGTACATTCCTGAGCACAATTTGAAGGGTTGGTGCTGACATTTAAAGCCCTAAACGGCCTGGGCCCAGTATACCTGAAGGAGCATCTCCACCCCCATTGTTCAGCCCGGATACTGAGGTCCAGCGCTGAGGGCCTTCTAGAGGTTCCCTCACTGTGAGAAGTGAGGTTACAGGAAACCAGGCAGAGGGCCTTCTCGGTAGTGGTGCCCACCCTGTGGAACACCCTCCCATCAGATGTCAAGGAAATAAACAACTATCTGACTTTCAGAAGACACCTGAAGGCAGCCCTGTTTAGGAAAGTTTTTAATGTTTGATCACTTTATTATTAATATTCTATTGCTAGCTAACCTGACCTCTCAACAGCTGAGCCACTGCTGCATACCAGAATGAAGACGGGGAGAGGCAAGATGGTGGGGACATTGGCATGGTGCAAACGCACCAGTGGAACCAGACGGGTGTGCCTGTTGGGGCATTTGGGCTACCCTGGCCTTCCTGCCAGATTGTCCCTCCTCATCTTCCTCCTGGTAAGCTGTAGCGACTCTGCTGTCAGGAGGCCAGGTGAGGGCTGCTGACCCACCGACCCCACCAGCCGCTACTGCAGAATCTCCTAACTCTACTGGCCATCACAAATAGAGTTCAGGCAGACAATTCAGCCTGAGAGGATGGGAGAGAGAGAGGTTGAATATCTTTTAGTTAGCACAGCAAAAATCCATTTCCAGAAAGCACATATCCCAAGAGATAAAAATGAGATTGAGAAGGTTCTAGCTATACTACAAATCAATTAAAGTTTTATACCTGTGAAACGGCCATACTTCCACTGTTGGGAGGATTCCCAACGGAATCACCGCAACTACAGATTGGTAAGAGCTGAGAATTCTCTTCCTCTTTCATCACAAAATAATACTTCCCAAGGTTCCATAAGACAAAGGAACAGTTACTCATCTCCAACTGTCCTGCATACCAGGAACAGCCCCATATTGCCCTCAAATAATAATAATAATAATAATAATAATAATAATAATAATAATAATGGGTTGGTTTTTTTCCAGGGTGAAAAATTTTATTCTCCATTTTTTGGTTCCTGCTCTGGATTTCTAGAAGTACCCCACCAAAATAAAAAACAAAAAAACCCCACCCCTCAGGTATTTCTAAGCTCTTTTCAGGACTATAACTTTCTCAAGGCACCTCATTTTAAGAACCAATATACAATTCCATTAAAAACAAACATTAAACATACAGTTCCAACCAGAGTAAAACAGTGAGTTCATAAAAATTCAGTAAACGGTATGCACATTTACTCAGAAGTAACCTACACTGTGTTCAATGGTGCTTACTCCAAGAAAAGTCTGCATAGGACTGTAGCCTTAGCATGGATGTAGCCTTTTCCCTCACTTACAAAGAAACAAGTGTGGCAGATATTAAAAGGTAAAGGGACCCCTGACCATTAGGTCCAGTCATAGAATCATAGAATCATAGAGTTGGAAGAGACCACAAGGGCCATCGAGTCCAACCCCCTGCCAAGCAGTCGTGGCCGACTCTGAGGTTGCTGCGCTCATCTCGCTTTATTGGCCGAGGGAGCCGGCGTACAGCTTCCGGGTCATGTGGCCAGTATGACTAAGCCACTTCTGGCGAACCAAAGCAGCGCACGGAAAAGCTGTTTACCTTCCCACCGGAGTGGTACCTATTTATCTACTTGCACTTTGACGTGCTTTCGAACTGCTAGGTTGGCAGGAGCTGGGACCGAGCAACAGGAGCTCACCCTGTCGCGGGGATTCGAACCGCCAACCTTCTGATCAGCAAGTCCTAGGCTCTGTGGTTTAACCCACAGCGCCACCCGCATCCCTTGTGTGGCAGATATTACTGGGGTGCAAAAGAAGTACACAGGGAGGTCCAGATTAAGAGCAGCACCAGATCCTGCAGTACCATCTACATCATCAACATCATCATCATTTCTTATTATTTATTAAATTTGTATACCGCTCTCCATCCGACGATCACAGGGCAGTTCATAGCATAAAATTACAAAATGAGTATGCAAAATATGTCCCTTGCTCCCAACAAATGTCTGCCCAGAAATCCTATGTGTGTGTGTGTGTGTGTGTGTGTGTGTGTGTGTGTGTGTGTCTTGAGGTGCATTTCACGACAACAGAGCATGAAAACTGCTGTAGACAACCTCCCACACTGACTCTCAGGAGTTATGCATCCTTATGAATGACCAAGTCAGAGCAGAAAGGAACAATACAATTTGGGTACGATTCAACTTGAGTTTACTCAGAGTACACCCAATGAAATTAATGAAGATTCCCAACTTCATTTCACTAATTACAATGGCTGTACTCTGAATTAAACTTACATGGCAGGTCACCTCTTCTTCAAGATTGAGTTGAGACTTGTGACCTCGCCAGAAGCTTGGGAATCACTGCCCGTAATATCTTTATTGGCTCAAATTTGTATGTGATGATTTGCGCTTTTTTTTTAAAAAAAACTTTTTATCTTGGAAATAGTAAAAACAGAAAAATCATATCATGCGAACCAGCCCCAAGGGTCAAACTATATGTTACCTCCCACATCCACCCAAGAGACAGGTGGGTGGCGCCACCCCGCCTATCAGTCACCTGATGTCATGACAGCACCAGCTGACTAACACCTGCCAAAGTTCACATTAGGTCACAGTAACTGTTGAAGTTTTGGCAATTTTCTTTGAAGGCACGCTTTGAAGGCACTGGAAATGTGCCTTCAAAGGGCTTCCCTGTAACAAAGAATCAGCTGATTGATTTTTCTGTGCAGCTGGAAATGCTCGTAAAACTAGAGTATTTCCCTTTCTGCAGAGAAAGCAGGTTGTATCTAAAGTGCGAGAGGAAGCCCTTTGAGTACAAGCCATTGACCTCAGCTGATCCTCAGTCCTTGCAATGAGCCCTGTGCTGTGCTTTGAAGACCCAACAATCACCTGCCCCACTACTTAGGTCAGGCGTGCATAATCAAGGTGTCAAGCAGGTGGGTTTAACTGAGCATATGGGCTGGAAGTCCCCCCCTTCTCCCGAGCAGGAGAGCCATGACAGGATGCCCCCCACCCCAATAAAGAGTTGATCAAAGCAACGGCTCTGGGATAGAGGGTGTTATCGCTTCATCACTGTAGCGTTTCCCTGGTAGAACAGTAGAGACTTAGGTCTCCAGCTGGACTACAGTTCCCATCATCCCTGACCATTGGTCCTGCTAGCTAACGATGATGGGATTTGTAGTCCAAAAACAGCTGGAGACCCACGTTTGGGAAACATTGCTGTAGAGCCAGCCCACAAAAGCTGCTATTAGTCACACAAGGAAATAAATATATTGGGTTGTAGTCAACTAAGTTTTATTCAGAGTAGAACCACTAAAAGGAATGAGCACTGACCAAGTTAGGTCTATTAATTTCAGTGGCTCTACCCTAAGTACAACTTAATTGTATACCACCCATTATATCCCCCATTGTGGGACTAATATCAATTCGGAGGGGGTTAAGATTGAGAAAATCTGACAGCCAGTGTGGCATCATGGTTAGCGTTCTGGGATAGGACTTGGGAGACAGGAGTTCTAAACCCCCGCTCAGCCAGGAAACTCACTGAGTAATTTTGGGCCAGTCACAGTCTCTCAGCCTAACCTACCTCACAGGGCTGTTGTGAGGATAAAACAGGGAGGCAGTTAGGACCACGTATGCCACCTTGAGCTCCTTTGCAGAAACATGGGGTGTAAATGTAAATAAATGAATAAATAAGACATTGAGGCAAGCATAAAAGACACCCAGTCAAGTTCTGAGCGACTTGCATCTACTTTGAAGTAAAAACAAAAAATGTCTGGGGGAACCAGTTATAGCTGTAACACAGAGCTGAGGAACATGTCATAGTTCGAGACTTCATAGGACTACAACTCCTATCAGGCTCAGCCAGCACAGCCAGTGAGCAAGGCTGATGGGAGTTGTAGTCCAACAACATCTCGAGGGCCACAAGTTCTCCAGCTCTGCATCACATGTGGTTTGGGGTTGTTGGCTAAAATCTTTATCCTGGCCTTTGGCACCCAAGATGTGTTTTCAGGAAGAAGAAGAGTTTGGATTTGATATCCCGCTTTATCACTACCCTAAGGAGTCTTAAAGCGGCTAACATTCTCCTTTCCCTTCCTCCCCCACAACAAACACCCTGTGAGGTGAGTGGGGCTGAGAGACTTCAGAGAAGTGTGACTGGCCCAAGGTCACCCAGCAGCTGCATGTGGAGGAGCGGGGAAGCGAACCCAGTTCCCTAAATTACGAGTCCACCGCTCTTAACCACTACACCACACTGGCTCTCTCAGGGTCTCTCAGGGTCCACCCTATTCTTGCGAACATAATGTGTTTTAACTTCTGTAGTTTTAAAATTGTTGTGGCCCACCTTAGGACCTGTTGGTGAAAGGTGCGTCATAGTAATAACAAGAATAATAAAAAAATATTGACTCTCTTCCACTACACAATTCTAGGATCTAGGCTGAAGGCTGTTGATTGAGAGGGAACATATTCAATCCAATCAAAGAAGCAAGTGGGCTGATACAGTTTACTATTTCTCTACAAGATAGAAGTGTTTAGAATGTTGTTGACTGGCTCAACCAAACAAACATCACGTTTCATATTTGCTAAACAGAGGAAAAGTGCCAAGCAGAATGAAAAAAAGTTGTCATGAAAAGAGTATGCTCGATATGCATCAAATTCACCAGAGCAGCCCTTTGTGTAAAATCTATTGACAGCATGTTTTATCCGTGAGAGATTCAGAATAAGATACAGTGCATGATTTCCTCTGTTTTGTAGCTTTCAATCTTAAGTGACAAAAATAGAGATTCCTCGTTATTCTTCACATTTCCCCTTGCAGTTACAAAAACCACCTTTCCCCCCTCCTTCCTGTTTTCATTATTTGCCATTTCTTCCATAATAAAGGTGTCATTAGCTAATTCAGATACAGGGGACATGAATTCCCATTTGGAAATCTGGTGAAGTATCATAGGGATAAAGGGGAGCTGTCTTATACCGAGTCAGAACATTGGTCCATGTTGCTAAGTCCTGTCTACACTGACTGACAGAGGCTCTCTAGGGTGCCAGGCAAGGATCTCGTAGGCATACCTGGAGATGCTGAGATGCTCTACCACTGAGCTACCAGCCCTTGCGCGATCTTGAAATCAGTGTTACCTTCATTAGTCCGTCCTTCGGTTTCTTTCCCATCACCTTCGTCTTCCTCGATTGATCCACGTAACCCAAAAAAGCTCGGGGTAGTCGCTTGCCAAAAGGAAGGCATGCAACAGAATGGCCCCCTCACCTCGACTTGAGCTTGTCACATAGAGAACTGTGTAAAGATAGCCATTCTTAGGACGTTTATAACCCCTCAGGGGGAGGAGGAGGAGGAGGGAAACTTGGAAAGAGGCGATGTGGGGAGGGCTGTGGGGAAAGCTTATTTGTGGCCAGGGAGGATAGAATTAATCAACTTGAATGTTAATGAAAAACCCAAGCACTCCTTAGTGTTTACCTTCTTTTCCCCGGCTGTTAAAATAGGAAAAGTGCAAAGGGCACGGGGACTGCACATCGATAAGCCCACCTAAGTGGGCTGGAATGCTCACTTGCGAGTGTGTCGCACGCTAGACATTCATTCAGAGACAAGGAATTAGAGAGACAAGACGGGTTCTTTATTTCAAAGCACGCAGATTCTGTTTTTCTGTTCACAAGGAACACCCAAAGTGGCTCATGACTGCCACATCTAACCAAGGTAAAGGTAAAGAGACCCCTGACCATTAGGTCCAGTCGTGGCCGACTCTGGGGTTGCGGCGCTCATCTCGCTTTATTGGCCAAGGGAGCCAGCGTACAGCTTCCGGGCCATTTGGCCAGCATGACTAAGACGCTTCTGGCGAACCAGAGCAGCACACGGAAACGCCGTTTACCTTCCCGCCAGAGCGGTACCTATTTATCTACTTGCACTTCGATGTGCTTTTGAACTGCTAGGTTGGCAGGAGCAGGGACTGAGCAACAGGAGCTCACCCCGTCGCGGGGATTCAAACCGCCAAGCTTCTGATTGGCAAGTCCTAGGCTCTGTGGTTTAACCTACAGTGCTACCCACGTCCCCCAATTAACCAGAGGACACGTTAAATGCTGGGGTGCCAATCTGAATAAAATATGGGGTGGGGCAGGTAAGCCCCACCTGCAAAATCACGCATATGATGCGGTGCATGCACATCATTTGAATGGCAATGCCAATCAACTGGCCCCCTCAAATATTTTATGGGGGGGGATGAAAACCCCTCGGTCCCTAGGAGTGGGCTCTTATGGTTAAATGACAAGTCAACATAAGCTGGCAGGAACATACCAGGGGTCTCCACAACAGAAAAGGTTCTGCAGGGAGGGGGACATGCCAGGGAAGATGGTTCTATATTAATAAAGTGATAATTTGTTATCCAGCCAGACTTTTGCAGTATGCAGGCATTCAGCTTATACAGAACTCCTAACCGGACTGAATGGAATACAACTGCATGTGTAGCTAAGAACTGGCTACCATGGCATTTTGCCTAACAAGTCAAAAAAGCGGGTATAATCTTACACAAAGAGATATCGATCCAATCAAAATAGCATTTTAATAACTCTGTATTCCAAAAACTGTGCAGAGTTAGTAAGGTATTGTGGCCAGGGTAATTAAGAATATGTCTCTCAAAATGCATCCTATATTGAATCATGCTATTGTAGAGCTAGAAGGGACCTGAGGATCATCTAATCCAGCCCTTGTAAGGGGATCGAACCTGCGAACTTGGCGTTATCAGCACCACACTCTAACCAACTGAGCTATCTAGAAATGCTACGAAACTCGGCTTGGGAAAACTGCTGCTATCTTACCTGGGGGCAGGTCCCACTGAACTCAGCAGAGCTTACGTCTGAGTAGACATGCAGAGGCTTGCACTACCAGCGTCAAAAAATGTACCTGCTCCATGAGCCAAACCCATTTATTACGAAGTCCAGTCTCTGGCTAAGTCCATAGTGCACTCTAATAAATTTAATAGAAGATCAAATATTTATGGTTAACACCACCCGATGAAGATAATCTCTGCTTGATAACACTCTTCCCAAGTCAGGGAGCAATCCTACTCACGAGAAGCAGGCCTAAAGCAAGGCGGTGTAAATTAACATGTGTAAACATTACAGCAGACCCAAACCCCATTCCTCAGTGGGGTGGCTGCCATCTGCTCTGCCTAAGCCTGGCAGAGGGGAAACAAACCTTTAAAACAGGGTTCTTTGGTCTTTGTGCCAGGTTTCCAGGTCACACGAATGAACTGAATGGGCTTAGGATTCAACCTGAGTCCCCCTTCTGTGGTCCTTTCCCTGCTGCCACCCCAGAGCATCTCCTCCGGGGGACTCAAACTGGGCTTGGATCAGCCAGCTTTGAGTTGGCTATGGCTGAGCTCCAACTGAGCTGGGAAGAGCATTCTACAAATGCTAAACCAGGTGAGGGGAGCCATTGATTCTGGACCCTCAGTGAGTTAGGGACTTCTCCTGCATGTGAAGAATCAATCCAGTGGATTGAGTGGATGAGACCAACAGCAGGTCCAACGGTCAAGAAGGCGATATCTGCATGTGCTGTAGAGAGAAGTGAGGGGCAAATGGGGCTCGTCCACCTGGGAAGCCCACCTAGGAGATGGAAAACTCTGGCTCTAAACCTCCACTGCCATGTGGGGCATCTTCGGGAGAAGAAAGAGCTAAGGAGTAAAACTTACACAAATCCAGAGTGGAGTCCCTAAGATGGTTGGATGGAGCCTTGTATGCCTCCTTCCAGCGACACCTGCAGCCAAGCTGGTGCCAAACGTATTGTTCTGCTTTCCGTGGCTCAGTCACCTCAATCCTGGCTGGGATGGAGGAAATACGCTGGTGCATCTTCAGCCAAGGCAAGGTTGGGGAGTTACAGTGATGATGGGGTTGGCGCGGGGACGCTGGTGGCGCTGTGGGTTAAACCACAGAGCCTAGGACTTGCCGATCAGAAGGTCGTGGTTCGAATCCCTGTGACGGGGTGAGCTCCCGTTGCTCGGTCCCTGCTCCTGCCAACCTAGCAGTTCGAAAGCACGTCAATGTGCAAGTAGATAAATAGGTACCGCTCCGGCGGGAAGGTAAACAGCGTTTCCGTGTGCTGCTCTGGTTCGCCAGAAGCGGCTTAGTCATGCTGGCCACATGACCCAGAAGCTGTACGCCGGCTCCTTCGGCCAATAAAGCGAGATGAGCGCTGCAACCCCAGAGTTGGTCATGACTGGACCTAATGGGGTCCCTTTACCTTTACCTTAACCTGGTTGCACTGTGAGCCTTCTAGCTCAGCCATAGATCTGTTGGATCCTAGCCCCACTCATCTTGTCGAATCTCGGTTTAGGATTGTGCCCTTAGTCATTTTCATTAATTCCAGTGGGTCTTCTCTGTGTAAAAGTTAGTAGAAGACCATACATGATTTGCAGAAACAGTTATCATATTTTACAAATGAATTCAAGTTGCCTAGAACTATGATGTCTAATTGCAGTGGCCGTATTAATACATATTAAATCTATATAACTATCACTGTGAACAGCATTCAGAATTCTTCTTAGTGCTTTCCCAGTGCATTTTCTTTTTAGAAGAATCATAGGAAGGCAATATTTTCCTACCAGCTCATCCACTCTTGTTTTCTTGTCTGGGGACACGATTAATCTTTGCAGTACACAATTAGCTACAGGCAATGAGCTTGACTTGGCTCTTCTAGGTCATTAGCACTGATCTGGTCTGGTCTGGCTGGCAGCAGTTTCATTGGTCTCCACCGGCACAATCAAGAATTTTCCACTTTTTACTCAGTGATTGGTCATCATGATGAAACACGGCAAGCTTCAGAGAACGCTCCATCTTCCAACCCCCTTTCTTAATGGGATATTGAATCTGTGTTGGCTCTGTCCTTCGAGGAAGTCTCACATGAGTCAAAGATGACGGAGAAGATACATGATGGATGCCCATACAATAAACATTTCTCTCTTTTTTTGAATGGGACACCCACACTGCCCGGCCAATGCTGCCTGTCAGGCACTTTCCACATGGCAAAGAATGTGCTTGGCTAAAGACTAATCTTTGCTCTGGTTGCAAGTAAAACTTTAACCTGCAGAGAAAAGTTCACTCCTCCAGTTATGCCAACTGATTTTCCTGGTGCAAAGGAGTTTTTGTCAAAGGGATTAGGATGTCCCATTGCAAAGCATGCATGATAATCAATTCAAAATCCTTTATTAGGCATAGCACACCACACATTATCAAACAAACATCATATACAGACTGTATAAAATACGGGCTCAGCGAACACAATTTATCCCAGTCCTATTCTTAACTCCAAAAAATAAATCGATGTACATAGATAATATAATACAACACAGCAACATCACCTACCATTAAGAACCACTAAGTCTCTCTATCATGGCCCATTCTTTCTTCATGGACAGCCCTCAAAAATTCAGCCACTATAACAGTAATTTGATCATCGCTGTCCGCCAGCAGGTCCTGAACAGTTGGTTTTGTAAAAATCTGTCTATTAAATTTTAGGGCCTCAAACAATTGCCTTCTGGCATAACTGCCAAAATCACAGGAAAAGAACACATGCTCCAGAGTATCGGGTTCTTGTTTTCCACATTTGCATGCATGATAACCCTGGGAGGGCTCTCTCAAGGACTCTTGACACTGGGGTTTTTTTGGCTGTATATTCTGCAACACGTCACCGGTGCCATAATAGCGCATTAGTGGCGGATTTATACTGAGCTGTCCACACGTTGTTCCACTTTACCCATTGTTCTCTGATGACCCCCCCCCAATGTTATTGCATTAATGCCGCCTGGAGGGGCACTCTTGCACCAAAAGCCAGACCAATAAAATAAAATAAACCGGAACATTTGTGATACAAAAAGTTACAGGATTTCAAGCAGTAAGATGCATGGACTGGAAACAAAACAATACGTCCACCCTGAAACTTTTGCAGGCACAAATTGTATTGGAAATGGAATTGTGTATAAGAACCACCATCATGGGCACAAATAATCAAGAAGAGGAATGTCTGGAGGTGCCCCCAGAACTACGTCCTACCAAGTTCAGCGGCACTTACTCCCAAGTAAGTTTACTTAAAACAGCAGCCTCAGGGCCAAACTGGATATTTTTTGGGAAATCATAAATAAAATAAGGTACCCATGAACGTAAACAAGTCAAGCATAGCACTTTGATGTGCTTTCGAACTGCTAGGTTGGCAGGAGCAGGGACCGAGCAACGTGAGCTCACCCCGTCGTGGGGATTCGAACCGCCGACCTTCTGATCGGCAAGTCCTAGGCTCTGTGGTTTAACCTACAGAGGCTTGTGCGATAATAGATGCTGTTTTTGTTATTTTACCCACAAGAACATATAAGAAGAGGCTGTTGGATCTAGCCCAACATCTTGTTCTTACGCTGCAACCAGATGCCCACAGGAAGCACACAAGCAGGACCCGAGTGCTAGAGCACCTTTCCTAAGGTCCAATAACAATATTACTATTATTATTATATATCTATTTATACACCAGTATGTTATAAATTCTTTTGCAAGGGCCAAACTATCCAAGAGAGCCCTGAAAGTGAATAGTGAGGATGTCTGTTGAACCTCTCCTGCAAGAGTGTTCCAGAGCATACACAGGATCAGTGACACCAAATTCCCAACTTCTAGTTGAGGTCAGTTGGGCCTCTGTAAAATGGGGGACAACTTGCAGCACTCTTCCAGATAATCTCAGTGATTGGGCTGGGATATAATGGATTCAGCAGTCCTTAAGGCATCCTTGCCCCACATTATGGAGTTTGGAGTGTCTACTGCCATGCATGTCTGTGGGCAGGAGATCTTTGGTGGCGACCCAACTTGAAGCTGAGCTAACCACTATAACATCTACTTAGCCTCATAGATTTAATTTTGAACGACAAATGACAGGAGGCCCAACCTGGTGCCTTCCCAGTGTTTTGAACTATGACTCCCATCAACCCCACCCAGCATGGGACTTGGGAGTCCAAAACAGTGCTCCCCTGGATCACATGGTATGTAAGAAGATAGGCATTCCAACTCAGCCAGCTGAGATGCTCCACCTCAAGATGATCCTTGAAAGCAGCTGCGATTGCAACTCATTCAGTGTCTGGTCTAAATCACTTTACTCCTAAAGAGATGTGGCCAACCTTCTGCAGATTGCTTCTTGTCTCCAGTTGACTAGTTTTAGTATTGGTTGGGCACATGCCAGGTCTTTGTGGTATTGACATTCAGTGTAAAGTCACATTCACATTCTGTACATTCTCAAATGCGTATCTTTGAGCCTCATCGGACAACCACCATTTGATTAGAGTGAACCATTGTTGGAGTTTGCTCCACATTAACCCGATAGCAGAAGGTATAATGGGGTGACTGTTTGCAGCTTTGATTAATCATTCATCTACAAAGACTTGCCTACAGAGTAGTGATAGAATTCAGGCTTCTTCCATCGGGAAATATTCATTACATATTGCAGGCTTTAACTCAATATAGAAACCCGACCATCGCTTACAGACTTGGGCATTTCATTATTCAGCAGAGATGCCCTTGTCCAGCTGTTGGGAAGATGGGCATTTGCTTGGAGTCTGTAGAACCTAAACAACACCCAGCTTTTCATCACCGGGGGTCTTTCATAGTTTGGCCTGGAAATGCCAGGAACTGAACTGAATCTGGGAGATTTCACATGCCTGTTATGTGCTCACCAGCTGAGTTGAGGGAGAAGGTCCATGTTTTGATGGTGGTTCTCCATTCCAACTTCTTTACTTCCCTTTTCAGAAATTAGTTGAGGCCATTCACTTCTGCAAGAAGAGACCACATATTGCCTGTAATATGTACTGACCGGTATCTAACTAGTTAATAATATTAGTTTATTGCTGTATTAGATGCTGCAGAGGAAAACTGAGATTGCACCCAGCCGCTACTGGATGTGGACTGCACAGCCAAAGTTTACAACACAAAATCAAATTAATAGCTTTGATGGCCTTGAGGTGGACTTCATTATTAGCACAAATATTAACTTGGCAGGAAAGCTTGTGATTCAATCTGTACTTGCGATTGGAATTTGATCGCCTTAAATGAGCTCTCTCATCTGCTGATTATTAATTCTTGCTACAGTCGGGAAACTACAAGCAATAAACTTGGCTGGATCTGCATGGCCAGGCAGGAGCAATATTTTTTAACTGAGACATGCACTGGGCACAAAGCTCAGGAAGCGGCAATGTTAGAGGCTTCTTTTGACTATCGAGTTTTTAGCGCAGCCATCTTCCCTTGAAATTGCACTTTACACAAACTCCTCCTGCCATCATTGCTTACCCGGAACAGTCTATATTTTCTAGGACCTGACTGCAGGAAGAGTGCCTTATTTTTTGGAGGTAGGGCTCTTGAAGATGCATTTTTTTGAAAAAAGTATTAGTGTACATGCACAGATAGAGACACTACAGTTCTTCAGGCTTCACATGCATGACTGCACACACACATGTTCTCTAGATGTTAAAACTCTGGGAAGGTGGCTGGGAAGGTGTAGATGAATGTCAATGCACACACAAAAACGCCACGTTCAATCAGAGTTGAATGGGAATCAGAGGTGGATTTAGGAGAGTGTGACAGGTTTGCCTGTTCAGGGTGCTGAGCTGAGAGGGTACCTCAAGGAGCACTGCAATGATAACGTAGAATGGAAAGCAATAATCCCCTGCCCAGAATTTTGGTGTTGCACAGCGCGCTGCTGAAATTTTAAAGGCCAAAGTACACCACAATGGGAATTTCATGGCCACGTCCTCCAGCTTCCTATTCAGGATCCATAATGCAGGATGTAACTATCATATTCCTGAGGCAGTCGGTGCCACTGTTGAACATCTCCAACTCTTTGGCTTAATGCCATGGCTCAGGCGGTGAGTGGTGCTCCTGATGGGGCTCAGATCATGGCAGTGCTGAGGTACTGGCACTGGCTGCTTATCAGCTACTGACCTGGTTTTAATGTACTGCTACTTCCATAGGTAAAGAAAGGGACTCCTGACCATTAGGTCCAGTCGTGACCGACTCTGAGGTTGCGGTGCTCATCTCGCTTTATTGGCCGAGGGAGCCTGCAAAGCCCTAAATAACTCTGGACAAGGTTACCATCTTTCTCTTCATTGCCCAGAAAGGGCACTACGATCAGCTAATGGAACCTGGTTAGATTCCTTGTGGCCTAATGATTACCGTATTTTTCGCCCTATAGGACACACTTTTTCCCCTCCAAAAATGAAGGGGAAATGTGTGTGCGTCCTATGGGGCGAATGCAGGCTTTCGCTGAAGCCTCTCCAGGCTTCAGGAAGCTCTCCGCAAGCCGTGGGAGCCCGGCGCGAAGTCACACAGCTCTTCCACTGCTTGCGGAGAGCTGCCTGCATCCCGAAGCCTGGGGCGCGCTGAGCTCAGCGTGCCCGGGCTTCAGGCAGATATCCGCAAGCCTGGGGAGACCAGCGTGACTTCCCGCCGGGCTCCCTAGGCTTGCAGATAGCAGCCTGTTCTGGGGGCTGGGGTCGGGGGAAGCTCGGGCTTCCGCGCCCGGGGGGTGGGGAAATATATATTTTTTCTTTATTTCTCCCAAAAAAACTAGGTGCGCCCTATGGGCTGGTGCGCCCTATGGGGCAAAAAATACGGTACTTACTGTGGTAATGCAGAGTTGCGCTTTTTCACTGGTGACACCAGTGTTGTTGTTGCTTAGGCCATCCTGCAGAAACACAAGAGATGCCATCAGTATTGGCATTCTGTCGGCTCCTGCTTAGGCAAGCATTCCCCTGAACTGAATTCTGGTTTTATTGTTTTAACTTTGTTTCCACCGTTTTAATTGCATATTTCAATTAGATATGTTTTAATATTAGTATTTTAATAATGGTTTGATTTTATAGTTCTTAGACGCAATCTTGACACGTAAGTGGTATATTCATTGGATGATGATACTGCAAGCCGATCTCTTCCAATTGCTACCCAAAATCTGAATCTGTGCAGTTCCCACCCACTGGTTCTACTGCCCTCTGGAGCATGAGAGACCATATCTACTGCATCTTTGGGATGGCAGCCCTCCAGTTATTTAATGACTGCTATCCTGTCTCCCTTCTCTGCTCTGGGCTAAACATACCCAGCTCTTTCCGCCATTCCTCCATCATTTTGGTTTCTCTCAGTTACACATTTTCTTCAAGCTTACGTTCCGCTCTCCACATTTCCCCATCAGTTTGGAAGGGTCAAGCAGGAGTTGATACAAAGCACTTCTGCCAGAGGCTCTTGAATAGGAATGGGGGGGGATGCATCCCCTAAATCAGAGGGTTCACAAAGCCTCCAGAGCAGATGGGAGGAGGACATGGGGAGCACACTGGGAGGAGGGGGAGGAAAGGCAATGATCCTGGCACTGAAGTGATGCTTGCTTAGTGCTGTCTTGGCTACCTGCAGAAAGCTACAGCTGCATCTACTCAAAATAAATGTATTGATTAAAAGGCATCACTTATAATGGCTTATAATCACTTATATTGGGACACAGATGGCACTGTGGGTTAAACCACAGAGCCCAGGGTTGGTGGTTCGAATCCCCACGACGGGGTGAGCTGCCGTTGGTCGGTCCCTGCTCCTGCCAACCTAGCAGTTCGAAAGCACGTCAAAGTGCAAGTAGACTAATAGGTACCGCTCCAGTGGGAAGGTAAACGGCGTTTACGTGCGCTGCTCTGGTTTGCCAGAAGTGGCTTACTCATGCTGGCCACATGACCCGGAAGCTGTACGCCAGCTCCCTTGGCCAATAAAGCATGATGAGCGCCGCAACCCCAGAGTCAGCCACGACTGGACCTAACGGTCAGGGGTCCCTTTACCTTTATAATGGCACCAGAGATGGTCTCACAAGGGTTTCCTGCCCACAGCAGCTGTTCAATGTCCTTTCCAAGAAACACCCTCCAGGGTGTCCTTTCCAGGAGATGTTGGGGGCACAGTTTTCAAACTGCAATTAGCCAAACAAATATCCTTAACTATTCTCACCAGTCCCGGTTCATTATTCAGCTTGCATTGCTAATCCCCACTGTGCCAAAGGGATGGGCCACCCCGGAATCAGACAATGCTGAGTGCCGGCTGTTCAATGTAGTGCTGTACTTTTCTTCCTCTCTTGCAAAAGATCTCTGTCAGATGGTTCTCTCCTATCCTTCACGTACCTGCCTATTGACTTCCTCTCCCCTCTCCTCCACTACCTACCATTTCCCTTGAGGAATTATGGCTTGGCTGCCAGAAGATTAATTTGCTGGAAGATTTTTGGACTTTGGGTCCCTTTTAAGCTGCACAACAGCATCCCAGGGCACGTCCCCAGATAAGGACTTTGAAATATTATCTGCCTTGTGCAAGATGTTGTTGGGAAGATTTTCGGCGAATGTCCCCCTTGTGACTCAGCGATGGCTTTTGTGCGGCTCCATCGGTGTTGCGAAAATGGCATGAATCAATAGTCATGTGCATTCAGCTGCCTTCATTCGTGGGGTTTCCCTCAGCGTGTTAAGGACAGGCAGTATTGTCAGCTGTCATCGTCATGCTCTTATTTCAGCAGGGAGGGATTGGTATGCATGCACTTCTCTTGAGATAGGATTCATCCAGAGCAGCAGCAGGGAACCTCTGGGCCAAATTAGGTCTGGCAGGCCTCCCCATTTGGCCCATGAGGCTGATTCAGCCATGCCCACTCACCTTGCACCCGGTGATCCACTCTTAGATACCGTATTTTTCGCTCTATAAGATGCACCAGACCACAAGACGCACCTAGTTTTTGGAGGAGGAAAACAAGAAAAAAATATTCTGAATCTCAGAAGCCAGAACAGCAAGAGGGATCGCTGTGCTGTGAATGCAGCAATCCCTCTTGCTGTTCTGGCTTCTGGGACAGCTGCGCAGCCTGCATTCGCTCCATAAGAGGCACACACATTTCCCCTTACTTCTTAGGAGGGAAAAAGTGAGTCTTATAGAGCAAAAAATACAGTAATTGTCTGTGAATCGACCACACAATTTTGGCCAAGGCAGGTAGCATTTCATGCACATTTAAGCCACATTTTGATAGGCTGTCTTAAACCCCACATGGAGTGTGGAGAGGGACGGGTTGCAAAGGCTCCACGTGGGTAGCCAGATGCGGTCTTTGCAGTATCATTCAAGTTGTACCGCTTTGTCCCACCCTGAAATATGCTTGCATTTTGTTATACAGGCAACTTCCCGTTTGCACGGGGCTTGCATTCTGAGGCATCATGTGCATGAGCTAGACGTGCATCAGCCCGCTGCGTTCTGGGCCCGACCCCTTCTGGTGCCGAAGTTTTGCATGTGTTAGCGGTTGCACACATGCCGAATGTGTGCAAATGGAGAGTTTCCTCTACCGGGGGGTGGCAGCAAGGGGCAGTAAACTCCATGAAAAACTCTAAGAAGAAAAATATATAACGGTCAGTGACCCCTGACTCTACTATACTCACAGAAATAGCAAACAGAGTGTACCGTAAGGCTTAAATGGAACCCTAGGAGAATCAGGGGCTGATTCCCCATAAAAGCAAATATTCTGTCCCTTTGTAGTATAGGCTGGCCATTGTTATTATCAGAACATGGATTCAGGTCAACTGATAAAAGGGCCTTACAGAGTAAATCCAAACTCCCTACCCCCTTTTCTTTTTACTGATTCTTAGGACTGAACTGCCCCCCAAACCTGAAGCTTTTGTCATTTGCAGTAAACATTCTCAGTCCTTGTTTACAAGGCTGGGATATTTCAGGACCAGCGTAATTAATTATTTCCCACGGTGTTTTGGAGTTCTTCTGATCATCACCTTCTTATGGAGCAATGGTGGTGTTAGGCAGTTTCCTGCTCTCTCCTAAGAGCTGGAGAACACCTGTCAGTCAAAATATTTCTTCACTGGGGTGTACAGATCAGACACTGGGCCTTTTTTTTGGACAGTTTTGCTGCACTTATTTACAGTATTGGACCAGGGAGCCTTTTTGGAACGCAGTCCCAAATAAGAAAAGTCCTTCTTGGAAATTGTTTTCTTCTGCAAGAGAGTTTTCAGCTCTCACTCCAAGCAGGAGCTCAGACCCAGGACCGAACAGAGGGAGTCAGGCCTATGTCAGCCTATATAAGAAGTGGCCAAATGCACAATATCCTACAACGGCAGAAATTCCCTGCCCTCTTTTGCATCTATCTCCCCCTAGATGTAAACTGAGGGCTTATTGTGCCGTGGTGATTGAGGGCTCACCCACATTTCCGCTTGCTTGCCACTCTCCCCAAGGGAAACCTGATCTTTGGCACCGAATCGGAGTCAGCTGGGTTTTCCTTGGATTGAGTGTGCTTGTTCTGATTTGGTGCTAGTGTTAAGTTGTGGGCGAACATGTCAGACGACACAGCGATTCTTTAAACAGCTCTTCTTTATTCAGATGCCAGAACAGAACTAGCTGAGGAGCTCAGTCAGCCTGCTTATATAGAGCTCCAGAACAATGCAACTGTTGCCATTTTCTAAAACTATCCAATCACTGAACGTCACTTTTCGATCCTTCATTTGCATAACTATCTACAGTATCCCCCTGCTGGCCCAGGGTGAGAACTTCAGTACATAACAGCTAGAGAGTGGGTTTTCCAGGATGAAAGTGACAGTGGGCCTAGTAAGCATGGGAGGAGCTGGCTCGGACCCTGTGAGAGGCTACAGCGATAACCAAGACAAAGGGTACTACTGATGGCAGCATGTTTTACCTCTGTTGCAGGAATTTATGTATAGGCTGGGGGGGGTGTTGCCCCTCCAGCAGATATCATGCACATGCAGCCCACTACCCAAACCAACACAATCACTTTTGTGACTTTTGTGATTTGTCCCCACAAAACACTTCATCACAGTTTCTTCCTATCTATTCAGAGGGCCTTTGCTGCACAATACCAAATGTAAGAATTCACTGATAAATGTATCTATGTACTGGCTCACTGGAAAACTTCAGAAATTCATATAGACATGTGAGCTCAGCTACTCAGCAGCCCCTCTGCCTGATAATCCCTGGCATCCTGATACCTGAGTGCCAGACAGGTAGCCATTCCAAAATAACAAACCCAGATGAAGAGGAAAGGGTGTGATTAACTTGGCTGGGAAACAGGGAAATGTAAATATTTTTTTTGTTACACTTGATGGGTGTTTGGTGGAGGGCAAGGAGAACCATGGGGCAGGGTCCAGGATGCTCAGATTACTGCCACCAGTCCTCCCCTTTCATGATGTAACCGTGATGTAGTTTGGGAGGGGGGGTGTAACATGGGGATTAGCAGCTAATCTCTTTTGTTCTTTTGGGTTCTCTTTTGTTCGGGGCTTCCATCTTGTTCCGCCTTGTGGCAGGTGGGAGTCCTGTCGCGAGTCTTCAATAAAGACCAAGCTGTTTTGCTCTGGTATTCCTGACTGGGGTCCTTGTTTTTTTGTCCAAGGGAGCCCTCAGATTTCTCTGTTAACACCTCCCGCATGCTTCTGAGTTCCAGTCGCTGGAACTCACAAGCAGGTCACAAGTGGGGTACATGGCGGGTGTGTGGGTGAGTGTTGAATCCCTTCCCCATCCTAGCCTGACCCTAACCGCTTACACCACTGGCTTCAGAAGCTAAATGCCTTCGAATCTGATACTACCAATTGTTTTTTTTTACATTTCAGATGCTAGAAGAGGGGAGAGGCGAAACGAATTCCCCAAATATAGGCACCATTTAACAAAGCGAAAAGGGGGAAAGAAAGATAAAGAGCCCCTTCCCACTACTAAACACGTTAATTGCATATAGCGCTCTGCTTTGCAACTGGGAAACCTAAATTACCAGTAACTGTGCGAAGTGTGGTATTTTTAGACCATGTCCCCGCTTGCTGTGAAGAAAACTGCTGCTATCAGGTGTTGCTTCATGCTGCAGAAGAGAAAATAGCATTGTCTTCTTCCACCGGAATATGTTCCACAACTGTAAGAGAAAGCAAGTCCCCCCATTCCCCGCCCAGGGTTTGTATTTTGGGTATGTCGCTAGGACAGGGGCCCTGCTTTTCATGACATCAATGTGCAATGGTGTCTCTCTCCTATGGGATTTCGGAGGCCTTCCATTGTTGTGTCTTCTTCCCATGCCTTCCTGGGAGTGATGGTGGCATGAGAAGTAACCACAGTGCAGCTTCTGCCCGTGTGGCATTTGAAGGGGCCTACAGTTTGCTCTGAGGGATGCAGGTGGCGCTGTGGGTTAAACCAGAGCCTAGGACTTGCCAATCAGAAGGTCGACGGTTCGAATCCCCGCGACGGGGTGAGCTCCTGTTGCTCAGTCCCTGCTCCTGCCAACCTAGCAGTTTGAAAGCACATCAAAGTGCAAGTAGATAAATAGGTATCACTCCGGCAGGAAGGTAAACGGCGTTTCCGTGCGCTGCTCTGCTTCGCCAGAAGCAGCTTAGTCATGCTGGCCACATGACCTGGAAGCTGTACACTGGCTCCCTCGGCCAATAAAGCGAGAAGAGCGCCGCAACCCCAGAGTTGGCCATGACTGGACCTAATGGTCAGGGGTCCCTTTACCTTTTTACAGTTTGCTCCAGTGAACAGACAGGACCTGTTCGTCCTGCATAGTTTATGACGGATCCAATTCGCTTGCCTAACCCAGGGATAAAGCTTGTGAACTGTATCTGCGCCAACAAAGTTCTTCCCCACAATGTACAAAACACAGGCTAACGTCTGTGGATTAGTATTGCTTTTATTTTGAATTACATATGGGGATCCACCATAATATTTCAGCGGTTAGTGCTGGATAGTTTCTCAGGAAAGCTCGTTTGTGCTCTCACTGATAAGCCCCTGATCAGCTTCTAAGTAAGCCAGGATGCTCAGAAACACAGCTTGAAAACCCTTTAATGGAAAGCATCTAAACAGCCACCTAAGCTCCTCAGCCCCTCAGCGTCCCCTTATGTTAGATAAGACAAGAGATGATTTGGGGGCAATGAGATTACCGTCCGAGTTGTGCAGTCATTGCGTGCTTCCTATTTTTGTCATACTCCCTCCGGTTTACAATATAGCTGCAGTTCCGTTATTCACATAATTGCAGATCATCTTGTCATTCCTAAAACCGTAATGGGAATAAGGACGTTATCATAACTCATGATAATCTAAAGAAAAGCAAACCATGTGTATGGGTGCACGTGGGTGTATCTCTGTAAAATCTTGTCCTGTGAGCTACTTTTGTGGATCTTGCCAGAATCATAAAACATGGTGTAAATCAAACGCTCCTTAAGGAAGGGGCAACGGAGAGCTGGTCTCTGCCTTTCCTCAAATGGCAGTAGTTGCCTCCTCCCCTGGCGACAGCACCAGCAGCAATGGTTGACCCTTGGGAGAGGCATTTTGGCCTTTCCCTTAGCTGCTGAGAGTTGATGTTCCTGTGCAGCAGCAGCGGTGCTGAAAGCAACAATGCAATTCCTGTTGTTTCAACTGGAAAAGGGCGATAGTTTTGTGGTCCAGCAGCTCCTTTGCATGCAGGTTCCAACTTCAATACCTGGCATCTTCAGGTAAGGTTGGGAGAGGCCGGTCTGAAATCTTGGAGAGCTGCTGTCAGTCAGGGTAGACAGCACTGCGCTAAATGGACCAATGGCCTGACTCTGTATAATGCATCTCCCTATGTAACTTGCATGGCGAGTCGATCCCCAGTTGCCGCTGCCTTTGAGCCACATGCTCTGCTTGGTAAAACGACTGTCAACGCCCCAAACTACATTACGTATGGGATGATGGGTGTTGCAATAGCCCCCACTCCTGCTCCACGTTATTGGCTTGTGGGGAAAGAGAAACTCCCAATGTAGTGACACCTTGGCCCCTCTTCAGAGAAACCCAATCCCATGGAGTATGGCCATGTGGAAGTTCCTACCTGTGTATAGCAGTCCCCATCACAATTGCCCAGATTTCATAGAGGGCTCACCAGTGGGAATATTGGAGACAGAGAGTTGCTTGAAGAGCCTGTTGGCACCTGTCCCCCTCCCCTGTACTGCTACAACAGGGATGAGGAGCCTGTGTTGCTGGACTACAATTCCTGTCATCCATGCCCATTTGAGACTGAGGAGCATTCTAGTGCAACAACAACTGGAGGGACACAGGTTCCCCTGCACGGCGAAGAGATAGAAGGGAAGATGGTACAGTTCTACTGAGGAGCTCCTAACAGGCAGTTCTAGTCTACTTTGTCATGCCAAGGAATGAGAGAGGATGTTAACCATGACTGCCCATTCTCTCAATTTAGCCTGTGAGATGATACAAGTGACTCATGCAATGGGCAAGTCTGAGTCTCCATTAGTGATGGTTTCTCTCGGGACTCGTCTACTCTTCCACTGCTCTTATGCCTAGAAAGCATGGGTCCATGGTGTCCTGCTTGCCTTGTGCTTCTTTCTAGGCATGGGTTTGAGCGGATTCCCCCTTGCCCCACTTCTTTCCCAGGGAAAACCCACTCTTTAGGTACGAATCGGAGCAAATGTACCGGTAAATCCAGAGAAAATCCAAATGGCTGTTTGCTCCAACTGAGTGCTAAAGAGCAGTTTTCCTGGGGGGAAGCAGCAGGACGAGAGAAAGTGGATAAGCCACCAGTTTCTCATTTTTCCAATCTTATGTTCAGTTCTCCAGATTTCCACATCATTGTGGATTCCCCCACCCAAAAAAAAGTCCCCATGAAAATTTGTCAGCATTTGAGTGTGAATTATCTCCTAATACACTTCTTCCATATGCCAAACACATTTTTTGACAATGCAATGCATTCTGTATGCCATTTTCACTAACCTATACATTTTTGTATACAGTGGTACCTCGGGTTACAAACACTTCAGGTTACGGACTCCGCTAACCCGGAAGTATTATCTTGGGTTAAGAACTTTACCTCAGGATGAGAACAGAAATCATGCGGCGGCAGTGGGAGGCCCCATTAACTAAAGTGGTACCTCAGGTTAAGAATGGTTTCAGATTAGGAACGGACCTCTGGAATGAATTAACCAGAGGTACCACTGTACATTGCTTGGAGAATTGCATTGAAAAATTTAAAGAGTGAATTTTGAAGAATGGCTGCTTTTAGTTTTGTGTGTTGTTTCTGGAAGACAGAATTAGGGAGGTTTGGCTTTTAAGTGGAAACGGAATCGAATTTCTCCCCATCCCTGCCCTCTGTATCACAACAAAGTTACGACTTTTGCAAGCGGAACACAGAAAAAGAACATTTAAGCTTCTGTTCTCCTCAGAGAAATTCTACAAATGGTATAAAAACAGATGGTTGCGAACAACCTAAAGGTTCCCATCAAAAGTTATTTAAAATGGTGTATTTGAAACTCACCAATTAAGGAAAGAAAGAAATATATAACAGGCAGGCGGTTCAAGTTTTCAACATAATTTAATAAGAAGCTTCCGGTTCAAAAGGTAACCACAGCAAAGACATAAAAGAGCTGGTGGCAGCTGCCATTAGCCATGAAGCTTGTTCTTACTCATCCTACCAGTCCCCAGCAGTTACAAGTAGTGGCTTGACTGAGTTGGAAATGTTATTGCTCAATTTGATGTACTGAATAGATGTGGGTGTCCCCCCCCCAATGTGGTCCTCTCATTACAGCAGTAGGAAGAAACACAAGGAGCATATAGGGAACAGAAGAAGCCAGTTAAAGAGGCAGTAGTTTAAAACTGACCCAAGTCAAAGAGTTTTTGCCCAGGCGTTGTAGCTTCATTGGTTAGAACTTCTTTTGCATGGAAAGTTGTGAAAGGCCAATGGTGTTTTGGGGGAGAAAAAGAAGGGTTTCAAGCCTTAAGACATTCCCATAGGAGCGATCTATCCATGGCTCTTGGTGCTCAGAAAAAAGATATCCTCGTCTCAAAATGTTAAGGAACCCTGGATTGCTGTAAGTCAATATGCTACCAGGCCAAACCTAAGGTGTTGCTGTTTGCACATAAAGCCCTAAAGAATTTGGGAATAGCCTGCCTCGAAGATTGCCTTTCTCCATACACCCCAGACCATTCTTTGAGATCTGCTGGAGAAGCCTTGCTAACTGTCCACTATGGCAGCCATAAGGAGCAGTAAGGCCTATATTGTGGAATGCAGTGCTTTTTTTCCAGGGGGTACCGAAGGGTACATTGTTTTTTGTTGTAAAAAAGTGTGACACTTACTGTAACAACTTCCTGGTCAGTTCTGGCACCTATTTTTCTAGGAAAAACCCACCGGTGGAATGCATTGCATTTGTGTATTAGACAGCAATCCCGTGTTTAGCTTTAGATGCCAGCTTATTATTATAATTTATTACACAAGCTTACCCGGCCACGTGACCCAATTTTTACGTTCTTCTGATCTTTGCCTTTTTATGTTTTTAACTTTCAATTTTATGTGCACAGCTTTGAAAAGATTTCTTTCCCTTTGGTGCCACAGAAATTTATGCCTTAATAATTAAAATAAGTTAAGTTGATAATGAACAAGAAAAGGACAGATCACTCAGAGCACTTTCTCTGAACACATCTCATTTTGACCAGTAACTGCCATGTTGTTGTTGTTGTTACCAAGATAGATTGTTCTGGACTAGTAAGATGTGAGAGGCTTCTGATACTTCAGTAGTAACTCTAGGTTTGAAATAAAAGCTTGGGCATATTGCCAAACTCTGCTCTATCAGTTTAACTAAGGTATAGAATTGCCTCCAGGAAAAAAATACAAATCAAAACTTGAAGGATCCCCTTACCCCATATATGCCCACTAGACAGCTTTGATCTGCACATCTGGTACTTTGATAAGTGTCACATAATGTTTGATTTGCACTTACAAGGGATCAATGTTTCCGATATTCTATGGAATTTCCTGTTCACTGATGTTATTACGCAGGTGCCTGTTTCTGGCACTCCCTAAAAACATGTTTGTTAGGGCAAGCCTATCCAAACATGTGATTTTGACACTTTTATTTTTTTATGTATTTATTTGCTTACTTACATTTTGAACAACTTGCTTTTAGCATCCGATTTAATAGGTATTTTAAACGTATATCTCATATTGTTTCATGTATACCACTTAAAAGGTTTTGATGACTAAGCGGCATACAAATGTTGAAATGTATCACACAGTAGTGGCAGATGTCTCTTGGGTTCCCACCACCACCACCTTTGCAGGTTTAAGTGTCTAGTTTATGGACACACCTGGCTTTTGTCAATTTCGAGGTTCTTGTGCTAAAACGTATCTAGAACTCTGTGTAGAGCACTGACGTGTGGAGGGAGATCAGGAGGCCACTGACAATTCATGTTCCCACCATTCCAGTGGCCAGCTATGGCCCTCTGACCTCCAACCACCTCACAAAGGTCTGAAAGGCAGCCTAGTCTACTTCATGCAACTCCTGCCACAAGTGCAGGCGGTTCCCCCTTCAGACCTTGGTCTAGAGGGGCACAGTCAACACATGGCGCTGCTCCCCTTCTGTGTGTTCATGACTGCAGGGAAAATAAGGAGTGGATTGTTCAAGGGATTGTGAGGCGCTCCAAAGTGAGTGAATGGGCAGTAAACTGGACAATATGATTCAGTGTACACCAAATGTAAAGGTAAAGGGACCCCTGACCATTAGGTCCAGTTGCAGACGACTCTGGGGTTGTGGGGAGGGAGCCGGCGTACAGCTTCCAGGTCATGTGGCCAGCATGACTAAGCTGCTTCTGGCGAACCAGAGCAGTGCATGGAAACGCCATTTACCTTCCCGCCGGAGTGGTACCTATTTATCTACTTGCACTTGGACGTGCTTTCGAACTGCTAAGTTGGCAGGAGCTGGGACAGAGCAATGGGAGCTCACCCCATCACGGGGATTCAAACTGCCGACCTTCTGATTGGCAAGCCCTAGGCTCTGTGGTTTAACCCACAGCGCCACCCGTGTCCCACACCAAATGTAGATTGGGGCAAAATGAAGTCTAACTTCACACACACACACACTAATGGGGAAAATAACTGAAAATTAAACTGCCACTATCATAAGGCTGTGATATAAATTGATTGTGTCAGCACAGCTGTGTACATTTCTGCATGCCTAACCTCTAAAAGGATACTGCACCTCCAACAGGGTTCAGAAAAGGGCAAGCAAAATGATCAAGGATTACATGATAAAAGAGGCACAAAACATTGGAGAGAATATTCCAGTGGAAGTCTGGGAATACCTCTGGAAAACAATGGACTACGTGGAAATGGCAAAGGTGAGAGCAAGAGAAGAGATCAAGTGATGAATTTCACATGGAAGAATGAGACCCTTATTTGGACAATTTGGAAAATATCACGTTAAATTGAATCGCGGGCAGGACTGAAATATGAGCTACGGAAGAAAAATAATTCTAATTGTAACGAAGGAATTGTGGAATAGATAGAAGCATAATGCAGCATAAAAGGTTGAGAATAAAAACACCACGGAAGAAGGGCGGGGAGTCAACTTTTAAAAGTGTATTAAATTTGATGCTAAATTTGATGTTAGTTTGTTAAACAAAATGGTGAAATTCAATAAAAAATTTAATTGGCAAAAAACACACATAGATTTTCATTGACAACGACAGTAAGAGAAAATTGTTATGAACTGATGGGCAGATGGTACATGACCTGTCAGAATACAAAGGATTAATACGAATTACTCATTGGGATACTAGAAATGTGGAAAGAACTAGAATATTTTCTTTCATATGTGCTGGGAGTGGGAACTGGAGAAAAAAGACTGGTCAAAGATCAGAGCTCAAATAATTAAACTCTCAAATAATTAAACTGTCACCCGGTTGTGTTCTTGTTAACCTAGGTAAAGGAGTCAGTAAGATGGCAACATAAACAATTATGTTATTTTCCCCAGTGTTGCAATTCTCTGCACTAGCCTTCTGGTGGGGTCTGCATAAATCCCAGTGTTGTGAACAGAGTCAACTAATATTCAGCCATCAATTCATTTGGTAAAAGCTTTATCAGGAGGGAAGGTGCTGAAAATAGGCCACTTGCGTTGCAAGAGCAGCAAGCGAGACCATGGGATGAACGCTTGTCTGTGTTGGAAGGGAAGGCTTTGAAAAAACAATGGGGTCAAAGTGTATTGTTTGAGGTTACTCATTTTCATTATGCATAGATTAGGCTTATTAAGTTAGCTAATGGAAATATTTACTTAGACTGCAAATTAGTAATTTGTTGTTTAGAGGTTAATGTAAGAGGGCTGCAGATTCCAAACGCAAAAATAAAAATCCAGTTGGTTGCATCCAACTAAGTTTTACACAGAGCAGACCCACTGAAATTAATGGACTGAAGTTAGCCATGTCTATTAAATTTAATGGGTCTACTCTGTGTAGGAACAGCTTTGGAGACAACTCTTAATTATTACCCCTCTTGTGAATGTAGTGGGGAGCAAGTGGCTGGAACCAGCTTAGCAGCCTCACCCCTGGGCTTGAAACAAAAACGTTATCTTTCTACAAAGATGGATGCCAATGATTCTCCCTGCCCCATTTCCTTTTGGGGAGAGCCACCAAACACAAGCAGCTTTTAAAGGGAAATTGGTGTAAGAAGCAAGACAAGGGTGCACTGTTCAAGCAGGCAGTCTTGGATAGCTGCATCATAGCAGGACTCCAACTGGGCTCAACTCCTACGGAGAAGCAAACTTAGCCTGATACACCAGTGTATCATTAAGTAGTGAGGTAGGGCATGGGGTGGGGGACCGACGTGGGCTCCCTTCAGGTTGAACACACAAAGAAGGAAGATTGTGGCAAGCCAGCCGGGATCATGTCTCCATGTGGGGGCTGTACACACAGCCCCTGGGATTGGCACAGTTATAGCGACTCTTTCTGAGCCACTGCCATTGGGCGAATTATGGTGGCTTCCGCAACATGGTTCTGGTTCATGCCAGCCATACATTGGCATGATTCTAACCCTATTAAAAATCTGCTGGCAGCCAATGCATATTGTGGCCATTGGCAGTATCAATTGGCCTGTACAACGGGAACTGTGGAACCACTGACAGAAAAACTGGAAGAAGGCAGCGTGAGAGTCCTTTTCTGCTTTTTTAAAGAGGCCTGAACTGGCCAAACACTGCTAATTACTTAAGACACTGTTCTTGTTTAATACTTTGAAGCTGGCCAGTCAAACTCCCTGGGTGTCTGCTGGAGCTAATGAGGAAAAGCTAATTGAAACAAAAATAAAATGAGGTAGGTTAAAAACAGCAACACAGATCCAATTATGTTACATCCATAGACTAATGGGGAATCCATGCTTGGCGATAGTAGAAATGTTGCACATAACTTCCTTAAAACTGGAAATAATTCAAACAAAGCATATAAGGACACAGGTTAACCCAAACTAAATACATACATCTGCACACACATTGGTGTTCACTATATAGGTGGGCAGCAAAGAGGGATGGGCAGAAAGATGAATCTAAGTGTCAGGTTCTAGGCCAACAAAACTGTCCTTCCAATCTGCTATCTCTCACTTTTGCAATGTTCCTATTCTTTGCACCACGGGATGAAGATCTCATGAAGTTTTTTCATATTCGGAAAACAGGACACCATCAGACAAGGAAGTGGGCGAATGTCCATCAACAATTGGGGCTTCCGTCTTCCAAAGGATTAAATGCTGTTGGCTCCTGGAGATTTTCATGAAGGGAAAAAACACACACCAGTATCTACAAGGATCATCCCCGCCCCTTCCCCCAAAAGCAAAGTACAACTGTACAGAGTAGGTTGGACCTAGGCTCAATGCATTCAAGTTGGATGCAGTTAGGTACACTTTCCAGCCCATCTTCAGAATCTTGCTCTAGTTCAATTCGTTTCTCAACCTGCAATTTTATTGTGAGACTTTCCGTATTACAGCTTTAGAGAAAGGCAAGAAAATGCTAAGGCCAAAGTTGGGAATGATTGCCAAGGATGGCACTGCTTTTTCTCTCAATGAGCACCATTATATGAAGATCCATACTGAAGTATAGACTGACAGGTTGACAAGAAAAATATACTTGTACCTTGACTGTATAATAATCTAAGGCTAGTCGGTTAGCCATTTAGAATAGATTTCCCAAAAGGAAGGCTTCGGGGGGGGGGGGGAATCGAATTCATTCTCTCGTTTGAAATTTGTCGACCTGTTTGCAAAACTAACACAGAAATGTTGGAAAAGGCAAAAGATTTTACAAAAGTTAACCATCTCTATGGTTAAAGCCTCCCAACACAAAGATAAAATGATACATTTATTGTGCTGTCTCTCACCAGTTTTAATTGGTAACCTTACAACATACTATATATTTGATGCTAGCAGGCAGACAAAATTAAAAACAGAGACTCTGTTTGACACTTAGATCTGTCCCCATTTGTACAAATAGAGGGACAAGGAAAATGTTTAAAAAACAAAATGAAATTGTGTGACCCACAGCTCTATCACAGTTTCAACTGAAGACTTCCAAGAGATTTATTCTGCTAAACCTCTTGCGCATTTGTCCATCTCTGCCCAAATACAGTGTTGCATTCTTGTGACCTTGAGGAAACCTCCATTCCTAAACCACAACAAGAAAGGTGTGTCGTATTCTTGGAGCGTGTCTGCGTGAGTGCGAGTGTGTTCACAGAAGGAAGCAACGTGTTCCACAATTATCTTCTTCACCTGCCTCTACAGTGCTAGTCCACACGTTCCAATGCTCTTCAAACTTAAAAAAATCTTGGTGTCAAAGTCAGCACCCGAGGGCCCTTTTGTTACCAGTTCATCATGGAATTTCTGTTGAGTGTCATGAAAAAAACTTGACTACTTCCTCCAGATCTCACCGAGGCGAAAAATACCTGTTAGGGAAGGAAACATCCTGATCTATTAAACTGTAAAATCATCATATGAACTTGTAAATGGGATGTGTTTAATTTCCTCATTCATTCACACATTTTGCTTATTTGTTATGTCACATCTTATCTTGTGTGTGTTTTTTTGTCTCAGCGTAGGTGTTAAAAGCATTATTAATGGCTTGACCACATTGCTTTTACAAGGGGCATCAAATGCTCTCCCATCAGTTGTTTCCAGATCATTCTCTGTGCAGCTCTGAGATCAGACCTACCTTATCGTTTCTTTCACATAGAAATTTTAGCCGCTGAGCACGCTTGTGCATGAATACTCCGTCCAAATGCCCAGTCTCCACCGATCGTATCTCAATCGCTTTCTCGCCCCAGCCCATTATTTGATTGGAGTGGATGTAGGCTGAAAGAAAACAAGCAAATGGCAACCCGTTCTTACTGAAAACATTTGGGCCAAGGTAGCTTTTACCATGTGCCACACCTGGCAGGAAGTTACCATGTGTAATAGATTATGTCCTACGGCTGGAGGCTCAAGCCACAGATGGTTTCATCACAGCAAACACAGAAGATTATATTATCTAGGAAAATAGCCAACTGCAGCTTAGGATTCTCACTTCACACTGAATTTATTGATAGCTAAGGAGAAGATGAAGAACTGACATACCCACTGAAGTGGGCATTTCTCCCCACTGGAGTACCACGTCTTTCGTTATGCGTCCATAGGTATTAACGTACACTCCTTCGTCCTCATAGCACACAAGCATCTCCATTCCATCCGTTTTGGGCAAGATGACAATGGCGTGAGGTGTGATATTGCCCTGAATCTGCATACAGGACAGAACCCCCCCCCCCAAATCAGCATTAAATCAAGTTTACTGGACAACAAAGAAAGACCAGCTCTCTTCAGCATTTGCCAACTTCTCTCAGAAAACTGTCAAACCGATGTTTGCTACCAACCCATAAACAGATTTAGCCCATACAACATGCGGGTTCCTGGACAACTCATAGCATAGCAGCCCTCTCCTCAGCAATGTGAGAAACTCACCAAATTACGCATTACGGTGTGCCCACCAAAAAGGAAATTTAACAAGGACCCTGTTTCAATAGACATTATACATACTGTATAATCAAGTTTGCAGAGCACCACCATGCTGCCTCAGACTCACATGAGATGGTATATAGATATCATATGAATTCCCCGAATCCACATCGATAACATGGAAACCAGTGTGCGACCCAAAGATGACTTTTAACCTCTGACCTTCTTCTACTGTGAGGTCAACAAGCAATGGTTTGTGCTGGAGATCTGCAAAAGACTTTTAAAACCCCCTCAGTCAATTTTGTGGTATGGGGGGAAAAAATGAAATAAATGCACAGCATGCTATGGTAAGAACAAGAGTATTTTATATTTGCTGTTTAAAAATGTGTCCTCGTTGCTTTTGCTGTCTAGGTTATCTTTCATACATTTAGGGCATTGATTTAGCTCTTCACCTGTTGGTATCTTACAAGAAGATGCAAAGTGTCAGTGGAATGTTTGGCCTTTTAATTTTTAAGCGGCAGGAAGCTACATTTCCCAAGCGTACCTGGGGGCTTTTGTCCTGGTACGCTCTGACGCAATGCACAAAGCACCAGGCGGGATTAGAAGTGAGAGACTTCCCTCTCCCTGTGGCTGTTGTTGGTGCTACCAGCCCAGCTTGTGAATGGAATTTGAAAGGGGTGGTGGTGATTGCAAGGACGGCTGGGAGAGGGATAATCCAGGAATAAATCCCTGATTTTGAATTTAATTCAAGTTTCAAAGAATTCAAGATTTGTAAAGCTCACCTCTTCTTTGAGATGGACATTAGAACCCTCTGAATCTTGTATCCAAACCCTGGATTAACCCTTTTTGCCAGCATGCCTATTTCAGTAGGATTTTTTTTAATATTTGCATTTACGTAAAAAAATTAAAACTGTTAGGAAGCATCAGGGCTGGAACCCAACACATAGTAAAACAGGGTTAAATCTGAGTGAAATTGTGAAGCTTGTGACCAGGAGCTTGCGACTGGCACTTGTAAACAGGGGCGACTGCGAATGACCAGTGGAGGAAACTGAAGAGAGAGGTTGTGTCTTTGGGAATAAGGCTGGTTGGTTGTCTGAGCTGTTTTGGTTTGTGGCTGTCTGCTCTCCTAGAGCACATGGTCTGAGGGGAAGGTACTACTGCTGAGAGGAAGGCAAGCTGAATGAGGAAGTGACTTGGGGGAGAAGTTAGCAGCCAGCGGCAATTCTATTTAGCTAATTGCAGCCTCTGGAAACTCATAACCAAGACTTGCAAACAGGGGCATTTGCGAGGACAATTTGAGAAGAAGGCCCGGAGTGCTGTCTCACGGTGTACACAAAACCAAGAGACATGGACGATGAGGGAGCTTCTTCAGGGAACTGTAACTCTGTGCCATGTTTATCTTCCTGCCTGAGAATGAGCAAAACTACACCAGCAGGAAGTGCAAGCTGGCTGCCTTGCTGGAAGAGAAAGTACAGCAATTTGAGAAGAAGAAGAGTTTGGATTTGATATCCCACATTTCACTCCCTTTAAGGAGTCTCAAAGCGGCTAACATTCTCCTTTCCCTTCCTCCACCACAACAAACACTCTGTGAGGTGAGTGGGGCTGAGAGACTTGTGAGAAGTGTGACTAGCCCAAGGTCACCCAGCAGCTGCATGTGGAGGAGCGGAGAAGCGAACCCGGTTCCCCAGATTATGAGTCTACCACTCTTAAACACTACACCACACTGGCTCTCGTGTGGTGAGGCACACCTATCCAAGCTATCAGGCAAGATGAGGAATTTCTCACTAGAGCAGAATGGACTGTCCTGGAACAGAGTGATGTAGGGGCGGGGGTGTCGCTAGGGAGGAGGAGGAAGATCACCCATTGCAGGAGACGAACCCCTGGAGGAACGTGACACACAGAAGCAGGACTGTCAGGAGCCATGCTGTGTCACTGAAGCTGCAAAATCGATTCCGTGCCCTCACCTTGGACACTGATTCTGGGCCAGAGGAACAAGGACAGCAGCTGCAGACCTCAGAACACACAGAGGTGGCTGTGGGAGGTACAGCATTCAGAACGATATCTGCCACTCCCGGAGGAGGAAGAGATAGGTGGTGATGGCAGCTGACAGAGGTAGCTGTGCGTGGAGGTAACAGGATGTCCCAGGAGGTATGCTGTCTCCCAAGTGCAAAAAATCACATTATGACACAGAAGTTGCCAAGTCTTATAAAACCCGCTGACCACAACCCCTTCCTTCTGATTCATGTGGGTGCAACAATACCGCCAGACACAGCTTTCAACATATAGAAAGGGACTATGAGACTCTGTGGAGGAAGCTGAAGGGCCTTGGGGCACAGGTGGCTTTTTCATCACTCGTTTCTGTTGAAGGTTGTGGCCTGGGAAGAGAGAGGAAAATACTGGAAGTAAACCACTGGCTGCGCATCAGGAAAGGTTTGGCTTCTTGGAGCATGGTGTCCGCTTCCTTAAGGAAAGACTTTTGGTAAGAGATGGGTTGCATCTCACAGCGATTGGCAAAAATGTGCTTGCTAAGAGTCTTACAAAGTTGATTTGGAGATTACACTAAATCATGAGGGGAGGGAGAAAACAATACTGATGACAAAAGAGCACCTGGCAAAAGAGCTTCGTTGATGCACAGGTTAAACTGAGGTGGTGCTCCAGAAACCTGCTAAAGGGCAGGAAACTACAAGAAGGAAGCAACTGGAGGGAACGACTCGTGGTTTCATTTCTCTCTATACAAATGCAGAGTATGGGAAACAAGCAAGATGAGCTGGAGATTTTAGTACAGGATGGCAAATATGACCTGGTAGACATTACTGAAACCTGGTGGGGTGAGACTCATGACTGGAATGTAGAATTTACATCTGGCTGCCACAATTTAAGAAGGATATTGACAAGCTGGAACATGTGCAGAGGTGACCAAGATGATCAAGGGTCGGGAAACCAAGCCTTGATGAGGAACAGTTGAGGGAGTTGGGCATGTTTAGCCTGGAAAAGAGGAGACTGAGAGGACATACGATAGCCATCTTCAAATATCTAAAGGGCTGTCACAGGGAAGATGGAACAAGCTTGTTTTCTCCTGCTCCGGATAACAGGAACTGAACCAATGGCTTCAAGTTACAAGAAAGGAGATTCTGACTAAATACCAGGAAGAACTTTCTGACAGAAAGCTGTTTTGACTGTGGAATGGACTCCCTCTGAGGTTTTTAAGCAGAGGTTGGATAGTCATCTGTCATGGAAGCTTTAGTTGAGATTCCTCATAGACTTGTAGGCCCATTGGCAGGACAGGCCCACCTGGATGTCAGGGTAGATTTATGTGATTTTATTTATGCATCACACAGTGGCTCTAGTCCAGCCTCCCCCAACCTGGAGCTTTCCAGATGTTTTCAACGGCAACTTTCATAAGCCCCAGCCCTCTATGCTGATGGGAGTTGTCGTCCCAAACATCTGGCGGGCACCAGGATGTTGTTGTTCTATAAACACATCTGAACTGGTTCATAACCATCTGTGGTCTTTGCGAATATGCTGGTATGTCTAACATGGGAATGAGAACCAGCTCTAATAAATTTGCAGAGGTTTGCCACACAGAGAGATATAGGTTAAGTTCCTTGTTATGCCACAGATGAATAGATAACAGAAGTGAATGACAGATTTTCTTATCTGTGATAAAAAACATGAACAAATGTATGAATAATGCTAATATTTTTGTAACAACACAAAACATACCTTAAATGCCATAAACTTGTGATATGGTTTAGGAGCCCAAGCATATATCTCTACAGCATTCTTTAAGGCAATCACCAAGAACTTGATTCTCTCATATTTCACTAAAATTGAAATAAAACTAAATTTTTAAAACATCCAATTCACTCAAGACAAAACCGAATGACTTAATCTCAAGGGAGAGCTGCTGAAACCATATTGTCAGTAGAAGTATTATCTTTAAGAACAGGCCAAATGGCAAATTCCCCTGATAGTTTGGACTGATTTGAGGTTCTTCATAGTTCTGGATGGTGCTTTCTAGCTACAGGGGCAGCCATCTTGTGTTTGCTCGCATGTACATGACACAGCATGGCTGCCACACCACCACTGCAGCAAATTAAAGATGGTGGCACTCATGCTTCCAATTACGACAGTAGTTCGGAAGAGACTCACCACCACCAACGCAAGTGCAGGTATTTTGGAAAGAGCATGCGTGTCTGGGAGGAAACTAACATCACAGGATTTGAGATGAATAATATGGCAATGTGACCCTTCCCTACTATCCTTGTAATAAATAAATGAATAAATAAATATTTTAAGCTAGGACTGTGATACTTCAAAACTTTCTTTAAATGCCAAGTTGAAAATATAGTATTTGTTAAGTAAAATTTATTAATCATCTACATATAACAGAGGACATTTGATTCAAATTTTGATCTACCAGATTTTAGCCAGCTAAGCCAAAAGGAATATGATTGCATGGTATGTTTTTCTTTCTTAAGCATTAAAGCTTTTGCAATGTTCCGTTTTCACAGATATTCTCTAGTACTTTTCAATTAATCAAGAAGCATAACCTCAATAACTTAATTGTGTTGAGTGAATATACATAAAATTAAAGACTTCAAGTAATATTTTGAAATGTAAGCATTTAGGACCGTGGCAATAAACACACCCTTATTTGCCATCCAATACCAGGAAAAATAATTTATTTCACTGCTGGATCACAGGGGATTTCATACCGTTACGGGAGCACACTGGCTACTACCCAGCTTTTGATATGATATAGCTGACATTCGTGCAAATTCTTATTCTGGTACTAAAAGCATATGGGAGTCTTATATTAGTTATGTCCACTGGGAAACATTAGGCACAAAACTGCCTCATATATAAGGTGAATATAAGAATCCATACATGAACACTTGGTGACTGGCAGCTGAATATACAAACTGATTAGCTTGAGAAGCTTTGCCTTTCAGATGATGTGAAGCAATACAAAGCTCTAGCTGGTGGTTGACTTCCTTCGCTTATTCACATGTGCTAAGAGCCAGCTAGTGCTGGACTCAGCAAGTGATAAATTTGTATGTGTGAGCCATCCAATGGAACTTCATTTAATTAGATGCTTTCCCTTCAATATACATTTTTTTCACTGTAGCTGGTTTAAGCCTGGAAAAACCTACTAGTTTCGAAACTATAGTTCTTAGAAAACAACTAATTTTTTTTCCTTCCAGTAGCACCTTAAAGACCAACTAAGTTAGTTCTTGGTATGAGCTTTCGTGTGCATGCACACTTCTTCAGATACTGAAGAAGTATCTGAAGAAGTGTGCATGCACACGAAAGCTCATACCAAGAACTAACTTAGTTGGTCTTTAAGGTGCTACTGGAAGGAAAAAATTTTTTTTGTTTTGACTATGGCAGACCAACACGGCTACCTATCTGTAACTAGAAAACAACTGTTAATGGAGTCACTCTTGATTTAGGGCTCCCCCAAATCTAGTTGTGTTATACATGAGGGAGATGGTTTCTGAACATCTAGAAGAAAACGAAACACTGGTTTATTAGCTTTTTGAATGATATTGCCCTTTAGTCCTATTCAGACATTAACTGTATACAGCCTAGGAGTAGCCGGAAAGATGGATGATCCCTGCTCATCCCATTGTTGGCCCCACTTCACACCTGTGTATCGGACATCACACTGCAGCAAAAGTCCATGAATGACCACCAGTCCAATGCTGAGAGATTGAGGTGAGATATAATAACTATCTTCAAATATTTAATATTAATAAAGGGCTGTCACATGGAGGATGGAGCAAGTTTGTTTTCTCCTGCTCCAGAGGCCAGGACCCCAACCAAAGGATTCAAGTTACAAGAAAGAAGATTCCGACTAAACACCAGGAAGAACTTTCTGACCATAAGAGCTGTTCAACATTGGATCAGACTCCCGTGAGAGGTCGACTCTCCTTCCTTGGAGGGTTTTAAGCAGAGGTTGGATGGCTATCTGTCATGTATGATCTAGTTGAGATTCCTGCAATGAAGGGAACTGGACTAGATACTTACAGGGGTCCCTTCTGACTCTAAAATTCTGTGATTCTATATGTATGCCCAATCCATGCAATACAGTGGTGCCCCGCAAGACGAACGCCTCGCAAGACGAAAAACCCGCTAGACGAAAGGGTTTTTCTGTTTTGGAGGCGCTTCGCAAAACGAATTTCCCTATGGGCTTCCTTCGCAAGACGAAAGCCCATAGGGAAATCTCCAGGACAGCGGGGAAGCGCAGTGCGTCTTCCCCACTGTCCTCGGACCTCCTCCGAAGGCTGGCGGTGGGGCGGAGAGACCTTCTCCCCGCGCCAGCCTTCGGAAGGCTCCTCCGAAGGCTGGCGGTGGGGCGGAGAGACCTTCTCCCCGCCCCAGCCTTCGGATGGCTGTCCTGAAGACTTGCGGTGGGAGGAGGGTTTTCCTTCCCACCGCCAACATTCAGAATGCTGTTCTGAATGTTGGCGGTGGGGAGGAAAAACCCTCCTCCCACCGCAAGCCCCGGGAACAGAGGAGAAGTGCTGCGCGCCTTCCCCTCTGTTCCCGGACCTGTCCTGAAGGCTTGCGGTGGGGAGAAAAGCCCTTCTCCGCACCGCCAGCCTGGCAAGCGGTCTCCATAGGAACGCATTAATTGATTTTCAATGCATTCCTATGGGAAACCATGCTTCGCAAGACGAAAAACTCGCAAGAAGAAAAAACTTGCGGAACGAATTAATTTCGTCTTGCGAGGCACCACTGTATTCATAAAAAATCAGATGGGGTGAACTTGTGGACCACATTAATATATGCTGGGGCCTGTTCCACTATCAAATAAGCCCAGGGATGGTTAGACAACACCATACCTCCCACTCTGAGCATAGTTGAAGTCATGCTTAGGCATAACTATTTTCTCCATGGTTGATTTAGTGCCATAAAAAGGTAATAAAGAAAAGAGGCACCAAGCATTTTGTGCAATATTCACTGTTGTTGACTGTGCAACGAAGGCTGACTCTTTACACCTCAGTCTGCCTGTGGGAATAGCAGGAATCAGCACAAGGATATTCAGAGTCCCCAAGCGCCTTTGACCAGCAGGCATGCCTAGCATTAAGAGAGCTTCCTGCTAGTGTGATACTGCACTTATGCATATGGTCTTGTGCTTACCAACTTTGTAATGTATGCAGCCTTCCAAATCTCCTACAGTGATCCAGCCTTGCTTCTTTTCTACTTCAGGATCATTGTGTAATATTCTGTTTCTCAACCATGAAAGATAATAAACTCGTAGCTTGTTCTTCTTTCCTGTTGAAACATGGAACCGATAAAGATACAATCCATCATTGGATCAACTTGGATGCTAATACACAGGGCTTTTTATGCCATTTATCCTATCCATACATTGTCTGATGCCAGCTTGTCTATTGCATTCTTTTCTGTTGAGGAAAGCTAATTTTGGAAATATTAATTGGAACTTTAATCTTGCACCTAAACCGAAGCCATATGAATGAATGTAGCTTATTTCTGCATGCGTTCCTGTTGTCTTCCTATATGCTAAAACATCTTATAATTGAGCTCATCGGTATTATTGTTAACTGTCTGTCTGGAGGTAAGGCCTTTCAGATGGAAGGGTGGGTTTTAAAAAGAGAAATCTGTGTTAGGTGAAGCATGGAAACGTATGCAAGCATGCCAACCTCTGTTGGCTGAAAATTACAGACAACTGTAAAGAATAATATTGATGTAAAAATATGTTTAAGTAATTGCCGTAACTGAGCACTAAAAGTCAGTGCGCTTAGGGCATTTAAAAAAAAATGTTCAGGTGATGACAAGGAAGAAGGCCTTTTCTGTTGTGGCTCCGTTTATGGAATACTCTTTTCACTGAGGTCCGCTGGGCACCTTCACTGACATCATTTTGGCACCAGGTTAAAAAAACCCAAACATTTCCCCCCAGGCTTTGGGTGAACTATGAATATGTTGTTTTGCTATTAGCATGCTGCTAAAGCTTTCTGCTGCTGTTACTGGGGGTGGCGGTGTTTGTATATTTTTGTGGCTTGCAAGCGTTTTCGTGTGAATGTATCTATATTATGATGCATTTTTACATAACTTCGTTTTTAAACAAATAACTGACAAGTTTAATAAATAAAAAAATGAGGGTGATATTCAGCTAAATCATTGCATGAGCAGAACAAATTTCATTTGCACAGCAGGACCTTCCTTCTTCTCCTCCCCCTGTGTGTGCCCTGCACTTAGAGCCTGGGCTGTCAGAAACCAATAGCAAAATGAAACACTGATGCAGGCTCACAGCTATACCTGAGATTGTTACAAGGACATTGAGTCCTTCTAGCACGTCCATCTGTTGGAACCGCCTCCTGTTGATCAGGTTGTACACCTTCCCTTGCCCGCTGCGGTCCAACAGCATGAGCCCGTTCTCTGTTCCCACCAGTAAGTTCACACCTGCACGATGAGCAAGCAGAGGAAGCGGATGAAATTAAGGAGAATGGAGACATTTTTAGTGAACATTAAAAGGAATCAACCAAGGGCTCCCAGTGAAGGTTGGAAACCTCTCACATGTTGAAGGGATGAGGGATTATGTGGGCTAGACCTGTCTTTTGCCAATGACAAGCCCAGCAGCCATGCTCCCCCACCGTGTTTGTGCTCAGAGAGTTTTAGATGGTGATGGATGTGCACAGACCTCCTTCACAGGGTTGGGGCCTTGACTGGTTCACTGGTAGAGGAGATCTATTGGCATTTATGACACACTCTTAACATTCAGAAGGTGGGAGACATGGTCACCGGAGTGGGATAGGCTATTTGAACCCTCTCCTTACCTCTGACTTCACTTACTCACAATGATTCCCTGCTATCCAGGGAATCAGGCTCCCATCTCCTCTTGCCAGCACCATAAAAACACTGGTCCAAGGCATGGATTCCCATAGATCATAATTATTTCTATATAGGACAGCAAAGTCACCAACAAATCACAGAGCACATCTGCATAGAAAGAGGTGACCTGTGACTTGATGGTGATTTTGGGGGATCTCTTGTGGAAACTGTGAGGATCCATAAGAATCTGGGCCTGAGTCATGCATCTACACTATGGCAGTGCTGGAAAACACCCAATCTGAGTTTTTTTAAATGATTTAGTCAATGGAGCAGATGGTAGATGTGATTTGATGGTTGTCTGGCAGGGGATGTCCCCATTCTCATTCTCTCTCTCTCCTCCTGCAGTACCCCAGATGTCTCCCCTTTCCCTCCTATGCTCTCAGGTGCCTATCTGAGCCTTCAAAAGCACAGGGAGATGGAAAGGAGCCGTACACTTTCAGCTTCCTTCATCAGCTCTCTGTACTTTTCAAGTGGGGATGGTGTTGAGGCTTCAAGAACCCCAGAAGAAGTCTTCAAGAGTGGCACTGAATCCACAGGTGCCATGATAGCAACCCCAGGAAAAAGGTGTCTAGAGCTGCTATTTAGCACCCTACCTTAAGTAGAGAATGTTTTGCTTCTACCCCCTCAGCTCCTGGTATTATGCCAGAGCCTCGCTTAAAAAGCACCAAAATAAATCTTAACATGCAGACGGCATTTCTGCTATTCAATGAGATAATTAACAGATTACCCCACAGAGCAGCACAAAGGATTTCAGAATTGAAGCGCTTCTTGTACTTTCGGATCTCTGGTGTGTCACTATGAGGACGAATGTTGGTGGGATTCACATTTACTACAGAAATTTTCCTTGCTTCATTAAGTTTGGCCTGTTCTTGCCTCAGCAGCTCGCTGGTAAATAATGCTGGAAAGGAAAACATGCAGAAACAGCTTTACTGAATACATAACGGGGATTTTATCAGCTACTAAGGGCCAATACATGTGTTTCTTTAGCTCTGCGGGAGCTGCTTCCTGTGGCTTTCCCCCATACCTCTCTGATAACATACAGATGGAGGAATTGTTACTGATAAACTCGGTTCAACTGGAATTCTGCACAGGCCTCAAGACTGTGTTGATTTTGGCTTCTGTCTGCACAATGAATGCAGCACCACTGCAAGGAGTCAGAGGAAACTACAGTACTTTGAACTAAGTATCTGCCCAGCAGAGGAGAACTCAAGCTATGTATCACTGGTTTCTGCCCAATATCCTGCACAGAGCTGCTGCACAGCCTGCTGCAAAAGGCTTGTGAAACCCTTTGAGGGCAAAGTTGCTCGGATCTGTGGTTAACCTGATGCCACAGTTAGTCTAGCCTTGCCGGAGGGCTTGAGGAGCACCATAAAGTTTCAACCTCACGACGTGAACAGGATACTCATGGCGGTGAGGCCAACTATGTGCCATCCTGATTTCTTCTTTCCACTTCTCTCAGGGTAAAGGTAAAGGTAAAGGGACCCCTGACCATTAGGTCCAGTTGTGACTGACTCTGAGGTTGCGGCGCTCATCTTGCTTTATTGGCCGAGGGAGCCGGCGTACAGCTTCCAGGTCATGTGGGCAGCATGACTAAGCCACTTCTGGCGAACCAGAGCAGCGCACGGAAACACTGTTTACCTTCCCGCCGGAGCGGTACCTATTTATCTACTTGCACTCTGACGTGCTTTCGAACTGCTAGGTTGGCAGGAGCAGGGACCGAGCAACGGGAGCTCACCCCGTCGTGGGGATTCGAACCACTGACCTTCTGATAGGCAAGTCCTAGGCTCTGTGGTTTAATCCACAGCGCCACCCGCGCCCCTTCTCTCAGGGTAAAGGTAAAGGGACCCCTGACCATTAGGTCCAGTCATGACCGACTCTGGGGTTGTGGAACTCATCTCCCCTTATTGGCCGAGGCAGCCGGCGTACAGCTTCTGGGTCATGTGGGCAGCATGACTAAGCTGCTTCTGGCAAACCAGAGCAGCGCACGGAAACACCGTTTACCTTCCCGCCGGAGCGGTACCTATTTATCTACTTGCACTTTGACGTGCTTTCGAACTGCTAGGTTGGCAGGAGCAGGGACCGAGCAACGGGAGCTCACCCCGTCATGGGGATTCGAACCGCCGACCTTCTGATTGGCAAGTCCTAGGCTCTGTGGTTTAACCCACAGCGCCTCCCGCGTCCCTTCTCTCTCAGGGTACCTCTATTTAATGTTTATTTAATGTTTTCAAATTTTAGACTGAAAACTCAAGTGAGATCATGTGAATTCAAATGAGATTTGAGCTAATCTCGCAGAGGCTTGCACATATAGGGAGGAGGAGTTCAATGTAGGGTTAAGATTATGTTCTGCTACTGCAAGCATGACTACTTGACCGATGGAACCATCTCCTTTCCTCTCTGGCACACTGTTTTGGGGATGCCCTAATCCTTCAGAGTGGATTTGTGGGTGGTAGTGGGTATACAGGGTTGGAGAGGGGTAGTCTTTGAGCTTGGGGTCGGGGTGGGATACTTGTACTGCCCCCTCTAGTAGAATGGGGTAGTTCAATCTGGCCCACAGAGTCTCCATGCACTAAGGTTACTTTGGCTTGCAGTAGCCACAGTAAAATTCAGTGCATGCTGTCATGTGGCCCACAGCTTTCCAGACACTCATTCTTGCTGGGAAAACACTGGAGATTTGAGCACGTTTCCTAAATGCTCTAGAAGGGATGTTTTGCTATGGTGCTATAGAAGCTGTAAGCTGTTATGAACACTTGCCGGGCCAGCATGTGCAGGATTTTTCAAATGCTCTTTCCTAGAGCTGACACTTGCCTAAGTATATGCTAACAGGTCCAAGTGTCTCACACCCCAAGCATTTCCCATTGCCTTTCCCTACCTGTGGCAGACGATTCCTCATCATCGTCCTCATCTTCATCTGTAGGGGAGGTCTGATATACTCTGGTATCCACAAATGGAGTGAAAGATGCTTTCGTGCTACTTCCCATTCCATACTATCCAGTGAGAAATAAATATATTATTTAATCAGAAGAAGGTAATAATAAGGTTTTAGTCTTCACACCAACACAGATAATACATTCAAAGCACAAGGGTTTTAGTCCAGTGGCAGAATGGGTGGTATTTGAATGTATGCAGGTATAAACGACCAATTCTTTAGCTAGTACCCATGCCTTATCCCTAAAATGGCTCCGTAGTAGGCAGAAATTGGCTTTAATGACTGGTGTAGATGCAAAAGTAATAATCAATTTAAATTAGCATAACTTTGTTGCTAAGTACAACAGAGCTGGGTTTGATTAGAAGGAAATCCAGAATAATGAACTACTAATATTTACATCTCCCCCCCCCCTTTGAGAATCTTCTGCTATGTTAGCATCCAAAGGCAAAGGTTGTGATCTTTACTTCTTGACAGCTGTAAACCCTATGGTGCAAAAGCAGGGATTTCTTCCATGACATGGCACTTGTTCTTCTGCTGTGGTATTTACCCAAGCAATGTTATAGTTATGACTTTGGTTGTTTTCGTTTTAACTATTTATTTGTGCTTTTACCTTGCATTTTTATCTTGTGAACTGCCATGAGATCTTGTGATGAAGGTTGGTATATAAATCTAATAAATCATCATCATCATAGAAAGAAGCCAGAAAAATGGGGAGGGCGAAGCCCCACCTTCCATCATCACTATTCTATGCCTTTTCCTTTTATTTCAAAAGCCACCCAAGTCTGTGATCCAGGTTGAGTGCTGGAGCCAGGCAGCTGTCACCCTAGATAACTGCCTAGCCTCCCTGCTGTAAAGAGATAACCAGCCTCATGAAAGAGCCTCTTTCTCTTTCAATGTACACATAAGGTAGCAGTTTTTTGAGGGCACCACTTGGGCTTCCAGGAAAAGCGAGCACTATCTCTTAACTGGGGAAGAAAAGGATTGCATTAATGAGTTCACGAGTGACCGTTTAGCAGAATATTTAGACCTCCTGAGGTTTTATTAACGAGACAGATGTGCTGACTTCCAAACTCTGGTGATGCAATGCCTCAATTGCCATCTCACAATCTGTAAACAGGCCTGCATAAATTACATGCAGATTTATTCTGCTTCTTCTAGCTACGGGGAAGGGCAACACAAGGAGTTATGTAGGTAAAGCTCACTGAGTTTGTTTTTGGGCTTCGGGGAGATTTAATAGGCATTGCCAACCCACTTTTTAGAATATATGTGCAACCATTTCTTCCCTTTTGTTAAGGGCCAGAAACCTGCTCTTTGAAAAATAAAACAAAAGTCGAGATGTTCATGAAAAAGAATCCTGCTCTCCTATGGTTCTGCTACAACCCTGTGTGGCTTTAACAAATTGAGGGGAATCACACTAATTCAGGATGCCTTCCAGATACTGATTTTCTCCAATTATTATTCTGCTTAATGCCAGCATGCCAGACACCTGTCGGCTGTGCTGATCACCATATGGATAGATGTCAGTCCATGACCAGCACTGGAGGAGAAGAGCAGATTGTGCAAAGACAATAGAAATCTAGGAATCTGCCTCATACCGAATAAGACCTTTGGTCCATCTAGCTCAGTATTGTTTACACCAGGAGTTCCCAAACTTGGGTCTCCAGCTATTTTTGGACTACAATTCCCATCATTCATGGCCACCGGTCCTGCTAGCTAGAGGTGATGGCAGTTGTAGTCCAAAAACAGCTGGAGTCCCAAGTTTGAGAAACCCTGGTCTACACTGGCTTGGGATCTCCTGGATTTCAGACCGGGGGCATTCCCAAGTTTACCTGCAGATGCCACAAATTGAACTTGAACCGTCTGCATGCCAAGCAGTTGCTCTACTGCTGAGCCATGGTGCCTCCCTGATAACAGGTGCCTTTTGTATGCAAGCTACTTCCTGTTTCGCTTCTGCAGCTAAGGGAAGCTTTTACCCAGAAATGCCCTTACTTCTTTGCCACCATTTTCAGCAGCTGATGGATTAAAACAGAAATTCAACATCATGTATATAATCATAAACACAGAATGATAGCCAAGCAGCGGGGAGGAGATCCAAGATAAATCTTGAGAGCTAGATGTTAGTATTTCTGCAAAGCAAAGGTGGAGAAAGGGAGCAGGTCCTGAGCCCAGAGGACCCTGCTGCTACCTACTTCTGCCACCGAGTCCATCTCCTGACCATGGGTGGAGGCTCGGCCCAGACCCTCAGTCGGTGTGCCGGCAGGTGAGTGGCTCTGCTGCACCAAATCTGGAAGATTGACATGGCCGGCAAAGCCATTGCTGGCTGTGTGGCCAGAGCGCTTTTTGTCCCCAGAAGTCTGCAGAGACACAAGTTATAAAGAAGAGAGGAGAGTGTGTGAGAGAGAAACCCCAAGAGTAACATATTAACTCACGTAGCCAAGCAAGCACAGGCACAAGCCCTTGGCTTGGCTGTCCTCTTGACCCGCGGACTCAGCAAGTAGCTCCACTGAAGAAATTTAGAGAGAATGAAACACAGAGCACATTTGGAAGGAGAGGGCATCCTTGTTCATCAGCAGAAGAATGGTTATTAATAGTTAAGACCACAAGGCTAAACAGCACATCCGAGCCCCTTCTGTACTATTTATACAGCAGGTGAATGCAATCAAAAGTGGGACAGAATTCAGATATTACATCGCTTTTATATTTGAGCCAGATGCTTTGCAGCACCCACCTGCAGGAGTGCAGAACATCTTGGTCTTTCATGAAGTTCTCACTTAAATGTTGTTTGCATTATCAGAGATTTAACGGTTTTTAAAGGTATTTTAAAGACCCACAAACTAAATGGTGCAGAGATGATGGGATGACCTGCAACCTCTACACAAGTTGCTGTGCATGTAGTTGCTCTATCTGTACAATCACAGCAGCTTGAAGAAGGGCCATGCCGTATGGGGACTAACCACATGTTGCCACATGCAGAGCTTTCCATGTGACCTTCACTTACAGCCCTAAACTACATGCTCCCACAGGCAGCTGAAAGGGGGACTGCTGTATGCCTGAACTGGGCCACAGACCTTTTAAAGGAAAAGCTGGTCTAAGTCTTGCTTGTGAAGAACGGCCTCCTGTTTCTGTAAAACGGTGCTCTACAGAATCATGGTAGAAGTACTGAATTTGGTATGTCAGGGGAGGCATGAGTGAAAGAGCCCATGGCCTGTTCCTCAGATCATTAAGACAGGGTCATCAATATGTGCAAACCAGCCCAATGGCTGAATGCGCATTGTTAGCATGCTCTTGGCTGCAGGGACAGGGCCAATTAGAAGCTGGGTTTCCATCTACCACACTGAAAACATGTGTAATTATTGAGAAAGGATTACATCACTTAGCATTATCTTAATAACTGCCATGGTGTTACGTGACCTTTGGTGGTTTCCATTTTGTGCCTGTATCTAGGTTATGCCTAAGCAGGTTGCCTGCGTCTCCCCACTGACACCTACTCTGAAGTAGAAACACAGACGTTACCTTTTGGCATGGCCATCGGGGGAGAGATATGTGGCATGTACCCACTTTGCAAGCCCCACTTTGCAGTATTTTGACGTCATGAGAGCCAGGAGCCACTTTTCCACCTTGTGCCCTTTTCAAATGGGCTACAGTAAGTTTATGTGACTCAAGACAGCAGCAAACAGCCTCAGCTTTTCCCCCTGCACGACTTAACAGATCTTTTTGTCCTGACAGGCACGCAAAGCTCGCATTAGCATCAGCGAGAGCTATGTGTCTCCACGGAGAACAGAAAATCCTCTTCCATCTGCAACTTGGGAAATGCTTTATAATCTAGCAAAAAACAAACAACCTCACTTTGTTCCCTCTTCTGGTCTCTGCCTTTGCAGGCAGCTGACAAAACAGACTGACTTGTCTCCATTGCAAAAGTCACCGCAGATGCCTCTTTTGCTGAATTACAAGCCTGGCAGAAATTGTCAGCAACCTGCTGTTTATGTCTAATGTGTCACCTATTAAGGGCAGGCCCAAGCAGGGTAATGTACCTGAAAGAGATTACCCCAGGCTCCACAAGCAGCATCTGCACAATTCTTGACACTCTCAACCTAATCAGGTGGCAAAGAATGATTTATATTCAAAAACTGCAAACACCTTGCATGGCACTCATCACAGCTTGTTTCTTAAGGTCTATCAGGTTTAAGGTCACTTACAGACTCTTTCACAAACAAGGAGTGCATTAATTAGGCATGAATCCACTTTTCCACACTCCAAACAATGGCTTAGGGTCATGTCAAGTGCAGTGCTAAATCAGGGGTCTGCCAGCTCAAGGATTTCTGCTACCGCAGTAGAACTTTCTCCCCCTCTCCTCCTCCTCTGCACATCCTAAGTCTGTTCTAGGGTGTCTGCTCTGGAGCAGGGGAGGGTGCAGGGTGCTCACAGGGGAGGAGATGGGGTGGAATCTTGTTGCACTGGCAGTAATTGAGTTACTGGAATACCACCCTCAGATCCTAAGCAGGCTTTTGCTGGCAAAAGTATCCCAAGCAGAGTTCTGCTAATAGAATCATAGAGTTGCAGTGCTGAAAGGGACCTTGAGGAACCTCTAGTCCAACCCCCTGCAATGCAGGATGGGATGCTCCAGTAACTGGATGAGGCAGAGGCAACTTCCAACAACCTCTTGTGTCCTTGGAAAATCTGCTCTGAAGGGTTGGGACATGATACAAAATATGTGCCTGGTTGAAAGGAAAGCACAGGGAGGGAAGCTGCAGGAAGGAGGAGGGCTCAATTCCCTTTCTCCATGCAGCCTATTTATTCCTTAAAACTAGACCTCCCCATTCCTTTTCCTACAGAACTACAGCAGATTCTCCTTTAAACACATGGATCTGCTGCTATCACAAATACCTTGGCCCTGTGTCTATGACTGTGGCTAAAGAGACATTTACACTTCAGGGAGAAAAACCAGCCACAGTTCTTTGGGTATCCTAGACAGGGTTCTGTCCCACCCCATCAAGTTCATGGGATCTGACATTAATCTCCCAGCCTTTTAGGTCCTTGCGCATTGCACTTTCCTTCCTCCCCTTCTTGACCTCTGCAGGTCATGTGGCCTGACTGCTGTAGTGCTTCAGCCTCTGGACATCTCCTTAGCCTATTTTATGGAATGTATTATGCATTTCCTGGTCAGCTATAATTGGTTGGGGAGCAATATTAGCCATTATTACCTAAGCTCAGTGGGATCATGCCATGATAGCAACTGAATCCACTGTGGAAGAATCACAGCTAGCTGGCTATGAAACTACCAACCCCTGCACCCAGAAAGCAACAATGGCTGGCTTCAACAACAATGGACCCTTTTCTCAGGGTGCAAAATGTGGCCATTTGGTTTTACGGACAACATCAGCGTGGGGAAGGTAGTCATTCAGTACTATGGACAGCACCTAGTGGACTTCAAGGTGAGATGTCAGAAGCTCTTCCTTCTGTCTTTCTGAATTACCTGTCCTTCCCAAACACTTTATTTTTAGTGAATTTTCTTCTTCTTTTGTTTTCTTACAGCATGCCTCATACAATCTAACCTCCTGTCATTCATATCAAGGTTATTCTCCAGCAACAGGTTTACTTCACCCCACTCTGCAAGGTGGCATTGCTATCAATGGCCAACACTGGTAAAAGCACAGGAGACATGCTGTGCTACCTATTCAGGAGGAGGCTGAATAGGAAGGTTTCTTTGCTTCTGGCGGTTTTAGGATGTGGGTTGTGACTCTCAACAAAATATTATGGGTTTGGCTCCCCACTGCCTTGCCCCATAACCACTAGACATTTCACTGGAATTCATCCATGCTGCATAGGTGCAAATGTTTCCCAAAATAAAACAAAAGTCCCATTTGTTGCCTCTGGATTGACTTTTTAAGAGTCTTTCTTTTTCCTCCTGAATACAAACCATGACATCACAATTAGGGTGTTCAGATAAAGAGCTACAATTAAACTAAAGCAATTGGAAATCTTCAGCAGATGGCTGAAGGGGGAATTATTATGGAAGTGAACGGGCTAGGTTTCAAACTCACTTCTACCGGTGTAAATCTTTGTGTAAATCCTTTGGTTTGGGAGTTTTTTCTTGCTTTAGGCCAGGATGGAAGAATATCAGAATCCAGACACAACCTGGCTGCGTCCTACAGTATTCATTGCTGTTTGGAGAAACATCTTTTGTTTAGATGTTGTAATTATATTAATCAGCTGCTAACAGGCATTGTTTAATCAATCACTTTGTGCTTAGAATACACAGAGCAATGATTATTCATAGCTTATAAAGACAAAATCTCTCAAAGATGTTTCACAGGAAATAGTTGCCACCCACTTACCTCCCTTATCATTAAAGTCCCTTCTCTGGAAATGCTGCTAAACGTATCTGTATGGGGCGGTTCTAGAACGTGGCTTGACACCATTCCTAGGTTGTAGGCCTCGTTGTTTCCCGGCATTCCTGTTGGGCTGCAAAATATAAACAGTGGGTATTTGCAAAACTTAAATAAGAATATATATATATATATATGCCATTTTCGCTGCTGTGTGTTGGTCCATATTACACGGACCAAATGCCAACAGTAAGATTTTTTTAAACTTAAGGCAATCATGAATCCAACATATATGAAAATCCAGAACAAGTTATAGGTTCCTTTATCAGAGGCCAGGTTTTTACAGTAATTCATACTCTAAGGCAGCGATTAAAGATGATTACTGAAAATGGCAAGGCAACATCCAGTTTCCCCCATGTTCTCCTTATAAATGGAGAAGGAAACACAGACAAGACTACCCTGTGTGTGGCCCCTGCACCTTCATGGCATGCACTTGATATTGCCAAGTGGGAAGGGGCAAACCCAGAACCTCACAATGTCATCCTACAAATTTCCTTTACCAAACATTATGGGAAATGGAGGGAGGAAACTGGATGTTCACTGGTTTTGACGGCATCCCTCTGATTTGTATCACGCCTGGTGCCAACCTAAAGGCTAGAGCACATGTGATGATTGTGATAACAGAGAGATGCTGCCAAAAACTACTGCCCTGTGTTGAAGCAATGCCTGCTTGCCTTGTACCATTTTCTAGGATTCACTGTGTCATTTACCCCACCGTGCTGTGGATTTCCTCTTGCAGACCATCAGTAGCTAGAAATATGGGGCAGGGGTTGGGAGACTCAGAGGATGTGCGAGACTCACAGGCAGATGGTACCTGACACAAGGAGGTAGTTTTCTCATGGCAACTAAACTTGTCCAGGGCATTTTTGTTTTTGATGGCCACCCAGGACAACAAGAGCAAGCCTCTCAGCAGTATCTGAAGATGTCAAATTGTAGAGATGAGACTGAGTCCTTCTAGGACCACAGCTTCAGTGCACACAAGCCAGGGCACAACATGACATTGCAACATGGCATATTTTAAACCACATTAAGCTAAACAAGACACAAAATATCTGCCCAAACATTACCCATATACATATGGATGGCCAACAAAAATAAGCAGCAGCTGCTTATTTATGCCTGAAGGCAGAGACTGACCTAGATAATATAGAAATATAGATCAGAGAATGTTCTAATAAAAGTCCAGATATGCAGCTGTTAGCACCATTTGTCAGTCTTTAAAATACTGGGAAACTGTTAAATCTGTGATAATGCAAAGAACATTTAAATGAGAACTTCATGAAAGACTAAGGTGTTGTCTGCGAAGTGAAGCCATTGTATATTTATGAGAACTTCAGAAAATCCCAGAGAGTTTCCTAGCTCTTTCACACATGGAGCTTCTGTCTTATCTGTACACTGCCATATGTGAAAAAGATAAATTGAGTCCCAGAGCTTTGTCTGCTTCCAAGTAATGAGTGTGGGATCCTATAAGTGGTGGCTCCTATATGTGTGGGGAGCGGGTGTTGGACAAAACAATGTTGGCACCAGCTGAACCTTGGGGGAAACGACATTCCACAGCTGAGGAGCCACCGCCAAGAAGGTTCCACCCTGAGCCAAAACACCAGGCTTCCCTGAGAGATCTTAAAGCCTGGGGAGGACAATGCTGAGAGGCACTCCTTCAGATAACTGAGTTCTGTTGTCCAAGTATTTGTATCTAAGCATCAAAACCTTAAATGTGGCTTCAGAGCATATAGGCAGCCAGTGCAAACTCTTCAGAAATAATGTTATATGGCTCCAAGCAGCTGAACCAGTCAACATTCCAGCCGTTGCATTTTGTATAAGCTGCAGCCTCCAAATCATCTTCAAGGGCAGCCCCACACAGAGCTCATTGCACTAATGTAACTCCAGAACCCAGAGTCTGTACAGCCTAGGCCAGTGTTTCCCCAACCTTGGGTCTCCAGCTGTTTTTGGACTACAACTCCCATCACCCCTAGCTAGCAAGACCAGTGGCGAGGGATGATGGGAAATGTAGTCCAAAAACAGCTGGAGATCAAAGGTTGGGATACACTGGCCTAGATTACTGTAGCCAGGCTGACACTATACAGGAATGCATGTAGCTCACGAAAATAGGTACCCTGTGTTACTGATGCCACGGGTCACCAGCGACAAAGCTGGATCTAGTAGCCTCTTCAAGCTACACACTTGGTTCTTTGGGGGAGTGCAACACCATCCAGAACCAGCCTCCTCTCTGTTCCCAGACACAAGAACCACTACCCTACAGCACCTTTTGCCTATGTTTTTCATGGGTCTCTGACTCTATTGCTGTGTGAACTCACACTGTATTATCCTTCAACTGGAGTGAGCTGCTGGCAAGCCAGGATGGCTGGGGACTGTATCCAGCTGCTACCCCAAACACAAAAAGCTGCAATCACAGTTAAGTACCACACATCATCTGCCAAAAATAGCATCCTCGCGTCAAGGCTTCCTCTTCTTCCCAGCAATGCCCAGGATCAAGTCTCCTAATGTTGTGAGGTCATTACATTATACATTTCCCCTACCCTTCATCCAACTGATGTACAGCAGGAACAGACAATTGCACATGACAGTGTGATGGCATGGGGTGAGTGATCCTACACATTATGGGGAGGGACCTGACCTGGGGGGCAGCTGCTGTCAAAGATGCACAGTGTGTCGTTCCGCCCACCCGCAGCTCCAAATAAACAGTGTTAATTATAATGGTGTTATCTTCACAAAATGTGCCTTACATAAGCCTTGGAATGTCACTGACAGGCACGGTCCCATCTTGCGTTTCACTCTCGCCATCCTCCTCTTCCTCTTCGCTGCTTTCAGACTCCTCGCTGGAGGAGGAATAGTCCGTAACTTTCTTCAAAGGCCGGTTGGTTTCTTCAATACGCAGCTCCCTCAGTTCTTTCGCCAAGGCCGTCAGATCCTATATGGCAAGGGGAACGAGGGGAACTTGAGGTGAGTTTCGTCAACAACTTATTGGGTTGCAGAAAAGCTGCACACATCTGACTGAAAGCTTTAATTACACATAGCACAAGCAACCAAAAAACACTAATTTTTTATAGTAGTCTTACAAACATAGACCAACGTAAGACAACATAGCATGTAGCTTTTGTGAAAACAAATGCTGGCTCTATGCTTGTTGAAAACTCAACAGCAAACTTGCTGGTTTTATTTGACCACATAGGCGTGTGTACATATCTGTTTGTAGGCTTCTACGTACAGACACAGCACAGTTACATTTGTTGAAAACAAATGGAGTTCAGTCACGATCATAGTAAACTGGAAAACATGATCACCTTTGGAGGCCATTTATTGCCATGTACCTTAAGTCACGTGAACAGGAGCTTCACATTGTGTGTTTCCAGCTCACGATGCCCGACAGGGGAAGGGAAAACCGTATGATTGCCTTGATTCACACAGAACGCTGCACTAACTGATACCATTGGAGCGGGGGGGGGGTGTACCTGTGTGAAATTTTGCCATTGGTTTGGCAAACTGTTTATTGCTGCTGCAGAATGGAGGACCCAAACCAATGGGTTCAAACTGCAATAAAGAGGACTTCAACTAATCTTTAGGAAGAACTTCTTGGTGATACAAGTTGTGATGGCCTTGGAAGGGGGTGGGCTTTCCTTCATTAGGGTGTAAGCTGGGCTACTGCAGTAGTGGATTTCCTTCATCTGTGGAGGATTGGACTAGACAACCCTTTGAGATTCGTTTCAATTCTTGGGTTCTAATAAAGCGGGTGACATCAAAGAGAGGAGGAACTGGTGACAACGGCAGTGAAGAGGTGACGTTCCACTGGGGAAAGAGAGCTCACTAAGTATATCTTTTTATATATATATATATATATATATATTATTTTTATATAAATATTTATTAGATTTTCCAATTTTACACAAACACAAAAAGAAAAAGGAAAAGAAAAATATTAAAAACAAGTCAATTTCAGTAACAATTTTTCAATAACATGTTTCTTTGACTTCCTCATACCTCCCCTTCTTGTTTTCTAGTTCAACTTGTTAATCCAGCAAATCCTAATCTCTTAACATTCCTTATTAAAATAACACCTTATTTTCCACTCAACTTTTTAAATTTGATGACTTAAACAATTTTGATCCCTATTATCTTTATCATAACAGCTAGAGACCACAAAAGTTCAATCCAACATCTTTTCAGTAAGTATATCTTTTTATAGACTGGCATCATATCTATGCCATATTTTTCAAACACATGGTTTCCCCCCAAAGAATCCTGGGAACTGCAGTTTACCCCTCACAGAGCTAATTACAGAGCCTTAAACTACAGTTCCCATGATACTTTGGGAGAAAGCATGTGCTTTTAAAGGTTTGTTGTGGATGTGACTGTAAGATTGTGAGAAAATTTTAGAGTTAACAATGGGGGGGGGAGAGAGTAAATACACAAGGCCTCCACTCCTGCTGTTTGCCTATAGCAAAGTACTTTGAGTTATTGCTGACAGAGATGTAGAGACAGGTCAAACAAGACTGATGTATAACGTGATTTATGCACGGGACTTGAGTGAAACAATGCCACAAAAGACCTCCTCAGCTCCAGGAGATAGAGACCATAGATGAACTCACTAAGACCCGCACAAATTGACGCATACCCTGCGCACACACACATAGTAGCCACAGTAAATGTGGAAATACCACATTTGGAAAGTTACGGGTGGCAGCAGGGGAACAACCAGGAAACTTAAAAAAACAAACACAAAGAGCTTTCAGTTTACTATGACACTGACAAAACCTTCGACAGTATTATCTCAAGACAAAGGGCACTGCAAGCACCATATAGAAGAAGGAGACTTCTTGTAATCTTACATGCTTTTATAGCAATGCAGGGGGAAGCAGTAGGGGCAAAAAATAAAAAGCATGAGAGCTCCAATTAGAATGGGTTAGAAGAGTTTATTGCATTAGGCATGCACATTATGAACAAAGCAACTGCAGTCGTTAGTCTTACCATTTCTCCCTATATTAGTGACCGAGGGAGCCATCAGCGCATTTGGTCAGAGATACAAGGGTTAGGGAGAAAGAAACTCATTGAAAAAAAAGGCTATTTCCACATTATTATTTTTTTTTTGCTGTTTTTGGTCTTATGGCCATATTCTCTCTTTGTCATATGTTCCAATTTCCCCAATTTTACCACTGATTAAGGGGAAATGAGCCCTGAAACATGCAGTACATGCCTTCCTCCCTTTATCTTTTTTTTAAAGCATTGCTTCCATCATAAGAAGTGAAACCGAGGCAAGACTAACTTACCTTTCCTCTGCTCTTTCCAGGCATGGCCTGCACTTTAAACCTCTGTGTCCAAGTGCCCCCCGCCCTTTAGATCCAGAGCTTTCCTCGTGAAAACCCGCTCTTTAAAGCTCAATCAGAGCAAACAGCAATGCACAGAAAACCTGAATTGATGTTTGCTCCGACTGAGTACTAAAGAGTGAGTTTAAAACGTGGACGTGTGCCTGGAAAGAGTGGGGCAAAAGATTAGTGTGGATAAGCCCTAAAATATCCCGTTCCAATGCAGCCAACTGGCTTTACTCAGGACTCAATGGCCACTTCGTAAATGACAGGCATATAGTACTTGTGCCATAAAGGCGCATGGAAGGAGCATCTTTGTCTCTATTTGCAGAACGTCAAAGTTGATGGCATCTTTCAATTTAGTTCAGGGCGCACGTCACTCTACTTTCGGTAAAAGCTACAGAACATACTTTGATCAGTTGAACTTAACATACGGCCAGAAACTTAACATGTAGGGAACTTTATGACTAAAGGAAGGTTAAAATAACCTAAAGTTCAATACAGCAAAATCAGCCCCTGGCTTGTTACAGGGAACAATCCTTACAAATTATACGGCATCTCCTTGAAAGCAAAGAATCTCAAAGAATGACAAGATGCATCCTTCATCTGAAACCCTAACCAATTAAAATCACTTTGTGCAGATGAGTCAAAGTTTCAATTGATGCGTTTACTTATTAAAGTCAATATTCCACAGGAAGAGGTGTACTTTGCAGGCAATGGAAAGCCTGGGTAGACTGTCAAACTCGAAGCAACAGTGATATTGAAGGGAAAAGCAGGTCAATATATTTTTAATTCTGCACAGATTAAATCAAGCACGTTATCATCATTACAGTCATCCTAAAGTGGTGCTTAATTAAGGTCTATCAGCAGTATAATCTCATCACAGCTGATAAGCCAGTTTACCCATTTCTTTAAAGGCATGTTTATTTTGTTCTGCAGAACAAGACCATGGGCTTATCCAAACTTACCTTCTGCCCCACTCTTTCTGGCACAGGTCTGAGCTCTGAAACTACATGACCGAGCACATCCCCCCGCCCTCCCCCGGTTGCTTTCCTTGCAAAAACCCGCTCTTTAGCACTCAGTTGGAGCAAACAATTCAGGTTTTCCATGGATTGCTGTTTGCTTGGATTGAGCTTTAAAGAGTGAGTTTTCACGAGAAAAGCTTGGAGCAAAAAGAAAAAGGTGCTTAGACATGGAGCGTTAAAGCATGGAAAGAGTGGAGGAAAGGTAAATGTGGATAAGCCCCATGATTTACTGTGTCAGTGCAGAGATGTGGCACATGTCTTACTTACAAAGGAACCCCCTACATTGTTAGCTTGGTGTGCCTAAACAATTAAATCTGAAGCACAGGAAGCATGTCTTGCAGAAGAGGAGGCATCATATTGCACAGAGTTTTTATACAATCATCTTCCCGGTGCCAGCCACCTTGACACTCAAGTATTCTGTAAGAAGGAACAGGGATTTTCAAGGGCAAGGGGTACGGGAGAGAGAGAGAATCAACACGGCTGACACACAGCTTCCAAGATTTGGGATCTGCACAACCATCAGGGAGAAAAACCTCTCTGGTGGATTGGAAACATGCTTAAGTCAGATGGTGTAATTTCAAGGGAGAATTTCCATGAGTCACTACTCTTGTATCCAAAATAGGTGCATGAACTAGATTAAAGGTAAAGGTAAGGTAAAGGACCCCTGGACAGTTAAGACCAGTTGTATTTGACTATGGGGTGTGGTGCTCATCTCTGCTTTCAGGCCAAGGGAGCCGGTGTTTGTCCGCAGACAGCTTTTCTGGGTCATGTGGCGAGCATGACTAAACCACTTCTGGTGCAACAGGACACTGTGATGAGTGCCAGAGCACACAGAAACACAATTTACCTTCCCACTGCAGCGGTACCTATTTATTTACTCTTTAAGAAGTCATTTAAATTGTTGTGGGTTGTGCATAGCATCTCAGAATAATGCATGCCAGGCTAACACCTAGTTGAAATCGGTTATCTCTTTCGGAATCTGTCTCTGTAGCATCCCCAAAATTCTGCTTCTGAGCTGCTCCAGGTATCTACCGCAACAGAAGCCAGAAACAATTCTGATGTTTGGGGGAAATGGGAGAAAACAGCTGCCAAGCAATGGGGGGGGGGGTTCTTCATGGAGGAGAGTTTGTGATGCTGAGAGGTGCCTGCTGAATCAGAAACTCTGAGACTGTTCTGGGTCTAAAGAATGAAGGTGTATCGTGGGACAATTTCCACATCTAGCGACTGCAACAAGAGAAATGGCCTTCATACTATTTGTATGGTGAGGATACGAGGCCTGATGTTCAATGAACCCTATCAAGTTAACAATATTGTAATGCTGTACTGTATGCTTACATGTCATCTTCAACCAAACATGAGTGACATGAATGAGGTTGAATCAGTGTCACTGTAGACATTAGCATATTATTCAAAGTGGCTTTTTTTTTTTTTTTGGTATCCCTGAGCAGCAAGAATGCCAGTGAAATGTTTCCATCAGGCTCCCTCAGTTGTTGCTTTGCCATTCTAAACTATTAATATTTTTTAATTAAGAGAAATTATTTATTATTTGTTGTGACAAATGGGGAATAAGATATTTACTACTAAAAAACTATTGGAAAAAGACTGAATGAACAAACTATCCCCGATCTAATCCAAACACTGCTGACTGTCAGTTGTTCAAAGACTGTAATCACAGATAAGTGTCTAATAGATTTTGCTTCTACACTCCAAATGAAAAGCTTAGAGTACCCCCCCCATTCCATTTTAAAGAGTAGAGAATGTGGGATTTTGAGAGCTTGTTTCCACTGCCAACGAACTCTGTGATTAAAACCTGGCCAAATCGAAGCAAATATTTTCATTACTGCCAGATCAATTTCTTTGGTTTTAATTGTTTTCAGTTTTTTGTTCTGAAGATGAAAAGAAGGCCTAATTAAGATTCAGGCAGCAAGAACACATTTATAATATATAGTTCAATAATTAGTGACTCATTCATTTCAGCTGGATCGTTTCCAATTACCTAAAGCAGTGCATTGTACTGCTTTTAAAACATTTATCTCCTCAACACCCCTAACTCCAAAATTAAGACTGGGAAATGGGCTTATGTGTTTTCAAGCTATTATGGTTCAGCTATAGAAAGAGTGGCTTTGCTACAACTGCTCACAAATTATCAGAGAGAGAGAGAGAGAGAGAGAGAGAGAGAGAGAAAGAAAGAAAGAAAGAAAGAAAGAAAGGGAGAGACTCAAAGTGAAAAATGCCTAATTTCACCGGCTTCTAGACTTCCAGAGGTACGTGAAAATAACTAGAATTATCTACAGTGTAAGGCAGGGCTTTCCAACCCAATGCCCCCAGGTGCAATGGTGTTTGGGAAGGCTTTTCACTGGTGCTCCAGATCCTGAGCTTTCTTTATCTATTTTGAAGGAAGTCTCTAGCCCTCCTAGAAAGAAAGTTATAGGGCTAAACAGGCAGATACCTTCTAAGTGATTTCTGTGAAATGAGAGTGAGTGTGGTCTCTTGGTATATTTTTCCTGGTACTGAGGAATGCTCCTTCCTGGTATTAGACAGCAACAACATCAGTGTGTAAAATCCGTATTGTGTGATTTTCAAAATTAGGACCACCAGAACATAGGTGACTTTCCAAGGACAGATGGCAGTAGAAGTTCCCCTCATTTCAGCATGCGCTGCTAGGATGGACCTGAATATGAGTAGGTATTTTTCAGCGGCACCTGTTCCTGGAGTGTGTGTGTGTGTGCATCACATGACTTGAAACAAGTGAGGGGGAAGGGGAACCCAGAGCAGGAAAAGTGCATCTCTTCCACGGCTCCATCCTCATTTTCAAAAGGGGCTGCCATAGTGGTGTCACACACCTCGCTATGTAACACTGAGTTACTTGGGGTGTGCCAGGGTCCAATATTTTAAGCTGTACCAACTTAAAATGTTGAGATTGCATCCTGAACATCTGGGGCACAGATCCCTTTTTCTTTGATTGCACACATGAATAGTGGTTTGCACAGATGCAGAGTTACTTTTCTGGTGAGAAAAAGGATTTCATGGAGCCAAACCCAAAGTAAAATAGAAGTTTTACACCTAGGCTACACCCCACCCTTCTTTTTCCTGAGCAGCTTTCTATTTCTATATAAAATCTTTCATCTGGAATCATGATTGCAGTATCACCTTTCTGAATGTCAGCAACCAAGAAAATATGGTTTGATGTTAAGCTCTAACTAGTCACCCCTGCAAAGGCATGACCAACTAAGAAAAGATATCACTAACCTCATCTATTGCTTTCTTATAGCTCTGGGAGTAAGGGAAGATTAATCAGCATCAGAGGAAACAGATCAGGACAGGAAAATGCCAGAGGAAAGGCAAGCAGGTTAGAAATAAAATCAAAATTGTTAGCTCAGTGCTGTGAAGTGTGAAAGGGAAAAAACACACATCAACAAAACAGCAGATACACGTTCATAAGAGGCTAAATGGAAATTCCTCCCATGCCCTCTGCCAGTATAGAAATACAAATAGTCGAACACAAAACTAAACCAGGGGTAAGCACTCTGGATGGGTTTGCTGTGTGCTTTTGTGAAGTTTGCAATAAAAATTATTGTAACTAGACACTACCAAGCTAGGGCCGGCATTCTTAGGGCATGTGAGGCAGCTAGGTGGACTTTGAAGGAAGGCATCCTTGTGACACTTCCCCTTGCCTGCCATTGGTCAGAAATTGGGATACTGATTTAACTATCTTGCCTAAAGTTTAGATCCTTGTATGTGAGCAGCTTCAACCCTCTGCTTCTCCGTTCCTTGAGAATACATCTTTTTATCTTGCCCTCCCTGAGGTGGGCAGCATAATTTTGCACAGGTGAGCCCAGTAATGACCTGTCTGGGTTTTTGGCTTTCCTTCTTTAAAACCAATGACCTTTTAACAGAATCATGCACCTTCCTTGGTCTTCTAAATACTAAATCAGTCTGGCTCTTGACAAACACAGGAACCATTAACACGTGCTTGCAGACTGCACCATGTCATGTCTTCTCTATCAGATTAACCTTGAGACTAAAATGTCCTTCAAAGGTATTAACTCCACTAAGAAGTATGACTTCATACAAATAGCCCCAGCCACTGATATGCACCATGTTTTCAGTTATTCCTATGCTGAAGGTTTTTAGTGAACTGGAGAAAACTCAAACCACCCTTTCTCTAAATAGTCCTGTCTCCTACAGTCTCTTCTTACACTCAAAACTGAATTGGGGTCAGTGGGGAGATGAGCAGCGGCATTTGACTCTTTTTTGACTCGTTCTCAAAAGATTGTGGCCTGAGGGAAAAACTCCACTTCCACTGGCAAAAGTCTATCACAAAACACATTTAAAACTCACAGCAGGTCGGCTTGGTCGCGTCATGTCCTTGCTGTCTTCCTGTTTTATCTTAGCTGGCTCGTGCGGGAGGATGGGCGAAACTTCAGGCTTGGCATTTCCTGGACAAAGAGCAAAGAAGGCACAAATTGGATTAAAGGTCTTCCTACCCCCATACCTCTCACCAATGAGAACACCTTTACTTCCAGGTAGCCGATTCCTTCTCTATTTGCTTCAGGATCCACTGAAAAGCTCTCTCGGGAGGAACTGAACTTGCACCATGCAAATCATGAGACTTTCAAAGCAGGTCTATGCCAGTGCTAGGGACAGAGATGTTCACAGTTGAGACGGAAATATGGTTTTGTGTTGTTTTACAATGTTTGTTTCGTTTCACAAGATGCCAGTCCGATGGGTAGAGTGTTGGACTTGGCAGAATGCAAAAGGAAGAAGGAAGGAAGGAAGGAAGGAAGGAAGGAAGGAAGGAAGGAAGGAAGACATGTCTTACCTCTGACTCTGTTACGTTCACTAGAACCAGCCTGGGATCCAGGTTGGGAGCCTGCTTGGGAACTGGGCTGTGAGCTGGGGGTGCTTGAGCTGGAAGAGCTGCCGCTGCTTGTCCTCTGTAAGGGGTTTTCTATTATAGGCTCTGTTCTCCGTAGGTCAGGGTTACTAGAGAGGAGAAGGATTGGGTGTCACTCTTCATGTGTCTTTTAGGAAGTGTTTCGTGAAGTGAAGCGAGTAGAAATTTGGTGCCTTGGCATCATTTTTGTTTAGGCAAGCCTATCCAGACATAGAGAAGCTACATGTGTTTTATTTCTTTTTAGCTAGTGTGGATTTTAATGTTTTAAAAAATAAACTTAGTGTCTTTTTCTAATATTGTTATGAACCACTTTTAGAGGGTTTTGGATTTTTTAACCATCAAGTGGTGTACGTACACCCCCCCCCCACATACACACACCCTTCTCTAACTCATACATGGATGTCTCCTTTGTCCTCATTCAGGAGTATTTTCATACATTGCTACAAATAACTTTTTTGACCTGGTTTTGTACACAAAATCCTGGTCACTCCTTATGCTAAACCTTGGAATCTCAGAGGCAGGGGATTGAGAGGGCCTGCACATGACACAGCGCGATGTCCTGACGTTGTGCAGGGGACCTTCTGAACATTGAGGGGGCCTGGAACCTTAAAAAAAAAATCGGGGGGGGGGGCACAGTGCCTTGTCCCCCAGGAGCTGGCACCCAAACCTGACACCTTCCTAACTCAAGAGAAAACCTCCTGCTCAGTTCAGATGTAATGGGGAAATAAGAGTTTCCCGCTATATGAATGAAACATGGCAAACCTCAATCTTCTAGGGTCTTTCTTTCTTCACACCCATAAGGAAGAGATTAGAAGCTTTCTCTTCCTATTTTAAATCATTGCAGTTCCCTGCTGGATCGAAACTTGGATCATGATTTGTTCACTAAATACAGTTTGAACACATCATGAAGCACAGGGAAGCTTTTGATCTCCTCTTTGCAGGTGCGAATAAGGAAGAGAAGGGAGGGAACAAGCCTGAGGCATGTCGCAGCTTGCTCACATGGGTAGGAAACTACAGTTTTCTGTTTCATCTGAATCAGGCCTACAAATCTCTGCTGGTTAACCACTATGACTTCCAGCAAGGCATTCTGGGAATTATTGCTTTGTGAAGTTGCTGAGAATATTGCTAAGAAAGCCTTGAAGATTCTTGTTGGGGGGATGCATATGTTAAATAAGCATAACAGCAACACAGACATGACCTTCCTGTGTCATGCAAGAGAGGATTAGCAAACGGCACATCATAATAAAGTATACATCACTGATAACCATTTGATTTACTTATATTATGGCGCAAACCATTTCGTATGCACACATCTCCCACAATTACGCAGATCGCTTGGGGACAGGGAAGACAGATGGCATAATCCAAATTGACTTTCATTTACAGTACTGAAAACACAACAAAAAATTAAGTAAACCAGCTAGCTGCAGGTTAATTCTTTCATTCCAAAACATTTCTTCTTTAGCAGCTGCAAATACAACAGTGGATGATACCTGCTGGACTCCTATTCCCTGGTGTTAGTGGTTTTATATCTTAGCTTATTTCAAGCTGCAGGCAGGCTGATATTCGACACTTCATTTGCCAGCTATACAATAACTCTTGTTCTGGCTCCCTCCTGAAGAGAAACAGTGCTTCTGCACACATTACATTTCACGCCTTGGCAGCTGCACCAAGAGGTAACTGCTGGGTTTATCTTGAGATAGCTGCAAGCCTACAGGCACTTCCAGGTGGACTATTTTACAACTGTCAGAGGCACTGAATTGCAGGAGACTGTGCTGATACTCATTTTGATTTGCTGCTAGTCCAAACGTCTCTATCTGGGCTGGAATAGCCTAACTTCTTTTGTCTATGCTATTGTAACATCTAGGTTAGATCACGTTCATTATACATGGGGCTGCCTCATGAAAGCTGGTGCAGAATTCAGCGTTTAGGTTGCTCTCTGGGGCAACACAGTTTGTGCATATATTGCATATATCGCCAATTCTGGCCTGACTGCACTGGCTGCCAATTAGTTTCTGGGGCCAATTCAAAGTGCTGCTTTTGAGCTATAAACCCTTAAACGGCTAAAGAACTCAATACTTCAGGGACTGCCTCTCCCCATATGAACTGCCCCTGACCCACAAACATCATCTTAGGCCCTTCTTTATGTGCCTTCTCTGTGAGAAATCCAGAGGGAGGAAACACGAGAATGAGCCTTTTCTGTGGTGGCTCCACAGAAATGCTCTTCCTTGGGAGGCTCTCCTGGCACCTTCAGGCACCAGGCAAAAACATTCCTCTTCTCCCAGGCCTTTGGCTAATTAAACAATCAATGGCCTTTTAAACTTTGTGTGTGAGAGCGATTGCTTTTGTTTGATGTTATGGTCTGCACTGATGTGTGTTTTTATATTGTAAACCTCCCTCTGATGTTTGGATGAAGGACAATAATAGGATTGTAAATAGATAGATAGATAGATAGATAAATCAGTAGAGGAGACACAGGCTGAACCAGCAACTATAGTATTAATTAAGACTTTGTGTTAGCTGGTACCTTGTCCTTACATCCTTCAGCCATCCCCCCAGTTTCTACTTTATCATTACCGTTGCTGGGGGAAGGTGCTTACCTCTCAACAACAGTTTGAGATAACTCATTTATTTGAGGTAATAGCACAGAAATGAGAAGACAGTGGAAAGAAAAAGCATCGAAGGGGTAAATGTGGGGACAAGACTATTGTTCCCTTCATCCTCTCTTTGTGTATGGGGGTATGGATAGAAAAGGTGGTACTTATAAATACAACATTTTAGATATGCAGATGCCTCCGTTATGCTATACATAATTCAGTAAACTTGGGAGGTGGGGCGGGGAGAGATTCCTCTGATTCTATGCTTGTGTTCTGAAGTCACCAGGGGGAGCTTTTCCTCCTTGGTTGGTATTACCTTGCCCTTATTGGCTGTGATCCTAGTCGAGGTCCTAGTGCATTACCATTCCCTGGAGAGTTCTTCCGAGCTAATGCAGGTGAGATGGAAGTAGTTCGCTGAGGCACCTATAAGATGACAAAAACATAAAAGCTATTGAGGCTGTGCTCTTACAATCAGGCCCACAGTTCACACCAGCAAACTGGGAAAGACCAGAGCTTTGGTAAAGTCTGCAAGCATGAAGGGTTGTTGTTGTTGTTTTTTAAAAAAATCCTCACCGAAAAATAGAAAATATTTTTAAATAAAGCAATTACAAACCACACACAGCACTTTCAAAAGCTTAAATATGGGAGATAATTTAATTGAGTTGAGGACAGTTCATTCCCTGCGGCAGTAAATGCTGACTTTCTTTCTTCTGCACATGGTTACGTTAGCTATTTACACATTAGAAAGGAAGCCTAGATTAAGGGTATCTAGATTGGCCTTACCTGTTGCAGAAGTCAAGTGGAGCAGTATTGGAAAGTGGAACAGCACCCCTTTGCAAAACTTGTTTGTTGCTGCTTTGCATGCACACACAAACACACACAAACACACACACACACAGAGCAGCTATGAACAGAGATGTGCACATGCGTGCATCTGTACTACAGGCATTGGACGGGGAGGGGTTTACTGGGTTATTGCTTTTGGATTGATTTTATATGTTGTGGTCTTGTTGTGAACCACCCTCAGACTACCTCTGGGTATAAAGGTAAAGGGACCCCTGACCATTAGGTCCAGCCATGGCCGACTCTGGGGTTGCGGCGCTCATTCTCGCTTTATTGGCCAAGGGAGCCGGCAAACAGCTCGTACAGCTGTACAGCTGTGGCCAGCTTGACTAAGCTGCTTCTGGTGAACCAGAGCAGCACACGGAAACACTGTTTACCTGCCCACCGGAGCGGTACCTATTTATCTACTTGCACTTTGACATGCTTTCGAACTGCTAGGTTGGCAGTAGCAGGGACTGAGAAATGGGAGCTCACCACATCATGGGGATTCAAACTGCCAACCTTCTGATTGGCAAGTCCTAGGCTCTGTGGTTTAACCCACAGCGCCACCCGCGTCCTTCCTCTGGGTATAGGGTGGTGTATAATCACCATCATCATCACCCCACCCCCGCCGAAGAATAGGAAAAAATAGGAAGGAGTCAGACCATTTGTTTATCTAGCTTAGTACTGTCTGCAATGACTGGCACTACCTGGAGATGCTGGAGAACTATAATTCCCAGGATTCTTTTTTTTTTTTGGGGGGGGAGCCACATTGCAACTTGTGGCATGTCTCCATCTCCTTTGGCAAAGCACTTGTCTAGAGGGAAGGTGGGAGTATACCGTACTTCAGGCAGCACAAAATTGTTTCCTTTTGTGTATGCCCATTGGCCTTTATGCAGGACCTTGCGGGTGAAGAACCGAACCCGACAAAAATTCAACACAGCATTTCTCAACGTGTAAGGAGCCATGGTGATGGGTGGGGCAATATTATTGTCTGCCCTTCCACAATTTCTAGCATCCATCCAAATGAATGAAAGCAGAGATTCTCAGAAATCCAGATCCTGCATGGCAGCCCATATATGTCGCTGACTTCTGGGAGTGAAAATAAAATTCAATTCAGGTATGCTCCTAGGTAAGTTAAATACCTGAGATTGGAGCATAGTCCAGATGATTTCCGAGCCTGTTATGGATGCTGTCAAGGAGGAATTGAAAAACAGACCAACAGAAGCATAACTTGCCTTCTTGCGCTCGCAAGCGCTGCCCCCTACTGGTGCATGTTCAACTATTGGCAACACCTTGAAAATTATTTAATTGTCTTAAGGAAAAACAGTCTGAGAGAAACTCTTGTTCTTCTCGCTTTTCTGTTAATATAAACCATCCACAGTTTTACATGGAAGAAATTTCAATGCCCATTAAATGCTGCCCCACTGCATCAAGTTCATTTAGTTCAGAGATTTACCCATGACCTTCTGCATGCAAAGCACTGAGCTTCCTCCTTTTCCAAGTCAACCAGAAAGTGGTGACTTTAGCACTGCCCTTGGCAAAAAAACATTTTTTTTAGACCCTGGAGTTGACTGTATTAATTGCATACTGTTGCATGGCAATTTTTTTTTTAATACATTCAATTTCTCTCTCTTGAACTATGTATTGCAGCTCAAACAAGAAATACATCTGAACTGGACTCCATGAGGAATGACGACAGTATTGTTTTATGGTCAGCTCACCTCTGAGTTCACAGAAATTGCCTCGTCACATGTACCACCGCTTCAAATGCAATCAAACTACTTGATGCAAAGCACTTCTGTGTAGGAACAGCCATGTGTTCCGGATTCACATATACAACAACCGCTGCTAAAAAGCTATGACCGCTCTTCAAGTACCAAATGCCTGGGTGAACAAAAATGTTTTCACTATACCAAGTAAGGGAATTCCATGGCCAGGGTGACACTATGGAGAAAGTGCTGCTGTGGGTGACAGTCCTCACTGACAGCAGAGCCACCAACAGGGCCTCCCCTGCCAAGCTTAAGGTCAGGTAAGTCGGCACAGGGATGGCAATTGCTTTAAGTCCCTGGCCCCCAACCCGTTGATTGATTCACTAATTTCATGAAATTATAAACTGCTTCACAGTCTGAGACCATCAACGTGTGTGCAACAGAATAAAAATATGGTAAATAAAAATAATACAAATTCTAAAAAACAATTAAAACCATTTGTACAGATGCACAATTAATATTGCGCAAATGACAAAGTCACACTTAAGCCTTCTTAAATATAATTCTGGCTGCTAGGTCATTCCAGAGGGCTGGAGCTGCAATACTAAAAGCCATTTTTAGTACAACCTAAGAACACCTCTGGGGCATATGGTACTCTCAGCAGTGCCCCATCTGAGGAGGGCAGGGATATATAGGGCAAAGCAGTTCCTTAGGTAACCTGGCCCTACTTTGTTTACGCTAGTGCCAACAACTTGAATTTGGCCTGGTAGCTCACAGATAATTCAATGCTATTTATCCATATAGACTAACTGAGATGCAACATTTACATTTTAATAATTTGGGAAGAATTTTGTAATCAACCGCAGACAGAAATTCAAATCTACTAACAAAGGCATTATAGGCTGACATCATAAATCACATTGCTGTCTACAAACTTTTCTTATCACCAGTGCAAATTGTTGCTTTGGTGCATTTACATCTTAGGGAAATTACAGCCAATGTCACCACATCATATGAATTAGCTAGATCTTTTCTTTTTCGTAACCACACGATCTGAGGCAAAGGGCTGAATCAGCACAGAAGAAGCTTTTAACAGCCATGTTGTAATACATCCAAAAAAAACGAAAGAAGATTAGAAACAAGGTAAGTGCATTACTATATTGGAAAAGAGGCTGCAATCCTATACCCACTTACCTGAGACAAAGCCTCACTGAACTCAATGGGATTTATAAGTATGGGATTGCACTGTTAATTAAAGAGCTACTGCCATCACATCATTAAGGTATAAAACTTCTGGAACCCTTACAGAACACTCCACCGGGTATTGATTACGTCTGGATACATGACGTCAACCTAGAAAGCCTAACGATTTGATCCAGTATGGCAAGTTTTATGCTTCTAACAGAAGCCAAGATAGAGAGGCGATGATTTATTCTGATTTCAGTAAAGGACTTGGGGACTTCCTTTGCCATATTATTTAACAGTGTTTTACATACGTGCCAGAGAAGAGTGGCCAATTTGTTGATGCAGTGCATATTCTCGCATTTGTCTTGTTGGTTGATGCTATAGCCTGGGGCGCTACATCCAAAACTCACAAAATTAGTCCATAATAGTGGGGGGTCTGGTGCAAGGGTATAAAATCTGCACCAGTGCCAAGACTTGGAATTCTACCTCACTGATGTTTGCTTGTGCCCTGGCATGAAAGTGCCACTGCATAAAAGGGCCCAAGTCATATAATCCCTGAGGTGCCATTTCAACAATGCTGGGGGAGGGGGCACCATCAAAGGTCTCCACTCTTTCTACAGTTGTGAGAAGCCTCTTGCATAACAACCTATTTTAGGCAGAGTATCACAGGATACTCTTTGTCTACCCAATGGCTGATATGTACTAGTAGATCTGCCTAGTCTCCAACTTCTTCTCTGTGAAATTTTAAAGTCTCTGTAGAATTGTAGAGTTGGAAGGGACCACGAAGGGCTGTCTAGTCCAACCCCCCACAATGCAGGAATCTTTTGCTCAACGTGGGGCTCGAACCCAGAGAGTCTCATGCTCTACTGACGGAGCTGCTGGTTAAGTAGACTTTTTTGCAGGAGTACAGAACTTGCTTGGGGCAATTACTAGGGGGAGGGTGGAAGGACCCAAATTCTTTACCTTTTGTGCTGGCTCACTTAGCTGCTATGGAGGCCATGGCAGGGATAATGTTAGGCCCACTCTGATCTATAAGTAAGGGTCAGTTTACATTTTACATGGCAGATGGATTTCTCTAAATGTGCAGTGGACCTGCACCAGAGAGATATGGCCTACCAGGGAACACAGTAAACTGTCATATTCCAGGTCAGGCTATTATCCACCCATTTGCTAGAGCACTGCCTGATCTGACTAACTGTGGGTTCCAAATGTTTCGGGCACAGGTCTTCTGCGCATCTGATATCTGACCCTTTTAACTGGAGATGCCAACGACCGAGCCTAGAAACTTCTGCACTCAAAGCATGTGTTCAGTCAGAAAGCTGCACTCCCTTCCCACCAGGGCCCCTGTTGCATGCTCTCTAGAATTTAGGGGACATGCCTGCCCAGATCTGTACACATTGTGGGAGGCACCAGTGCTGATGAACCCCCAATAAAGTGTGAAAAATAAGGCCTAAGGTGCCATTGCAGAGGAACTGAGCTACTCTCTACTCCAAACCTTGCAAGTTAGCAGTGACCTCATTTTTACCTTTGGCGGAATGTCTTCCTCCTGTCGTAACCAAGAACTTCGGTCAAACTTTTCAACACGAGGGGGGAGAGGAGGGTTTTCGGAGGTGGGGTCCGAGTTCTGCCTTGGCATCTCAGTGCGGTGAGAGGTCACCGTCAGAGCCTCCTGAAACCCAGCCATTCCCTTTGTGGGCTGTTCATGCAGTGACTGAGAGGCAGGCAAGGAAGGTCCTTGGGATTTCACACTGACCAGATGTGGAATCTATGCACCAAGTTAAAACAAAACCATCAGTAGGAAAAAATAAATAAATGTAATTTTGTGTTTTTAAAAAATGAATAGTTGCAAAGCAATTTTTTAAAAAAAAAAACTTTGTTCCACATTTATTTTGGTTTGCTTTTTTTTTTTAAGAATTCCATTCAAAAATGTAATAAGAAGATTCAGAGTTTACAGTATTAAGCAGAATGAGGTCAGGAAATGCCAAATATGAGATTCTTCATGTAGCCTTAATTCTACCCCTCTCTACATATAATCGTTATGATATAATCGTTAACTATATGATCATGTGTTATTTGTGAAATGGTTTAAGAAAATACATGAGTTGTGTGTTGTTGTTTTTTTAAAAAAGGTTTTTGCAGGCATATCCAAAAACATAATGGAGACCTGATTTCCCCCAGGCCGTTATGTATTGGTGCAGCAGTGCAGTGATTGGTTTGGTGTGACATTTTAGCTTCATGTTTCAAAGAAAAATATAAAGAAGAAGTGGCTGTTTTCAGGAGTTTCAGGCTCTGATGAGCTGCCAAAAATTGTTAGCTTTTATTGCATTGCCACCACTATGTGGTATATATCTATAAAGAATTGTTATAAACCATGTATAGAGACTTATTTGCAAGGCTGGTGCTCCTCTGTTTTTAGTTGCACTGAGTTGCCAAAAGAAAGGAAGAAAGACAGGGAAGAGAAGGAGGAGGACAGAAGGAAGGAAGGAAGGAAGGAAGGAAGGAAGGAAGGAAGGAGCAAGCTACGAATGTGTATTTTTATGCTGTGGTAGTGAATTGGCTTCCAAAGCACAAGTAAAGTAGACACTATGTTAAACCAAGTACAATCTGCTTCTCTGGAAGATTGAGGGCTCTGCATTTAGAAATACTTTAGGATGGATCCAGATTTAGTGATGCATACAGTAGACCAGTAGGTCAAACACCTTTTCACCCCAGGGAATACTTGAAAATTGTTGAGAGCCTTGAAGGACCACTTAATGATTTTTGTGCCTGCTGTTAGTAGTTGTAATGTATAGTGCTAATGCTTTATGATTTTGAATTACATTTCTACCACCATGCAAATGGATCAAAGCTTGTGTATCACTTGCAGCCTACGAAACACAGGAAATTCTACTCATTTCAGTGGTCTCTTCTGAACATGATGGCGTCTACCCACTTTACTAATCCAACCCATGTTATATGCCTCCTCTAAGATGTGCATAAATATACTACATTTACAGAGGCATAGGGGTTTATTTAGGGCAAGAGGTCTAGAGTACTGGGGTGGGGATCCCTCAACATTTCCCCATCAGTTTTAAAAAAGGAACTTGACTCCTGCAAAATTATTGTTAAGATCGATGGTTTTAAATGACATGCATGAATGAAAAGAAAGCTGGCGGTGGGGGAGAGAAGCAATTATGGTAAAATTTTGCTCGCTACCAGGTACTTTTTGTTTCAGCACAGTTGGAGGAAAAGGTCCCAAATGAGACAGATAGGTTGCCATACTGGAGCAGACCAATGTTTCATATACAATCTTTCACTTTTCTCTCATGGAAGATGCCACCTGATAACTCCAAAATGAGGAAAAATGTTTTATCATGTGTATCGTACTTTTCTTTGGAGAATTGAGAGAAATTTACATGGTAGGTTTGACAGGCAGGTGCCCATGCAGATGGACACCTGCTTTGACAACATAACAGTGCAATGTTTGTTATCAACGGAACAAAGGAGGAAGAGGGATGATCTGGAATGGAACTGGTGATCAGGTTATGAATGGAACCATGAGAATGCAAATATTCTACTTCTTTACTCCCAAGTTCAGATATTCGGCTACTGTTAATTTAGCATACTCTGAAAGCTGAGTTGCTACATTTGACAGGGACTCGTTGCAGATCTTGTCCCTCTGATGAGTGTTTCCTAAGACGCACATGTCTCATTCATTGGGAAAGGTACATTAGAAGCAACTTACGTATGCACCTTAATATATATAACATGCAAACACGTCCTTGATTTATAGTTTTATGAGGTTTGGAGAAAGCAACATAAACAATACAGGACTTGCTTACCCTACAACTGCTCAGAAGCGGCTGTTTGTTTTTCATCAGGCAGTTTGCAGATAGGCAGTAGAGTCTCTATTAATAAAATCATCTTATCCGAATACATCATGCACCTCCCCATGGACCACATATACAGAACTACTGCCCCACATCAGTGTAAGACTATTAAAATAGCCCTCTTAAAATAGTGCAAGATAATTAAAATGGCCTTTCTGAGGTGCATTTATTCATTACTTGACCAATGGTCCCATCCAAGGCAAGATCTGGAGCGGGTTTGACACTCACATTCTCCCCATCCTACCCCATATATCCTTAAGGTGGTAATAAATGTGCTGCTTGTTTGAATGTATGTGTGATCACCCTAACCTTGGAAGATAGAGTCTGCTCCTCCCCCATCCCAACCCAAATGGCTAACACAATGGCCTGGTTCGTAAGTCAAAGGAAGCCAAATTACGGCTCACTGGGATCACGCAAGCATGCTGGTTTGTTCTTGGCTTCAGAACATGGTTACGGAGGAGAGCACTTGACCATGACCCCACATTTGCATGACATACCAAGCCTACCACTGGCTTAGCTGCCATGCTGCACTGGGCTAAAAGGACCAGGTAGGAGGAAAACAGCTGTGATCTGCTCCCTGGGAGGGAGCTAAGTCATGGTTAAGCATTAAGCACAAACGAGGCCAATGTGTGTTGGCCCTCAAAATAATTTGGGCATTCTAAACTACATGCATGCATGCTAGTATTGCATCTCACCATGGGAAAGGAAGTATTTTCCAAAGTGGGGCTGAAATAGGATGTGTTGACTGGAACATGTCTCTGCATTTACAAGATTAGTTCAGCCTGCCCTAATAAACTGAACTAAGGCAGTGATACTGTCATCATAGCGTTGCCACAGGCAGCATATTGAATATGATTGCATGAAACACATATTTGGCAGATGAAACACATTTAGGCAGGACATTACCTTGAATGAGGACCATGTGTCGTATTTTATTTGCATATGACCAGAAGAAGAAAATGAGACTCCACTGAGTCACTGTACCTGTGGATCCACTGGTCTGAGCATGGGCGGCGTCCGAGCAGGCTGCACCCCACTAATACTAAAGGACTCTGATCGAGGAGGCAGGTTTGGATCTGATATCCTGTTGGCCACCTTGTGAGGCATTGCTGGAGAACTCTGCCGGTTGAGCCGGGAACGTTCCTCTACCTAAAGCAAGGGGGGAAAGGAGCTGTGATCTCAAGTTACCTGAATGCGCGGCCTATAATATACCTGGAGCCTGTACAGCCATTTCCTTAGCTCAAATTTCCAACCAGCCATTCCAAAACATCAGCAATACCCCAACAATTAATGTCTGAACACAGATTCTTTGCTACTGCAGAGGACTTTCATATCAGTAAAAAGAACCCGCTACAACATGCTTTTTTCAGCTAATACATTTCACTCAGCGGGCAGACAGTGAAGTGGTATTTGCAGATGTCTAGATCTACCTGCTGCATTCAAAGAACCCACTGAATTGAGAAAAGGGTAGTTTTCAAATTGGCAGCACAGGGTGGGAATCAGCAGGGAGAGCTAAGCAAAATTCAAAAACAAAAACTCAAGCCATTGAACGAAATAGAAATCAGCTGAAGGAGAGAAAAAGGAAGACATGTGAAATGAAAGAATGGTAATGTACAAGAACAGATTAGGCGAGAGGTTCTAAAATCCAGAAGATGAAATGGCTGGATGTGAGAAAGATGCCAATGGAAGGCAGGCCTAGAGACAGGGCCTCCTAGGGGGTGGGCCTTATGGACCAGGTAGGCTCCATCAGTCAGTCAGGTGGGGGAGTACAGAGCCTAGGCATGAAACAGATCTCCCGTGCTGTTGCCCCCCGTGACTAATGTTCAGTGTCAAACTCATTCTTGCACAGTTCATCTCACTCATGGTAAAAGAAGTCAACTGAGTATAAAACAAAAGCCAGGCATCATGATTGATCAGTGCGGAATTATTCCTTTAAAACAGACAACCGACACCTTGTATACTGTTACAATTTAAAATATGCTTCTTTATGACAAACAAAAATGGTACTCTTAACTCTGTACTGTGACACAAGGCAGTAAAAAGAAACCAATCTCCCACTAAAAAGCTGAAAGAATAGACATCTAACAACTATGAGGAAAATGTGTAAAGATTGTGGGTGTGTGGATGCGATGGGGAAGGGAAGGTGTGTGAAGAATACTGTGTACTTTATCTAACAATTTGTAAACATGGATTTTGGTGTATAAGTAATGAATGGCTTGCAGCTCATTACTTGGACACCACAATCAAGGCCTACAAATGATCAACAAACCATAAATTTTGCCTAATGAAATGTGAGGTTACTACTTCAAGTTTATCAAGCAATGGTATCATATCTCACATATGCAATCAAGCAAAGTATGTTTAATAGAAATAGCATAATTGCTCTTACTTCCAAGCTATTTCCCCGGGCATCAGTTGTCCTAGTAAACAACTGTTTTCATTTTTCTTTATGGAAAGTATTTTTAGATGTTTGAAAACTGGCACCCTATTCATTTCACCTCAGTCTCATTTTTGCTTACCACAAAAACGTATCTCATGTACATTTGTGCTTTTCCAAATATGAAAGTCCTTTTTTCCATTTCACAATGAAGACAAAGAAAGGTAATAGCTACAGTATGTAGGTTCCCCAGAGCCTACAATGAATGGTATCAGTTTTCATCAAATTACTCCAAAATGAATGCAGTTTTGATCCAAATTGACTTTTGGGATATATATATATGGAATGTTGTGATACCAATTTATATTCTAATCACATATTCTTAAAAAAATGGCTGTACAGGCTTCATACAGATTCCAACTCGCCTCCAGAAAGCAGCCCATCAAACCCTGCCCAAGCAGACTGCTGACATTTCTACAGCTCCAGGAGATTATAAATCAGAGGCAAGAAAATGCATTTTTATGCCATATTACAATAGCAGTGATCATGGATTGCAGTCATTTGCAAAATCTGAACCGTAGTGTTCAAAAAATCTCCTAGTGTGGCTCCGGCCATAGCAAAATGAGCAAGCCCCACAGAAATAGGAGCAGGTTGTTGACAAGGAGGGCATGCAAAGGCAGAGAATACCAGGCTCTTCCCAGGGAATGACCTCTTTGGTTTTGGCGATTCCAAAGACTGTACAGAGAGGGTACAGCATAGGCAGCATAATGAAACCAACAGACAACTTACAGGTCACTGCTATGACCTCTGCTTTTGGTTTCGGAAAGGCAAGGGCAGCGGTAAGAGTGCATAGCTAGAAGGCAACATTGGCAAATGAAAGCTTAGAGCCAAAATTTCCAAACTGCGTGCCAGGGTGTACTAGAAAACTGCTGGTGGGCCAAGAGAAACAGAATTAAAAGACTCAAGCTTTTATGAGCCTGAAGCACCTGCCTGCAAAAGGAGGCTGCCTAATGAATCTCTGTATGAATTGCTGCTCTGGCCTTGCCTCCTACCATCCAGCTCTGGCTGATCAGACAATTGCTTCAATATAGGTATCTGGCAACTTCTGGTGAAAGGTTCCAATAACTGCTCATGCTGGCCAAATAATGTCTGGTAGGGTAGGAGCACCGGAAGCTGACTTCTACCAAGTCAAACCATTGGTCCATCTGGCTCAGTATTGTATACAGTGATAGGCTGAGGCTCTTCAGGATTTCAGGGGTGAGTCTTTGCCTACCTGGAAATACCAGGGATTGAATCTGGAACCTTCTGCATGCAAAATGAGCTCTGGGCCTTTCCCCACATGTAAAGATGCAGCAGAATGATTTGACCTCAGAGGAGGCATGTCCTGAACAGAGACTCACACAGAAGCACTAGGGGGTAGGCTCTCCAGAGGACAAGGAGTTCTTACATCGTGAAAGTAAGACTTCAGTTTTATGTCGGAAAATAAGTGGGATTCTGTTTGGGAAATGCTGGCTTAGAGGTGATAGAACCCACTGACCACAATCTGCATTCCGAGAGCAGCCTTACCTCTTCTGATACCACAAATGACAAAACAAATGCTTTAAGTGAGATTTCAAAAAGTGACACAATATGGCAGCAAGAGAAGGCAATGTGCTTGTCTGCAAAATCCAGTGATGAAGCTTGATTAAAAGATATTATGTTGACCTATCATCAAGAAAGCGAATCATTTCAGACAAAATATAATTCTAGATCTGAGTCAAATGCAAACAATCACATCAAGTGTTTAATTTCAAGAAGGCTCGTATCTTTATATGCAAATTTACACCATCACCAAGCGGATGCTTACCAAGCTTCTTCAGTTTTCTTATTACAGTTGTGCTACAAAGAGATTCTCAAAATAGCAAAAACAAACACTAGATATACTTTAGGTGGAATGACTGTTAGTTGGCTATATTTAAGCAACCTGACTACATTCAAGAGAGAGAATAGTTTCTGAGCAGCGTTCTGTTGATTCTTTGGCTGCCCCCAAGATACTGAGATGACTTCTCAAAAAAAAAGGGGGGGGGCACCTGAGCGGGGAAGATTCTCTTACAAAAAATCCTCTTACACAACACAAAACCTAGAGCAGCAGTTAAAAGAAGGGACTGACAAGCTGATCAGAAAGGGATTGCTTGCTTGTTTCAGAGTGTCCCAAATCAGAGTTGTGATGAAAAAAAGTCTGAAGGTAATTTGCCAAGGAATAAAAAGATCTCCCACTGTCTCCTCTGAAAGGACCTCTCCCCGCCACAGAAGGCTAAGCCACTACCGTGATGTGTGCACCCCCCCCTCGCCAAATTAAGCCTGCAGTCTTCGATACTGGCTGCCTCTCATTGACCCAGCAGGGAGAATTAAATTATCCAATTATAAAAAGCACTTTCACACATTTTACGTACAAACTACCATGCCAATATATTACACCAGGGCATAATTTTAGTGGTTTTACAAAGCAATAAATGTCCCGGGTAAATATTTTATTTGGCCCTCTGTTCTTTACGATGCTTATTGCTTGCCGTCCTCCGAATGACCGTGAAGTAGCCAATAGAGTTGGCCAAATATTTGGGAACTTCCGGTTTGTCCTCTGCTCCCAGAGTAAATGTAGAGTGCATTCTGGGACAGGCTCCAATAACTCCACATGGGGGCCAAATCATCTTTGGCAGCAAACTACCACAGGACAACAGGATTAAAATAACCTTTGCTTTGGATGTCAACATTGAACGCTCACGACCACTTTGTTGTGAAATGAGCTTGATCTGGAAGAGCAGTCTACGTAACTGAATCAGTTGTGGCTTTCAAGAAGATCAGCTGAATGTTAAGAGGCTAGGTATGGAGTAGTTCCTCCCCCCAAAAGGTTTAACAAGGGCATCTGGGGGTAGGAATTGTCACCTACAGCATTTGGCAATCCAAAAAAGATACAGTACTGCATTGTAAATCAGCTATGATGGGTTATCTAGGGTTAGTCTGTCAGCATCTTAAGGCTACTGAGCAGCAGCACATGGAAATGAGGCAAGTTGGGAGACAGAATAAGAAACAGTATGTTTTCAGAACAAAGATGCATCTGCATAAATATCGGGATGACATCTAGCAGGTGACAGCATTATTTCAATAGGTCTCCAAAGAATTTCAGGAAACATGCCTACATTCAAGTCTAGACCAAAGATGACTAGACTAAAACCTGTCTCCTGAAGGAATGTGCGGGATGTTCAGCGGACTAAGGAGGCAATGCAAATAATCCAAAAAGTAGAGTATGAGATGCACTTGTATTACCCTTCAACTATTTTAACCGATAGTATTTCCACAACCTGGCAAGTGAACAGACACCTGAGTCTTCTGCTTAGTAGATCTGTTTCACAAGAAAGTTATTGATGTGTCTTCAAGTCTAAAGTTCAGATTCCATCAATGGAATGCTTCCCTGATAGTTTTATATGGTCCTGAATGCACTTAGAAGTAACTGAAATCAATGGGAGTTATTTCCATGTAAATGGATTTAAGATCAGGTGGTATTAAGAGTAAACAGGGAAAGGTAAAAAGGTAAAGGACCCCTGGACGATTAAGTCCAGTAAAAGGTGACTATGGGGTGTGACGCTCATCTTGCTTCAGGCCGAGGGAGCCAGCGTTTGTCCACATACAGCTTTCCGGGTCATGTGGCCAGTATGACTAAACCGCTTCTGGTGCAACGGAATAATGTGACAGAAGCCAAAGTGCACGGAAACGCCGTTTGCCGTATTAAAAGATTACCCCTGCCCCAGCAGCTTATATGCTTTTCAAAGTTTTCCACGTTTATAAAAATAACTCATAGGCAAACAGCTGAACAAACCACACTTTGCAGTAAGATGAGTTTAGCCTTTATTTATGCTCTAATCAGTCTCAGGTGCAGTGATAATACAGGAAGAGGCTCCTCAAGTCCACCACTCTCACGAACTGGTGGAAACCATTTCACAATCACAATAAAAAGTTCAAAAGTGTAAAAGGCAATCACACTTTCAAAGTAATTTTAAAACATATTTGATTCTTCTTCTCAATCAGTATTTCATCACAATTTGAGCATGCAAGTAATATTAAGCAATCCTCACTCCTTAACCATTGTTTCCTGCAACATTATGTTCCCTGCATCACATGCCATCGCGCCAAAAGGGGCGTTTTGGATGCTGGACCTTCTTCCGTGACACCTGATATCGCAGCCTGCCACAAACACCCAGATCATGAGGTAGCGATTAGCTTTGGATAGTGAGAGAGATGCACTGTGCCTCTCTCATTTTTCGAGACTTCAGCCATCTGCTATCTTGGCTGGGAAGATGGAGCTTTTCCCCCTTGGAGAAGGGAGTAGCAGGTAGTGTAGCTGAGAGAGGGAAACTGCCTCCTTGCAAGTGATCCTCTCAAATGCTTGAAAAGTCCCTCAAAGGTTTTTCAGCATTCGAAAGGAATGGTCACTGATTTTCAAGTGAGCACCCATCACTATTTTCAACTATTATAATTATACTTTTTTTTTTTTAGACATTGTACTTAAACCAAGTGAGCAAAAGTAAGCAAGGAATCCTTTGGATCTTGATCTAGGCCAGGATCAAAAGAACTCTACAAGAAGTTCTGAATAGCCAGAAGTGGTTTTGTGCATTGCTGAATACACTGCATAGCAAACTACTTTTGAAACTCAAAACTCTTTTTAAAAAATATTGTGCATGTATCACTAAGCCATGGTTTACTTGATTGTTCACCTTAAGTGCGGTTTACAAACCAGAACAAACCAAACTCATAAGCCATGGTTTGTTGCCAGTTTTAAAACCTTGGTTTACATTAACTACAGCTGAGCATTAGAGAGAGAGAAGGGCTGTGTGTGTGTGTGTGTGTGTGTGTGTGTCTGTTTCTCTACTGTTCCAAGAAAAAGGGGGGGCAATTACAAGGTTAAAAAAGCAAATAGGAAAAGATATGTGGATTTATATGTGGAAAACTGGATTGGAACAATCACCTAAAATCATAGCATGTAATCATATGGTAGTTATACTGAGGTATGATATCATACAGAAAATTTAAAATATATTATAATTATTATTAATTGAATTTATATACCGCCCTATACCCGGAGGTCCAGGGCAGTTCACAAAAAAGATATGAGCATACAGGCTGTAAGGGTGGTGGCAGGATGCCAAAGGTGAACTTATTTTTGGAAATAAGTTCTTGAGATTATTAGAAATACACCACTTACTCTATTACAGTTATAGAAAAGAAGAGGTTAGTATTCCCCATGATAAAGATGGAAGATCTCCTAGTGGCTTGTAATACATGCACATGATTAAGGCACTGCCACGTAATTTGTGGCCTTTAATCAGTTTGGGAAGAAGCCATAGCATAGGTCAAATGTTTCAAAGGTAGAAACATCCAGGTTCAGTTCCTGGCATCTTGAAGCGAATCAGCAAGCAGGTAATAGGGAAGATCTGTACCAGAGATCCTGGGGGGCTGCTGCCAGCTAGAAAAGATAATACTGGGATAAATGGACATACTGTCTGATCAGGCAACTTCTGGTATGCCTTATTTCTACTAGACTCATTTATGGCCTGGATACCTAAAAGAACTATAAGGTCCCAAATAGAAGCTATATTCTATGTATTTCCAACAGCTAAATTCTGAGTGGCAAGGAAACGAGCCTATCAAGAACACGTTTCAGTCAATTAAACTGGCCTCTGTGTTTTTTGTCAGTATATGTATTAAAAATATTTTTTAAAAGAATCAGCTACAGATATTCAAAGGGAGGGGCTTTTTAGTCAAACAAAATGTTTTTAATTGATTTACCTAACACATTAATTGACTTGACTTTGCAGCTGTCGGTTTCGCAAAATAATTTCAAAGACATATGAGGCCCAGGGAGTCCCCAGAAGTTGTATAAACAAAGCAAAGCAGCACCCAGTTCCCTGGCTCGATACAATTTGCTTCCACCACGGCACCAGCCCCTGAGCAAGCCCCAGCTTATAGAATGGCAAGAGCTTATTGGCAATGGCGAGAGAAATCACTCCCCGGCTCATGTTAGTGACGCTGCCTAGCATATCTCAAGTCTGGTGTGCTCGAAGACAGAGATATGTAGTTATGAACATGCACACCCAGAGACTGCTTCGCATGAGATACCTGAGAAGGAAGTTTGGAAGACCAACAGGAGGAATTAGAAAATGAACCCAGAGTCATCTGCAAAGTGATGCCAGAAGAAGAATTACCCTGGGAAGATTTAGAAGACTGAATCAGATCCGAGTTGGAAGAAAATGAAAGGGAATTTAAAGATGCTGAGCGAGAGCTAGAAGACAAAGATGTCAAGTTGGGTACATTCAGATGAGAAGTTTGTGGACAAAGATCCAGAGCAAGAAGCTCTTCCATGCTTCGCCCTATTCTTTTCCTCTGCATCTGCACATGATGGACCCCAGTGGGAAGCTGGCGATGTTCTAAGAGGCTCTCCAAAGATGCATGATGCTTCTTCTTCTCATCAGCTTGTATCTTCATCCTTCTCAAGAGGCATGCTGGACTAGAAGCACTCAGATCTAGGTTATCATGTGTTGCCGAGATATTGCATAATGACGGAACACTCCTCGAAGAGGTAATGACACTTGGGTGTAGATGAGAATGAAGTTGCTTCCTCTCCTTGTCCACATTGTGTTCTTGGAAATTCATTTTGATTTTATAGGGAGGCAGTGGTGGCTTACCTCCTTCTTGAAGGTGGGGAGAAGACACACACTTGACCTCCAATCTCATTTGCCTCTCAGGACTGCACCCATGCGACCGAGACCCTTTGGGGGATTTCATGCCATTTTTCCCCAACTGCTCATGAAAACCAAGACTGGTTTTGGGGTTTATAAAGATGGGTCTATTCTTTAGCTCTTCTTGTGGACTTGGCATGGAGATCTTAATAACAGGCACCCAGAGTGTTTGCTTAGCAGAGTCCGGAAAGTCCTTTCTGTGAGGGTCTAATGCTCGTTGGTTTTGTCTACCACGAGGTTTAACAATAAGGGGCTTAGAGTTGGATTGTGGAGCAACACCTTTGTCAGTAACATAAGTCACCCATTGTTGGGGCACGAAACTGTGGTTCTGCTTAGCTGGAATAACTGGTGGGTTATTAAAAGCTCGCTGATGTACCTGGGAAAGCAGGATTACAGAAATCAAACTATTAAAACACATGTTTTTGGTTAATCGCACAAGTATATAATTATTGGCAAATGTCCTTCACCATGATTGGCTTCTAACAAAAGAAGTACCAGGGCTCCTGCCTGCTTGGAAAGTTCAGCTCCAATCCAGGGTTGCATGGAAGCTAGTTGCTCTAACTCACAGATGAGAGAAGGTCACTCAGCACATGCCCAGCATTCTTCAGCAAGGCTGATTTTGCAGAGAATGCATAATAACTACCTGAATGGAACACATCAAGGGGCCGTCTTGTTCAGCATCCCATTTCTAACAGTGGGCAGTCAAATGATTTTGGGAACTTCCCAAGGAGAGCATGAAGGCACCAGCCCTCTCCCATTGGCCCCCTCCACCAAGCGACCAGCATTCAGTGGGACCTTCACTCTGAACGTGGAAGTGCCATTTAGCTATTATGGACCTGCCTTCCATAAATTGCTCTAATCCCATTTTAAAAGCTAGCTATGCCAATGGTCATCACACTGTCTCATGCAGCAGTGAACCTGCCAAGTTAGTTAAGTATTTTCTTTTGTCTGCCCAATCAATTCCATTGCATGATGCTGAACTCCAGAGTTAAGAGAGAGTGAAAACAGTCTCTCTATCAAATCCCTCTAAGCATTCATAATTGTATAAAGCTCCATCACACCCTGCTTAGTCACCTTTCCCCCCTAAACTAAAAAGCCTCCAAAGTAGCTAACATAGTGCCCTCTGGATTTTGTTGGACTCCAACTCTCATTAGCCCCAGGCAGCGAGGCCAGTAGTCAGGGATGCTAGAACATGTAATCCATGTTGGCTACTGCTGAGATATTCTCACCCCCATAAGCAAATTGCTCCATCATTTCAGTCATTGTGGTTGCCCTTTTTATACCTTTTACAGTTATCTGTCTGACTATTGTCAGCTGCTATGAGGGCCATGTGGGTGCAAAAATGCTGCAAGCATTTCACAAGTAATTTCATTAAAAATCATTTAAATTCAACAGTATGCTCTGCTTCCTGCTCAGGATTTTCAGGAACCCTCCTCCTTCTCTTCCCTTCCTCTAGGTACGAAATTGACTAGTATAGAAGCTGTTGTCACTTGGTCTAGTCAATTTCAGTGCTCCTTGACTGACAGAGGAGAAAGAGAAACACCCCCCCCATTAGAAATGACAAAAAAAGGCATTTGGATTTTGACTCTCTTTCCCTCAACACTCCTCCATTACATCTGCAGGGCAATCAAAATGCAGCTGCTAGATCAGGGCTACTTCCACAAGGAAGTTGCTCCCATTGCACACAAAACTATGCAATGCAGGTGTTTCCATCTGTGAACAAAGCTCCCCACTCCTAGTCCCATTTAGCACACATTCCCACAGCCACAAGGGCAAGAAATCTGCTTTTCAGATAAGAAGAAATGAAAACGATAGTGGCGATTTTCAGGAATCTAAATTCTACATCATAAAACAGAATTGTGTATAGGACACTCCTGCAAATGGAGAGTCTGCAACAGACAAGAAGCTTTTGAAGTGATAGCAATTACCATGCTCTAGTGACACCCGAGATCCCCTTTTGAACAGGCAATACCTTCTTTCAGGGCAACTGTGTTGTGTGGGGAATGCTAGTTTCTTATTCAGCAGCTGGCACAGTTACAGCAGAGATAAGAGCAGGCTGTTCCTGACCTTGACCCATCAGCAGGCATCATCAGTAATAAGCCACAAAAACAAACTGGGGCCGGTGTTCAAAGCTTTGTCCTCTTTTTTCAAGCCCCCCCCCCCCGCCTCTCGCCTTAGCAAGTTAACAAATAAGCAGCCGTCAAGACAAATTACATGCAACAGGGTCACAGGAGAAGATGAACCAGCTCGTGAAGCACGACGTGCGGAGAAAGACTTTCATACAGAACTGTGGCCAATCAGGCAATAAATAAAAATGGATGGCACCCATAGCATGATGAAAGAGCTGCTGATATGCTAGGCCAGAAGGCAGCTTCCTAACACGGTCTAGGCCGGTGGTTTTCAAACTGTGTTCTGGGGGATCCTGAGTTCTTCAACATGAAGATCAGTAACAGAGAGCAGCTTCCTAGAAAGACTAATCGCCCGCCATGGACTTGAATTATCCAGCAACATCCTGCCACAAGGACACAGAGTGCATTCAACAGCACCCTCTCTCTGTTCATGTCAGGCAGTGGTTGAGATCCATCAGACATGGACAATATCCTCACATGAACTGAGCATGCACCTTAGAACGAAACTAAGATTTCTGCGATGTGCTGAGGCTTTTGCGGCAGATGTGGAAATGTTGCTCAGAGCGTGAATATATGTGGAAAGGGCTCCCTAACGTACAAAGTTTGAAAGCCACTGATCTAGGTTCAGTTCCTGTGCATTACAGCAGAAACCGCCCCCCCCCAGTAAGTACCTTTTGGGGTTGGTCTCAAAACACAATACCTACAGTACAGTACTGATACTCCAGAGTGACCACCTGTGGGGGATCAGCCAGGATGACACTGTGGGCACCTATAGACAATGGTGTTGGACAGGCAAATTGGATGCCCAGTACACACACACACACACACACACACACACACACACACACACACACACCTTTTTTCTCCCCCCTCCCCGCTCAAGCTAAGATCCATTTTATTTTTCTATGCCATCTATAGATTATGTGAGGGGGTACCTGGGGAATCTTTGGAATGCTGTGGGTAGAAAATGGAAGCAACTGTGCACTATCTATGGTACTTAAAACAAAATGAGAGGCTGATGGCAAACTCATCCCAAATTAACATCATCAGAGAACTGACGCTGGTCAGCATTAATACCGAAGATAGGCCATAGATTGGCCAAAAGGACCCTCCAGACTACTTCCTCTGAGAAATGGATTTGCACAACGGTGGCATTCAGAGAGATGTTCATGAGGGTTGCTGCACAGTTGCGCAGTTTCGCTCCTCACACAATTCATTTTGGCACAAGCCTGAGGCCTCATTCACCTGACATGAGAATCTCAAATCCACTTTCTACCATAAGGTGATGTCAGTGAGTCTTCTGTGGACTCCATTCATGAACGCTAGACTTATGTACTAAAGCCCCTTCAAGCTGTATGTAACAAGGCTTTTATCTAAGCACTCTTGACTAACGATAGCAAAGTAGAGGGGAGCATGGTGGAACCATTCCTCAGAACGGATTCCAAGCAAATCTCCACAACTAGGACTTTACTTCATGGTGAATATGCAACAGTCTAACGTAGGCATTAAAAGGGTTGCATTTTTTTACAGTATTTATTATATAGTATTTCTGCTACAGCTATACCAAACATTGTGCAGTTTTAATTTTCAAGTAAAAACCAGCAATTTCAATAGGGCAAATATTTACTTGAAACAATAGTGAAAACAGTCTCCTTTCCTTTCTCCTCACTGCTGATACTTCTTGCTCCCTGATTTAGTCATATGGATGAATCAGGGATCATGCCATCATATAACACCATGTGGCCAATCAGATTTCGGTCTGTGATGACACCAGAGGACAAATGAGTGCAATGCAGGTGAAGTAGTCGTTTTGAATAATCAGCTTTAAAAGGGGTAAAGGGGTGGGTTTTTTTGGCAGCACTGAAAATATTTGCAAAACACTGTAAATGTCTTTGGCTCCGCTGATTTTTTTCCTCCTACCCCAGGGAAAGGTGCAAAACAGAAAACATGGCCATTCCTACCTCCTTTGCCCACGCTGGCTTCTCACTGGCATTCAGCCCTTCCTTGTAATGGTAAAGCGGCTTCTTCTCTGCTGGTCTCTGGTCCTGCCTCTGCTGTTGCTGCTGCTGTTGCTGCAGGGAGACCAGGTAATCCCGCTCCTGTTGCAACTGCCGCTGTAGCCTCTCTGCCTGCCGTTGCTCTTCCAATTGCTTGCGCTTATATTCCTACCAAGACATGTAAGCCAAACAAATATTCAGAAGCAGCATGGCAGCTTGAAAGGTACACAGCCAGTATGGTGTTGAGGGAAACAACAAAAGGCAAACACAGATACATATCAAGTGGAAACTTAAGCCCAAATAGCAAGGATGTAGTAACCCTAAGAGACCAAATGGACCCTGGGTCTTGCGGATGTTGAAACAGGTTTCTCTTTTTTACTTTTTACTTGTGTTATTGTCTGGGTGGTGTCCATTGTAAAGCATATCGCTGATTAAAAAGGGATCGTTTTCTATTCTATTCTATTCTATTCTATTCTATTCTATTCTATTCTATGTGCTCTATACCCTGCCCCCAATGTATTGAACTACTTACTCATCACTACTTCTGAAGCTATGTGCTAAACATTTATGTGGCCTTGAGACAGCAGGAACTCTGGTCCACACCATCTCTTTTCAGGCTCCATCAAATGTGACAACTTTGGGGGAAGCGGGATATACTCACAAAACTATCACATTTTGTTGGGAAATTGTGACAGTCTGAAAAAAGTGTGGAAGCGGTTTAAGCTTGTAGTCTAAGCATGCCTCCTAAATCATGCATATTTGGTATCTGGATGGTACCACCGGGTTATCTGAAAATTAGCTTGAACGCATTGCATTCCCAGAGAAAAGTCTGGAAAACCCATTGCTGAGGCAGCATATTTCTTTCTAAATAGTTTATTTTAAACTTGCTGCTTTGTTCAGTTAGTGGTCCAATTTGTAATTTTATAGCCTGGAAGTTCTGTCCCTCCTGTGGTTATGAAACTGATGGAGGGAAACATTATTTATGCAATGAAGGGTTTGCATATGCCAGTCTTTCCCAACCTATTGCCTTGCAGATGCTGAACTCAAACTCCCATCTGTCCCTGCTAAATGGCCTATGGTTTGAGATGATGGGAGCTGTGGACCAACACATCTGGAGAGCTCTAGGTTGGGGAATGTCTAGCATATGTTGTCCAGTCGTATAAATTAATGGATCTATTGGGAAGAGGGAAACAAGGCATGACCTCTCCAACAGCACTGATAAAGATAATACTGTTTTTTAAAAAGAAAAATGAAAAGAATAACAATTCACATCCAAAATAAAGACAAGATATAAATTTAGCTTAAGTGGCAGGGTGGGGAGAGTAAAGGGAAGAGTATATATGCAGGAAATTCAGCAAATAAACCATGTCAAAACTGTAAACAGCATGAAAAGGCAGTGCAAAAATGTTTCTGTCAGGAATGTAAAGCTAAGCAGCCTGCAACTGAAATATGCCGTCGAATCCTATAAAACCAAGAAGAGATTACAGGGAGCAAGTACGTTTCAGTTAGATTGTATTCCAGCACACAGTGCCAGTAGCTTTCAATTAATAGCTTTGCAATAAACGCAGCAGAGGCCTGTTCCTTCCATGAAAATGAAGGATGTTCTAGAAGCGGACTGAGCAGAGGAAAAGACGTGCACAGCAATGGCTGCTCCAGTTATTGGCAGAAAGGCAACGAAAACATTCAGAGCGTGTCAGTGCTTGCATTCATGGAAGAAACCATTGCAGCACAGTATCCTTAGCACAGCAGAGAGTTGGACAATTCTCTTGCCAGGTGACGGGAGTGAACCTGGGTAAGAGTTGGCAAAATAATTCTTGAACGAGACTCTCCACACTCACATTGGCCTAGACTTTTAGGATTGCCACCTAAAATTGTTGTTGTTGTTTTAATCAAGGACTACTTTGATTCTGAGCCTTTTGGTTTTGTAACTTCAAGCCTGGTCACTGGTAGTCCACCTGCCCTTCAATACTGCTCTCACAGGCTGCAACTCAGGGAGAAGACACATGCTTTCCTATGAACAAGGGTGTCCTAGAAGCAGTAGCAGGAATACTGCATTTCAGACTATACGTGCTTAATCCTCATTTCAGACTATATATGTTTAATCCTTAATCTGGCCAGCTCTAGATAGCAGGTGACTATTACTATAAAAAATTAAACAGTCCTGTATGTTAGTGCAAATATCAAGGGAAAAAATTCATTTCCCTCTGTGCTGTGGGTGTAATCAATCTAAATTAACTCCCCTAGAGATGCAGATCCTTGCCTGTTTATTTTCTCTTCTGTAGCTACCAGCAGCCAGGAGTGGATTTGGATTGGGGCTGTGGCACGGAGAGGGGAAGGGGTTAACCTCTATCAGTGTCATGCCTCTGATCTAAATTGTGCCTGCCATAGCAGCTGCTTTTAAGAAGAAGTAAAACACATCAATAGAGCTAAGCATGAAGCTCTGAAGTAACATCTAGTTAGGGCTTAGGATATTTATCTCTTTTTAACAATGCGCCCTGACTCAAACTAGATAGGGACAAATAAAATGGCTTCCTGGGCTAGAGCCAACCACCGGACTACCAGCCGGCCATTCCATTACTGCATGCTCCCCCAAACATTTGAATGTGTTGGGAATTTAATAAATATTACAAATGCCAATGCTTGAACAAATTAAGGTACTCAGATTTATAATGTATAGGAGAAAGGCAAATCTCCAAAAAAGATGGCAACCCTATAAGTCTGAAGGCCCAGTTACACATTTGGCTAATAACATGCAGTCTCATTATACACAGAAAGGGCTGGGCAAAGGATGCGACAGGGATCCTGACTCCCCATTACCAGAAGTAGAGCTTGCTCCTGCAGTAATTGCTGCTGCAGGATCTCTAACTGCCTCTGTTCTTCCTCTAACTGTCGCCTGATGTATTCCTGGGTGCGCAGCAGGGAGCAGAAAAAAAGGAGAGAAAAAGAAAGAACCGTAATTTCAAAGAGAAAGAAGTGGCCACATGTTGAAATTTGAAGAAAGAACCGCAGAAACATTAAGGAGAGGAACCAAAGGGAATGCAGTGTTATTGTGATGTAAAGCATTTGGATGAACACCATGCAACTTTGAAAAAACCGCTGCTGAGATACCACAAAGTAGATGGCATAGTAACATTCAGGGCTGCCTGTATGTTATGCATAAAATAAGGAAGGCAATTTCCGTGCCACAGTTACCCGAATTCTGTAAAAAGAGGTAGGGATAAATCATCTGATAAACTGAACAGAAATGCAACCACCACTGGTGAAGAGCTCTTTAAACAAATCTGATCAGATGTTGTTCAACTAATTTGAGAACAAGCATTCTACTCAGACTTGCTATTTTTTAAAAGCAGGAATGGCGCATGGACCACCAGCTGATGCTGAACTAAAAACCCCATCATCTCTGATCATTGGCCAGGCTGGCTGTGACTGATGGATGTGCAGTTCAGCAACATCTGGAGGGTCACAAGTTAGCTGATTCGGCTACCTCCAAGCTTGATTCAAGTACCCAATTCCTGCACCAAGAAAAGCTGAAATATGTCTATAAAGGTGCAACTTTTCATTTTGTGTGGTTTATCTGGGTACTGCTCATCATCATGGCGTTGCGGGTAGGAAAATGATGGCTGTAAGATTTTTCCTTAAAGAGTCCATACAGCCTCTGGTCTTGAAATTGTGTTTATCAGGGACTTCAACCCCGTCTTCATGCCAGAGGGGCTGAAAACGTACTTCTCTTTTTGAAAACGAAGTTGAAAGCTGAGATTTAATATAATCATCAGTTTCAATATTAATAAATTCCTTCTTTATTTTCTGTATTTTGTTTACTTAATATGTTTGTTTAAATAAATAAATAAATAAATAAATAAATAAAATTATTGTCCTCCAAAGAGCGTAAGGTGTTCTACAACACACAGTAAAACAAATATAAACAAAATCTTAACATCGTAAAATTCAAATCATCTTACATTAACTCATTCTAAACGTTGCAACTCACCCTAAATTCTGACATTGGCCAAAAAATGCAGGATGCAGACCCATTTACTAATAGACTGTACTCACAGATCATGATAAACCATGGTTTATCTTGATGAGAATGAGCTGGAGCAATTCCTGGGCTGGCACACACCAGCAGCAGTTGGTGTGGTGGGCAAGAGCCATGGTGCTGCCCTCCCAATATCACCATCATGGCAGCTTGCCAGGGCAGCACTTGGGCAGGATAGAGTAGCAGTGAGGTCAGAGCTGTGTGAATGCACTGATGGAGTCCGTCTTTCACTGCCATTAGTATACCTGTACACTCCTAACTTTGCTACCACCCTGCCCAACACCAGCTGCAGGTAAGCTGCAGTGATGTCTGTATCAGGAAAGAGGTTTCACGCCTGGCACACTCCCCACTATCTATCATGACCGCAAGGAGTTTGGCACCTTTTGCTTCCATTTTGGAGTAAGCACAGCTTGCATTTCATCCAAATTAACTGTGGTACATCTTAACTGTGTTTTGTTTGAAACAAGCCAGCTGCAAACCATGGGTTGTGAAGGTAGCTCATTTCAAACAAACCATAGTTAAGATTAACCAGTTTAGTTCAGGGTGTAACACTAAACAGTAACTAATCAAATATGAAAGCAAAATCTGCTGTTCTCCTCTCTGTGGTCATGCTGGAAGAGGAGAGTGTGTGAGCCTGAGGCTCACTGCAGCACATTCCAGTAATGATAAACTGAAGAGTCCATTATAGATACCCGAGTCAATTCTAAACATATTCCCCACTGAAAGCTAGAAAGCATCCAGAGACAAATCACCAACTTTTTTTTTTTTTTTTGCAGAGAGGAAGTGGTTGTGAGAAGAAGATATCCAGCCTTATTGCATTAGTTAGTGAGCTGGCGAGTCACATAATGGACAGGAATCAACACAGAACAAGTGACTGAGAGTTTGGCAGTGAAAGCAACAGAGCACACAAGTGTAACGAATGAAACACGGTTTCTTAAATTTCCAAGGGCAGAGTCACTAAGCCACTTTAATGCTTATTTTGAATCAGCGGTGACTCTGAAATGCCAGCTGGAAGTGAAAGTGAAGACGTTGGAAACAAATGTCTGAGCAAGCCATCACATGTACAGATCCCAGCAGACTGTGCAGCTGCTGGTAATGTTTTTTTACAAAGCACCTGCAAGGGTTCACTCAGCTGAGATTGGCACTGGAGGTGAAGCACTCAAATGGCAAACCCATCATTTACGCCTTTATTTGAACCACATCAAAGAACAATATTAGATTTGTAGGGGGATGCAGGCATGGTGTTTTAAGGGTACACCTAAAAATGCAATGATGCTCAGAAGCATGTGCTCGATGACAACGCACATGCCAGGGAACTGCAAGTAACAGCAACTTAATATTGGGCGAACGCACATGGACAAAACTGGGTTCCAGCCTTGGAAATCAGCAGGTTCATCCATAAAAAGCAGATTCATCCTGGAGGAGATGTGGGTTACCTGTTCATGCTCGGCACGCCTCCTCTCCTCTTCTCGGCGCATTTGCTCCTCATAATGCCGTCGCTGCTCCCTCTCTTGCTGTTTCCTTAATTCCTTTTCCCTCCTTTGCTGCTGTAGAAATGTGGGAGAGGGGCGGAGGCAGGGGAGGAACAAAACAAAAAGAAAAAAGGAGAAAAAAAGGCAAAGGCTTAAGTTGTTTGCCAGTACAAATATAAGATCTCAGGGGAACAAGCAGCACACCAGATCAGGAAGCGGTCTCACAAGGTAATTTGGCCCATGGCTGTACAATGTCAGAGGCACCAACTTGCCACAATTTCCCCAGCAAACCCACCTATTCTGTCTAATGTGGTGAAAAGATACATCATGCCACCCTGTTGCAGAGAACCAGAGGGACTAAACCACACCAGCTGCTGAACAGATGTAAAGGTAATGAAACAGTCCTGTATGCCATTAAGCCTAGACACAGAGCAAATTCAGTAAGCGTGGAACAATTTGGGTGCAGATGTCACCTCTGGGCCACCCACTGTCAGAAGACCCTTATGACACAACTTGGTTTTTAGTAATTATTATTATGTGTTTATTTATACCCCACCTTTTCCCCCATATGGGACTCAAGGCAGGTTACAGATTAAAAACAAGAACTGTTAAAAAAACATGGAGGGGGAAAACCAGGAATTAAAAAGCAACTGAACATTAACAGCATTAAAACTACAGTCAAACCTTGGTTCCTGAACGGCTTAGTTGCCAAACAAATCGGCTCCCGAACACCGCAAACCTGGAAGTAAATGTTCCGGTTTCCAAACGTTTTTTTGGAAGCCGAACGACCAACGCAGCTTCTGCCTGAGTGTAGGAAGCTCCTGCAGCCAATCAGAAGCCGTGCCTTGGTTTTCGAACAGTTTCAGGAATCGAACGGACTCCCGAAACGGATTAAGTTCAAGAACCACAGCACTACTGTGTATGCATATATAACATCTGTTTCAAACATACAAGTTTGTTAAGTGTGACTGAAACAGATTTGCTCTGTGTTGGGTGGCACCCAGTACTACTTGGACCAAAGCTAACAATATCTTTGCTGAATTACACTGAAAGTCGTGTTTAATTCCGCATCTTGTTTCCCAAATTGGCCAACGAGATGCTTTTCCGCAACTCACACAAAGGCAACCTCGCATTTCCTGCTATGGCTCACCAGCATCCGGTATCTGAACCAGCATGCTGACTCTGAACATGGAGATTCCATCACAGCTAAGAGCCATGGATAGGTTTTAAATAGCATGGAAGGGTCATTAGAGCAAATATTACCCTATTTTCTGTGGTTCTAAGTTTTTTAATGGTTTTAAACTGCATTTTAAATTGTTGGGCCCTGGGACCCATAGGTGGAGGGCATGTAAAAAATAAAATAAACAACAACACCCCCCTCTGACAATAATAATAATGTACACAGAACAAATTATCCAGTTTTTTTTGTTTTTTTTAATTTCTTTCATCATTTTTTCAATATAAACATCAGCTGCAAGAGACACATACAACAAAATAATAATAATATAATAATAATAATTTATTATTTATACCCCGCCCATCTGGCTGGGCCTCCCCAGCCACTCTGGGCGGCTTCCATAGAAACCAAAAACACAGTAAAATATCACACGTTAAAAACTTCCCTGAACAGGGCTGCCTTAAGATGTCTTCTGAATGTCAGGTAGTTGTTTATCGCTTTGACATCTGCTGGAAGGGCGTTCCACAGGGCGGGCGCCACTACTGAGAAGGCCCTCTGCCTGGTTCCCTGTAGCTTTGCTTCTCGCAATGAGGGAACCGCCAGAAGGCCCTCGGCGCTGGACCTCAGCGTCCGGGCAGAATGATGGGGGTGGAGACGCTCCTTCAGGTATACTGGACCGAGGCCGTTTAGGGCTTTAAAGGTCAGCACCAACACTTTGAATTGTGCTCAGAAACGTACTGGGAGCCAATGTAGGTCTTTCAAGACCGGTGTTACATGGTCTTGGCGGCCGCCCCCAGTCACCAGTCTAGCTGCCGCATTCTGGATTAGTTGTAGTTTCCGAGTCACCTTCAAAGTGAAGGTGTTACTATAACAATAGTAACACAATTTGACAATTCAGATTTGAATTGATATACCTATGACTACACCTTTTTAAACAATATTTACCCACCTCTCTCTCCTCCCCCTACTTTCCACCACTATCCGCCTTATCGCTTAAATATTCATTCCAGATTTCTTCATATTTATCCATTCTTATTTTCCGTCGACATGCAATTCGTTCATATGTAGCTAATCTGTCCATATTACCAATCCATGTGCTGAATGGAATCTTTTTGCAGCTCTTCCAATTCATCAAAGCTAGTTTTTTTGCTTCTAATATAGCACGGTACATCCAATTTTTTTGACCCCTTGAAATTTCCCACGTTTCCGGAATATAATTTAGAATTAAATTCAGTTCCCCTAAATAACAATTTCTTTTTATTACTCTTGCTATAAATATCCTCACCAATTTCAAGGAACATTTCTTGACCATTTCTACCGAATTCCAATGAGCATACATATACAGGTACAACTATCCGACTTTTAGAATACATTGGAAGGCAGCCCTGTTGAGGGAAGTTTTGAAGGATTGATGATGCTTTTATTATATTTTTAGATATGTTGTAACCCACCCAGAGTGGCTGGGGAAACCCAGCCAGATGGGTGGGGTATAAATAATAAAAATGTTGTTGTTGTTGTTGTTAAATTAAATCAGGTCGCATAGCTCAGCTCTTTGAGGAAAAGTGACTTGGAATAGCACATAATTTTGCACCGTCACATGGCCTGAGAGACAGCTAACATATTGGAGTGATAAAAAGCTGAAGAATTGTGTTTACATCGAATGCAGGGAATCAGGAATCGCTTGGTAGAGAGATGCCTGGGTTCAGCACAAAAAGAGACTTTTGCACAAGAAACTCATTGCAGCCAACTTCCACACTAGACATTTACTGTGGAACAGCCATACTTTGACAACTCATTTTTTAACAGGACATATGCATAACATTGGTAATTATTATTCTCCTAATGCGGATGGAGGGTCTAGGGCTACTGAATTCGTGACGGAAGAGGACAGGTTCAAACTAGGGAGTTCAGTCACTTAGCTACACCACGTCAGCTCCTTAAAGCTGCTAATACTTTTTTTAAAGTAAGCCATACTAATTCCAATACCGATTTACGTTGTTAAATGCATAGATGGCTATATTCTAACACACGCATGCGAGGGACCAAAGGCAGACATATGGTATCTCCAATTTCCCTTTCAGCAGGAGGAAGGGGCACTGAGGCCCAGCTGGGCAGAGCCTATTCCCCATGCAGCTGTCTGGATTGGGTCCCAAATATTTCCCCCGGGCAGCCAAATGGGCTGCACATAAAATGATCAGGAGTGGTGAAGATTTATAACAGGGGAGAGTGACCCACTTCTTACAGTGTTGCTACAATGCGATTTCAAGACCCTGCACAGAATTCGGAGCTTTCACCAAACCATGTTAATTTTCTCAGGGAAAGAAAAGGCTGCTGGTCCAGTCATTTGAAAGTCAAGCTGCTATTTTGTACGCTAGCAACCTCTTTGCGGGGGAATCAATACAGTCTCATAATTACATGCCACTTGGGTCCACGGTGCAAAGCATACTCAGTATTGATTGCAGCCATGGATGAGATGTGTCTACAATTGGGCCTGTGTGTCTTGAAAGAGAAATGAAGATGTGTAAAATCCTTCATTAGTAGTGGCATTAAGCAGTCTGGCAAACATCAGAAACACAGAGCTGGCTGGCTGGCTTTCACTGCATGCCATTTTAGCTAAAAATGCATTACGCCAACCATATTTTGATTGTGTTTTCACCGCTCCACTGTTGAGTATTTCACCGGTTTTCTATTGCGATGCTCACCCTTCACTTTAAAGAATTTACTGCCCTTCTAGCAAAATCTGCTTCTAGTGCAATGCCTGCACCTTTATTACATGGTTTTGCTGGGGTTCGCACAAAGCTACACTTCTGTTGTGAAGATAGCGCTGCAACATCCTGACCTTCAGTGTGGCACTTCATGAACCCATAGTTCATGTTATTTTTAAGAAAACTAAACGTTGCAAAGAGGAGCAAGCTATCTGTTCCATCCCTTTCTTACTGTCCTGCTATTTCGTTAACCTTTCAGTTTATTGATTTACTATTTGCTCAGCAGCTATATACTTCATCCACTGTGCAAAGCCAGGCTCTTGCCTTATATTTTGAGTGCTGAAGATTAAACAAGGTTACCCCAGTTCGATCCATGAAGGACGAGCATGGTGTTCCACTACAGGTAAGCATTTTAAGGGAATTACCCCACTGAAATGTTTTCTCATCCTGCAGAAAAGCCCTAAAATGTAAGACATCTCTGCAGGGACAGTGCCCAGGAGAACCTCAATTCTTGCCCAGACTCTGCCCACACTATCCTGATTAAAAGCAAGCGAAACTGGTAAGAATAGCAAGAAGCCCATCTAGTCCAGTGTCCTGGTCTCACAGTGGGACAGCCAGATGCTTATGAGAAGCCAACAAGCAGCAGCATGAGTGCAACAGCATTCTAGCCTCCTACAATCTCCATGCTGCCTCAGACCATGGAGGTAGAACTTGAAGAGTGCCAGACTTCCACAACACTGCAGTACAGGTATCTCAGCCAGGTAGAATTCACAATCTCCACTCATTCTCATTTAGCTCTTTGCCACCGCCTAATAGGCTATAGTTCAGTGGCAGAGCACAAGGGCTATGAACAAAAGGTCTCAAGTCCTGGCATTCCCACTTAAAAAGGGTCTGGTAGCAGATGATCTTAGAGACCCAGGGTAGGGAACTTCTGGCTACAATTACAGGGACAGGGTGGGGTGGGGAAGGTGGGTCTCTGGAGAGCTGCTGCCAGTCAGAACAGGCAATTCTGGGCTATACAGACAAATAATCTGACCTGGCCTTTCTACCTTTTGGCCCTGCTTACCTTTTGTGCAGTCTACCTAATTATGATGAGAAAGAGAAAAGAACCTGCAGGCGTATTTAGGTACATATCCCAAGAGATCAAATGTTGTTCTGACTCTATGGAAGGGAGCCATATTGCAAAAGTCTTCATTATTATTATTATTTTTTTTATTATTATTATTCACATGGACCAAAACAATTATACCCCATGTGCAATTAATCTAGACTTGTCATTTTATCTGCTTTTATATATATATATATAAACTTTCAACCCCACCATCACCACAGCCTCTGTATAAACAAGCTATGTTTTGCTGACACTATGACACACTGGCCACCAGACGGCAGTAGTTGTGGAAACACAGAAGCAGAGACACAGATGCCAGGGCTTTACAGGGCTATCTCTGCCAATGAATCTCTGTGATCATCCACACTTGCATTTGTCCGACAATTTCTAGGCATGGGTACGAGAGGTTTTTCTTTTGCCCTGCTGCTTTCGCTGGGAAAACCTGTGGTTTACTGCTGAATCGGAACAAATGTCCATCTGGTTTTCTGGTTATTAATGGCGCAAGTGCAGAGGGTAGTCGACTATTAAGGTGTATGCTATTAAATGAGAATTGCTCATCTTTTTGCTCATATTTTATTATGTTTTTAGATATGCTGCAAGCCACCCAGAGTGGCTGGGGAAGCCCATCCAGATGGGCAGGGTATGAATAAAATCTTCTTCTTCTTCTTCTTCTTCTTCTTCTTCTTCTTCTTCTTCTTCTTCTTCTTCTACGTCCTTGAATTGCAGTATTTCCCCGCTTTCGTTCTGCCTGTCCTCTTTCTGCATTGCTACCTTCAACCCTCTATTGTAATTGCTGCTGCTCTCAATTCCTTGCAAAGGGAAATTTCTTCTGGATGCAACCCTTCCTTATCGGTAACAATTCCACTGTCACATTGACAACGGTTGTATCCCCCTTCCCCAACTAAACACAATGCTGACACCTCAAGAAACAAGATTTCAAGAGGTACTTATCTGAGGCCTTCGTCAGTCAGTGATAGCATAGGAATTTGCCTTACACTGAGTTAGATCACTGGTCCTCTGGTGTTGTCTATAATGTCTGTCATTAGGTTTCCAGGGTTTCACAGGACAACTTTTTTCCATCCCTATCTGGAGCTGGCAGTAATGAATCCTTCTTTCTCCCCCTCCCCCATCCAAAAAAAATTACAAAAACAACAATGAAGAGTTACATCGTGTAATTACTGTCAGAAGGTAAAAGGCTCTAAACACTTTTTTCCTTTTTACATATAGGTAAGGTAAAGGTAAAGGTACCCCTGACCATTAGGTCCAGTCGTGACCAACTCTGATGTTGCGGCGCTCATCTCGCTTTATTGGCCAAGGGAGCCGGCGTACAGCTTCCGGGTCATGTGGCCAGCATGACTAAGCCGCTTCTGGCGAACCAGAGCAGCGCACGGAAACGCCGTTTACCTTCCCATGGAGCAGTACCTATTTATCTACTTGCACTTTGACGTGCTTTTCAACTGCTAGGTTGGCAGGAGCTGGGACCGAACAATGGGAGCTCACCCCGTCGCGGGGATTCGAACCACCGACCTTCTGATCGGCAAGTCCTAGGCTCTGTGGTTTAACCCACAGCGCCACCCACATCCCTTTACATATAGGTAGGTAAGCATATATTTAAGATCCATTAGCGTCCTGGAAATTTCCATTATACTTCATCAACTTAATCTCTTTTCTATAATCTGATGAAAAGCTTTGATAGTGTTAAATACATCCCTGATTTGTATATGAGATAAAATCTTGCCATGCTTTAAGAAAAATCTAATATATTGGCTTTACTTTTAACTAACTTAAGTTAGTATGTCAATTTTTCTGCCATGCCGATTTGCCACAGCTCATTGTTCCAAGAACTCAGTGTCTCAAGGACTCTGCAGTTTTTCTATTTTTATTACCCTGCAACCATCAACATAAATATTATTAGTTCCTGATGTCGCTTTCCCATTTTGCCCCTCCTAAATTGTAAAAGAGCTTATAACGGTGTAACGTAATAGTGTGGTGATATGTAATGTTTGCTATTTTTACAAATATTTTATTCCAAGACTGCAATGCAGATGGTTGTAGCGACTCTCCAGGGTTTCAGACAGGTGCCCCTCTCAGCCCTACCTGGAAATGCCGTAAACTGAACCTGGGATCTCCTGCATGTAATGCACATGCCTTAGCACTGACCTATGACTCTTGCCAGTGTGGTGTAGTGGTTAAGAGCAGTAGTCACGTAATCTGGGGAACCGGGGTCGCGTCTCCGCTCCTCCACATGCAGCTGCTGGGTGACCTTGGGCCAGTCACACTTCTCTGAAGTCTCTCAGCCCCACTCACCTCACAGAGTGTTTGTTGTGGGGGAGGAAGGGAAAGGAGATTGTTAGCCGCTTTGAGACTCCTGAAGGGGAGTGAAAGGCGGGATATCAAATCCAAACTCTTCTTCTAAAAAGGAAGTGTCTCTTTGGAACACAAGGGCTTCCTGTTTCACGGGAACTTCGCTTGAGTAAGCAGCCCTGCCTGAGCTTTCGCCTGTCTTCCATTTCTGGTCTTGCTCTTCATTTCAGATTTGTGGCTTCTTTTACAGTCCTGCCCCCTGATATGCCTTCTGATCCCTGACTCTAGGTTCCCAGCTCCTGAATCACTCTAGAATGCTGCCCATGGCCTAGCTTTGACACCAAACTTCCGTGACATGTCTGGCTGTGCTCCCAGAGGCCGAGGGCACATATAAATTCAAAACAGTATCATGCCACTTTAAACAGTCATGGCTTATCCCAAAGAATCCTGGGAATGGCAGTTTATTAAGGGGGTTGAGAATTGTTTGCACACCTCCTATGCCCCTCACAGAGCTGCAATTCCCAGAGCTACATAAAACGGGGGATTACAATCCACTGTGGGAATTGTAGCACTACCTGCCAGTGTTTGCTGGTTTATTTATAAAGTGGTATCAGCGGAAAAGCACAGCAAAGCCAGCGATCAAGTTTCCAGCTCTCTACCATCTGTTCAGGTCACAGGGTGATCTGAAAAGCTTTAGAAACTCAAGAATATTCTGAAATCGCTGTAAAGCAGCTCTCTCTGTCCTTAGCTGTTCAGCAAACTGCTGATGGATTTCCAGAGGGTTCCATGCACAGTGTTTATCCTTTCCTGCTTAATAGCACATCTGCAGCATAAAATATAAATAAACTCTTTGGCCTTTTCAAAATGCTAAAGCCAATTTCGATATGCTCGTCTAGCGTGAAAGATCAGGACCAAACACTTCCCTCCCAAGCTAGTACGGCAGTCACGCGTCAGGTCACATCAGACTGACTGTTAACCAAAGTAATGGCTAATTTTCTTCTAGGACTTAAAAAAGAATTAGCTCTGTGGCTTCACTGGCTGCTTGGGTTCTGTAACTGGCAAGGGAAGACCCCTGAAGATTACGGCTGATGTGTAAACTGGATTACAAGCAGAAAAGAAACGGTGTAAACATGAAATACTACTGCAACCAAAACTGGGGGTGGAAATTGAAAATTCGTGGCTAAATTCACATTCCGTGGATAACTATCATATGTAACTGACCAAAACACAGCTCAAGGCTGATCCACTTGCTAGGTTCATACACACAACCCTATCTCCCCTGTATTTCTGAGCTTGTTGATTTGTGGTTACAGTTGTATTGCATGTCTATGGCCATTTCTATGAGAAGGAATAGACATATAAACACATGCACACTGTAAACATACACATGCATGCAAATACATACAAATGCATGCACTTCTCTTTCACCTTCACCACAGTCCCTGAGTTAAAACTGGTGACACAGAAGACAGATCTGCACCAAACATTTCAAACACATCCACTGCACATTTAAAGCAGATGGCTCCCCCCCCTCAAAAAATTGTGGGAACTGTAGCTCTCTGAGGGTGAAACTACCATTCTTTCTGAACTTTCTAGCATCTCCTGTCTCAATTTTTCTCCTTTGTGTCTCTGTGAAAACAATGTCCTGATTTCCCTTGGTTTTCCTGGGCCTACCGGGTTATGTTCGCAGAACACAGCTCTATTATACATTGGAAGCAAGACCACCAATTCATTATCAGGTTTGTTTATCCAACTTCACAGGTGATGCTTCAGGACAAGGTCTCTCTACCCCTCCAAAACCATTTCACTTTCTTCTTCCAAGCCACAAAGTGAGCTTCTTTCTACCACGTTCGCAATGACAGGCCTTAAATATTGATGAGGGATGCCATTTGAAGCCACAAGCCTCCAGGGCACTGCTAAAAAGGAATTCTAATGAGCAGCAGTTCAGTGGTAAGCTAGACTCCCTTGGGAACTGTAAAATTAACCGAGCCATGCAAGTTAGAACTACTAAGGGAGACTTAGTAGCCCTCAGTAGCCGCGCTTTGGAAAAATTAATCCTATGGCTCCCAACACATGCTGTCCACAAACCATCCCCATCAAAATTCTCTCGCTGAGGTTAATGGATCTTTCTCCACCATCAGCTGCTTGGAGATCATGCACCATCATTGGTGTAGCACCATCATTATGGAACTCCTTGCCCTAGATGCCACTCCACATCCCTCTTGCCTTTAGGAAACTGGTTGGGGGAAAACAATTTTATCCTAGAGAGTTTTTAAGGGGATGGACTCAGCACTGTTCAATTATTTACTAAAATACTCTAGCCCACCTTTCCATTTCTATAGGTCCCTCAAGGCTGCTAACAATCATGCCATCAATTATAATAAAATAAAACACAGATTAAATATGAGTTATTGCCATGAACTACACAACAGTCAGAAAAAAATTATAATGCAATTCAACAGGAGCAACAGCAAAACCAAACAAGACCACATCATAAGATCTCATCAATAACCAGTTTCCACCTAGGTCAAAAGCGCAATGTAAAAATATCTTCTTCTGCCATTGAAAGAGAGGGAGCCAAGGTGATTCTCCATGGCAAAGAACTTACATTGTGCTCCCACCATTACAACTCAGGAGCTGGTGAGGAACCAAGCATGATCTCCACTGGTGAGCCAAGCCTGCCTGTGGGTTGTTGTGATCACAGTATTGACAATGATTTATTTTTTTTGTTTGACAGCGTAACACAACAACTTTTAAACTTTTTGAAGAACATATCCACCATTCATCTTATACTAGTAATCCTGTGTTGATTTGGGAACCACACCTGAGCAAGGATATGCTGCAATCTGCTGTAACAATGCGTTGAAGGTAGATTTATACACTGCTTTTCCAAGAAGCAACAGCACAGTCAGCCTATTTTAGCATACCAGGCTCAAGTTGCTATGCCATCTTGGACTATTAATACATATTTTCAAATCTGCAAACTCCCCAGGACTCACTCTGGAGAAAATGGAAAAACTGGGTTGTGTAAATTCACTAAAGCGACTCCATCTGAATTTAACCCTGCTCATAGGTTAATTATCCCCCTGCAAAGAGAACCCCTCCAATTAAGATTGAGCATTTTGTTTCCCAATAGGAATTGCTTTTTAAACTTTAATTAAGGCTTTGGCTTTAGCAAGAGCTAAATCCTTTAAAAAATTAATAATCTAGAATTGTATATCTCTTTGACACCAAGGGATTGATCCTGTCATTAAGAAATACTCATTATGCAAGTTCCAGAAGGTGCATTCTAATCAGGCTGCTGTGAAATTTGCATCTGAACACATATTTACATATGAATACATGTGCGACCCAATTCCATTTAGGGCTCTGAACAGTTCCCTGTCCCCAAGAGAAATGTATTTGATGTCAAGCAGTGTGCCTCACCAATATTATTCAGACAACTTCCAGGGATCCCAGTTATTTCACTCCTGGGCCAACAGCACAAGCTTTACGGTTCTAGTTACATAAAAGCACACCACAGTGTGTTATTCACCTCTCTTAAGAGAGGAACAGCTGTGTAATAATCTGAGCAGGGATAGCCAACTTAAGTGTCCCCCAGCCAGCATGGCCAATGGCCAGAGATGAAGGGAGCTGTAGCCCAACAACACCTGAAGGGCCTATCCCTGGGTTAGAGGGCTGAGCTTACAGCAGCGTGACTCAGATTCAAACTTCCCACCAGACACAAAGGTTTCTGGGTGACCATAGCACAATCTCTGGACACAGCCCATGTACAAGGTTGATGGGAGGATAAAGAGAGGACACCCACACCATGTGTGCATCCTGCTCTTGGAAGGAAGAGCAGAATAAAAATGTACAGTGGTACCTCAGGTTAAGTACTTAATTCATTCCGGAGGTCCATTCTTAACCTGAAACTGTTCTTAACCTGAAGAACCACTTTAGCTAATGGGACCTCCTGCTGCCGCTGCGCTGCCAAAACCCGATTTCTGTTCTTATCCTGAAGCAAAGTTCTTAACCTGAAGCACTATTTCTGGGTTAGCGGAGTGTGTAACCTGAAGCGTATTTAACCTGAAGCGTATGTAACCCGAGGTACCACTGTAATAAGGAAATAAAGCCAGTAATGAATGCAGAGTCTTGGATGGTTTATATGGGGAGAGGTGGTCCTTGAGGTAAAGGAATCGTGTGCTGAAATCCTCTGCCCTTTACAGCTGGCACATAGAGCAGAATACCACCACAAAAAAGATCCAGAAGCTGTTTACAGCATCCTTCAAAAGTGAGTTGCAATGTGGAGGGCTTTGTTCAAAACAAAATCTCATGGAATCTGCTTTGGCCATTCTTGTGTCTGGGCTTAAACTAGACACAGTATAAATGAAGATCGGAGTAGATATAACTAAAGCTCAATATATTTAAGTTACATAGAGAAAGCTCTGTAAAACAGCAGAAAGGCAAGATCGGGGAGACAACATGATAGTAAGGAGGGCTTTATCAATCTGTCTACCAAGAAAAGCAGCAGACAATGGCAACAGGCGGCAGCAGCAAGAAGGAACTGCAATCTGGTGAACTGGGAATCTTCTTATGGGATCAGATGGTGGGGCCTGCACAATATGGCGCCCTCATGAAAATGCTACCTCTCACCAAGGCTACCCTGGGCATAGCTCTGCTGAGATCTTCATGGGCGTATGTAATGGCCTGAGAGCAGACTCTAGCAAAGCCTGCATATCCTATCCATCATTGCTCAGGCTGCCAGCTTTAATTAGTCTGTTAGATTAATTGTGTGGAAGAAGCAATTTCAGTCTCGGAGTCTGAGAGTTAAAGGCACATTTGACTGTTTGGAGAATATTCTGGTTTCAATGTGTTACTGTAATAGGAAATGGAAAGGAATGCATTACTGATTTGCCTTATCTTGCAACAGTGAGAGAGGCTGCTTTTGTTTATTAAACTGTAAGCTTGCTAAAAATAAAAAAGATACCTGATGAGGTCTCTTTCTGGTAATATGCAAATATCTTCAAATTTAGAAGATTAATTGACTAAGAGGCAGATGATTACGCAACCAATTGCTTAATAATTCAATGTATAAATCTGATCAGTATTCTTGAAGGGTTAAGGAAGGGTCATAGTTGAGTAGCAGAGCCTATATAGTGGTACCTTGGTTTGCAACCGTTTTGGATTACAACAGTTTTGGACTACGACCACATCAAACCCGGAAGTGCATGTCCCTTTTTGGGGATTACAACCCATTTTTGGGGGGTAGGCCCCATTGGCGAAAGTGCGGCTTGGGTTACAACCTGTTTTGGTTTACAACCAGACCTCCGGAATGGATTATGGTTGTAAACCAAGGTACCACTGTAATCCGCATGTGCAGAAGCACTGTTTCCCCACATCTCCATGTAGGGAGAGACTCCTATCTGAAACCCTGGAGGTGTTGCCAGCCAGTATACATGACACTGAGTTATGTGGCCCAAGGATGCTCCTTCCTGTATGCTTTCCAAATGGCGCTGAAGTCACTTTTGCACTACTTGAGTGCAAAGAAGCATATATTGCTTCCCTGCTCATATCATGGAGAGATGATCTCAGACACCAAAGGCTGATATTCTCAGCAGGGCCAGATCAAGAAGAAGAAGAAGAAGAAGAAGAAGAAGAAGAAGAAGAAGAAGAAGAAGAGGAGGAGGAGGAGGAAGAGGAGGAGTTTGGATTTGATATCCCACTTTATACCTACCCAAAGGAGTCTCAAAGTGGCTAACGTTCTCCTTTCCCTTCCTCCCCCACAACAAACACTCTGTGAGGTGAGTGGGGCTGAGAGACTTGTGAGAAGTGTGACTAGCCCAAGGTCACCCAGCAGCTGCATGTGGAGGAGCGGAGATGCGAACCTGGTTCCCCAGATTACAAGTCTACCGCTCTTACCCACTACACCACACTGGCACCACATTTTGGCAACTGAGGCAAACCACAAAATGGTGCTCCCCCCCCCCCGCCAGGGAACAAGGGCCGAGTGAAGCTATCCACCTCAGGAACAAGCGGAGAATAAAGATCTACATCGGGAGCAAGGGTAGGAAGAGACCAGCAGCTACTCCTGTTTGCACAGAGGCCACCGTAGAAGTGGCATTGGGGATGGGGGCTGCCAAGGAGGTGGCAGATTCGCCTTCCAAGGAGCTTGCCACAGCTGTCGCTGGCACCACAGCAGTGGCCAATACATTCCTTGGAGGCTGGATCTGCTGCCCATGTGGATCCTGCTGCCTGAGGCAGTAAACTCACCTTGCCTAAAGGGTCGGCCGGCCCTGACTCTCACAAACAATAAAACAGAGAAAGAACTGAATAGGCAACAGCTTCAATCATTCACTGCAGAAGTTCATGGAAACAACGGAGCTGTTTCCAGCTCCTCCCCTGCTAGCACTGGGACGTCTCCTGCCTTTCTGGAACCATGTTTGCTGTTTTAATGCACCTTTCATTATAGAACTAATGGGGTATGGGCTGCCTGTACATCAGTGATATGCAATTCCCCACTGAGATGTTAACTAATGTAGTAAATCATACCAATGGAGAGGAGTAAGTGTTTATAGCAACATAAGGCTGCAGCATTAGGAAACTGAATATGGCAATGAGCAAAAGAAAATATAATCTGACTTTTTAAAAACAAAAATTCGACAATCACTAAAAAAATCAGTGCATGGATACTCAATTCCCTGCATAGAACTATATAGAACAGGGATAGTTGAACCCAAGAAATTTAAGTCAGCTTCCATAAATCTTATTTCCACGTATTCTTAGTACGATTTTCAAAACTATTTTGGGGGGACCAAGCTAAAAAACTGGGAACAAGCATTTCCAAACCTTTTGGTAAAAGACCTCAAAACTATTAAATTTTTTTGGTACTGGTTTGCTGCTGTTTTCCAAAAAGACCTTCCTTTTTCGCACTAGGTTGAGTTCTGCAGTCACTATTTGTTTAAAAATAGCACTCCTTCCTAGTAACAATGAGGCAGAGACAGTAAATTTGGTTCCATGGGAGACAATGAGGCCAAACACATCTAATTCAGAAGGAGAGCAGTGCTGAGTTAGGTGTGTTTGTCCTCAGTGACACCAAATCTGTTCAACTACATGGACACATCATGGGAGTTAAAATAAGACAGAGATGGCACCATCACTAAGTAGGCCCTGCTTTTCCTTACTGTGCAGATGAAGCAGGACTTCAGATGTGGAAATATATATATATATGAGATAGCATTTATTCATAGGAAAGAAATTGTCCACTAAATGGGCTAGCCAGTTTTAGCTCAACCTAATTTACTTTAGACTGCATAGATGGTTAAACTGTGACCTGAGGATTATCAGTGGTCTCTTGAGTACTTCCATAGTGTTGCCAAGATCAATGTAGAAATAACATTTGAGAAGGGGTGTGGGGGCTGGAAACCTTGAATGCTGACCTTTTCTTTGAGATAGTCACCATATGCTGAAAAAGCAACCCGTTTTACAATTAATATATTAAAATGTAAGCATAAAGAGGTTTTTCCTTCAGAAATGGAGGGGGAAATCCTCAAAGGAATTCTCTGCTGTGTGCATCCTTCCTTCACGCACACATGTTAGATTTGTTGGAACGTAGCCATAGACCAGTGCATAGTTTTCTATTTCAAAAGTCTTTCCACTAGAAAATAACTTCTCTTCCTTCAGGCTTCCATTTTTTCAGTCCTCTACAATTCTCTCTGCACTTGCTCAGTTCCAGCCCTTCCTATCTTGCACGCCACAAACGTGAAATCTGCAAGCACTCCTTCATCATCCACTCTGGAAGAGCTGCTCTTGTGAAAACTATTTACTACTTACAGAGCTTTCAGACAATTGCAACCAGACTGTCAAATTATTCATCTGACTATGACCCTTTCACTGTCATGCTCAGATTCAGCCTCTTTAGAAAACCACCAGCTTCCTGGAGGAGACATTTGCTGATGCTAAAAACACCAGCTGAAAGGGCAAGATATACCACCGGATGCTAAGCCAGCAACTTTGGGTCTGGATGGCTATTTGCTTCTCTACAACAAATTCATGTGAGCTGGGGAATATATATGAGCAAGACGCATGATAATGTTTCTCGGAGACCTTAAGCCACAAAGAGGAACTGGTGGCCCTTCAGATATTGCTGGACTACAACTCCTATCAGTTCCATCCATTGGTCACGCTGGCTGTGGCTGATGGGAGTTCAGAGGCTAACAACACCTGAGGGCCACGGACCACTTTTTCATGGATGATGCCTCAAGTGAAGCACTCTTATGCATTGCCAGCTTAGCATGGAACCAATCCACCCCATTCTTCTGCTGACTGTACTGCTTGCTGGAAGATGACAACAGGTTTTATCACCAGCTGTGAGCATCAGGATATTGGCTCCCTCCATGACTTTATCCTATCCCCCTCCATGACCTCCTATCACATTAGGAGGGACGTGGGTGGCGCTGTGGGTAAAAGCCTCAGCGCCTAGGACTTGCCGATCGAAAGGTCGCGGTTCGAATCCCCGCGGCGGGGTGCGCTCCCGTCGCTCGGTCCCAGCGCCTGCCAACCTAGCAGTTCGAAAGCACCCCCGTGTGCAAGTAGATAAATAAGGACCGCTTACTAGCGGGAAGGTAAACAGCGTTCCGTGTGCTGCGCTGGCTCACCAGACGCAGCTTGTCACGCTGGCCACGTGACCCGGAAGTGTCTGCGGACAGCGCTGGCTCCCGGCCTATAGAGTGAGATGAGCGCACAACCCTAGAGTCTGTCAAGACTGGCCCGTACGGGCAGGGGTACCTTTACCTTTACCTATCACATTAGGAAGCAGCCCTGCACTCTTTGAAAGCAGAGTTTGAGACAGCTCTCTCAGGGTTTCTAGAAGCATGGAGCCAGATGATATAAAGCACGGGGGTGGGAGATAACTAGTTTTTAAAAAATGCTGTAATCAAGCTTTTCCAGGCACACCAAACTCTTTATCAGTTTTAAGTCATCAGAGGTTTCCTATTATATGTAAACAACGGGCACCTGAAAGCTGGTGACCAGAAGCATTAAATTTATTCCCTGACAAATTTTGTAAATATTTAGACACTCACAGAGCCTTGGTGAAGTCACCTGACTGTGACGGTCAGCATCCAGTTCTACCTATTCAAAAAGCAGGGGATGTTTTTGCTCTATCCAGCCTGGTAGTAAACTTGTATGGGAATTGAAGATGACAAAGCAGACGAGAAGGTGATAGGGAAGAAATGGCACCAAATGGTAAATCCAGATTTTGCCTTCAGGGTAGTCAGTTCCAGTTCTCCTGAGAGTCCACTCCTTGAGCCCAGATGCTCAAATTATGGTGCTATGGCCGCGCTCAAGGAATTCTCCTTGTAGGACAACCTGCAAATGTCACAGAGCAACAGCCTGTTTTGAGGGACAGGGAGGAAGGCCAGGGGTTCCATGAGCCTCAGGCAAAATAGAATTGCAGTCTTCCCTTCCTAACACAGGTAGCCCCTTTCTGGAATCAGAAGCGGCCACTGAGACCGAGCAAGCACAGGTGCCTAAAGGTGCAGCCTCAGTCAGCTGCTAGAAGCCAAACAGCTCACCTGAGAAACAAAGATTCCTTGCAAGTAGAGCAAATACGCAAGCAGCATGGATGGCTTGCAGCTGTACTGTGGATGGGGCTTTGAAAACTCAGGTTTAAAAGCCTTGCTTCTCAGGTTGCCCCTGTGTTTAGACTTCTTAAAGTCCTCTACTTGGACTTCAATCTTCTGTAATGATGTGATTCTGGAACTGCTCCTGTTAAGTCTCAGCAGTTGACCTCCGCCTAAATGCCACCTGAAGCTGGACATGGCTTGCCTGTCACCAGCCACCAAGTGATGCACGGACAGTAGGCAACAGGTATTCGTGACCCTCAGCAAGAAAGCGTCTAGACAGTGCTCCCAATCACTAGTTGGGGAAAGAATAATACTTACACAACAATATGTTGTGGCATGATTGCATAAAAGCTGCCATATACCATAAAAGGGCTTCCTTGAGGAAAGCAATCTGAATTCTTTGTAAGGAATGAGCAATGGCTGTGCCTTTATTGCAATATAAACAGCTTTAAGGTGCTATGGTTCTGGGCTAGGTAACAATTTGATTTGCTAAAATGCAGCATGAATCGTTTTTAGGGTGTCTGCAGCAATTTTCAATACCGAGAAGGCATAAGCCTTCCATCCAGAAATGATTATTGTGATCTACGGGGCTGGTCTGAACTAGAAAGCCCTCATTTAAAGCACACCTGAAACTCACAAAGCCCTCTATCCGGTGTCTCCCTACTTGAAGCTTGGATTAATCTGGCGCTGTTTGACATTTAGAATTCAAAAGCGGTGCATTGCCTGAGAAGGAAGCTGTGAAAGCAGCCGCTTTGGGTGACTTTTCCAATCATCTGGAGCATAAGCATTAATTTCCCAGCATCATGCACAGACCACATTGTTTGGGATTTTTTCTTTCAGTGCCGCAGGCAAAGACACTCACGCCAGCTGCTTCCAGCCTGGAGGTAAAGGAAGCAAAGGAAAGCCACAGAAACCCAGGACAGTGGTGGAATGTAGTCTGCAGACTGCCAGTTGCCAAGCCTACTTTAAGCCATGGGTGGGGAGAATATGAGGATAAGATGTGTGGCGCTCTCAGGGGTATAAGGAGCCTCAGGCCCCATCAAGCAAGCTAGAGTGCCCACAGCTCCTTAAGTCCCCTATAATGACCAAGAAATTGTTAAGCAGAAGGCCATGAAGCTCACAAATGAAAACCTCTTGGGGGAAGACAGGCAGAGAAAGGCTATTATTATTTGCTTCAGCATAAAAGAGCATTTGACTACGTGACAGCCAGCCAGCGCTGTGTTATAACAAGACGGCAGCTAATCCCATCTCCTCTTCCATCCCCCGGTTGTTCTGGATCGCCTGCTCTTTTTTTGGAGGCAGAATCATCCAATTGCAATGGCAGGACCAGATTCCTTGTAGTAGATCAGAGCTGCATAAACCCTATCATCCCGAGGGCCACTTTTACATATATTTTTCCTCACTCCAGAAGGCCGTATCACTACATTTGCTATGGGAAAGCGTTTCTCCATTTTAACTCGCTGTTTTCTTCTTACCCCATTTGCTGTGCGGCCTGCAACACATTATCTCTTTTCTCTTTGCACTACTGTGGGTCAATATTTGAAAGTATTAATTTTTAAAAATTTATATCCTGCCTATTTGCTGAGGAACTCAAGGCAGCTAGCACAATGCAAGTCACAATACAGCACAAAACCCCCCAACGTTTTAAACTATCAAAACAATCCTCAGATTAAACCCCATAACAAAGAGTAATAGAAAAAAACTGTGACATCGCAGGTTGAGGAACATATTTTAAATGCTGTGTCAAACACTTCCTGCATCCAGAAGGCCAGTATAGCTGGCAAAGGAGGTCTTATAAAATTTATTGCCCACTGCGAGCTCCTTGATCTTAACCCTGCAGGCCTTGTAACCCCGTAAGCAAGTTCATTTGGGGTTTCTGACTCCTTAGTGGCTAGGCAATATTACACTAAACAGTGGAGTTTCAAAACTGGCCAGAACATCACATTCTTTTTTTAAAAAAAGGTGTTGTAAAACATTTGTTTTTACACAAGCATTTATCAATATTTCCCAATTACATCCTGTGGGAAAGTGGTTGTGTGTGTGATTTTTACTTTTTTAAAAAAACACCACTGTATTGTATACAACTTTTTAATTGGTGGTTCTGGCTGATCACGGTTCATGTTTTAAAGAATGGTAAGAAACAATATCAAGTTTCAAGGATCTTTAAGCAGGCTTTTCTGAATTAGCAAATTGCTTTGTGCTTCTCAAGGCAACCTTTTTAACTCTCTCATTGCACGGATGATGGTTTTGTTTTTATTGCAGGGATTGTTGCTTTCTGTGGTTGTTTGTAAGCTGGTCTGAGAGACTTGGATAAAAAACAGATTTATTTTTTTTTAAAAAATGAACTGCATCCAAGTTATCCTGAGTTTCAAAAGGGAATATGGGGTCCTGCACCAAGGGGCTACAAAGCTGAAGACTCATGAGTGAACGGAAAATGTTGTGTATTATTGTAGGTCATGGTCAACATCATGGCAATACAAAGTAGTATGTGAAACAGCCCTCATATATTTACCAGGCTGAACAATGCTGCTGTCTTGAGATATGCTTTGCCTTCCCTTTTTAGCCCTGAATAATAGCAGCCACGGAAAAGAACTATTCACTTTTCCTCAAGTAGCACAAAATCAGCTGCTTGAAATTCTTTCACGTTTAAATTACTCGCCTCAGGCTTCATTGTTCATTGCCTAGAAACCCAGAGAGCAAAAGGCGACTTTGACCGAATATAATGGGCGAAATGACTGGTTCCATGTAACAGGGAAGCCCATTTGTTCGAAGTCTTTGTCCAGTGACCTCTTGGCACAGACAGCTAATTGTCTTTTTTTTTAATGGGATGGGATGACTTCAATATGAGTGGCTATGAGGACATCACAAAGGTAACCACAAATGGGCCACTCTTTGTCAGAATGTCCTTCACTCAAGAGAACAAAGAGCTCACTTGATTCAGTTAAAGAGGCCTAATTTACAAGCAAGTGGGACAGACAGTATTCTCTGTGCAGGCTTTATTAGACTGGGAATGATATGGAAATAAAGAGTACTGTGGCTAGATAGTAATGGGATGGACAGAAACATGGTCCATGTTAAATACTTAGAATTCCTGGATGGTGTTCAATTTATGTGTGGTATTTACTCAGAGTAAAGCCATTGAAATGAATGGACCTGACTTAGTCATGTCCATTCATTTCAGTGTGTCTACACTGAGTAATGCTTGGATGGATATTGGGGCCACTGCCGTTGTGTCTCTGCTTCAGTTTTCCTGCATTGCCGAAAGCACTGGGCTTGAGCAGCTGAATTTGTGGCTATGGCAGCCATATTAATTTTTCCCTGATGCCTGTGAATTGTTTACGAACCTAATAAATTACAGCCCAGATAGTTACAGTACGGCAGCCACAGCTTAAAAAATAAACTTCTAAAGCCATCATGAAGATAAATACAAGCCCTTGCCCTTTATTAAATTGCATCTAACTTGTGGCATGCCTGCTCCTTCCTTACCATCTGCTGCAGCACCTATGCATCTACAGTTATATGGGCCTTCCCTTTGCTATTCCAAGCTCAGAACTTGGGTTTATTAGTGCGGATACATAAAATCTACCAGCATCCAACAGCTGAGAACACATATTTGCCCACTTCCCTGCAGTTACCCAAACTGAAAGCCTTTGAGGCCTTTTAGAAAGCCCTACATGCAAAGGCGCATTTAGTACCTCTTCCAACCTCCGCCTCTGTTCTTTCTGTTCCTCAATCCTCTTTTGCCGCTCTGCCAACAACTGCCGCTTGTGTTCCTCATTCTCACGTTGCTGCTGCTCCAGCTGTTGCCGACGAAGGGCTTCTGAGCGCTCCTTGTTTGCGAGCTGAAGCCTCAGAAAATCCCGTCTTAATGTTGACTCTCCAGGAAGGTTTAGGATAGAGCTTCATAGGGAAAGACAAAGGCATGTCATTCCAGGGGCACATCAGCATTCAACAACACTGGTGGTTCTTGAACTGTTTGAATCAACTACTAACAGAGGTTCTTGAATGGCAGAAATCCGCCTCCCGCCATCTCTAGGACTCAACCCCACAATATAAAATCAATCTACTGTGCATGACCATCTTGGCTTTATGTAAGCAGAGGGGAAATAACCCCTTCTTCTCTAAGGGAAAGGCTGCAGCCTCTGCTCAGCAGTAAATCACTTAACCAACATTAAGGAAACAACCATCCTGATGTTTCATTTCCACCATTTTATTCCCCAAGGAAATTTTGTGTTTGAAATACGAAACACGGAGAGTCAAGCCCAGGACCAGTATGAGGAGCAGACAGCGATGTCCGCTTCACTCACTGGTATATTGCTGGTGAAACTGCCACAGCTCCTGAGTCCCTCTGCTAGCAGCATCCGCTGGAGGGAGTAAAGAGTTCCTTCCTCCAGCAGCGCTGCTAGCAGGGGGACTCAGGACCAGTGGCAGTTTCACCAGCGATATATCGCTGAGTGAAACCGCCATCACACTCTGCCCTCATATGATGCAGAGGGAGAAACAAGCTCCCGATACAGTTTGTTCCTACCTCTGCATCTTTAAACTGCTCAACTGAGGAGTGTGCAGCTGCCCTTATCTCAGCTGAGCAGTTAAAGGAGCCCCAACTGCCTCCCGTGAGCCATGGGGGGGGGGCTCAGTGAAACTGCTCAGCTGAGGGGAGTGCGTTTGGCGCTCCCCACAGTGAGCAGTTAAAGGAGCCCAGATGCTCTGCCTAGTCACCTGTGAGCAGGAGGAACATTGGGGCTGTCTCAGCTGGGGAGGGGGAACCTTCCCCCTCCCCAGCTGAGCTGCGCAAGCAAGCTGTGTTGTCCCAGCCCGCGAGCATCTGGGTGAAACTGCCTCAGTTCCTGAGGTGAGAGCTGGGGCAGTTTCACCAGGTGCCTCGTGGGCAGAGGCCAATGCAGCTTGTTTTTTCAACATTGCGGTATATCACCAAGCCGTGATGTTTGGCTGGCGATACATCAGGCTGTTGGAAAGCTGGTATCGCCCAGCCCTACCAAGCACAGCATCATGTAGTGGAAGCAGGAGTGTGAGAAACAGGAGCAAATTTAAGTCTGCCAGGGCAATAGTAATTGGCTCCTGTGGGGTGTTCAGTAGCTCACTTTTAAACACAAACTTCTAAAACACTGTCAATTAATTTGGAGAATATTCTGAGAACCCTGTACTTCCACAGCTGTGTCACACACTTTACAGAGACCACAGAGACTGGCATCCTCTTATTTATATCCATATAGCCACAACTGCAGTCCTGATTGTCAAGGCTCCCTATGCGCAGTCCTAAGCCCAGGTTCTGTAAGTGGTGGTCTCAAGCGATAACACTTTTCCTGGAATGTACCGCTTTAGGCAGCAATTCACATAGTTGAGTGCTTCCATGCAAAAATCTTTCTCACAAGTAGAAAGCTAGAATATCAAACAGCAAAGGATTCAGACCAGTCTTTCATGGCATGAAGTTTGTATGAATCTTTTCCAGGGAACAACACTGGAATTCACAAGCCTCCACACGTAGGCTTAAGTGGTACAGTTCAGAAAATGTTTTACTGCTTAACTTCTAAATGGGACCAGACAGATGTGCTCTAGTATCCTCTGTAACATCATTTTCAGGGAGGTTACATTGCAGTGGCTGTTTACGGTTCTGATTTGTTTGTGGGGTGGTTATGCATGCCACCATGTAAAGCAATTGCTATCTAGTGCTTTTTCCAATCATTTTCCTTACAACAAAAGTCCGATTTTTTTGGGGGGGGGAGCAGGTTTGTTGTGCAAGAGCACCAAATCCACTTTAACCGCACAACCTGAATTTGCTTGTATGCGACTGAATCCTACCCTCAAACTAGCAGCAATCTTGAAGAGCCTCCAGGTTCTTAGCATGCCCAGATGTTTGTTGGTATAGCAGACCTGAGTCAGGAATAGGAGGCGTGAGAGTCAAGAGGAAGGAATTGCTTTCAAGCAGTAATCTAATTTTAGGGAGAGCTGCCCACTCTGCCACAATTTTTGAGGGCAATGTATCTTCTCTGTCTCTTCCCACTCTAGCCCTACACAACTTTCTATTAAACTCCACTGGTCTTAAGCACACAGAGTCAGAAAAGAACAATTTATTCATTACCTGGGTTCTCCAGAGTCGTTTTCTTCCTCTTCCTCTTCACTTCCACTATATTCGTATTCAGTCTCATCTAGAAACATAATTGAATGTCACCATCCTTTACAGAAATCATTCATTTTTTTCCCTGCTAGATGAAGGCCCCTGGGCTCTGGTGTGAGAACAGAAAACTTTTTCATTTTAACATGTGGCGCTGAGGGGCGGGGAATCAATATGGTTTAAAGAATTGGCTTCACACCTCACAACCTACCCACAAGTTTGTAGTTTACCAAAGATAAAAAAAACCTTGCTAAGAAGATTGCATTCGAAACATTCCGCCGCATGTGTATGCACAGAAGAAGAAGAAGAAGAAGAAGAAGAAGAAGAAGAAGAAGAAGAAGAAGAAGAGGAGGAGGAGGAGTTTGGACTTGATATCCCGCCTTACACTCCCCTTAAGGAGTCTCAAAGCGGCTAACATTCTCCTTTCCCTTCCTCCCCCACAACAAACACTCTGTGAGGTGAGTGAGGCTGAGAGACTTCAGAGAAGTGTGACTGGCCCAAGGTCACCCAGCAGCTGCATGTGGAGGAGCGGGGAAGCGAACCTGGTTCACCAGATTATAAGTCTATCTCTCTTAACCACTACACAATGTACAGAAGCAGTCCCTCTGGTTGCGGAAACCTCGGGATCCGTCCAGAGCTCTGGAACGGATCCCGGCCACAACCGGAGGTACCACTGTATAACAATGACATTTCCTTCTAGCTAGTCTACATAAAAGGTTTGTTAAGATGTTATCCTGCATTTCCTATGACACTGGAAAGGAAGTGAAATGCAGAATATAATGGCAAACAAAATCAATGGGGAAATGAGCTACATTTATTAAATTACTTGTCATTCTAGGGTATAACCTCCATTTTCAAGACAAAACACACCCTAACACTATACTAGAATCTGCTTTTGATTGAGTTGATAAAATAACCTACAACAGGGGTTGGGGGTAGCAGCTTTTGTTTTTAAAATACTACAGGAGGAGGGGATGCTATGATTTGACAAAAGTCAGGGGTTGAGGCTTGTGAATTTCTTTAAGGACCCCTATCCTTTCCCCCATAACTTCAGCCCTAATAATGATGAAATGGCAAAGCCAAAGAAATAGTGCCCCAGTTCACAGAGTTTAAAACAAACCATGGTTTAATGTGAAAGAACAGCATGTCAGAGCACAACGCTCAAATATTGCTAGGCCAATTCTCCCTGCTTCTGCTGTGCCACAGACAAGGCAAGTCAGTGTTTGGCTCGTTGTGTCGCAGATTCAGACCACATGACAAGCCAGATTGTTGCTTGCTTTGTCTGCAGTGCAGCAGGACCAGGGGAGGAGCATGCTTCTTGTTCACATTAATCCATAGTTTGTTTTAAGCTGTGGTTTAATATGACATGTGAACCAGGCCAGTGATGTGTTAATTCAAAATATTTTATAGAACTTCTTACTGGCATCATAGAAAATCAATAAATTCACATTTTGAAGTTAGTAGGTTGGAAATGCATTAATTGAGCAAGTTTCTTCTGCAAATAGCTCCTCATTTTATGAGCCTATTCAATCAGCATTCAATCAGTATCAAATCTATTCTTTGAGAAAGCCCAAGCCATTAATAAATATTATTGCATTAAACAGTACGGCGTAACAAGTCTGGCAGCTTGTTTTGTTTCTGTTTGCTTCTCTGAAATATTCAGAGTGCTTTTGCAATGCAATATAACATAACAAATTACCAGATAATTTCATGGCTTGTCCACATGAACTTAAAAATATAGCCTACATTTTAGCATGTGTCTCCATTGCTGTTTAAATATACTGTTGTGTTTAAATCCCTACTGCCTAAACATGAAGTAGAAAATACCCTGGCCTGCTTGAAACCCCAATAATGCAGTTGTGTCCGCTTAAACCTGGACAGGTGGCAACCCAAGTTGTATCTCCCTACTGCTCTTCAAATGACCACAGAGTATATTGAGCAAATATGTAGGTGCCTTTTTCATCTCTCATCGGTCCTAGGGGAGTATTAATCTTCTCTTATCTTCCATTACATTTGGGAATCCCTCCATTCTCTCTTCCATTAATGTATCTCTGAACTCTTCATTTTTGTTAATTCCAAGGAAGGGCTTATTTTCATCTGAAATACTGAGTTTCAGCGGTAACATCTGTTAAGGATGACCCTGAAGAAAACAAACTGAAGATGGTGCTGAGTGCCCAGAGTGCTGGGATACACCTCGTTTTCTCATGTTTCTTCATGGAAAATGTGAAAAATCTGTTATCAACAGAAATAGGCAACCACTTTTATGGACCAACACAATGATCTTCTCATTTCCAAAAGCTTAGGTTCTGGAATAACCTTCTCTGCTTACCTTTCTCTCCACGTTTTTTCTTAGTCCTGTCAATATGGTCCTTGAGCTGGATGCGAACCTGCCTTTCATTAGGCTGGTCTCGGATGAATGGATGCTTCATCAACTGTTCAGTGGTTGGCCTCTGGCCATGATTCTTTACCAGGCAGCTTTCAATGAAGGACTGGAACTTTTTTGACCTACCCAAATTGGATAATTTGGGGGGAGGGAAGAAAACATGCAGGTAAAGGTATAGGTAACAATGTTTGTGTTGGCCGCAGACAGTGGTATAGCTACGTAAGCTTAGACCCTGGATTTAACAGTCTTATCAAGAGTCCCCTTTAGATGATTTACTTCAGGGCACATAAATGGTTCAGAGGACACAATGGAACCATTAAGAACTGAAATCATTGTGAATTTAGATAATCTAATTGCACATAACTGCATACTAAGGATTCAGGGCAAATTTCTTGCCATCTACACTTTCCAGTTTTATCGTTTCCCACAGAAGCTGGTATTCACACAGGCATACTGCCTCTGGATTGGGGGTTGCATGGAACGATTGTGACCAGAAACCATATCAACCGTCTCAAGCCCTGCAATTGGCAAGTGAGGCCTTGTCAGCAGCTCCCAGCTGCTGCACTACCTGGTTGCCATTGACCTGTGATTGGGCCTTCTCAGTGGTGGGTCCTCACATGCGGTAATGCCCTCCCTGGTGGGGTTCATCTGTCACCTTCATTATTGGCTTTCAGGAGGTATTTTAAAACTTTCTAATTAACCCAGGTATTTGATGGTAGGAAGATACTGTTCCTGAAATAATTGTGCAAAAGAATATGATTGTTTTAAACTGTTTATAGAATTTTTCTGATGACATTGCTTTAAGTTTGTGTTTATTGCCCTGGGTTCCTTGGAGAGGGAAAGGGGATATAAACTGAATTATTATTAATAATACTAATACTGCTAATAACAATAATGAATATACTTGTCTTCCACAAATAAAATTTCAGATCTCTCTCTCAGTAAAATCAGTTACTTTTTGGAATAGTTATTTCTTAGAATACTTTTAGGCTGTTGTTCTCATTCTTTCCCCTGAAAACAAGCAAACTCTACCCAACCAAATCCTACAAAATTGTTAGAATTCATTGCTCAGCATCTTATTCTTTTATCGAACATTCTGAGAATCAATTTTACCCTGTTATAAAACATAAATGACTACTGGGGATTCACAATAAAGGAAGATTCTGACGGACTATGATGCAGCATGCAGTTTTGGTAAACAAGAATATTAGCTTAAATTAATGCTTCAAACTGGCAGATATGACCGAAACTGTACTGCGGGATGAAACAATAAGTGTTATCTTCTAAAGCTGTTAGATTTACAGTTCCTGCTTATCTAAATACGCTCATTAGGATAAGAAAGAAAGTACTTCTGAATTCAGTAACAGATTCAACAAGCAATGAGGAAGTGCCCACTCCTCACTGAAAAGACCAGTTTTGCTGGCACACTCCTCAGGGGGAAAAGAACAGACAGATTTTAATCGACAGGTTGGTACACATGTGTGTTGGATGCCTGCACTAATGAGCATCTACCTGCATGTGTGAATGGGTCGCCAGAGATGTACACACCTAACAGCAGAGCTTACTCCTCACAGTTGACAAATTACCATATTTTTCCATGTATACAATGATGCTTTTTGCTAAAAAAAAAAAAAAGGCAAAAATTGGGTGTCGTCTTATACAGAGATATTGAATGCAGAGGGGGACGTGCAATTAATGGCAGCAGCAAGCAGGAGATTGGGCGGGTGATTGGTGGCTGCAGCAAGGCCTGCCGGCAATTGGCTGTGGCTTCGGCAATTGGGCAGGCGACTGGCGGCTGCGGCAAGTGGGCAGGTGGGCTGTTGGTGATGGCGAGCGGGCAGACAATTGGCGGCTGCGGCAAGGTGTGTGATTGGCAGTGGCAAGCAATCAGCAGTGGTGGGCAGGCGGGTGAGCGATTGCCGGAAGTGACCTCCTCCACCCCCCAAAAGCTAAACAACTTAATTACTTAATTTTGGGTTAAAAAAATAGGGGTCATCTATACATGGGGGCGTCTTATACATGGAAAAATATGGTAAGCTGCCAATATTCATGTAGAGAAATGGAGATGCTCATGTATTTGAGAAACAAATGAAAGCTTAAATTCTCTAGTCAGTCGCCTGCACTGGCTGCCATATATGGGTACAACTGGGTGAAAGGACGGGGTGCTAATGTAATGATGTCATATCTCAGGCGTTTAAAAAAACAAGTGGTTTATTATGGCATTTCCTGTCCCCCCCCCAAACAATACAAAAATATTCCAATAGCCTCTTTCTTTAGCACTTTATTACAAGGGAGATGTTGGTGTGGGGTGCATGGGTAGAGAGAGACGCAATTCAATGGTACTCAAGGATGTTCACTTAATACATGGTTAGGGCTTTAAATGAGTCTTAAATGAACTGACCAGGGCAACTGTAATGTTTTCCACTGTAATGTGTTATGTGTTAAATCCTGCTTCAATCTATGGAGGTCAGGCAGGATTTATGAGCAGGTTCTGGCCTTTCTCCAAGGCCTATGCTTAAACTGAATTGCAAAAGTCTATAAATTTTGGGTGGTGATCACCTCCCAACTTTTCATCTACCACTACATTTTGGAAGTAGGAGGCTGACCTTAATCCATAACACTGTTTCCTCAATAGGAAGTAACCCTGCACTAAACTTAAGGATTGCCTGTCACTTTTTTTACTGCATTTCTCTAAGCAGTATTTAAAGATAATGTTAAAAAGGTTTAAAGGCGCCTCAATGACCACTTGTGTTTTTCAACTTCTGGACGTAGGGCAGTCAAACTCCTCTGTAGTCAGGCTACTTTTCGCACAATGTCTATATCATTAGTACCTAATGCTCCATTAAACTTTATGACAACTGAGAACCTACAATATTTCTCCCTTAATTTGTCTGTGCACACACCATATATTTAAAGTGCATTTAAAGGGCGTGACTTCCTCCAAGGAATTCTGGGAACTATAGGTTGTTGAGGGTCCAGGGAACTGTAGGGGTGAACAAGAGTTCCCAGGATTTTGGGGGTGAAGTCATCTGCTTTAAATGTATGGTATGTAGACAGCCCTAAATTACCAAGATGGTAAACCTGTGATTTATAGGTGGCAAACAGATATTCACACACAAATGAGCAAGAAAATCCTTTGATCAAACTATCCGGACCTCCTAAGAAAGAAAGAGAGAAGATCTGACCAATGTTTAAGTCACAATATTTGTTTCTGTAATTATACATAGTGCTCATTCTTTCCTTTGTGCTAGATGCCTGAGCTTAAACAATATTGCTGTGTTTCACAATGGGAGTTTTACCAGACCTATCAGATTATGATCATCCCCTTTTAGTCAGTAGATGGCTCTCTTTATCCTAAAAACTTTAGGTACCCTGTGGCCAGAGGTATTCTTTACCCTGAGGGATTCTTTACAACTTTCTTGCCATGCCTCCCCCAATACCCCATGAGCTACACTTTTTTGGCCTTACTTGTAGGCCACTTAATCCATGCAAATCATTCAGACAGAAGTTAATGGAGTTTGGAAACTTCAGGCTAAGTGAAACTACTAACCCCTTTGGGTTTGTAAACATAACTTTTCAGTTCCTATTTTAAAAAATATATAATTCTAAAGGCTAACAAAAACATCCAGGAGATGAAATATATGTCTACTGCATGGCCAACATTTGATGACTCCTGCCTTGCTAACCCTTATCAAAATATTTATACAGGGGAATGTTTGGGTTTATCGTGTCCTCCCTAAAAGAGGGCATGTGTTGCGGTGAGACCTGGAGACTGACCTCCTGTGTTGTGGGTGGGTTGGTTAGTCACAACACCCGATTGGTAGGTCCCTCGATGTTGGGTTCAATCTGGCCAATGGGGCGCAATCTAAACGAATCTAGGGACCTATCTATACCCATGCACGTGACCCAGAGCTTCCTGTTTCGGCTTGTGCATTCAGAACAAGCTAACAGCATGTCCTCTGTGCAGCCGAGAGACTTACCTTCGATGGATCGTGTTGGTGATTTCCTTCCATTATTCTTCCCCTTTTCATTAATGCTTTCTTTATTGTTCCCCTTTTGAGTTGTCCTCTCCCCCCCTTCCCTTCTTTCTAGCAGGGCTTTGCCCCACAGGGGCTCCAGCCCCTGAGCGCTCCTGGTTGCAGAGCTTGCCGCTGCCCATTGATCTCTGCCCACTTGGCTCCCCTTGCAGCGGCTGGTGTCCCTGTAATTTGGCTGCGGCTGCAGCTTTGGGGTTTTTTACCTAACGCAACTTTGGCAATTTGCGATTGTCGCTCTCTGGGCGCTTTCGTTCAGCGCTTTGAGTAGTTTCGCTGCATTGAGAGTTCCTTCTCAGTTTCAATATTGATTTCTGTGTGCTCCTTTTGAGTAAAGGCTGGTTGGGTATTGTCTAAGGGCAGTCAAGCGATCCAGCGTAAGTTGAGGGACCGCAGGGGTCGGACCTGAACGCAGTGACTGAGACGGACCTCTAATCACCCTCTTAGAAGGGAGAGCAGGACTGGGATTCCTTTTAATAGGCATCTCTATCCCTTCCTTACCGGGTTGGGGGGGGGATTAAATAAACGTTCACACAATACCAATGGGACCCAGGCCGACTAAGATGGTGCTCCCACCAAAACAAAATGGTGCTCACGCCAAAACTAGGCAGGGATGAACCTCTCCTTGCAAAACTTTTATTCCGCAAGTACAAATCTACTGCACAAATGGGATGGCAGTGCTGGATACAAACAGGAGGACTAAGACTTTGAAGCCCTACTTACTATCTGAACATTTAAAGAGCGTATCAGAAAGAAGAAGAGAGGGTATGTCTTAAATTCAAAGGGCACTGTGGGAGAAACAGGGAAGGGATTCACCTGCACTCTGGGGAAAAACAACCATAATGATAAACAGTTCCAAATGATTCAAAAATGTAGATACCATCAGAACAAGAGATGATCTACAGTGGTACCTCGGGTTAAGTACTTAATTTGTTCCGGAGGTCCGTACTTAACCTGAAACTGTTCTTAACCTGAAGCACCACTTTAGTTTATGGGGCCTCCTGCTGCTGCTGCGCCGTTGCTGCGTGATTTCTGTTCTCATCCTGAGGTAAAGTTCTTAACCCGATGTACTATTTCTGGGTTAGCGGAGTCTGTAACCTGAAGCGTAGGTAACCTGAAGCATATGTAACCCGAGGTACCACTGTATTGCTATTTGACTACAAACATGACAGAGCAAAGCTGTCCAAGAGGCACAATTTTAGCTTGTATAATCTGTTTGCATAAAACAAACATTTTGTGCAAAATCTGCAGGGCCCAAGCATGCACAGCTCAGTCTGTTTTAATCACCAATTTTACAAGATACTTTTATAAGGTATTTATTTTTCAGTAAATACCAATTGGTTATGAACTGAGTGCTTGTTAATGTTTGTATGGATATAGCTGTGCAGTAGCTGGTGGTGAACCCCAGCTGCCACCAAGCTGGATTTTAAACATTCTTGTGTATTGCATGTGATTAATAGCTTCTGCTTTACTCATGCTTTCCTATCTATAATAGATATATTCCTGAGTGCACAGAGGGAAAAATTAACTACAGACACCAATTTGCCAAACGTTCAGCTGCAAAATTATAATGCGACAGACAAATTATTGTTATAGGCTCAAATAAAGGGAAGAAATTCAATACTTCATAGGACAGTGGTATATATATCTGTTACAAAACCAGGCTGATCCTAGCCCACTGTGTTAGCAAAAAAAAACACTGGGTCACAGAGCTCACTCATGGCATATATATATATAGAGAGAGAGAGAGCGCGCGCGAGAGAGAGAGAGAGCTGTAGTTTATTAATGGTGCTGGGAATTGTAGCTATGCGAGGCATAAACTACAGCCCCAGGATTATTTCTGTGTGCACGTGCATATGCTTTAAATGGACTGTGTTCATGCAGCCATCATCATAGGGTGGCTGTTAAGATTTTAAAGAAGAGGAAATGATGAAAGCTACCTTGGGCTTCTTGGAATAAGGGTGGAATGATGATGTTGATGACATGTGCATGCATAGAAAAATGGGGAATGGAGAGTCTGCATACTGCAAGGACCCTGGGGAGCACTGTGGATGTGTGGATGGATACATGCTGCATCTCCCCACCCAAACAATTACAGACTCCCTGAGCAACAAGGTACTACAAAGAGTGAAACTAGGCTTTATTTCACGTGGGATAACGACACAGTTTGGCATCCCCCATGCCTATTGGTGTACACACACATACAAATAGGGAGCATCAATAGTGCCCTTCTAGAGGTTTTACCCGGGGTAGAAACCCTGGCTAGCCGCCTGCCCCCCCCCCAGTTGCTACGACTCTGCCTTAATAGACCCTTAGTCACAATTCCATCATTTGATTTCCTTCTGATTTCACCCAACCACCCCACCCTGTCAACCATGTATCTGCAGTTCGGGATGACAGCTGGTGCATCTGATGATCAGAACTTATGCCACAATAAATGTGTTAAGAGTTGTATCGGATGAAGTCTTCTCATTCGCACAAGGACTTCCACTTGTGCAATGGCACTTCCCATCCATCGTCCCACCCTGTGAACCCCATCCCCAAATCTTTTATGGGGAATGCCCCAAGCCTCTGGAGCAGGTTTTGGGGTACAGGTGGTAATAGCAGGGGGAGGTGAAATTCCATTGCACAAGCAGAAATCCTTGCACTAACAGGATTACTTCACTGGATACAACCCTTGGTCTTTAAGATGCCATAAAACACTGTCGTTTTTACTACAAAAGAGACTAACAAGGCTTTCCCCCTGGAAATCAAGGAGTGCAGGGTTTGATTAAATCATGTATTGACAGCTGATAGTAAAAAAAGGGAAAGAGCCCAGATTCAAGGGGGAAAATGCTTGCAAAGCCTTACGAGATCCTTGAACGAAAGCCACCCCTAATAGCATGCAACCCACTTGCTGAGGCTTACTAAGAACTGATTCACAAGAAAACAACTACGGCAAGAATAAAGGAATAAAAATTGTTCCACAGCACACTGAGGAAATGCTAGCACTTAATGAAACGAAAGCACTGTTTCGCCTTGATTATAGGCTGACTGCGAGTTATAAAACAATCCGCTGCTTTTAAGCAAATTAAAGCCATTTGAAAGCAGGTGCAGAGATGCAAAGACAAGAACTGAGTGGAGCGTTTTTCACCTTGGCGTTCCCTCTGCTCCCACCCCCCGTGTGCAGCAGCAGGTGAGACTCCAAATCCTCCACTACTTATCAGTGGATTTCACTGGCTTAACTTCTTCATCTTCAGCCCCCAAGGGGTTTTGCGGCCAACATATCATTTTTCTCCATATTTAACAAGAGATCTCCATCTACAGTGCTTTAGAGTCAGACACCCTCAGATGCTATAGGCAGGCTGGTCTAAACCCACTTAAGACCACTTCTCCTTGGACTCTGGAACCATAGAGTCCAGAAGGGAACTGCTGATCTCTCGGACTCTGAACAAACAGAGTTTAAACACTGCTTTCCTCTGTGAATGTAAGCCTTGCTAAAAACCAGAAGGCTGACAGATGGCAGGATCCTTAGCATGCTCTGCTTTCACTCATGTAGAAGGGGAGGCTCACCACCCAACACTTAATCACACGGTTCCCATTGTTCTTCCATCCCAGAGCTCTCTCAGAGCCAAAATAGACATGACACTGAGCATATGATTGGCCATGAGTACTTTGCTTTTGTCTACTAAAATAGCAGTTGGAGTGGGGTGGGATTCTCATTCAGACTGGGATCAAGGTGGGGGGTGGGGGGGAAAGGAAAAGGAGGTCTCTTTGGTCTTACTAAAGTTTTTTGTTTAGCTCTTTCTGAGGAGTATTTGTATATTTTAATATATGCACAAGGATTCCAAATGTTTTTGAAGATAATGTGATACACTATCTAAATCTTCATTGCTGTTATCTGTAGTGTCCTTGAAGATGGAATCTGATGTGAAACTTGTTGAATTAATACAGTCTTTGTTGTTCTGTACCCTTAGGATTTCATCTTCCCCAGTCTTTTTTCTTCTGAAAACTACTGGTCTAGCTCAGGGACAGGGAACCTTTGACCTTTCCAGATGCTGCTGCCCTCCAACACCCATCAGCACCAGCCAACAGGCCAACGGACAAGGATGTTGGGATTTGTAGTCATTTGTAGACTACAAATCCCATAATCCCTGACCTGTTGGCTGGTGCTGATGGGCTATAGATTTCCCACCCCTAACACATAGAATTCGGCCCATACCTTTGATGAGCAAATGATTACAATTTGTAAAACCTGTCATCCCCACTGAAGTTGTCCAATTTCTGCACACACAATTTACCATCCGTTTTTAATAAGGACCAAATCACACCTCATTTCTTGCAGAGGTGGGTTTTGTCTTGTTTTTGCAGTGCCCGGAACATAAATAAAATACAATGGCTCTTTACAGCATGCAAATCAAGCTCATATGTGGAGAGCGGTAGGCGAGAACACTCACCATTTCTTTGATTTCAACCTGGGGGCTGGGTTCCGAGGAATGAGGAATAAAGCTCTCATGGGATGCATGTCACAAAGGGCTGGGAAAAAACCCCCAAAATAGAAGGCATCAGGTACAGTACAAAACATAATACAGTACATAGAACATTCTACCAAAGACATTCAGTGCTTTATTGAAATCCTTTTGGTGTTCTCTCTACAACCACATGAGGCACAGGAAGCTGAACCTGTTGAGTTTGTCAATGGGCTTTAACGCCTGCTCTGCTCTCCCAGTGAGAACACAGTGCTATGCGTGACTCCTGCTAAGAGCTGCAGGCTTAACCTTACAGCACAGTTTCTCTTTCAGCCATGTTCCTGAATGAATTTTATTTTCTCCCACAGAACCCATTGTACTTTGCTGAGAACTTGCAACCGGACAACCCCACCCCTCTGTTTTCTCTTTCCCCACCAGGCATTCCATTTCTTGGAACCAAGCTTTAAGTGTGAAGGCATCTTGGGCTTTTATTTCTTGTTATATTATACCGTATTTTTCGCTCTATAAGACGCACCAGACCACAAGTTTTTGGAGGAGGAAAACAAGAAAAAAAAATATTCTGAATCCCAGAAGCCAGAACAGCAAGAGGGATCGCTGCGCAGTGAAAGCAGCAATCCCTCTTGCTGTTCTGGCTTCTGGGATAGCTGCGCAGCCTGCATTCACTCCTTAAGACGCACACACATTCCCCCTTACTTTTTAGGAGGGAAAAAGTGAGTCTTATAGAGCAAAAAATACGGTGTGTGTGTGTGTGTGTGTGTGTGTGTGTGTGTGTGTATATATATATATATATATATATATATATATATATATATATATATATGCCTTTCTCCCAAAGGAGCTCAGGATGGCAAACAGTTCTGTGATTAAATAAAATAAAACATTTAAAATAGGTTAGAAACATCTAAAAACAAAAAAAGCTTTTTAAACAAATTTAAAGCCATATTAAATAAATAAATAAAGCGAATACTTTGAAAAATACTTAGAATCATAGAGTTGGAAAGGACCCTGAAGGGTTCTATGAATCCTATCCTATGAATTCCATATCTATCTCATTTCAACGCTCTACTTGGTGATCGCCTATATACAATTTATCACTGCAGGACTGGACATGATGATAGCGCATAATGAACCTTAACAAGCAGCAATCCAAGTTATGATAAAGTGTGAAATTGGGTTGTACTCACGAGGAGCTCCTTCTGCCATCTCGATGGCTGTTATCCCCAAAGACCACAAATCGCTCTGAAAGAAACAATCACAAAAACACCCTTTAAGAAATGCACATTAGCTGAACCTGTAGCAAATTGGTAATTGTCTGATGGAGCTACTGCTAGGCCAGAACAAGTTCTTGGCTAACTTGATGCTCAAAGTTCGATCTGCATTGTCTAAATTAAGTACCTGATCTCCTAAGCTTAGAAGATTTAGGCCTTTCAGACACCAATTTTTATGTTCTTCCCACTGTTAGAGCTGCAGAGCTATGGGGAGGGCCCCACAGACTGGGAAGGGGGGTGTCACAATTGCTATGAAGCTATGTAATCCAATGTGATCCTCTTTCAATAACAAAGGAATAACTCTTTGAAATGTAAAAACCCAAACAGGCTGTCAGTTAATCTTCCTGCAAAGGCAAGAGGCAATTACGAGCAGGAAAGGGTTCAAAAGAGAGCAGCCAAAATTATTTACGGATTGGAGCACCTGCCCCGCGAGAAAGGCTAATGAATCTGGGGTTCTATTTTATTTCAAAAAAGTATATTCCGCTTTTTAAAAATAATAATCCCAAAGCAGGGCATGTGAAACACACACACACACACATATTCAGATGCATATTTTACTTCAGATATACAGAAAGGCAGAGAAAATTGATGTTGAGGAATCTGTAAGCAATTATTGAAGAACTGGCCACTAAACAGATGCTGGCCCTGTCCAGACATAATGTTCTTGGTCTAATAAAGCCTGTTTTTATTATACACCCCAACTCCTCTGCTCCTTCCTCCCCTCTCTCTTGCACCATAATTTAATATTTCCAGGGCTTCTTAAACCACACTGTCCCATTAATCCCAACCAGGAAACTATGCTTTAAATCTTGAACTATAAACCGGGATACGAATCCTCCTGGCTTCATAATAGTTTCACCGTCTGGATGTAAATGGAAAGTTTGGTTTAAGAAAGCCCAGAACTGTTGAATTATAAGCACACAAGAGAAGGAAAGAGGAAATGTGTGGGACGCATTCTAACAAATCATGGCAGAAAGGTTACCAATGTGGCACCCGCCAGAACCGCCTATGGTGCTCACAAAATATCTCGGTATATGTCTCCTCAAAAATCCACAATGCACTAAAAACTGTTTGTGCTTCCTGCTCAGTTCCTGACTGGTTTGGCTTATCCTACATTGAACATGCCCCCTCAGATGTGCCCATATTTCAATGGATGCCAGGCCTGGACACCCAACCTCCTTTCTGTTCTGAACAGAGGAGAGATGAGGAGAGCTTCTATCTGTGAGTGAGTAATGTGGTGACTGATGTTAAGGGGCCTTTTTCCTATTGATTTTTTTGGGGGGGATGACTGCCTACACCTTTTCCGTGGTTCTGTCTCTTTTTCTGCTCTTCCGGACGTGGCAGCCATTTTGTGTTACACTGTGGCCCCCAGAGTGGCCATTTTGTGACGGGCAAACCGCATCACTCCCTCAAAATTCCGTATGTGTCCGCTGGCCCCCTGAAATATACTCGGAGTCAAGAGTGGATTTCATGCTCTTTATTCAGCTCATAGTGGTGAGGAGGAATGGAAATTCCCCCAGAATGTCTGCTTTATATACATTCTTTACATAATGGGCCCCACGTGATTGGCTAATTCCGGGATTCTCCTGTAGGCCAATCAGGTTGCGGATTCACTTCCACCTGGAGCTGGATTGGGTGGCTCTTGTGGACCAACCAGACTGCTGCATTCTGGATCCTATTGTTCTAGGACCAATCAGACTGCTGCATTTTGGATCCTATTCAACTCAGTACATAACACCCCCCAAAAAGTTGCAGATCCCTGGATTATTACTTCTGAACTGAATCTCTAAGAAAATGAGAATTAAAAACTAATGCTAAATGGATTGAGACTATAAGCAACTGAAAAAGTCTCCCTTTCAATGTAGTTCTTTTCTCTTTATTCCTTTTCAGGCTAATCTGTCATAGGAACATAGGAAGCCCCTTTATGGTGCCAGACCAATGGGCCATTAGCTCCGTGTTGTTGACATTGATTGGCAGCGGCTCACCAGGATCTCGCAGGGGTCTTTCCCAGCCCTACCTAGAGATGCCAGGGATTGACAGAGAACGCTCTCTTTTGTAACTGGCTTTTCTAACTGCTCTTAACAGACTTTAACTGCATTGGAACGCTCCTGTCAATCGCAAGCAGTTCACTGCCAATGCTAGGGCATTACACATCCAAGTCATTTTTCGATGAGAAATTAAACGACTGACGTTTTTAAGATAACTGCAGTCAAGGATGGTGGGGTTCCAAAAATGAAATATCAAGAATTGGAATTTCATAGTATTTAAAGAATTGCCATAAGCTAGGCAGTTTGCTAGACTACAAAATGAGAGGGCAGAACTCTTATTTAGATAAATAAGCCCGAAGCATAGGCATTGCTTGGCAGGGGGTTGGACTCGATGGCCCTTGTGGTCTCTTCCAACTCTATGATTCTATGATTTAAAAGAATGGAAGATAGTCCAACATTTCTAGATAATCAGCTGAAGAAAAGTCTCAGATGAAAGTGTAAAAATATTTTTTTTAAGTACTTCCAACTGTTGTCAGATATACTTTTTCTTTCCCTTCCATCTATTACCCTTTTTAATTATTTCACTTCTCCCACATGCCTTTGCTGGCCCTTTTACACCAATGAATCTCCTTCCCGAACCTTGTTAGCACTACGTTTACACAGAGGTAATACCGTAAAATGTCCCTCAGACCAGATGTTTGTTTGGCAGCTGTAAATTTGTTTTGCTTGTGTGGCAGGAGACATGTATATAGGATAAAATCAAATGCAGAATTACAATAATGTTTCCATCAGTGCAAGGATTTCTGATTGTGCAACAGAACATCTCTCCTTCCCCCACATCTGTTCTAAGGGTTCCTCCAACCCCCCCCCCCCGAGCCTATTTCAGAAGGGTACAGGGCATGTGGGGAGAAAGTCCAACTGTACAAGCAGAAATCTTTGCACTGATGGGACTCCTTAGTAGGATATGTCCTACAGAATCTACTTTTTACTAGATGTTGACAAAATTCCACCAGGTGCCAATCACAAATCCTGAAATGGGATGGTAGACACCAAATCGTTTCCATTGACCTTTGCAATCCATGGAACAGGTTTGGTGGTGGTTGTTGTTGTTTAGTCGTGTCCGACTCTTTGTGACCCCATGGACCAGAGCACGCCAGGCACTCCTGTCTTTCACTGCCTCCCGCAGTTTGGTCAAACTCATGCTGGTAGCTTCAAGAACACTGTCCAACCATCTCGTCCTCTGTCGTCCCCTTCTCCTTGTGCCCTCCATCTTTCCCAACATCAGGGTCCTTCCCAGGGAGTCTTCTCTTCTCATGAGGTGGCCAAAGTATTGGAGCCTCAGCTTCACGATCTGTCCTTCCAGTGAGCACTCAGGGCTGATTTCCTTCAGAATTGAGAGGTTTGATCTTCTTGCAGTCCATGGGACTCTCAAGAGTCTCCTCCAGCACCATAATTCAAAAGCATCAATTCTTCAGCGATCAGCCTTTTTTCTGGTCCAGCTCTCACTTCCATACATCACTACTGGGAAAACTATAGCTTTTACTATATGGACCTTTGTTGGCAAAGTGATGTCTGTACTTTTTAAGATGCTGTCTAGGTTTTTGACTACAGGTTTGGTAGTCACCCTAAAAGCAGGGAAAGGCTGGAACTCAGTGGTAGAGCACCTGCTTTGCATGAAGAAGGTCTCCGGTTCAATCCGTAGCATCTCCAGGTAAGACAGGGAATATCCTCTATCTGAAACTGTGGAGAACTCTGCTGCCAATCAGTGTAGACAATACCAAGCCAAATGGCCCAACAGTCTGACACTTCCCTATGTTCCTAAATCACACAATGTGGATCAATAATCACATCCCGCATTTGACAAAACAACACAAGAAACAATTAGGTTTCCAGTCGGCTTTTAACAGTTAGGATTACATGGTAATTAAGGTTTAAATAAAACGAGGCAGAAGTTTTCTCTTAAAAAGGGGCTAACACATCTGCATTATCTTTTTTCCCTGCCAAGAAGAAATGAACTGCTATCTTCTTTTGCTTCTGAATAAATTTAGAAGCTTTCTGAAAAGATAAGTAAGTAATGGCAGACAGAAGAGAAAAACAAAACTATTACAAAGCGGCTTTTGTATATCTCCTCCATCACATGGAGTGTTTTTGCGTGGTATTAACTGTATTATTCGGCAGATTATGAAGCCAGCTCTGTTTGGCTAAAGAAACCAGAAGCATTTCTGTCCAGTATGTGTAGACTTTGGAATTTCCTCTTTGTAGCCAGTCATCAGAGGTTTTGCGTTTATTATCTTAAGCCAAAGTATGACAGGATCCAATCTGTATGCCTTTTTTGATGACAATTTACTTTGTTTGAAAAAGAAAGGATGGCAGTTGCATTAATATGAAGCAGTTGCATTAATCGTATTGGACTATTATACCCAATAAGTTATATCTCAAGTGTATCTCACGACAACAAATTATGAAAACTACCTAAAATTAAACATCTCCGTATATGAAGCTTATTTGAACATTAGGGACAATAGGACCATACTGACCTCATCCTGTGTTAACAAATTCTAACATACATCAAGTGCCATATTTCCACCAAGAAAGATATGGTAGGTTTCTCAAATCCAGCCACAAACTTAAGCTTTGGCTGGCATCAAGTGATGGAGTCACAAGAAGACCCACAATTGATACCCAATGAAGTAAATCTCCCCACAATTCCCATTTGCCAATATGAAAATCATAATTATGGGAATCATGCGCACCTTCCAATGACATGCCTATGGAGCCGGGTGGACACTGCCTCAACTATTATTCCCCAAACTGGCAAAGCTGAAACAGTCCTTTAGTTGTTACACTCTTCTGGATCCAAGGAAATGTTTTGTTTCAAGCAAGGGTCAGAACACTACGTCTTTCAACCAGGCAGGCATCAGCACTGGTGCATTTACGGCAGCTTGTTAATCAAATTAGCTGGGCTAGATATGTTAATATAAGGCAAAAGGGACAGGAGTTTAATGTCAACCCTGCTGCAGCCAAGGTGAGCTCTAAAATGAGCTTCTCTAAGCTGTGCTTGATCATGTTCAGCCTGAGTTTCTCTCTATCTGCATGCAAGTCATTTTTCTTGCAGCTTATCTCATGGGAAACTTGTTCAACTGCTTAGCGAGAGGGCACCTAGAGGGAGGGATGGGTGAATCTATCAGTTTCAGGGTGTCTCCGTTTCTCATTTTTCCAATCCGAAGTCCAGTTCTGCACATTACCATGTCAGCTTGCAATTTTTTAAGAAAATGAAAGTCCTCCTAAATATCCATCAGTATTCTTGTGCATGTCTTTCATAATATACACATCTGTGTGCAATTTTGCATAAAATACTCATTTTTTGCAAAGTGATTTCCCTTAATGTAATGCCTTTTATTTTTCACTTATATATGCATTTTTATGCACACTTTAACCAAGTACGTGCATTTTTTGTGCATGTTAATTGGCTGGAAAACTACACTGCAAAATTCAGAGAAGTGTAAACGTAAAAGGACGGCTGTGCTGCAGTCAAAGTATTGTTTCAGGAAGTGCAAATTATGTGCGTTCGCCTTTAAATGTGAACTGAAACAAATTTCTACAGTCCTTACCTGGGAGCAACAGTGTCAAGAAATTGGGACAGGGCTCTTCATCCCACTGGTTAAGTGGCAAAGTGACCAGAAAACCTGTAAACACAGTCAACTCTACTGATTCTAGGATGGGATGTTGAAGCTCTTGGTGATGCTTCCAGTGCCCTCCTTCTCAAACACTGGCAAAGCAGGCAAAAGTACACTGCTGTGCTTGAGAAAAGAGGAAATTATTAAACTCACGCTTCTTCTTTTGCTCTCTTCCTCTATTTCAACAGTATTGTTGCTTTCCATGAGCCTAAAATTCACACTGTCCATTTGCTATCTATGTATAACCTTTCTCCCTTGCTTCTCCCTATCACTAAAGCTCTGCCTTCTGGTACCCATCTGGCTCCTTCTGTTGGTCTGTTTTAAATGTCTGATAAAAAAACCTGAGCTCAGTCTGGTATTCTGAAACAGAACTCCTGGCTGGTGATTTTCCTCCATTCCTCTTCCCTTGTTTATCTAGCTACTTACATAGATCGTAAGCCTAAAGGCAAGGCCTGCATCTCCTGCCCCTCCCCTTCTTCTTCAAACACTGTGCTCACACCCTATTCTGGAAGTAATAATTATTTTTAAAAGGACCTGGGAAAAGGTGTCTAGCCCTGCACTGCTGGCTCGGGTCTAGAAGGATGCCTGAAATGCACGATGCCTGAAATCCAGAATTTTAATGACAATGACAAATCCCTAATGAATATCAAGTTCACTTTCCAGTGACTGACTGCCTTATGGACTGCTCATCTCTCCAGACTTTTTTTCAGAATAGAAAATTTAACAAGGAATCAATCTGGCGCTGGCAAAGCAGTCTGCCTTCACTGACAAGCTTTTGACAGGCTTCACTCACTCAGAAAACTGCCTCTGCTGTCTGCCTGTAAGTGAACAAGTTTATGAGAGGGTGATTTCAACCAGAGATTTTAGAAGCCAGCTGCTTAGGAAAAGTGGGTGGCCTTTGGTCCTCTTCAAAACAGCAGAACCATGGAAATCAGCATTCAATGCACCTGCATATTTTCAATGCATTTTAGCTGCTGATTAAATTACTGTGCATCCTAACATTACCTTTCCTCCAAACAGCTTGGGGGGCATGCATGGTTGCCCCTCCTTTTTTATTCTCACAACAAGCCTGTAAAGTAGATGGTGACATTTAAGATCTGCTTTCCTCCCCCCACCTCCCACCCCCAAAATAAAAGCAGCCAGGCTTCATTCACGAGCCAAGAGACTAAGGGCTGTGTGTGCACGCACATTAGTTTTAGGGTTTCATGTCTGCCGTTTGAAACCTACCTTGAGAATCATTTGATCGAAAAGTGGATGTAAATCTTCAAATTAAATGCATACAATATTGTTTAAATGCATGGATAATGTCACATGTAGTTTGGCCCTGAAATGTTGCACTTCTCTGAACTGACCATTAACTTAACTTGCACACTGTGTTTTCATTAGGAACGTTTTCTCAGGATTGGCTGGGTGAGATTCAAACCAGGATTCTTTGGCTTGTGCAGTGATGCCCTTTGTGGCGAGCCATGGATGCAGGAGCAAGAATAGGTAGCATGGTCCTTTTGAGTCCAAGCATGCTGCATCCTGTGACGTTAACATATATCAGAGAGTGCTGGAGGGGAAATAGTTAAATAGGTTGCACAGACAGGACCCAGGGGGGTGGAGTCAGTGGGTCTATAAAACTAGTTCTGGGAGGAGTTTGTTGGGAGTTGTGGGTGGCTAGTTGGTTGGATTTCGTGGGTTGGCTGGTTGGGAAAGGCAGTTGGTAATAGAGAGATAGTTAGGGACGTGGGTTCTTGAGTGTGGGGAGGTAGAAGAGATAGAGAGAGGAAAATAAGACTAAGAAAGTAAATTGCAACAACGTTTGGAATGCTGTAAAAGTTTTGTTTGTGTCTGAAATAAAATACACTCTTTATTAATTGAAGAGCTGACTGAGACTAAGTGATTTACTGGGGAGGACCTGGTTGGAGGCAGCGGATTAGTGGTGTACGGGTCAATAGTCCGTGAGACGACCGGGGGCTCTGTACGAACGCCACACATCCCACCCAGGTAGGTCATCTGTTAGACCTAGACTTTTTATAAATGCTTCTGGGTTAAGCCTGGGGTTTTGCTTGGATCAACAACCAGATTCTAGCCTTGCTTACACAGCTCTGTCATCTTGCTCCAGGTACCTGCCTGTCACCTAGGCTCTCTTGCCTATCTTCTCTGCTTTCCAGTCTGCCAGCTTCCTTAACAGCTTTCCTGCCTTCATCCTGGTTTTAACTTCCCTTCAGATAGTCTTCCCTATAATAGCTTCTAGGCTGATCCATCTGTGGAACTTCCTCAGAACATCATTCAACTCCAGTCTCAATCCTGCAGGACTGGAACTTCCTCTCCCCCTGCGCAAAACTACTACGATTCAGCATTAGCAACCAAGGATATATTAGGCAACATCATCTTTTAAGATACCTTGAAGTCGTAAGTGGCATCAGGGTTTTCGTCACAGGCTATAACCTCGGGGGCCATCCAGTATGGAGTTCCGATGAATGTATTTCTTCTGCCAACTGTTCTGTCAAGCTGAGCACTGACTCCGAAATCCACTGGGAATCAAAGCAATGACAACAGGAGAGCTTTAATGAGGCATAAACATGGCTTGATTTATGCGAGGCAATGAAAGGACATACAAGTCATGTTAAATGACAAGAGGATGGTGCCCCCCGCCATGAACTAGGCAAAGTTCATGGGGAGCGCCATTCATTTTGAAGATCAGAGCACTCCCTTCCTTTAAAAAGGACTGGAGCCCAAGGAAAGTTCAACCCACAGAATGTTCTCCCCTGTATTCAGTGGGTTTTGGACTCAAGTCATTGCGGGCCACTTGCTTGAGAGTTGATCTTCAAGCTGAGCTTTCTGACCTTTGTTGTGGGCTCATAAGGGCTCCACATCTATCTTCAGCTGAGGTCATATCTAGAGCTAAGGCTTTTGAGTTCTTCTTGGCCTAACGCAATCAGGAAAAATGTCCACTCAGACACTGCTTAGTCCCCAATGCTGCTCTGAGTGTTCCAGTGTTCCTAGACCAGCAGCCTACAGGCACTAATCACCTTTTAGCCAAATATCTAAACAGTGTCACTTTACTTTTAAGTGATTTTCATGGTGAGCTCTTTCAGCTGTACAGCACAAGTTGAGTTGGACTAGACCGGCAAAAGGAATGCTGCTAGCCTCTCCCAATTATTTTCCACTCCTGCTTCTCCCTGGCCACATCCCCTCAAGGACCAGCTGAAACCGAGGTCTCGAGCTCGTTAAACAAGCGGATCTTTGTAGCCAGAGTTGTTTACATGCTGATCCCCTGCCCAAGTCCACATAGTTCCTCGGGGACTTGAAAAGAAGGACAGTTGATTTGCATGGAAATGATTTGCAGGGCTGGAGAGTAGGAAAGTGTTTCTAAGAGAGGCAGGGACAGCTGCGAGGGATTAATAGCCATCTTGAGTGGGGTTTAAAAAAGAAAAGAAAAAGCTAAACCTTGACCACTGATATCCCTAGCCAGAATCTCTTCATTTTACAAATTCTTAGCAGAAGCTGCCAATTATTTTTTTCCAGGGTTTACTCTGTGACCGTTAAGAAACTTATAATAAGGAAAGTCACAGTTTTTAGCTCTCATCGCCTGCTTATGGTTCCACATGGTTCTGCATTCCAAAACGCGATCATGGCATGCAGATTCCTGGACCTTCTTTTCAAATTCCTTACAGGCCAGTGCTTAGCTCTACTTCTTAGAGGAGCTCTTGACTTTGGTATTAACAACCGAGTCCTTCTAAGGTGAGGACCAGCTAAGACTTTTCAGAAAAGCCTGATTCCACGCTTCCCTGCAATTTCCCACTGGTTGGGAGGGGTGGTTATTCTTACCTAGTTTAACTTCTGCGTTTTCTGTCAGCAAAACGTTTTGTCCTTTAATATCTCGATGGATTACTTTATGTTGGTGGAGATGGCTTAAACCCTAGAGGAGTCAAAAAAGAGAAAGTTATCATTACATTTCTACTTTCGTTTAGCTATACAGTGGTGCCCCGCAAAACGAATGCCTCGCAAGACGGAAAACCCGCTAGACGAAAGGGTTTTCCGTTTTGGAGGTGCTTCGCAAAACGAATTTCCTATGGGCTTGCTTCGCAAGACGAAAATGTCTTGCGAGTTCCTGCGGGGTTTTTTTTTCCTTCCCCCCCCCTTTTTCCCAAGCCGCTAAGCCGCTTAACAGCTGTCGATGTACAGTGGTGCCTCGCAAGACGAAAAAACCGCAAGACGAAGAGACTTGCGGAACGGATTCTTTTCGTCTTGCGAGGCACCACTGTACATCGACAGCTGGGGTCAAACGCAAGCCTACATTACAAGGGGGTGGGCAAATATCACATTAGGGGATGGAGTCGAAGTGGTCCCCCAAAATGCCATTTAGTTATTTGTTACTTTTCATGTCTACAGGTGTTTTGCCAATAACCTAACCTTCCCCCCCTCTCCCTTTACAGAGATTTTTAAGCTTCCTTGAATTGGCTGGGAGCAGCTTCAGTCAGCTATCAGTCAGACCATCCTATTTTCCCAGAGTGCATCAGCTGGAATAATGTTGCATCATGACATACCATTGGTTCCAAACAGTGCTTTTTTCCTTTAAAAATGTTCAGGGGTACTCTCATTTTCCTACTCATATTGAAATACTGCCCCTCAATGAGGCCAAACTTAGATTCACAAAATGTTTAGGGGTATGCGTACCCCTGTGTCCGTCCCCCCAAAAGTACTGGTTCTAGATACAGTGGTACCTCGGGTTAAGTACTTAATTCGTTCCGGAGGTCCGTTCTTAACCTGAAACTGTTCTTAACCTGAAGCACCACTTTAGCTAATGGGGCCTCCTGCTGCCGCTGCGCCACCGGAGCACAATTTCTGTTCTTATCCTGAAGCAAAGTTCTTAACCTGAGGTAATATTTCTGGGTTAGCGGAGTCTGTAACCTGAAGCGTATGTAACCTGAAGCGTATGTAACCCGAGGTACCACTGTATACTGCTTGCAGGGGAGGCAAAATGGGGTGGGAGATGGGTAACTGTTTCTAGCCACACAACAAATCCATTGTTTCTATGAGGGGAAATGCAATCAAATTTTAGCTACTTTTCAAGGAAGCCACTCTGATCTAACAACAAACACTTGCTTCTTCTTGCTAGTTTCAGCATCAATAAACTGCAATTCCAGATTCTATGATGTATTGATGAAATAAATGCTCAGGGAAGTGAGGAGAAACCTGCCACAGCCACACAAATTACTACGTAGCTTGAACGCGACCCTAATCTAATCATAGCTCATATTAAAAGCTTGTCTTGAGAGCTAGAAGTAAAATAGCTTGCCTTTGTACCTTTTTATTAGGTCATTAATTCTTCTCATTTTTCGTAGGCTCCATTTTTATTTCACACATCCACGTTGGAATGTTTAAAAAATAATATCCACCTAAATTCCAATTCTAGTAAAGTATGGTTTGCTTTCATGGCTATATACATATCTACTTTAGATTTCACATTAGCATTCATATGTTCAAAATGAAAAAATATTTTCACTGTCTACTCGCAGCATTTATGAGTCGTTTTATTCGTATTTCACCAGGGCTGCATTTTTGAAAAATAGGGATGCAGAAATCTGGCTGTGCTGTTACCTAAGAGGTTTCCCTGTAATTTATTCTCTGGATTCTAGGGTTAAATTTGTGCTCTTTAACAGCATGTGAGCCTACGAGGACACCTTATAAAAAAAATCAGAACACTGGTCTGTCTAAGCCAGGGGTCAGCAAACTTTTCCAGCAGGGTGCCAGTCCACTGTCCCTCAGACCTTGTGGGGGGCCAGACTATATTTTGAAAAAAAGAAGAAGAAATGAATGAATTCCTATGCCCCACAAATAACCCAGAGATGCATTTTAAATAAAAGCACACATTCTACTCATGGAAAAACATCCTGATTTCTGGACCGTCCGCAGGCTGGATTTAGAAGGCAATTGGGCTGCATCCGGCCTCCGGGCCTTAGGTTGCCTAACCATGGACTAGAGAACCCTTGTGGTCCCTTCCAACTCTATGATTCTGTGTTTCTCCAAGTCTACTTCCGCCTGTTCTGGCTAACAGCAGCTTTGCAAGGTTTCAGTCCGAGACCTTTGCTATTCCCACTTGGGACCTCATATAGCCACACAAACATGCTTCTTGAACATGCAACAAATGGCAATTTGGGTTTTCTGCAAAATGTAGTTTGCTCCGATTCAGCAGTAAAGAGCGGGTTTTCATGGGGAAAGATCTGGAGCAAAAAAAGAGAGAGAGAGAGTGCTTGGACACAGGGCTTTAAAGCACTGACCGTGCCTGGAAAGTGAGTAGGAAAAGGTGGATAAGCCCTAAGCTTTTCAGTCTTGACTCCTTATAAAGTACATATATGGTATGATCTGATTCAAGGTACAGGTATGTTGCATGGGTTGTTCGCTGTTTTGCAAACCATTTCTTTTTAATGTTTTGTTTTGACGAGGCCCATAAAGGCTCTGCATTTTCTTCAGGGACAATTACAAATAGAGCAAGGTAAGAAGACCCAAAAGTCTCCTTATTAGTATATAGGATTTAACTGCACTGCCTCTTAACTCTGAAGAATGCTGGTTGGGAATATTTACTGTATTCCTAGATTGCACACCGCTATTTTTAAAAGCCTTCTGCTGATTAGGAGTGAGGAGGGGATGAAAACCTTTTTCTACACAAATGTTCTCAAATTAACTTCTCTTGGGATCCAAGCCTCACTGGGGGATTTCTCCTCCCCCCAAGCAGTCCCCACACCCCAGCGGACATTGCTCATAAGCTCTCTGCAACCTCTGAGAGAGGATTTTCGGGGCCAGTTCGGATACAGAACTGATAAATATACAAAGGAGGGTAGAGTATACACTCTCGCAAACACAAAGTGCCCTGGGTGGGGAGATAAGGCACAAAGCTGTGAAAATAATGAATTTAATCAACAATATTGATTAAGCGAGCCAGTCTCTTAAAGACAATTCAGGGTCCCTAAACTGCTGGAAGCTGGCAATAAATACAGCATTTACTGTTTTGTGGTGTCAGAGGGAGAAAGGTGTGAAATTCGTTGTAAGGTGCCAAGGGTAATTCTTTTGGAGGGAAACAGTTGTTTGTTATTTTATTTTATTTATTTATAAATATTACTATTATATTATATTATATTATATTAATATTTACATCATAACAACTACAATAATATCACCCACAAGGGAAAAGCAACCACCTCCCTTTTTAAGCAGAGATTTGTCTTTTTGTTCACTTTGTTTATAGCAGTGGTCATTACATGTTGCACCGAAGAGATGCACCTTTCGGTTTGATATCCAGGAGGCAGCAGAGGCTAGGTTTACCATGCCACTCATTCCTTGGAAACCTCCTGTTTAGATTACTGCAATGCATACGTCTGTAAAGATGGCCGAGAGGCATTTAATTCTCCCATATATTTCTCCCCATTTCCTCAGATCCAAGAAAGATGCCGCACACCATCATTCAAATCAGATGAGATTTGCTAGCATGAGGGACAGGGCCTTCTTCGTGAAGGCCCAACCCACACTGTGGAACACCTTGCCAAGGGATGCTCCTCACATCATCTCCCTAAAAGTATTTGGCCAAACATCATTTAAACTCTTTTGGCAAGTGGCGTTCACCACTGCTCTTCTATTTTGATTATTTAATTTGACTGTCTGTTTTAATGCTGAATCATGTAAATGACATGAATGTAATACCCAGTTTTTGCATCATGCCCTGTGCTGTTTTAGGTCAGAGTTTGTGCTGCCGCTGTTTACCTATTTGGGTTTTATATCCATTGTTGTAGCTGAGCATTATGCCATGCCTTAGTTGCCATGCATCGTTTTGGATACTTATGGGCCAAGAGGAGGTTCATAAATATTACAGATTTAAAGAATAATAAATAATAGACAGAATCACTTGTGATTTTTCCTCAGGAAAATCCATCTCTATGGTCCATTCACGATGGAGTCTCCTGAAGCACTATCACTGGTGGTAAAAAAAACACAGGAAGGAGAGATATCCATCTCTCACCCAACCTCTCTCTCTCTGTGGCACTCTTGGTTTATGAACAGACTGATATTATATCCTCAGAGTCCTGCGCAGTCAGAAACCTGATCCTGTCCTGCTGATTTCTGTTATCTAAATCCATGTAAGACAAGAGTGAACGGTTTCTGTTATCTGAGAGCAGCTTTGTTCCTTTTGCCCGGGGATCGCATCCACAAGGGGGGGGACTGCATAGTCTTCTGACGGCCTTCACAACTTGAAACCCACCAAAGCAAACACAGCTTCCGGGTTTTGTTACAGGCTTCCTGACATGCCTGGCGGGTCACAGTCTATGCAAGCCTGGTCTAGCTGAGCCCCCTGCATAACCTGGGACCACCATGGGTTGAAATAACACAGTGCATTCTATTAAATGGTGGGCTCTTTGCCAACAGAATCCCAGGCCCTATGGTAAAAGTAACATAGACACTGGGTTTGGAACACATGCAAGCTACGATTCAATGGCTTGGCCTCAACTACCCAATTATAATAATAATTTATTATTTATACCCCGCCCATCAGGCTGGGTTTCCTCAGCCACTCCAGGCGGCTCCCAACAGATTAATAATAATAATAATAATAATAATAATAATAAAGTGATAAAACATCAAAAATTTAAAACTTCACTAAACAGGGTGTCTTCTAAAAGTCAGATAGTTGTTTATTTCCTTGGCATCTGATGGAAGGGCGTTCCACACGGCGGGCACCACTACCGAGAAGGCCCTCTGCCTGGTTCCCTGTAACCTCACTTCTCTCAGGGAGGGAACCGCCAGAAGGCCCTCGGTGCTGGACCTCAGTGTCCGGGCTAAACGATGGGGGTGGAGACGCTCCTTCAGGTATACCGGGCTGAGTCCATTTAGGGCTTTAAATGTCAGCACCAACATTTTGAATTGTGCTTGGAAACGTACTGGGAGCCAATGTAGGTCTTTCAGTACCGGTGTTATATGGTCTCGGCAGCCACACCCAGTTACCAGTCTAGCTGCCGCATTTTGGATTAGTTGTAGTTTCCAGGTCACCTTCAAAGGTATGGTGAGAATGTCAAGAAGCACCCTTCGGGTTTATATGCTCCTCTCTCTCCTTCATCCCCTTTTCGATGAGCATTCCACATTCCCTCTGAGTTCCGGAGATAGCTATGGCTTAGAATAACCTTGCATCACATTTTCACTTAACTGTAATTAGCAAACAAACCCACTTCTGATCATGGCTTTAAATTGTTCCTTGGTGCTAATTACCGTTTAGCGAATATGTTGGTGCAGATGCAAACCTAACTGTAGGCACAATCAGAACAGAAAAAGGAATGAGGGATGTTATTGTGAGACATGAGGTATAGGGGGAAGAAAGTCCACATGGGGGTTCCCAAACTTTAGGTTCAGAGACAGAGTATAGTTATGTCATAAGTCATAAGATCAGGTAATTTCCCTGTGCATCACACTGAGGCTTTGCAAACTGTGGGAGCTCCTGATTCAAAACAGAACTCACTTTACACATTATTATGGTGACACACGTCCCCAGATGCCTGCATTATCAGCCAACTGAAAAGATGGAGTTAGCTCATCTTTCGACATCCAAAAGATGAGGCACTGGTGGAATGGTTCAACAGTCAGAACATGACTCACTGCTTGCGGACTATTTTAGGAAACTGACTTTCCAAGCTTGTAAATTTAAACCCTAGCCTGGGTAACTGTGGCTTCCTGAGACAGAAATGAGAAAAGTCAATACAATAGCTGATTAGCCGCAACGTCACTTGCCTTTCCTATCAAGTTGCTAAAGGACTGCAGCTGGGGGTGTTTACTGTAAATGAGCAAGTGCTTTGTCACCACCAGATACCAAGTGCTATTTGGGGAGTGTTTAGATCCCATTTTCATTTTCAGGGTGAACATTGCGCTGCTTCCTCTCTTACTACTGACTTAACCCTCTATGGAGCTAAAAGCATATTAGAAGCATCCACATTTGAGTCACGTGGATCACTCATGCACTCAAGTGAAGCATTTTAGTGTTTTGCTAGCTTGAGACTGCTAAGCATCTGTGACTGTGTTTTCATTATTGCTGATCTCACATGATGTTTGTCCTTGCAGAGTTGGGGCATTACCTGATTGATCCAACTGCAATGTGAAAACACTATGTAGATTAGGTGGATAAGGACTAAGTAACCTTTGGGCGGCAGCTGCTGTCTTCAAGGGTAAAGGAGTCACATATCCCAAGCTATAGAAGGAATTATTACAGTGAAGAGTTTCAACTTGCTATTTTAATAGCACAACCCTCCCCAAGCTGGTGTTTATCTGCTTAACGTGAATTGTGCCTTGGTTTGATTTGACTTTAAACAGGTTTGCTCCTTGGAGAAGGTTCCACCGCAAGACCTAGCCTGAGGACCACTTCAACCCATAGGTTATGTTCACACATAATGCTAATGGACCTAGGGATGTGGTGATGAAGGCAAATCACCCCAAACATCACCACACATGACCACGTGCAAGTGTGATTGACTGGGGATTTCTAATGCAGTATTTTTATTTAACAGATTTCCCGCAGTAAGAAGAAATCTGAATTAAATGTAATTTTGATGACTCCATTGTCACGCAGATGGTATGAAAAACCCACATATATGAACAGCACAACTTCCACAATAAATTGCCATTTGAAATGCCCTAAAAATGCATTTTCTCTTTCCCCCCATTTTTTCTAAAAAGAAATTGAATATAATTTAGACACACCTTTGTTCCTATTAATATTAAAGAGGGAATTTTTTTTCCTATGAAAGAAAGAACAGGCTTAAAAGTTGAGGGAGAAAGAAAGGCAACTGACCCTCACTCATTCATTATACATCATATCTAAGTGACTATGAATCATTTATACCTACAGGCACCTACAAACTTCTCTTATGACTATCCACAAAACCTCAGGAGCCATCTTCCAGATTATGTCTCTTTTCTAAGCATTAAAAACCAGAGCAGGGACTTGGCACAGGGAGAATGTTGGTTCCATGCAAACTATGGTTTGCAAATCAGGAACTAGCTTTCGGATTCTGCACTCTCCCTGTTCCTCAATCGCTTTTCCAGGGCAGGTTCCCACTCCTTGCTGGAACCATGGTTTAGTGTTACATCCTCAAAGAAACTAACCTTGCTTAACACTAGCCAAGACTGCTGTCTTAAACAAAATATGAAATTATCAGTACAGAGGTGATGCTAAACCACGGTTAAGTCTGTGAGTGAGAAGGGAAGAGCGGTAATTTCTGCTCGAGAGAGACAGCAGGCATTCCCAATCCTGGTGAAGGGACAGGATACCCAAATCCTGTCTGTGAAATCACCCCAGGCCTCAAAACTGTCCTGAATTCCCTTTCTCTCTCCTAAAATCCACAGCTACAGCTTTTCTGTGGATTCTCACAAGATGCTGTTCCATAGGCAAAATGTTACTTTTAAAGGTCAATGAATAGACTCTGTCAATGCCAAGAATACTCAGGCCTGGTAATATTAAGGAATATTGAGTGATGTTGGATTGAAATTAAGTGGTTACTAGCTGTAATGGTACAAAAGAATATGAAAAAATAGTTCTTTTTTCTTTGTATATAAGTAAAAGTATAAGTTACAATAATTTAAGAAGATGGATAGAAAATAAGGGGTTTTTAGCTGTAATGCTATGAGATAAGGATTTGCTGGATGAACAATTTGAACTGGAATACAAGAAGGGGAGGCATGAGGAGGTCAGGGAAATATGTTACTGAAAAATAAGTTATGAAATTTATGTGTTTTTATTATTTTTTCTTTTTAATTTTTTCCCTCTTTGTTTGTATAAAATGGAAAACTCTAATAAATATCTTATAAAAAAAAAGAAGAATACTCAGGCCTGAGAACTGAATCTTATCTCATTCGGTTGCAACATCTTGGACATGCTGAACCACCAGGGCTCCTCAACCCCTTGGCTCTCACTCCCCTTTCCTGGGAAGGGTGCCAAGAGTCCACAATAGTCCCAAGAGAGCTTTCTGTACATGCTCAGGAAACACATCATGGGCAGGACTCCTGGAAAAAGAGGAGAAAAGGGGAGGGAACTGGAAGGGGTTTATATGTTTGTGCACATGACTGTGAACCCGTGCATGCTTTTTGTGAGTTATCACACTTGTTCCTTCTACCAGTTCATGGATGGTAGAAATAAAAGCTTTTTCTCTGAAACTATTCCTTGAGTGTCTGTTGACTCCCATGTCCCTTTCCCGGGCGCAATATTTTTCCCACCCGAGGGCAAAGCCTCATAAGGCTACACTGGCAGCATTGCATTCACACTGGACCTAGGCAACATTTGCTGTCAATGACAGGCTGAAAGGCGGTTAAGCCCATTTTGGTCACGTACCCGTAAAATCTCCCTGCAGATGTAGGCAATCCACTCCTCCTTCAAAGTGTTCCCTTTTGTGTTCTTGATCAGATCAGTGACAGAGCCAGCACCACAAAACTCCATCACCAGCTGGCAAAGGAAACAAAAGTGCAATTATTATAATTAAACAGAAAGCATCCTCCGGGTTGCAATAACCCAGTGGAACACACTGCAGTTGGCAACAGGCAACACTGCTGAAAGAGAAAAGCAATCATTAAGTAATGGCAATCTTTCCACTTTCAAGTTTCCCTTGGCCTGGGAGGTTTGAAAATCTGGAAGAATACAAACAGGATGTCAGAACCGCCTTCTTGAGAAAAAGGGTATTTTTACTGGTTATATAATTTCTGCAACATTTTGGAGCACACTGCACACTATACAATGCCAGTCTCATCCATCCCCCGCAACTTCAGGAGGCAGCAGATAATAAATATCCCCATTTAACAGATCAGGAACTGAAGCTGAAAGATAGGAACACTCAGGTCTCCCGTAGAGTTAATGATTCACAATGGATTTGAATACAGATCTCTGAGATCTAATAGTTTCTATAAAAGCTTTAGAAACCAGCAGGGGTCAATGTCATTCCTTCCTTCTGTGTACATGTGAGAGTGCGAAGGGAGGTTGGGTTTTCTCTGAGGAAGAAAGAAGAATGATGTGCAGAGTATGAACAATCACATCAAGATCTTGAAGTAAGTTCCTGTTTCAGATTCCTTCTTACGCAAAAACTAAATTTGATCTCCAGTAGGAAGCCTAGCGTGCTCTGGTCCATGGGGTCACGAAGAGTCAGACACAACTGAACGACTAAACAACAACAACAACAACAACAACAACAACAACAACAACAGAAGCACCTGTGGCTCCTTGCAAAACACCTCCTAAGAAGGATAATTGGGCCCTTCCTTCCTGTATTTTCACTGATAGGCCAAGGCTATGTTTGTTTGAACTGACTTTTGGCTGCAATTTTGTCTGGCCTTGGATTCTGATTTTCCACAATGGGTTTTGACTTAAACGTTGTTGTAGGTCACTTTGAGACACCTTTCTTGAAAATCGGCACACTTCTTTTAAAAGACATAGCTGTATAAATCTATGTTTTCCCACCAGCCAGTCAGAAAACAGGAATTTCTGAAAGTTCGCTCCAGATGCACAAGACAATCCTTTATCGAACATTCTGACTGCAAAGACACACGTATGCAACTACTAGGCTATGCAAAATAAGGGGTCACAGTATATTCAAGTGGCAGGCTGTGTGCATACACCTAACGATGTAATCCAACACACAGTTACGTGGGAGCAAGTCCCACTGAACTCAGTGGGGCTTACTTCTGAATAGATACCATATTTTTTGCTCTATAAGACTCACTTTTTCCCTCCTAAAAAGTAAGGGGAAATGTGTGTGTATCTTATGGAGCGAATGCAGGCTGCGCAGCTATCGCTGAAGCCAGAACAGCAAGAGGGATCACTGCTTTTGCTGCGCACTGATCCCTCTTGCTGTTCTGGCTTCTGAGATTCAGATTATTTTTTTCTTGTTTTCCTCCTCCAAAAACTAGGTGCATCTTATGGTCTGGTGCATCTTATGGAGTGAAAAATACGGTATGTAAAGGATTGCACCGTAAATGAATGCCCTGTTTTACTTTTTAAGAAGTCCAACAGTTATCATACAGACAACCCTTTAAAAACTGGGAAATGACCCGTAAAAAAATCACACACTCTCCCAAGGCTACTCACACTCTCTTCCTGCACCCTTGAGCACTCTCCAGGGCTGGATTTCGATGAAGAGAGGCCCTCGGCTACTCCACTTGTGAGGAACCATCCCAATCCCCCACCCTCACGACTAGAAAAAAATGGAAGAGTGCTATAAACAAAATTGAGTGAAGCCAAGGATGACAATGGGTATTAAAATTTTTGCAATTCACTATTTTCTCCTCTAAAGGAAATAAGATGTTATTGTTAAATACCATGGTGATTTTTAAAAATGCATAAATGTTAAAATTAACACTGAAAAACTTTTGCAATGACTGAACTTTGTGAACCTTTTGTGGAATAAGCATTACTTTTTAGGAAAATGAAATTGTAATGTTCTTTTAAAAAAAAACCTTGAGTTTACAAATTATATTGCCTGGGAAGTGTAAACAATATGATCATGATTACCTGACAGTGTGGCACTTTTAGAATCTACTTTATGTTCTCATTAAACAGTCAGTTTTAAAATACGTATTAAGAAGTAAACTACAACCATCAAATAAAGTAAGACTACAAAGGTTTTTTCCTAGCCTTCCTCATAGCAAAAATAATCCAAAACGTCGTCAAAATTTGTTTGTCCAAGTTTGTCACTTTCAAAAGGCAATTGGAGCAATTGGGCTAAACTGGACCCTGCGGGTCGATTCTAAGGGGGCCCCCGCACCAAGGCAATCTAGATGGATTTTATTTATATCTCTAAGATTTTGCAGAATTTCAAAAAAAATTCAAGCATTGCAGAAAAATTTCATGTTGGGCCCCAGAGCATAAAATTGGGCCCCACTGGCTGGCCCTGACTCTCACAGTTGCTGGGCCCAAGTTGCCTTGCCCTTGCATGGTCTTGGGTTTGCAATTTGGGGAGAGGGGAGACTGCAAGCTGGGGGTGGGTGGGCTGGGGAGGCCCCCTAGATTTAGAGGCCCTAGGCTTCAGCCTACTTAGCCTATGCAGAAATCTGGCCCTAGCACTCTCTCAAGGTGAGCGCAATGGCAGGTGAGATTGCCGGTGTTTGACTTGCAGACACACACACACACACACCCGCTGCAGCCAAGCACGTGAAGCTGAAATTGTGTAAGTTAAATGTGTGTAAGTTGCAAGTCAACAGTATATGTCTATGTCTACATCCCTTCACAATTTCAGAAGTAGCCTTACCTTTACCTAAACGCAATGATGAATGAAACTGCCAGCCCTGGACAAATTGCTCAGGTGATTTAGTTAACAGACTGTCCTTTCAGAACATAATACAGGCTTAATGTGGTAGCACACCTAACTTGAATAATATAATTTAATAGAATAAAGGCAATACGATCTGTAAGAGCAAGACAGAACTGTTTAATCTCGTAGAACTCCCTCCAGCGATATTTCTGACCGTTCTCAAATTCCCATTTTGCTTCCAACCAGCTCCAAACAGAAGAGCTACTTTTACACATTTCTTGTAGGTGCCGGTGCTGCGGTTGCTGCCAAAGCACAGCAGAAAGGTGTGCAAATTCTGCCCACAGGGTTTGGGAATACTGTTTGTTTACAACAGCATGGAAGCGATGTTCCTTGGGAACGGGCTTGCAGCCAAAATGCTGAACTTTGAATAACTGGGATGCATAGGTCCACCTCATGCTAATTTGTATTTTTAAATGTAAAATTAAATTAATGTTAACTCACTCCAATTATAGATGTTTTAAGTGCTAGCATGAACATCACTTTTTTCTGTTTTAAATTAAAGTGCCTTTTCATGTATAGAGATGGTCTTACAGATTCTGATGCACAGCTGGGGCACAAATTATTCACTATTCATGTGGCTCCAGAATGTCATCAGTAACATATAGCTACAATACTTCCATTGATCAGCTGGAGAACACAGCAATTTCACTTGGGCCACTGACATTGGATAGAACCCATATGTCCATCGGGGTAGAGCACGTTTGACCCACCCTGTATGCTAATAGCAAACTCATTCTGCAAGTGTAGACCCTTACATAGCCAAAATGGAGTGACCACTCACAAGGAGGAGTCAACAGGCGCAAAGGAACTCAAAATTTGCAGAAGCACTGAGTCTTATTCAGAGTAGACCCACTGGAATTAATAAACTCAAATTAGTCATGTCATGTCTATTAACTTCAGTGGATCTAATCTGCGCAGGATTAGCAGGGAATACTACCCTGTTATTTTATTCACTGTATTTTATTACCATGCATTAGCAATAATCTTTGTGTACAATTTTTAATTTTCTTTTTTGAAAAAACTTTTGGGGGAGGGGGAAACCTAAACATGGTGGGGAGGGAGGAAACCCAAAATCAGACAGCTGCGGAATAACTAAGATCAGTAGCCATGGAATTCTGGCTGACTCTTGGGTGGGTGAAACAGGGAAAAGAAGTACAGACAGCGACCTTTCTGTACGCAACCAACTGACACACAACTGCCGACACCCGGGTCCTTTTGGACCCGGAAAAGGGCAGAACGGGGCAGGCCTATGCACGCTCCACCAACATGTGGGGGGCCAAGAATGGAACTCCCATGCAAAATGGTCAATGCCTATATCATGGCAGAGGATATGAACAGGAGAAGTCTACCAAGCAGCATTCTGCTGCAGTTCTATTGATATGCTACAACGTGATGGAAAGCAATGTGATAACAAGCATGGAAAACGATGTTGTATTAGTCACAATGGACCTCACTTACAAATCACAACCTGGTATGTCCAGCTCAAATGATCCCCCAAAGATTTTTCTAAAGTATGGGCAAGTTCAGGCAAATGCTGAACCACATGCAGCAATAGATGCCCTCACTCAAAGCCACTGAGAAATGGCTCTTGAGGACTTCAAGGCAATAGAAAATTGCCCCGTGATTACGAACTTGCCTTATGTAAACTGCTGGTAATCTGTTTTATTGAGCCAACAAACCCAAACAGCCTGCAACACCAGGTGATGAAAACTTTGAAAGAAAAAACAAAAAAACTGAAGATTTTGTGTGTGCCCACGAATAACAATACGCAAGCTTATCTGTCTGGAGCACCCCAGCATGGAAAGAATGTAAAATACAGACCATTTGTCTGTAAAGGGCATTTGTCTTCTTACTTCAGGCCAAAAGAGACAGGGAGCATGGCCCTTTATGTACACACGGTTCATAATTAAAAACTGATGAAAAATGAAGATCACATTCCATGACACATTGCAATCATGAAATATTAAAGAGACAGGACCAAGCAATATTAGCAAGATCCAGTTCATCCATTAATTTGAAGGATTGTCTCAATGGTAGTGCCAGCTCACTTCTCTCAAGCCTCCATAACTGCCTGCCCTTGATTTTTCTCTCCTCAAGATTAAATTTTTAACAATATGCACATGAAGCAACCTGTTGGCTTGGTTTATTGGAAGCTTCTAGATATGTAATAAAAGCATCCCAGAAATTAAAAGTAGTCAGCTAAACATACAAGGGTTTCTCATCACTCTGTTTTTTGGTGCTCCTCTAAAGATCCAGAACATACAGAAGGGGATTATTATTTTCATTATTATATCTGTTTATGTCCCTGTTACCTCAAAACAGTTTACATAAAAAATAAATCTGAACATGGCAAATCACAGAACACACTGAAAATAACAGCAGTAAAACATCAATAATGAAGCCACAAAAATTGGTACCATAATAGAAAGCTAGGGAAAAAATCCACAAAAATATTCTGTTGAACCGTGAATTTTCTCAACTATTATTATTAAATATCCAGCCCTAGCAGGTTTTGTCACTGACACAGATGGTGGAATATTGATTCAGAGAGGCTGCCATCTCAATAGGACACTACTGTAAGCACTTGTTGCTAAAAAAGAGGCATTTCCAATTAGCAGTGTCATGGATGTATTAAATGAAAGAGGTGTCAATAATAATGGCAAATGTGACAAAGTGTTCCTGACTACATTAAAACACAAATTCGCCCAAACCAAAATGGGTGCCTGACTTAAACAAAAACAGCACCTCTTTGCCTCTACGCAAAGAGACTGCAGACTATTCGCAAAGACACCATCACTTCAACGTTCTGCCTTTGGAACAGCTGTACTTTCTTGCACTCGTAGCTGAGAGGGAGAAGTACAAAAATGGAGGAAGGACTTTGCAAAGGTAAAGAAGGCTGTTCCCCCTACCCTCCAGAGCTGTGCTGCTGAGGAAAACAAAACAACATGGGCTCAGCCCAATACTGTTTACCATCTGCAGACATCTACTAGTCCTTCCCTTCCCACCGGAAGATGCAAGGAAGCCATGTGTCCTACTTTACTGAACAAAGTCCTGTATTTAAAGGTCTGTCCAGCTCAAGTCCACTTGGTCATTGTGGAGTGAGCAAGTTCTAGCAGATAGGCCCCACTCCCTTGCCTTGGAGGTCCTCAGTGGCTGCGGTTGACTGGCAACTGGCAACCAGCAGCCTGGGATATTTTACTGGCTCTCCATTAGAAGGAACCATTGAAAGATGGGTGAAACAAGGACCCAGGGTCGTATGAGAGCTTGCTGATCAGTTAGCTTCAGATTTGGCCGCTGGATGTTGAAAAATAATAATGCAAAGACTGGTGCCATTTTAGCCTCTGACAGATTGCATAATATACTCCCTTATGAACCCCACAGTTTGGGGAAATTACTAGCCATGGTCATCTCAGTTCCATGGTGGAAGATGGCAGGAATCCTGGCAAATCCACCCCACCCTACCAAGAATATATCCATATTACATGCTCTGCATATGCATTTCTTCCCTCTCAGCCCCCACCCAGCTCCTCATTACGAATCTACCAACCATTCTAAATCTAAACTCTGAGGGTTGCCATGGAAGCAATCCATCCTTAGACAGGAAGGCATGAGCCTCATCCCCTTTGGGAGCGGCTCTGTCACCAGCATTCTGCCCCCAGCTTTCAGTGGCCTGGCCTGGAGCTCTCTGTCTGCCTGAACACTGCAACTCTGCAAACAGCAGACGAGCAGCGAAAAAGCCAACGCCATTGAACATGCATGGCAGTGCTTTTCGGTTAATCACTTCAATCCACCCTAGACAGCAAGGACAGATGACAAACATAAAGCAGAATGGCACCTATATTACCTTGCGGATGTATGCTTTTGTGTTAACATATTGAAATTAAAGAAGGGCTCCACAGCTTGCAATAACATTTCCAGAAGAGGCTCTGGAATACCAATGTGAATGGAATGGATTTTTAATTTTGTACCCCTTACTCTGTTTGGTAACCCTTAGCATTAATTTCCCCCATTGTTCCTACAAAGGTATTACTTAAGACAAGGTCCCGGAATGTAAGATGGCTGGTGCTATGATCTCATTAAATCTGACAAGGCAAGTCCAGGTAGGGCAAAGGAGAGTGATCATGTGGGATGAAGATCACTAAAAATGAGGACAGGGGACCAGGATGGAGCCCTCCCAACCACCCCTTCCAATAAGACAAAAGCCAAAGGGGTGAAAGGAGAACAATCTGGTGAGCTATTGAGTCTGAATTAATAAACAGAGCATGTGGTCGTTGGACACTGTACAGCTAATTGGATGTTAAAGAGTGGAGGGATATATATTTGCAGGGCAGTCTATGAGTATTTGGGAGATAAATTTTATTTCATGTCTACAATGCGCTCTGTGCTCTTCGGATGCAGTAGAGTGTAAGCATACCTGAGTGAATGGCTCTAATTCATGCACCAATAAATACAATGATGGGGATGCAGGTGGCGCTGTGGGTTAAACCACTGAGCCTAGGGCTTGCGGATCAGAAGGTTGGCAGTTCGAATCCCCGCGACGGGGTGAGCTCCCGTTGCTCGGTCCCAGCTCCTGCCAACCTAGCAGTTCGAAAGCACGTCAAAGTCGAAGTAGATAAATAGGAACCGCTCCAGCGGGAAGGTAAACGGTGTTTCCGTGCGCTGCTCTGGTTCGCCAGAAGCAGCTTAGTCATGCTGGCCACATGACCCGGAAGCTGTACGCCGGCTCCCTCGGCCAATAAAGCGAGATGAGCGCCGCAACTCCAGAGTCTGTCATGACTGGACCTAATGGTCAGGGGTCCCTTTACCTTTAAATACAATGATACATCCATCTATATTTATTCTCCTGCCCTTTTTTTTTTTTACATTCTAGGCTCTGAATAAGCTCTGAATAATTCTACAGTTTTCACCTCTTCCAGGTTCTATGAAATAATATAAAAAGGATGGTGCTTCCCCTCTGCCAGAGTTAGTCCCCTCTGCCATGGCTACTGGTGAGATTTATTCAAGCAAGGCAATATAGAGAGATGGAAGGTGAGGCAAAGCAAGGCAAGACAGAGTTGAAGTGAGGCAAGGCAGGGATAAAGAAGAATGGAGGCAGATCTGTAGTGGGGGAACAGAGTCCCGCTATTGTTCTGATCTCAATGCCTGAAAGTGTTCATAGGCCAGGAGTGGTTAGTCAGGGATGGCCCCGAAGGCATTGCTGGACTCCAGCTCCCATCAGTCCCAGCCTGCATGGTCAGTGATGATGGGCACTGTACTCCAAATAACCTCTGGAGGACCATAATTTAGCTACCCTGGTCTAGGCCCAGGCCCGTGCAGAGGTAGGGGGCAGCTGAGAACACTTGCCCTAGGCTTTGGAGGTCTAAGCAGGCCAGGGAGCCCCATCACAGCCCTGCCAGATTGACACTGTCATGCCAAGAACACCCAGCTGACGAGGGACTACAGACAAGCTCTGCACGGGCCTTGGCTAGCCCTTAAAATGGATCCTAGCAACCCTGTTCTCCTGATTCTTATGTTCACACAACAGGCCAGGGATCTGTGAGACGAATCCAACCCTTGTAGCAATTTCGCCTGTCCCCTGGCGATCTTACTAAATTTTAACCAAGGTGTAATTTGTTTTGTCCATGGAGTTTTGAATTTTGAATTATGGTGCTGGAGGAGACTCTTGAGAGTCCCATGGACTGCAAGAAGATCAAATCGATCCATTCTTAAGGAAATCAGCCCTGAGTGCTCACTGGAAGGACAGATCGTGAAGCTGAGGCTCCAATACTTTGGCCACCTCACGAGAAGAGAAGACTCCCTGGAAAAGACCATGATGTTGGTAAAGATTGAGGGCACAAGGAGAAGGGGACAACAGAGGACAAGATGGTTGGACAGTGTTCTTGAAGCTACCAGCATGAGTTTGACCAAACTGTGGGAGGTAGTGGAAGACAGGAGTGCCTGGCGTGCTCTGGTCCATGGGATCACGAAGAGTCGGACACGACTAAACGACTAAACAACAACAATTTGTTTATTTTTAATCCTCACAATTTCTCTCTTAAAAGAAAATGAAAGCAGTGTTTTCTAAGAACAATAAAGTGAGATGTTCCATGCGCTGATGTTACTTCCCTCTTTTGGATTTTGTACGTGACACCCTGGCTATGCCCGAGTGCACACAGGCTCTATACCCGTGAAGACCTCACTGTCAAAGAGTACCAACTCTATTATGGAACTTGTTGTGGAGGTTGGCTTGACAGAAAACTACACCCACTGGGCCTCTCTATCCCTGGAGCCTGACAAGGGCTTGTGTTGTCCTGCACTTTAATGCTTATTCAGAACAGCTGTACCTGCCTTTCCACTGCTCAGGGCAGCTTATGGCAAGCTAAAAGCAATTACAGAACATTTTCATGAAAATTGCAAATATTATAAAATGTGTGCAGCGAAAATAGAAAGATGCACTTCAAGGATGGTGGCAATAAAATATGTCAGAAACCTGCTCTTTCGAAGAGATCCTAATCTGCACTGAAAGAACTCTGCCTTTTCACTATTATTATTTCTTGTACCACTTCATCCGAGTGTTGATAAAGAGAATAACTCTGGCGTTATCGGCAAAGAGTTTTATTCCGACAAAGGCAAGAGGGGGAAATAAACAAGCATTTTTATCTCCAGAGCAGGAAGAACAGAATTCTCACGAGTTCTAATTCAATCAGGCAACAAAAAACGTAGTGGTTTAGTGAATCACGTGGGTCAAAATACATAGCGCTGCTTTCAACTATGGGCCCATAGGATGCCTTCTGACTGTCATCTGATTCACACATGAGCCCCATGTTTGCAAAACCTGCATCAGGCTACCACTGTTAACCTTCAATCCAGGGTTCACACTGATGTCAACACAGGTGGCAAATCGTGCTAGGGATTATGGAGTGCAGGGGGGCACAGGGCAGACATGACACAGGTGGCAAACCTGTTCCCTATAGCATTTAACACCCTACAGGTTTTATTTAGCATGGAATACTATATATACAACAAAGGTCCGTAATAGCAAAAGCTATGGTTTTCCCAGTAGTGATGTATGGAAGTGAGAGCTGGACCATAAAGAAGGCTGATCGCCGAAGAATTGATGCTTTTGAATTATGGTGCTGGAGGAGACTCTTGAGAGTCCCATGGACTGCAAGAAGATCAAACCTCTCCATTCTTAAGGAAATCATCCCTGAGTGCTCAATGGAAGGACAGATCCTGAAGCTGAGGCTCCAATACTTTGGCCACCTCATGAGAAGAGAAGACTCCCTGGAAAAGACCCTGATGTTGGGAAAGATTGAGGGCACAAGGAGAAGGGGACGACAGAGGATGAGATGGTTGGATAGTGTTCTCGAAGCTACCAGCATGAGTTTGACCAAACTGCGGGAGGCAGTGGAAGACAGAAGTGTCTGGCGTGCTCTGGTCCAGGGGGCCACGGAGAGTCGGACACGACTAAACGACTAAACAACAACAACTATATATAACTGTGGTTGCTGAACCTCAAAGAAGAATATTGTACAGCTGGAGAAGAATTCAGAAAAGGGCAGCCAAATGGGACTAGAGCAACTCCCTACAAGGAAAGGTTACAATATAGCTCAGTTGGTTAGAGTGTGGTGCTGGTAACAGCAAGGTTGCAGGTTCGATCCCCTGTAAGGGACAGCTGCATATTCCAGCATCACAGGGGGCTAGACTACATGATCCTCAGGGTCCCTTCCAACTCTTTGATTCTATGATTTGCGACTTTTAAGTTTAGGGAAAGGGTGGGTAAGGGAGGCGTGTGAGAACCAGTGTGTAAAATTGTCTGTGATGTGGATAAAGAGAATCGGGAGAATTCCCACCACCACCCAAATAATATAATAATTTGGGGGCATCCAATGAAGCTGACTGGTGAAAGATTCAGGACAAAAGGAAGTAGTTATTCTCACGGTGCATAATCAAACTACGGTATTCGCTGTAAGAGGATGCAGTGATGGCAACCGACAGGGAGGGCTTTAAATGGCTTTTCGGCAAATTCATGGAGAAGGTTAAATAGCCACAATGGCGGTGTACTAACTCCAGAATCTGACGCAATATACCTCTGAATACCAGTTGCTGGGGACCACAATTGAACACAGCACTGTTAAACACAAGTTCTGCTTGCAGGTTTCATACAGACATCTGGTTGGCTACTGTGAGAATAGGATGTTGTAGCACAAGATAGGTCTTTGGTCTGATCCAGCAGCTTCTTCTTCTGCAGCATTCTTAATGCACAATATTTTTTATGGAAACAGTGTCTGTTTCAAACCTGAGCTTAAGCTATGCTAGAAGAAACGGAAGTGTTGTTTCTTTATAGCAATATGCAGGTGATCTAGAGCATCTGAGAAACACAGCCCTTAAAAAGGAAGCACACAGATTCCTGAGGCAAGGAAACAATAAATCCTTCACGGTTTTCTGCAAAATGTCACAGGGATTTTGAATATCCCATGTAGATAAGCCAAAGAAAATAAACGCTGTTTGTAAAAAGAAGAAGAGGAGGAAGGAAACACTGCATACCCAAAGCTGATCATCCATTCCTGGGGGGTTCTTCTTAATGAAAGCACCATAGTAAGTAGCAATATTTCGGTGATGCGAGTATTTCTTTAGCATGTTAATTTCTTGCTTAATCTCTTCCTCTTCATCCTGGATAAAAAAGAAATATAATCAGTGTCACCAAATCAACAACAGGCTTATTTCCAGGCATTATTTCTCTTCGTCTTAATCATAATTGGTTCATTTTTATCTTCATCCCTCCCCAACCCTTCTCCCTTTCTTATAATGAAAAATCCTCATTCACAATCTCAGTACATAAAGTTGAGCGCCAATGAAATGCCACGGAAAGCTAAGCGCACTTGGGTTGGTTGTATTCAAAGGCTCCCATCTGTGAATGGACAAGGTTTCGACCAATGAAAAAGACTCCTTCCACCAGCGGAAGCAACCTCTGGATACAAGACACTCAACGTTCGAAACTCCAGTTGTTCTAGGCACTTTTGTGACAGGGAATTTCATTAATGCAAGCAGTTTCTGAGCCCTGGTCGCAGTACTGAGCCTAAGATTTCAGATTAAAAGCTGCCACTGCTGGATGAAAAGGAGGACCTTTTTCTGCCTCCACACTTCCAGTCACTCTCTGAAGACTGAAGAAGGGACCCTCATAAGAATATTAGGGGGGCGGGCAGAGGAAGTATGGCTTTGTTTTTGTTTTTTTGCAGTCTTCAGATGAGGACTAGACCATGTGAAAAATGAACATAAGATCTTAGCTGCAGTTCATTCACTTTCAGCTTTGTATTCTTGTTATTAAAAAAGCACACCCAGACACTCCATTGTGGCGCCCTTAACCTAGGTTTAAAGTGCCATTTAGCTCCTAACTTTCATATTTCAGTTTCTAACACTGAATTCAGTTTATTAAAGCATGCTATGCCTAGGACTGCAGCCTGGATGTTTAAACTGAGAGCAATTAAAATTCAATATGGATAGTGTGTTAGTTGCAACAATGTATAATTTATTTTACAGTCGTACCTTGGTTCTCGAACGGAATTCATTCCGAAAGTCCGCTTGACTTCCAAAAACTTTGGAAAACCAAGGTGCGGCTTCCAATTGGCTGCAGGAGCTTCCTGCACTCAATCGGAAGCCGCATTGGACGTTCAGCTTCCAAAAAACGTTTGCAAATTCCAGGTTTGCAGCATTCTGGAGTCAAAACGTTCGAGAACCAGGCTGTTCAAAAGCCAAGGTACGACTGTATTTTATTCAGATATTAACAAACCTTCGTAGAAAATATAGCAAGGTGGCTCGCAACATAAAAATGTACTACTACAGTATGTTTTTTCTCAATTCTGTGAGAACATCAACATCATGTCAATAAATACTTGTTGGTTAAAAAAAAATCGAATTACAAAAGCCTTAGTTTTTAGAAGACAGCTAGAAGAAAACTGGGATGATTCATGCTCCAATTTCTATTGGCAAGAGGTTTCCCAGGTCAGGGTGTGCCGGACTAAAGGCTCAGTCCTTGCTGAAAGCAAACTGAACCCTAGGTGGGGGCATGAAAAGAGCCCCATCCAAAAATCTCAGTGATCAAGGTGGAACATAAGTAATGAGGCAGTCCTTAAAGTACTCTGGGCCTAAGGAGTTTAGGGCTTTGTGAATTAACAGAAGAAGCTTGAACCTTGTCTGGTACGAAATAGGCATTCAGGAAATTAGCAATTCTCGCAGCAACCTGTTCCTTTGATCAAAGGGTGCCTTTCTCCAAGGACCCCCCTCAAACTGAGGCTAGCCCTGCTTCCCAGTGAATGGCAGGCCCTTTTCAATCATTCTATTTGTAGACTCTTGGACATTTCTTAAAGGGTATTCACAATATTATTGACTATGGTATCCTTCCAAGCTAGCTGGCTGGGATGTGACTTGAGTGAGCACCATTTTGACATCCACTTGGAACCACTGGTTGATGTCATCTGAAGATTTGGAGTGAAGTGACATGCAGTTACAGTGGTACCTCGGGTTACATACGCTTCAGGTTACAGACTCCGCTAACCCAGAAATATTACCTCGGGTTAAGAACTTTGCTTCAGGATGAGAACAGAAATTGTGCTCTGGCAGCACGGCAGCAGCAGGAGACCCCATTAGCTGAAGTGGTGCTTCAGGTTAAGAACAGTTTCAGGTTAAGTACGGACCTCCAGAATGAATTAAGTACTTAACCCGAGGTACCACTGTATACCTATCCCGACGAAAATCTGCTGTTTATTCTAAAAGCAGTCAGGCTTAAAGCTCCCGTTCCAATGTATCGTTGAACCAGGAGCCAGATATGAGCACCTGTATACAATGGTATCTTGACTTCTGAACAGCATAGTTCTTGACCGTTTCGGCTCTCAAATGCCGCAAACCCAGAAGTGACTGTTCTGGTTTGCGCACTGTTTTTGGAAGCCAAACGTCCGACCAGGATTCTGATCGGCTGCAGGGGCTTCCGGCTGCCAATCAGAAGCCACGCTTTGGTTTGACTTCCGGAACGGATTCCGTTCCACTTCCAAGGTGCGACTGTAGTCAGCAAATTGAGACTTCTCTGTCTGAGCCAAAAGAAAAATGGCTGCCAGAAGACAAAGCAAGTGTGAGCCAGAAGAACCCACAACGTTCAGAGAAGGGAGTATGAGTGTGTAAGTGACAGAGGAGTGGATGGATGTGCTGCTGAAGCAGCAGCATGTGTGAGAGAAAGTGGGGGTGGGGAGAGAAGGGGATTGGCTTAAATCCTGTATTTAATTGTCTTCTTTTTAATACAAGCTCTCCCTGAAATCTCACGCTGCATTTTCAGGCACAAAATCTGAGAATGAGGCTTAAAAACATGGTGTGTGATTTTTCGTGAATTAAGACTCTTATTAAGTAAACCCCGAAGTGCTTATGCTTCCGAAAGCTTTAGCGATTCTACACTATCTTCCCCTGTGGCCTTTTGGCAAGCACGTAGTTTATTTTCCTCCTATTAAAGGAATAACAAGCTTAATACCTTGAAAATCCCTGTTCCTTTTTTGTCATGCAAATTCCTCAGTGACCATATTTATGCATTTTCTGCAACGCATCTTCTAGCCACACAACAGCTCAATGCACCCAACTCTGGGTTCTTGCAAGGTGAAACAATTCAGGGCTCAGAATATCAAAGGCTCCCACGCACCGAGTTGTGGCATACGTCTTTCTATTGCTATTGGTAAAAAATATCTCATTCTGAGCAGTGTTTCTTGATCCAGTGAGTTCCAGCTCAACCCTGGGTGGAAGAATGCCATCTAGTAAGATGACACCCAGAGGACTTGTACCAGGGGAGGGGTGAAGGAATAGAAGAGATTCATTTACCGTATTTTTCGCTCTATAGGACGCACCGGACCATAAGATGCACCTTGTTTTAGAGGGGGAGAACAAGAAAAAAAAAATCTCCCCCTCTCTGCTCAGCGCCCCTTTAGCGAAGCGGCAGAAGAAACGGAGCCCCTTCTGCTCTTCCGGCTTCAGCAAAAGGAACCCGAAGCCTGCAGAGCGCAGCGGGAACTCGTGCTGTGCTCCACAGGCTTCAGGCGGCTATCCCTGAATCCGACCCCTCTCGCTCTCCAGCCTTCAGCGAAAGCAATGTGAAGCCTTCAGAGGCTTCGCGTTGCTATCGCTGAAGCCAAGGAGCCTGCATTTGCTCCATAGGACGCACACACATTTCCCCTTAATTTTTGGAGGCATAAAAGTGTGTCCTATAGAGCGAAAAATAAGGTATTTTCTCAAGCTATGCGTTTGAACAGATTCTGCAGAATTATCCCTCGAAAGCACCTGGGGAAGGGGCAGAGCAAAGACACAACAAGCTTGCCAGCTTAGGACAGCCACTCATACCTCTCAGCTAGACTAATCGGACAGCGACAGCCATCAAAGCGGGCATGGTTGATTGATGCTGGAAAATGAGGGTAGGCAAGCAAGTGGCGGTGTCTGCGCCTCCTTGTTGACGTCCTGCTTGCTCATCAAACTGGGCGCAGAAGGACCATAACTCATAAGCAGAGCACCTGTTTTGCATGCAGAAGGTCCCAGGTTCGGTCCCCAGCATCTCCAGGTAGGCCTGGGATTCTCCCCTTCCTGAAAAACTGTAAAGAAGCTGCCAGGTCAGTGCCGACAAAACTGAGCTAGATGGGCAAAGTGTCTGACACAGAATAAGGCAGCTTCCTATCCAAGCTAGATTCACAATGAGCTGCAGCACAGCAACTTGAGGGTCAACTATAGGTTCTTGCATGACGGTGAGCCTGCTGCTGACTAAGGATGCCAATCATTGCTTTTTAAACGAAAAAGGGTCCACTTCCCTTCCCATCTAAATCCACAAGTGTTCTCTTGCTATGCAAACCAATGGACGGCAAAACTGAGGTTTCAATATTTGACGGAGCTGCACACTGTTCAGTAGATTACACAATCATAAAGTCAAGAAAAGAATAATACATTACCCCAGTGACATCCATGACTTTAATAGCTGCAAGCTGTCCTGTTTTGACATGGCGACCCTAGGAAAGAAGAAATAAAGGAATCACTTAGCTGTCCCAGTTATGCAATGATGGAAGGATTCTGCCACAAACTCCCACTCCACCAGCCCTGGTGTACTCAGCGCGTGCTTCTCCTGGGAATATGGCAGTTAATAGCTCCATTCCCACTAGAAACTCACTAAAAATTCAGGAAGCAATAACATTCTCATTGCCCATCGGTGTGCATGCCAACACATTGTCGTTCATTCTCCTATGAGTCATTCTGCTATTTCACCATACAATCTGCTTCACGCCTCCACTGGATTCCCTCTGCAACTTGGGAAGGTGATACAGATACAGCACAGTCGGGCCAGGATCAGTGCAATATGCTCAAACGGTCTTGCCCCAGCGAGCAACCTGGCTGCCAAATTCTGAAGTTTTCGAACCGTCTTCAGAGAAAGTCCTATGCCAAAGCTGATGGAAGGGATTCTGTGCCACTGAGGCCACCTGAGCCTCAAGCGACAGCCAAGGACCCAGAAGTACCTGCAAGCTGTATACCTGCTCCTTCAGAGGCAGTGCAACCCCTGCAAGAACAGGCAACCTCCCATCCAAGGGGACGGCAACTAGGATCACACCCACCCACCATACACAACTGCTATGTTCAGAATGAAGGAAGTGTCCACTGGTGCTAATGAGAGTTGCCCTACCGGCCTGGGGGAACAGCTTCGGTGGAGAGGGCAATTTTAATTAGGAATACAGTGCCGGAGGTAAGGGTTAACACCCCCTCCAGCTGCCTTTTTCTTTCATACATACATACATATATATATATATATATATATATATATATATATATATATATGAAATGCAGCGACACATTTCATGTATCATCTAGCTGGGCCTGAAGCCTTTAGGTTCCTTTTCATCTTCCATATAATGGCAAATACGCAGGAGGACACTTAAGGATTTAGAGACTATTGTTCTTTCATACTAGATTTTTTCTTCCTAGCCTGAAGCAGATTTACTTTGTGGCTGAACACACAAGCAACTAATAATACACCTCGGAGCCGGCACTTTGATGTTAAATAAGGTCCTGGATATGGAAAAATTAGTAGATTAGCCTCATTCCACATGGAACGAAATGACATAACTGTCAACCTTTGACAGGATGAGCCCTTACAATTTGAGGGAAGCTGCAAATGAGAGTCACATTCCTATTCTGAGAAGGAAACGCCAAATCTTGTTACAATTCAAATTACTTGCCCCCAAACCTGGGAAACGGGGAAGAGGAATCCCAACCGATTTATCGGGTAATTACCACCGCCCGTTACCACTGTAATTTTGTGATTCACATTTAAGGCAGACATATTGGATTTTTTCCAACACTGTTGTTACCTTCGCAGACTGCCCCTTGCACAATGGAACTTCTCCCTCCTCACCTCTTCCCTGAACGCCCCCCTCAAATCTGCCCTAGAGGTTTGGGGGACCCTCAGAGCAGATTTTGGAGGGGGTGGGAGAGAAGAAGAGGAAATCCCATTGTGTAAGTGGAACATCTGCAGTGTTGCAGACAACCCATTGCATTTTGAAGCACAAGGGTATTTTCTGATGTAATGAGATCTTCCTCATACTGAAGAGAAGTTAAGTATGCAAACAGTGCAGTGAAAAAGGAAACAGCTGGGCAAAACAGTGTTCTTATTTTAACAGTAGTGGCTTTCTTTCTTTCTTTCTTTGCAGAGTATGGATATCGTATGTTAAATATATGCTTATATCCTTGTATATTTGCATTTCAGTTCTATCCCTTCCTCCTTTTCTTCGATCAGAAATAAACCCTGTTATAATTATAACAAGTATTTCCAAGTCACCTTTAAAGACTGCAACACTTCTAAGACGGCTTACACAAATAACAACTTTGCAATAAAACATTTGGCTTAAATTGATTTCTTCTTCTCACCGCGTTTCTCAAACTTGGGTTCCCAACTGTTGTTGGATTGCAATTCCCATCATCTCTAGCTAGCGGGACCAGCGGTCAGGGACGATGGGACTTGTAGTCCAACAACAGCTTGAGACCCGGAGATAGAGAACTGGTAGCTTTATCATTTAAATTCATTTATTGTGTTGTTTCGTGAAATTGTGAGGTGCCTCGCACCCTCAAAAGGGCAGTACAAGGCACCTCGCGATATTACAACTAATTTTGTAAATAAATAGTCGAACTGGCAAGGGAAGCCAAGTGTAAGTAGTTTCATGAGGAAAATGCTAGGTGATTGATTCACGGAGAGGCCTACTGCCTAGCAGCAGCAGCCCTCCTCACAACACGAGAGCGGCAGTGACTCTGCTAAGGCCACGGATTATTGGCTTTCTCCTTCCAGGAGACCCATGCGGTAAATTCCCAGGCTGGGCCTGGCGCTGAACTCTTCATCACTGTATGGAAGGAAACTAGGTCACTGCAGAGGATCCCAGAGTCCTGAGGGAACGTTCAGTGTGCCAGGGCACACACACACACACACACACACAGGCAACAGAAGGGGAAGCGAGGACAATCAGAGCTTGGATGGTGTAGATCTAAAGCTTTTCAAGCAAGCACCTTTTGTAAAGGAGCAACAGAGCACACCCACCCACACGACACACACAGTACCGAGATTTTCTCTCTCTTCCAGGAAAGCAGTACAAAATAACTGTTGGTGGCTGGCGTGCTCATGCATTTTGCATCGGCTCTTAAAAGCTTTTACTGGATCACATTGCAGTCAGTTCTGCCCACCACCTCCCAAATGCTGCTCAAAAATTGTGGTAAGTTTGCGACGCTCTGAGGTATTTTAAAGGATGCCCAATATAGAACACAGGTTCCTACACTCAAGGCTGTGTGCTGCCATTCCACAGGAATGCCGGGAAGGGAGAAACGAAGGACATGGTATGGGCCGGATTCAGTTTCTTGGAAATCTCGGCTTCCATTTGAAAAGTGCCTGTTTCAAACCTTTATCTTTGAAAGTGTATGGTGGGGTTAATGCCTGCTGAAATTCTCAGAAGTCAGAAGTACACAGGAACATGACAGGATATATTATATATATTATAAATACATTATATATAATATAATATATATATTATATTATAATATACATATATACACACGCACACAGAGAGAGAGAGTAATACCTCGGGTTGAATGTGCTTCGGAATGAGCGCATTCAAGTTGCGCTCCGCAGCAACCCGGAAGTAACGGAGTGCGTTGCTTCCGGGTTTCGCCGCTTGCGCATGCACAGACGGTCAAAGTGACGTCACGCGCATGCGCAGAAGCGGCGAAAAGCGATGTGCGCATGCGCAGACCTGCCGTCACTGGTTACGTTTGCTTCTAGATGCGAACGGGGCTCCTGAACGGATCCCGTTCGCATCTAGAGGTACCACTGTGTGTGTGTGTCTGTGTGTGTGTGTATATATCCTTCATCAAGGATGAGCATGGTTCTTCCCCCACCCCCCACATTCTCATCCTATTCTCACAACAATCCTGTTATGTAGGTTAGGCTAAGAAAGAGTGACTACCTTGTAGTCCCTCCAGGAACTTCACAGCTGAACGGGGATTTGCAGTGGCGTAGCGTGGGTTGTCAGCACCCAGGGCAAGGCAAGTAATTTGCGCCCCCTAACCTGTGGATTTGCGCCCCCTAACCCGTGGATTTGTGCCCCCTAACCCTAACCCCCAGATGTTGCGCCCGGTGCGGCCGGCCCCCCCTGCACCCCCCACGCTACGCCACTGGGGATTTGAACCCAAGTCTCTGTAGTCCTAATGCAACTTTCGGAGCTCGGTGCCACACTTGTCTCTCAGAGGTCTGTAGAGCTTTCTGCCACCATCAGTTTACTAGCAAAGCCAGCATGAAACTATAGAACTTTTTTCAAACTGGGAAAACGTAATCAAATGTGCTCAATTGCAAAATGTACACAGGTTGTAGAATTCAGCTTCTCCAACACCACAAACACAGCGAATTTAAATTTATTTATTAATGCATTCCTGATATCAAGGCTGCACACCCATGACCTTCAAAAGAAAAACATGGATTTCATAAAAGAAGCAAGATGAGATGGCTTAAAAAAGAAGTAGTGTGTCTAATTCTCTATTATGAAGAGAACTGAATTTGCACTCAACAGCGACGTATACCTGTGAAAAACAAACCTAGCTTAACTTAAGCTTCAGCAAAGTGGCATCAGAACCCTTCACACTGTTCTCTGGGTGCAAATAATGGTATATATGAATGGGATTTGGGCTAATGAGAGTCCAAAGAATCTTGAAGGAACCAGGCTGGCGATGGCTCAGTTGCAGCTGACCTAAAAAGCCAGTTAGCATTCCAGCAGAGTGGCACTGTCTGCTTTAGGCAGGCGCCCTTCTCATGGAACTGCCTAATGCGCTGGCTTCTCCTCAAACGACTGTGTGAAGCATGCCAATGCGCTTCTCCTGGCAAGAAAATGTTTTGCCTCCTAATGAGAGCCAGCCTGAAACCAGGGTGAACTGAGGTCATCTGGATGAATTTTCATAGCCTGAGCTGAGTAGTGCCTAATTTTTTAAAAAAAATGAATGAGAAGCTGTTCCCAAATCAGATATTAAGAGTAGGATACAGACAAGGCACACGGACCATACTGGAGTTGTGTCTTTCAGCCTATTCATTAATTATTTTTTATCATTTATTAATTCCTGTATCGCCCTTCATCTGAGGATCACAGGGCAGTTTATAATCGAGAAACACAAAAATACGTAACACAGTTACAAATGAAAACAATACTCTCCCCCCCTCCAGTTTAAAAGGACACAGATTGTTTAATTAGTCACAGATATGCAACGGTGGCACCAGGCTAGCATCCCTGGGGACAGCATTCCACAAGCCGGGAGCCACCACCGAAAAGGCCTCTTTCTTGAGTGGTTTTACCACTGCCTCCTTCAAGTAGGCAGGAACCTCAAGGAGGCATTGATTACCTCCCTGGCCCAGCCATAACAGGACTAGACAGTGCTCGGGACACCTCTTGAGATTAATCATTTATACCACATCATCCAATACTCGAATTATCCTTTATACATTTGAGGCTGATCTACTTAATTACAGAATTTTAGATGTCTGGAGGTGGAGGATCCTAACAGGGATTCAGAGGTCAGGGATTTGAGAATTACATTGGCATTTCTATCTAGCTCCCATCATTCTCTACATCATTCAAACACTGGTGCCATTAATATACATCAGATTTTACAAAGTTTCACATGCAAAAGATTTGGGAGGAAAGGATGCTTCCCATTAGGATCCTAAAGTTTCGGTTCAACCAAGAAGAAAACAGCAAAGGGAGAGTTGGAGGCAAAGGTTTCAAATCCCCCCTCCCCACATCCCACTGAGACATAAAAGGCAGGCAAAAATTCTACAAGTAAAACTTTCTTTCCTGCTACAAAGGATGGAATTGGAACATTCTGCCTGTTGCATTTCTGTCTTCCAGACAGCTGGGCAAAGCACGAGAACCCTGCCTGGAGAAAAATGTGGAACAGGTGCAGAGGCAAGCCAAAATGGCACTCTTCAGATGTTGCTGGATTGCACCCTCGATCATCCCCTGACCATTAGCCATGCTGCCTGGGGCTGTTAGTTGAAATTCAACAGCATCTAGAGGGAATAACTGTTACTACCCCTGCTCCCAGTAGTGATGTTTTCCCAGTAGTGATGTATGGAAGTGAAAGCTGGACCATAAAGAAGGCTGATCGCTGAAGAATTAATGCTTTTGAATTATGGTGCTGGAGGAGACTCTTGAGAGTCCCATGGACTGCAAGAAGATCAAACCGATGGTTGGACAGTGTTCTCAAAGCTACCAGCATGAGTTTGACCAAACTGTGGGAGGCAGTGGAAGACAGGAGTGGCTGGCGTGCTCTGGTCCATGGGGTCACGAAGAGTCAGACACGACTAAACAACACCACCCCTGCTCCAATGCAGGGTGATAGCTGTTGGTGAAGGCTACTCTATAAGAAAAAAAAAACTAGTTCAAGGAACTAATTCCCTCCCACAGCAAAATGAAACTCTGAATTTGATGTGTGCCCAATCCTTACCTGGAAGCGTTGCAAGACACTTCCAGTTGTGCTGGTTCATCACAAATATGGTTCAGCAAGAGGCTGAAGTGGTTTTAATTCAGTTGCATTCCATCAAACTTATGCTTAACTCACGATGCGCTTCTAGGTTTGCATTCTTAGACATGTTGTGATTCTCCTACAGCAGGCATCCCCAAACTCGGCCCGCTAGATGTTTTGGGACTACAATTCCCATCATCCCTGACCACTGGTCCTGTTAGCTAGGGATGATGGGAGTTGTAGTCCCAAAACATCTGGAGGTCCAAGTTTGGGGGTGCCTGTCCTAGAAGTTTCAAGAGAGGACAGGTGAAAATGTCCAGCTAAATCATGGGTGACTGACAGGTGCCACAAGCAGAACAGCAAGCATCAGTTTATGGCAGTCTAGGGACATTTCTGCAGCATGCCTCTTCCCAGTAGGTGGTTCATCAGCAGGCGATGCAGAAAACCATTCCAAGACCCAGGAGTCTGTATATGTATTGTAGTATGTCCTAGGAGTTATGCCTCTCACATACCTTGGACACAGCGGCTGACACATTTGACCAGAAAGGCTGGCCACTGCTCAAAGAGTCAGTGCATTTTCACAGCTGACCCTACCATTGGGCAGGATGAGGTGGTCCAGCTCAGGCAGCAGATTTGGGGTGCTGTGAAGCACTATGAATGGACAGTCATTTATTTAGTTAGTTACACTTGCTAGGTGCCTCATCCAACGAGGTCTTCCATTGTTTGGGTTTTATGACATGTTCATCACCCTGGGAGAAACCGCTTGCATTTTCTGCCTCAGGCACCAGATGTCTTCAACCATCTCTGCTTCAGCCAAATACTATCTTCCAACTCAAATCTATTCATTATCGTAGCCCACTAAGCTCATCAAACATGCATCCTTGTATCTGATTCTTTATCAATATCAAGGTTTCTGCTTTACATTGTTGTGTGTGCGCATGATGTTGTTGGCATAGCTTTCCTCCCCCCGATATGCTGTCAAAGCTTATTTGGGTACAAACCCAAACTCAACTCACAGCTTATCCGAGTGAGAATGTCAAAGCTGTTGTTGTTTTTGATTGAGCACTCATCTGAGCATGAAGCGATCCCTCTAATTACCTTTAAAACATTACCTAGCTATCGCTAACTCAAGAATGTCATGAGTGTTATGTGGACGTTACTCAGATTCCCACAAAACGAGGGCAGTGACAGAGAAAGTTTAGAGTGGCAGATCTGTGTGTAATCTGCAGAGTTTTTCAAGACAAAGGAATTTTGAAGGTTATGTATACACCTTATAAATATTCATCAGCGCTGCATATAATCTCAGAGTGGCCCTCGGCGTTCCCGAGCTGTACATTTTAAATGTAGCTGTTTCAATCAGTAGAAATTCTTAGGGTAAAATTGACACTGTAGAGACAGCTGGAAAAGGTTCTAAGATTAAGTGACATTGAAATGGAACATAGTTTGCATCTGTTATGTTCAGCTTGATTAAGCTAGGTGCAGTTTTTACATTGCTTTTTTTTAAATTAAACAGGTTGTAGTCAAGTATATGAATATGGTGTGCTGCTTTAAACCACCCGGGGCATCTTTCGTCTCTTCTGGAGAGTCAGTTCTGTGTGATTAGGTAATATAAAGGCCCAGTTTAGGCATAATGCTAAACAAAGAGGTTCCAACATTGCAAGAATGAGCCATAGTGAGCCTTAAGCTCACACATTCTCCCCTCTTCCTCTTTCTTGTGTAAGAGAGCGAGACCGAAAGCTGATCGTTTCAATTTTGCTGCCTTCCATTACCCCCAATCTCAGGACACTTGTTTAGTTTACCTATGGTTAGTTAAAAAAAAAAAAAAACAGGATGTGAAACCACAGTTTGGTTCTGGTGTGTTTTAACTAACCATAGTTTAGGCTAAGCCGGTTTCCCAAATTCAGAAGCAATAGGAAACAGCAGTTTCTTCCAAACCAGAAGTGGAAGAGTCACATCACCTGCCATCCTGCATAAAGGAGAGAGGAGAGAGAAGGAACCCAAGAGCCCAAGGCTTGCCACAGTTCATTCTCAGAATGCTAAACTATGCATGTCTGAACAGAGCCAAACTGTCCCCCATTACCAACACTCCACAGAATTTTACCGGAAAAGAGTTTATGTGAGATCATTATCTGACATCCCTATGAAAAAATTATGAGACAACCACTAACTTTTTCTATTGGAAACTGTCTCAGTCGTTTTGTTTTGAAATTTCTGTATTTGATTGGTAGTGACTTTTTATACCAATAGGCGACTTTGATGCCTCACAGAGGCGTCTTGGAGTGATACTGATAGTTTTTTTAAAAATAAATAAATAGAATCATAAACAAATACAAGACAGTTTGCACGTCATAACCTAATTTGCACAAACACTCAGTTTTGATTTAGGTTTCTAAGCATTCGCTTACATACACATACACAGATAATATATTCAATTTCACACCTATATTTCAACTACACTGCCTCACTAGGCTGTAAGCCCATTCTATTATTATTATTATTATTATTATTATTATTATTATTATTATTATTATTATTAAAGTTAAATTGTCAGGATTCTACAAGAAGCAAAAGAACACAGGGTGGTTCATGATGCAATTGTTGCCATGAAGATTCTTAAACTCCCTGCCTTCTGCTGATATTTTTCTAATTTTGGCTACAGAGCAAAATAGCACAGCTAAATAAGATAGTAGCTTGGAGGAACAGTATTTTTTTTTTTCAAAGTAGCTGGCAGAAAATGGAGAAGAGCTTCCCTCATACCCAATCAGATGGAACTCCTGCTTCCTCAAGAGCTTCCATGGCTTCATTATGGGAAAGAAAAAGGGCTCATCTGAGTGAGCATCTGGCAACACTAACTTTGATTGATCAAATCTCAGTGCATTATGGGAAAGAGAGCGTCTCTCTCTCTCTCTCTCTCTCCCTCTCTCACGCTCACACACCCCTGACAGCTTCCCCAGGCATTCTGTTCGACCTAGTCACATAAAATGACCAGAATGCACTTGCAAAATAGTCTACTTGCATAAATATTTGATATTCTGCCACTTTCGGGGAAGAGGGAGGGAGGGAAATACCTCGGCACTCCTATCCACCAGGGCAGAGCTGACAAATCGCTATTAGCTTTTTCTAAACAACAACCACACAGACACGTTCAGCAGACCAAGTGAAACTAGCTTAGCAAATGGCGAGACGCACACCCAAAGAATCCTGTCTTCTTACACTTTACAGGTACAGGGGGGGATAAGCAGCAAAAAATAAATAAACAACCCAGCAGAGTCATATTATCGTCATCCTTCCCATTCATGCTCCAAGATGCTGCTTATAAAAAGAAGGGCTTTTCATGGGGGGGGGGATGTAGATACACAGGTGCCAGGTCTACCCAGGTCTCAACACCCCAATCAGTAACCATATTGGTCAATCCAAAATGGTAGACCTGTTCTCCAAGACTGCTTGTGTGTGTGTGTTTCTAGTATTTATTTTGCTCCCTACTTTGGAGAAAAGCCTGTGGACTTTCATATGAACTGGCCTTGGCTCAGATGTAACACTAAGTGAAGTTTAGTCTTACACCCATGAGCCCCATCTGGGGTTGCATTTGTGAGCCTCAGGCCTGCGCATTCTTCTCTCCCCTCTTCTAGCTAAACTGTTTTGGTGCCCTCCAGATGTTGCCAGATTGCAAGTCCCATGATCCCTGACCATTGCCTAAGCAGCTGAGGCAGATGGGAGTTTTAGTCTACACTTGGGTTTACTGTTACCAGGCAGGAACGTCCGTCTCCCTCTCCTGAACCACAAGCAGGAGACCATGTTCTTCTGCTTTTTTCAAAAACACAAAGCTGTTCAGTGAAGATGCTAGGTGCAGGTCTGTGGGGAGGCTGTTCCACAGTTTAGGGGCTGCCACAGAGAAAGTGCTCTCACGGTTGCCATCCCCCACCCTCCTGAGGTGGTGGAACGAACATGATCTGCAGATCATAACACCTGAGAAAGTGGATAAGCATGTGGAGACCATCTTTCAGATATTTGGGGCCTGGGTCATTTCAGATTTTGAATGTTAACAGACCCTCTTAAGTGTCCCTATTTTCCAAGGACAGTCCCGAATTTACAGAAGCCGCCACGGTTTCTGATTGGATCCTGGAATGTCCCACTTTTCCTTAGGATGTCCCTATTTTCATCAGAGAAATGTTGGAGGGTATGGAGTTATGCGACTCTCGGGCCAAGGAGATAAAGTAACTCTACAACCTTGAGAAGACATCTGAAGGCAGTCCTGTATAGGGACATTTTTAAATATTCAGTGTTTTATGATGTTTTTATATATGTTGGGAGCTGCCCAGAGTGGCTGGGGCAACCCAGTCAGATGGGCAGGGTGATAATCATAAACATAGTAGAATTTGTTGTTGTTGTTTAGTCGTTTAGTCGTGTCCGACTCTTCGTGACCCCATGGACCAGAGCACACCAGGCACTCCTGTCTTTCACTGCCTCCCGCAGTTTGGTCAAACTTCGAGAACACTGTCCAACCATCTCGTCCGCTGTCATCCCCTTCTCCTTGTGCCCTCCATCTTTCCCAACATCAGGGTCTTTTCCAGGGAGTTTTGTCTTCTCATCAGGTGGCCAAAGTATTGGAGCCTCAGCTTCAGGATCTGTCCTTCCATTGAGCACTCAGGGCTGATTTCCTTAAGAATGGATCGGTTTGATCTTCTTGCAGTCCATGGGACTCTCAAGAGTAGAATAGGACGTCCCTGTTTTCATTTGAGAAACATTGGACGGTATGTGTTAATGTGAGTACCTTGAATTGGGCCTTGAAACAAACTGTCAACCATTACAGCTGTTTTTAAACAGGTTATATGAGTGCTAAATGGAACCTCAGCCAGCAATCTGGCTCCTGTATTTGGGACTTGTGATCGATGCCTGGGGGCAGGGGAGCGAGAGTTGCTGATTCTCGATCATGAATATTAGCATACAAGTATTGATAAACAGTGTGCATTCAGAATGCAGCTCTTTCTCTGTGGAAAGTCGATAGGCAGACAGGAAAGCATGGCAACCAGGAGAGACTCAGGCCGGGAAATAATAGGTCACATCTGAAGTACGGTACCTTAATGGTTTGTACAAAATTATATAGTAAAAATTCATTTGTGCTCCCATTGCCATTAAATAAGCCACCACTGTTGGCAAACCAAATTTCTCACTCCACTATGCAATTATAAAAGTGGCAGTGAATGCATCTCTGCTGTCACATAGCATTAAATTGGAGCAATACGTTACAGCGGCCAAAACGTGTTCTTGGCTTTTAAAACGTAAATATCATTGCATTCAAGTACCAGCCTCCGGAGGAGCATAACTCAAGAAATCTCCATGCTTAAGACAGTGAAAATGCTAAGCAAAATAAAGGAGATATGTAGGTGCCTTTCAAGATATTTCTACATCATAACGTGCTTCCAATCGACATCCGGCTTCTATTTCCCCCACAAAGTTGCTGCTTGCCAAAAACACAATGCTTGGGGGCCTAAAGCAGGCAAGAAGGAACTGTTTTCAGGTGTCAATCCAAACTGGGAGTCTGTTTCAGATAGGGGGACAGGCCCCGGTGGCTACCCTTCCCTCGAAATAAAAGCAGCTGTATTAATTAATAAAAGCAGCTGTATTTATGCAAATCTAATGCGCCATCAAGGACGTGGGTGGCACTGTGGGTTAAACCACTGAGCCTAGGACTTGCTGATCAGAAGATCGGTGGTTCAAATCCCCATGATGGGGTGAGCTCCCGTTGCTCGGTCTCAGCTCCTGCGAACCTAGCAGTTTGAAAGCACGTCAAAGTGCAAGTAGATAAATAGGTACCGCTTTAGCGGGAAGGTAAACGGCGTTTCCGTGCACTGCTCTGGTTCGCCATAAGTGGTTTACTCATGCTGGCCACAGGACCCGGAAGCTGTACGCCGGCTCCCTCAGACAATAAAACGAGATGAGCGCCGCAACCCCCAAGTTGGCCACGACTGGACAGGGGCCCCTTTACCTTTACCTTTAATGTACCATCAAATCTAATGCACACCCTAATTTTTGCAACATAGTTTGGCAAAAAAAAAAAAGGTGTGCATTACACTTGAGTCAATACCATATTTAAAAATGTGACTAGCACTGTGTGCAGTTTGGTCCTAAACTGCTACACATCCCACATTCTGCGGAAGTGTAAAAAGTTATTACTTATGTGCTGGATGAAGTATTATTTCATTGACCTATCTTAAAATGGTAGCAAAACTATTTCGTTGGGTGACCCCAAGTTCTACTGCAATTATTTTCATTGTTGATACTATTACCAGAAGATACCTAATGCCAAGTCACGTTGCCCACTCTGACAGGCCATGGCTCTCCGGGTTTCAGACAGAAGTGTTTCCCAGCCTTACCTGGAGATGCCAAGGGGTGAACCTGTGACCTTCTGCATGCCAAACAGATATCCTACTAATGAGCTATGACCCTTACCTACTTTAGACGGGGGTCTCTCTTTCTTTCAAAATAACACAACCACACACCTCTCTCCTCGCAGGAAAATAAAACCCGAGGAGAGACAGAAGGAGCAGGAGGAGGACTGCTGCCCTGAGCCTTACTTGCCAGAAGATCTGAAATATATTTCCTCTCTCGTTCCTCTCCCTCATCGAGAAGCAGTAAATTGGTTGGCTGCTTTCTGACATCATTCTGACAGTGTCCCTTAGGGGCATTTAAACGGAGAAAGAGCGAAGGGGTCTTTATCAAGTCAGACAAGTGCAGATTTTATTCATACTTGCACATTCAGCGCATTTTCAAAACCCCCCTACTTCTTCTTTAAGAAAAATCCCCAGAGTGAGTTTCTAAAGACACTCCAGGTGGGATGACAATTTAATTTTCAGGTGAATGTTGTTGCGTTTTTTGGTTTTTTTACATTAACTTTCAGACCCAAACAAAGCCTGCTTCCGGGTGTCAAGAGACCACGTGACGCCAGGAAGCTGGAAGATAGTGAAGCAGGCCATTGGTCTAATTCAGTACTGTTTACATTGACTGGCAGGTGGGTGGTCAAAATCCCTCACACAGGGTTCTGAAGTGCACGGTGGCCAGCTGGGCGTCAGGCATTTAGGAACGGCAGCCCAAGGGGTGTTGCCAGACCTGTGCTTGGTGCGTTTTAGCAGCAGTTTCAAAGGTTTCAGCTGTGAAAGGGTAGTGGGAGCACACCTCACTCATTGTTAGAAACTCAGGTATATAAGCTTGGTGCCAAATGGCACTGTGACTCTAGGCTGCAGTCGCCACAATGGAATGTCTGTTCAGGAAGTCTGAAGCTTATAAACTGTGGTCGCCAACCATGTACAGTGGTACCTTGGTTTGCAAACAGTCTGGTTTGGAACAGATTGTGGTACCACTGTAGTTGCAATTTCGCCCGGCTAATTTCAAACACTGACTTCACTTCAGAAAAAGGAATGAATGGGAGCTCACTTTGAGCTCCTGATCGTTCGTTTGGAGCCACATCTGTACCTACTGCACACCTGTTGTCACGCTTGATGTCTGGCACGGGATGGGTGGGTGTGGTTTTGGGGATCCCTGGCGAGCCAAGTTTATCCTGCGGGCCAGAGGCTCACCACTGCCCTCCAGGATACGTAACAGCAGTCCTGCCAGGCAAGTTGAAAGCCTATCTAGTCCAGCATCCCATTCTCACAGGTCTACCTGTTCCTATGGAAAGACTGCAGGCACGACATGAGCCAAATGGCACTCTCCCTTCTCATGTTCCTATGTGTCTGATATTCAGAGGAATGCACTTCTGATGCTGCAGGTAACACAGACAAGTAGATCCTTGGTGTTATGTACTGAAGTTCTCACCCTGGGCCAGCAGGGGGATACTGTAGATAGTTATGCAAATGAAGGATCGAAAGTGACGTTCAGTGATTGGCTAGTTACAGAAAATGGTTACTGTTGCATTCTAGTGGAGCTCTATATAAGCAGGCTGACTGAGCTCCTCAGTTCAGTTCTGTTCCAGCTTACAAATAAAGAGCTGCTTTGGAAGAATCGCTGTGTCGTCTGATATGTTCGCCCACAACTTAACACTTGTAGCCCTTTCCTTCATTAACTTGGCTAATCCCCCTTTAAAGCAGTCCATGTCGGCGGCCATCACGACATCTATAGCAGGCACAGGCAAACTCAGCCCTCCAGATGTTTTGGGACTACAACTCCCATCATCCCTGACCACTGGTCCTCTTACAGACATCTCTTAGATAGGGATGATGGGAGCTGTAGTCCCAAAACATCTGGAGGGCCAAGTTTGCCTATGCCTGATCTACAGGGTTTCTTGTCCTACCTGGAAATTTCAGGGGATTCAACTTGGAATCTTCTGCATTCGAAGCATGTGCTCTACCACTAATCTACAGTCTTATACTGATTCAGACCACTGGTCCACTGAGCCCGGTACAGTCTTATCCGACTGCCAAGGTCTCAGGCAAGATGTCCTTCCCAGTCCCGTTATCTAAGCTCCCTTAACTGGAGATGTCGGGGATTAAACCTAGGACCTTTTGCATGCAACGCACGTGCTCTGCTGTTGAGCTAGTGGCTCAACGATGGACGCGAGCCAACAAGAACTGCTGCATAAATATTAAGACTCAATATGCAGGGAGTGTTCAAAGGGACTTTTCTTTTCTGAAAGCTATTCAAAGCAGACAAACGATTTAAAAGCCCCTTCCAACTCTGCAGGAAATTCACCCATTGCCACAGCTAATAATTTCTACATCTGTGTTTTGTTTTTTAATTTTCACAATGGTGGTGATTATATCCTGCCTTCCACAGAAGGCGGCTTACCTAAAATAAATATCAATGCAAAAACCAATAGAAAGAGCCTAGAAATCAGCTTCACACACGCACAGAGAAAAAACCAATGGTAGTTAAAAAGAGCAGTGGGTGAATATTATGTTTCTTAATCAAATACAGTGGTACCTAGGTTCTCAAACTTAATCCGTTCTGGAAGTCCGTTCCAAAACCAAAGCGTTCCAAAACAAAGGCCAGCTTTCCCATAGAAAGTAATGCAAAATGGATTGATCCGTTCCAGACTTTAAAAAACAACCCCTAAAACAGCAATTTAACATGAATTTTACTATATAACGAGACCATTGATCCATAAAATGAAAGCAATAATCAATGTACTGTACTATAAAATAAATAAGACAGTATTGTAGATGATAAAAATTAAAATGATTTTTTTTTCTTACCTGCACTGATGATAGTCATTTGGGGGGGGTGTGGGCTTTTATCTATTGTTGCAATCACACAATCAATCAATCGGTACCTCAACTGGGTTCCAGACAGTCACAAAACAAAATCACAAAAACAAATCTATGTTCCAGGAAAGCAAACAAACTGCAAACCAGGTAAACTGCTGTGGGCACAAGACACAAGCCTGAACTAAGCACACTGCGACCTATTGTATGACAGAATGCTTCTTCCAAGCCTAATTTCGGGGGGGGGGGGGGCAAGACTCCAAATGTGCCCGGAAAGATCTCTGAGGGTGTACATAGGCAGCTGTGGACACCATGATGCCAATCCCTAAGCAGGGTCGGATTAAGACTTTTAGAGGCCCTAAACACTGAAAAGTTTATGGTCCCCACCAAACGCAATTCAACACAAAAAGATACTAAACCAAAAAATAACATTTTATTTTTCAAAATGTCTCAAAACTTTCATGTCCACTGAAATAAAAATATTTTCTTTCTAGATTTTCTAATTGTGAACTTCTTTCAAAAAGAAATTTATCTCTATCGCTTTTTCTGGTGCCCTAAGCAAGCACTTGAAAGGGACGCGAGTGGTGCTGTGGGTTAAACCACAGAGCCTAGGACTTGCCGATCAAAAGGTTGGCGGTTCGAATCCCCGCGACCGGGTGAGCTCCCATCGCTCGGTCCCTGCTCATGCCAACCTAGCAGTTCGAAAGCACGTCAAAGTGCAAGTAGATAAATCGGTACTGTTCCGGCGGGAAGGTAAACGGCGTTTCCGCGCGCTACTCTGGTTCGCCAGAAGCAGCTTAGTCATGCTGGCCACATGACCTGGAAGCTGTACGCTGGCTCCCTCGGCCAGTAAAGTGAGATGAACACCGCAACCCCAGAGTCGGCCATGACTGGACCTAATGGTCAGGGGTTCCTTTACCCTTTACCTTTAAGCAAGCACTTGGTCTGCCTATAGTGTATTCCATCACTGCACCCCAACTTAGACAGAATGCACATAGTTAATCTGTAAACGTTCAACATGGCCTTATAAGGCCTGTTCAGTTTGCTCCCGGGGCCGATACCCCTATCTTGGTTATGCCATAAACATTCATTCTGAAATTTTGACCTAATGCTTACTCTTGTGCCTGGGAGCCAGAGTTCCTGATTTAAAAGCTACATATCTCAACAAGCAGCAGCCTAAAGAAGCCAAGCCAGTGTATTACCCATCACAATCAAAACTGTTATCTAATCATGTTAAATCAATGTTGTTGCTCTTCCCATTTTGAAAGGGGTGGAGAGAAGGATATTCTTTCAGCCAATATTGCCTTCAAGGGTTTTATAGGCTTCGGGCAAGCTTGCAATTGTACTGTACTCTGTTCCCAATGTCTAACAGTAAACAGTCAATAAACATTTTGCAGTTGCCCAGATTCCATTCTTCTAGGAGAGCAGAGTATCTCTTCGCTAATGATATACGGCATTAGTACTGATACGAACATACACAGCTATGTCAAGACAAACACTTTTCTAGAATGCCTTTTAATGCCAGAATTTCCTTCTTGTGTGCTGCAGTCTTTGTTTTGCTGCAAATATTGTCGAGCTACCAGAGAAGAGAGGGTACCAATTTCCCCCTCCCCTCTCATTTTGTCTTGGCACATTTGTGTCACATGTGCACAGATTTCCATGGATGCAATGAAATGGAAATTCTGTACTCTCAAGGAGCCGCCAAGCTCTATCGGGTGGAGTTAATCTTCTCAGAATGGTCCGCACACTTTTTTGTATTGATAAATTAGAATAGGTTTGCTTTTCCAAGCATCTTCTCTCAAGAAGGAATCTTCTGTTAGTACGGATGGCAATTCACCAAAGCCGGTCTGGGATGTTGGCTAAAGCAAGGGAAGAACATCTTAGGTTACAGAAATCCCTTGGGCATTCAATGGGCATGCAAGGAGTTCCCCACTGACTTCAGTTCTAGCAGGTGAGCAGGACACGGAAGAAGGATGTGCTCTGGGGGCTCCAGCAGGTTAATGGAAACCCTGAATCAAGCTGATATCACTTGGACAGATTAATTTTATTTTTATTACGCATTCTGTGTTTTTGTATTGTGTTTTTATGTTGTGAGACCTGTGGGTATAGGGAGATGTACAAATTTAATAAATAATAATAAATAACAACACACAACCCTGCTGATAACACCCTGAACACCTTTTGTGGAGTCCTCCATCCCAGGTATATGTCAGGAGCAGGTAACACTGTGCAGCTCCTACAGGCCAAGCCCCAAGGAGGGTACATTGCCTACTCTCTCATCGACCCAAAATACTGGCTGCAGCCTTCTAGGCTTAGTATACTCTCAGGGTTGGAGGCCAGCTGGCTGTGGCTATCCCCACTGCCCCTACAATATCTCTGGGGCCCTGACATAATGACCCAAGGTGATTGTCAAGCTGGGGCTCCAGAGGCACTGTGATGGAAGTTTAGGAAAGCCCCAAACAGCATCAGCCCTGTATAATTCAAGGAGCATCTCCAACCCCATCGTTCAGCCTGGACACTGAGGTCCAGCGCTGAGGGCCTTCTGGTGGTTCGCTCACTGAGAGAAGCAAAGTTACAGGGAACCAGGCAGAGGGCCTTCTCGGTAGTGGCACCCACCCTGTGGAATGCCCTCCCTTCAGATGTCAAGGAAATAAACAACTACAGTGGTACCTTGGGTTAAGTACTTAATTTGTTCCGGAGGTCTGTTCTTAACCTGAAACTGTTCTTAACCTGAAGCACCATTTTAGCTAATGGGGCCTCCTGCTGCCGCCACGCCGCCGGAGCCCGATTTCTGTTCTCATCCTGAAGCAAAGTTCTTAACCCGAGGTACTATTTCTGTGTTAGCGGAGTCTGTAACCTGAAGAGTATGTAACCTGAAGAGTATGTAACCCGAGGTACCACTGTACCTGACTTTTAGAAGACACCTGAAGGCAGCCCTGTTCAGGGAAGCTTTAAAGTGTGTGATATTGTATTGATATTGTATTGTGTTGTGTTTTTACTATTTTTTTGTTGGGAACTGCCCAAAGTGCCTGGGGCAACCCAGTCAGATGGGCAGCATATAAATAAATTATTATTATTATGGGCGGGCAACACCAACCATAAATCCTGGCACCAGCCCTTATATCGAGGAAAGGCGAGTCTAGTTGATCAAAAATGGCTTCCCAGATGCATTAGCCTATTTGCAGGCAGTGAAAGAGAGATGGTTTTGGCCATGTTGACAGGTTAACTGTCAAAACAGCAGGAACTACGTTTTAGTAGACTTCTAAAAATTGGCTTTTATCTCTCTCAGGCATACCCTTTGTATCATGGACACCACAAGGGAAAAAAGCTCACAACTCCTGCTTCACAAAGCAAGTGGGAAATTGCTTGCCTTTCTTCACCGGTTAGTTTTTCCGTATTTCTGAATGGAACCTGTACAACTTTCAAAGCCCAAACAACTAGAAACAACGCCAAATTAGGTAACTGAAAGTCAATAAAAGCATCTCTTTAAAGAGCCTTACTGCTGTACGTATTATTAAATTACATGCGTCAAAAAATAAAAAGGTTAATAATTACTCCCAAGGTGTGCTTAACGTCATTCCCCCCCCCCCCAAGGTTTTACGCTGCAATTGCAAAATTATCTACAGGGCTAATTACGGTACCTGAATATTTGTATTAGAGAGCAAAAAATGTCAGGTTTTGAACAAATGAGGAACATGAGGTTTTTTTAATTAGGAAAAAGGCAAAACAAACAAAATACGCTGCAATTAAGCAGCACCTTAGTACAGCAGAGTTCATAAATAAGCACTAACCAAATAGCTGGACTGGAAATGAAAAGTGTGGTCGGGGAGGGAAGGCCGAAGAATCTCCTCACAATTATGAGGAGACAAATAGCTGGCGCTCCATTTCTACATAATGAATACAGCCTTTGAGGAACATTTACTTAGCATCTACTGTACCATGAGTACTTTATAGTGTTCTTTCTTTATTTCTTTCTTTCTTTCTTTCCTAGAAGCCGCAGTGTCAACCAATGTGTTTTAAATATACAAAACAAGAAGGCCTATTGAGATTACACTTAATATGCAATCCCAAGTATGCACATCCTTGCTTAAGGACGCAAAAAGTGAAGGATCTGAGCAGGGTCCAATTCAGCCCAGCAATCTTTGGAAAGAGGGCATTGGGTTCACAAGACCCCCTGATGGATGGACAATATGAAAATATGTGGTAGAGGCAGGGTGAGTTTCATTTTTGAGGGGGTCCTTTGCCTTCTGATGGATGTTCCCAAAGGTCAGTGAGCCCTAGGGTGCTTACCTGGCAGCAGGCAGCAGCGATGCAATGATATGTTGTTAAATTTTCCAGCAATGCTCTTGTGCAATGCTATGTCAGGGGTATTTTGAGAATATCCCAATCCTCCCACCCAGAGTGATTAGGGCAGGTGTAAGGCATAAACCACAGAGCCTAGGGCTTGCCAATCAGAAGGTCGGCGGTTCGAATCCCCGCGATGGGGTAAGCTCCCATTGCTTGGTCCCAGCTCCTGCCCATCTAGCAGTTTGAAAGCATGTAGTGCAAGTAGATAAATAGGTACTGCTCTGGCGGGAAGGTAAACAGTGTTTCCGTGCACTGCTCTGGTTCACCAGAAAAAAGCTTAGTCATGCTGGCCACGTGACCAGGAAGCTGCACACCGGCTCCCTCGGCCAGTAAAGCGAGATGAGCGCCGCAACCCCAGAGTCGTCCGCGACTGAACCCAGCGGTCAGGGGTCCCTTTACCTTTTAAGTTACTATAGACCCTGCTGGGAAGCTGGGACCCAACAGACACCAGAGGAGGTCAAACAGTGGGCCTGGTGAGAGATTATTCTAGTCTTCAGAAACATTATTACACAGGTGTGGGGTCACTAAAGGAATTAAAAAGATTTCTGCCAGTTCACAGCTGGAAGAAGTGAAGACAGGAAAGGCAGGAATAAGAGGAGACATGTCAGAAAACTTGAGCTGGAGCAGAGAAGCCTTTAACTGAAGGGCATGCTACCTATTTTTATTCTTTACATTGCTACCACCACAAGTAAAAGAGGTAATTCACTTTCTAATGGGGCTGTTAAAGAACTAAAGAACTTTTAGGTGGCTGCCTTTTATGCGCATGCTTGTGGATAAGCTAAACATCAGCTCTGGTGCCATTTTTAGTTACTGAAAGTAAAAGCTTTCGGTTCGGAAGTTTTAAGAGGCGGCACGTGATCCCTGGATTTGTAAGCATTGGCCGTAACTTCTTATTACTTCTCTTAAAACGGACTCCAAACCTGAAACTACAAAGACAGTCTGATGAAGTGTGTGAGAGTTAAAAGAGCATCACTTGCTAGGTTCTGGACATTTTTCAAGCAAGTAATTTAGTGTTTGCCAACTAAGGTCTAAGAAGCTAATTTTCAGGAAGGTTAGCGCATGAAAGGGATTCCCTTGACTCTAGGGCTATGCTAAAGAAGCGGTGAAAAACCCTGTTGTTAAGTTGTGGGTGAAATTGTGCTTTGCACGCATGGGTTCGTATCCCATCCTCGTTGCCAGTGTTAAGTTGTGGGTGAATATATCAGATGACACAGCGATTCTTCAAACAGCTCTTGTTTATTCACAGGCCAGAACAGAACTGAACTGAACTGAAGGGTTCAGCCAGCCTGCTTATAGAGAGCTCCACTAGAACGCAACTGTAACCATTTTCTGTAACTATCCAATCACTGAACGTCACTTTCAATCCCTTATTTGCATATGTGGACTTGAGTGAAAACTACAGTATCCCCCTGCTGGCCCAGGGTGAGAACTTCAGTACATAACATCTGTTAAATCAACTAAGACTGCAATCTTAAGCACACCTACTAGGGTAGGGAGAGTAAGCTCCTATTTAGTTCAGTCGAACTTTCTCCTAAGTAAACATGTTAGGATTGTACTGTATATTGTTTCCTGAACTCTGCTAACAAATGCCATGCTTTTATGGTGGCCAACAAGCTAGTATTACTTGGTCCTGCAGGAAATTCGAGCTATGTAGAGAAGCTAGTATCAATACCCACAAGACCAGATTTTGCCAAGCTGCCAGATTCTGTCTTCAAAACTGTAAGATTCCATGCAGGCTATCCACCCCAATCTGAAAGATGTGTCCAGGTTCAACTCTGGATCCATCCCCAGGACATGGCTGGGATGAAGAATTTTTGAAATCAAAAGATGCACCTCTAATGTTTCCATGGAATGGGAAATCACCCTAAAGCAGAGCTCTGAAGACAAGAAAAAAGCAGCGAAACACAGAAATCCATTTAAGTGGATCAATTTCAGTTTGAAAACCCAATAATATAGTGGAGCACTGTGGACCCTCCGAGTACAAAATTGAATCATTTGCATTCATTTGTTGGGCTGACACTCCTGTATTTTGCTGCTTTGAAAATCCATATTTACACAGTTTGCTGTAAACACTTGTAATAAAGGACCAAGTAAATTGCTTACAGCTATTTAAAGAAAGAATTAAAGCTGTGGAAGATATATGACCTCTCCCTCTGCCATATTGCTCATCCTATGGAATCAATACAGCAAAGATGCTCAAGTATTCAGCTGCTCTTAACATGCCTTGGAAAGCCAGCTTACTCCGGTGAGATGAGCTACTAAACACTAACCAAAGAGCTCTGGATTTTCTGAGTGGCTTTAGCTAAGCCTCTATTCCCTACCTGGGACTGGCTTTCACAATTTAGATGTTGTTTGCATTGAAGTACTGGAGCGACTGCAGGTGCCATCAATATTACAAGTCGTTGCTGATTACTCTGGGTCCCACACAGGTCACAAGTCCGCAGAACAGAGATCTGCCCTTCAACTTTTTAGCATGATGTGTCTCGCCTGGGATTTTAAAAAAGAGTCAAGCCAAGAACTTGGAGGAAACAACTTACTTGCATATGACCGCTCAAACTCAGATTCATTCTCTGATTGGTACTAGATTAGGGCAGGGGGTAAAAATCTCCATGGGCACCCTATTCAAGTGGCAACAAATGTTGATGCGGGCATTGGAGAAATGACAACAGCCCTCTTCCCCCAAACACACAGCCAGCCGCATAGGTGCCATAGGGCCCTGGGTGCCCAAGCACCCACAAAATTCCCCATGAAGGGGCCGGGCGCCCACAAATTTCAGTGCCAGGGCCATGCACACTGCATGGCACCCATGGCCCTGGGCATCCATGGCCGTGGGGCCAAGCTGGCACTCCTGCCCAGCAGAACGACTTCATGGTTCACAACCCACATTTATTAATGGGTATGAAGATCAATTTGAGAAAGGCAGGCAGAAATGGTACCAGAAAGTTTAACAGCTGCTCCAAATGTACAAAACACTGGAAACGGGAAGAAAACGCAGGCAGATCTGCACTGCACATTGAAAGCACACCCAGTACACATTTAAAACACATTACTTCCCCTGAAATATAGTACTAGGAACTGTGGCCCTGTGAGATGAAACTAGTTCCCAGGATTCATGTATTTGAGATGTGCATTGGACATGCTTTAATTTTATGGTGTGAATCTGCTGGAAAAATACATCAAAGGACTCTTTCGTCATGGTCATTCTGACTTATCTTAGAAGGTAAGTTTGGAAAAGGAGATGAAACACCAAATATAGTGAGAAATTTTTTTATTGTTGTTGTAAATGAACCTTGATATTATTATTACTATTATTATTATTATTATCTATACCGCTTTATAGTCAAGTTTATTTTGTGGCATATGTATGTATTTAATTGCATAATGAAAACCAATATTACTTGAATGAGGAGTAATAATCATGTTCTGTTTCCTGGTCACAAGAAAAAAAAATAGTAGACAAACCCTTAACCATGTAGAAAACAAAAATCCCATAGTGTAAAACTTATTTTAAAGCTGTAGTAGTCTATTATTACACCCATTTAATTATGAACTGAAAATGATCTTATAGAAGAATTGGATGTGCTAGCATTAAGCTACAAGCCACAAATAATTTGATTTGCTCTGTTGAGCTCAGAATGCGTCATTATCTCAGTGAGCTAAGGAAACGGTTGCAATGAGGCAAGTGTGAGCGTCAGTTTCAACCAATTCTCTCTTCCCATCTCAGTTTCACATTTGTGTACCAACACAAAATATGGCTACTAGAAACCAGGCTCCCTCATTACCATGGACTGTAAACCCACAGAGAAAACAAACAAAATAACAGATGCAAGGATGAGGACTTTGATTCCCAATCAAGGGAATATTTTCATGAAAAGAGCTTTTTTATAACGAACGCTACATGCTGCAGTTACATCAAGAAGACCCTTTTCAAACCATGGTTTCTGTCTTTGGCTTGCAAAGGAACCATGGTTTGCACCAGTGGACACGGAATGCAAAAACATGGTTAATGCAAGGAAGAATAAATTGTTGCGATTATTTATTACATTTATTCATCACTTTCAATAAGTCGGTATGTCAAAGCAACTTTAAAACCCCTAAGAAAGAACTGGATTATCAAATTTTGAAAACTGAAATGAAATAATCACCCTTTAAAGGGCGGGGAGGGGAGGGAAGGGATGCTGGCTCTCAATTGGCAAAACATGGATCACAAGCAGTTAGTATTACTCCTGCCCTAACAGTAAGGATGGGTATTAGGGCATAAAGTATTCATATGAAGTATAAAAGCACTGAGGGAGGGAGATGGGCAGGGCAAGACGGCCTTAGGGACAGAAAGCCCAGCAATTCAAAGAAATCTATTTCCATTCTGACTCTCTTATTGTTCAGAGCAATGAGCTACGACTAAACAGCCAAAGGGTTATTGATAGCAGGTTGATAGAGCAGACATTCAAGGTTTCCGAAGACGGATTTTTATCGGTTGCGAGAAGCAAGCAGAAATTTAATTGAATGAAATGTCAGAGAAATGTAAGCTGTTGGCATTTCAAAGGAAAAAGAAAAACACAAATCAAGTTGTGTTTCTCTTTTCCAGCAGTGAAAGGGAGGACTGTGTACCTGGGCTGTGGTCCTTTGCTTGATTACTACTCATTCCTAAGTCCCGCCGAAGTCTAGAAATCTTGCATTTCCATCAAAAGACACCCTTGGGGTCTCTGGCCCTACCCCATCTAGTGTGCCACAAATTAACCATCCCTACTGGGTTCTTACCCCCACCCCCAATATCTCAAAATATTTTTCCAGTTTTTTAACTGTAACATCTGAGTTCACACACCAATTGTAATCAATTTAAGGAGAAGGAAGAAAAAACCAAGAGAAAATTCAAGGGTATGACTCATTTTATGTTAGTTCTTATGGGCTGCAGAACAAATTGATTCCTCATCAAAACTCATGAGCTGCGTGTTATTAGTTATTCGACTTTCCTAGAGTCTAATTGCTTTCATGAAAATAGTCAGCTTTCTTTTTAAAAATTTACATTTGCTAGTTCAAATGGAAAAGAGACAGGAGTGAGAGCTACAGAACGTGAATGCAGCCCATAATTATTACGGATTGCTCATATTTCAGGATCTCTAGCTATAATATGCAGCAAACCTATTTCAGACAGCCTCCCCTCCCTTTTTTAAATGAAAGCAGAATTACATACTTTCTCTTCAATGGCAAAAGGGTGGGTTTGAGACCTAAGAGCTTCTACTGCTTTTGAGTGTCCCTTTAAAAAGTCTTGACAGTACACCAATAAAACTAAGTTGTTTTAGAGCAACAACGTGGAAGGCCTCATCAGGAGTTCTTACTTTACATTTATTTATTTAGTTTACTACTTGATTTATATGCCGCTTGATTGTAAAACAAACAAACAAACAAACCTCAAAGCGGTTTATAAATGGTAAAACAGGAAAATCAGGAAAAAATTACAACCCTTCCTTAAAACACACAAAAGTTGAAATACTAAAACCAGTGCTATTTTTCCAGAAAAAGATGTGCCAGAACTCCCCATAAACACATCCCTTGTTCTCCTAGAATGGCAATGGCACCCACCCGAGAGGTGAGTTCCAGCTGAAAAAAAAAGCCCTGACTAAAACATTAAAATTGCCTCAACTTTCTAAGTATCTGGGTAGGTTTGTCTTACCAGGAATGTTTTTAGCAGGTGCCAAAAGGACTACAGCGAAGGTACCTGCTTGGTCTCAATAGGCAGGGAGTTCCGAAGTTGTAGGGTCTGCCATACTAAACGGCTGAGTTCTTACAAATGCGTAACAGGTATTATGTGGCATCTGTGACGTAAGGCAGAGGTAAATCTCAGAGCTGTGGGCAGACTGTGGGGGCCCTGGCCCCCCCCCCCAGATCGCCCTGCAACAAGCAGGTTCCTGATCACAAGGAGGATTGTAAACAGCTTACACTACGTGTACTGACAACCCCCCACAAAACCCCGAACTTTTCACTCAGCGAAGGAAGGTTAGAGGTGGAAGTTGGTAGGGCAGCACGCACAGCCCCATGAATACTTTGCATGAATCCCTGGAGAGTGTTGTTTTATGGTTGTCACACCAAGGCTGAAAGAACATTTTGTATGTTAGGTGGTGGCGTCTTGAACATGCATGCGACACCTCTTGCTGAAATGTCCCGCTTGGACTCCGACCACTCGGAAGCTCTGAAAAGCTGAAGCAAGCATATATATATATATATATATATATATATATATATATATATTTCAGAACATCCAAGCTTGTTTCAATCTCCCTGGCTGAATAGAAGTTGCCATTTCTCCTCCTCATTCTCCCTAGGGATGGAACATGGTAGCAACAGAGGCTGCACTCCCATACTCACTTATTAGGCCTATCTATCTATCTATCTATCTATCTATCTATCTATCTACCTATCTATCATCTATCTATCTATCTATCTATCTATCATCTATCTATCTATCTATCTATCTATCTATCTATCTATCTATCTACCTATCATCTACCTATCATCTATCATCTATCTATCTATCATCTATCTATCTATCTATCATCTATCTATCGGGACACGGGTGGCGCTGTGAGTTAAACCACAGACCCTAAGGGCTTGCCAATCAGAAGGTCAGTGGTTCGAATCCCCACGATGGGGTGAGCTCCCATTGCTTGGTTCCTGCTCCTGCCAACCTAGCAGTTCGAAAGCACATCAAGTGCAAGTAGATAAATAGGTACCACTCTGGCAGGAAGGTAAACAGCATTTCCGTGTGCTGCTCTAGTTTTGCCAGAAGCGGCTTAGTCATGCTGGCCACATGACCCGGAAGCTGTACGCCGGCTCCCTCGGCCAATAAAGCGAGATGAGCGCCGCAACCCCAGAGTCGGTCACGACTGGACCTAACGGTCAGGGGTCCCTTTACCTTTATCTATCTATCTATCTATCTGTCTGTCTGTCTGTCTGTCTGTCTGTCATCTATCTATGTCTTATAATAGACAGCAATATTGTTTTCACATGAGGCAGTTCATCACAGGACTCCACACCACAACAAAATGGTCTTTTATTGAGTTGTTACATCGCTTGAAGATACTGGATGCTTTCAGCCTCATGATACTGTACACTCAAGCAGCAGGTTGTGCAAAAGGGGGAGAAAGGATATAAAATCCATTACATTTGTCACACAGGATGATTAACTCCTCCGGGAAACGTGTGAAGCTCTCTTCGAAGAGCAATACGATGCTCCTTTTCACTACAATGTATGCGCTGGAACCATTAAATTAAACCCAAAACCCTCTGGGGGCAGCGCAATAGAGAGAGAGATGAGAGAGAAGAGTCAGCCTAGGGTAGCCGCTGGCTATTATAAACACTTTAAACATTTATTGTAACTTTTATCATTTTAGGTCTAAAAATACATTGGGGGGGGTTGTTGGGTTTATCTCCCACCCATGATGTGGGACTTAAAACCCCCCACTAAAAACCCACTAAAAATATCCACAACATCTCTCTGCTACTCTCATCTTGGCCATAAGAAACATTTGGACGCACGACAATGGCAAACTCTCTTGCTGCTCTCTGGACTGTGGGCCCAACAAGGCCCAACATTTTCCCCAGGGCATACACCTGACGGCATACTATATAACATCAGGTATTGGAGGCAAAGGCACAGCTCCCTGCTGAAAGGGGACTTAGCAGGCCAGCTGATCAGTGGTGCCTGGAAAGCCTTGTACCTTAGCTCATGTGGCCATGTTGTGTTACGCCACATCTCTTCCATGGCAGCCATGTTGTGACTGGCGCCCCCGGCACTCTTACAAAAGTCAAAATGGGCCCACTAGTCCTGAAAGGTTGGAGACCCTGGTGTAGTGGGTCAGAGAGTCAGACTAGAATGTGGGAGACCAAGGTTAAAATCCCTACTCAGCTGTAAGGCTCACCGATTGAACTTGGGGCAGTCACTATCTCACAGGGTTGTTCTAAGAATGAAATGAGAATGGAGAAAACTATGTATGCCATGTTGAACAAAGGGCAGATGGGGAAGGGTTCCCATCTAGAAGGAAAACTCTGATCCTAAACCTCCACTGCCTTGAAGGATATATTCAGGAGAAGAAAAGGCTAAGGAGTAAACCCTACACAAATCCAGAGTGAGGTCCCTAAGACAGTTGGGTGGAGACTTGTACGCCTCCTTCAGGAAACTCCTGCAGCCAAACTAATGCCAAACATATTGCTCTGCTTTCCTTTGAACCACACCAGTGAGGTTGAGAGGAGGGTCATCTGGGCAGCCCAGGACCTCCATAAACACTGCCCTGGCTTTGGGGAGGTCACTTGGGTGCTGTTAATTCAACCATTTGTCTTCACCCTCAGAGGCAAACTCCATTGTCTCTCGAGACAGACATTATGCCAGCAACAGCCTTGAACACTCAACAAGATGAGAAACATCCACATAGAAATTTCCACATGTAGTTAGGGTTGCCATATTTCAAAAAGTGAAAATCTGGAGTGGGGGGGCAAAGTTGTTGAGCTTTTTTCTCTCTTTTTCCTCTCTTTTTGGGTGAGGGGGGGACAAAGTTATTGACCCAAGTAAGTTTATGAGCTATATTAAATTCACCAAAATCTACACTGCCAACACGGCACACGTCCGGATTCCCCTGGACATTTAAGCCACTCCTACTATTTCGGATGGCCAATTCCTGGCTATGTCCAGGAAATTCCGGACGTAAATTGTATTACTAAATTCAATAACATCAACCATTTCTCATATCGTTTGCAAGTCTCATTGACTCTGTATGTGGCTTCTGGGCATACTCACTCACGACTTTCAAGCGTAAAGTACGCCTGCAGTCATCAAGTATGAAGGGCAAATGAATGCATTTTATTCATCACATTCCACTTTAAAATACAAGCAACAATCAGGCCGAGATCAAACCGCCACCCCATCGCATACTGAAGGCACAGAAAAATATGTTTGTTTTAAAAGGTATATATATCACTCTTCAACCAAATGGTTCCCAGGGCAGTTTACATCAAAATAAACAATAAAATCAACATAAAACCACAAGTCAAACAAACATAAACACAACAGCAGTTAAAAGCAGCTGATTCTAGAACAAAATCAAGACTTGAATACATATTATGTGTGCTTTAGATATACAGGTAGGTGTTATCTGGGAACACAGAAATAAAGTGTGACTTGTGAGACATAACAGAAGAATGGAGGTGCTGAATTGGAGATAAGAATAATGTTATAAAATAAATTATATTATATATATATATATATATATATATATATATATATATATATATATATCTGCATACAGAAGTAAAATAATTCACACACAAGGAGCCCCTTGTGACACACACCACCATTTAATAGCTGTTGGAGGCAGTGCTATTTTTCTAGAAAAAGAGGTGCTGGAGCTCACCATGAATTTCTACCTTGTTCTCTTAGAATGGCACCCACCTGAGAGGTGCCCACCTTAGAGCTGAGCTCCAGTGAGCCCCGGTAGAAAAAAAAAACCTGGTTGGAGGAACTCTTTCATGAGTATAAATCATCCCAGGGATGTGCTACGCAAACAGATGCATGGTCAAGTGCCGACTAACTGATTAAGGTATGTCAGTTTGTTAGTCTGTCGTCTTGTCTGGAGTCAGTGAGTGAGTCCATCTCTTGAGTCAGAGTATGTGTTATGTTTTGAATTGCTGGGGCAAGAGAGATATTTTGTACTTGTATATATCTGTATGTATATATCTGGGGAAAGCTATGGTTTTCCCAGTAGTGATGTATGGAAGTGAAAGCTGGACCATAAAGAAGGATGATCGCCGAATAATTGATGCTTTTGAATTATGGTGCTGGAGGAGACTCTTGAGAGTCCCATGGACTGCAAGAAGATCAAACCTATCCATTCTTAAGGAAATCAGCCCTGAGTGCTCACTGGAAGGACAGATCGTGAAGCTGAGGCTACAATACTTTGGCCACCTCATGAGAAGAGAAGACTCCCTGGAAAAGACCCTGATGTTGGGAAAGATGGAGGGCACAAGGAGAAGGGGACGACAGAGGACGAGATGGTTGGATAGTGTTCCTGAAGCTACCAGCATGAGTTTGACCAAACTGCAGGAGGCAGTGGAAGACAGAAGTGCCTGGCGTGCTCTGGTCCATGGGGTCACAAAGAGTCAGACACAACTAAACGACTAAACTGTTGGGATTCGCAGGATACTGAGTAAGTCTGCAGGCTTCAACAGGCTGATGCAATACTCTGTGAAGTGCTGGGTCAGAGTGACTCAGCAGGAGTGTGATTAATGTGATTGGCTATCACCTGTTTTAAAAAGGAAAGCCTGTTCAACAGTAAGTGTGGTGGTTGTGCTGTGGTGTGGTGCTGCTGTGGTGGAGAGTATTTGCCTTAAGGAGCAGGTACTCTATATGGACTGTTTTTGTAAATACTTGTATATAGCTCACATTAAAAAGACTGCACTGAAAAGAAACCTGGGACTCTGAGCGTTTCTGCTGAAAGCGCCGCGAGGAATTCGCGGCATAAACAACAACAACATATATCTGTATCCGCAAAAGTCTACAAGCTGTATGTACATGTCTATGCCTGGAACAATTTTATTGAAGCCTTATCTTCTGCAGCCGTAAACTATTTGGGACCTTATTCTGCCTCCATGTGGTGACTGGAACTGGGGACAACTTCCACTGCATGGGTATCTCATCTGATATACTTTTCCAGCTGACAAAATAAGCATATACAATATCGTGTTTTTATTATACACTGATGGAAAGATCCTGTCATCGCATCATGATTCTCTTGACCTTTCCAGCCATCAGCAAACATGCAGCACACTCCTAGATGGAAGTATTTTTATTGCTGTGGGCTGCAGATTACAGAGTCAAAACACTGCAGATTTGACACATGCATACAACACACATATCCATGAAAATGCTGAGGCAGTAGAAGGGAAATCAATACGAAACTTGAAGGCTGCTTAAAACTCAGGAAGCAAAACCGTTTGTTTAACTTTCCAAAACTGAATGCAAAAAAGAAAAGAGAAAATAATCACCCTTCCAACATGACACTGTTTTCTTCCTTTTCTTTTTTATACACTTGATGAATGAGAGGGCAAAAAAATGGATCTGTCCCCTTTGCCTTGGAGTGCAAGAAGACAACTTGGAGCCCTGAGCAATCTTTTGCGTAGGCCCCAAATACAGCACGTGATATATTTGTTGTGAGCTGCCATGAGGAGCTCAACTTTGTGTGAAATGTTCAGATTGTACAAACAAGCTAAGGGAGAAATCCTATGCACAAGAAGCTGGCGCAAAGCAATCTGGTTTAAGTTAAGCTGGCGTAACGTTACACCAGATCCAAACCCCGTTCAGTAGCAGGGCTGCTGCTGCTTTGCCCAAACCTAGCAGAGAGAAAACAAGCCTTTAAAACTGGGGTTCCCCCTGTTTTTCAAAAGCCAAGCCATGGACCCCATACTTTTGAAAACCCTGGGTGGGTTATGTGGATGCGCTGGGGTGTGCAAACCACCAAATTGGGAACCGCTGCTGTAAAATACTGTTCTACACCAAATTGCCACGTCATGTGACTGAGGTGAACAGGCTTAGGATCCAGCCTAATTCCCATCCCCCTCTGGTCCTGTCACACACACACACACACACACCCGAACATCCCCTTTTAGGGACTTACACTAGCCTTGGCTTATGTGGCTGTGTCCTGGTTGTTCCAGGATGAGCAAGTTTCACTGGCATATCCTCTACTGAGATGGTTTGGGGATTCAATGCTAGCTGAGCTCAGATGAGTCAGAGATCTACTGCATCCTATGCTGTCATCCCAGCAGGTCGATGACCTTCGACTACCTCCCTGCCTAACCCCACCACACAAGGTTGTCCCCAGAATGATCACAGGAGTGGGGAGAATGACATGAAACACTTCTGAAGTCCTTGGATGAAAGGAGGATGTGGATGCCATGACGCTCGGACAAAAGGTATGAGAGCCTGACATTTATCCATCTCAGATCTATCACCACAAATAAAAGCAGCCCTATGAGTAAGGCAATCAAGTGTGTGAATCCACCTACATGCTTATCGTTCTTATCAGCTTCCTGTTTCTGCAGAAGCTGAGGAATACTGAATAAAGGAATACTGCAACTACCTCTCTCGTATCTTGGCCTCTTTGAGTGGCAAATGCCTTTAAAAAATGAGTAAAAGACCTGAAAATTAAGAGCCATAATAGGACCAACAAAGACCACAGTAGAGCCAAAAGTGTGAAGGAGTACTGCAGAGCTTCATGGCAGGACCTTTGGTAGAAGATTAAGAGATATTTTAATCCACCTAGTCTAGCCCCCAAGAAAGTAAAATCTCTCACTGCCTCCATTTCTTCCCCTTCTATTTGCCAGGAGGTGATGGGACCAGTGGCCATGCTTTTCGTTTTTTTGATGTTGAGCTTCAGACCATATTTTGCGCTCGTGATGTATGGAAGTGAAAGCTGGACCATAAAGAAGGCTGATCACCAAAGAATTGATGCTTTTGAATTATGGTGCTGGAGGAGACTGTTGAGAGTCCCATGGACTGCAAGAAGATCAAACTCATCCATTCTGAAGGAAATCAGCCCTGAGTGCTCACTGGAAGGACAGATCGTGAAGCTGAGGCTACAATACTCTGGCCACCTCATGAGAAGAGAAGACTCCCTGGAAAAGACCCTGATGTTGGGAAAGATGGAGGGCACAAGGAGAAGGGGACGACAGAGGACGAGATGGTTGGATAGTGTTCTCGAAGCTACCAGCATGAGTTTGACCAAACTGCGGGAGGCAGTAGAGGACAGAAGTGCCTGGCGTGCTCTGGTCCATGGGGTCACGAAGAGTCGGTGAAATATACTCAGAGTCGCAAAGTGATTTCATGCTCTTTATTCAGCTCATAGTGGTGAGGAGGAATGAATGAAAGTCCCCTCGAGGTATCTGCTTTATATACATTATTTACACAATGGGCTGCACATGATTGGCTAATTCCGGAATTCTACTGTAAGCCAATCAGGTTGTGGATTCACTTCTATCTGGAGCATGATTGGGTGGTTCCTGCCAACCAATCATATTGCTGCATTGTTCTAGGACCAATCAGACTGCTGCATTCTGAATACTATTGTTCTAGGACCAATCAGACTGCTGCCTTTTGGATCCTATTGTTCTAGGACCAATCAGACTGCTGCAGTTTGGATCCTATTCAACTCAGTACATAACACCCCTCCCCTCTAAGTTCCAGTCCTGCCCGGGAGGTCGCATTCATAGTCCTCGAGGTACGCCGGTGGCCTACGTGTGCGTTGCGGCCTGGGGTGTTCCCTGGTCCGGGGTTCAGGTTCTGGCTCATGTTCCAAGGATGCTGGCTGTGATGGGCCTGTTTGGTCTGGTGCAACCAGCTCGCTCAGTCGTCGTTCTGGTTCCGGTGTCCTTTCGGCCTCGCGGGTCCTCTCTGTATTTACTGATTCTGCCTCTCCTGCTGGCCCCTCCTGCTCTATGGGCCTCACTGCCCCTCTGTTCCCTTGGGACTCCTCTGACCTTTCCTCCTCCTGGTTTTCTCCCGGGAATCGTCGCCGTATCTGGTCGCAGTGGCGGCGCCAGCATTGCCCCCCATCCGTTAGCACCTCGTACGACACGGGACCAGTGACCCTGGTGACTGTGGCGGGTACCCATGCTGGGCCTGCCCCAAAATTCTTTGCGTACACTGGGTCCTGGGCCTCGAAGGTCCGGGGGTTCCTGCCTTCCCCCACCACTACCTCATCCTGAGCTCTATCGGGGTGAAGGCGGTCCAATCTGATTGCAAGGCGCCGACCCATTAGTAGTTCAGCGGGGCTCCGGCCAGTCGTTGAGCTGGGGGTGCTGTGTTGTGCTAGGAGGAATGTGGCAAGGCGGTACTCCCAATCCCCTTGCGTCATGCGGCGAAGGGTGTCCTTGGTGGTCCGCACCATGCGTTCTGCTTGGCCATTGGTGGCAGGGTGGAATGGCGCCGAACGGATGTGGCGGATGGCGTTCTGCGCTGTGAAGGTTTGGAATTCTCCTGACGTAAATGCAGTCCCGTTGTCTGAGACGAGAGTGTCAGGGAGCCCGTGGGTTGCAAACAGCCTGCGTAGTACCCGGATGGCTGCGGACGTAGAAGTGGACGGTACCAGTGCGACTTCCAGCCATTTGGTGTAGGAGTCCACCACTATGAAGAATGTTTTCCCCTGAAAGGGGCCAGCGAAGTCCACATGCAGGCGTGACCATGGTGCTCGGGCGGACTCCCAGGACTGGACTGGGGCCCTTGGGGGATCTGGGCGGGATTCTTGGCAGGCCTGGCAGTGTTTGACCCAGGCCTCTATCTCTCCGTCGATCCCTGGCCACCACACATAACTCCTGGCAAGGGCCTTCATTCTTACTACCCCTGGGTGTGTCTCGTGTAGGGCTGTGAGGACCCTTTTGCGGAGGGGCTGGGGAACAACGACCCTGCTTCCCCATAACAGGCACCCCTTGTGGGCCGACAGTTCATGTTTGCGGGTTGTGTAGCCGGCGAATTCTGGCCCGGGGCTGCTGCTGGGCCATCCCCTCCACACCCAGTCCAGGACCCGGGAGATGACCCTATCTTTCTTGGAATGGTGTGCAACTTCTTGTGCCTGAATGGGGCGGTCGGGAAGCAGCTCCAGGCTCATAACCTCTTGTGCAGGTGCTGGGTCGGGGCCTGTTTCCGGTAGTGGTAGCCTGCTGAGGGCGTCCGCATGGCCCATCGCCTTCCCAGGGCGGTGAATCAGTGCATACTGGTAGCTGGCAAGGAAAATTGACCACCTGAGGACACGAGGAGACAGCACTTGGGGGGTCTGCTTTTCGGGGGCAAACAAGCCAAGCAAGGGCTTGTGGTCAGTCACCACGGTGAAGGGCCGCCCATACAAGAAATCATGGAATTTTTTTACTCCCTTCACGATTGCCAGACCCTCCTTGTCGATTTGCGAGTAGTTCCGCTCGGTTGCGTTGAGTGTCTGGGAAAAGTATGCCACCGGTACCTCTCTTCCATCCGGGAGTTGGTGTCCCAGGACAGCGCCAATGCCATATGGTGAGGCGTCGCATGCTAGCACCACCGGCAGCCTCTCGTCGAAGTGTGCCAAGACCGAGTTTGAGACAAGCAAGTCCTTGACTGCCTGGAATGCAGCCTCCTGGCGCTGGCCCCACACCCAAGGGGCCCGCTTGTCCAGGAGTCTGTGTAGGGGCTCCGCTACCGCCGCCTTGTGGGGAAGGAAGGAATGGTAAAAGTTCAATAGTCCCAAGAAGGCCTGAAGTTCAGTCTTGTTCTTGGGCGCTGGGGCATCACAAATGGCCCGTACCTTGTCCCCCGTCGGGTGGACCCCTTCTGCGTCCACCATAAATCCCAGAAAGTCCACCTGAGGCACTCCTAGTAGACATTTTTCCCGCTTCACCTTGAGACCCGCCGTCTGGAAACGGTGCAGAACGGTGCGGAGGCGGTCCTCAAACTCCTCTGGTGTGGGCCCGGCAATCAACACATCATCGAAGAAGGGGGTGACGCCAGGAATCCCTTTAAGGAGAGAGTCCATTAGATTCTGGAATATGCCTGGTGCCACGCTGACACCGAATTGCAGCCGCTTTACCCTGAACGCTCCTCTGTGCGTCACAATCGTCTGTGCCTCTGCTGTGGCCTCATCTACTGGCAGTTGTTGATATGCTTGGGCCAAGTCCAGCTTGCCAAAAATTTTTGACCCAGCCAGGGTGGCAAGGACATGGCTGACCACTGGCACTGGGTATGCATGGGCCGTGAGGGCCTTGTTTATGGTACATTTGTAGTCTGCGCAGATGCGGACCGAACCATTCGGTTTGACGGGTGTGACGATTGGGGTTTCCCAGGGGGCATTAGGCACCGGCTCCAGCACTCCTTGCTCCACGAGTCGGTCCAATTCCTCGTCTATACGGGGTTTCAGGGCGAACGGGACCCGGCGGGCCTTGAGCCTGACCGGTCGTACTGCGGGGTCAAGCTGTAGAGCAATGGGGGGGCCCGTATACTGTCCCAATTTCCCATCAAAAACCCCCGGAAATTCCTTGCATATGGCGTCCACGTCCACTTGTAAGGTAGTGTGGTTCACCCCGGTGACGGCTAGCCCCAGTGGTCCAAACCATGCCAATCCCAGTAAGCTAATGTAGGGGCCCTTGACCACAAGCAAGTCCAGTTGCCGCGTCCGCCCTCGGTATTGCACCCTGAAGGTCCCCACCCCCATTGTGGGGACCTTACGTTTCTGGAAGTCCCGGAGGGTGAATGGGGCCGGCCTGAGTTTGGGACCCCCAGTAGGACACAGTTTCCTTAAGGTCCTTGCCGAGATTATGGATAGAGTTGAACCCGTGTCAAGCTCCATGCGGCATGGGGCCCCCTCTATCTGTACCTCTACATAAATTTTCTCTACGTTGGGGTGGGGCAACTGGTATACCTGGAAGTCCGTGAGCTCCGTCGAGTTGCCTTGGTGTGTTGGGCCCCGGGACCTGGGGCTCTTGGATTGGTCATCTGATGCCTGGCGTCGGGTGGGCCGAGCTCGACACACCCGGGCAATGTGTCCCAATTTTCTGCACTGCCTGCACTCTGCGTTGCGGAAACGGCAGGTCCTCCTCTCGTGACTGTCTCCACAGCTTGCGCAGTTCCCTGCTTCTCGTCGAGGCAGCTGTGGTATGTGGGCTGCTTGAGTGCGCTGCTGTACTCGGTGCACCTCCTCCCTGTTGGATCCTGAGTCGTCGGTGAGGTCTTCATGGTGGACCCTCGGTTGGGACGACTGGCTCGGCCGTGCCTCTTGCGTGGACCTCTCGGCAGCTTCCGTTGCCAGGGCCTCCTCCAGAGCGACCTGGAACGTTAGGTCCTTCTTAGCGTAGAGGCGTCGTTGCAGCTTCTCATCCTTCAGGCCACCGACGAGGCGGTCACGAAGCATGTTCTCCAGCTCTGAGAAGTTGCAGAACCGGGCAGCTTGGCGGAGAGAGGTCACAAACCCAGTTATGGTTTCCCCAGGGGCTTGCCGCTTTGCATAGAAGGCATTTCGACGAGCAACCACAGAGGGCTGTGGCGAAAAGTGCCCCTTCAGCTGTTCCATTATTGTTTTGTATGGAACAGTAGCGACGTCTTCGGGTGCAAGGAGAGCCCGGGCGATTTCAAACGTCTCCTCTCCACAGATGCTGAAGAATATTGCCCTCTTCTTGGCGTCTTCTTCATCGGTGACCCCTTTGGCTTCTAGGAGGAAGGTGAAACGGGAGGCGTACGCTTCCCAGTCTCCAGATGCTGGGTTGAACGGCGAGAAGCTGCTGTTGGTTGCCATTCTGAGTTCCTTGTGTCCCGGAGCTGAAGCCTGGATACACGGTGCGAGGCAGCGGTGCGGCAGGTGGCGGTGCTGCGGTGCTGTGTGTGGCAGTCAGCTCAGCGGGATCCCACCTTCGTCGCCAGTGAAATATACTCAGAGTCGCAAAGTGATTTCATGCTCTTTATTCAGCTCATAGTGGTGAGGAGGAATGAATGAAAGTCCCCTCGAGGTATCTGCTTTATATACATTATTTACACAATGGGCTGCACATGATTGGCTAATTCCGGAATTCTACTGTAAGCCAATCAGGTTGTGGATTCACTTCTATCTGGAGCATGATTGGGTGGTTCCTGCCAACCAATCATATTGCTGCATTGTTCTAGGACCAATCAGACTGCTGCATTCTGAATCCTATTGTTCTAGGACCAATCAGACTGCTGCCTTTTGGATCCTATTGTTCTAGGACCAATCAGACTGCTGCAGTTTGGATCCTATTCAACTCAGTACATAACAGTCGGACACGACTAAACGACTAAACAACAACAACAACAAAAAGTCTAGCCCTCTGTTCTCACAGTGGCCAACCAGATGCCTATGGGAAACTTTTCAAATGTTTGAACTCTAGTATTGGGAGAAGAAGTGACTCATTATCAACACAGGATCTTCCCCAATACTTCATCAAACAGCAAAGCCGCTGCTGTTCCTGCTGGCTTCTGGTGGTTGAAGACAAACTTTCAGCTCCGGCTGTTGGTGGTGGTGCCTTAAATGCCAATCGTAATGGTGGAGAATTTTCCCTGAAGAAAGCAGGACAGTGTATAGGGAGTTCTATGGTGGTCACGGTTCACATGAGGCCCCAGGGCAACAACTGGCCATAACAGACCTTGTGGTGAACGGTTCGTGCACGAAGCAAGGTACGCACCCTGGAAAATGTCCAAGAGTCCTCTGCAAAGCTTGTCAATGTGAAAAGCATTCCTTTGAGGTTTCAGATCCATGGCTGCAGAGGGCTAAGGAGATCAAAGGTCAGTCCATTTTGCAGTTCTCGAGGATCAAGGCTTATAGGCCCTTTCTGCTCAAGCATAACTTGCCTTTCTCAGTTGAGAAGTCAACTTATAGCTTACCTGGGGGTCACAAAGGGGCGGGGATTGGGAAATAAAGCCAGGTGAGGCTACCACAGAATTCCTGGTGTGAAGAACCCTCTTACTCCGGGGCCTGGCGTTGGTAAGGGTACTAAGGAAAATAAGGAGGTGCTGTTGTTCTAGCAAAGGAGCTGCAAAGAATGAATAAAGGATTCCAAGAATATTTGAAAGCTGGAGAGAAATCTGCTTACGCATAAAGGGAGGCTCACCACCTGCAGCGTGTTCTAAAAAGGACAGCCCCCTTCCATCTTCAGTAGGGAAGGGATAAAAGCAAATCTTCAGCTGGATATTCATTTTCCAACCTTCTGGCAAAACCGGGGATGGTGTACATTTTTTCTTCTCTGTTTTTAAAAAATGTAAACCCTTTTGCCAAAGTCTTGCAATTTCTATATATACAACCATTGTAAATCTCAACATAGAAGGGTTTTTTTTAGGTGCACTGTTGTTCATTTAAAAGCAACCCTGAACTCAGGAAGATAAAAATTGGGTGTCAAGGAAATAGATTTCTATTTATTTATGGCTGAAAATACCCAAGACCTTCCCCCTGCTTGCTGCACTGCAGCCGCCTCTCTATTTAGCATGAGCACAAAGATGTTCAAGACTAACCTTTTCCAGAAACGATGCGCACAGCCTCTGTAAGAACCATTCTTATCCTCAACAAGAGAGCTAGTCATTTCGCTTTCTTTCTTCCTGCACTAAGAGCTGGCATATTCTCCAAGTGAAGCTATGTACCAACAAAAAGCACTTCAGCTTTTTGGCATCGTTAACCTCAAAAGAATTGTAAAAGCAGTTATTACTTCAAGTATCCAGTTTCCGCGAGCACTGCTGGCTGCAAGAGCCTCCGCTCAAAGGAAAGCAACACAGTACAACTGGATGAATATCCAAAACCAGAGATAGAAAAAGAAATTCTCTTCTCTTTTGGGGGGCACAATAGGTCAGTGTGTCTGGCTGTTAACCAGAAGGTTGGTGGTTCAAACCCACCCAGGGTCGGTGGGAGATGATCTATAACGAAATGAAAAAGGTATTTAAATATACCTTTCTAAAGAAACCAGAGGCCTTTCTCCTGGGCATGGTCGGCCAATTGGTGCTAAAGAAGGACAGAACTTTCTTTATGTATGCTACAACAGCAGCAAGAATACTTATTGCAAAGCATTGGAAGACACAAGATTTACCCACGCTGGAAGAATGGCAGATGAAGGTGATGGACTATATGGAACTGGCGGAAATGACTGGCAGAATCCGAGACCAGGGAGAAGAGTCGGTGGAGGAAGATTGGAAGAAATTCAAAGTTTATTTACAGAAGCATTGTAAGATTAATGAATGTTAGAATGATGTTGGAATGAATTCATGTGATTTTAGCAGAAATGTCACAAAGATTTAGAAAAAAACAGACTGTTAATTGGTGAAAGGAGGGAAAGTAAACTTATATTAATATCACGATAAATTTACAGGACAAAAACTTGAAAAGAGGGAAAGGATTTGCTGAAATGGATAACTGACTTAGAATACAAAAAAGGGAGGTGTGAGGAGGTCAGGGAAATAAGCTAATGAAAGAAAACAAATGGGAAGAGTTGCTGTATTTTTTATTGATTTTTCTTTTTGTTTAATGGATTTTAATTCTTTGTTTTTTCTTTTTGATCTTTCTTGTTTCTTTTTTGTATTTCATCTTTTTTTTGTTTAAAAGGATGTTTTTCTTGACGTTTCTTTTTGTACTTTTAAAAACTTTAATAAATATCTTATTAAAAAAAAACAAAACCCCACCCAGGGTCGGCTGTGGACAGGATTCCTGCATTGCAGGGGTTGGACTAGATGATCCTCAGGTGTCCCGTCCAACTCTACAGCTCTATGATTCTATACCTGGATGGCTTAAAAATGCAAGAAGGCCCTTTACACTCGCCAGAAGCTGGGCTCTGCCCTCGCCAGTCCTGGAAGGAGCCTTTAAAAAAGTCCCATATGCGCTGAGACTTTGCGCCTGTTCATTGGGAGAGATAGGAAGCCCAGAACACTTCTTCTTTAGATGTTCCTTTTATGAAGAGGCACGTAGTAAGACCATTGATCCCCTACGGGTGAGGCTCGCTGACCTCCAGAAAAAGCAAAAATTCGACCTTTTCCTGTTAGGCAAAGTTCAGAAGACGACCCGGATGGTCGCCAGATTCTGTGTACAGATCTGTAGGCGCAAACCATCTCCCAACTCAAACTAGTTCTTCAAGAAAAGCCCCAAACTTGGTTCCATGGGTGACTCTGGGTCAACACCCTGCGGAAGTTTATTGTTGTACATTGTTTTGTTTGTTTTCCTTCTGTGACTGTACCCCCAAGTGTGTTTTATAAGCTGGTCTCCGACCATAATAAATCATCTAGCTAGCTAGCTAGCTGGATGGCCAGTGGCTGTTCTCAGCAGGATGGGCTCTGCTTTCTGAGGATGCTGGAAATATGTCTCAGCATCTATAGCCATTCCTGGCTCCAGACTGCCCAACCCTCAGTTTAATCCCTTGTACAGGTCACCAACTTTTGGGGGCCCTTGGTCACATTTGCAACCTGGAGAATTTGTGACAGATACCACACACAAACACACAGGAATCAAGCCCACACTGCAACCTATTCTAGTGGTTACAACAGAATGTTTTTTCAGCAGGTGAGGGAACTCTGTGGGTGCTACAGAAAGCTTCTGGGGGCAAATGTGGGCATACAGGTGCAGTGTTTCCAATCCCTGCTCCTGGCTTTGTCTTCTGGCTTGACCCTCCACACCCTCGTCAGATTTTCACCTGGCACACTTCCTAACTCCCACTGAAGCGCTTCCCAGAGCTCAAGTCCTGACAGTGGACTTCAAAATGGGCTAATTCTGGGACCAGAATAAGTCCCCAACTAAAGAAGAATGGCAACTTAAACTGCACAGCTTGTGGATCAGACATACAGAATAAGAGAACAAGAAGAACATACGTTTAAAGAAGATTGGAAAATGTTTGTTGAATATATGGGGGGACACTGTGTACACTTGAATTTATCTTAATGCTGCCAACGTAAATACGTTTTGATGGATGTAATAATGGAATACTGAATGGTTTGGTTTATGTAAAATATGCAGGGATTTATGTTTGGAAACAGAAGAACGGAAGTCACTGATATTTCAAGGTTGTTTAAATGAATATTCTAAAATGTAAAACAGAAAATTTAATAAAAATTATAGAAGAAAACAAAACAAAATGGGCTAATTCTGCCCTTAACAAATTATCAAGAAACAACATTTCTCTGCAAGTGTGCTGGGGGTGCAGGCATGTCATATTAATTCGCCCTCTGCAGAACTCTCTTCTACAAGGGAAAAATCACAACAATATTCCAATGTGTTCAAAAAGCATTATCTGCCAGACACAGGGATACTCTCAGGGTTGTTGGTTTTTTTTATTTTAAAAATCTGCTTCCTCGCCCCAATTCCTTTCCTCTCCCCCTGCTTCAGCAAGTGAATCAAATATTGTGGGCGAGGCAATGATGTCAGAAGCAGCGCTCATCCCCTTTGAAATCAGATGTGGTCAGTCAGCATGAAGAGGCAAAGTGAGGTCAGATAAGAGCTGAATAGAAGAAGCACAGCTTCCTGCTTCTTGCCACAGAATGCCTTCATTATCACAAACCGAATCTCTGGTGACAGAATCGCTTCAGCAGAATAGGTGAATTGGCACGACCTTACGATATGAGGCCTGACAACTTTCTCACGTCAACTTTTTTCCGAATGTAGGCAAAAAATTTCTATTTTAAGAGTGGCCTCTTCTAACGCTTGTTCAGGTTGTAACATAATTCCCTATATTCTTAGTCCTGCCCATTGCAGCTCAGCTCATACAAGTGAGGAAGCTTCTCTCTATTGAGGGCCACATTCCACCAGACGTAATATACCAGGGGCCGCAGACCAGCCAGTGGGCAGCACTGAAGTAAACAGCAGGTAGGAGCAAAACCAAAAGTGATTAGACTGACCCCCTTTCTCTGTCTTTCTGCCACCCCCCTTTTCCCTCGTTCTTTCTGCCACGTTGAGTTTAAATTCAATGAAACTGGTGACTCTGAATGAGTTCCAAAAATGCCAGTGGAGTCAACAGCACAGTTTGAACCCAAATAATGTTGATTATAGTGGTTAAATATTGCATTGTAATAAGACATTTATCATTTCCTGTAGGGAGGGAAATGTTACCTCATTATTTGTTATATTTTCAGCATATTAATTTAAAAAAAAATGCTAGGCACTCTGAAGTTAGGCACACTGAGAGCCTTAGCAGTGTTGAACTTTCTCTGTTATCTATGTTATATTTAGTGACTGGAACATGTATCTTTAGGGGAAAAAATAAGAATTCAGTGTGTGCAATTTCCTCTTAGAAGTCTCATCCATCAGCCACTTTCCTCACCTGTTTAGCCCGTTCTCCCAGTTGTACAAGTGCCTCCATTAGCTTATAAATGTCACTGTCAATCAAACTTACAACAGAGGGCAACCAGTTTATAAAATTGCTGTTCTGGATTCCCACTGCTTCAGCTGTGTGTTCTTCAGTGGTTTCTTTTACCTATCATAGCATTCATCCTTTAGCACAGGTTTGGGTGAAAACACAGTGATCATGAACAAGCCAGGTAAAAAATTAAAGGTTCTGAATCTTGTGTCCATTTAAAAGCAATGACCAAGGGTAGCTTGAAAGCATGTTAACTTTTGATACAGTTTGCTTGCTTAAATCACCTTGTAAGGACACTCTTACTCATCACAAGTGATCAGGAAACTGGTTATTTACTACCTGCATGGCTAAGAATTGACATTACTCCAGTCTCCTACTTAAATATCAGGCACTGGTTCATTATTTTCAATAGAACTCTTCCACAAGTGCCCAGATGCAGCTGTTTATAGATGCCAAAAGCCTAGCCAATACAATGTATATAAAATTATACAAAAGCCCAGCTGGGGATGTTTTTAAATTAAAAAAATCCCCCACGGGCTTTTGTTTTGGTGTTCCTACAGAAAATCACATTCAACAGTGATTAAGCAAGAGAGAAATCCTATCAAAAAGTGATGCCTCTCACGATGATGAGTAATGCAGTAATGTATGAGACGAGAGCGGCTTGTGAACACCCAAGTCAGATTCTGTTTTGAAAAATGAGTCTGCAAAAATGAAATATATCTTTGCTGAGTTTGCAAGTCTCTCCCCCCCCCCCACATTTTTAATAAAAAGGTACCCCCTCCCTTCAAGCTGACGCTCCTTCAGGTATACTGGACCGAGGCCGTTTAGGGCTTTAAAAGTCAGCACCAACACTTTGAATTGTGCTCAGAAACATACTGGGAGCCAGTGTAGGTCTTTCAAGACCGGTGTTATGTGGTCTCGGCGGCCGCTCCCAGTCACCAGTCTAGCTGCCGCATTCTGGATTAGTTCTAGTTTCCAGATCACCTTCAAAGGTAGCCCCACATAGAGCGCATTGCAGTAGTCCAAGCGAGAGTTAACCAGAGCATGCACCACTCTGGCGAGACAGTCTGCGGGCAGGTAGGGTCTCAGCCTGCGTACCAGATGGAGCTGGTAGACAGCTGCCCTGGCCACAGAATTGACCTGCACCTGCACCTCCATAGACAGCTGTGAGTCCAGAATGACTCCCAGGCTGCGCTCCTGGTCCTTCAGGGGCACAGTTACCCCATTCAGGACCAGGGAGTCCTCCACACCTGCCTGCCCCCTGTCCCCCAAAAAGAGTACTTCTGTCTTGTCAGGATCCAACCTCAATCTGTTAGCCGCCATCCATCCTCCAACCACTGAGAGTTGGAGGATGGCAGGAGAATCGGCATCAATATCCTGTTAGCTAATTCCACATTTTCTGTATGCAATTTCTGATGGGACTTCAGTGGGGAACCTCTGAACACAGGGCTGTTTTGATTGTATGTATCCGGGCAGGGGGCTTAGGGGGCTTTACCTGTACTTAAGATTCATCTTGGAAACCCAAGGAAGTGACATGGCACTTGGCTGACAGTTTCTGAAATAGCTCCTTATTTATAGAAGTGCAATGTGCCACTCCCGCAAAGTGTGTAACAATGGTTGCAGGACGGAGATAGCACCAGTGGGGAGGAGGAAAAGAAGATGAGAAGAGAAGGTGCAGAAGGTTAACGTGAGGGTGGTCTGCATGCAAGAGGGAGTACAGAAATGGGGTGGGGAGAAGAAGGAATGGATACGAAGGTGAAAACAGAGGTGAAAAGCAGGGCGGCAGAATAGAAGAGAGGCGCAGAGGTGATTATTGATTGAGCAGACAATTCAGAAAATAAAGTGGAAGGTGTTGGGCAGAGGGTTCACAAGCAGAGTAAGCGACGGGGCAGAGAAAATATGTGTGTAAATATGCATATTTTTTGGAAAAGAAATATGCAAAGCACAAAAAAATCACAAACGTACAATGCAGATGTACACAATTAAGCATACTATGTAATGGTCTTAATTAATAAAAAATTATAATCAGTGGGCTTTCTCCCTACTTAATTTGCATTTACATGACTTTATTTTGTTTTGTTTGTCATTAATATTGATTGCACAATCTCTGATTGGCAAGGCTTCTGCTTCAAGAGCTGCGGCACCTGACAGAGGCTGAGCAGCAGAACAAGCTGACAGCTACTATCAGTATCTCCAGGAAAGCTTCATTACTAAGGAGACGAATGACTGAATACAATTTCGAATACGTACAGCCAGTAGATTCAATAATGAAATTTCGGACCTATCTACCTATCTGCATATATATCTCGCAAAATAAAATTCCATGTGCAAAAATAGATAATAGATAGATACACACAGAGACATAATTTTATTTTGCAGTTAAATTAAAAATGCAAAAAGGAAGAACACTGTTTAATAACATAGGTAAATGGTAAAGGTAAAGAACCCCTGGACGGTTAAGTCCAGTGAAAGGCAACTATGGGGTGCGCTGCTCATCTTGCTTTTAGGCTGAGGGAGCCGGCGTTTGTCCACAGATAACTTTCTGAGACATGTGGCCAACATGACTAAACCACTTCTGTTGCAACAGAAGGCCGTGGCGGAAACCAGAGCACATGGAAATGCTGTTTACCTTCCTGCCACAGTGGTACCTATTTATCTACTTGCACTGGTGTGCTCACCCCGATGTGCAGATTCAACTGCCGACCTTCCGATTGGCAAGTCCAATAGGCTCAGTAGATTAGACCACAGAACCACCTGCGTCCCCATGTTTAATAACAGAATACCACTTTTAAGAGAAAGGGGGGGTGGAGAGAAAACCAAGCAGAAGCTCACAAACTATTGAGTGTGTCTGGAGGCATAACTTATGCAGCCAAATCATAGTCAGAAAACACAAACACATCTGCATTTGATTGGGATGTGATCAGAAGCCTGGAAGAGCTTCCACATGTTAAAGAGTAAACCCTTCCAAAGACTTGATGCCATACAAGACAACAGAGGTGGTTCCTCATGAAAAATGTGTTCTTAAAATTAAGAGGGGGTGCCTTTTGATGTTTTTTATTCATTCTAGTCACACTTCCAAGTGTAGATAGAACAGGTTTTTATTAGATGGAGATCCTTGGCAGACGGCATGTAATGATAGACTCTGAGCTCAGCTGTACATGGTTTCAACAGAAGCTTAGGGAGTCCTTAATCTGAGAGGGACTGGACTTGCTAGACCTTGAATGACCCGGCACGACTCCTGAGGTCCTTGTGGTGCACTATGTCAGCACTCACTTAGGAAGACTCTAAAGCTGGGGATAGAGCCAGCTGCCTCTCAGCAAGATGAGAAATAGCCACTCGGATATTCCCACATGTAGGAGAAATCAGAAGTCGCTCCCAGCAGAAAAGTCCTATGCAGCAACTGCCTTACTTACAGTCTTTCATGGGTAATTCAGAGATCAAGCAGTACCACACTCTTTGTCTCTTTAAGCACAAACCCACTCCTCTAATTTCCAAGAGTGATTGGGTTAGATAGCTTTGAGTTGAGTGTGGGCTTGATCTATTTCAAGGACCAGCTATCAGAATGCCCTGGCATTCAGAAAGAAGTTAGGTGGAAACCTTAATATTGCACTGTTAAAACCTTTGATCGACAGGTTCCCCCCCCCCCAAAAAAGAAAAAATTAATCCAGAGGCCCCTTCCCTTGTATTGGGATAATATTTAGTTGTTCTTTTCTGCACATCGTAAATTATGCTCTCCTTGCCTGACCTTCATGCATTGGTTGGAATATACACATTGTAGAGAATGTACAAAGGAGGAAATTGTCAGTCTACCTGAGGTGACTGACAAGATGCCCCCTGCCCACATATAGAAGCAACCAGACTGGGAGCTGGCTCTTATTTCAACACAAGTAATAGGGCAGCCCTCTACTGTGTTTGAGGGCAGCAGGCCAGCTGGAAGGAAGAGCCCAGGGCAGGCTTTGTGGCACACAGAGCTCTATCCTCCAACCCCTTGCCACTGCTCCCTGTCCTCCAACAAAGCAGCCACCTCATTTGCCTAACTGCCCAAGAGGGGCAAATTTGCCCCTCCTCTCAGCAAGGAGAGGAAGAGGAAGAGGAAGAGAAAAACATATCCCAGACATATCCCAGACTGGCTCCATATACAGTGGTACCTTGGATTACAGACGCTTCAGGTTACAGACTCCGCTAACCCAGAAAGAGTACCTCGGGTTAAGAACTTTGCTTCAGGATGAGAACAGAAAACGCCCGGCAGCAGCGAGAGGCCCCATTAGCTAAAGTGGTACCTCAGGTTAAGAACAGTTTCAGGTTAAGAATGGACCTCCAGAATGAATTAAGTTCTTAACCCGAGGTACCACTGTAATCTATGGCCTGGGTAGGCAAACTAAGGCCCGGGGGCCGGATCCGGCCCAATCGCCTTCTAAATCCGGCCTGTGGACAGTCCAGGAATCAGTGTGTTTTTACATGAGTAGAATGTGTGCTTTTATTTAAAATGCATCTCTGGGTTATTTGTGGGGCATAGGTATTCATTTATTTTTTATTTTTCCAAAATATAGTCTGACCCCCCCCCCCCCCCGCAAGGTCTGAGGGACAGTGGACCAGCCTCCTGCTGAGAAAGTCTGCTGACCCCTGCTCTATGGCTCTGGTTGCAAGGCTTCCCCCGCTGCTTCCAAAGTGTTCTTGGTTTAAGATGGAAGAAAAACTGAAATTCAGGTCACATTTAAAGTTGAACCTATCAAATTCACACTTTCTTGAGGGAAAGACATGAATCCAAACACAGCACTCCATGATTCTCACCACTATGAATTTTGCAGTGCAGTTCTCCAGTCAAGTATTGCCTGCAAAAATGCATAGAGGTAAAGGACTGGACCATTAGGTCCAGTCACGGACGACTCTGGGGTTGCGGCGCTCATCTCGCTTTATTGGCTGAGGGAGCCGGGGTACACCTTCCGGGTCATGTGGCCAGCATGACTAAACCGCTTCTGGCGAACCAGAGCAGCGCACAGAAACGCCGTTTACCTTCCCACCGGAACGGTACCTATTTATCTACTTGCACTTTGATGTGCTTTCAAACTGCTAGGTGGGCAGGAGCAGGGACCAAGCAACGGGAGCTCACCCTGTCACAGGGATCCAAACCACTGACCTTCTGATTGGCAAGCCCTAGGCTCTGTGGTTTAGACCACAGCGCCACCCGCGTCCCAGTTCTCCAGTCAAGTATTGCCTGCAAAAATGCATATGCTGGGGTCAATCGCGCATTAGAATGCATATATTATTGACTTGTATATATTAGGATATATATTCATATATGACCATTCCCATGGTTCTCCCACCACTACCTGCCACATCACCGAGTTTCTGAAACCCGACGCCACCGCCACTGAGTCCTCATGGGGCCTCAACTTGTACATCCTTATTTTACTGTGTTAACAGCAAATTAAATTCAGCTGAAATATATAAGTGCCCATGCAGCACAGTTTATAAATAGATTTCAAGTCAGCTAATGTCACTGCCAGATTAAAAGGAAAGGACACTTTGGCAGTTCTATTACATTATTTTGTGTTGTGCTTACGAGAAGCAGTAATTAAAGTCTCCGTTCAGGCTTACGGGGGTAGAAAGAGTTTTGCACCTGCAAGTTGCTTACTGAAGCAAGAGATCTCGAGCTCCTTTCCAGGTCATGCTTTCAAACACAAATATTTTTCAGCAGAAAAGACCTACCTTGGCATTTGGTCATAAGCAACGTCGGATTCAACATTGTCTCATGATATACCACAACAACCCCTTACTTAACTTCAATCTGTGTTAATCTGTGTTTCACCTCTTAAACTTGCAGACGTATCAGAAGTCACAGCAAAGACCTACGTCCAAGACTATGGAGCAAGGTGTGTGGCTGCTGTCATATGTTGACAGCTTCTAGGAGCCAAAGGTGAGAGCTATGTGTCAGGTGAGGACCAAAAGTGGACAAACTACCCGCAACAGGCAACTCAGAACAGCAGCTGCAAGCCCAGATGTGTATGGTGCAGGCCAGGAAAATAATAATTATTATTATTATTATTATTATTATTATTATTATTATTATTATTATTTAGACCCCGGCCATCTGGCTGGGTTTCCCCAGCCACTCTGGGCGGCTTCCAACAAAACATTAAAATATAATAGTCTATTAAACATTAAAAGCTTCCCTAAACAGGGCTGCCTGTTGTTTAGATGTCTTCTAAAAGTCTAGTAGTTGTTTTTCTCTTTGACATCTGGTGGGGGGGGGGTTCCACAGGGTGGGTGCCACAACCGAGAAGGCCCTCTGCCTGGTTCCCTGTAACTTGGCTTCTCGCAGTGAGGGAACCTCCAGAAGGCCCTCGGTGCTGGACCTCAGTGTCCTGGCAGAACGATGGGGATGGAGACGCTCCTTCAGGTATACTGGGCCAAGGCTGTTTAGGGCTTTAAAGCTCAGCACCAAAACTTTGAATTGTGCTCGGAAACATACTGGGAGCCAATGTAGGTCTTTCAAGACCGGCGTTATGTGGTCTCGGCTGCTCCCAGTCAACAGGAAAGGTGCTTGTCTGCTTAGCAATCGCTTGGCTCCTTCAATTCTGGAGAATTATACCCAGGAGAGGGTCCCCAGTGCCTGCTGTTCATTCCCTTGACTAGCTATGCCTTTGGTCCCATGAGGGATCATAGCCATTGGGAACACCTAGTTCGATTCCTGCAGCACGAGACACCCCAGCCACGACCCCTGTGGCTCCAAGTCCTATACCACAGAATGCACCACCTAAAGGCTGATCCAGTCCAGATGATCTACTCCTTTCCCTGCCACAGAATGGTGGGTGGGCAATAAGTGATCACCAGTCGTTTTCAAAACGTGAGCTGCTCTAAGGAAGAGCATGCTGCCCTATCTAGAGAGCAAGCTTTGGAGACCAGGAGAATGTCAGTTACTCTCAGCCACTTCCAGCAAAGCTAAAAATAGCCTTGGCTGCTCTGTTATGAAACTCAACGCTCCTGGTTTGAGAGGATGGTGCAAGGGCTGAACCCTTAGATAGCATGGCCAGCACCGCTGCATTTTAAAAATAGCCAGCCAAGCTTTTTAAAAATAGACTATGCAAAAAGAAAAAGAAGATGATGAAGAATCGTAGGCCATGCCAAGGCTTCTGTAGTATACAGTGTGCAGAATCACCCCCCAGCCAAATTCACTCTGTTCCTGCTCTCTAATCATCCTTCTGTACTCGTTTTCTGTTTCCTATCCCCTGGGGGAAATCGAGTGTAAAACGCAGTAATGTGGCTTGTAACAGATTATTACATACTGTAATTAGTTATAACACAAGCAGCAATATCAAAAGGTTCTCAATGCAAGAAACCTAACCTTTTGAATGCATAAAAACTCACATTTTTTTAGCCTAAGACAGAGATGAAGCCTGGGTGCAACCTTGATCCCGTCAACAGTGAATGAAACCGGTCCGAAAACCAATTCATAGGGCATCTAGCAAAAAGATCTGGAAGACTGGGGACCATGTCATGGCCAGTAATGAAAGCAAGGGATAAAAAAGGCTGCCAACCAATAACCCAAAGAGGGTTCCTCTGCTTTTATTATTTGTGTGGCATGGAGAAAATATCGGGTGCGGTCTATTTCCTTATGTGGCTACAACAAATGTCCCATCTGCAATACAGGTGAATTTTTAAGGGTTGATGTTTCACTGTGTTTTTAATATTTTGTTGGAAGCTGCTCAGAGTGGCTGGTGCAACTCAGCCAGATGGGTGGCATATAAAACAGCAGCAGCAGTACCATACTACTTTGAATGGTCATGCCTTCACCCCAAAGAAACCTGGGGAAGATAGTTTGTCACGAGTGTTGAGGGTTATTAGGAGACCTCTATTCCCCTCGCTCTCCTGCCAACCTAGCAGTTCGAAAGCACGTCAAAGTGCAAGTAGATAAATAGGTACCGCTCCAGCGGGAAGGTAAATGGCGTTTCTGTGCACTGCTCTGGTTCGTCAGAAGCGGCTTAGTCATGCTGGCCACATGACCCGGAAAAACTGTCTGCAGAAGCGGACAAACGCCGGCTCCCTTGGCCAGTAAAGCGAGATGAGCACCGCAACCCCAGAGTCGGTCACGACTGGACCTAACAGCCAGGGTTCCCTTTACCCTTTACTTTATTCCCCTTGCTGAGGAACACAGGTGGCACTGTGGTCTAAACCACTGAGCCTAGGGCTTGCCGATCAGAAGGTCGACAGTTCGAATCCCCGCAACGGGGTGAGCTCCCGTTGCTTGGTCCCTGCTCCTAACCACCTAGCCGTTCAAAAGCACGTCAAAGTGCAAGTAGATAAATAGGTACCGCTCCGGCAGGAAGGTAAACAGCATTTCCGTGCGCTGCTCTGATTTTGCCAGAAACAGCTTAGTCATGCTGGCCACATGACCCGGAAGCTGTTTGCAGACAAACCCCGGCTCCCTCGGCCTATAGAGCGAGATGAGCGCCGCAACCCCAGAGTCTTCCGTGACTGGACTTAATGGTCAGGGGTACCTTTACCTTTTATTCCCCTCGCTAAGCTACAATTTCCAGTGCTCTCACATTCAATCCCTCTTCCCAGGGAACTTTGGGAACCGCAGCTCTCTGAAGGGAAAACCCCAGCACTCTTAACGGACTACAGTTCCCAGAATTCTTTGGGGGGAGCCATGACATGGTACTGCTTTAAATGTATAGTGCATCATGGGGCTAAGCGGTACCTACCACCAAGTCACTGTCACAATGGAAGCATTAACGAGAAGTCTGAATGCACTATTTAGATGTCACTGCTAAGTGTTGATGGCAGAGCTACCGAGGAGGCCATGTTGTTAGATGGAGGCAGACGCCACAGCTGGAGAATGGTTTGCAGCACCCAACCTGGGCACAAGCCAGTGGCATCACCAGGCCACAATGGATTCTGGCAACCCTTCTCCAGATGCAGCAGTGGCACCATGCAGCTAAGGATGGGGAGAGAAACTCTGCTGGATTTAAATTCTAATGCAAGCCAACCTAATGTTCATGCTTCCCCAAACAATGCATGAGCAAAAATATGTGTACGTTATACAAGGCTGCATACAAAAATGTGTGTCTTATGAGAAAGGCTCGTTAAAATGATGGTGAATTTTTGTGAGGGCTTTCTTTAAGGGGGGGGGGAAGTACCAACTGGTGTGCAAAACTGGAAAAATAAGAAAGTGAACAAAACAGTCCATTGCTACACACAGCTGCTGTGCGTCCTCTGCGCCTGCCATCACTGCATGCTGACAATCCAGTAATTATTAAAGGGCTTCTCTCCCCTCAGCTGCAGCAGCTGAGCGATATCACAAACCCACACCTACCACGACTATTCCATACTGCGTAGCTAGTGGATGCAAATGAGCACTCCTTAAGGCTAGGCACGAACTCTAGACATGGGCTGTAGTGACACACACACACAGAGAGAGAGAGAGAGAGAGAGAGAGAGAGAGAGAGCACAACAGTAATAAATTTTGGCACTGGCTCCACAAAGCAATCCTTTTTCTTCCACCTTCTTCTTGGAGGTCAGGTGGTGGGAGGGACAACCTTGGTCTTCACCCTGGGCAACTCATTCCTAGGGAAAGCCACCCACCCCTACCCTCTGAACCTCTGGTCTAGAGTCCTGGTGCTGAACCAACTAGTTGGAGGTCCCTAGCCCACCTACTTTCGAATTATTGCTCTTGGTTCTTTCCAAGCAGGTAAACCGAACGCAGGCACAGGACTCTGCCTTCTCCAGCTCAGTTGGTTAGAGTGTGGTGCTGATAAGGCCAAGGGTCGCAGGTTCGATTCCTGTATGGGACAACTGCATATTCCTGCATTGTAGGGGGTTGGACTAGGCAATCCTCAGGTTCCCTTCCAGCTCTGCAATTCTATTATTTCTATGAATTCGATTTTTCAAGGCTCTCAAGAAAAGTCTATTGATGGCTAGCAGTCACAATGGCATTGCGCAATCTCCAGCTTTCAGAGATAGTATGTTTTTGGGCACCAGTTGCGCAGGAGCAACAATGGGAGCGAGCTACTGCCTTCATGTCCTATTTGTAGGTGTCTTACAAGCATCAAGAATCAGCAGTAGCTTCGAGAACATGCTTTGCATGCCCAAGGTCCCAGGTTCAATCCTCATGGCACATCCAGGTAGACCTGTCAGTATCAACAATACTGAGCTGGGCAGACTAATGGCTTGAGTTGGCTTAAAGCAGCTTTCTTACATTTTCTCTTTTGCTCTCTACTGTGGGAAACGGGAACATCCAAGAGGGCTCTTCTTATATTCTCAGCTGTTGCATGTTTCCCTTCCTCCTCCTTTTAAAAGCAAGCTTTTTAAAATAGCCTTGAAAAATTTGTGAGGAATGTCTGATGAAATCCCATAATCCAAAAAGGGGCTGAGGTTGTACGGGACTCAAATTTCCAAAAAAAGAGTAGGGTTCCAGAGCTTCTCACTGCTCTTTGCCCATATCCTTCGGCAGAAGAAGCAGAACTAGGTCAACATGTGTTAATTTTTTTACTTAGAGTTTGCATGATTTATTCAGGCAGAGGAATTTGGTTTACAGAAGCACGGAGTATTGGATTGTGGGCATGTACCTGAACACACACACACAACTTGCACATCAAATGGAAAGGCCCCTGACTAGAAACCCAGGAACCAGCAGAAAGACCAATAAAGTAAATTTTGGAGCACAATGAATATCCTTTCTAAAATGGGGTAAAGAGGGACCTGAGACTAACAGTGTAAGACCACAGGCAGAATCTCCCAGGCTCAGTTTCTCTAGCGAAATGAGCATGAAGACTGGGAAAGAACCCTGGTTGAGACTATAGTGAGTTGCTTCTCACCTGAACGGACAACACTGAGTTGGATAAACCAAGGGTCTGATTCAGTGCGTGCATCAGCTTCCTATACTAAGGGCAAGGTGCGAGATGAAAAGGCAATGTCTTTCACATCTGGGATGGAGGATGGGGAGAGATATAACAAAAGTTCAGTGGTCAATACAAATTATGCCTGAGGCACAGATGGGAAATCTATGGCCCTCTATATGTTGCTGGAGAAGGAGGAGAGAGGGAGGAAAGGAGGCAAAGACAACAGAGCCGGTTCCAGTTGAACTGTGCTCCCCTGACAAATTTACATTGTATATCGTTTACTTGCTTCAGTGTTCTAAGAATTGTAAACCACTTTGGACAGAAAGGCAATACCGTGGTACCTCGAGTTACAAACGCCTCAGGTTACAAACGCTTCAGGTTACAAACTCCACTAACCTGGAAGAGTTACCTTGAGTTAAGAACTTTTCCTCAGTATGAGAATGGAAATCGTATGCCGCTGGTGCAGTAGCAGCAAGAGGCCCCATTAGCGAAAGCACGCCTCTAGTTAAGAACAGTTTCAGGTTAAGAACAGACCTCCGGAAAGAATTAAGTCCGTAACTAGAGGTACCACTGTACTGTGGTACCTCTGGATACGAACGGGATCCGTTCCAGAGCCCTGTTCGCATCCTGAAGTAAACGTAACACGCGTCTGCGCGTGCACGGGTCATGTTTCGCCGCTTTCGCACATGCACGTGATGTCATTTTGAGCATCTGCGCATGCGCAAGCGACGAAACCCGGACGTAACGCGCTCTGTTACTTCCGGGTCGCCGCGGAGCGCAACCTGAAAATACTTAACTTGAAGATACTTTAACCTGAGGTATGTCTGTATATAAATGCAGTAAACAAACAATGGCACTCTCCTCATCCCTGACTAGGGGTCATGCTGACCAGAGCGGGTGAGAGTCCAACAACATCTGGAAACCTAGGCCTACGGCTTATGGGAAGCTAGGATGAAAAGCCTTCCAGGAGTTCCACCACTAGATAGCAATGGGTTGCAGCCAATTAACTTTTATTCAGAGTAGACCCCTGGAAAATAATAGGTCCAAGCTCACCGTGGCCATTAATTTCAATGGGTCTAACCAGAGTAAAAGTGAACTGAATGCAACGTAATGCCCATGCTCAACCACATCACTCAATCCCATGTGCAAATACACAGCTTCCCACAACTGTAAGGTTTGCTCCATTCACTATGATCCACCATGCAGTGGTTCTGCCGACCCATTTTTTTATCAGCTAAGGAAAACTGGGTTTTTGTCAAAGTGAAAAACACCCTAGGCATATCTTCCTTTGACCCTTTCTTAAGTGCCATGTTATATACTTCAAGCTTGCTACACTTGGAACATTTCCCCATCTCCAAAAATAAGAAAGAAAAGAAAAGCTATGTGCCCATATAGCCAGGGGTTCTTTTCCTCAGCTTCAGAGGCATACCAATGGGAGGCCGATAACATAGCTGACACACTGGCTCCAATAATCGCTGACCTGTATATATCAAATGCTAATCACTGACCCAGTTCCACTTCACAGACCTGGATTACAGCTCCGGTTGATCTATGCAGTGTTTCTCATTTACATCCAGGCAGGGGAGCAATCAGCGAAAGGGGCTATTACTGTAAGGGATTATGCAACTCCGCTGAAGAGTAGCATCCATATAATTGGCTATAAGTGACAAAACTTCAGGAGCCAATAAGGTATTTCGAAGCCCTTAATTGCAATGGCAAATAAAAGATTACAAACACAGAGGACATGGTTTCACCTGCACCCATGTAGGAAAGCAAGGCAGTGCATTATTTTAAATAATGGTCCCTTTGGGTCTTCAGTGGTATAAAGCACAATGGGCTGCACGTATTTATGCAAGCACACACACACGACTTCAGTTTATGCAGTCCCCAATGCCTTCTGACATTGCTTCATTCTACCATCAGACCTGAGTTCTGCCCTTTATGTTAACTCCCTCCTTATTCTTCCTGGCTTAAAAAATAAAACTAAAAATAAGAATCCCATCTTTCTTGCTAGCTAAAGAACACCTGGAAAAGTGTTTTCGTTTGACGGAAAAACATCCCCCCCCCCATGTTCACATAGGAGAAACATCTGCACTATACATTTAAAGCAGTATCATACCACTTTAAACAGTCACGGCTTCCTCCAAATAAATTCGGAGAGGGTAGTTTGCTCAGGGTGCTGAGAGCTGCTAGGAGACTCTCCACTCCCCTTATGGAGCTAACAAAATCTCAAAAGTGGTTTAGCAATCAATCTATTTTCCTAGGAGCTTTGTGAGAGGAGCTGGGGTCTCCTGACCACTCGCAGCACCATAACTATGTAAAGTGGTATGCTATTGCTTTAAATGTGTAGGACAGAACTTTTTTTATGTACGCTACAACAGCAGCAAGAATACTTATTGCAAAGTATTGGAAGACACAAGATCTACCCACTTTGGAAGAATGGCAGATGAAGGTGATGGACTATATGGGATTGGCAGAAATGACTGGCAGAATCCGAGACCAGGGAGAAGAGACGGTGGAAGAAGATTGGAAGAAATTTAAAGACTATCTACAGAAATATTGTAAAATTAATGAATGTTAGAATGATGTTGGATAGAAATTAAGTGGTTTCCAGCTGTAATGCTTTAAGAGAATATGAAAAAAGGGTTATAAATAGGTAAAAACATAATTAAAATGATGATGGATTGGAAATAAGTGGTATTAGCAACAAAGTCAATAAGAATATGCAAAAATGAATTGATAATGGATGAAAATACAGATTTATAAAATGTTAAGATATAGAGTTAAGATAAATGAAAGAGGGTAAGGATTTGCTGATTTGATTATTTAAATGGGAATACAAGAAGGTGTGAGGAGGTGTGAGGAGGTCAAAGAAACAAGCAAATGAGTTTTAAGTTATGAAAAATGGAATTGTTTTTAACTTTTCTTATTTTTTCTGTGTTTTTATATGTTGTATCTTTATTTTTCTTTTTTCTTTTATTATGTGTTCTTGCATATTTGTTTTTGTAAAACTTTAATAAATATTTCTTAAAAATAAATAAATGTGTAGTGCAGTGTAGTTTTTTTCTCCTATTCTGGAGGGTAGGACCCGAACCAATGGCTTCAGGTTACAAGGAAGGAGGTGCCAACTAAACACCAGGAAGAACTGTCTGACATTAAGTGGAACAGACTCCCATGAGAAGTGGTGGACACTCCTTCCTTGGAGACTTTCAAGAAAAGGTTGGGTGGCCGTCTGTTATGGATGCTTTAGTTGAGAGTCCTGCAGTGCATGGGGTTGGGCATTGGGGTCCCTTCTGTTGGGATGCGTCCGGGGAGACAGGGGCAATTGGCAGGCCCCCAGCTGGCTCCAGCCCACCGGCCGGCAGCTGGACAAACTCCGGTTCTCAGAACAGGATCAAAACTGCGACTCAAGCCTCAGAGACCTTTAGAGACTGAGCGCGCAAGCCAGCAGAGATAAGAACTCTTTGCAACAGAAGGGCGGACAGAGGCATATGTAATCGTATTTACAAGCATTTTATTCAGCATCAGGACAAAGGCAAAACATGTCTGCTTCCCTTCGTGTCCAAGCAAACAGCATAGGCAAAAGCTATATACAACGGAAGTTCCCAGCAGACTGTGCTGGAAGTAAACAGGCATGTGACATACAACAACTCCACATGCCTGGTCTAAAGGTGGAACAGAACAATACCCTAACACCTTCCAGCTCTCCAATTCTATGATATCCATGTGATTGGCCTCAGTCAGACTGCTAAAGTATCCACACACCACTGCCAATGCGGAGCCTGGCAGCACAGGGAAATAGTTCCCATGCTAATAAGGCAGGGTGGCTGTTTTCCATAGGTCTGCAGTGCTCGATTTGGGTGTGAGGGGTCTGTAATAAATAACCTGCTTATCCCAAAGTTAACTGGGACACTTGGGGCTAGTCAAATCTTTCTCAGCCTCCTTCACATATACAGGGTCAGACACACAAACCACTTTGTGCACAGGATGAAGGGAGATGTAGTTTAGCAACCTGTGCATAGCTGTCAACCGTCCCTTATTTGGCGGGGAAGTCCCTTATCCCAGCGCCGTGTCCCGCTGTTGTCCCTTATTGATGATGTCCCTTAAATTTCCCGGGTTTCAAAGGAAGCAGCTCCTCTCCCTCCCTGCCTGCCAGCCAGGGAGGAGGGAGGCTCCAACTGTGTTGCTTGGCTGCGCTGATCACCCAATAAGGAGTAAGAATGATGGGGGGGTGGAGCTTGCATGCCTTGTGCCGATCAAATCAGCCGCATTGCCTGGGGACACGCCTTTGCTCAGCGCTTCCCAGCGGAGAGGAGACAGTGGTTTTCCTTGCTGCATCCCCTTTGCCGGATTGCTGTGCCGTGGGAACCACCACTTGAGGCTTCGTTTGGAGGGTCTCAGAAGTCTAACATACCTGTGCTGGGAAAATCCCTTATTTTGGTTGCTGATCCCTTATTTTCGAGGCTGCTGGTCCCTTATTTTCAAATCTGTAAGTTGACAGCTATGAACCTGTGCCCCCACCCACCCATGCTACAGAGGTGTAACAGAATGGCATGTGACACTTTCGAAGGGTGATATCACGAATTAAACATAAAGGACCCGATAGCCAACAAATACAATACAAACCAGATTTGAATGCTAACACCTGTCCACATATTCAAAAGCCTCTGCATATCCCATGGTGTTATAAAGATTGTCTGATTGCCATTTATTGAGCCTCTTAACATGAGCGTACACACCGGCAAAAACCATAATACTCAGGCTTACTATCACCTACCTGTTAGAACAGGATAATGAATCAACATATATTTCAATAATTTCAAGGCAGATTTAAAATATATATGTGCCTAATCACCGCTGATCAGCCCCCAAAGAGGCTAATCAACCCCCCCAAAAAAGAATAATCTCAAATGTGCTTCAGATACTGAAAATGCGTATTCCTTTTCTTTCCACACGTCCACCTGGCGAAGCTCTTTCAGATAATGGCTTTGATTTATTGCGTCCCATCTTGAATGCAGGCAATTTCATTCCGAGAATTATTTATCATTCTGCACATTCCATTCTCCCTGGGATGACACCCTCTAACACAGGATTGCATTTAACAGTCGTTGAGTGAAGAACCTTAAAAAAAATACCTCTTTCTTTCTGTGCAGAGCTCTACAGGCACACAGATTTATGTCTGAATACTGTTTGATTTATTAGGGGAGGCAAAATGGAAGAGTTTGCCTCTCTGGTGCCCGGGGATATATTTAGCCTACTAATTTAAAATATGCTTAATACTACAAGCAGGTTTTGATCCTTAATAGGCTCAAACCAGACTGGATGTGGTGCTTTACCTGACCTTTTAAAAAGCCCTTTGAGTCCCAGATTCAAAACACTTTACCAAAATAATAATAATAATGATTTATTATTTATACCCCCCCCCCATCTGGCTGGGTTTCCCCAGCCACTCTGGGCAGGTTCCCACAAAGATTAAAAATACATTAAAATGTCATACATTAAAAACTTCCCTGAACAGGGCTGCCTTCAGATGTCTTCTAAAAGTCTGGTAGTTGTTTTTCTCTTTGACATCTGGAGGGAGGGCGTTCCACAGGGCGGGTGCCACTACCAAGAAGGCCCTCTGCCTGGTTCCCTGTAACCTCACTTCTCACAGTGAGGGAACCGCCAGAAGGCCCTCGGAGCTGAACCTCAGTGTCTGGGCAGAACGATGGGGGTGGAGACACTCCTTCAGGTATACTGGACCGAGGCCGTTTAGGGCTTTAAAGGTCAGCACCAACACTTCGAATTGTGCTCAGAACGTACTGGGAGCCAATGTAGGTCTTTCAAGACCGGTGTTATGTGGTCTCGGCGGCCGCTCCCAGTCACCAGTCTAGCTGCCGCATTCTGAATTAGTTGTAGTTTCCAGGTCACCTTCAAAGGTAGCCCCACATAGAGCGCACTGCAGTAGTCCAAGCGAGAGATAACTAGAGCATGCACCACTCTGGCAAGACAGTCTGTGGGCAGGTAGGGTCTCAGCCTGCGTACCAGGTGGAGATGATAAACAGTTGCCCTGGACACAGAATTGACCTGCGCCTCCATGGACAGCTGTGAGTCCAAAATGACTCCCAGGCTGCACCCCTGGTCCTTCAGGGGCACAGTTTCCCTCTTTTACATTTTCTCCAGGCTGTGATCTTCTGATGAATGAAGTGGACAAATTCCACCTCCCATCTGTTCCATCCCAACCACCTCTCCAAAAGGAACGGGCTTCCATCATTTTGCTTTGTCTGTTTCTACCATTTTCCAGAATTACCTTTTAAAATTAAGTGCGTAATTTAAATGAATCGTACTACTGCAGCCATATAAAGACCACTTAAAGTAAAGGAACTGTTGTGCTATAAAACCCTTTATAACAGCAGCAGTTTTTCATTTATTTTCTTATTTGTCAGCTAAATCTATACACCATCTTTCTGTCATATAGACTCCGCCATTAGTATTGAACTGAAGTCCAGCTTGCAGTGTGTGTGTGTGTGTGTGTGTGTGTGTGAGAGAGAGAGAGAGAGAGAGAGAGAGAGAGAGAGAGAGAGAGAGAGAGAGAGGAGGGAGAGGAGGGAAGGAGAATGGTTTGATCACGCCAAGGCTGAAACACAATGGAGTGCGGCGAATTTTTTCATAGGGAAAAAGTTGGAGCCAGAGGCACCAGCTTGCAATGGTGATTTTTTTGGGGGGGGGGGAGAGATTGCATGCTTGTGAGCAATCACACCTCCTTCCCTAAGCCAGGAAGATCAACTCCTGCCTGGAAACCTATGCCCCCACTGTGGAAGGATAAGTGGATCCAGAATTGGCCTCCACAGTCATTTACAGACTCATTGTTAAAACCATGTTTATGGAAGACAATCTTACTTGGCTACAAGTGATCATTGAAAGAGAAGAAGAAGAAGAAGAAGAAGAAGAAGAAGAAGAAGAAGAAGAAGAAGAAGAAGAAGAAGAAGTTGTCACCAGGGACAACATGTTGTTGTTTAGTCGTGTCCGACTCTTCGTGACCCCATGGACCAGAGCACGCCAGGCACTCCTGTCTTCCACTGCCTCCCGCAGTTTGGTCAAACTCATGCTGGTAGCTTCAAGAACACTGTCCAACCATCTCGTCCTCTGTCGTCCCCTTCTCCTTGTGTCCTCAATCTTTCCCAGCATCAGGGTCTTTTCTAGGCAGTCTTCTCTTCTCATGAGGTGGCCAAAGTATTGGAGCCTCAGCTTTACGATCTGTCCTTCCAGTGAGCACTCAGGGCTGATTTCCTTAAGAATGGACCGATTTGATCTTCTTGCAGTCCACGGCACTCTCTAGAGTCTCCTCCAGCACCATATGGAGTTTTCTTGGCAGGGATACTGGAGTGGCTTGCCGGTTCCTGCTCCAGGTGGATCACGTTTGGTCAAAACTCTCCACTATGACCTGTCCATCTTGGGTGGCCCTGCATGGCATAGCTCATAGCTTCTCTGAGTTATTCATGCCCCTTTGCCACGGAAAGACAGTGATCCATGAAGGGGATATTTCAGTTAACGGTAATATAAGCCATCATATGTTAGGTATCTTTTGCCAGGGCAGAAGAAAGAGCTACAGTACCCATAATTCTCATGGGCAGATGGCTGTCCAAGGCTTGGTCACAATACCTTTGTGTATGTGGCACAGCAAAGTACCACGAATGAGAACAGAAAGAGCAACAACAATGGAGTTTCTCTTCATGAAGACGAGGACAAAGTCAGAGGGGAGAGTGGGGCAGCGGACATGGAAATTAAAAGTTGATTAGGGCTTCCATACGCCTGGAATTTCCCAGACATATTCGTGATTCGACAGTGTTTTGGGAGATTTTGCAAGGAAAAAAGCTCAACAACTTTTGTGTCTGGATTTTCACTCTTTGAAAAATGGCAACCCTAAAGTTGATTGTCAGTCAGTCAAAATCTGCGAATCCCTGATAATATGTACAGCATTTTAACTTTTAACATCTATATTAGCTGCAGCTGCTACTAGGCCAAAGACCCAACTTATACATGCATTCTGTGGAACACTATCACTGACTTGCAGTAGATCATGTGCCTTTCAGAAGATAAAGCAAAAATGTACAACTGTTCTATGCAGTGTGTACTTGGTAATAGGAGTTAGCCATTCTTTGAAAACTCTGCATCATTCTTAAGCACATGGCCAGGAGCCAGAAACATTTAATCCATAGGAATCAATCAGTTTCCCCTTAGCTTTATCAGATTTTCCGTTTACAGCATGTTGTTTTATTCTCTTATTTTGATTTATACAGCTTGTCCACCGCCCTCACCAAGGCTTAATAAAATAAATTTTATATTCCAAAAATAAAAAAGAGAAGGGAGAACTCTTGTCCTTGTTATGATTTCTCAACTGATCTTTCATCAATCATATTATGTAATGATCTTTCTAGGGCCAAATAACTTTGGCAAAGGCTCAAGCACACATACACAGAATTTTCAAAAGCTGAACTGGATAATGGCCAGAAACTCAATGCTTTCCTCTTGCCTGTTTACTATGGACAGGTAAGTTAAGCACATAACCTCACACGCCACTGTATAAAAACTTCCACACATGATGCCATTCCAAGATATGCATGTCTAGGTAGTTTGTTCACATCTCGAAATCTTTCCATTTGCTCTTTATGATTCGCACAATGCTCTTCCATTACTCCTGCCTTTATAGCAAAGTTCTCTTGGGGTACTATATATCTTATATTCAAAACCCTCTAATAGTAATTTGTTCCTATTCCAAACATATTCTACAGTAGTACCTCGGGTTACATACGCTTCAGGTTACATACGCTTCAGGTTACAGACTCCGCTAACCCAGAAATAGTGCTTCAGGTTAAGAACTTTGCTTCAGGATGAGAACAGAAATCGGGCTCCGGCGGCGCAGCAGCAGCAGGAGGCCCCATTAGCTAAAGTGGTGCTTCAGGTTAAGAACAGTTTCAGGTTAAGTATGGACCACCGGAACGAATTTAGTACTTAACCCGAGGTACCACTGTATATTGGTGGTTAACGGCCAAACTTCACTCCTTTGAAGCAACAGTCTTCAAGAGCACTCTCCCAAAGACAGTCTCTATCAGATATCCCTTGTTCATTATATACCACATTTTTCCGTGTATAAGACTAGGTTTTTTCCTAAAAAATAATGTCAAAAATTTGGAGGCGTCTTATACACGGATAGTAAAATACACGATTTTTGCTTAAATTGGAGTCCCCCAAAATAGGGGGCACCTTACACATGGGGGGCGTCTTATAGACAGAAAAATACGGTACTTCTTGTTCAGAAATGCACAAATTCATTAGAAATGTCTGTTCTGGTCTTACGCTGAGGACACGTTTGCCACACAATTGGCTCTCCAGTTAGTTTAAGTTACTGACACGCTCAAACGACAAGAGATAATGGTTTGGCAATGGGACCTTAATAAATTATGGGTTGGCATAAATTCTCTGATCAGTCCTTATCTGGCAACTAAGAATGACAAGTCAGTTTATGCTGACAATTAACTAAACCTCTTGGGCATCATCATCACCCCTTATAAACCTCACAAGCGAACATATCCAATGCTCTCACGCACCTGCATAATGCACAAGTCGACTGATAGTGGTGAGCAAGCTGTCTTTCATGGAGTTAGTGTATCATTACTAATCTTTCCATTGAGGAGGTCTTGAGAACTTGTAAGGAACCGCAGAGTTCCCCGGAACAGAAGATGAAACCTATAAATTAAGATATCATTCTGAGAGCACTTACAAATAGTCCAAATATCATCGACTATCAGCAAGTGCTTTCAGGATTTATATTTTGAGGATTCTGTGCTGTTCACGATCCTCATGTGCAACCCTAAGAGCGAATTTTGCCCTTCGCAGAATATATTTGAGGCACACGATTGCAGTTCAAGCAGTATTTATAATGAATGGTGGAAAAACCCCAAACTGAAAGAAAGTGAAAAAGAAAAATGGTATCCATTACAACTCCGATTACTCGAAATAGGAAACTCTAACTAGAGCAAATAAAAAAGAGCTTCTTTTCCAACCCACCTTTTATTTAAACCAACCACTAAAAAAGACAAAACACTCTTTTGCTAACTATAAGCCAATCTGGATGAAAAACTAGTAGAGAGTCAATAAAATGTGAACTCATTTTTACAACGTGACCTACTTTCCAAGAGGGCTTTCCCCCCTATTTTTCGTATGAGCAGCAGGCATTCCAATTCTGCAATGCCAGTTCGTTAAAAGCACTTCTTTCCTCTTTATCCCTTTTTGACTTCAAATTATATGAGCACACTTTCCCAGTTATAAGCACCTACTAAAAAGGCCCCCTGCTATGAACTGCATACCAGGGTTCAAACAAATGACATTACTACAGGGGAACAGGGCAGTTTTCAGCCCAAGGGCCACATTCCCTTCAAAGCAACCTTCCAGAGGCCGCAACCCAGTGGTGGGCGGGGTCAAAACCAAAAGTGGGCGGAGCCATGCATGTGCATTTTCAAGCATTCCTTTTATACTTCATTTCCTGTTGGGCTATGGAACTGTAGTTTTTTGATACCTCCATGTCATGCTGAATTTCATTCACACAAGCAGGCATGATGTGATGCAACCATGCATATGTCACCACCCCTTATGCTCATGTGTGCTTCTGTTTTCTCCATTATTTGCCCATGGCACCAGCAGGAAAGTATGTCAGAATACCGCCCCAAATTCTGTCGCACAGAAATGGGCACTACACTTCTGCTAGGTTTCCAGAAGAGGCTTTTAGAAAGGTTGCGTAAAACACGGAGAATATTGGGTAAGGAAATATCTGGACACAGGTCAGTGTTCAAAATTAGCCAGGTGCCAGGCGCGTTTTGTACCTGGCTTTCGGCCACTTGCAACCAAGTGAAGATGCCTGGGTGCCAAGTTGGCGCCTGACGTCTCCACCGTCTGGGGATCATTGAATCTGAACTATTTTCACACACTAATACCCCATCTTCTAGAATTCCGTTATATTTTATTTGCAGAATAGGAATGCATTTCTGGAAACAAATTGCTTTTTCTGTGCAGCCTGAGCAGGAGCAGTCACCATTAAGAAAAAGAGGTCAGAATAGGCCAATGTGGACTGTCCCTGGATCAAGCAACTTTTCTTCTTTAAGTTCTAAGAGTTCTTAACTTAGCTCAAGGTTATCATCTGAACTAGCCAGACATTTAACTGAGAATCAATCACAGCCAGTCCATCATTTGAAAAATAAGACTTTGGAGCAGTCTTGCCCCAAAATGGCAGCTAGACATTCCGTTTTGGCGACTGCAACCTTGGTTTAAGGAGCAACATGGTGCCTAGCTTATAAATCTGAGTTTCTAACACTGGAAATGGGATAATGTGTTGCCTAAATGCAGTCTATGTCACAGGCTCCCTCAAACTTACAGCCCTGGATCCTGCAAGTCTGAAGTCTGTCTCGCAAGATGTCTTGGTGGACAGACAGGAGCTCCTCAGCCAATAACCTGTGTGGTGAGTGTCTCCCTCATGGACAGAAACTTTGAAAACCACTCTGTTAGCCCACTTGGTTAGCCTGCAATGATGGTTCCCTCACCAGGACCAGGGCTGTCTTAAGAATATGCGGCGCTGGGGTGCAAAGAACCAGGCACGCTGGAGGGCGGAGCAGGCCGGCTGCCTCAGCGTCTCTCTGTCTCGGTCGCCCCTGAACTCGCGGCGCAGAGTCACCCACAACAGAAGAGCCCACCACAGCGCTCCAACCAAGGGGCAGGCTCTTCCCCGGACTCAACTCTCAGGCCCCAGACTCTCGGCCTGGCGCCCCTGAGAGCCCGGCGCCCGGGTGCCCCACACCCCTAGCACCTATTAGTAAGATGAACCTGACCAGGACCACAATCCTACGGACCCACTTACTGGGAGTAAGCCCCACTGAACCTAACGGGCCTTGCTTCTGAGAAGAAATGGTTGGCTTGCCTTGCGAAACAGGTGCTGAATCCAGGCACGTACGCCAGCTCCCCCTGCTTCTGCAAACTCGGACGGCTCACAATAACAGCTTAGAAAACAGCAACTTTCATATGCAATGGGGGAAAGATGATTTTTAAATAATCCATTAGATAGAGTTCTTAGTCACACTGCATGGGTCCTAGATCAGCGAGTACGGCTGAACCTTAGGCAAACGTAATTGGAGAAACTAATTTCCAATTTTCATTTCAACAGCCTCTCTTTTCCCACACACTTACTCCCTTCAGTGACATGCAGCCGAGTGCCAGCTGTTTCCCCATTCAGCCATGCTCCATAACCTAGCGCTGTGTAACACGCCCGCCTGCCAGGATGGGAGCTGGAGGGAGAGAGCCATGCAAAAAGCGATGAAATGTTTACATTGCAGCCAGATACCGCCGTTCCCAAAGAAGGGATAAGCAACCTGTTTGGGCGAGAGGCCCGCATCGGAAATATATTATTGGGTAGGGAGCTGTGGCTGCCGCCACCAATTTGCCTGGGCTTAGCATATGCATTTCATCTTTATAGGTGCTGTAAATGCCAAGCTTTTGCTGGTGGGCGCACTGTGCTTATTCTAAAATGGTTTCCTTCTGAAATGTAACCTCCATCTCCGCCGCCACTGCAACAAGAAGTTAGCTCCAAAAAGACTCATGTGATTTAGAGCATGGGTAGGCAAACTAAGGCCTGGGGGCCGGATCCGGCCCAATCGCCTTCTCAATCTGGCCTGCGGACGGTCCGGGAATCAGCGTGTTTTTACATGAGTAGAATGTGCCCTTTTATTTAAAATGCATATTTGGCTTATTTGTGGGGCCTCCCTGATGTTTTGACATGAGTAGAATGTGTGCTTTTATTTAAAATGCATCTCTGGGTTATTTGTGGGGCATAGGAATTCGTTCATTTTTTTCCCTTCAAAATATTGTCCAGCCCCCCACAAGGTCTGAGGGACAGTGGACCAGCCCCCTGCTGAAAAAGTTTGCTGACCCCTGATTTAGAGGGACAGAGATGCGTTTTTACCTGATAAATTCCTGCCCTCTCCCAATTTTTCTGAAGCAAGGAAACATACTCTTCAAAAAGGTGGGGGGGGGGATAAGAAGGGAACAAAGAAGAAGGCAGGCCCTACGGTGGAAATGGAATAGAGTGCTTTAGTTTTTACATCCCACCTTTTTATCCAAGGAGCTTAAGGGGGTGTACATGGCTCTCTCCTCCTTATTTAATCCCAACAAAAACTCTGTGAAGTAGGTTAGGCTGAGAGGTGGGGACTGGCCCAAGGTCACCGAGTGGGCTTCCTGGCCAAGTGGGGATTTGAACCCTGCAAGTTCAAGAGGCAGCAGGGGCAGCATAAAATGTGGTTGGGGAGCATGTGGTCCCAGGGTCACTGGTTGCCCACCTGCAAGGCAGAAGGCCCCAGGTTCAATTTTTAAGCATCTCCTGTTGAAAGGACTGGATAGCAACCAACCCACTAGTTGAGAGTGCACAAATAATCCAACCTAGTTTAAGACAGCTCGGTGGGTGCCTACCTGCCGCTTGGGGCCCTATCCCAAGTGACTCATGGTCTGCCGAAGCAAACCAAACCAGGAAGTAACAAGTGTTCTCTTTGGGGACCAAATCTATTCCCTTATACACGTTTTCCAGTCGTACAAATGTCTTAAGATTTAGACACGATCCCATAAAAGGTATCCATCATGATCAAGAATCTCCAATGCAAGGCTGCCACATCAAACATTTCTTATTCTAAAGAACAGGGAGATATTCCAAATAACACACACACTCTCTCTCTCTCTCTATTTTACAAATCCAGTGTCCATGCAGTGTGTCAGCACATCAATCAATTTCTCAGAAATACTGCATTATCAAAACAATTGCCTGGTCTACCAACGATTTAGCAGAAGAATTGAAAAACGACAAGATAAATAAAAAAGCAGCAATACAAATATTACAAGAAACGCTTTAGCCCCCCGCCTCCTTTAAATATAAAATCCCCCTTGGATTGTTAGACAAAAGGCATAGTCCTCTTTTTGGTTGCATCTGCCAATTAAATCGTCTTGCAAAGGGCAGCTGTTCTTGCTCAAGGAAGACAAGTGTTTGATGTAAGATTCCACAGCAGGGCGCCATAAGGAAAGTTCAGAAGAGCTATTTTATTTTATTTTTAATAGAGAAACTTTGCCCTAGAGAACTTCAGCATTTTAAAAAAACCAAAACCCTTACGTGTGAAGACTGCAACGAAATGTTGCTGTGTAGTCTCACTTTCTAACAGAAATGTTTCTATTGCAAAGCTGTGCTCTCATCCAAGATATTCCACTGCATTTGTACCTTTGCAAATGCTGGGTTTTCCCCAAGCATATGGAAACGTCTCTCTTGTTTCTCAGTTTAACTAATTAAATCTTATTTGTAGAGAACTAATTCATAAGGGAAATGCAGTTGGCTCACAACTGTACCTAAAACAATACAGTAAAAGCCATATAAAAAAGGTTAAAACAAAAAATCAGGTAATTATTGTAGATTAGATCTGGAGAAGATTTAGGCACCATCTCTCACACCACCTGAGTTCACTGTCAAAGTGATGGTTATGGAAAGCCCTGAGTCTCAAACTGCTCCAGACCTGGCTACTGCTTTTGAAGCCACCTAATGGTTTTTAGATGTGTACAAGCTGCTTGGAAAGATCCTACAATTCAATTTTGAAAAATTAAATTTCTTCCTGTATCTGCAACAGAAGATACGGACCTGACACTCCGGTGGCAATTCCCGTCAAACAAGCAGACAGGTTGCATCCCCGGGGTTCTGACATTTATCTCCCGGCATTGCTTTGAGCAGAGCCAGATCATGACAAGCATCCATTTCTATCCTCATGTTCCTCCTAATGAGGAAAGCGAGGCAACAGGACTGCCAAATGACCAGCAATAGATATATATAAGAACAGGCTGGGCTCTGAGCAACATGTGAGCAGCAAAATCCAGCAGGTAACAATCTCCACCAACTCATAAGAGCAGGGGGTAGCTCCAGACCTCTCTATCTGGCCCTCTGGGCTCTTCTCAGACTCCCACAGCCCCCCCCCCCCGGCCCTACTCAGTGTTAGTGTAGGGCTTGAATGCGCTTGTGTGTGCTCCTGTGTCTTGAATGTATCATTGACCTGAGACAATGCCCCTTCCTTCATTGGATAAGCCACAGTTACAGTCCAACAACATCTGGAAGGCCACATGTTCCCAGACCTCTGCTTATATAGTTTTACACACTTTGTTGTGTGCTGAACACACTAAACAGAAAAGGATCATGCGCTTTTTAGAAAGGCATATCTCCACTGGAGAAAGAGCAGAGAAACACCCGAATTACAGCAGTGTTCTTCAGCCTTGGGTCCCCAGATGCTGTTGGACTACAACGACCATCATCCTTGACCCTTTGTTGGGGATGATGGGGTATTGGAGTCCAACAACATACTGGGGACTGAAGGTTGAAGAACAGCTATCTAGATGTTGCAGAGTTTCGTAATGGAAACAATAAGATTAGTTATGTGGTAATCTGAAAGAAAGGCTGAAAAGAACCTATGTTGAGTAGGTGATGGCTGAAAAATAGGGATTGTATACATTCAACTTCAGCAATGTATTTGAATCTATTTAAACCACACCCTGTGACAGTGATGTTCTCACACACACACACACACACAAACTCCAAGTCCTCCCTTCCAGTTATTTCAAACTCAGTTATGCTGAGCAAGTCTTCATAGCACAAAGAGTGAAGACCACTTGAAAAATACTTGAAATCCATGGAACACTTCCTCAGCAAAATGAAGGAAGGAGCCACCAGTCTGATTAATATTCTAATTCTATGCGCTATTTAGAAAGATCAGGAGCTGCTTATAAACATGAACACACATCCTCAATACTGAGCATTTCAAATGCATTTGTACACACACATTAACCAGCAGGGAGTTGTGTGTAGCTCTAATGATCCCAGAAGCCCAAAATCTCTATTAAAGTTATAATTCATTATATTTTAACGAGGCCATAAATTTCAATTCCCAGGAACGTCTTTTCAAAATCTGCTGTTTTAGGGCACGGGCTGAGAAAGCAGAAAATACATGGTCAGGGTGAAAAAGAAGATGCAAGAGCCATAGCTCAGTTGGATAGAACACATGCTTTGCACAGAAAAGGTCCCAGGGTCCAATCCCCGATAGCTCCAGGTAGGGCAAGAGAAAGCCAGAACCCTGCCTGAAATGTGGGAGAGCCGCTACCAATCAGTGTCAACCATACTGAGCTAGAAGGACCAATGGTCCTTATAAGGGAACTTCCTGTGGTCTTAAGGGCAGGTGAAAAAAGCTGAACACATCCCTTGTGCACCTTTGATATGGAAGCACTGCATCTCATTGCCTTGGTTCCCAGAGGCACAGTCCACCTGCAGCGAGGTAACGGTGTGTAATTGATTGCTGGAATTTACTGCAATGACAGCGATGGCCGCAAAGTTCCATGGCTTTAAAGGAGGAAGAGAGAAGCGCATGAAGGATAAAGCTATCAACGGTTGCAAGCCATGACGGCTTATTGGGATCTCCAGATTCGGAAGCAATGTGCCTTAGAGCAACGCTAGGAGAAGGTGGCTGCTTGCGGAATCTGGTTGCTTGCTATGGGGAAGGATGCTTGACTAGATGGACCACAGGCTAATCCATCAGATCTCTTCCTAACATAGCATGTGCAGAACCCACTGCAATGTCCTCCCGCACAATTCCAATACATTTCCATGCATTTTCAGCGTTTAGACTTAAGCTGTTGTATCTAATATACCGCATCAGGTATGTCGAACACATGTTGGGCTTGATTGTAATAATTATTATTTATTTATTTATTTATTTATTTATACCCCGCCCTTCCCGGTTCAAAAAACCGGGCTCAGGGCGGCTAACAACAAATTTAAAACACTTAATTGTGAAAGCAACATAAAATACAGTATAAAAGCATGAGTAACAATAAAATTCAAAGTTCAGAAATCAATTTAGGGGAAACCCACCTAATAAGCATTAGATCATCACCAGGGCTAGCTGGCTGAATTAGTCCTACTTGGGCCAGTGAGGAGGCCAGGGGAGAATTAGCTGTGGGGTCTCAGAGTGGGTAATCTTCATAAAAGGGGAGGGGGAGGGAAGAGAAGGAAAATAAAAGATCAGGCTGAATTCAAATTAAAGGCCAGGCGGAATAGCTGTGTCTTACAGGCCCAAGGGAAGAAGGTTAAATCCTGTAGGGCCCTAGTCTCATGGGACAGAGCATTCCACCAGGTCGGACCTTAAGGTCCTCTGCGGAGCATACCAGGAGAAGCGGTCCCATAAATACGAGGGCCCTAAGCCACAAAGTATTTGTGGTACTTGTGGTGAGGTGAGGTCTTGGGTTTAGTTTTCAGGTAGGGCTAGGGCTAGTTTAAACCAGTTGAGGCAAACTGGGCAAAGCACATTCCCGTCTTGTGGTTTATATTATTTCTCACTGTCATTAAAAACCCAAAACACACACACACACACCCTACTTGGAATCTCACTGAATGTCAGGTTAGGTCAGGTTGACCTGACATAAATGCCTCCCAAGTTGCTGGAACTCTTGCTGCAAGAGTGTCACTAGAACTGAACGCCATCAGAATGAAATTAATCCATGTGAAGAGCCTGAACTTTATGGGTGGAATTCAGAGAGCCATATTCATAAATGGAATGCCCTTTCACTCATGCAAAGGGAAGGAACTCCGATACCTGTTCCACCAATACAGAGCTGGAGTCCCTAAGACACATGCCACCCCATGCTAGACACTCCTCTGAACCTCAGGAGCAGCTGGGGAGAAGGGCAGAAGGGAGTCCAGTGAGAAAATAGCACCTCTGGGTGCTCTGCTTCCACTTCTTCTTTTTATAAGCTGCATCTCACACAGATGTCCTACAACACCTGACCCCACACATCTCTTGATCGTGGCAATTTCCAATCGCTGGAAACCACAGGAGAGGAGAGCACTCTTGCGCTCAGGTCCTGATCACAGGTCTCCCACAGGCATCTATCTGGCTGGCCCCTGCAAGAGCAGGGTGCAGGATTAGATGGGCCATCTGCCTGATCCAGCAGGCTCTTCTTATGTTCACGATTTGTAGCTTATGTACTCTCCAATCTGTGAATTTCAACCAAGTGAAATTATGAGCGAATTCCAAGTGCCCTCGCTTGCTCTAAATCAAGACTTGGACCTGAGAGGTGTTTGCTCAGCCAAACTAAAATGTTAAATCTTTCCAGACACAAAAAGGAGGATTTCATAGATTGTGTTTACAAGGGGACACTAAATTAACGACAAGCTTCTCTCGCAACCTCGAGAAGATTCCCTTTGGTTTCGAATGGCAGCTAACTCACCCAGCCCTCTCGCATTTCCAAGGCTTTCTGGCAGCCTCCACACATTCTCAGTCTCTCCAGTAACACGCAGCCAAGGACAGCCTCATGTAATATCCTCTTTGCTACCACTAAGGCTTCTTCATGACCCTGTCTCTCAGGGTCTTACAAAAGCCAGCGATTCTCAGAAGGAAGTCCCAGTGTCTGCACTGTTCACACGGTTGACTAGGGAGCACCATACCCTTCCGAGAGTGTCCATCACACTGATAAAGAGTAGAAAATAAATGAATGAAATGACACACAGTACTTCGAAGATACTGGATTGTGCAGGAAGGAAGCTGCCAAAGCCAAACTACATATTACACATAAAAAATACGTGTACTTCAGGCCGCAATGCTATTTTGCAATGAATGCTACTTTCTCCCCAGTTTATATAATGGCTTGGAGGTGAGCTTGAACCTGGGTTGAGATGAGAGGAGGGATGATTTTGAGCAGGAAAACAGTCGTCGGGAAAAGAGTTCAGGAGGCCCTCTGCTATCACTTTTCCACTCAAGATGGCAGCCTTCCAAGGTTTGGATGGCTTTGAAAGAGGATTAGACAAATTCATGGAATAATAATAATAATAATATTTTATTTATATCCCGCCCTCCCCAGCCAAAGCCGGGCTCAGAGCGGCTAACAACATTAAAATGATACAACATTCTAAAATGATTTCATTATAAAATCAATTCAAATCAGATTAATGGCAACCATTGGGCTAGAGTTCTGTGAGGATTACCAAAGAAGGGGGTCCGGCTGTGCCTTGGCCAAAGGCCTGGTGGAACAGCTCTGTCTTGCAGGCCCTGCGGAAAGATGTCAAGTCCCACAGGGCCCTAGTCTCTTGTGACAAAGCGCTCCACCAGATAGGGGCCACAGCTGAAAAAGCCCTGGCTCTGGTTGAGGCCAGCCTAACCTCTCTGTGGCCTGGGACCTCCAAGATGTTTTTGTTTGAAGACTGTAAGTTCCTCTGTGGGACATACCAGGAGAGGCGGTCCCGTTGGTACGAGGGTCCTAAGCCTTATAGGGCTTTAAAGGTTAAAACCTTTAAAGTGGCTAGTAGAGCCTCTTCTCCTTCCAGAGGGGAGAAGTTGTGAACGGGAGCAGTTTCCTGCCTCGGCAGGGGGCGTTCCGGCCCCTGTGTCTGCTGTCCCAGCTGCCACGCCACGGCCCCTGGAAACCAACCAATCGGCCGTAAGCTAGGGGGGCAGAGTTTAGCCGCTCAAATGCAGCCACGGCAGCATTGCCCTCTCATTGCGCTGCTGGGTTTTGTCGTGGATCCTGTCCGACACCCTTGCTGGTGTCTAGGGCCATGGCACGACCCCCGGTGACATCAGGGGGAGCTTCCAGTTGTATTTCCATCAACAAGCTCCTCCTACTGGTGGTTAACCCTTCATAGACTCACCCCTCCCCAAGAGGGTGGAGTCACGCTCTGTTGTTTTATCCAATGCCTAAGCCAATACCTCTCGCATGCTGTAATCAATAAAGTTGTGGCCTTTCTTTAGCCCATTAACCTAATATACTACGTCCTTGTGTCTTTCTTATCCTCAAGCGGGTGGCGGCTCCTCGACTCACAACCATGATGGCTGTGCTCTGCCTCAATGGCTGGAGGCAGTAATGCTTCTGCATACCAGGAACTAGAAGAAGAAGAGAAGAGTTTGGATTTGATATCCCGCTTTATCACTACCAGAAGGAGTCTCAAAGCGGCTAACAATCTCCTTTCCCTTCCTCCCCCACAACAAACACTCTGTGAGGTGAGTGGGGCTGAGAGACTTCAGAGAAGTGTGACTAGCCCAAGGTCACCCAGCAGCTGCATGTGGAGGAGCGGGGAAGCAAACCCGGTTCACCAGATTACGAGTCCACCGCTCTGAACCACTAGACCACACTGGCCTCAGAAGGGGAAAGTGCTCTTGTGCATGAGTCCTGCTTGTGGATTTCTCACAGGCATCTGGTTGGCCACCATGAGAACAAGATGCTGGACTAGATGGGCCATCGGCCTGATCCAGCAGGCTCTTCTTACGTTCTATGTTCCATTTAGAGGAGACAAGACTAAAAACACCTGAGGGGAGTTGGCAGAAGTCTCAGGCATCCCTTGTAAATTGTCCCTCCCCACAAGAGAGATCTCACTCATGGCTTACTGAACTTCTCTCTCGCAGTTTAATCCACACCATTTGCTATCATAGCAGACGACTTCATTTCATGTTGAGTTTTTCCAGGTCACTGGTAACAGGAATGAACAGAAGATCAAGCTCACACCTGATCCTACTGGCAAACTCCCCCACCTTTCCTCTGACTGAGGTGGAAGCTCAGCTACCTTATGGGTTTCCTGGAGTCAGCCAGCGCATGCATTAAAGGAACAGGCTGTTCATTATAAAAGCTTGTGTTATAGTTAGCAATTTACGTATCACTTCACACAAAGGCACCTCAAAGCGGTTTACCAGGGACAATACACACACAAAAATTACTAAAACGGGGGCGGGGGGGACAAAAAAAACGTATTTTTAAAAGTGCTGCTCCACAAACATCACCCAACCAAAAAATGAAAATCCACCCCACCCATGTTTGGTTTTATAATAAAGCTGGAATTTTGGTGACTAGCTTGTAATTCGGCTTGGGAGATCAGGGGATCAAGGTTTGGGGATCAAGAAACTGCTCTGTCGTGAACATTCATTATTTGGGAACACACATCTGTGGCTTTTGGTTTTGGGACCAGATAACGGTTCTCAAAGTGCTTGTAATGCAGTTCCCCCTCTAAAGCTCTGCAGATCTCATCATAAACACACACAAACACCAACACTTTTATTAGATCAACACAGCATTACACCACATAGGAACGTCTTCCCAGTTGCCCAGGCGCTTCAGCATTCTTCTCCCAACTGTGGCCAGATGTCGCTGGAAGGTATGAAGGCAATGCTCTCCCCCCCCAACCCCGACACACACAAAACTGCTTATCCCCAGGCCCTGTCGCCGAACAAAGAGGTTCCATTTAGCATTCATACCATATTGCCATTCATAGACCTGTCATCCAGCAGCACTAGTCCCTTACAGAAAAAAACACAAAACAGAGCACAGTGGAGCACAGTGACTGATACAGCATCGTTCTTCCTTGAGAGATCTTTTCGTTTCCGGAATTTCGATTTGGGCAATGTTGCCAAATGAAACTGTGGTCTTCTCCTAGTTGCCCTTATCCCAATACAAAAGACAGGGGGAGGTGACCCAACATTCAAGGATGTATGGAATACATGTACAGTGGTACCTCGGGTTACAAACGCTTCAGGTTACAGACTCCACTAACCCAGAAGTAGTACCTCGGGTTAAGAACTTTACTTCAGGACGAGAACAGAAGTCGTGCGGCGGCAGCATGGCGGCAGCGGGAGGCCCCATTAGCTAAAGTGGTGCTTCAGATTAAGAACAGTTTCAGGTTAAGAACAGACCTCCAGAACGAATTAAGTTCTTAACCCGAGGTACCACTGTATATGGATTTGTCCCCTTCAGCTCTGTATTCGGAGTTGGCTTCTGCCCAATGGTAGTGCTGTGCTAGTGGAAAGCTATTCTGCTAGTGCAAGTTGGGACACCCAATTTTTGCTGACCCACCCTCCCCTCTTAACCCCCAACCCACAAAGCTGCAATTTAGGATTGTGGGGCCATCTACAATGGGATCCAGCACAGAGAGCTATAGTGGGAGAGGGAGGAAGAGGGGGTCAGCGAAAATCAAGTGCCCCACATACTGATGGGCAACTCTGTTAATTTTGTTTTCTCTCGCTTTCTCATTTTTCCACTCTTAGGTTTAGGTCTCCATGTTTCCACCTAATTTTGTGGTTTTTTTCTTAATATCCTCATGACATTTCATCAAAATCTTAGTACTAATTTATCCGATAAATGCATATTTCTGCATGAAATATTGCCTAACACCCGCATTTTTGCAAAAGCCATTCAAGTCACAATTAGCTGGTTTGTAGTGGGGAAGAATGGGCTGCAGAGTTAAAAACGCGGATATATATATATATATATATATATATATATATAAGCTAATCACCGAACGGCTCCTTAAGCCTAAGTTACGGTCGCAACAACAAAACATCTGGGTGACATGTCCCCCCCCAATGAAATTTATTGTTCTTATTATTAATTTCATTTCTATACTGCCTCATGTTTTAAAGGAAAAAAACCTCCATGCGATTTAATACAATGGTATTAAAACATCAAACAAAACACTACAGTATAAAACAAATTCAAGCTTCAAGGAAAATATTTCAGATCCTTCTCTAAGGCACATTTGGCTTTCCCCATATTCATTCACCTACTTAATTTAGAGAACTGCCCCACAGCAGAAGTACTCTAGGAAGCCAGTGTGGTGTAGCGGTTAGAGCGTTGGGCTAAGACCTGGGAGATCAAGGTTCAAATCCCTACTCTGCCATTAAGCTCGCTGGGTGACCTTGGAATCAATCACAGCCTCTTAACCTACCACACAGGGTCGTTTTAGGGATTAACTGAGGAGGGGAGTGAACCATGTACTCCTTGGAGGAAAAGTTGGGGTGTAAATGCAACAAATAAGCTCTTCAGCTTACCTGCTTAAAAAAGCTGGAGGGGCCAGACAGGGAGAAATGGCAGTTGCCAGCCTGGCTTCCAGAGATACTGATGAGTTGTCCTTATCCCCTATGACAGCCTTTCTCAACCTGTGGGTCCCCAGATGGCTGTTGAACTACAACTCCCATCACCCCTAGCTAGCAAGGCCAGAGCTCAGGGATGATGGGAGTTGTAGTCCAACAACATCTGGGAACCCACAGGTTGAGAACCGCTGCCGTATGATAAGCTGGGGCTCTCAGATCCAAGAGCAGCTCTAAGGATCATCTTCTAACATGAGGGGGCTGAGAGTAGGGGGTCGTGGCCATGTGGAGACCACCACAAAGTGTCATTAGATAGCCAAGATTCAGCTTTAAGAGGACTGGGTGGGTGGGTGACTGTGCCTCAGCTGGGTGTTCAGCTGCACTTAAACCACTCTTGACTGCAATTTGGATTTTGCTTTTGGATCACTTTAGAAAAGCAATGCGCTCCATTCCCACCCTGCACTATAAATGTATTGTCAGATAGTCTGCCCACCTTCCTCAAATCCCCTTTTTGAAAGCATTTCAGTTTATCTTTCACCTAGTCCTAATCCTCCTCCTACCTCACAGATTTTGTCTCCCTTTCCTTTTCTTTTTTCTCCGCATGACTTACAAAGTACCTTTAAATCTTCATTTCACGTGTAATTTTCTTGAAGGTGCAGATGTATTATCTACCGCGGATGGCATTAGTCTCCGAATTCTCGTTGTCAAAGGATGCAATTTGACCTTGTAATTGCTTCCAGTGCCTCTGCCTTGAGACCCAGATGTGGGATATATATACCAGTGAGACGAAGGGATCACTTTACTGTATCAACACCCACCAGTACCCACCGTTGCACAAACGCAGCAATGTTTTCAGGCAGAGATATATTATTGCAACGGAGATACAGACAACTGTGTAAATCACACCCAGGCAAGAGTTATTGATGACCTCATTCAGGTGAGGTATTATGTGATCAAGCTACCCTACGGTATTTTGATCATCTCAGAACCCTGAAATTGAAAGTCGCCGGCTCGATTTTCCTTGGAAAAATATCACAAAAGCCATTATCTGTGGCAAAAGCTATTTAGAACATTTCTCTTAAAATTATCCCATTTCACACCAGCAATTGCAAATACTTATTCTCTTTGTTAAACAGAAGTCTCCTCCTCCCTCTTCTTGCCTTAAAATGCTTCCTATCTCATTTGGAATTTAAACGCTTGTGGATTATCAACTCTCTTAGCTGGGACACTTTTGCACGGGTATTATTGACTTGCATATAGCATCTAATTTTAATGCAACAAGAATGAATCCAATATAGCTTCTTCTGAAGCCTTATGCATCTTTTCCCATTTGCCAAGATTAATGTCTTCTATGCAACACAAATCACCTCTTTTAGACTTCGATGCTACTATTTTGCCAGTTTCCATAAACTGGCGCTTCTATTCCCTCCAATAATGAGATAATTTGTTTCAGAGCTGGCAGTGTCAGGTGGTTGTGTTTTTTAAAAAAACTCTCTGAACTGTCCCCTGTACAATAAAAAGAGAACACAATTACACACATAAATTATTATAACGTTCATATGTGATCTCATGTGATGTAGAACCAGAGCTGTCTTATTTGTTTTACAGCGGCTTGCCTTGAATAAGGGGTTCAAGTAAAGTTAATTTTTTATGGAAACTGCAAGGCCAGATATCCATTTAAGATACAGTATGTATCACGCATATCTTTTGTGGACTAGTAATCGCAGAACACACAATAAATGTTGGTGTACAAGTTGTACTGGTCTTTAGCGGCAGTGTAGTGTACCAAAGAGCAGAAAATTGACTTTCCTGGAATGTTAGAATTAGATTATTCCTAAATGCATTCAAATTGCAACAGCTTCGAGCACATGTTGATCTGAGTTAATTAAGGATCCACAGGAGATCTTATCGCTAACCTACAAGGCCATTTGCTCCACAACTATTACAGGAGCACGTGCAGATAGTAAATTGAGCACCCATTTCTTATGCAATTAATAGGATGTTGTTTCTGCAAAGGAAAATCAAGCATCTAGCTTCTTTCTTTTGCCTGTTCACTTACAATCAACTACCACAAGCAGTGCCTATACAGTGGTACCTCAGGTTAAGTACTTGATTCGTTCTGGAGGTCCGTTCTTAACCTGAAACTGTTCTTAACCTGAAGCACCACTTTAGCTAATGGGGCCTCCTGCTGCCGCCACACCACCAAAGCATGATTTCTGTTCTCATCCTGAAGCAAAGTTCTCAATACGAGGTACTATTTCTGGGGTAGTGGAGTCTGTAACCTGAAGCGTCTGTAACCTGAAGCATCTGTAACCTGAGGTACCACTGTATATCTGTAGAACAGAGCTTTCCAAATGTTAGTGTGTCAGTTGCACTGTTTAGGTGTGTCGCTCGAACGCTCCCGGGGCTGGAAAGGGGTTAGTTTAACCTCCGGTTTTCCAGTAAAACTGAACTGCTATGTTGCAAAACGATGCATGTCTAAAAAGTGTGTCACCAACATGAAAAGGTTTGGAAAGCTCTGCTGTACAGCTTGCAGTTCCCCACGACAGTTCAGGGTTCATTTCTACTTAGTTAACATTAGAAGACTGAGCAGTATTTATCTAGAGTGCGTCTTAGTACAAAACAAAGTTTAGTTACCAAGTTGGGTCATCCCAATGACCTACCACCCACCATTCAATTTTCCAGCAAGATAATTTTTAAAAGAGGTATCAGGAACCTTTGGCCCTCCAGGTGTTGATGAACTATAACTCCCATCATCCTTGATCATTGGCCATGTTTGCTAGGGCTGACGGGAGTTGTAGCTCAGGGCGAAAGATTTCCCACACCTGTTTTAGAACCTAGAAAGGGTATGGCTGTGCATTCCGATAGCAAATGATACATTTTGTAGGAGAGGCAAGGCTAAAGGTAAAGGCTAGCTGTTATTTGGCCACTGTTTCGTTGGATTTTTGTGGTTTAAAATTATTTCAACTGCTTGTGATAGAGCAACTAAAGACAAGATAACTATGCTGGGCTGAAAAGAGGGTCTGAATATTCCAGTAGTCTGTTCCCCAAAGTAGACAAGTATGGGGCATCGCTCAGGCCCACCATCGCTGCAAGATAAGAGGGGCACACCAGAGCGCATCTCACCAAAGACCACCTCGACCTGGAGCCAGCCATGCGAAACTCAGGAAGAATTTTTCAAGACTGGCAGAAAAGGAAGAGGGGTAGAGGGGAAAGAAAGGGCCACACAAATAGCTTCTGTCAGTTCTGCTTCTGTTTTCTTGCTCAGGGCATGAGAATTGCCACACTCTGACAATCAGGTTTGTGCCACCTTTTCACCAAATTTCTCCACTCCGATGACAAACAGCCGAAGTTGTTCACCGAGCAATAGGCTGCAGCGATGGTCCTGTCAAATGGGGAGGTGCGGCGTTTTATTTCTTTCACAAAGAAGTGCATGTGGGGGGAGACAATAAGATGGCTGATCTAAAAAAAAAAAAGAAAGACGAAGAAGCGGGGGGAGATGCGAGCAAAGCAAAACACGAAACAAAAAGGCCTTTACAACATTCCAGCAATGATGAATTGAACCTGACAGTCTGGAAGAGCAACGAAGGGCACGTTTCGGTGCCAAAGCACCAGGAGAGAGAAAGGGAAATGCAAATTCACTGAGTGCACAGTGGAGATCAAAGCTGGCAAAGTGTTGGCGAGGAGTCCTGGCAGTTCCTGCAGATGCACAGATGTCAGACCCCGGAGAACGGCAGCCATGCTCCAAACGGATCTTTCCCCTTGGAAACCACACGGCAGAAGGCAGAAGATAGAATATTGTCATGTGATTTATTTTTTAAAAAAAGGAACTTGCATTCCAATTCTAGCACTATATATTAATTCTTACTTAAGCATTTTTACATATTTTACTACATCGATTATACAGTTGTCATTGTTTATCTTACATTCTTTGACTTCCCTTCCCAAGTGAATTTTTATTGTTTTCCTTACATATTCTTTTCCAACAAATTGTAATAGCACCATACATTCCCTTTGACTCTGCCGAGTCGCGACCCCCCTCCCTCCCTACAACTGGTATATTTATCCTCTTTCCATCACGCACATCATTTCTCATATTAGTACTATTATACATTGGAGGTATTATGTCAATCCTGCTAGTGTCTTGACCTCTTTACAATTCTTCTTTAAATATTCAATAAATTTACTCCAGTTATTTTGGTATCTTTGATCTCCCTGGTCCCGGATCCTCCCTGACAGTTTGGCAAGTTCTGCATATTCTGTCAACTTCGCCTCCCACTCCTGAATAGTTGGTATATCTTGTACTTTCCATCTTTGGGCCAGAAGGGTCCTCGCGGCAGCTGTAGCATACATGAACAAATTTTGATCTTCTATTTTAATTTCTGTTCCTATTAAGCCTAATAGACACGCTTCCGGTCTTTTGGGGAAAGTATATCTAAATATTTTTTTGAGTTCATTATAAATTGATTCCCAAATTTTTTTTACCTTATCGCAGGTCCACCACATATGGAAATAGTCCCCACCTGCCTTTTTACATTTCCAACATTTCCTTTCTTTTTTCCTATACATTTTAGCTAATTTTACTGGCGTCAAATGCCATCTATACATCATTTTTAGCAAGTTTTCCTTTAAAGCCATGCATCCTGTAAATCTCAAACCCTCCTTCCATAATCTTTTCCACGCATCCAATTCAATGTTATGCCCAATATCAACTGCCCATTTTATCATTGATTCCTTTACTTCTTCGTCTTTTGTATGCCATTCTAGCAATAAACTATACATTCTTGATAAAATTTTATCTTTACAGTCAATTAACTCGATTTGGAATTTCGATTTTTTATCTTCGAACCCATTTCTCTTTTTATCTTCCTTTAATAAGTCACTGATCTGGTGGTATTGCAGCCACCCTGTTAACATCTTTTCAATTTGGTCATATGGTTTGAGCTTTATCCCTTGGTCTGTTTTCCTAGTAATATCCTCATATGTTACTCTTTCCCCTTCCATGTTTACTTTTTTTGTTGTCAACACCTCAATTGGTGATATCCACCACGGTGTCTTTCTTTCCAGGAGGTTTTTATTCCGATCCCATACTTCATATAAAGATTTCCTAATCACATGGTTTAGAAAACCTTTATGTACCTTTACTTTGTTGTACCATAGGTACGAATGCCAACCGTATCTATTGTCGTGGCCCTCTAGATCTAATAGGTCAGTGTTTTCTAAAGTCAGCCAATCTTTTAACCATACATCCACATAAAATCCCTTTGTGGGGTCTTATTTAATCCTTATTGAGCTGCATCTCCTTAATTACCACCTATCTTCTGGTGATTTTTAGCTGCTGCTCATATCGCTAACCCTACTTGGAAATTTATCTGGTTATTACATTTCTTTTAAATATTTGCCAAAGTAATCCCTCTCCTTTTTTGTATCCCACCCATTCCTGATAATTCTAATGCTAGGTAATATGTTAGGTAATAACCTTGTCATAGAACTATATTATACACATCACCACACAACAGGTATGGTAAAGAAAATGGAAGGAATATGCTTCCCAAGAGGATGGACAGCTGGTGTCTTCTACAACATCATCGGCACATATGGTGTTTACAAAATAACAGGCAAAATGGAGGTAGATCCCTGTCCCAAGGAGCTTACAATCTGATGTTTGACATTAGGGGGATAACACAGGGGAAGGAGTAAAGTGGCAAGGCTAACTAGCAAAGAACAAATTTTTAGCAAAATATAATACCTTTACACAAAGTATTCTCCTCACAGACCTACAATTCCTAGAGTTCCTTGGGAAGAGTTGTTAAAGCATTCTAGGAATTGCAGGTCCGTAAAGGGAATGGGGCCTCCTAACAACTTTCAGCACCCGTAACAAAACTACAGTTCACAAGATTCTTTAGCGGAAGACATGAATGTTTAGTTGTACGGTGCATATGGGGCCACCGAGAGAGGATGAGTTACGCCCCCACCAACTTTTCCCATTGGCACTACTACTCATGGCAGTCCCAGAAGGCTAGGCTTGGGACCATGCCCATTAGATGGACCAAAAGAAAAGAAAAGAACAACTCTGGGATTAGGAAATGGGCCAGGAAGCAGTGGAAATGCTGGTTGGCAGGTTTGGAAAAGCTGGCTAATTTTCTCTCTCTTCCAACGACGCAAAAAATGAGTGCGGGGAAGCCTGATGAATAGCAGAGAGACCTATTTATTTAGAAGGCAGTCCCGGCGGCTCAAGTAAGTGTGCTTTTGGATTTACACTAGACCCTAATTCACAGCCATCTCCATGCTAAACATTTGCGCTCTTGTATCTTTGGGGCTTTTGAAGCGGCAGGCTATAAATACAAGGAATAAATAAAAGGAATTATCTACCTCCAGGCTACAGTTAATATTGCAGCTACACCAGCAGGCGGCCTTATGCTTCTGACATTTTGCTTGCTTAGCTCTTTGCTAACCCAAAATCTAAGAGTGGAAGAAGAGCTCTGCGGAACTGGGCCCACAGTTCATCTAGTCTAGCATCCTGTTCTCACTGTGGCCAACCAGATACTTATGGGAAGCTGATAATCAGGATCTGAGTTCAGCAGCACTCTCCAGTAATGGAGACTGCCTTTTTTCCTAAGCTGAAAGTTCCAAAGTGCTGTAACCTTCCCTCACAGGAGCTGCTCCAATCCTAAACCCATTAGTAGAATTTTGACAAGAAAACTAAATTGCTGCAAACTACCTCTCAACTCCAACTGAAAAAATCCAACCCTTATATAATAAAAAAAAAAATAATTTATTATTTATACCCAACCCATCTGGCTGGGCTTCCCCAGCCACTCTGGGCAGCTTCCAACAAAATATTAAAATACAGTAATGCATCAACCATTAAAAGCTTCCCTAAACAGGGCTGCCTTCAGATGTCTTCTAAAAGTCTGGTAGTTGTTGTTCTCTTTGACATCTGGTGAGAGGGCGGGTGCCACTACCGAGAAGGCCCTCTACCTGGTTCCCTGTAACTTGGCTTCTTGCAGCGAGGGAACTGCCAGAAGGTCGTCAGCGCTGGACCTCAATGTCCGGGCAGAATGATGGGGGTGGAGACGCTCCTTCAGGTATACTGGAGAGAGGCCGTTTAGGGCTTTAAAGGTCAGCACCAGCACTTTGAATTGTGCTTGGAAACGTACTGGGAGCCAATGTAGGTCTTTCAACACAGGTGTTATATGGTCTCGGCGGCCGTTCCTAGTCACCAGTCCAGCTGAGGCATTCTGAATTAGTTGCAGTTTCCGGGTCAGCTTCAAAGGTAGCCCCACATAGAGCGCATTGCAGTAGTCCAAGCGAGAGATAACCAGAGCATGCACAGCTCTGGCGAGACAGTCCGCGGACAGGTAGGGTCTCAGCCTGCGTACCAGATGGAGCTGGTAAACAGCTGCCCTGGACACAGAATTGACCTGCGCCTCCATGGACAGCTGTGAGTCCAGAATGACTCCCAGGCTGCACACCTGGTCCTTCAGGGGCACAGTTACCCCATTCAGGACCAGGGAGTCCTCCACACCCGCCCGCCTCCTGTCCCCCAAAAACAGTACTTCTGCCTTGTCAGGATTCAACCTCAATCTGTTAGCCACCATCCATCCTCCAAATGCCTCCAGACACTCACACAGGACCTTCACCGCCTTCACTGGTTCTGATTTGAAAGAGAGGTAGAGCTGGGTATTATCCACATATTGATGGACACCCAGCCCAAACCCCCTGATGACCTCTCCCAGTGGCTGCACAACACAACGTAGATGCTCAAGTCTAACCGTAAAAAACCCATGAAGGTTAATCCTAAGTAGGATGCTCATACAAATCCATCCCCCACAATCAAGTGTATTGACAGCCATGGTTTTCACATTGTCGAGGGAATCTTGGCGTTCCTTATAAGCTTATCATGGAAGGTTCATTGAGAAGTTTGGTAGACAGGAAGTCAACTTCCATCATAATACAGCATCTCATTGCTATCAGTCTTTTACTCTAAGGAGCAGCTGAAGAGCATGTGAATGTGCCCTCTCAATTGCACAGGGCAGCAGTGAGGTCCAATAGGCCTGTGACCAGCACACACTTGCACATTGGAATATAAACCAAGAATCTGAGACATACATAGGCTCAACGGACAAGCTGGTACAGTAGGAGATCCATGAATGACGAAAGCTTCTTTAGGGCAGGGATGGGAAAACCTGTGTCTCTCCAGATGGGGATGGACTACAACTTCCATCTTCCCTGACTATCAGTCATGCCAGATGGAGCCGAAAGGCTCCCCAACCCTGTTTTTTGGAAGAAAGCTAGTGCACCACAGTGTGTACTTTCTATGAAAGAAACAAAAGGGAGGTGAAAGCTTTCTTTCTTCCCTTCCTGTTAAACACAGGATGATCATATTTCATAAAGGGTTGTGAATTTCATTGGCGCGGCTTTGCAGGTGCAAAGGATGGTTCTTGTGCTTTCGGAGGGGATGTCAGAGGGTAACCTGTGCCCTGGGTGACATCTCTGAATTATGCCCAGATCTTCTGCTAGGGCACTGCGCTCATCCACCGCACCAACCCCAGCCCTTAACTCAAGCAAAGCTCCTCCGCAGTGGGCTTTAAGCCTGCAAGGGAACAGCCTGTAGGTCAAATCAATGCAATCACTTTGTGAGGATACCCAGAGCTTACAGGGTTAACAGCTCAAGGGAAATGACGTTCTGTCACTGGGGTGTGTTGGAATATGGGATTTGTACGTTGTTATGTGAACGTTTTTACTTTCTGTTTTGGCTGCGACAGGAGAAGCATCATGTCTTTGCTCTCTCCTGGCTGAACTGTTTGTTTTGCTGCCATACAATAAAGCCTTGTAGACTAGGAAGCTGTTGTACGAGAGTTTTACTGCATGGCTGAGATTCCTTCCACACAGGCACACCGCTGTACAAGATACTCTGCTGTAGCCAGGAGAAGCAGGTTGGCATAGTGGAAGCGGACTGGACGCCACAACAGTCCCGCTGTTTGCAGCCTTGACGGACTCTCAACGGAACACAGTCTGAAGAGCTGCAGAGTGGACCTCATTAGCTGTGGCTGGAGAAACCCAAGCTGTTTGGCTATTCGAGCATTGCAAAGTTAAATTCTGCCATCTAGGATGGCTCAATAATAACAGCAACCATCAGAATAATCATCAGAATACTTTCTAACACACACAAACACATTACATTAAAAAACTATGCATGTCCTCCATATTTGTTTTCGGTAAGGGTCACAGCCCAGTGGTAGAGCATCTCCTTTCCCAAGTTCAATCCCCAGCATCTTCAGGTAGGGTTGGGAATTTCCTCCATTTGAAAACCTGGAAACGCACTGCCGGTCAGTGTAAACAATACTGAGCTAGATGGACCAAGACTTCCTATGTTTTACCCAAGGGGAGAAAAAGTTGAGACTGGTCGCTTTAAAGCACCAACAGATAGCTCAGCTGGTTGGAGCATGGTGCTGGTAACGCCAAGGTTGAAGGTTCAATCCCTGTAAGGGACAGCAGAATATTCCGACACTGCAGGTCATTGGACTAGATGATCCTCAAGGTACCTTCCAACTCCATGATTCTACGAGAAACCCGTAGCCCTTCAGATATTGCTGGACACCAGCTCCCATTAGCCCCAAACAGCATGGTCAATGTTCAGGGATGGTCAACATGAAGAGGTCCGAAGGTTCTCCACCAGTGTAGATGTGCCAAACTGGCACAGCGGATTTATTTAAAAGAAGGATGCTGGGTTTTTAGCCTGTCTCCCCCATCTATTCCTCCTCCCCCCAAATAAACTAGCCTGATTTTTAAAACTAAAGTTCATGCTTACACACATCTATAGAGATATTTGAGCAGAAAGGGAAGGTGTGTTTTAATATAGCATCATTGCTGCTTTAATCCCCCGCCGTTAATATGTTTATCTTATGGAAGGGACTGTAATCAGGATTGTTATCTTGCTAATGCCCATGACTGCAAATGCATGCATTAGTTTAGTGTGTACAGGATCGTAACTTCAGCTTTTCAGTGGTCAGGGGATCTGTGCCCTGTGCAGCTCTTTGCTTTTCTGTGTAGGAATAAATTCTGCCTGCAATTTTTGCTAGCTTGCATAATTAGCTTGCATAATTAGTCCTAATGTCTGTAATATATACAAGTCACAGAATTCGGGGGGGGGGGGAAATCTGGACACAGTATTTTGGGGCAGTAGAGGTATGCAGAATTCTATTCTTAAGCATATGATACACAAAGGTCAATCAGAAATGATTACAGTGGCTCCAGATCTCTCAAACACTACAAGTTGAAATTCAGCATCCTCCTGTTGTCAACTAATTCAAAACCTCCATCTCCAAGCCCTCAAAACCATGCCCGATGCAAGAGAGAAAGCAATTGTATCGAGTTTTTTGGAAAGTGCCTGTTACATCACACACAGAGACAGAGTAGTTACAGATAGGTAGCCGTGTTGGTCTGCCATAGTCAAAAAAAAAAAATTTTTTTTTCCTTCCAGTAGCACCTTAAAGACCAACTAAGTTAGTTCTTGGTATGAGCTTTCGTGTGCATGCACACGAAAGCTCATACCAAGAACTAACTTAGTTGGTCTTTAAGGTGCTACTGGAAGGAAAAAAAAAATTTTTTTTGACAGACAGATGTGTTTGCAACCGTGGCTTCCCACTTCACATGAAATGTATGCTTAAAGTGTCTTAGGTGTACACCTAAAGAATGAAATGTGTCAAGAGGCCTTTAGCAGACTGGGTCCTAAAGATACAGGGAAAATTCTTTTAGACCAGGCTTCCTCAGCCTCAGCCCTTCAGATGTTTAGGGAGTACCATTCCCATCATCCCTGACCACTGGTCCTGCTAGCTAGGGATCATGGGAGTTGTAGGCCACAAACATCTGGAGGGCCGAGGTTGAGGAAACCTGTTTTATAATCATAAAATCATAGAACTGTAGAGTTGGAAGAGACCACGAGGGTCATTGAGCCCAAACCTGGCCCTGCAATGCAGAAATCTTTCGCCCCACGTTTGTTCTGCTTTGTTTTGTTTACCGTGCATTGCATTTAGTTGACGTCATTAGGTCTTGTTCTTAAGCGTTATCTGCACAGAGGCCTGCAGGTCAGGTGAAAGAGTTAATACATTTGGTATCTTTCAGCAGTGAATGAGGGAAAAAGATGAAATCCATCCTTTGAGCTCCGCTTCCAGTGACCTCCCTGCAAAGTAAACCTCTTGTATCCATAAGAAAACATCTTTTTTCCCCCTCCCCTGAAATAAATTTGTTGTTTTTCAACAGGGTCAATCCAAGCTTCTCTCTCTCCGGGCTTGACACATAATTCCATTGAAAGAAAGAGGTCAGACATAGAAAAGTATCCACATATACATTTCGGTTAATAGGACTAAATCCACAGCATTACCTGCGTGGATCATTGGATTTTCCTTTTGGCACAAATGAGATAAATAAAATCCTGGATGCCACATCCCCCAGAGAAATTAGAGAATATGGTATATACATATATTTATATGGTATGTAAATCTTTACATTTCTATGCGGAGGCCTGGAGATTTTAAAAACAGTGCTCCCGTTCTTTCACACAGGTACACACCTCTCCCTACCTGAAGTGAATAATTCCTGGTGTTTCTTTTTTTTTTTAAAGCACTAGATCACAGACACAAAGGAACAGAAAAGAAAAAAATCCTTATTATTTCTCAACTTGGAATAACAGCAGTGCTGCCTCACCTCCATGGCTTCTGCCAATGGATAAAAGGCTTTCCTTTTCAAATGTTTTCCCTAATCACAGATGATTTACAGCTGACTATTGAGTGCTGCTGATAGGCTGTCAGTTTTTCTGGGTGCTGATAATGTTCATGGTTGGATTTCTTCTTTTTTCTTTTTTTACCAACAGTATATTTTAATCAATTTGATCTTAGCTGCATTTCCAAAGAAAATGTGCTGAAAGCAAGTTGCGAATATAAAAGTGAAACGAAAAGAGAATCAGTTACATTTCCAAGGAAGGCCTTCGCCTCTTTTATTGCAACAGCGCTTCAAAAGTTTTCGCAGAAAGATCTCTATCTTGCTACGTAGGATTATTGATCATGCAGGGCTATATTACAAATGAACGTTTTCAAACGACGTTCGTTAGTCTACTGCTTTGCTTCTCTCGTCTCATTTCCCACATCTTCCATCTTAGAAGCCCCTGTCGCAAATGTCCAAGAATTATTGGAGATGGATTTCTGGCTAAAGCAGCAACAGAGAACCTCAGGTAAAGACACCTATTTCTAGCTCGTGGAACCCTCCACCAGCTACACCCTCTCTTTGCTGGGATGTTCTTCTGCTAATGCATCTGGCTTGCCAGGGTGAAAGACAGATGTTTGTGTAGAAATGAGCCTACAATAGAAAAGGTAAAAAATGACAACAACTCTACCTTCATCACTCTGCCCCTTTTGACTCCAAGCCCTGTGCACCACTGGTCTGTGGCCACCAGAAGTTCTGATGAGCGGGGTGAAATCCCCAAAAAGGATGTTACTTTTTTCTGTATGCCACAACAGCTGCGAGAATATTACTAGCGAAGAATTGGAAGAAACAAGATTTACCAACTATTGAAGAATGGCAGATGGAGATGATGGACTATATGGAACTTGCCAAACTGACTGGGAGACTCCGAGACCAGAGAGAAGAGACGGTGGAAGAAGATTGGAAGAAGTTTAAAGAATATTTGAAAAAATATGTTAATATTTAAATTTTAGAATAGCTTTGGAAGTGGCTATAGGCTGTAGGGTTAGAAGCAGAAGACAGGGTATTTTAAAATAGAATTATTTGTAAGTGATAAAATGTGAATATTTTTATGGTAAAAGTATGTGTGATAAAAAAATGGCAAAAAATTATGATATATGAAACTGCTAAAGATGAGGTAAAATGAAAATCAGATAGGGGGGACTTGGGGAAGCTCACCTAACAATGTTTAGAAAAAATAAGGATAAGACAAGAATTTGTTTGTATTGTTTATTTTTCTGTTTGTGTTGTTTAAGTAAAGGGACCCCTGACCATTAGGTCCTGTCATGGCCGACTCTGGGGTTGCGGCGCTCATCTCGCTTTATTGGCCAAGGGAGCCAGCGTACAGCTTCCGGGTCATGTAGCCAGCATGACTAAGCCGCTTCTGGTGAACCAGAGCAGCGCACGGAAACGCTGTTTACCTTCCCGCTAGAGCAGTACCTATTTATCTACTTGCACTTTGACATGCTTTCGAACTGCTAGGTTGGCAGGAGCTGGGACTGAGCAACAGGAGCTCACCCCATCGCGGGGATTCGAACCGCCGACCTTCTGATCGGCAAGTCCTAGGCTCAGTGGTTTAACCCACAGCGCCACCCGCATCCCTTGTGTTGTTTAGTTGTGTTATAAAATGAATAAAAAAATTGGGGGGGGGAGAAGTTCTGCTCAGCAGAAAATGCAGCCACTGGTCTGAAAAGGGCTCCCCACCCCTGGGCTAAATTATGGGTGGGGGATCTCTGGAGCACCCCATCTTGCTGGACTACGATTTGTATCTGTGCTGGAACACTCAGGGAGTGTGAAAGATAGTGGGCATCGAAGTTTTGATGTGTGCATTAACCCGCAAAGTGTGGGTCGGTCCAGTCTCTATCAGAATTCACAAAGATGCAATTCATCCACCATCCCTAGCTCCAACCACAGCCCTTCCCCAGTTGTTGGGATTCCAATTCCCATCAGCCCCAGCAGTCAGCATGGCCAATGACCAGAGATGATGGGAGGTGCGGTCCAACAACATCTGCAGGGCCACGGGTTACGCACCGGAACTATATGCTAACTCCTTCTCCGAGGGCCCATCTTCATGTTGCCAAAACAGCACCATCCACACACAAGTGGAAGATATAGAGAAGGTTGGAGGTGTCGGAAGTGCAACAGCATGGATCATTTAGTTTGCAGCTTAAGGGTTAACGCTGTTACCAGTGAGTCAACTAGCCAAGAGGGACTCCTCTCTTGGCTAGCTGATATACAGTGGTACCTTGGGTTAAGTACTTAATTCGTTCCGGACGTCCGTTCTTAACCTAAAACTGTTCTTAACCTGAAGCACCACTTTAGCTAATGGGGCCTCCCGCTGCTGCCACACCACTGCAGCACGATTTCTGTTCTCATCCTGAAGCAAAGTTCTTAACCCGAGGTACTATTTCTGGGTTAGCAGAGTCTGTAACCTGAAGCGTATGTAACCTGAAGTGTATGTAACCCGAGGTACCACTGTACTGATGCCAGAGACGAACTGCTTAGTAACCAGTAAAGGTGGGATTATCTTTAGTGAGATAGCATATGCGAGGAAATCTTTTGGCGAATGTTAAGTTAAAGCTAACTCTGCTTTTTACAAGGTTTGCCGTGAAAGGCTAAACCTCTCTGTTTATTGCTCCTCAAGTTATATATTGTGCTTTTCTGTTCAGTAAAGTGTTATCAAGATTTATTTACTTTGTGGACACAGTTTGCTTTTTTTGCTTTTTTAAAGTGACATTTCAAACAAGAGGACAACCCCAAGGTTCGCAGAAAGGGGCAGGGAAGCTTTCAAGGGGAAATGCTGAAAAGTAATGGCAGAGAGAGAAAAACAATACAACGGACTGAGCATGCTCAATGGCTGACTGGTGGAGGAGGAAACAGAATTCCAAGAAGGAGGGAGAACAGAATGAGGAATCCTGGAAGGGGGTGTTGCCGCCTGGCTAGCATAAGGGGCAGGAAAACTCTGCATACTTCATCGCTGGCCTCACTTGTAAGAACTAACTTGCATGTTTGCAAAGGCACTAAGAAAATCAGGTACCTACATGTTGGAGAAGTGTGCAATTCCCAGTAGTTTCGCTTCACATAAGTGGCCTCCGATAGCTATCTTTGCTGGTGCCTATCTCCCCCATATGTAGAAATATTTGGCAGGCATTGCTAAACCGTTGGCACACAGCTGGCGTCAATGCCTGCCAAGAGGCGACTGTATAACCATTCCGTACAGCTGTTGTTTGCACTCTGAAGTGGCTGGAGTAAGGAATTCCTTCAGCAAACGTGCTCATCCCATGCCATGCAGGCAATACACACACACACACACACACACACACACACACATATATATATATATATATATATATATATATATATATATATATATATAGTGGTACCTCGGGTTAAGTACTTAATTCGTTCTGGAGGTCCGTTCTTAACCTGAAACTGTTCTTAACCTGAAGCACCACTTTAGCTAATGGGGCCTCCCGCTGCCACTGCGCCGCCGGAGCCCGATTTCTGTTCTCATCCTGAAGCAAAGTTCTTAACCTGAAGCACTATTTTTGGGTTAGCGGAGTCTGTAACCTGAAGCGTATGTAACCCGAGGTACCACTGTATGTGTGTGTGTGTGTGTGTGTGTGTGTGTGTGTGTGTACACACACACACACACACACACACACACACACACACAGACACACACAGCAACAGCAGCAACAACAACAACACCACACTAGTTCTTGTTGCACTAACGCTGTCCACTCCCTAGGCTCCAAAAGTATCTGCAGCATCAATAAATATCCATTTTTCTTCCCACAGCAGTAATGGGTAGTTGCCCTTCCTCTGGAAACAAACCAGAGCACCATTTGATTACTTTGGGAAATCCCACAGCCCCCATATCTGCTAGTGCTCAAGCATTAACCCCCCTGCAAACCTCTGAGGAACACGAGTCACAGATAAGACTCTGAACCTGGCCGTGGCAATTCCGATCCACTGAGCGAGGAGGCGAACCAAATTAAGAGGCCACTCTGCCCAACGTGTGAGCTATAAAGCCAGCCCCAGTCATTCACTGCAGCCAGTCAGGTGTCTTGACACCCACGCTCCCACTAACACCCATTTGTCACAGGAAGACAGCAAAACTATGTTGGTTTATTGAGTCCTTAATAGGCAACCAGAAACAGCTCAAAAACTGCATTTGGTTCAGTGTAGAAAAAATGCCGTGAAGGCATATTGAAGAGATCTGGATCTTCCAACTTTAGAAGGTAGTCTAAAAGAAGACCCCCCAGGGCCAACATGCTGCTGTTCAAAAGTTTTGGATCACAAGTCCCATCATCCTGACTATTGGCCATGCTGGTTGGGTATGGGGTTGTAGTCCTCAACATCTGCAGAGTGCCGGGAGTGGACAGTACTGGAGTGAGATAAGCCAGACAGAAAGGCACTATAAGGTAATTCTGAACAGTAGGAATGATCATGTGGTGTGTTTTTTCTCAGATTAAGGACCCCCACATTTTGATTCTTAACCGATATATTTCTACCTGTGCATAGTATTGTCGTTGGTTGCATTGTATTTAACTTACTGGGTGGAATGTAAAGGTAAAGGACCCCTGACAGTTAAGTCCAGTCGTGAACGACTCTGGGGTTGTGGCGCTCATCTCACTTTACTGGCCGAGGGAGCCAACGTTTGTCCGCAGACAGTTTTTCCAGGTCATGTGGCCAGCATGACTAAGCCGCTTCTGGCGAAACCAGAGCAGTGCACGGAAACGCCATTTACCTTCCCGCCGGAGTGGTACCTATTTATCTACTTGCACTTTGACGTGTTTTCAAGCTGCTAGGTTGGCAGGAGCAGGGACCGAACAACGGGAGCTCACCCTGTCGCGGGGATTTGAACCGCCGACCTGCATGTTCTCAATCATTTCGACATTAAAAAGCAAGTGGTTCTGGATCACTTTTGACAGGTCAATTGAAACAAATGGTATCTCCTTGAGGAGACACTCCGTGTAGCTTTAAGGAGATTTGCCACTTGCCAGACAGAACCATCTCCCTTCTCCTCCCCCTGAATACTGTTCTGTGGTTCTCCAGGTCACTCAGTTGATTTCAGGGATGCAGAAGGAGAAGAGGAGGCAAAAAGGTCCAATGTACTAGCAGGACTTATGCAGCTAATAAGTACAAATCAAACTGTCCAAATTCCATGTACGAATGAAATCCAGATCAAATCTTCCGGAACCTAGCCTCTGCAAACAACAGTGATTAGAGGTGGTAAAAAAAAAGAACTTATAAATCAACAAGGAAAACATTGGTTCTGCAATGCCGTAATCTGTCCCTCATTCTAAATAAATAATGATTACTGTTATATTTTTTTAATAAAAAATAGACATGGGAAATAAGATCTTTGGATCTCTCCTGTCTGTTGGAACAAACGATTTTCCACCCTCTGGCAAAAGTAAAAATTTGATTAAAATATTAAGCGTTATCATTTGTCTATGTCAGAATATTATGCAAGCTTTGAAAAACGACTGTGGTTTTAAGATTACTTTGGTGCGAGGTCACACTGGGAAGACTACCTGAAGTTGTTTTGAAAGATTCTTTGCAAAAGGCATCCCAGACAAGCGCGTCTCTTACGCAACTTTGCCTTTCTCAGAAAGATGTTAAGCAAACATATTGCTTAATCTGCAATTTAGATGGGTGCCACTTTCTGCAGAATATTTATTGCAGGGCCCTTCCAAGGAGGAGGTTTAGACACTTGCCTCACTTTCGTTTGAAAAATCTTTCAACACTTTAAAACACAGCAAAAGATGGATGACACCAGACTTAGTGGTTCCAGAAGAACCTCTTTGACCCAGGACCACAGACAAAGGACTAGCAGATAACTGTCCTCTCTCCCCCACCCCATAAACACCATTTACGATGCTGAATTTTGAATGATTTGCAGCTACTTTGTTGTGAAACCATCCGCTGTTCGCTATTCTTCACTTACAGGGTAAGTAAGCAACAGGATGTCTTCCGCCCTGATCACCTCAGGTTCTGCAAAGCTTCTTTTGTTAATCCTTAACTTGCAAAGGAAGCTCCTGTCTTGCACTACACTTTGCCCTGGTCAACAAAGAACCCCTTACCATTAACTAACAGCAGCCATCCTCGGACGCAGTAGACAGGTGCAACTCTATAAAACTAAGTTCGAAAGATTGTGTATGAGATTCAAAGTCTCATACAACTAGCCAGGAGAAAGCAAGTTTTGTAGGCTGCAAGAACATTCCTGTTGCTTTGGCGAATTGATGTTTCTTTAGGATCAGCAATGCTTACATGTGTCCGAACCTGACTTGCACCTGCACAACCTGTATATATGTGAATCAGTGTTAGAAACTCAGCTATATAAGCTAATCCCAAATGGCACCTTAAACCTAGGTTGCGGTCACGCCAACAAGAATGTCTAGGGGCCTTTTTTTAATTCAATGAAAATTGTTGTTGTTGTTCATTTTATTTCTATACCGCTCTATATTTTAAATAAAAAATATCGAAGTGGTTTGCAGCACATTAAAACATCAGATGTAACAATCCACAATAAAACAAATTCAAGCTTCAAAGGAAAAGTTCTAGATCCTACTCCCAAAGTGATATTTTGCTTTCCCTATATTTATTTACCAATTTAATTTATAGAGCTGCCCCGTGGCAGAAGGACTCTAGGAAGCCAGTGTGGTGTAGAGGTTTGAATGTTGAACTAGGACCTGGGAGGTAAAAAGGTAAAGGGACCCCTGACCATTAGGTCCAGTCATGACCGACTCTGGGGTTGCGGCGCTCGTCTCGCTTTATTGGCCGAGGGAGCCGGCGTACAGCTTCCAGGTCATGTGCCCAGCATGACTAAGCCGCTTCTGGCGAACCAGAGCAGCGCACGGAAACGCCGTTTACCTTCCCGCCGGAGCGGTACCTATTTATCTACTTGCCCTTTGACGTGCTTTCGAACTGCTAGGTGGGCAGGAGCAGGGACCGAGCAACAGGAGCTCACCCCGTCGCAGGGATTCAAACTGCCGACCTTCTGATTGGCAAGTCCTAGGCTCTGTGGTTTAACCCACAGCGCCACCCGCGTCCCTAGGACCTGGGAGATCAGGGTTCAAATCCCCACTCACTAGGTGACCTTGGGCCAGTCACAGCCACTTTACCTACCTCACAGGGTCGTTGTAGAGATTAACTGAGGAGCGAGGTGAACCATGGAACTCCGTGGAGGAAAAGGTGGGATGTAATGCAATAAACAGGGTATTCTGCTTACCTGCTTAAGAAAACCGGAGGGGCCAGCCAGAGGGAGATGTCAGGTGCCAACTTAGCACCCAGAGATCTCCACGTGGTCACAACTGGACCCACACCAGTTGCAAAATGTGTCTGGCACCTGGGGGGTTTCTAACGCTGCTGTGAATATGCACACCCTCAAAAGCATCAGTCATCTCCCTCTACAGAAAATTCAGATAAAACTGTCCTGGAACCTCCCAGGACACTATGAAAGTTGGGAGCAGGAAACAGTACACTCAAGATCAAGTCAAAAGGAGATAGCTGCTTCCTCAGAGACAGGCATGTTTGTTCTGCCTGAAAAGTTATTTCCCAAATACCCCATGTTAGGGCCAGCGATGGTGACTGACCAGAACAGCACCCAGGGGGGCTGACTTGGTTGGAAGCCATGGAAGTGCTGGTTCAGCCAGTCTCTGCAGACCCCACTAAGATCACATTTCTAAAACCGAACGGTACATAAACATCCATTCCCCTTTATGGAACCCAGGCAGTTCCAGAGGGCAGAAAGGCGAAAGCGCCTTTCCCCTGGAAACTCTTCACAGAGCCCAAGCGTTAGCATGACATATCGGTGTGCAGGCGTGTGTGGTTTGGGTTCTTTGTTTTGCTTCCCTGTCTCCCCTTCCAGAGTTGTGCTCTATCTTTCGCACAAATCAAGAAAAACAAGATGTACCAGTTGCTCTGGCAACAAGGCTTCTTCTCTCCCCAACCCCCTTTTCTCGCAAAGAAGCATCCATTTGAAGAGTTTGCCCAGGGAAATATAGCTGCCTAAGAGACCAACATTTTATGGGGCGCAGGCACAACTTTACTTCCAATATGCAAGCATGGTGTGCTACGGAAGTCTTGATGATGGAGCAAAGCCACCAGCTAACTGCTTCCATGTACAAGTTGCTTACAACACGGGAAGGGAGAGGCATTTCACACATTACGTGCGAGCAAACCTGGGCCTATCACCTTCCCTAGCCTAAATGGCAGAATTCAAGTAGAGAAGGGTATATGTTTCATGAGCTCTGGCCGTCTGACAGATATTAAATCCCTATACATTGCTCACGTGTTTGTATTAAAGGTGTGTGCATCTACATTTATAAGTATCTGTGTATCTATAAGTAGATATTAGTGAGCAAATTCTAAAAGAGTTGTTTTGTTTTTGTCTGGATTATGGTCAAGTTATTTATTTGTGGCAGTTTTTAATTGGTTAATATTAATTTTAATTGGCTAATGCCAGTATGTGCTGGGTTACACATTTCTTTGCAGTCCTTAAAATGTTGGTAAAAGCAGACTGAGGAATTTCTGTATTCGTCTTGTATTATCTTTAATGGTTTTGCCACATTTATACTGTTTGGGTTGGGGGAGGAGGAAAAAATCAAGATTTAAGCATGTGTGAAGCAGCCTCAACATTTACCATTTTTTTTGACAGGGTTCAAGTATTCTCACTCATTCTTACAACATTAAAGTTGGGGAGATCATTCCACAGACAAGGGGCTAGTGCAGAAAAGGCTCTTTCTCTCATCACTTCCTCTCTGAACTTCCCTTGAAAGTGGTAAGCAGGCAAAAACATGACCACTTCAGGGGCCAAGCGGGTTTGTATGAGGAAAGGGGGTCCTTTAGATATAGAGGCCCTGAGCCATATATGGCTTTAAAAGTCAAAAACATCACTTTTGAATTGGGCCCTGAAACAAACGGGCAGCCAGTGCAGTTGCACCAGAACTGGGATTTATTTTTATTTATATAGATATATTAACTGAGACAAGGTGAGTGCATTCATTTTTGTGTGTGTGTGTGTGTGTGTGTGTGTGTGTGTGAGTGTGTGTGTGAATGCCCTCACCTTCTTGTCCAGTTAACAACCTGGCTGCCCCATTTTGCACCAGCTGTAGTTTCTAAACAGTCTTCAAAGGCAGCCCTGCATACAATGCACATCTAACTTGATGACATCCTCTATGACAACACCCGAGTTGCAGGAGCAAGGGATTTGCCATCTTAGGAGAGACACCTCCACATCTGGCTGCTCAGGTTGCTGAGAGTTATTTGCTCTGACAAAGGTCTGTATAGTTAAAGCTATGGTTTTCCCAGTATTGATGTATGGAAGTGAGTGCTGGACCATAAAGAAGGCTGGTCGCCGAAGAATTGATGCTTCTGAATTACAGTGCTGGAGGAGACTCTTGAGAGTCCCATGGACTGCAAGAAGATCAAATTGTTCCATTCTTAAGGAAATCAGCCCTGAGTGCTCACTGGAAGGACAGATTGCGAAGCTGAGACTCCAATATTTTGGCCACCTCATGAGAAGAAAAGACTGCCTGGAAAAGGCCCTGGTGTTGGGAAAGATGGAGGGCACAAGGAGAAGGGGACGACAGAGGACGAGATGGTGGACAGTGTTCTTGAAGCTACCAACACAAGTTTGACCAAACTGCGGGAGGCAGTGGAAGACAGAAGTGCCTGGCGTGCTCTGGACCATGGGGTCACGAAGAGTCGGACACGAATAAACAACAACAAAGGAAGTACTTTGGTTTTGAAGATTTGCTTATAGAATAGGTAACACACATGGCTTACAGGGCACAGTCCATCACACACACCCCGCCGAAAACTACTGCAGTATATTTTGGGATACTGAAGCTCGGTACAGAAAGCTAAACTTGATTCTTTTCAGCAACAATCCCCCAGGAAACAATTATGTTGTGCTTTATGGCAACTATTTTCCCCCACTCAGCTAAAGAGCCTGTGATTAATTAAACTGCTCCCTATCACTCTTTCAGATAGAGAGATAATAAAACAGCAGATTATTCAAACAATTAATGCCATCATCATCTTGGCATTAGCCCATCAAACTCCCCAGGGTCCTACTAATAAGTGTTGAGAATCCGCAATGCCTGTTCTCCAAATGGGAACCACCTTTTGTGACACAGAAGGAATTCCTTGAAATGATAATCTAGCCTTTCAGCGCCAGCTCTGGATAAAACAGGCACATCTAATACGACAGCTCACCCTCACAAACTTATTGCTCGAATTCTCTGCCTGCCAACTCTGTGAATGGATCCCACTGGACAGCAGTGCATTTCAGATGAGGCGAGGTGAGACAACAGCAGTCGCTTTGGCGTTCAGTCTATGGGACCCATTCACACATGCAGGTCATCACCTAAGCTGCAGCCATCAATCGATGACTAAGGATTGTGAACGTCTCCTGCGTCAAACCAGCCTTACAAGGCTAATGCTTGTTCTAACAGAATGTAAACAAAATGTGTGTGCGTTTGTTTTAAATCTCATCTATTCAACGAGTCCCTAATTAGAAGACAACCAAGAGCTGCCAGACATTCTAGATATTGAAATGGATAGGAGAACCGGAACCATTAGATTTGAGATCTGCAAGACCTTGCTTCCAACGGACACCATCTGGTCAGGATAAATGGGTGGCCGTCAACTCGATCCCCTATCAACTTTAAATTGTGTTAATAACTAGCTAGATACAAGATTAATCAGACACCCCAAGTCTCCTGGCTGATAGAGGCAGAAACACAAAGACATTCATGAAATTTAAATAAAGGTGTGCCCCTGGCCAATCAAACATGACTTGGCAAACTAGCTGACCACCCCCACATCACAGGAAACACTCTCTGCCTTTCCCAAAAAGAGAAAGACTGCAGTGGTACCTTAGTACTTGAAGGCTTGGCTCCCGAACAAATCGGTTCCCGAACGCCGCAAACCCTGAAGTAAGTGTTCCAGTTTGCAAATGTTTTTCGGAAGCCGAATGTCCGCCATGGCTTCCACGGCTTCCGATTGAGTGCAGGAATCTCCTGCAGCCAATCGGAAGCCGTGCCTTGGTTTTAGAACGGTTCCGGGAGTCGAACAGATTAAGTTTGAGAACCAAGGTACCACTGGAACTTCTTTTAAAAGGATGTCATGTCTCAACTGCAGAAGCTCTGCCTGTCTGACCAGAGAGAGGAAGTCATCTCTGGATGTTGATCTTGGAATTCAGTTTTTGAGTTATGGCTGCCTGGTTTTGCTACTAGCAATGGTCCAAAGGCTTTAAAACATGCTGCTGGGATGCTGAAGACTGAGGCATATGCTCTTCCTATCTCCCACTACCCATCTTCAAAGTAAGTGTCACCTATCTGCCCTTGCCCTCTGTGCTACCCTCCTAAAAAAAAAATTATTCTACACACACCACTAATTCATTCATTCTCCCTCAAAGCAGATTTCAGGATGATATATATAACAAATGAAAATCGCGGTATATGAAGACAACAATATCATAACTTAATAATAAACTGCCAATAAGACCAAGCTGCACACTGAAGCACTATATATTTATTTTATTTTATTTATTTATTTATTAGATTTAAATATCACCCTTCATCACAAGATCTCAGGACGGTTCGCAAGATAAAAAATACAATATAAAAGCACAAATATATATATATATGGCACCAGGCAAAAACATTCCTTCGGCTGCTTAACATTCTACAGCCTTTTAAATGTGCCTGTGGAAAGGGTGTGTGTGTGTTGTTTTGTCGTTTTCTTTTTAATTATTTACTTGTTTTTATTCTGTATCTTATTCTGCCCTGAGATCTTATGATGGAAGGGTGGTATATAAATCTAATTAAAAAATTAAAAAATAGTTAAAACAAAAACAACGAAACAATAACCGCCCACCCCAAAGACATTTAAAAGGCTGTAGAATATTATTCAGCCAAAGGCCTGGTTGAAGAGTCATTTGCGAATTGACTTAACTGTCAGGGCTCCTTTACCTTTACCTTTTTTAAAGACATATAATGCAAGCGCCTGACAAACCTCCCTAGGGAGAGCATACACAATATATGTGTAATACATTTAAGTACCTAGAGAAATACAGATGTAAACGGTGTAAGATGTAATGAATGGCAAAACCATGATGTATCAAATGAAGCCTCTTGGGTTCCGTGGTAGTAAAATTATGGACAACAGAGACGAGCAGTGCATAACTATTGCATTACACTGAGACCTCCAGTTATGGGGCGGTATATAAATTCAATAAATAATCATCAACATCAACATCACAATGTGTCTCTGTGAGCTTCCCATGGAACGTGGCTGGCTGCCTATAGAGGAACATAAGGTAAAGGTAAAGGGACCCCTGACCATTAGGTCCAGTCATGGCCGACTCTGGGGTTGCGGCACTCATCTCGCTTTACCGGCCGAGGGAGCTGGCGTACAGCTTCCAGGTCATGTGGCCAGCATGACTAAGCCGCTTCTGGCAAACCAGAGCAGCGCACGGAAACGCCGTTTACCTTCCCGCCGGAGCGGTACCTATTTATCTACTTGCACTTCATGCTTTCGAACTGCTAGGTGGGCAGGAGCAGGGACCGAGCAATGGGAGCTCACCCCGTCGCGGGGATTCGAACTGCCAACCTTCCGATCGGCAAGCCCTAGGCTCTGTGGTTTAACCCACAGTGCCAACCACATCCCTATAGAGGGAGATGGTTGCATGCAATATTGTACTAAGTTGAATGTTCTGCTGCGCAATACAACTCCCTCCCTCTCCCCTCCTCCTCTGCGCCTCCTAAATCTATTCTGGTTGGCTCCCTCAACCCTCCAGTGCAGATTTGAGGACAGAGTGCAGGATATGTGAGGAGGGGAGAGGAGAGATGGGGGAATTCCTGTTGCACTAGCACTAATCCTTGCACCACCCCAGCTACTGAGCTGCGCACTGCCCTTAGTATTTAACCAGGTGGGCTATTTTGTTCTGATGCAACAAGGAAGTTATTGCGTGTTTTGAAAGCAGCTGGTAAAAAGGTGAGAGTCAAAACACAGAGATTTAAAACGGGAGTCAGCAAACTTTTTCAGCAGGGGGCCGGTCCACTGTCCCTCAGACCTTGTGGGGGGCTGGACTATATGAGGGGGGTGAACGAATTCCTATGCCCCACAAATAACCCAGAGATGCATTTTAAATAAAAGGACACATTCTACTCAGTTAAAAACACGCTGATTCCCGGACCGTCTGAGGGCCGGATTTAGAAGGCGACTGGGCCGGATCCAGCCCCCGGGTCTTAGTTTGCCTACTGATGATTTAAAGGCAACACTCCCACCCTCCCAAAAACCCTTGAGGATAACTAGAAAGTTTTTCTGACACAATGGGAGGGGGGTGGGAAGAGGGGAGGGAGGAAAGTGTGAGCTAGAACCAAATTATGAACATGTGGGTGGCAGAAAAAGAACAAAACGTTTCAAAACAAACCACCACCACCTCTTGTGCAAAATAACAACAAAAACAGGAGGGGGAAGTCTCTCCCTAAGGAGGCCCCTCCTTCCCCAGAAATTTCCCAGGCCTTACGGAGAGGCTTTGTCCATTATTTGACAAGCCTTGATCTAAGATCAGAAGGATGGTTACAATCGAAGAAGAAACAAAGAACACACACACACACAAATGCACACACCCGGAGTGAACTCGCTTCAAGGTTAAATAATTCCTCCCACTTGCCACAGATGAGAAGCAAAAATTATTGCCTATAGCATATCTCACTACAATTAATGTGCTTGCTACCCTAAAATCATTCCTTGGAGGAGCAAAAGAGGTCAAATACGGTTCAGTAAATCCAGATATATTTTTTTAAGAAGGTGAAGTAGATCAGTAAGATTTCTACAACTGCCACGTTATCACTGGCAAGGAAGGCTTTTTGTTTGCAAAAAAATAGACCAGGCCTAGTGATTTATTGTCAGCCACCCAAGCCATTTCATTAATTTTAAGAAGCTAGAAAATTAACACGACAGCATCATAAATAGATCAGAGGCACAACCAAAGCTTGTTTGTTATTGTTAAATAATGAAACAACCTGCTCGATTCAATTTAAAAAAAAGAGAGAGAGATAAGCCGCCACCGAGGTCTACTCTCATTCAAGCAAAAATTATTCCGATTAAGCTGTGATGCTGGAAGGAATGAGGATTCATTCATCCGCTCTGGAATGACCAACCTGTGGTTAAGCCACACACTTACAGGATTATTTCCAGCCAAGAGAGAGATTTTTCCACTATTTGTCCATAGTCCCCCTCCACCATCCGAGGCCTGACCTCTAAACCCTCATCTGCTAATGCATGGGTAGGCAAACTAAGACCCAGGGGCCGGATCCGGCCCAATCACCTTCTCATGGACAGTCCAGGAATCAGTGTGTTTTTACATGAGTAGAATGTGTCCTTTTAATTAAAATGCATCCCTGGGTTATTTGTGGGGCATAAGAATTTGTTCATTTATTATTATTATTTTCAAAATATAGTCCGGACCCCCACACCGTCTGAGGGACACTGGACCGGCCCCCTGCTGAAAAAGTCTGCTGACCCCTGTGCTAATGGAAACTTAGGAAGGGAAGGGAATGCAGGTCACAGTCAAGAGGAGCTGTCCTCCCTGGTCATTGAGGGATCCAGGGAGCCAAAGCAATCCTGTAAATGTACAATGAACAAGAAATAAATAGATTTGGTGGCTTAAGTCTTTGCTGGACAGATTAATAGCACTGAAATTTAAAGAAAGGTGCACTTATTTAGTTCTCATATGGTATGCAAGGTGCTGGACAGAAAACCAATACAACACACCCTGTTTTCAAGGCCTGGTGGTGATGTCACCATGATTATAGGCTGGTAGGTATGAACTTCAGGGGGCTGATATACTACTCAGTTCAAGAACCAGACAAGCACTGCAGAGCCTATTTGTTTCCTCAGGTTTTAATTGAGCAACTTCCAACCTGCCCAGCAAACCCTGCAAACTCTTCCCTCCAACTCCACTTATCAGTGGGGTCCCAATGACAAGCAAGGGAGGTCTGCCCCAGGGTGGGTTGCTCACCCATTAATGCAGAAGGTTTTGCTGTTGTCCTGCAGAAGGAACAGTGTCGTCTGCTCTATCAGCTTCTTGAAAAGGGAGGTGTGTGGAAAGGAACAAATACGGGATGCAACACCTTTGACGACCTTCTTTTCAGTTGCTGCTAAAGCTATGGTTTTCCCAGTAGTGATGTATGGAAGTGAGAGCTGGACCATAAAGAAGGCTGATTGCCGAAGAATTGATGCTTTTGAATTATGGTGCTGGAGGAGACTCTTGAGAGTCCCATGGACCGCAAGAAGATCAAACCTATCCATTCTTAAGGAAATCAGCCCTGAGTGCTCACTGGAAGGACAGATCGCAAAGCTGGGGCTCCAATACTTTGGCCACCTCATGAGAAGAGAAGACTCCCTGGAAAAGACCCTGATGTTGGGAAAGATGGAGGGCACAAGGAGAAGGGGATGACAGAGGACGAGATGGTTGGACAGTGTTCTCGAAGCTACAAACATGAGTCTGACCAAACTGCGGGAGGCAGTGGAAGACAGGAGTGCCTGGCGTGCTCTGGTCCAGGGGGTCACGAAGAGTCGGACACGACTAAACGACTAAACAACAACAAAATTTCTTCTTTATAACCTCAATTCTCAGACAGCTGACCCTTCTCAGAAATATTTTATAACTTGATCAGAAAGATACGGCAAGGTACATTATTAAATAGCAAAAGGAAACAGAAGCAAGAGATCCCCTGTCACAATAACCACCTTATCAGCCTTATCTATTCATCATGATATAGATGCAACTGCTGTCCACATTTTAAAACCACAGATAAGAGACTGGGAGCAGACTCTCTCACCTTTTCCTCCTCCCTACCTTTGTCAGTATTTAATGACAGTGCAGCATTATTTCTCCACCGCTAAAGATGACTAAAACTAACCAGAGCTGGCTTTCAACTAGAAATCATGGCAGGGCTGGGGGGGAGAGAGAGATTTGAAGCTGATCTGCAAGTCTGAATCCAGGTTCAAAGGTACGCTACACAGAGCTCCTTGAAAGAAGATAGGGATAAAAGTATAATTAACTAGGTATAAACGGTAATCCCTGATGTTATAAATGAACAAACAATGAAGCTGGTCTACCCCTCCAAAGCTCCAAGGAGAAATTTCAGCCAAATTCTGAAAGACTTTTGGGGGGTGAAAGGGGCCACATCTATTGCGGGTTTTGCCGCCATCTTTCCCTCTCCCGCTTCAACTGTGGTGGTTATCCTGGCAGCCACTATCCTCCCCCCAAAATGACGCTACATCAGGGATGGGGAACGTTTGCCGTCCCCCCCCCCCAGGTTGCTAGACTACAACTCCCATCATTTCCTGACCACCTGCCATGCTGGATGGAGCTGGTGCAAACTGGAGTCCAACAACATTTAGAGGGACGTAGGTTCTCCATCCCTAGGCTACGTGATGTCATAACAATGCGTTGCTCTAAGCCAGGCATAGGCAAACTCGGCCCTCCAGATGTTTTGGGACTACAACTCCCATCATCCCTGACGACTGGTCCTGTTAGATAGGGATGATGGGAGTTGTAGTCCCAAAACATCTGGAGGGCTGAGTTTGCCTATGCCTGCTCTAAACATCTTCGGAACAAAAATACCACAGCCACTGCCACTATCAATAAGGATCCCTGTCTTTCTCCTCATGTCACTTCCTCAAGATGAATTGCTGAAATAGCCTGAAAATTCAGGAGCCCTTTTGGGAGGGTCCAGATTTTAACGATCTTGTGCTTTTTGTTGTTGCTGGTGGTGGTGGTGGTGTTAACAAGAGTCCAATGAGACTCCCACATACAAATTCATTCAGGTATCTAAACAAAGCATTTCCCAACCTGGTGTCTTGGACTACAGCTCCCATGAGCCCCAGTCAGCATTGCTAATTATCAGGGATGATGGGAGCTGTAGCCCAAAATATCTGGAGGGCACCAGGTTGGGGAAGGCTGATCTGAAACCCCTATTTCATTTTGCCTCCCTTCCTGCATTGCACAGATGAAGCATGGTCATTCTTGTAAACACACCAAGGCCATCTGCAAGTTCCCTTTCCTGAAGTTATACATTGCTGAAGCTTCTTCTCTCTGCCTGCTATATTACAGTCTTGTCCTTCACCAATTTAAAAGCAAACTTAGCCAAAAGAACAAAGATATTCTATCCCCGAGGATTATCAACAGTTCAAAATAAACCTAAGCAGTGCCAGCCCTGAAAACAGCAGGCTGTGCGCTACGTGTGCATGGATGTGCATATGTGCATACTCTGGTACTGCTGTCAGTGTGTTTGCACCGTAACAACCTTCCCACTATCTCACGCCTCCCAGTAAGCACCAATGTGACCCGTCGGAGGTCAGATGAGTGATGGTGCCTTACCACGTTTTCCTCTACTGATCACTTTAAGAAATAATATTCGACACTCAAACCCAGTGCAACATTTAGCTGTGTGTCAACCACACCAAGTGCTTCTACGGGGCCAGTCCTAACATTAGGCAGACTGAGGCAGCCACTTAGAATCATAGAATTGTAGAATTGGAAGGGACCCCAAGAGACTCATTGCAGGGGGTGTCATGAAAGAGCCATAAATTTATAGTTACTTAATTTATTGTTTGGAGAAGGAACTGGCAACCCACTCTAGTATTTTGCCATGAACACTCCATGGACAAAAGGAGAAGCTATGAGAAGAAATTCTGGTTCATGGGGTCACAGAGAGTTGAGCACTGTGTGCGGTGGTCAGCTCAGCGGGATCCCACCTTCATCGCCAGTGAAATATACTTACGAGTCGAGAGTGGATTTCATGCTCTTTATTCAGCTCATAGTGGTGATGGAATGGAAGTTTCCCCTGAATGTCTGCCTTATATACATTATTTACACAATGGGCCCCACGTGATTGGCTAATTCCAGGATTCTCCTGTAGGCCAATCAGGTTGTGGATTCCCTTCCACCTGGAGCTGGATTGGGTGGCTCCTGTGGACCAATCAGACTGCTGCATTCTGGATCCTATTTTTCTAGGACCAATCAGACTGCTGCCTTTTGGATCCTATTCAACTCAGTACACAACAATGACTGAACGACAAGTGATGAATTTATTGTTACTGGTATTTTTACTGCTGAGGAGGTGGAAAATTTTCTGCCTTGGGTGTCAAAATGACTTGATGAACGCTGAATACTAAGCACCTTGGCTTGGGTAAGGTGCCATTTCCTGTCCCACCTTAGAATCATAGAATTGTAGAGCTGGAATGAACCCTGAGGATCATAGCTGTCAACCGTCCCTTATTTGGCAGGAAAGTCCCTTATCACAGCGCTGTGTCCCTCTGCTGTCCCTTATTGATGATGTCCCTTCAATTTCCCGGGTTTCAAAGGAAGCAGCTCCTCTCCCTCCCTCCCTGCCGGCCAACTGTGTTGCTTGGCTGCTTTGCTCACCCAATAAGGAGTCTAAGAACGACTGGGGGGTGGAGCTTGCATGCCTTGTGCCGATCAAATTGGCCGCGGTGCCTGGGGACTCGCCTTTGCTCAGCGCTTCCCAGCGGAGAGGTGACGGTGATCTAACCTTTGCCAGGTTGCTGCGCTGTGGGAACCACCCGCTTGAGGCTTCGTTTGGCTGCTGGCTGGGCTTTTTCCCTTGGCTCGGAGGGGCTCAGAAGTTGAACATACCTGTGCTGGGAAAATCCCTTATTTTGGCTGCTGATCCCTTATTTTTGAGGCTGCTGGTCCCTTATTTTCAAATCTGTTAAGTTGACAGCTATGCTGAGGATTCTAGCCCAACCCCCTACAATGCAGCTGTCCCATATAGGATCGAACCTGTAACCTTGGGCTTATCAGCACCATACTCGAACCAACTGAGCTATCCAACCTCTGCCAGCAAAATGTTGTGGGCCAGCCCTGGTGCCTTGAATAATTTTACAATAGGTGCAGGCGCTCTTGCTGATTTCTTCACAAAAATAACCTAATGAAATAGCTAGAATCTGGAGAGAGGTGACAGAAATATCTGTGCAACCCCCCCCCCCCCACTCTTAAGTATTTACTTTTTGCTGAAATAATGGATGCTAAAGGTTGCAATCAAAGTCTAAAGCGTAAACAGTAAAACTTCAATAAAATGGGGAAAGCAAAACAAGCTTTGCATGATAACATTTCCCATTCTGCTTTTCCGTTGAAACATTAAGCTTTCAAAAGGATGTTGTAGTCACATTTTCCAGCAGCAGTTATTAGAAATATGCACATGTTTAGAACTAGGTCAACCTCTACAGTTATTTTACCAGCAGAGAGAAACTGTTTAGACATCACTCTAATGCTCTTAGCTTCAGCAAACCGGGGCAGAGCAGTTTTGAAATTAAACAATATAGGGAGAGAAAAAATAGCAACTCAGTAGAAATGTCTCCAGCACTGAGATATAAAAGAGGAGGGTTTAACGCTATTTTAGAAATTCACACTTCTGAAGAACTCCAGAAGTTTCTGTTCAGTCTTGGTTCACTTTTCCTCTCCTATCATCTTTGTTGAAGGGATTAGCCTACAGCAATCGGAGGATGCAGAAACCAGAATTCAAAATAAATATTTGCTGACAGATCAGCAGTACACTCCACTTGCCTCTTTTATTTGGAGGGGGCACAAAGGGAAGGGGGGCGGCGGGAGTATTGTCACATCTTAAAACATAAATGCCAAAGAGATCGCCTTCACAAGCGTTGGTTTAGAGGGGAAATCCAAAAAAAACCCCTGTACAAATGACTGGTTAATCTTGCCTCCAGCTTAAGGCTCAGGGAGAGTTACCATTTTATAAAACCATATCCAGGTTTTTTTATATAAAAAAAAAACCATTGCAAAATATGCATTCAAATCCAACAGCTTTAAAATCTTAACCCCAAGACCTAATGAGAATTAGCCCTCCATCAAATGATCATGCAACATCTTATGAAACTCTGCTTGGGATTAAGACTTCCGCAGGCCACCCAGAACTTCTGTCTGCATGCCTTCCCTCTCTGAACACAGTAGAGGGAATAGTCAAACAACTACTCTGCTCTTTTAAGAGATTAGGAGGGGCAGGAATGGGAGATTTTATTTATTTAAAGCATTTTTTTTACTCCACTCTTTGGCCAAAACGTCTCCCAGAGAGGATTACAAGTCAATTTATTTTAAGGTTCCCACCTTCAGGTTTGGAATTCAAAAGACACAACACAAAAGGAAAGGGGGTGGGGAGGGAAGAGGAAAACAATGAAACCCAGCCACCAATTCTTAAAAGTTACGGTTCTTATCGCGACCAGCTAGGGTGCAAACCGTTCCGAGAGTGAAAGACTCTAACAGAGCTCCTGCTTCCTATTATCTTCCTTTGCTGCAGCCTGATTGGATGGCTGCTGTCAGGTGACAGCTGAGGGAAGGAGAAGCCTGATGGAGATGGTTTTTCAGTAGAGCCAGTGGAAGAGCCCTGCATCCCTTCTCTCCCTCTGCTGCAGCATTTGGGGCCCTGGTCTTAAGGGACCACAAGTGTCATCTAGTCCAACCCCCTGCAATACAGGAGTCTTTCTGACCAACATGGGGCTTGAACCCGCAACCTTGAGATTAAGAGTCTTACACTCTACTGACTGAGCTAAAGCCAGTCTGGGCCTGATTAGTGCTTGCGAATCCCATGTATGCTGCCTTGGGTCCCATTATGGAAGTAAGGTGGGACAGGAGAATAAGGAAACAAAAATAAATAACTATATAAAGTGCAGGTAGCCAGGGAAATATATGTATTTGCTACCTCAACTTTAAGGAGATCAGAATCACAAACGGAGGCAGACAGCTTGAGGGAGACACACCCCATGACCGTAAACAGAAAACCCATCAACTTATATGTCATATGTTGCATGAGACAGGCAACATTATTATTATTATTATTATTATTATTATTATTATTAATCAGCTGCCCTTCGACCTAAGGTCCCACAGAGTATCACAACAATTTAAAACACATTAAAACAGAGTGATTATTATTACTTGCAAACACAAGGTCTTAATTGCATGCATCTCAAATGCCAAAGGCCAGAGTAAAGAGACATGTCTTCGGCAGTCAAGGAAATCAGAACAATGAAAGTGACAGACAAACGTCTGTGAGGAGGGAGCTTCGCAACCCTGAATTGTAGATACTCAGACACTGGAACGAATGTCGTCCTCACAACACACCACTAGGAATTTCGCAGACCGCAAGCCATGCCCATCTCTAATAAGTGGACAACAGGAAAAAGGACATAGGCTGCTCTGTTCCTTCCAATCAAGGTCCCTTCACTGGCCCTCATCTCCCACTTACCGCAGCAAAGAGGACTCATTTTGCTTTTCTGGAAATAGGAGGGTGAGATGGGTGATGAAAAGACAGAAGAGGAAAATCCCTCCTGAACCACCTTTGGCACCTGCAAAACTGTTGAGGCATGCACACCCGGTCCCAGGTTGCGATTAATATACAATTTGTGTGTTGAAAATCGCCCTGGGATCTTCAGGTGAAGGGCAGTGTACAAATTCAATGAATAATATTAAGAGTGATTTGGCAACCTGTAGCTCTCACCTGGAAGAAGCCACACACGTTCTCCATCAGCTTGGGAAGATTTCTCTTCAGTTTGCAAGATGTTTACGCATAGGTACAATCTCCCAGAGATATTTATAGGAACACAGAAGACTGGCACACAATGTTCTCTTTCACAATCGTACATTTTTGGACCAGGTACTAGGAAGGCAGGGAGCAGGAAACTATAAACACCCTGAAGTTAATTCTTCCTTTACAATCAGAGCCCAGTAAAAATTAGAGACAGATACACAAGGAATGCTTAGCATGTGATCTCATGCTCCAGGAAAACACAGAAGGCCTTACCTTATAGACTTGCCCATAGGTGCCATTGCCAACGAGTTCAACGAGTTCAAAGATGCCTGCAGGATCCTAAAGAGAAATAAACAAAGGCATTTCAGACGGTCAGTAGCATAGTGTCTGCAAATAAAAACTTTGTTAAATTCGGCCAGTATGCATTTTCCAGGGGCGCTTTTACAGAGTGCTGGGAGACAGGGGACAGAGAATGAGTTCAGAAGGGTGGGGGGCAAGCGTCGTAGTATGGGTCAAAATCCCTTCTCTTGCGTATCTTTCAAAAGTGCAAAAAACAAAATATAAAGCATTTTAAGAACATACGTTGATTCTTGCTTTGTATGCCATAACAAACCAAAATGAGGTGCTCTAGGAGAAGCCATGTACAACTAAACTACTAGCAAAGTTGCCTCACTTTCTAACTTGCACCAGAAGTGATGGGAAAATCTTCAGTTTCTCATTTTTCCCAATCTTAAATTCAGTTCTCCACATTTCCACGGAAGTTAGCAAATTTTATTTTTAAGAAGCCCTTATGAAAATTCATTTGCATATTGGAGTTCATTTTTGAATTATCAAACACAGATTTGCTGAATATTCACATTTTTGCAAACCAATTTCCCCTAATTAATGAATTTTCACACTCTTTATTCCAGCACGTACTCTTTTTTTACACATTATTACTTCGCACAGCGAAATTTGGAGAAGTGCAGATTTTGAAGGACGACTCTTCTTTCATCCACGTGTTGTTTTGAAAACTGCAAATTAGCATCCCTAGGCACCATTGAAATTCCACTCATAAACTCTTAAAGGTAAAGGTACAGGGACCCCTGACCATTAGGTCCAGTCGTGGCCGACTCTGGGGTTGCGGCGCTCATCTCGCTTTATTGGCCAAGGGAGCCGGCGTACAGCTTCCGGGTCATGTGGCCAGCATGACTAAGTCGCTTCTGGCGAACCAGAGCAGCACATGGAAACACCGTTTACCTTCCCGCCGGAGTGGTACCTGTTTATCTACTTGCACTTGGACGTGCTTTCGAACTGCTAGGTTGGCAGGAGCAGGGACCCAGCAACAGGAGCTCACCCGGTCACAGGGATTCGAACCGCCAACCTTCTGATCGGCAAGTCCTAGGCTCTGTGGTTTAACCCACAGTGCCACCGGTGTCCCTCATTAACTCTTAGGCAGGGTCATATCAGTGCCCGCAAAGCACTACTACCACGTGACCCTATCAAAAACATTCATCAAGAATGCCACCCACATTAAGCTCACCCAAAATAGTGAGCCCACTGGAGAAAAGGATAGGTGAGAGCTTAAATCAGATTAGGTTTTGCTCGTACTGAGGGTCACTGTCCAGCAGACATGTTCTGAGTGTGGAACTGGGGTGGGGTGGGCCTGGTCATTCTGGCCAGTGACCTTGTGATATTATGAGCTTTTCCCCAATGTAGATACAATCAGCATTGCTTGTTTCAAACTATTTGCTTCCTAAGTTAACTCCACTCGGCTCTGTTTTAAGCCCAGCCTTGTCAGAATTGCATCTGTGGGCGGAATTTTTTGCCTCACAGCTATGGGAGAACAGATGACCTTTCGTTGCTACCACGACCACAGTTCTATCTTGATATGCTTCTCATGGCCTTGCCACCCACTAACCATGTCTCCCAAGCATTTGTGACCTCAGGTAGGATCTACCTGGAAGAGAGATACGCAACCTTCAGCCCTAAGGCCTAATTTTATGCAAGCAGTTTGGAGCAAAAGGAATCTGTTAAAAATCAAGAACAAGGGCCTACGTTCGAACAGAGGCAAGAAATGGCCAGGTCACTAAGTACTGGGGGGAGGTGCAGTTGGTAAAGCTGCCATATCCTCGGTCTATAATCCTGGTTCAACATTCACTGGCTGACGTTTGCAAGCTCCAAGGAATGATTTCTACCTAAAAAACAAGAAACCCCAACTCACTGACAGTGGAACTACGTGAGCTGTGAAAGATTTAGGGGACATGTTTTGCTGGGACACAAACTCAGTTTACATGGAGCATTGGCTGAGATTCATGACTGCCCCCCACATAAATTAGGAACCTTATAAAAGGAGTGAAAATAACGCAAATCAGGATCTACAAGTAAATCTGTAGGTGATTTGCAGCACACCAGCAAGACTGCCAGACTCCCGTTTAATAATAGCAACTCCAAAAAGCCCTCCCCTCAAAAGCAGTGCTCCATTAGAGCAGAAGACAGTGTTCTGCTTTGTTCTCTCTCTCTCTCTCTCTCTCTCTCTCTCTCTCTCTCTCTCTCTCTCTCTCTGTGTGTGTGTGTGTGTGTGTGTGCATGCATGCTTTGTGCCTTCTTGGGTTCTTGTAAAGTCCTGCAAGCTCAGTCCAGAACAAGGCAGACTATGCTGAATATTTTTTTCTTCTGTTATGAAGCGAAGACTTCAGAGCTTCCAGCGCAAAAAAATAAAATAAAAAGGTAGCTCTTGACATCTGCTCACCCCTTCCTTAGGATGCAGCCAACATCCCCTTGTGCTTGGGCACTGCGGAGGACGTTCGGTCATAGGTGGAGATGTCATTTCGCAGGGGAGCTACACTTTCTTTATTGAGATCACCAATAAATCCCTGCTAAGCTTCTAAGGAACCCCAACGCTTCTCCAGAGCACAGTTTCAAAGTCATTTTGCTTAGGGGGTAGGTGGGGGAAACAAAGGAGAGCCTTTTTTCGTCTTAATGTTCAAGGGGAGAATGGAAGGCTTCATTCTTATGTTGCACAAGATCAGAAATGTTTTATGCACGGGGCCATGCCAAGGCAAACTTGCATGCCAGCTGCCGCCACCAGCACCACACATTGCAGCAAGGGATACCAGAACCGATATTTTTAATGGTGCCTTTCATGTCGCTGTGGGCTAGAGAGAGAGCTTCCCAGGATGCGATTGGGCTGAAATGCCCAGCCATGAAGCCATTAAAGGCCTCTCAGCTGGGGAGATGCCACAGGGCGAGGGGAATGCGGAGCACAGCTGGGCCAGCAACATTCAAACAGAAGCACACAGCTCAAAATGGACAAAGACGTGGGATGTTTCTATAACCTGAAAGGCATTTTGTGCCATTAGAGCAGCAGGCTCCTATTGGCAGAGAGAAGGAGCAGGGAACAAAGTGGAAAAGAAAAGGGAAAGGGGGAAAACCAGGAGCTATTGTCAAGCTGCGGCTCATGCAGTTGCATGAAACAAAGTTTTTTTTGGGGGGGGGGATATACCGTACATGTGCGTGTTTTTGAAAAGAACATTGCTGCAAAACAATGTGTTGTTGTTGTTGTTTTTTAGTTGCTGATCATTAAAACTCAAGAGCGGGAAAATAGCAACAAGCCTTTCAGAAACGAGGCTGAAACTACACTGGTTCAAGTACCACTGGGAAGGATATGGGAACTAGAATGACTCTCATTCTAAATAGGATGCTGTTGCTAAGAGTCAATCCACATTGCTCTGGTGTAGCAGCCCTGATGGAGGGCTTTGCTGGTTTAGTTGGGGCAGATTAGCACATAGGGGAGAGAGGTAGGTGTGCACTTGTGTGCATGGTGTGTATTCCACACTGCGAGCATGGAAGCATCTGGGCACGGAAGCACTAAAACAGTATGCATTCCATTTTTCCCCGCGGAATATGCATAGAGTTGGGGCGCTGGACTCAAGAGTTCAGTATCTCCAGTTCAAGCAAGTACATGTCAATGCTTCTGTCTTAAGGGCATGCCCAGACAATCTGCTACATGCATCCACCACACACAGCGAGGTGCACAATCCATACCACAGATATTGATCTGTGTCCTCCCCACCTCCTGCTCCCCAACCCTTCTCCATTGAAAGAAGAAGAAGATTGCAACATTCCCAAGCCCTCCCAGGCAGCTTCATAGCTGAGCACAGATTTGAACCTAAGGACACCGATCAAAACCTGATAACACCGATCGCTGCTGCACATGCACCCTTTTAAAAACAATACACTCTGCCCCACACCTGCATTTCATCATTTTGACCCCCCAAGCACTGCAGAGCTCAGCTATCCCTATGTCCAGTCATTTTTGTTTGGTCAGTGTCCAAGACACACACACACACTCTTACACAAATTCTTGTGGACAAGCCTTTTTGTCTTTTGCTACGCAATAAAAATTGCCAGTTCTGCTGCATCAGATGCATGTTCTGCTGCATGTTCTGGTGCATTTCATTCTGGAGCAAGACCGCAGCCATCTAGGGGCTTAGGCCAGGTAGCTCCATCACCAGAGGCGATCTGATTTAATGAATTCTCACAACCTGTGAGTCGGTAGCCATTTTTAAATATACCGCATCTGATCACTGGTGCAGTGAGTCTGCATTTTCACTCGCAGGCAGCAGCTCCCTATCGTCTCCAGTTCTCTTTGATCCTAAAACAGCCACGGGTTGGACCTAGGATGTTCAGCATGCAAGAGCCTGCGTTCCAACAAGGACCTAAGACTGCCTTCTTTAGAGTCCACCTGTGCACCCATTTTCTAGCAACAAAAAGCAAGATCTTTAAAAAGCATTTTTGTGTTGCATGCTCTCCCTCTCTGTGTGTGCATATTTTATTCCTGTTTTGCATAACCACAGTCAGTCAAAGAAGCCTAGCAGCTTATGTCAAGTCAATGAATGGCATCTCTTTTTGCAGCTGGCACTAGCAGTTGCAATTTCACCAAAGCCATGGCAACTGGAGCAGAATGCTAGTTATTAGCAAATGCAGAAAGAAAAAGGGGGGGAAACACACGTTTAGTCTTCATTCACGCCAACAACGGGCTGGTCCTTGATTCTGCTTTTACCCACACAGCTTTCAATGGAATAATGATTCTTCATTATTCTTGACACCTCCCCCCTACCATCAGCACCATCTTTGTATAAAAATATTGCTACCCTGAGCTTCAGATAAATACAGCAAGTTAGAGGACATGAAAGCGTGTCAACACTTCTCGCACATCCATTAAGTCCTTTCGCAAGATCACACACCCCTGTACCACACCAAGTAAGCGCCAGCTGAGAACTCACAATCAATGACACATGTCAGGATTCTATCTTCTCCTGTAAGCATTAAAAGTGTGTGCCAGGAAGGGACAATCCATTTCAACTTGCCGCAACAGAGCTGTTAAAAGAATATTTAGAGTAGTTGGACTACAATTCCCATCAGCCCCTGCTGGATGCCCAGCATGGCTTAGTCAGTAAAGCACGACACTCTTAAACCTCAGGGTTGTGGGTTCGAGCAAAAGCTTCCTGCATTGCACAGTGTTGGACCAGATGACCATCGTGGTCCCTTCCAACACTACAATTCTAGGATTCTAGCATCACCTGCAGGTCATCGATTAGGGACAGACTCATAGCTGTCAACTTACAGATTTGAAAATAAGGGACCAGCAGCCTCAAAAATAAGGGATCAGCAGCCAAAATAAGGGATCAACAATTACTTTGATAAAATACATATTTTGTTGCGTGCAAATGGCTTTAGATACCTATTAGATCCATAAAATATAGCATATATTCAACACACAAAAACAGCAACAATTTGTTGTTGACAAAGCACAGCTGGACATAGAAAGGGCCCCATTACCTTCAGTAGCTTATTTAAGGGACATCATCAATAAGGGACAGCAGCGGGACATGGCGCTGGGATAAGGGACTGTCCCGCCAAATAAGGGACGCTTGACAGTTATGGACAGACTGGTCTATAATAATGGCCAGGAAGCATGGGGGCTGGAGGGGGCAGATCTGGATGGAAGTGCCATGACAGAAGCAGGACCCAACCAGGTCAACAGAGGGGGCTGCAGAACAGCACCCCAAGTTCCAACTCTGTGAAATGGCCTCTTAAGGAGACCAGTCTTGAACTGGCCTTGGCTATACTTGCTTTGTCTGGATGGGGCGAGGGGAGAAATTGCAAATTGGTTAGTACTACAAACTAGAATCACAGAGACCAGAGAGCTGGAGAGAGCAGCACTGTGCCAGGGAATACGGGGAGCTGAAATAGCTCAGGAAATGTTCTCTGGCATTTAGGAATCAAAATATGAAAGTGTTTAATGGAGCTCTGTAAATTATTCAGAAAAGCTTAAATGGAGACCAGCGCAGCATAAGCAGAGCATAATCTCAGACCAAATATAGTCACTTTTTTATATAGATTATGGAACTTGAGATTTTGCTGCTTATAGCGATGTGCTACATTCCGTTTAGCAAATCTCAACCTTCCCACACACAGCTCATTTCACAGACAAACACCAGGGGGCTTGCTATTACCTTTCCCCACCCAAATACCTTTATTTGTCTTTCCACCACCAAAAGGCTATGGGAACCGAGATATCAGAACCGAGGAGACACTAGCGCAAGCACAAACCACAAACCACACAGCAGACATGTGGCTGGCCATCTAAAATGCAACCATGTGGGGGCCAGACACCACATGACAAGCCCCTTGTGATCATAGGTCCTTCCTCCCACATAGCTCTGGTGCTTTTCCAACACAACTCCTTCCTCAAAACCCAACCTTTTCCTACATGATCGTTGGTTTTTCTTCTTACTACCAACTGTAACAAATGTCAAGTATGGGCAACAGTATTAGCCTCCATCCTTCCCTTTCTGCCTCTGTCTGCCTCTCCCCTTCGACTATTTGTTACAGGCCGGGGTGGGGAACCTCAGCCCTGGCCTGGGGGGCCAAACGTGGCCTTCTGGACACCACTATCTGGCCCTTGGAAATTTTTTTGGCAACAACCACTCTCTTCTAGATCCCTCGTGAGCTCTGCTTGACTTTATGTCTGTTTGCAGAAAGGACTTCCATATAAGGGCTCTTTGGCATGGGTCTCACTTGGGAAAATATTGGTTGATGGATGGATGGATTGAATTTATATACCTCTCTATGCCCGCAGGTCTCAGGACAGTTTACAGAAAAAAATCAGAATATAAAACCACAAAATACACAATCAAAATAAAAACAACAACCCAATAACCCATAATTCCTCCTTCATCCTGCTTGCCCAGAGATTTTCCACGGGGTCCCAATGTTCTCCTGATACTTCCCTTGGGTGCCGCCAAGGCCTCCCTCCGTGGCTGGATATCCCCTTTGCTACTCCTCCCCCTGCTCGCCCACCGCATCCCCTCCACCCCCAACCAGGGACATTATATTAGCATCTTCAATACCCACAAAGCCAGTCTACAGCCCAAGAAATTGCTGTGTCCTGGGAAGAATCCCACTTCTGTACTTTGCCCCCAAAATGGCACCAGGCACATTGAAACTGTAAAGGCTGAGAGATCGATTAGCTAGTTAAAATTTTGAGTTCTCGTTGCCCACATTGGTTTTAGAACGGATGCTACCTTTTGACTCAGGCCTGCTGGGGCGAAAATCTTGTTGGCTGCTAGTGCCAATATTTCCCCTCCGCCACAACCAGTAGTCAATGCCTGGAAGTGCATTGCTTTGCTAGCCTGCAGGCAAAGAACCAACGAGAAGGTGCAACAGCGTTCACCTTGCCTGGTCTATTGTCCTCACAAAGCTTCTTAAGCAAGGTGGTATGTACTACCTTGACAACATGTATAATCTTTCTAAGATTAACACTGTTAAGGGTTTGGGCGAACGGTCTGTGTGACACCGTAGGTCCTTTCCAAACCTGTAAGTCTGTGTACAGAAGACTAGAAACTATAGAAGGAAGATTGTTGAAGGCCAGTTCCTGTGTCAAGCTCAGTTAAGGACCTGCCATTTGCATCTTGAAAGAGTGAGCTCTGTTGCCATAGAGGCGTATGGGTGGGCCTGTCTCCATCTCACCTGACTGGATGCCACACAATCGGACAAAGGGGAGAATTCTTTGTGTGGGTTGGACCAATGATGGAAGCTGGAGACACAGAGACATGTCTGTTCTGTGCAAACCTGAGCCACAGCTGGGGGGCTCCCTTGGAAACTGAATGGGAAAGCAAGATCTGGCAGAGTGTCAATGCTGTAAACCTATGCTCAGGTTGTGAATAAAACCATATATACTAACGACACCACAGTTTCCACTGACTTTCATGCCAAGGAAACCTAAGCCTAGCTAAGCACAGGCGCCCCTGATGTTTCTCACCACTCCAAGATTGGGATGATTCACAGGAATATTATGGCAATATATTACATCATATTTCAGGCTATGTACCCCCGTTTAGACTGGGGCAAGTAGCCCTTTAATGCTACCCTACTTACACCATGTCAATCCACACTGCTGAGCTAACCAGTACTAACCACAGGACACTTGTATAAAACCAGTGGGGGGGGGGGAGAAATGCCAGCAACACACAGAAAACCAAGGAAAGGAACACTTCTTCCTGCAATCTTTTTAAATTTTTTGCAAAAATAAATAAATAAACCAGCACGTTTCTAATTATATCAGGCTGCCTGATTGCAATGTTTCTGCTCCAGAGCACCAGCCTGGAAAGCCATTTTCTGAGCAAGGCTCCATCTCTGCTGTTACCAGCAACCGCCGCGTCTGCCATCCCACTAATCCAGAAATATTAATTAAGATGACCTTTTAGGCTTGAATTGTCAAGGGTGCAGCCATGCTTAAAAGGAAAAAGCCAAACAGACGCAGATATGCAAAACGGCAAAAAATAAAATGGGAGCGCGAGGTCAGGGTTCTGCCAGTTTCTTCACACCCTTTAGGGTGTCGAGAGACTATGTTGTGGCACCTCAATACAGCTTACAGACCCTCTTTCCCCAGGCAGGCAGCTGCCTTGGGCGACACATATTCAAGGGACACCCACTCTGCCGGAAGCAGGCTGCTCATTCGCAATTGCAAACCACTTTTGGCATGACTTGCTCTCTGCTGTGAACCAGAAGAGGAAGGGGGGGTGTATCTGTGTGCGTGTGTGTGCATGGGTGCAATAGGGCTGCAGCTTACTCTAAGTATGCACACAGAGGTCTAGGCTTCTATCATCACTTCTGGCTTCCTGCATCTACTCTCCCATAAGCCACTATAACGGCAGGTCTGTGGCATTTGGGTCTGGTGCGCACACACTATCTGACTGCTATTCTGTATGTCGTTCTCGGGCAGACACTCCCACCATTCCTATTTCTCCATTTTTCCATTTGTCCCAGATAAATCACAATCCTTATTTTGTCCCTGTTTTGCCCACAGGGTAATGCATTGTTAAAAGTTTCCTTTTCCCTGTAGTGCAGAGCTTTCCAAACTGTGTGTCGTGGCATGTTAGTGTGTCGGTGTGTTGCGCAAATGCTCCCATGCTCCTCCCAGGGCTGGAAAGGGGTTAATTTGACCTCTGGTTTGCTAGTAAAACTGAATTACTGTGTCACGAAATGATGCATGTCTGAAAAGTATGTCACCAACTTAATTTATTTGCTGCCCATTTGACTGGGTTGCCCCAGCCACTCTGGGCGGCTCCCAACAAAACGTAAGACATCAAACACTAAAAGCTTCCCTTTACAGGGCTGCCTTGAGATGTCTTCTAAAAGTCAGATAGTTGTTTATTTCCTTGCAATCTGAAGGGAGGGCATTCCACAGGGTGGGTGCAAATACTGAGAAAGCCCTCTGCCTGGTTTTCTCATTGTGAGGGAACCACCAGAAGACCCTTGGAGCTGGAGCTCAGTGTCCAGGCTGAATGATGGGGGTGGAGAGGCTCCTTAGGTATACTGGGCTGAAGAAGTTTAAGGCTTTAGAGGTCAGCACTAACACTCAGAAACATACTGGGAGCCAATGCAGTTTTGTTTATGGTCCCAGCAGCTGCTGCCAGTCACCAGTGTAGCTCCCGCACTCTGGATTAGTTGCCAGAGATATCATTCTTCAGCATTCAGGTCCCTCTCCAGGGTCTCAAGGGAGAAGTTCACACAATCCTTCCTCCGCCATGTGGAAAGACTGCATGAGGGGGATTATAGCACCATGTGGGATAGAACTAGCCCCCCCACTCAAATGATATATACCACAGCCATACCCCTATACTACCCCTATACTTACATCAGAAACAATGGGGCAGAGTCCCTCCTTACATGGAAGAACTCTACAGTACCTTCCATGGTGGCAAACAAACAGCGGAGAACAGCTTCCTTGGTGGATGGCCCGGCTGCAGCGGGGAATGTTTTCTTCACTACATTTGGGGGTGGGGAGAGGTAGCATGGAGCTCCCTAAGCAGCTGCACCTCAAAACAGGAGCTGGACACACTGCTTTTACCACCAATGCACATCAACACCACAGTGCCATGCTATGCACAGTCCACTATTGCACACACTGAAGCGGCTGATCTATAGTCCTATTAGGTCTTTATCCCAAAACAACCATTCTCCTGGGATGACAAGACAATTGCAGGCCAAATGACCAGAGCATTCAAAAGCCTGAGGAGAACATTCAGCAGTTGGGCAGCTGGTACCAATTCTCCTAAGGATGAGAATGGGATGTTACAAATCCCTATTTCTTTTGTCTGTGAAATGCTCAGGACTATTGCTCAGCTTCTGATATTCAGAATTCTGATGGGATGCCTCTACTGGTCTCGTGTGGGTGGCAAGTTTGATTCTCCCACTTTTCAGCACAGTAATTCCATAATAGCTCAGTGTGGCATCCTACACACGCCTGGGAATTATAACATTTACATTAAGCTCATGAGGAATGTCACTGGGGACGTTATATGCCCAATAGAGAGGAGTCTGTGTTGTGGCCACAGCGACCAATATCATGCGGACAATCTAGCCCCCTTCCCCCCCCCTTCTAGGAGCACTGACCCAAGCGGAGCACCCATATCAGTGAAGAGCAAATTCTGAGGGAAAAGAAGGCGAAAGTTTGTGTTTCAATACTACCTGTGCTTAATGGGGTATGCTTCCACAACGCAAAGTCACATTAGAGCATGGGTAGGCAAACTAAGGCCCGGGGGCCGGATCCAGCCCAATTGCCTTCTAAATCCGGCCCGCAGACGGTCTGGGAATTAGCGTGTTTTTACATGAGTAGAATGTGTCCTTTTATTTAAAATGCATCTCTGGGTTATTTGTTGGGCATAGGAATTCATTCATTTTTCCCCAAAAAATATAGTCCGGCCCCCCACAAGATCTGAGTGGATGGCCACCTACTGAAAAAGTTTGCTGACCCCTGCATTAGAGCATTGGGGGTGGGAAAGAGAATGACACGTTCTACACAGCTAGAGCAAACACCACATCTGGTACGTAGGCTGAGACCCTATCTGCCTGCAGACTGTCTCACCAGAGTGGTGCATGCTCTGGTTATCTCCCGCTTGGACTACTGCAATGCACTCTACGTGGGGCTACCTTTGAAGGTGACTCGGAAACTACAACTAATCCAGAATGCGGCAGCTAGACTGGTGACTGGGGGCGGCTGCTGAGACCATATAACACCAGTCTTGAAAGACCTACATTGGCTCCCAGTACGTTTCCGAGCACAATTCAAAGTGTTGGTGCTGACCTTTAAAGCCCTAAACGGCCTCGGTCCAGTATACCTGAAGGAGCGTCTCCACCCCCATCATTCTGCCTGGACACTGAGGTCCAGCGCCGAGGGCCTTCTGGCGGTTCCCTCATTGCGAGAAGCAAAGCTACAGGGAACCAGGCAGAGGGCCTTCTCGGTAGTGGCGCCCGCCCTGTGGAACGCCCTTCCAGCAGATGTCAAAGCGATAAACAACTACCTGACATTCAGAAGACATCTTAAGGCAGCCCTGTTCAGGGAAGTTTTTAACATGTGATATTTTACTGTATTTTTGGTTTTTATGGAAGCCGCCCAGAGTGGCTGGGGAGGCCCAGCCAGATGGGCGGGGTATAAATAATAAATTATTATTATTATTATTATTATTATTATTATTATTATTAAGACTATCGCACCTCACTTCCCCCGCCAGCTCCCAAAAATGTGGCAAGTCTGACTTGGCATCCACTGGATGAAATGTGGCAGGGCCAACTACTTCGTTATTATTACGTGTATTTATTTAACATTTATATACTACTTGATTTTTTAAACAAACAAACCTCAATTCAGTTTGCAAAAAAGAGTCTATCAATCAAATGACATGTATATGCCACCTTTCCTCCAAACAGTTCAAGGTGGTTCCCCCTCCCCATTTTATCCCCACAACAACCCTGAAACTGGTTCTGGACTGGCTGAAAACCAGTGGCGTAGACGGCAATGAGCTAGATGAACCAAGAGCTGAGATATACCAGGGATATACTTGGTACAAGGCAGTTTCTTACATTCTTATTATTAATGCAACCTGCCATCTCTTTAAGCAAATAAATAAAGTCCTATCCCAAGTAAACACATTTGACTTAATACAACAAATACGCAAATTTTAGTTAAGATAAGCCGTGCACACTTTTCCTCAGAGAATATTTCAGTCAGAAGCGAGCAGCAAATGCAATTTTCCCGGGGCGACTTTAGGAAAAAGACTACCATTAATATGGTTTTGCCCTCTTCATTAGGGACCTCTCAGTGGAACTAAAGAACAGGCACCTGTGACCAGGAAGCAAGATTTCATTAAGAGACTTGAAAAAGCCAATTTACTCACCTACTGGTTTGTTAAATGATAATTCAAAGATGCTCCCAGTATACCAGAGAACGGCTGTATCCTGAACTAAATAAATTCAGTGCCAAAGGCTGCAGGTGTTTATCCAGAAGAGGTCTTGTTATTAAATTAGAGCCTGAAATTCTGCCCTATTGAAAACATCTTCTGCAGCCCTGCACACATTCCAGTAACTTAATACAGCCAGTGTTCTGTGGACACACAACCACAGATAAACTAAGCAAACTAAAAACACACCTACAGCAAAGATTCTCTCTCTTTCGAATCCAACAGCATCCATCTCTGCAGCACATAAAGCCCCATGGGTGTTCCATCCTTATAGCTGGTTTTCGCTCCAAAAAGGGTTGTCTCAAATGTGCCCATTCCTAAAGCAGTGGTTCTCAAACCGGCTTCTCTCCTTAGGTTTCTGAAAGCTTTTCTTTCATGACCTACCATCCCTTACAATATGCAGAGGAAGATTGAGTACCATCCTAAGCTATCATCTCAATAGGCCTAGGCTACCTGTCAGTCTTCCATAACCTAGTTCCCCTCTAGATGTTCTTGAAGGTCAGCTCTCATCAGCCAACAGCCAGGGATGAAGAGAGTTATGAGTCCAACAATTTCTGGAGGGCACCAGGTTAGAGGAGACTGACATACACACTGTTCCCCCAACAGTGTGCTCCAAAACCCGCTACAGAAGACTTTAGTTGCATAGTAGATAGGCAGCGGTTCCTTAACAGGAGTGGACAATGAATGAAGGAGGACACAGTTCAACAGAGCTCTGCATATGAAGTTGCCTCAAGCTGCTAGTCTATTCTAGCCCAATTCTGTCTACTCAGGTAGGCGCAGACTCTCCAGATACCAGAGATCAGCTTGGAGGAGATGATGGTGATTGAACCTGAGATCTTCTACATGCAAAGCATAAACTTGTCTTGGATTTGGATCCAGCCCTCTTGCACCTGGCTCAAGAATTATGCATCTACACAGGAGGCAATGAATCTTCAGGTGTTTTGAACTACAGCTCCCTGCCATGCCAACTCAAGGATGATGGAATTTTGAATCCATCGACATCTGTAGGGCCACAGTAGAGAAGCAGGTGAGGATACAGCTTGGAGCAGCCCTACAGATATGCTGATCCACCGAGTGAAATGAAAGCCACCTGCAATGCATGCTAGCCTGCCATTCAATCAATGCACACATGTGCGTTGGTGATGCAGATGGATGAGAAGGGCCTTGGGCTCCTGTGATCACTTGTTAAAATAAAATGGTCATCCCACACTCAGGAGAAAGAAATGGGTCTGTCTGTAGCCAACTGTGGCTTAAAAGCAGTGGCAGCCCAAAAAGTAGTGCCAATTTTCTCCATGACTGGGCAAAATGACTTCTGCTTGCAAATTGGACTTTCCCCTCCTCCTACTCCCCTGCACGCCCCCTAAATCTGTTCTGTGGGGTTCCTCCAACCCTCTGGAGCAAATTTGGGACTGTGTGGGGCATGCACAGGGGAAAGAAAGGAGGTGAGAAGTCCCATTGTACAAGAGAGAGTCATTCCACTCACACAATTATTTAGTTGGGTGTGCCCAAAGTAATCTGGCACATGAGGCAGAAAAATCCCAAGAACACTGTAAAGGTACATCAATAATCAGAGAATAATAGAATTACGGAATTGCAGAGTTGGAAGGGGTCTCAAGGGTCATCTAGTCCAATCCTCTGCAATGCAGGAATCTCGACACATGGTCCTCCATCCAATTTGAAACCATACCGGACCCTGCTTAGCTTTGCAAATAAATTGGTAAGTTTTTTTTAAAAAAAACCTGCCCTTTCATGATACCAAAATTAGCCGCTTGAGGTGGTCACCTCACTCTGCCTAACAGTAGGGGCGGCCCTGCTTAAAAGCCTATCCATGGGGGAGAGACACAAAACACATTTCCTCTCTACTGTTCTGTGCAAAAATATAAAGAAATAAAACAGCAAGACGTGCCGGTCGTTTCTCCTTGTCAAGATAAAGTCTTGATAAGTCTCTTAACTGCAGTTATGTATAACAATGTTCCGATGTGGAAGGCATAGATGCAAGCCAGGTCATTTTACACAACAGTTGCCTGTTATAAATTAATGGTAATCTGACACATCTATGGGCAATTCGCATGCAAGGGAGAGATGTAACCCCCAAGAAAGGTTAGCAGAAAGCAGTTCATGTTGTTTGTGCCACTGAGAATTTTCTGGATGGTGAACCACTGCACATTGAAGAGCATGGGGGGGGAGGTGTAGGTTTTCTGAGGGCATACCTAGAAAATTCGTAACATGCACCCTGACCAAAACAATGTAATGGCAGTGGCACACACGACAATAATCTTATGTATATGCAGGCTCCACATAGCGGTATAAAACCTGTTCGAAAAACTCATAAAATGGCAGGAGCACATGGAGTTTGGGGCTGGTGAGAGGGAGGAGATGGAGCCACCACCACAACAAAAAGCTTGGAACTATTCAGAGAAAAAATTGCAAGCTAGCCTTCTTTTCCTAGGAGGAAGGAAAAAAACCATTAAAACCTCCAAAATTTTCTCAGATATAATGAGTTGTACTCAATGAAGTCGCCCCAACCATTAGGCACAAAGGCTTCTGCTTGCGTGAGAATGCTTCCTCTCCCTCTCCTTGTTAGCAAAGTCACTCAAATGACACAGACGAAGACCAGAGAGAAAGGAAATCCTGAGAACACTTTACTGAGGAAAATGAACAAAACACAGAGTACTTCAGACCTCTACACAGCAGGGAGACATTCACTTAAACAAACAGAGGGAAAACTTCCTCAGAGCTATACAGCCAATCAGGGCGCTTGCTATCTCAGTGGGCACCTTGCCAGTCTGTGGTTGCTAAGCAACACCTCCACCCATCCTGCTCTTGGCTAGGTAACTTTAACACAGGGGCTGCATTTATTGCATTAGTTTCACTGGTTATAATGTTGGTACTTCGGTCCTGGTTTCTAATGTGTCTTATACACCTTTTGTGTTACAGAACCGTCGCTTTCTGATCAATACACTGCCATGTTTCACTAAGTTTTAAAGGGCAGGAAAGAACTGCATGCCAGGATATTGCCCCGAATGTCATCAAATTTGCAGTGCAAAACTCCTGCGATTTTCTGAGTAAAAGGGGCTGGAAAATGGATTCTTTTTCTTGGAAACGTTAAACATGCAAATGAGCATTAAACTTCCTCCAGATTTCCAGACGTGTCTTTTGCGGTGTGTGAAAGATCACATAAAACATGGAAATCATCAGGTAAGGAAACACTAGGAAAACAGAATAGAATGCTGTCTGAATGAAGACTATAAAAATGTACCCCTCAGTTAATGAACGATCCCTGCTGTTGCAGTTCTAACACTTCTTCCACATGATCCTTCAAATCTGCTTTGAGGGTTTCCCTCAAGTCTCTGATTTTTTTGGGGGGGGGGAAGGGGCAGATAAGGAAAAGGAGAGGAAGTCTCATTGTGCAGGTTTAAGTTCTTGAGCTAAGGCGACGATTTTCTTGGATACAACCCAACGTCTTTTCAAAAAGTCTGGCTGAGCAATACTTCAGATTCAAAATGAAAAACATTTGCTCCCTTCCTCTAGGTGTTGCTGGACTACAATGCCCATCCTCCGCAGCCAACATGGCTAATGGTAAAGGATGATGGGAGCTGTAGTCCAACAGCATAGGCAACACATTGGTGATCGCCGGTATAAAGCATTTTCCTAACTAGCATGCAGATAACCATTAAGCAGAGCGGAAGAATATGGCCCAAGTCTGAAATTTCGTCCATGTGGCATCCCATAATGGTGCAACACCCGAGGCCAAAGAGATCAGAGGCTTTTTAAAAATGCACAGAGAGGAGGGGGGGGGGAAATTCTAGGTCAGTTCAGGGCCAGCTGACTGCCTCTAATTTATTCCTAGATAACATCCCTTTTGTGTAACAGTCAGACTAGGTCTGGAAATAGACAAGAGACATTCTCTTCACACACACAGCTGCAGAGAGCTACCAGCAATGGGGCCCGTGTTGTTAAGGTTAGACATTTTAAGAAATAGAGTGCTTGAAGATTTTCTTCTTGACAGCTCTTCACAAAGTCTTGCCACTAATATAAACCCTTCTGTGTGAACAGCCAGCTTTACGGAAGGCCTCCTGGGGCATCTAAAAGATGCCTGGATCCATGCTATTTTTTGGTATGTTGCTTTGGTTATAAGCTGAATAATGAAGCAGAAACACACTGAGTACGATACAAACCTTCACAGGTGTCTTATTATGTCTCCCTCGTTTTTATTCCTCTCAGGCAAAATATTTTCCTCCTTCCTTCCGCCTCCCCCCTGCCTCCCCACCAGTCCTTTCCATAAGAGTCTCACAAGGCGAGTAGTCACAGATGCAAAGCATTTCCTAGCATTCTCCTAGATCAAGGTGCATTACACAGAAACAGTAAACAAGACATTTAATTTTTGCCTTTGCAATAAACTGCTGTTTTCCCCCTTCTCCAGCTTCCCCAAAAGAAACTACTAGTCAAGAAACAGCATCTTACTGGCATTCGTCAATTGTGCCAAATTGCAGTTTCTAAAAGATAACAAACGTTCTATTTGACAGATGCTGGAAGAGTTTATTTACACATTTATCTCCATCTTTTTATCCCAGTACTGCAGCGTGATTTATCCCCCCTAAGCGATAACATCTCATATTACAATGATGATTTAAATATATATATATCCTGCTTTGCTTATCAGCTACTCTCAAGTCACATACTGGATGTGTTATTTATATGCTATCCAAATGGGAACGGAAGCCAAAGCAATTATGATGCTGCCTGACCAAGCACAAACACCTCTCCAAAATCAAGCCAATATTTTTATTGGGGACAAGCAAGGCTCTTTGTATGAGAGAGATGGTTCTTACGGGATATTTCAGCATTGAAGAAGGTTGAATTAAATTACCCTTGGTGCCCCTTCTGACTATGACTCTATGATATATATTACACAAACATTTTCTGTGTATCTGTGCAAGTGAACAGTCCATTGAAATATACTGTATTGCTATTAACAAATACAGTCGTACCTTGGTTTTCGAACAACTTAGTTCACGAACAACTCAGAACTCGGACGTTGCAAACCTGGAAGTAGGTGTTCCGGTTTGTGAATTTTGCCTCAGAAGCCGAACATCCGTCACGGCTTCCGCTTGGCTGCAGGATGCTCCTGCAGCCAATCGGAAACTGCGCTTTGGTTTCCGAACGTTTCGGAAGTCGAACGGACTTCCAGAACGCATTCTGTTTGAAAACCAAGATACAGCTCTATGCAAGTTTTCTGGTGGTGATAAATCTGCAATTCTTGGACAGTTCGTACATGAAATCAGCCCTTACTTCAGAAAAGGATGACAAAATTACCCAGGGGTTGGAGCAAATCCCCTATTAGTTACAACGTTGGGGGCTTTTTAGTAGGGGGGGGGGGGAGAGACCAGCAAGGGAAAGCAGATAAGGAGAAGATATCCAACAAAACGGAATACTGGAAGCTCCAAGATGGACAAATTAAAGCACTTAGGCCAAGAGTACGTGCTTAAACGATAGAATTCTCTCCCACAAAAGGCAGTGATGTCCACCATCTTTGATGGATTTACATAAAAAAAGGATTAAAGAAATTCATAGAGCCAGCCTTGGGAGATAATAATCAAGTAATACAACTACATACAACTGCTAACAGGACTAATAGCCTTCTGCTGAAGTCGCAGAGCAGATACCAATCATATCATGGTACAGTCTTTCCTGGACTTCAGACAGCCAGTGTGGGATGTAGTGTAGTGTAGTGTGGGGTGCAGTTTTGAGTGATCTGTGTTAAAACACTCACACCTCCCTGCACATGACAGCCAGTATGGTTTGGTGATTAAGAATGTTGGACTAGGACCCGGGATAGCACAGTTCAAATCTCCACTCAGCCATGATATTCACCAGGTGAACTTGGGGTAGCCACTGTCTCTCAGTCGAACCTACTTTGCAAGGTTGTTGCGAGGAAGAAAAAAGGACGGGGGGGGGCAATCCCATGTATGCCACCGTGAGCAACTTGGAGCAGGAATGGGGTTTAAACATAGCAAATCAGTTTAGAAGCACACAAGGAGAAAGTTCAAGAGCCAAGGACAGCTGAACCCATCCCTCAAGCCAGAAAACTACCTGATAACCATGGGTTTACTAAACACCAGTATGCAAAAACCAGTATGCAAAATGGCACCATGTCAGGCTTATCCAAAGTTTGTCTACAACAATTCGGTCCAATGCTCCTATCCACTGGGTTCAAGGATAGCTTTGCCCAACCAGCAGAGAGACGAACACTAGAGATCCGCCGTTCCTCTGGACGCAAGACCCTAAATAAGATGCTAAATTGGGGCATGTTTGCTCCTTTAAGCACGCGAGTGGCATCATAAAAGTGAGTGCTCTTTGGTTCCTTTGCAAAATTCCCACGGTTTCACAAAACTACTTGCACTGTATGGTCAGAATTAACTACTGTATCTGCAACCCTGAAACAAAATGAACAGCAGTACTGTAGCGTGTTAACTGAAGACGTCAGGCAGAGGAAGCTCAGAGAGGCTTTCGTTTTGTAAGAAGTCCCAGCAGCCTCACGTTGATAAGATTGCATTCATAAAAGTTGCCCTGGCATGGGAGAAAGCAACATTTTCCCCACAAAAACAAATGTCATCAAATGATAAGGAAAATCAAATTGTGGGTCTACCAAGCCAGAAGGCAACATGGAGCCGAAAGACAAAAACCATAGCATATTTTATTTGCTGACAGATAAAACTCACAGAGTTCACAGAGAGCCTTTAAACAAGCTGCATGAGGTACATGGTATCTCGGTTTGAGAATTTAATCCGTTCCGGAAGTCCGTTCTTAAACCAAAACCGTTCTTAAACCGAAGCACACTTTCCCTAATGAGGCCTCCCGCTGCCAGTGCCCTTCCACCATTTGGATTCCGTTCTTAGAGTGAGGTAAAGTTCTCAAACCAAGACACTATTTCCGGTTTTGCTGAGTTTGTAAACCAAATCGTTCTTAAACCGAACTGTTCTTAAACCGAGGTACCACTGTACTGAATTCAATGGAAAATGTTCACAGGTATGTGGGTATTTTGACAACGTTAACAGAGCACAAGATTTGCACGCAGAAGTTCCTGATTCAATACCGGTATTTCCAGATGGCCCTGGTACAGACTCCTGTGGGACAGAGGGACAAAACGCAGGCAGCTTCCTGCATTTTAACACAGGCTTTGTATAAGACAGCTTCCTACACAGCCCAGTACAGTATAGCTCACACGATCTGGCAGCAGTTCTTCAGGGTCTCGAGCAGAGATACCTGCTACCTAATCCTTTTGACTGAAGGTGCCAGGGATGGAACCAAGCGCCTCATGGCCACGAAGTGGTTTTGAAACCCTCCCTCCTCTCTCATGCTCAAGTCACCATTCATATCTATATTACAGTCCAGGTTAATTTATATGTGGTAAGTACACAACTGGATTGTGACTCACAGTTGAGCGCATGAACCAAATCCACAGGAAAGCTCCACATGTGAGATGGTGCAAGGTGTTTCACCTGGGTAAGTAACCCAGTTGTGAGCATGTATGAGCCCCTCAGTGCTCCGTCTTTTCCATGCGCAATCAGTGACCGCTTCCCTTTAGTATCTTACAGACACTAGAGCCCACCCATAATGATCCGACTTTGCCCATGAGTTGTGGTCGATGATTGCCACACACACACCAGAATAGAGGACAAGTCTAGTTTGTACAGTATGCAAAAGCAGCGATACATTCTGAAACGCTTTGCTTTACGCATTCTAAATTTTAAAATGTCAGGATTTGATGCAGAAGTCTGCAGGACTGAGAAGGCTCAGTAGCTCAACTGATGACGTCCATGCTGAATTCAAAAAGCTTTTAACACATTAGTTACATTCTCACACATTGCCTGCAGGTGGAAACTGCGCTTCGCAGATGGGCCCTTGAAATCCCCCCCCCCATGTTTCATTAGTTCCTTGTAACAGCTGGTTCACAACAGGTTTCACAATAGCCAGCTACAAGGAAGGGATCACATAACTTCCAGTGGGAAGCTTTCCATTAAAGGTCAAGTATGGAAAAGGCAACAGTAGACTTTCATACTTTCACTTCTGGAGTCGGGGAATTGCCATTGCTATGAATCCCCAAACCACGCTGCTGTTTTGCATTAATGTGGTTAAAAATTCAGGTTAAATGTCAGGATTCCAAAAAGCTACAAAATCAATTTTTAAAAAATAATAAAATAAAAATCAAATCTGCACACCTGGTACATTTAGCTCTCCAGGACTGAAAGTGGATGTCAAAGAATCATAGAATTGTAGAGTGGCACCCCCAAAAGTAGGGATGCGGGTGGTGCTGTGGGTTAAACCACAGAGCCTAGCACTTGCTGATCAGAAGGTTGGCGGTTTGAATCCCCGTGACAGGGTGAGCTCCCGTTGCTCGGTCCCAGCTCCTGCCAACCTAGCAGTTCGAAAGCACGTCAAAGTGCAAGTAGATAAATAGGTACCGCTCCAGCGGGAAGGTAAAAGGCGTTTCCGTACGCTGCTCTGGTTTGCCAGAAGCGGCTTAGTCATGCTGGCCACATGACCCAGAAGCCGGCCAATAAAGCGAGATGAGCGCTGCAACCCCAGAGTCGGTCACGACTAGACCTAATGGTCAGGGGTCCCTTTTACCCCCAAAAGCCATTTAGTTCAACCTGTTGAAATGCAGGAATCACAACTAAAGCATCCATGTCAGATAGCCATCCAACCTCTGCTTTAAAACAGCCTTTCTCAACCTGTGGGTCCCCAGATGTTGTTGAACTACAACTCCCCTAGCAAGCAAGGCCAGAGCTCAGGGATGATGGGAGTAGTAGTCCAACAACATCTGGGGACCCACAGGTTGAGAACCTCTGCTTTAAAACTTCCAAAGAAGGAGAATGCACCACCTCCCAATAGTTCCACCTCTTCCTGACATTTAGCCAGAATCTCCTTCCTTGCAACTTGCATCTATTCGGTTGAGTCCTGCCCTCCAGATCAGGAGAAAACAAGCTTGCTCTACCTTCCATGTGACAGCCCTTCATATATCTGAAGATAACTATCATATCTCCACTTGTTGCAGGCACAATTTCCACTCTTCACATTTCAATGGCCTTCCTAGTGGTAATGTTTACCAGTGGAGCTGCATCAAGTTTTGCCTCAGTACACCTTCTTATTACAAAAAAGAGAAAAGGAAACAAAATCTTTCAAGGAGATGCTTTGTTGGTGTGCAGTACAATTTATATAAAACTACCATCGAACATGGGTCATTTTTTCAGTGTTCGTAAGGAAAAACCAGACAAGAAGTGAGCTCATTGCTGTCTGAAGACTTGCATCTCCCCGCGCCTGAGTGCCGTTGGCCTGCATCTCCAGCAATACTGCTACCCTTAAGACTCTTACAAGACAATGGCGAGTCTAACTTCACTGCCTGGAACGCGCCAGCAGGGAACTTCTTGTACCAGTTCCTCTCTTGTCATGAAGGTCCCTGCGGTAGCTATTAAGACTTCATAACTTTATCAATGCTTGCTGGGCAAATTGCTGTGAAAGAAGAACTCCAAATTGCATTAATCAAGTGAAACAAGCTGAAGGGATTAATTAACAAAGTAGAAAGAAAAAGAGAATTTGAATCCACACATGGGCCAGGTTGGTACAAGCAACACAGTGTGCTCATTTGACACAAGAGTGGCTGGTGGTGTTCCCTTGAAAGCCCCACTTAGCTACTGGACCCGCCAGAGAATTACCCAGAAGGCACCTTTTTCATGCCTCAGGGTCCCTCCCCTTCCCTCAGGTGAATGCACTTCCATTTCCACTTCAGAGTATCCTTGTTTAGTGTGATGTTCCTACCAGACAAACTGTAGCTGATCTCAGCCACGGTTTGTTGAAGCAAGGCAGCTCCAGCAACTATGGTCAACACAAGCAGCAGAAAGGAAAGTTTTCGACTCTGCCTCGCAGTTACACCCAGAAACAGGGCACAAGCCCAAGGCTTGCTGCGGCTTGTCCTCATGACATTAAACCAAGGCTTGCTATTGCATCGGAATGTGGCTGAAAAACTTTTGATAGCCAAAATTATTTTTGCCTCAAGCTCCTGCGCTAACTTACTCCCAAGCATTCGCAGAGAGAATTGCAGCCCTAAAGCACTTAACCGAGGCTGAATCACGTCCCTAGTTAGCATGAAACTGCATCATGACTTACTTTTGCCTCAAATACCTCACTGGAGAGGCACCAACTCCCACTTCCAGCATTTAAAACATTAGCTGTTCCAATAAAAGGTGTCGCCTTGCTTGCCCTGGGTTTCAGAACTCAACATAATATTATTAGCCAAATTGTTGGATACGGTAATGAAGCAAAAAAGAAGTATTGCTGTTTTACTAACCGAACGGGTACAGATCATATTACTCAGATCTTGCTCCACCTACACAGACTTTCCTTTTGTTCCCAGGCTCAATTAAAAGTCCTGGTGTTGGCCTTTAAAGCATTAAACAGTCTGGGACCAGGTTTGTGTCACAATCTCCTATTCTTAGCATCCCCCAACCTGCCTCCCCCACCCCCTGGGCAATGTTTCAGATAGGGGTTGTAATCCAAAACATTATGGAGGGCACTAGGTTAGGGAAGGCTGGTCCACTCTCATATGAACCTGCCTGACAATTAAGATCATGTTCAAAGACTCTGATCACCATCCAGTTAAGAGGGGCAAATGGATAAGACAAGGCCTTTTGGACACGTGTGCCAAAGATACAGAAGGAGACCCCTTTCAAAGTCCACTAGGCTCCCTCATCGCTGGTCTTTGGGTGTCTTCAAAGACCTAACATTTGGTTAATTTTTCATTAATAAGACTGTTATATTTTGAGATGGTTGCAATTGTCATCTTACTGATTTTGGTTTTTAATTTGGTGCACTGCTTGTATGATTTTTCCAGGAAACCTATACTGTATATTTTTAACTGTTCAAGGTCAGTTCTGAAAAGGCATTTCTATTAGCCAATAAATTAACTGCAGTGCTGGCAATCAAGTTTCTAAAACCCTTCTAAGGGTTGGTGGTTTGTTTTTTCTTTAAAAAACACAACAGAACACCACCCACTAAATCAACTGCAAACTAGTGATTGATTTATTGATTCCAGCTGTACCTTGCCTCAGATTGGGACCAGCATATTGACACTGTGTGGAAAAGGAAAATAAGTTGAGAATAATTGCTGTCCTCACAGCGGGGTTGTGGATTTATGCTTGTGGCAAAGGTGCTTCTGGGGATGAAAAGCACACAGCACAAACTACAGGTGCAGGATTGGACGTGGTTTCATATTTCACAGTTGGCTGCCATCACACTTGACCTTTTGAAGAGGCCACAGAGGTGGGCTGGCTGGCATAAATCACTGCTTCTTTAAAATGGGACAAGCTGCATCCACATCGGGGGTGGGGAGCTCCACTACTAGACAGGAATATCACTTAAAATTAATCACCACCATCTTCCAGGAGATGACAACGTAGTACGTGCCTTTTTTGCAGTGGTTGTTTCTTTTGTTTTTTTATTGCCAAGGCAGGAGTTCCACCCATTTATTTCCAAAGCAATGTTTTTCAGGGGGATTTGCAGTGAAAACAGTGGGAACCTAGCACCTTACTTGCAAGTTTCACACAGACAAGCGTCTTCTTCCTCTGGGCTGCTTCTCACATTAATGTCTTCCCAAACAGGGAAAACGAAAGCATCTCTGATGCATATTGCTGCCTCTGCTTATATAGCCCAGTGCAATGCCCAGATGCTGCCAGTCTTATCAGAACCAGATCCTGCCTTGGGCCAGGATCATCTAGCACTTGAAGTTCTCCCTGCTCCTGGCCCTATTGCTCTCCCTCACCCCCTAATTACTGTAACCACCTGTTCACCGCCCCTCTCTGAGCATGCAAAGAGTGAGAAGTGTCAAGAGACTTAAGAGGCACCCCTGACTTGCCTTGGGGTCTCCCTCTGGGAAATGGTATTCACTGGGCCTGGTAGGAGACAGTTTGCTGCAACTGTCTTGCAACCCTCTTTTTCAGAGGGCTGAAAAAAGGGGGAGCCATCTTGAGGACAAATTGCCCCCACAAAAAAACCCTGCAGCCAGCACTATTGCCACCTCTTCACAAAGTTGTTCCAAGGGACCATTATCCCATAATAATGAAAAACTGATCATCCGGATCCATTTCAGGTAAACTCTACTTCCTGATTAACTGAAGAATCCTTTAAAAAAAAAAATCTTTTTAATTGCCTATGTCAACTTCATGTGACAACTCCACCCACCAGTCTGAGTATAAATGGTTAGAATGGATGACCTCTGATCTATTTCGGTTAAACGAAATATGCAAATAATCCACCCCCAGACGGGCAAAAAGAAGAAGTGGCTTTATTTATGCCGTTGCATTTAAATCACTCCAGACGATAAGAGAATTTAAATCGAGACTCCCGAATTTCAACGTCCGAGGCTGTTCCTCATTTACTGCTGTGGTTCTGGGTCAATCTGTATCACAAACAGAGGGAGAAAAACGCCACAGCTAATTTGGTGGAGCATCGTCTGATAAAAAGCAACACAGGCAATCTCCCCACCCTGTGCTGAGGAAGAGAGAAGTAAACAATCACAGCAGCCAGATAACTGTGCTTTAATCTTTATCTTTAAGCTGGACTTGGGAGAAGGCAACCATTCAAATACAGAACACTTTCAAAGGAGAAGACAGCAGGGACACAGAAACACCCTAGTTTCAGGAGGCAAAGGCTGCATTTGCCCTATACATTTAAGGCAGTACTTTACCACTTTAAACACTAATGGTTCCCCCACACACACACAACAACAACAACAAAAATCCCAGGATCTGTAGCTTGTCAATGTTGATTTACAATTGTGAGGAGATCCCTATTCCCCTCACGGAAATACAGTTCCCAGAATTCCCTGGAAAGAGGAAGGGATTGTTAAACAGGGAATTGTAGTTAAATGTTGCCCAGTCACAAAAATAACAGCAGAATTGAATTCCTCACACCCAAAACCACATTTTAAGACTGAATAAATTTGCAACAAAGCCCCTAATGCCACAGCAGTTATATAGGCCAAGTTATGCCAGGTATGGGGTGAAACTGGAAGAACAGGAAGCAAACCTGCGTGAGAAAATTTATATACCAGGGATTAAATATGCACATCATTCTGTTGCGTTGCCTCTGATGGGAATCTCAAACCTGCTTGCTTAGCCTGCCAGGAATTCAAATCCATGTGTTATATCCATCCTCCCTTGTCCCAAGCGGGAATTTCCAACCCATAATGCATTTCCCCAGTCTTATTTCAAGGCGTTCTTCATGCATGTCTTGGCAAACATACAGAACACGCATTTGTTTAATGGAGGGTACCCATCAACACTAAGGCAATCAGAGCACCTGACGCCACACAAATACATTTCCGCTGGCTGCTGATTTTTTGTCCTTTCAGAATTAGTGACTTTGATTATCCTGGCCAATCAGGGATCATGCGGTCAACATGATGACATCACAGAACAAGAAAACAACTCCAAAGGGGGGGAAACGCACACAAATGTATCTTAAATCACAGACATGGCTGCCAAACACCAAAAGGAGAGACAAGATAATGTCATAAAATAGCAAAAATACAACAACATGCAGAAGCTGTGTACAGGATTAGTTCCTGCAATATATAAATACAAATCACACCATCTTATTTTTAGCACCACACATTTAGAATAATAAAGTTTAGTTGCAGACATATGGTTTGTGATTTGGATGTGAACACTCATGGGAATAAGCTCCTATAGCAAACATGTGTACCAGCTAGTTATCGAAGAAAATAATTCAACCATTTAATATACTTATAACTGAATATACTGTTGTAACCAGCAAATTCCAAAAATCTGCAAATCTCTTAAAAGGAGCTCACAGCATAAACAGTGTAATGAGAACGATTGGAAGTTTTATATCCAAAATCTTTATTTAATTGTGATTTGAGAAGATGCAGTTTCTTTTTGTAAACAGTTTTTTTCTTTCATTTCTTTATTTTGGCTCTTTCTTCTTTTCTTTTTTCTTCTTGTTCCTGCTGTAAATGATCTTTTAGGTCTGTATTTTAAACCAATAAAGACCTTTTTTTTTTTTTAAAGGAGCTCACAGTCTATTTTGTCCCCACACCGCAATGACCTAAGCAATGGCTGGTGACGAGAGAGCTTAACCACGGGCCCAAGGTCAGACTTGTGACAATACTCTGAGTATGCACAGCATTGGATACAGACCTTGGATGGCTTTAAAGGGGGATTAGAAAAATTGATGGAGGAGAAGGCTACCTCCATAGTCAGAAGAAGTAATGCTTCTGAAAACGAGCTGTTGGAAAATGCAGGAAGGGAGAGTGATCTTGTGCTTAGGTCCTGTCTATGGGTTTCTTAAACCTGAGATTGGTAGGGGAAACAAGAAGAGCAATTATATCCCCCCCCCAATAAATGTGCCAGGTTTTCTCATGTCATGGAATTACATTCTAAAATATTAGGGCAGTCAAATGGAACATGAACCATTCAGCACCTTTGATAAACAAAACAGCTACAGTGGTACCTCGGGTTACAAACACCTCAGGTGTACCTCAGTAGTACCTCAGGTTAAGAACTTTACCTCAGGATGAGAACAGAAATCGTGCGGCGGCAGCGGGAGGCTCCATTAGCTAAAGTAGTACCTCAGGTTAAGAACGGTTTCAGGTTAAGAACAGACCTCCGTAACCAGAGGTACCACTGTACTTGGGGAAGGGGGAGACAAAATAATGAGATAAATGGACTACTGGCTGACGGCTGAGACACTGGTTGATTAACTGGTGATATAGAGTTGAATACTGTATCTGATAGCATCAAGAACACGTTTATCTATGCAACAACCTGCTTTTTGTTTTTACTGAATCTACCATTTGATCTAACAACACAAATAGCAGTGCTTATTTGGCAATACTTGGGTGGTAAAATTCCCAGCCATGTCATGGTTGACTTCAGCACAACAGTTTTCATGCTCCTATAGGCTGGTGTCTTCTTTCCCAAGGTGTTTCCAGAGGAATGTGTCAGCCGCACACACAAACACACACACAGTTATTTGGTGCCAGACAGCAACAGATTCTACTGCCCCTGAAGCCTTCAGAAATGGCATGCAGCTTAGATCAAACCGATATGAGTCACAGCCAGAGATACAGATTTCTTACCCAATACTCTACTTCCCACACTCAATGACTGCAACTGATCCAGGCTCTCATGGTCAACACAGATCACAATAAGTGAGGCACTTTAATAACCCGTAGAGCACTTCAATTCTGAAAATGTTATGAACTGAGGCTGGATGGTTGTACTCTGTTTTGTATGGAAGGTTTAAATTGCAGCTCTCAAGAATCGTGCACCTGGTTCCAGGAGGTAACTGTCGAAATGTAGGCATGCCAAGAGGTACACATATAAAGCAGAGTTCTTTGCATGCTACAGGAGCCAAAGTGAGCCTTTAAGACAGAACGGCAGGGTGTTTCGCAACCACAGCATTTCCTACTTGCACAATCACGAAGACGGCACGAAGCGTGCGCTGCCATTACCAGGAAGCGCAAGGCAACTGGGGCTTTCCTGGCGGCCACAAATTGCACAGCAGATGCCGTCAAAGGCATTTCGCGCAGACACGTGCTGCTTCATTTAGAGTCCACACTCCACCCAGCATTTTGCAGATCCTCAGCAGCAGAAGCTCTTCCCAAAAAGCTTACAAGGTGCTACATCAGGAGTGCAAAGAGCTCTTCTGCTTCCCCTTTAAAAAAAAAATTACAAGTCAAGAGACAGAAAGATCTGTCTTATCTGTGAATGTTGGACAGGAAATACTGTCTTCCCAGGCCCCAGCTTGGTCCCAGCCCCAGGCATCCCATTTGGGTCTCCCTGACTCAGCCTGGCCATAAAAATGTCCAGATTCTGGCCTCATCAACATCATGACTTCCAAGTTTCCCTCTAGGTTCCTCTGCTTGTGAGTCTGCCCATCGAACCCCTGGGCTTTCTGTCTGCTTGTTTCCTTCCCTTGCATCTATCCCAGCCTCCTTCAGGCAGACAGCTTGGCTCTGTCCTGGTCAGCAACTGACAAGATAAGCATGCACAATATGCTACTCTCTATACCTTACTGGAGGGACACGGCTGGTGCTGTGGGTTAAACCACAGAGCCTAGGGCTTGCCGATCAGAAGGTCGGCGGTTCGAATCCCCGCGATGGGGTGAGCTCCCGTTGCTCGGTCCCTGCTCCTGCCAACCTAGCAGTTTGAAAGCACGTCAAAGTGCAAGTAGATAAATAGGTACCGCTCTGGCGGGAAGGTAAACGCTGTTTCCATGTGCTGCTCTGGTTCGCCAGAAGTGGCTTAGTCATGCTGGCCACATGACCTGGAAGCTGTACGCTGGCTCCCTTGGCCAATAAAGTGAGATGAGCGCCGCAACCCTAGAGTCGGTCACGACTGGACCTAATGGTCCCTTTACCTATATCTTACTGGAGTACTGCTCTCATAATCCCTAGCTGGCTGGGGCTGATGCGAGTTGTAGTCCAACATTGCAGGGGATTAGATGACCCCTGAGGTCCCTTCCAACTACAGTCCTGTGATTCTATGATCTGGAGGCCTACAGGTCCATTCTAGGTCCTAGGTTATTCTTCTGTGCTGCAGATGTAGAACCTAATTTTCTAGTCTCGGCCTTTGAAGAAATCATCCCCAGGGCTCCAACTTGGGAGAAGCCACTTTGCACATTTTAAAATTTTGCATGTGAAAGTGCAAAATGTCCACCTCAACCCTGCCTGAGCGCTCCATGTGCCTTGCTACCTATGGCTTAGCGCTGGCCATGAACAAACAGCTGTTTCCTGTGGTCAAATGTGCACAGTGGGACCATAGCAGGAGGTACCTAGTTGAATTCCTGGAACCTGCAGTCAAAAGATCATGCAGCAGGTAATGAGATACTCTGCTGAAGACCCTGGAGAGCTGTTGACCAAGCATAGTATTGGGCTAAATGCATAAATACTCTGAACCTTTGGCTTTCTGTCCATGCCAAGGTGTTGACTAGCAAAGATCTAACATTTATTATTTGAACTAGCCTGTTTCCTAGTTACAACCTCTAGCAGAGATCTCCAAATAACCCGCACATCCAAAGATGACCAGAATGCACGTAATACCAGCAATACAGCTCCTTTGTTCCATATAGCAAAAAAACACCTTTTTCGACAGAACAGGCTGTTACCTAAAAGTGAATGAAATCTTTTGTGAATGCAAAGTGTTGGCTATTGTCACATCAGAGGAAAAAGCAGAAGGCAGAGCTGGGCAGGTAAGGGAGGGTTGAGAACAGAAGCAAGAACAGAAAGTAACTAGGGCATGAGGACAGCAGAGAAAGGAAATGGAACAGAACAGGCAAAGATTAAGTCAAGTGATAGGTCATGTGAAAAAATAAGGAGGGAGACAGAAAAGACTGAGCCGAGGGAAATTTCCTTGCTTTATCTGCTGGAATTGTGCAATGATGTCCTAACTGACTGCACAAGAGAAGCAGGCACGAGCGAGACAGGGCATTTTAGCCAGGCCCTATTCCCACCCCATTAATATGGGACGTGGCTTTATGGTTATTTCAAGGAACAGAAGGATGTTGCTTCATTAAGGCTGTTCCAGGAGAGGGATTTCCCCATCTCTCACAACCTTGGGGTCAAAATAGCCAGGAGAGATATTTACTAAGCACAGCTTATCAATGCCAGAGCAAAGAGCACTTTGGAAGATCAGTGTCTCATGAGGCTGGTTTTCTTTGGGGGTGGAGGAAGGGGGAGGAAAGAGAAACTGAGATAAAGTTTGGCAGCTGAAAAAAAAAAGCCAACAGATTATAGCCAAAGTTGCTAACTTCATGATGACTTGCTTTTGGAAGCAAGCTTCGTAGACCAGGATGTAAGCCAGCAGTCCAGCACCCCATCTCTGTATGGAGAGATGTAATGGTTATAGAGTCAAGCTGAGGTATGGCAACTGCTTTGAATGCAGAAGGTCTCTTGTTCAATCCCCAGCAAGCCCAGTTTCCTAGAGTTTCCCTTGACCCTACCAGCTACTAGCAGACTCCAGCTGTCAGATGGACCAATAGTAATGTCTCAGTATAGTGGTACCTAGGGTTAAGTACTTAATTCGTTCTGGAGGTCCGTACTTAACCTGAAACTGTTCTTAACCTGAAGCACCACTTTACCTAATGGGGCCTCCTGCTGCCGCCGCGCCGCCAGAGCCCGATTTCTGTTCTTATCCTGAAGCAAAGTTCTTAACCTGAAGCACTATTTCTAGGTTAGCGGAGTCTGTAACCTGAAGCGTATGTAACCTGAAGCGTATGTAACGAGGTACCACTGTATATACTATAGAGCTCACTGAGTGACCTTTGGCCTGTCATTTTTCTCTCAGCCTAACCCCACCTCCCAGATTTGCTGAGAGGATATTTTGGTGCGTGGGGAGAACCATGATGTACTGAACTCCTTCAAAGAAAGGTGATGTGTAAACCCAACAAAGAAAACTGGAAAAGAACAATATTATTGCAACAATGCTTTTACAGCATATTGCTCCTGAAAAAGACAACTTGTATGAATGCACTGGGCAAATAAATACTACTATAAACTTCTAAGCCCGAATTTGAAGGCTGGCCTCTTGTTTCAAGTTCCAACCCGCCCCCCCCCCGCCCCCAAAAAACCTCCAACACCTTAAAAAAAAAAAGCAAACCAATGGAGTCTTTTGCACATGCAGTCCATTTGTTTCCACACTTAGTCACTCCAACCACTGGAACACATTTTCCTCCCCTAAAGAAAGAAACGACTATCCTTCCTAAATATTTCTGCATGGGCCTAGTCACATTCGGAAGTCTTTAAGAGACCTCTGAAAGTCAAAAGTGAGGGTGGTTGTCAAATCTCTGCCAGAAGATTGTTCCACTGCATGGAAATGGCAACACCAAATGCCCGACTTCTGGTTTACATTTTTAAAAATACTTTTGTTTTCTTTCTTCTTGTTATGTTTGCAGCTCTCTCTCTTTCCCTTAATAAAATCAATAATATAGTATTTTTTAAATAAAAGAAAGTCTGACATCTGGCAGAGGCCAGTCAAACCTTAGGTCCTACCCTGAAAAGCAGCCTGCCCTTGTATCTCCAGTTGTTAACACGGCACTCCAAGAAATGGGGAACGAGATGCAACTGTTAGAAAAGGATCACAGCTACAAACACAAAACGCTAAGGATGGAAGCCACGAGCAGTGGAAAATGAAACTCAGAGCAGGGAACAGCCCAACCGGTTTGCTGTACCATTGACTGTGAGAAACCAGGGGAGCAGAATACGAGCACAAGAACATTCTCCTCTTCCACCCTTTTCTGGCTTACCAGACATCTGGGGCTACTGAAGGTCCCCCAAAACTCTGCAGCCGCGACAACTTGCTGCTGGATTCAGGAAAGAGGTCCCCCTGCCCGGGCAGCCTAACTTCCTTATCACCCTTCCAACAAGACTGCAGAGATCCATCTCCAAAAACAGCTCTGCTTTCCGAAAATAGGCCCTTCCCACCTTGTTGAAGCCCTTTCTAAGGTGCTCACCCCACCCTCAGAACATCCAAAAGGCTACAGCCCCCCCCAAAGGCCCAAAACTAAAGGCCAAGGAATAAAAATGGGCGCCAAGAGGAAGGAAGGGGAGATTTACGGAGCCAGGACAGAGCGAAAACCCAGCAGGAGTAGAGGAAGGGAAGCTAGGAATAAACAGACAAGGAACAACATCTATCTATCTATCTATCTATCTATCTATCTATCTATCTATCTTCCAATATGGTGTTCCCACCTCTTCTCTTTTGCCATACCTGGGGCAGCTGGCAATACAACCTACAGTGGAGCTGGCAGGAAATAGGACTGCATGGGGTTGTGTCAGCCCCCCAGGTGTTATCTCTTAAAGAAATAAGGCTGGTTTCCCCATGACATGACGATCTCCACCCCCCCCCCCTAAGAAACACAAGGTACAATCTCCCAGTGGTCTTTGATCTGAGCATGCCACCCTTAGCTCCACTGTGCCATGCGCAACTGTATTTACAAAGGACAGTGCTCATATCAAACAACAAATGTTGTTTGACTAAAAGGGACTACCTGTTTTCTGAAATGCTGGGATGTTTTCAACCCTATGCACCTCAAATTCTATGCACCCCTGCACGCACAGTCCCCAGAAATCTGCCCATTGCAGAAATTTGGCCATTAGAGAAAGTGAAATGAAAGAATTGTCTCAAATGTGCCACACACACACACACACCTCTACAAAGACAGGGAGAGAGGTACCATCAGGTTTCCTGGGGTGTGGAGCTTCACCATTGTGGTACCACCGTGAAAGAGGCCCTCTCAAACCACAACCAGACTTCCAATGAACACTGGGTCACAAAGCTCTGTGAGCAGACAATATCAAGTGAGGAAACACAGGGTGTGTGGTAATAATGTCTGCAGATTATGTTAAAGGCACAACAAGCAGGACTGGATAAGCAGCTGGCAATCAGGCAGGTAAAATACAGTGGTATCTCATCCCATGGCACAAGCAAGGGTAGGCAATGCAGTGCCCTCTAGACATTGTGGACTACAACTCCCATCATCTGTGACCACTGGCCATGCTTGCTGAAACAGGTGGGAGTTGCGGTTCAAAATATCTAAGGATCTGTTTTGAGGTGGTGATGAAAAGAAGTCATAAAAGTTTTCTTCTTCTTTTTACAGTTTAGGGCCAGTTTCCACCTTCACAGCTTCATTTTCGTCCTTGCCAACCGTTCTGTCTTTTACAGCACTACCGGCACCCATAAAAGCTCACAAAATATTAGTTCCGACTTTATGGCTGTGAATTCTGCCCATTATGACAAGAGAAAAGAGCACTGGATTCAATGTACCCGGCATGGGAGATTTGCTTTTGTCCATTATCTCCTTGTCAGTCAGCAAAGCAAACCTGGTTCGGGGGACAACAGACCGAGCAAAGACAGGGAGAGGGTAGCAGTCATCAGCCACCAAGCATCCCTTCGGAGAACTCTCTGCGTTCCTGGAATCCCATCTGCCCATTACGGCCTGCTTGAACATACCAACGCAGAACGTGGTGGAGGCAGGAGAGATGCAGGAAGAGGAGCCTTGGGACTGGCTAATCGTTATTAATTACCGAAAGAGTTGCCCTGGAGAAAATGGCAAAAAAGCCAGAAGCACTAAGAGCAGGGGGAAGGGGTGATCGTGATGCCATTTCAAACATGCTGCTCGAAAATAAATAAATGAAACAAACCTCTCTGCTTAAAGCCCCCCCCCCACACACACACATACACACACTCCCCGAGCTGGGTAAAAGGTAAAACTCACAATCAACCATTCGGACAACAACGCAGCATAGCAGCAAGAACAAAAAAAAAATTGGGTGGATGCTAAGGCGACAATCGAATCCAGCCAAAAGCGGATTAAATAGTACGGTAGTGACAGCCCCATTAAAGGCCTGTAGTTTGGGGGACAGATGAAGCTCTGGGAGGGGGGATTCTAAACTGGGGGGCTACTATAGAAATGGCTTGTCCTGATTGACTACCAACCGCACCTCATAAAGCAGGCTTCCTCAACCTCGGCTTTCCAGATGTTTTTGACCTACAACTCCCATGATCCCTAGCTAGCAGGACCTGTGGTCAGGGATGCTGGGAACTGTAGTCTCAAAACATTTGGAGGGCCGAGGTTCGAGGAAGCCTGTCATAAAGCTACATGTGGGCCCAAACCACACAGCAGTGGTGGAGAAGCTCAGCCTCAAGGTCTGAATACGGCCCGGCCCCCAGGCCTCGCTAAACGGCCCTTGGAATTCTCCTCAGGCCACAATCCTCACTGAACCCGCTTCAGGCCTTCTGTGAGGGGTTTTGCTTGGCTGGAATGTGTCCTTAAACTCCAATACAGTGGTACCTTAGGTTAAGTACTTAATTCGTTCCGGAGGTCCGTACTTAACCTGAAACTGTGCTTAACCTGAAGCACCACTTTAGCTAATGGGGCCTCCTGCTGCTGCCGCGCCGCCGGAGCACGATTTCTGTTCTCATCCTGAAGCAAAGTTCTTAACCTGAAGCACTATTTCTGGGTTAGCGGAGTCTGTAACCTGAAGCGTATGTAACCTGAGGTACCACTGTAGTTGCTTGTCTGGGTGCAAGATAACTAGCCTGCTGTGCAAAGACAAAAGTAACATGAATTCCTCCACCCGCTTTTGCCTCTGGTACTGCCCTCCACAGACAGGTGGCCCTGGGAAGATTACGCACAAGGGGGTTCAAGCCCTCCAGCTGTGAAACAACAACAACAACAACAACAATTTATTATTTGTACCCCGCCCATCTGGCTGGGTTTCCCCAGCCACTCTGGGCGGCTTCCAGCAAAGATTAAAAATACATTAAAATGTCACACATTAAAAACTTCCCTGAACAGGGCTGCCTTCAGATGTCTTCTAAAAATCTGGTAGTTGTTTTTCTCTTTGGCATCTGGTGGGAGGGCGTTCCACAGGGTGGGTGCCACAACCGAGAAGGCCCTCTGCCTGGTTCTCTGTAACTTGGCTTCTCGCAGTGAGGGAACCGCCAGAAGGCCCTCGGCGCTGGACCTCAGTGTCCGGGCAGAATGATGGGGGTGGAGACGCTCCTTCAGGTATACTGGGCCGAGGCCGTTTAGGGCTTTAAAGGTCAACACCAACAGTACCTCCAATGATTAAAATATGGCAATTAATAACTGCCCAGTTTTTTCTGCAAGGTACCCAATGACAATTTCCTTGCCCAGCACCAAATAGAAACATAGGAAGCAGCCTTATCAATAGTGACCATTTGTTCATCTAGCTCAGTGGTGTTGACAATGGCAGCAACAATGGAGTTTCAGAGAGGAGACTCCTGGAGGCCTACCTGCACATGCCAGGGATTGAACCTTGAACCTTCTGTATTAAAAACAGATGGTTTTCTAGACTGGAGATTGCTTTGGAACCCTACATAAAACTATTCTGAAAAAGAGAGAGAAAGAACAGGGCAACAAATTCATGCTGTTTTCATGCGCTGAGAACACCACCACGCTAAGTTGAAGTGGTGCGCACTTGTGCTCTGAACATGAGTTTGCACATTGCTTTGCAATGGCAAGGGAGCAGCAGTCTAAGACCCGAATCGTGTGCTGCTTACAATACTGATAGCAAATAATCAGGCTGGTAGGGCAGTCTTTGGTCTACACTGCTAATAAGAGCGCTTTGCCACGTCACATGAAATAAAATTCTAAAAATATCTATATTTGACTCACCCGACGTGGAAGAATGAAGAGTATTTTTTTTTTTTTTAGGTACGGTATATGACATTCTTCCAGCTGCTGTAGCTATGGCCACCTCATGTATTTATTTATTTTATTTTAACTGCCCAACTCTCCAAATTGCTATTAGTAATGCAGAACCTACAGGTTTGGCAAAACAAGCTTGAATGTGGCACAGTGTGAGTAATACAGGAAAGTAATGCTCAGGTTCTGGATAGGAGGAAAAGGGAATCAGAAAAAAGGAGCATTTAAATGGCAACTGCTTTCAGAACATTTTTAATTAAATAGAGCTAAGGCACAAAGGATGAACAGAATTATGATTCGCTCTCTTTATCAAATTGCTTTCGCCTGCAAACCCAACTAGCTTTCTTGTCCCTTTAAAGGAAGTAATAATTAGGTTAATTATCCAAGCTCCAAATAATGAGGAACCACTTCTAAAAACTGCAGAGACCTTTGGCTCAAATTCCTGCTTCGCTCCTCCATTCTGTCCAGAGCTGACCATGTTGTTTCACAAATGGAAAAAAACCTTCCCAGGCAACACACTTTAGGTCAGCAGTTTTGGTACCTCGTTCAGCCATCGGGTATTTCCCCAAGACCCAGAAGAAAAGCAGTAAAGGAAATGCCAGAGGGTGCTTTGAGGTGCAGGCCACATGCCAAAGAGGCTATCCACTTTCCTGGTTGAAAAGCAGCTTGCCTCATCCACAGAATAAACAGCTACAACAGAATCCTCAAAGGGACTGTCTACACATTTCTCCCTATAATGGGAGGAAGGAAAAGCAAGGGCAAGAACTGTCTTGTACACAGAGTCTGGCTACTGGTCCAATTAGTTTTGTAGTGACTGGCACCTCCAGAATTCCAGGCAGGGGCATTTCCCCCAATGATTATTTAACCCAAGATGGCGGAGACTAACCCTTAAACCTTTTCTATGCAAATGTTGTGTTCTTAAATTTGCACAAGGTTGCGACATTTGATCACAGGGTTTTCCCCCTCCTGAGGGCATTAGGTAGATTCGTATTTATTAAATTACTACCCTCCCTCCAAAGAAGCCCGGAGCAGCAAAACAAAACAATTTCTTTTTAATTTAAAAAGCCATCTCACGCCCTTGCAGATAATTATTTCAAGCTTTCCAGGTAGATTATCTTTCAGACATCAAATACATGGGTAAACAACATGCATTGCCCTTCAGCAGTGGCTGAATGTTCTTTTTAAATTCCTCCAGAACGTTAATAGCGAGAGAGGCAAAAGCACCTCAACTGGGAGGGCATTCCACAAACAGGGAGCCACCACTAAGAGGGCCCCAACAGCAACACAGAGGCAGCACTACCAACAGAGAAAAGGGACAGGTTAGTTCTGGATAGTGCAGAAATGCCCAACAATGCCTAGGTACACAATCACTGGGGGGGGGGGGAGGATAACCATATTAGGCTTTAATCCCCAAGCCGCCTATTCTGAAGTTGAACCCTTTGCCAGCTTTGCCAGCCTTCAGCAATATAGACTAATCTTAAGTGGTCTATAGATCTTCTGCATGCATAAACATTTATTTTGTGTTGCTATTTATAAACCATTTAGAAGAAAAAAACACCCAAGTTAGCACCACAGTGAAAAGACAATTTTTCATGAAAAGCCTCTAATGACCGGTTCAGCATTCTTGCAAACCAAGGTAACATAACATCAGCAGAAAGCAGAAGAGGGGCCCTAATTAAAATTACAGCCAGCAGCTATTGACAGTCAAGGCCTAGTTGTCACCCCCGCCCCCTGGCCTTGGCTGCCCACACTGGTCATGGCCACATTGGCCTGCGAATTGGCACCTCTAAACACAGCCTGGAATTCATTCCTTGCAAACTAGGGGTTCTGCGTTAAGGTGTGTGCGCCTTTTATCTCCCTCGGTGTAATAGGGGAACAGACGGCATCGACCCCAGAGTAAACGCTGCAAGAACTTAGCATGCATGCAATGCCTTGGTTAATTCTGCATCTTCTCCATCTTGAATGCATTTGCCATTCAAATGGAGCCGGTGGAGCACTGGCAGCGGCGCAACAGCGACATTCTGCTTTGCTCACCAGCGCCTTATCTTAATTGGAAGGGATTAGCTATAATATAAACAAATGGCCTTTGAAAAATTTACTGTTTTTATAGACGCGGGGCTAGGGGAATACACATTTGCAATGTTGGATGCCATCCAGTTTCGGCACATGAGAAACCCACAGCACTGCACAAGTTGCCTGCGGTGTTGATTGCCAAATGGCACCTTAAACCTAGGTTACAGTTGCCACAACCAGGGTTTTGTTTTTCAACCAGAACTCACCAAAACTCTGTTCTAGCATCTCTCAGGTTGGGGAAACACAGTAGATTTCTCACCATTAGCAACCTGCAAAATTGTGAATGGCAACTGAATGGCAGGATAAATCAAGGCGTAATGGTGCAATGGGTTAGTGAATCTGGCTTTTAACCAGAAGGTTGCTGGTTTGAGCCCACCCAGGGATGGCTCTGAGCAGGATTCCTGAATTGCAGGGGGTTGGACTAGATGACCCCAGGGTCCCTTCCAACGCTACAATTCTACAATTCTACAATTCTATATCACGAGTTAGGCCAAGCTCACATGGGGGACAGGCATAAGGGGACCCTGCCTATGCTTGAGAAATGCTGGCAGCCACTGAATGAATTTCAGAAATACAGGCATATTCTTCATTTAAACAGGTACATCTCTCGTCTCAGTTTTGTCAAACAACACCTGAGAAAATTATATAATGATATTCAACAAGAGTCATATTTTTTAATCAACTGAAAGCCTCTTAAGCTTTAATCAATAAAAACTTCTTAAATAGTTTACATAAAACAATATGAAATATTCATTTTTTAAAAAAATACCAATAAAATTACGATGTGGGTCTTTTCTGGTTTTATGTGTGAATGAGAATGACTCGGTTTTTACATGCATGGATGGTTTAAAAAAAGTATTATTTGGGGGGGTGGGGGGGTGAGAACTGCCTCACAGGGTATCAAGCCGAACAGTCTATTCTGACTGGCAGGAGCTCCCAGAAGTCTTTCCCAGCCTCAAAATCCTTATGACTGGGAATACTAGGGCAGATTAAATCCGGCGTCTCAGTCCAGGGACAGAATGAGATACTGTGCTGTGGGTGTCACGCTCCACTACCATCTCCCATGGCCCCCCTCTCTTTGTTTTGTCACTGCATTAGGCCCCACCTCAACAATACAATTCATTTCATTTATTTGTTTATTAAATGTATATACCCCCCCCTTCATGCGAAGATCATCAAAGACAGTTTTGCAACATAAAAACACAAAATGCAAACGCAAAATACGTAGCATAATAACAAAAGAAAACCTAGCAACCAATTATTCCTCTTCCACAAACACATTTAAAAGGCCATAGATTGACCCATCAGCCCAAGGCTTGGTTACGGGGAACGTTTTCACCTGGTGCCTAAAGATACGTAATTAAGGCGCCAGGAGAGCCTGCTTTCCCATCCCCACCCCCAAAGAATCCTGGGAAGTGTAGTTTGCTAAGGCTGCCAAGAGTTGGTCGGAGAACCCTATTCCTCCTCACAGAACTACAATTCCCAGAGCGGATTATCCATCAATCCCTTTTCCCAGGGAACTCTGGGAGATTACTTTCATACCTGCTTAACCAGCTCTTAAGCAGTAAAACCTGGTGGAAAAATCTCACCCCTCAAATTCCTGTCAGGGTTTCCTGTTGGGCTTCATGACACGAAGCACTCTGTTTGGACTAGATTTTGCATCTTTCTTCAAAATACATTTGAAGACGTACGTCGCTTCCCTGTTTCCCCACACCTAATGTGCAGTCATATGGACGGGTCTTGATTTTCTAATAACCAAAAAAAAATCTGTGTGACTTACAAAACTCCTCCTGGCTATAGGCTTTTGTGCTCAGGCAGCAAATGTGCTATTGATTTCTGATTGCAAGACTCTGCAAAATGATTGGATTGCTTCACAATACGCATGCAGCACCTTTTAACAATTATTGTTAAGTGCTAAGTGCATTTAGTTGAGCTGATCTATACACTCTAACAGATTAGAGGCCTATTCTTCCCTTACTTTAAAGGGAAATAATAATAATAAAAGATTTTGCAATGTATAAATACAGAACCATAGTCAGTACCCTGCCTTCTTCCAGGAAAAGTGTGACGTTGTTAAGCAAGTGTGAATTGACCATGGTTTTTTCCCTTGAAATGGGTCACAGGGTTCCATTTATTTATTTCCTTGCTGTCCTCCATCATTTAAGAAGATTTTGCTCTCCCTACCGAGGGAGTGAATGGTCCTGGGCTACTACCTCTCCATCTCTAAGAACCTTCATAAGGGAAATGCTACCAGAAGAATTATGAGGGGGGTTCTTGGTCCTGTTGGGTCCAGGCACAAAAGACAGGGAGGAAGAACGGGTGCAGCTCAATGGCAAGACATCTGCTTTGATCACAGAATGTCCCAGGTTCAATCCCCAACATCTCCAAATGCAGCTGAGAGAGACCCCTGTCTGAAACCCTGCAGAGCCCCTCCCAGTCAGGCTAGGCAATGTTAGGCAAGGAGGACCATTGGTCTTACTCAGTAGAAGGCAGCGTCCTTCCTATGTTACGTACGAATGTCATCAGCTTTGGGGCTGCTTCCCGAGAGACAATGGAGTGTGCCTCCAGGGGTGAAGTCTAACTTCTGCATTAGCAGCACTGAAGTGACCTCCCTGGGCTATCCAGACGACAAGACACCTACCCACACCCCAGCCTTGCTGATGTGGTCCAAAGGAAAGCAGATCAATAGGTTTGGCACCAGCTTGGCTGCAGGAGTTGCCGGAAGGAAGTGTACAAGACACCATCCGGCCATCTTTAGGACTCCACTCCAGATTTGTTTAGCCTTTTCTTCTCCAGAAGATGTCCCGCAAGGTTTAGGATCAGAGATCAATGTAGAGTGACTGAATAAAAGGTAAAGGGACTCCTGACCATTAGGTCCAGTCGTGACCGACTCTGGGGTTGCGGCGCTCATCTCGCTGGTGTACAGCTTCCGGGTCATGTGGTCAGCACGACTAAGCCGCTTCTGGTGAACCAGAGCAGCACACGGAAACGCCGTTTACCTTCCCGCCGGAGCGGTACCTATTTATCTACTTGCACTTTGACGTGCCTTCAAACTGCTAGGTGGGCAGGAGCAGGGACTGAGCAACGGGAGCTCACCCCATCGTGGGGATTCGAACTGCCGACCTTCTGATCGGCAAGTCCTAGGCTCTGTGGTTTAACCCACAGCGCCACCCACATCACTAGAGTGACTGAATAGTTTCACTTAAATGTTGCTGTATGTCGAAGGAACTGTTAGTTGTTGATTCACTTACTTTTATATTGTTTTAGCAATAGTACATAGTACATAGTGCATAGCTGTCAACTGTTCCCTTTTTGTTGCAAGGAATCCTATTTGGAATAAGGGAATTTCCCTTTAAAAAGGGGAAACGTTGACAGCTATGCATGATGAAAAGTATACTATGTACACCACTTTGAGCACAGATGTATTTGTGGGAAATGCAGTATACAAATAAACTTGGCTATGACTAATATAGCACATACCTTTAAAAACACACACACACACACACACAAATTTAACTATCAGATAAAAATCCCTTATGCAAATATAGCAGTACAGCAGCAAAACATGCAACAGCAGCTGACTTCGTTATATTCATGTTCAAAACCTGCGATGTGCCATGCTACAGAGCAGCCATACCCAATATGGCACCCTCAAGCTGTGTTGGCTGACGAACTCCCATCAGCAGTCATGGCCGTGCTAACTGGATCTGGTGGTAGTTGTAGTCCAAAACATCTGGTGAGCACCAGGTTGGAGATGGCTGCTCTGGAGGACAAGCTAAAGTTCAATGGGACAGCCCATGTTTTACAAAGGCCTCTTTCTGAAGGCATTCAAGTCAGTAGTTGGGCAGGACAGGTCATACCGGTCCTGGTTTTATTTGTTTGTAAAAACTGCATTTTCATCCAATAAAGTAGGGTTGGAGCACTGTGGTTCAAATAAATAAGTTCCCAGATTTAGTCTACAGAACTTTCAATTAAAAATATTTTCTAAACAGAACTAGTAGATTTACTGGCAGTGAGAGGACATAGGAATGTATTTTTTATGCCAGGTTAGGGTATTTGCTCACCTGCAGCTCTCTGGGGGTCTCAGAAAAAGGATCAACACCTGTAACTGGAAATGCCAAGGATTACATTCAGAAAGTTCCATGTTCAAAGGGTGTGCTCTACCACTGGGTTATTTCCTCCAGCAGAGAGAAGGAAAAAGATGTACCACTGGGCCAACTCTGCCTAAGATGGCTTAATATACACATTGTGGGCAATTCATCATAACGCCCAGAATGTTTTGCACACACTGAGTAATTAAGAGAAGAAGGAAGGCTGTATATCTGCTTGCACAAATGAAAGTCAGACACACCACACCTTCAGGTAAACATAGCCGAGCATCTTGTCATTCAGTGTGGCAAAGACCAGTCTTATCCTGTTGACCTTCAAGGATTGCACAGTCAGACAGATGCACGTCTTCTTGAAGAGTTATCTGCTTAATGAAGTGCAAATAGTCACTTACCAACTTGATGCACACCCTTTAGTGTCAAAAGCTCTGGGCACATTCCCATCAAATTGACGCGGGACATGTACAATCCTAATGCCTTAAAATCAGTAGGAGAACTGCCATTGGTTTCACTGATTACACCAAGAGCAGATAATACTGAGCTAGGTGTACAGATGGACTACCGAGTTATCATTCCTATTTGTCTAAGGAATGAGCTTGCTTCCAAGGGATGCTTCAAATATCACTGAAGGAAGGAAATGTCATCCACAGAAGCACAGTATCCAAATCAAGAAGTAATGGTGCCACTCTATTCTGCTTTGGTCAGACCACATCTGGAATAATGTGTCCAATTCCAGGCACCACTATTTAATGAGGATATCCATAAACTGGAATGTGTCTGGACTCTGGAGGGGAGCAAAGATGGTGAGGAGTCTGGAGTCCATTAGGAAAGAATGAAGGTAAATAGGTAAATAACTATTAAATAGGTAAATAACTATTACATAGATGAAGGAGCTAATTGGTTTTGCTGTTGCTCTGGATGGTTGGACCCAACCCAAAAGGCCTTTGGAAGGTGGTGGACTCTCTTCCACTGCAAGTTTTTAATCAGAGGCCGGGGGCCCACCTCTTAGGCAATGTGCAGTAGTGGGTTTCCCACATGGGGAGGGAATGACCTTTGAGGCCCCTTCTAACTCTATGATCTACTTTGAGACTTAAACAATAGAGTGGGTGCAGGGTGCAGTGCTTCACAAACATACAAAGAATGAGGCGCACATTTTTGCTTAAAGTAACTGGGGAAAAATAGGAAGAAAATAACATACCAAACAAATATCTTTTGATATGGCCTACAAAAGTGCAAGGCCACACAAACCTCTCATTTATTCCTTTTACAACACGCCATGGAAATGAATGGAAGTACAAGAGAGTTTGGGTAAGATGGAAAGGGAAACATTTAGCTCTATTGAAATTTGGTTGCATCCCAGATTCATATGTGGTCCTATGTCATGGAGCCATAAGGGCAACACCAAGAAGCAAGTGAGGAAAACGAACGATGTGTGCTCTTTTTCTCTCACAACACTCATCTCACTCCATAACCAATTTACTGAATCTACAGCAAATAATGTAATCATCATCCCAGGATTAAAATCAGTTCACACACACAAACACATTTTTTTATCAGGTGTCAAAAGCCAGATTCAAGAAGCATGTCTTCAGCACACTACAAAAACTACAAAAATGTTCATCACACATTACCAGAGCCAGATTGCATTGAAGAATCCCACCAGTCCTTTCGATTATAAATTCCAGTGACTAGACTGAGGTAACAAATATGGTGCCCTCCAGATGCTGTTGACTGTCCACTGGCCAAGCTATCTTGGGATGGTGAAAGTTGTGGTTCCACAACATCTACCAAATTGGCTGCTCCTGGACTAGACCCATTAGCAAGCATCAAACACGCAAAGACATGGAGTAATGAAAGGACTGTTTTAAAACTTGGTCCATTCACTTAATTGATGGAGAGAGAGACTCAAATCTGAAGCCTTCTTGGCATCACAAGGTCTAATTCCAGATGTGAAGAAGATGCCGTGAAGGAAACGCATCCTTGGCACATGCCAGGGGGGTAGCATTTTCATTCCTTCTCCTCCACGTATTCCCAGGGATGAAACCAGACAAAGCCTGCCTCACACCAAGGCCCCCAACAGGCTCTTGCCAGCAAAAACCAACACCAAACTGGAGGGCCAAAGAACTGATCCAATGAATCAAGATCAGAAATCCAGAGAGAACAAGAAGTCCTCCTCTCGACTCCTCGCTCACACACATGCAAAAATGTTGCAGGCTAAGAAGAATCCAGATAAAATATGTATTTCTTTGAAGGGAGAGTAAGGACAAATAGCACTGCCTGGTTGTACAACAGCACACTATCTGCATGCACAAGGTCCCAGGGTTCAGTTTCTGGGGTCTCCAGGCACCGCTGGCAAATACCCCTGCCTGAAACCCTACCCGTCCGCACAGGGTACATACACAGTAGACAAGCAGGCAATACTGAGCAGGGTGATCAAATGGTCTGACTTCGCATAAGGCAGCTTCCTATGTCTTTCTGAAGTTCTTTTGGGGGGGTGATAGGAGATGAATGCTATACCTAGCATATAAGTGCAACAGAGGATCACACATCAATGGCTCCCCCCCCCACTCCATTTATAGAATGAGCCAAGAAGCCATTGCTCGTGCAGTGACCTCTCTCTCCAATGGGTGAAGGCTCGTGTGCACGTGCATCTATGATATATTCAGAGAGAGGGAGGGGGAAGGAGAGAATGGATGCATGCAAGCTGATTCCTCTGTGACAGAAAATGCATTTAATCAATTCTCCCCACCCCATAATAACGTGATGCATGTAGCCTGTCGTGGCTACAACAGCCAGGAGGTGCACTTGCTTCCCTCAAGAGGACTGGAAGAGATCACTAAAAGGTTCATGTGATTCCATTTCACATCATCATCAAAATGGACACTAGAAACAGTCTTTTAACATTCACACCAGAGGAGCAGCCGCTAATCCAGTTTGTTCTACCATCGCTGCATGCACATAGCAATACGGTTACGTGCGGCTTATTAGGAAAGCACCCCCCCAAGGTTCCTTAATAGACATGCACAAAACGACATGTTCTATCTCCTCATATCAGCTCTTCTTTTTGTTATGCACAGAGAGAGAGAGAGAGAGTGAGAGAGATGTGCTCTTTTGTTGTATGCAAACAAGCTTCACATTAAGGGTCAGGAAAGTGGCGCTGGACCCTGGAACAGCCAAGGCAGCATTTCAAGAGAAACAGAGAATGTTGCGGCGCTGCGAGCTAAGGTCTCTCAACAAATTTATGCCTGGAAAGAACCTTCACGTGTGAGCCTCCGCCCCAAATACAGGAGGCTGTGTAGGTTCTACAGGGGGAGAAGTGAAAGGGGGGAACAAAATCGATTTGCAAGTGTCAAATTGGCAGCCTTCAAATTTGCAAAAGGTGACGACACCTTGCCATTTAAATCACCCTTCCATTGCCTCCACCCGCGAGAGGGAGAGACATGGACTGGGGTTGGAAGGAGGAAATGCACCATTAAAACAGATAACAAGAGGCTTGCTGGAAACAGCTGTGCGCGGCTCATTCCTCTTTCTCCAGAAACCCCAGCGCCTCATGCATAAGCGCCCCCATCTCCTCTGAGCAGGGAGACGCGCCTACATCAGTACGCATTCCGGAAAGGGAGAAAAAATGACTATGGGCAACCCATATCCGCTGCTTATCATTAATAACAACCTCCAGCAGCAAAGTTGTCGCGTGCTCAAATAGTAAAAGGGAGAGAAGGGGGGGAGGCGAGGAGGCAAGGTGGAAGCAGCGAAAAGGGGGCGCATAGAGGGAGGGAGCGGAAAGGGGAAAGGTTGACCGGGTGGCCTTCTGTCCCCCACATTTCCCCTGCCTGCCTCCCTTCCCGGTTCCTCCTTACCCTTAAGGCTGATAAATCTATCTCGTCCAGGCTCCGAGCTGGAGAATCACTCGCCATGTTTAGGGGGATTTCTCAGCCGGTTGCAAATGGACCGAGCCAAATTTTTTTGAAAAAAGCACAAGGCGGTTTGGGAGGCGGCGGCGGCGGCGGCGGCGGCTGCAACCTTGCCAAGTCGTTCGTCTCGGGCTCGGAGCGGAGGGGTTAAATGAGAGCGAGCGAGAGCGCGTCTCCTCCACCTTGTCTCTATTGCACTTCTGTCCCTTCGTGCGCTTGTGTCAATGGAGGGGAGGCAAGCCCCGCCGTCCTCCTCCTCCTCCTCTTCTTCCTCCCTCTCTCCAACACCTAATGCGCTCCCCGCACCAACAGCACGGAAAGCGAGCGAGCTTCTCTTCTTCCGGAGAGCTGCTTGCAGGCGGCCCGGCGCGCGGTGCCGCTTCCTCCCGCAAGGAGCCCGGCAGCTCCTCCTGCCTCGGCTGAGCTCGCGATCTCGGGACGGTGGCGGCAGCAGTAGCAGCAGCAGCGCCGGCTAAAGGGCACGGCGAGGCGGCCGGGGCGCGGGCGCCTGGGCGCAAGGCATGCTTTCTCTGCGTCGCCCGGGTGGCTGCTGCGCTCGCTTGCCTGCCGCGTCCTGGCAAGGCACCTCGACCCGAGGGAGACGCGAGAGCCGCGCACGCCGCCGCCTCCTCTCGCGGCGGCCTTCCTGGGAGGAGGGAGAACAGCAGCTCCAGGGGCGGCGCCTGCGCTCCGTTGCGCGCCCAGGACTAGAAGCAGCAGCCGAGCGGCGGCGGCGCGAGCAGCTTGGGCGCGCCGCTAATGCGCGCCGTGCTTTCCTTTTAATTTCAAAGACGAACGGCCGGCCGGGGGAGGAGGAGAGAGAAGATGTTGCAAAGAAATAAGCGCCGCTCGGCCCCTCTTTGCTCTGTTTACTGGCGGCGGCTGCTGCACGATGTCGCTCCAGTTGTGCCACTGGGAGCAACCTGCTCCTCCTATTATTTTGAAAAAAGCCGGTGCAACAGGCTCCCAAACCCGGGTTGCTTCAATATATCACGCCTTCCCCGCAAGGGGGGGCGATGCCCATATTTTGGTGGGGAATTGCAACAGCTCGGATCTTGGTTCTCCAAACCGTCTCAATTCCAAGGCGCAGTGCCAAGGAAAAGAGTTCCGTTTGCCCGGGATTGAATCGGGGAAACGCTGTCCCTGATTGGCCTTCTCAGGTGCAAAGTCCGGCGAGGTCCTTTACTCCGAAGTTGGCATTTACTCCTAAGTAAACCCGCACAGGTTTGCTAGTCGAATCCTAATCATAGCCAGGGAGAAGTAAGTCCTGTTGAATTCAGTGGGGTTGCTCCAAGGTAAGTGGGGTTCGGATTGCAGCAAGCCCCATTGAATTCAGTGGGACTTCTGAGTAGCCCTGGTTAGGGCTGAGCTACTTCCGAGAAAACCTGCCTAAATTTCAGGCTTGGAAGAAAGCTCCTCCGAACCTGTTTACCTTCGAGTAAACGCATTGGATCGGGCTGTTGAGTGCACTAGAGATTTGTGCATTATTAGCAATCATATTTTCTGCCTACAGTTCTCTGAGCCTGAATAAGAGGCATCCGTCCTAAATCTAGAGCAGCGAGGGGAGGGGTGGGTCTGTATGATTCCAAATCAACCACTGTGAGCGGGAGGAGGGAGCAAGTAACAGTTTTATTAATTGCAACCATATAGGGTTTTTTCCTGAATTTATCCAACAGCAAACCGTTACAAACCGACCTTTCCCAATTTGAGTAGTGAGTGGACCACGCCTGTGCTCCAACTGTTTCGTTAAAATATTATTTTATAACTTTCATTGGAGAGATGCTTAACCGTATGAATTCAAATCAACCACCCAGGAAACAAGCTGTCTCAAAGGGGATGCTAAAGTCCCAGCCTCTGTATAATTGCAGCTGGAGAAAGACAGAGGGACGTTTCTGGGTTTTATCTGACAGAGGCCATTAAAAACAAACAACACCATTACTTGTGTTTAACAGGAACATAAAATACAGGCTCCTGGATTTACTCTTGCTTGGTGCAATTTATTCAGACAGTAGTTTTCCTTTAGGCAGACAGTCCTTCCAGGAAGCCAACCCACTTAAAACTCTGTACTTTGCTAGTAATCTGAAGAGGCTGTTTGTGTTTACCACTGAGGTGTACATGATCCACATGCCCAAAGACACTCTTGATTATTGTTAATTCCCAAGGTCCAGGGAGAGGAGACACCCAGGCTCAAGGTCACCTAGCTCTGAGTTTATGGTTATACATTTTTCAGGCTGCATTTATTAAAGCATCATTGGGCAAAAGTCCCAGTGAGTTCAATTATGGTGGGCCACAGGCTTAAAATGGGTCAACAATGTGATGCAGCAGCAAAAAAAGCTAACACTATCCTTGGCTGCATCAACAGATGTATAGCATCCCAATGAAGGGAAGTAATATTACCACTCTATTGTGCCTTAGTCGTACCACACCTGTCCAGGTTATTCATCACAAGTTAAGAAGGATGTTGACAAGCTGGAATGTGTGCAGAGGAGGGCAACCAAGATGATCAAGGGCCTGGAAACCAAGACTTATGTAGAACAATTGAAGGACCTGGAAAAGAGGAGACTGGGAGGAAATATGATAGTCATCTTCAAATATCTTAAGAGCTGTCACATGGAAGAGGGAGTATGCTTGTTTTCTCCTGCTCTGGAGGGTAGGACTCAAACCAATGGCTTCAAGTTACAAGAAAGGAGGTTCCAACTAAACAATCGAAAAACTTTCTGACAGCAAGAGCTGTTGACAGTGGAACAGACTTCCTCAGGAGGTGGTGGACTCTCGTTCCAGAGGTTGGGTGGCCATCGGTCTTGGATGCTTTAGCTGAGATTCCTGCATTGTTGGACTAGATAATGCTTTGGTCCCTTCCAACTCTAAGATTCTATATTCTATGGTTACTCCCGGCTAAACATGCTTAGCACTATAGCCATACACCACAATCCATGCATGTTTCCTGGGAAGAAAATGGACATTAGGGTATTTTCACATTACCACTTACTGGGCATCAAACAGCAGCATTTGACAAGAAACTACAGGATCAATATTGATTGTGGCTAACGTCACGTGAATGCAGCTTCAAAAATGAGCAAAGGGAGCGCATTGGATGTGGAGTGAGAGGCAATGTGAGCACACCTTCAGACACAGATCTGTCTCATCACTTGCTGATTGATTTCCTCCCACCCTTAAACTTGGGTTGAATTTGGAGCTGTCTACAAGACTCCACATACAAAGAAGGTGGTCTGAAAGATCTCACAGGGACCTACACCTTGATCAATGTGGCTGTGTGTGAAGGGTGCTCTTTCTGACACACTTCTGGTGCATTATTGCAATTGTACAGTATTTTTTACTTCTATTTTTTCCAATACCCTTGCTTTCCAAGAATGAGTGGTAGCTTCCACTTACTAAATTGCAGCTTATCTCCTTTATGTTAGCATCTCAAATGCACCTTTTGTTGACGTTTCTGTAATTTGCAATCTTATATCAGAATATCCCGTTACTTAATCAATGGCAGAGTGAACGACAAAATGATTAATCAATGCACAATTATTTTCATTGGTTGATAGGCCCATGTTTTTCTCTCTGCTCCCGAACGTGGACTTCGGGTGTCAATATTGTCCCTATTTGCTTATTACTTTTTCAAAATAGCTTTTTGGTGAGCAATCCTCAACTCCTGTGAGGGAGGAAGAGACGTGAGGCTGTTGGGTAGCATGGAGCCTCCTCTCTGTGGTTGGAAATGGAGGTTTGTGCTCAGAGTGAATGCTCAGAGGTCTTTCTGGGAGGGTGCCAGCCTGTCTCGCAATTATGGTGCAGTTTCCTCCATGTTCCAGTGCCTGTAACGCCAAAAACAGGGAGGTTCAAATATCCCTGCATTCACTGTACATACTTAGAAGCCTCTTCTGGCTTATGGATTGTGGTGTATGGTAATTTGGGCCGGCAGCTGTGGCTCAAGGAGTTTGCTTCCCTGTAAAGGTAAAGGGACCCCTGACCATTAGGTCCAGTCGCGGACAACTCTGGGGTTGCACGCTCATCTCACTTTACTGACCGAAGGAGCCGGCTTACAGCTTCCGGGTCATGTGGCCTGCATGACTAAGCCGCTTCTGGCGAACCAGAGCAGCGCACGGAAATGCCGTTTACCTTCCCGACGGAGCGGTACCTATTTATCTATTTGCACTTTGACGTGCTTTTGAACTGCTAGGTTGGTAGGAGCAGGGACCAAGCAACGGGAGCTCACCCCGTCGCATGGATTCGAACTGCCGACCTTCCGATCGGCAAGCCCTAGGCTCTGTGGTTTATACCACAGCGCCACCCGCGTCCCTTTTGCTTCCCTGTAGCCATCCCATAATCAGACGCTAGGGACACTATGCGGAGTAGGTGGGGCAGCACAAGATTCATCACACAACAGATTATCTTTGGGATGCAAAGAACAAAAGCCTGTTCCACCTCTTTCCCTCTCCTCCGCTCCCTTTTCACGGCAACTCTACCGGCTGACTGCATTTGCTTCCAGGGCTGACTCTTGCAAGCCATGGGACTGAATCAATGTCTTATTATGATCATTAGCGCTGATCACAAAGTCATTGAAGAGGAGCAACAGAATGGAGCACCGCGGCATCGGCCTGCAGTGATTGAGTAGCTCACTAGAACCACCTGCCCAGCGCCTTGAAGAAGACATTTTTCGGCAGGGGACCATGCGACTCTGATGCACGGGAAGGGCATCCTTCGTAAACATGCTGAGGGGAGCTGGGTGGGAATGTGCGGCCTGTTTGCTTGAGCAAAGAAGAGGCCTGCTGTTTGTTTTCATCAGGGCCTACAGAGAGCCCAATAGCAGGACCTGAGTTCCGCATTGCACTTGGAGACACAGAAACAGTAAAGTCAGTGCTTTTCTTCAGCCGGAGCACGCTGGAGCACAGTTTTAGCACCTCTCAGGTGGGCACCACTGCGGACGAGCACCCCCTCTGCCCACTTCTTGCCTTTACGTACTTATGAGAAGCCCAAAACGAACATTTCAAGTCAAAACGAAAGCTGGCCAACATGTTCAAGTCTATAGTTTCTTTTAGATCTATGACTTTACCTAGCTCCTAGCCCAGGCATGGCCAAACTTGGCCCTCCAGCTGTTTTGGGAGTACAATTCCCATCATCCTTGACCACTGGTCCTGTTAGCTAGGGATGATGGGAGTTGTAGTCCCAAAACAGCTGAAGGGCCAAGTTTGGCCATGCCCTAGCCGCTCTTAGCAGCAATTAATCAGGGTGGGGCCCTGATTTCTTATTTTTCAATCCATCTCTTGTGTAGTGGCAGCGGGCTTTAAGCTTTCCACTCAGGCCTCTACCATTACACGCACACGTACACATACACACCACTTGTGCGAGGGTCCTTTCAAGCTGCCCCAGCCATCTGCCTGAATCTAAGAGAACAAGGGTGGTGGGCTGCATATTTATTTGACCTGCACCAAAATCAAGGGCAACCCCAAAACCAGATGGGGAGCACTGGCGGAGGAAGAGGAGTGTGGGGGTAGCACACTGCCCCTGGCAGTGCAATCCCGGTGGGGTGCCATCGCGGCTGCTCCCCCGCCCGCGCTGGGTGCCATGCCCCTGCAGGCAGCATGCCACGCCCCTGGGACGGGCGCCAGCCCTGCCTGCTCTCTGCCCCCCCTCGGTGCCAGAGCATGAAGCGCCACCACTGCTGGGGAGACAGCTTGCCGTAGCTTTTAGCACCTCTGCGGGTGGTGAACGTGGCTGTTGTCAAAACGGCATCTGTTCAGGGCTGCCCCGAGTCGCCGGGAGACTTAGTGCAACAACTTCAAGGTGGGTTCTGGCACCTATTTCTCTTGGAGGGAAAAGCACACCTTGCCAACAAAGGTCTGTATAGTTAAAGCTATGGTTTTCCCAGTAGTGATGTATGGAAGTGAGAGCTGGACCATAAAGAAGGCTGATCGCCGAAGAATGGATGCTTTTGAATTATGGTGCTGGAGGAGACTCTTGAGAGTCCCATGGACTGCAAGAAGATCAAACCTCTCCATTCTGAAGGAAATCAGACCTGAGTGCTCACTGGAAGGACACATCCTGAAGCTGAGGTTCCAATACTTTGGCCACCTCATGAGAATAGAAGACTCCCTGGAAAAGACCCTGATGTTGGGAAAGATGGAGGGCACAAGGAGAAGGGGACAACAGAGGACGAGATGGTTGGACAGTGTTCTCGAAGCTACCAGCATGAGTTTGACCAAATTGCGGGAGGCAGTGGAAGACAGGAGTGCCTGGCATACTCTGGTCCTTGGGGTCACAAAGAGTTGGACACGACTAAACGACTAAACAACAACAAAGCTACAGTGTCCTACCAGAAGCTGCGAGAAACAAGCAGGTTAACACACAGACATGCAGCAGGCAAATGTTCTCCTGGCATGGAGAGTTTTGGCAACATGATTTCTTTCTAAGAGCAGGGGTCAGCAACCTTTTTCAGCCATGGGCAGGTCCACCACCCCTCAGACCTTGTGGGGGCCCGGACTATAATTTGGAAAAAAATAAGGAACAAATTCCTATGCCCCACAAATAACCCAGAGATGCATTTTAAATAAAAGCACACATTCTACTCATGTAAAAACACGCTGATTCCCGGACCGTTCACGGGCCGGATTTAGAAGGTGATTGGGCCGCATCCGGCCCCCTGGCTAAGAGCATAGGTGCAGCTTAAAAACAAAAAAGTGGCAACCTTATCTGGTGTGTGGAACAAACTGACCAGTGGCTGAACTGAAGTGGGTTCATGAATTATCAAGAGATTCAGAAAATGTGCTTATACGTAGGAAGCTGTCTTCTACCAAGTAACTATACAACCTTTAGAAAACATCTGGGAAGTTTTTTTAACGTTTAATGTTTTATTGTGTTTTTATATATGCTGGAAGCTGCCCAGAGCGGTTAGGGCAACCCAGTCAGATGGGCAGGTATAAATAATAAAATGATGGTGGAGTGTTAACGTATATAAAATTGTACCTATGGTTGATTTGAATATGTTATTATTGATTATGTATACCCAATGTATCAGTCACCTGGGGGGTTTCACTGTTTGTGTTTTGGTTGTTGGTAAAAAATAAAAATTTTAAACATTAAAAAATAATTTAAAAAATGATGATGATGGAATAGGACATCCCTATTTTCATTGGAGAAATGTTGGAGGGTATGGAACTCTGAAATGTTGCCTAGATAGAGCAGGTGTGTGAGGCAGCTAGCCTGGTGTGCAAAGGTATAATCCATTGGTTGCTCCACCCACTTTTGTCCCTGGCCCCGCCCACCACTGGCCCCTGGAAGGTTGTAAAGAACGGAATGTGGCCCTTGGCCAGAAAATGATTCCCTAGCCCTACAACAGCTCTGCAACAGTTGTGATGGTCATCAAGTTCCCAGGGTCATATTCATCAAGCTATAGAAGGAAGCAATTCAAGTCTCTGCGGTGGAATAATTATCTGGGAATTTCCCCATATGGACAGTGCCCCTTCCAGCTTCTTGCATCCTCTGAAATGGCCTCCAGCTCAGAGCAGGGTGGGAAGTGCTTTATCGCAAGAGGACAGATGAGCTGAAGACATGTGCCAGGCCAGGGGAAAACCTGGGGTGCTGGTAAGCATGGCATGCGGATTGAGAAACCTACTGCCACAGGTGTGTGGCCTGGGAAGAGGAGGAGGTGTGGTTTAGGAAGTCCCAAAGGCCCAAGACAGAGACCTGGAAAGTGTAGTCCAGAACATCTGGGGGCAGGGCTGTCTTTAGCATATGCACTGCTGGGGTGCAAAGATCCACCCAGCACCCCAAATTAACTTTTATTGAGCTTTTTTTGGGAGGGGGAAGCCAAAGTTGTTGACCTTTTGGGGGTGGAGACACTCCTTCAGGTATACAGGACCGAGGCCGTTTAGGGCTTTAAAGGTCAGCACCAACACTTTGAATTGTGCTCGGAAACGTACTGGCAGCCAATGCAGATCTCTCAGGACCGGTGTTATGTGGTCTCAGCGGCCACTCCCAGTCACCAGTCTAGCTGCCGCATTCTGGATTAATTGCAGTTTCCGGGTCACCTTCAAAGGTAGCCCCATGTAGAGCGCATTGCAGTAGTCCAAGCGGGAGATAACTAGAGCATGCACCACTCTGGCGAGACAGTCCGCAAGCAGGTAGGGTCTCAGCCTGCGTACCAGATGGAGCTGGTAGGCAGCTGCCCTAACACTACGGAGTAACAGAGTGATGGAGGAAGGGGGCGGCGACTTTCGCTCCATTGCTTTTCACTGCCGCCGATCGAGAGGGACCGGTATACAGTAGGTATACATTTGGCACCCCCCTGAATTCAGCGGCCGGGTGCCCTGCACCCCTTGCACCCCTGGATAAAGACAGCCCTGTCTGGGGGGTGGGGTGGGCAGGTTGGGGAAGATTGTTTCTGCAGCATATATACACCAGGACCTGGTTAAATGTTGTTTCCTCAGAGCCAGGGGAGAACAGGAGTGGCCCTGGCAGTGGAACTGGATGGACTGACTGGGAAAGAGAGCGGAAAAGGAACGTGGAGGGAACTGCCTTGATCCCCATCTGCATTGCTGCCCTGCTTTGGTTACCGTGAGACGGAAGGCTGACATTTGTGTTGTCTTTGATAGCGTCCGACTCCATTGCACCTTGCATGGGAAGGCCTAATGCATTATTTATCGGATAACACATTTCCATGCTTCATTTTTAGAACAAGCTGCACTAGCAATACAGGAATTGGCTCAGTCAATTAACCTCCCCGCTGTGATGCCTCTTCTCCAGAGGGAGAGAGAGAGAGACAGGGACCATTAAAGACCACATCTGCTGATGGAAGGGGAATAGATTGGAACCTGCTCCTAGACCTCAGCTGAATCCCCTCATCCCCTCTCCAGTGTGCAATATTTTGACACCTACTACTTGCAAATAATGCTGTGCTATTTCATCCCTTGAATGCCTCTGTCCTTCAGGACTTACTAGGACTATTTAAATCGTTTGTGCCTGGATTTTTCTGAGGAAGGTACCATAGAATTATAGGATCGTAAAATTGGAAGGGATCCCAGGGTCATCTAGTCCAACCCCCTGCAATGCAGGAATCACAACTGAACAACCCCTGACAGATGGCCATCCAGTGAGTAAGAGTCCACCACCTTCTGATCTGAGGTAATCCATTACATTGTCAAACAGCTCTTACTGTCAGAAAGTTCTTCCCGATTATTTTATTTTATATAAATATACACATACCGGTATTTATTAAATTTGTATACCATCCTTCATCCATAGATCTCAGAATCACCTTTCTTGAAACGTGAATCCATTGGTTCAGGTCCTACCGTCTGGAGCAGCGGAAAGCTACTGAATTAGTACCTCCACGGACTTTAATCAGGAAGTAGCAGAAACAATGCAACTCACTGCATAGAATTCAGCGATGGCAATTCACTGTTTGTATCCATGTTTCAAAGGTATCCTCTCAGGGCTTTCCCCCTGGGGGAAACTGTTCTTTAGAGCTCAGCTGGAACAAATGGCAATTTGGGTTTTCTCCAGACTGCCGTCTGCTGTGATTTAAAGCTAAAGAGAGGGTTTTCCCTGGGAAAGGGGAAAACCACCCAGACAAGCGGAAGTGTGGATGAGCCCAAAGCTGACAAAGTATACCCCTCAATGGTCCTAATTCTGTGCATATGTCACAAACCTATAAATCCACCACTGGTCAGTCAGTCAGTCAGTCAGTCAGTCAGTCACTGAGATATCCTAGACCCAAGTTGTGAAGGGCCTTGTGGAAGAACTTTGAAGCAAGCCAAGTGGTGTATGGGCAGCCAGTTCTGAGTAAAGTCATACCTCGGGTTACAGACACTTCAGGTTGTGTTTTTTCGGGTTACAGACCCGCCGAAACCTGGAAGAACCAGAATGCATTACTTCCTGGTTTCGGCTGTCATGCATGCACAGAAGCGCGGAATCGCAACCTGCGCATGCGCAGACGCGGCACTGCGGGTTGCGAGCATGCCTCCCGCACTGATCACATTCACAACCTGAGTGTCCGCTGTACAGTGGCACCTCTGGATACGAACGGGATCCGTTCCGGAGCCCCGATCGCATCCTGAAGTAAACGCAACCCGCGTCTGCGCATCTGCGCGGGTCGCGATTCGTCACTTCCGTCATTTTGACCGCCTGCGCATGCGCGAGCGGCGAAACCTGGAAGTAACGCATCCCGTTACTTCCGGGTCACCACGGAGCGCAACCCAAAAGCGCTCAACCTGAAGCAACTTCAACCCGAGGTACTGGAATTCTTCCCTGGCGATTGTCCAGTCATGCTGCATCATTTTGCACCAGCTGGAGCCTCCAGACCAGGCTCAAGGGTAGCTCCACATGGCGCTCATTGCAATAACTGACAGGGGACTGGGAAACTTCAGTCGGTTGAGCATGAGACTCTTAATCACAGGGTCATGGGTTTGAAGCCCACCTTGGGCAAAAAATTCCTGCATTACAGGGGGTTGGACTAGATGACCCGTGTGGTCCCTTCCGACTGTCCAATTCTATGATTCTATGCTCAGAGGAACCCCAAGGTTTGCAGAGGTACAAAATATATCTAAGGGAAGACGATTTTAAGGTGGGACAAAGCCCAATGCAGGATAAGCACAGTCAGTGGCTGGAGCCCTAAACAGGCGCACGCTGCAACATTTTGCTGGAAAGCCCACTTGTGGTTTTCAGATGGGCTGTTAGCTGCTGTGGGAGTAATTGCAGCTGCTCAATGTGTCGGGTTTTAAAATTATCAGCTTTTATGGTTTTAACTGTACATTGCAAGCCATCTCGATTATATTTCAATGAAAGATATGAGATAAATATTTTGAGAAATAAATGACAGCAAATGTTTGGGGGGGGGGGGTGACACAAGAGCAGCAGAATTGATGTGGTTGACCTAGAGCATCAACTCCAGGAATTATGTGTGGAAAGACAGAAGCACCAGTCACAAAATCTCTCTCTGTGTGTAGACACACATACACACACACACATGAATTATATACGTATGTGTAAAATTGCAACACTGTAAAGAGCATAACTGATAGATTTAGATCACAAAATACTGAGAAATTGCCGCCATGATTTAGTCAGGGATTCTTCTTCTTTTGTTTACCTCTGTTGCTTTAAAACAAATTCTTACGCGAGAAATGGGCTTGTGCAAATACATCTCCAGCCTCATCCCACCCCAGACCCTTCAGCTGCCAGAAAACGATGGAGCGGTGCCTTCCATTTATCTGGATTTCAGGAAAGCGTTTTATACCGTGCCATGCGCCAGTCTGATTTACAAGGCCGCAAACAATGATGGAAAGTGTGGAGAGCTCTCTTGACATTGATTGAGAACCATCTCAAGGAAGTGGGAAGGGAGCAGTAGCCGACCTGAAATGATGGGTTGCTTCGTGCCACGTGGCAGCCACTGAGAACACCCCCCCCCTCAAATTTCTGCCGGAGAAAGATCAAGCAGGACTTTCTCCTCACCTTCCCGCTACCATGGTCTTTTCAAAATGTAGCCTGCTTTTAGCTTCTCTGTACCTGGGGAAAGGACATAGCCAACCAGTAGTGGCTGGTGCTTGGTTGGTAGAGAAGAAGAAGAAGAGTTTGGATTTGATATCCCGCTTTATCACTACCCGAAGGAGTCTCAAAGCGGCTCACAATCTCCTTTCCCTTCCTCCCCCACAACAAACACTGTGAGGTGAGTGGGGCTGAGAGACTTCAGAGAAGTGTGACTAGCCCAAGGTCACCCAGCAGCTGCATGTGGAGGAGCGGAGACGCGAACCCGGTTCACCAGATTACGAGTCTACTGCTCTTAACCACTACACCACACTGGCTGAAACTCTTGATCTCAAGGTTGTGGGTTTGAGCTCCACGTTGGGCAAGAGATTCCTTGCATCGCAGGGGGTTGGACTAGATCAGGGGTCAGCAAGGTTTACCTTGCCGGGGCCGGTTCACTCCAGCAGAGATCCCTCCATGGACTGAATTGCACGCACACCTGTGATTTCTGGCGTCTGCGCCTGCATCTGTGCAGATGTGATTTCCGGGGTCTGCGTCTGTGCAGACGCGATTTCCAGTGCCGCAGAAGCGAGTCCCTGTGCTGCACCACACTGGTTTAGCGCAGCGCATGGGGACTCACCGAGCGGGGGCGGCTCATGGACTCGTTAAATGACCCCTGTGGGCTGCTTATGGCCCATGGGCCTTAGGTTGCCTACCCCTGGACTAGATGACACTTGTGGTCAATTCCAATTCTAGGATTCTATTCTAGGCTTCTAGGACTGGTGGGTGGTTGGCAAGGAGGCCAACAGTAGGTGGAGCCAGAGTGAATGACAGGCAGAGCCAACCAATTCTGGCTCGCCGTCTCCCCCACCCGAACACTGCCTCCTCCCTATTGAGTTCTTTGATGACAACACTTAGACTGACAGCCAGTGCAACCCCCTGAATTAGGTGGAAGTTAGAAGGCAGGGAGGTGGGGACTGGCTTCAAAGCAAGCTGAAGTTGATCAGAGCTGAATTCCAGAGCATCTGAAGGGCACTTGGCTGGGGAAAGTCTGCAGCAGCCTGTCCCATCCCACGCTTGCACATCATGGTCTGCGGATCAAGGCTAGAATGTATCTCATTTCATTTCATTTATTAGACTTATTATTCACTTGTCACCCGAAGCTCTCCATGCAACTTACAGCAAACAAACAAACAAAAAGATTATACAATACATATTACCAGAGGGGAAAAGCGGAGGAAATAATAAATAGATTAATATTTCACATAACATAACATCCATTTGAAAAAGAAAACCCACACATAACAGACCCTCCATGTTTCCCTTTTTTCCAGGGCCAGTCCCAGATTTACAGACGCTGTCCCAGTTTCTAATTTGATCCTGGAATGTCCCGCTTTTCCTTAGAACGTCCCTATTTTCATCAGAGAAATGTTGGAGGGTATGGAGTTATGTGACACGCCCCCCCCCCCAGCCAAGGAGATAAGTAACTCTTTGGAAGACATCTGGGAAGTTTTTTCATGTTTCACGTTTTTTATACATGTTGGACGCCACCCAGAGTGGCTGGAGCATGTTGTTGTTGTCCCTGTTTCATCAGAGAAATATCAGAGGGCATGTACTCAAATAATCAACAAAGCAATACTCAGACCCACTAATTAACAAATAAACAGAACCTCAACATCCCCCTAGTCCAGAAATTATTCACATCTAGCCAGCAATTTTTACCTGTTAACCTCTGCACCCCACCCAGAAGTTGGGTGTCAAGGCCAGTTGTTGCAAATCAGTGGCTGGTGGGTCTAGTGCAGGCATAGGCAAACTCGGCCCTCCAGATGTTTTGGGACTACAACTCCCATCATCCCTAGCTAACAGGACCAATGGTCAGGGATGGTGGGAATTGTAGTCTCAAAACATCTGGAAGGCTGAGTTTGCCTATGCCTGGTCCAGTGTCATCCAGGGATGGTCCAGCATTTGTCCTTTCCCTTCAAGGGTGAGCAATAGCAAAGCAGGAAGATGGCAACAAACGTTTTACCTGCATTGCAAGTTGCCCCAGCTGCTCCTCCTCTCCTGCTGCCGCTGGCATTCTTCTCCTTGGCATTTTTTTTTTAATCCAGTTTTTCAAAATTGTTATAACTCCTGAACTGGAGGAGGGAAGCAATAATGATTTAGATGATTCAGGTTTCTAGACAGAGAATAAGCAGCTTATTACGCTGTTGACATGAGCTTCATTGCTGCAAGTCAGGTTTGCTGACTGGGGGCCTTTCGGGATATTTTTTTTAAGCAACAACAGGAACTGATCTTTGAATTTGCACAATGCCGAAGCTGCTTGCAACCCAGCAGAAAATCCCATCCCCACTTAATGGAGGAAATAAGGAGGAGCAGCCTTGTGTTCAAAACTTTTAAAATAAAGGATAATTGGCCTTAGAGAAGAGGACCTGCACGTCATCAAACAAGCAAAACAGAAAATAAAACCAGCCCCAGCAACAGTGTTAGAAACTGAGATATGAAAGCTAAGAGGTAAATGGCACCTTAAACCTAGGTTATGGGCGCAACAATGGAATATCTAGACACGCTCTTCTTATAACAAGAATACAAAGCTGAAAATGAATGAACTGCAGCTAAAACATTATGTTCATTTTTCACACGGTCTAGACCTTCCCCTGCCCACCCCCCTAATGTTCCACTCTGCAGTTTTAATGTGCAATCTTAGGTGCAGTACTGCGCCCAGAGCTCAGAAACTGCTTGCACTGATGAAATCCCGTCACAAAATGCGCCTAGAACAATGGGAGTTTCGAACGCTGCCCAGCAAACTGGTTCTTCCTGCCTAAGTGCAGAACCTTACATTAGCCCCTATTGAAATTCATTTTGTTAGCTTGGGCTGAGTTCTTCCATCTGTTAAGGGCATTTTGAATTCTGATTCTGAGGCATCTGATCAAGGCCTGTATTTTAAAATGAGCTTAAAGATATATTTGCAAATGTTTGTATGTTTCATGCTAGGCAGAAACCAGCTGGCTAAGTACTCTGGCAGTTGTTTATCTTCCTGCTCTCCTGAACAAGCCCCCCCCCCCCCCCGATTTATAGCAGTACCAGGAGACAAGTTTCTCAAAGTTGTAAAAGGGAAATACAGGCTGGGAGCAAATGTTACACTGACCCTACAAATTACAGAATACAATCAAGCTGCAAAAACACCAATTAAGAGTTGGTAAATAGTAAGATTTATTGTTTAACAGAAAATAATACCATGTGCCTCTCATCAGACTCTAGCCATATTTTCCTAAGGGCAATAAATTTTGGAAAAAGCTAATGGGAAAAGCAGCTGGCTGGGAAAGGAGGGTGTAAACTGAAGAGGCTTCTTTTTGAAGCTGTTTTTTACTGAGTTCCTTTTTTACTTTGCAAAGGTCTTTTCTTCTAAAAAGCTATCTATGTTTTGTATGAGATTTGTTGGCTTAATGTAATTATGCAAAGGATTTAGAAAGTAAGAAATGTTAGATTCTTATTTCATTGATGGTGTGTGAGAATGTGAACCCAAGATCTCTGTTTAGATAGAATTTAATACCATGAGCCATCTGTTTTAGCCATTTGTTTTGGAATGCAGGGGCAACAGGGGCAAAAGGTGATCTGGTAATTAAGGTGCCTTGTCGAGGCAAATGTAAGATATATGGCTACTTGTCTGCCATTTATGGATAGAAGGAATTATAGCTCTTTGTCTCCCATAAAAGGTAATAGGAAATGGGTGTATCTTTTATGATTGGTTCTAGCAAACAGCCGGTAGGAATTTCAACCAGGCTGATTGGACAGAGGCAGCCAAAGGAGGAGCAAGGGGGCTGGGCTGAGGAAATATAAGTGCTGGCCATCAGGGCTGGAGTGGGCAGAGCTTTGGTAACCATATACCACTGTGCCTATCATTTATTTGTCTGACAAATAAATTATTATTTTAATTTCTCTATTGCTGCGTTGAATATTTCATTCCAGCTAAGCGTTAACCACAAGCAGGGTGCTACAATTCCATGTTCTACAACATTAGCTACCCCTCCCAGTTTGGTGCCATCTGCAAATTTGAATAATAATAATAATAATAATAATAATAATAATAATAATAATACTATTGAATCATTTGGGATTTCATAACCTAATACATTTGATATTAAATCTATAATTTCTTGAATTTATATTCCCTTAAATTTATAAACAGAAGTTTATAAATTTATAAGACAGGAGTGCCTGGCATGTTCTGGTCCATGGGGTCACGAAGAATTGGACATGACTAAACAACTGAAGAACAACGACAACAAAATTTATAAACAATACTTGTAAGAGTTGACAAAATGGTGTAGTTGTCCCTTGATCTCTGGTGATATCATGAACATTTCCCAGGAGGTATCTATGACAATTGCACATTGTCATTCCACACAGTGTTGGGGAAATGTCTCTGTGGGTAGACAATCATTTATGTGGAGCAGAGCAGGGAATTTCCCGGCCTTAGCAATTCTTTTCAATTAATGACCTTGCTTAGTAAACTAGCTGCCAGAGCAAATGTAAAGGAGATTGGAAGTCTTACCCTAGAGGCAGAAGCCTGTTTATTTTGTTTTACTTGTTCCTAATTCCATCGCTTGGCCTCATTCAGATGTGGCCTCATTCACCTTGGGATTCACCAGCAAATCACAGCCATCCTTGCACCATGTCCCTTTGCCTTAGGAGGCAAGGATTGTTGAGATAAAGGACAAGGCTCCACCCCCATTGTACTGCCCGGACACTGAGGTCCAGCGCCGAGGGCCTTCTGGCGGTTCCCTCCCTGCGAGAAGCCAAGTTAGAGGGAACCAGGCAGAGGGCCTTCTCGGTAGTGGCACCCGCCCTGTGGAACGCCCTCCCACCAGATGTCAAAGAGAAAAACAACCACCAGACTTTTAGAAGACATCTGAAGGCAGCCCTGTTTAGGGAAGCTTTTAATGTTTAATAGGTTATTGTATTTTAGTGTTCTGTTGGAAGCCTGCCAGAGTGGGCGGGGTATAAATAATAAATTATTATTATTAGTAGTAGTATTATTAGGCCTTTTCCATGGTGATGCCAAGACCATGGAATTCCCTTCCTTGGGAAGCTTCAGTTTGGCTTCATGATTTGCTGACCAAGAATAAGAGGAGTTGGGAGCTGGCTTTCTAGGTCACAAGTTTTGCAGGCGTGTCCTCTTGCACACCTGAGATTAGACTGGTGAAATCGCCTAGACTGTTTGCCAGGAGCTCCTGATCTAATCAATTTCAGGTTAAACATTACTTTGCATGACCAAAAGACACACACACACAGAGCTTGCCTCTCATGCTAAGAGTTGGGAGTGTGTGTATTAATAATAATAATAATAATAATAATAATAATAATAATAATAATAATTTATTTATACCCCACCCATTTGGCTGGGTTTCCCCAGTCACTCTGGACGGCTCCAGCCACTCTGGGTGGCTGAGTGATGTTAACAGAGAAATCTGAGGGCTCCCTTGGACAAAAAACAAGGACACTGGCCAGGAATACCAGAGCAAAACAGTGGCCAGTAGGCTTGGTCTTTATTGAAGACTGTTGCGACAGGACTCCCACCTGCCACAAGGTGAAACAAGATGGAAGCCCCGAACAAAAGAGCACCCAAACTTAGCTGCTAATCCCTATGTTACATCCCCTCCAAACTACATCACTAATACATCATGGTTACATCATGAAAGGGGAGGTCTGGTGGCAGTAATCTGAGCATCCTGGACCCTGCCCCATGGTTCCCCTTGCCCTCCACCAAACACCCATCAAGTGTAACAAAAGAGATATTTAAATTTCCCTGTTTCCCAGCCAAGTTAACCACACCCTTTTGTCTTCATCCGGGTTTGTTATTTCTGGAATGGCTACCTGTCTGGCACTCAGGTATCAGGATGCCAGGAATTATCACTCAGGCAGAGGGGCTGTTGAGCATCTGAGCTCACATGACTATATGAATTTCTGAAGTTTTCCCAGTGAGCCAGTACATAGATACATTTATCAGTGACTTTTACATTTGGTATTGTGTAGCAGAGTCCCTTTGAATAGATAGGAAGACACTGTGATGAAGTGTATTGTGGGGACAAATCACAAAAGTCACAAAAGTGATTGTGCTGATTTTGGTAGTGGGCTGCATGTGCATGATATCTGCTGGAGGGGCAACCCCCCCCATACATAAATTCCTGCAGCAGTGAGAGCAACCATTCATAAGCCTTGGCTTACTGTGACATCTGAACAGCAGCTCGTGGCTTGTTTATCTCCAAACAAACTACAATACAACTACAAAAGCTAAGGTTTGTTCTTGGCTTCCCAATTGTGGTTTGTTTAGGGAAAATATTCGTCACAGATACTACCCAATAGGTGATAGTGATACCAACATACGCACATATCTGCTACAGCAAATCAATACCAGAAAGGGTGTTTCTTTCTCCTGCTCGTTCATTTCTTTCTTTGTCCCCCCCCCCCCCCGGGATTGCATCTCAAAGGGCAGCATGCATTTGCAAAACTGGTTTGATCAGAGAGGAGAGGAAACGAAAAATAAATGAAAGCACCACAGACGATGAAGGTTTAACTATGTTGCTACCTTGAGGAAAGACACCTGGGTCTATGCAAGACATCTGTTGAACCACAGCTGCCCAGTCAGAGTGTGGAAACCCAAAGTTGGCAACTGACTGAAACAACTTTGGCAAATAAGTGGTTAATCATTCTAGATCAGGGGTCAGCAAACTTTTTCAGCCTTGGTCTGTCCCTCAGACCTTGTGGGGGGCCGGACTATATTTTGGGGAAAAAATATGAATGAATTCCTATGCCCCACAAATAACCCAGAGATGCATTTAAAATAAAAGGACACATTCTACTCATGTAGAAACATGCTGATTCCCGGACCGTGCGTGGGCCGGATTTAGAAGGCGATTGGGCTGGATCCAGCCCCTGGGCCTTAGTTTGCCTACCCATGTTCTAGATCCACCATCTAGGTTCTCATCCGATTATCTCAGGAGGTATTCCTTGTGTGTGTGTTGAGATGATGCCACTGCAGGAAAATGGTTTGTGAGACTAGTTTTAAACAAAATTGATGTCATAATACTATAGGCCACAAGGACCTTTTTTTGGGGGGGGGGATGATTATGCATTCTAGTGACTCATAATTTGAGAGTAAATCCAACCTTCTGGGAAGAACATTTAACTACAGCATTTAAGGGCAAGCAAGCAAGTTATACGATGTATTTCATCATAAATAATTATACAAGGAAGTATAATGAAAAGTAGCATTGTAACAGCTTATTCACACTTTATGTCCCCGAAAGAGATAATTACAATTCCCTTTGGAGATAGGAATGGCTTCCCAGTAGCATTCCGATGCTACAGTCAAAACCCAGTTGCAACTATACCCCGAGAAGCAAATAAAATATCTGCAAACCCAGTCCTAAATCCATTTACCTGGAAACAGACACATGTCAAGAAAGGAAAAATGCTCAGCATCCCAACATGTGCCACCCTGAGTCCTTGGTGGAAGAAAGGCAGGATATAAACCTGTTAAATTAAGTGTGGGCAACCTGTGGCCCTCCAGATGTTGTTGAACTACAGCTCCCATTTTTCCTGGCCATTGTTCATGCTGTCTGGGGGTGGAGGGCATTACAGTTCAGCAACATCTGGAGTGCCAAAGGCATACCCCTCAGCTGTCCCGATAAAACCGGGACATCCCATTTATTTTTGCATGAGAGCACGGCGGCCATTTTGGTTTTTCGCCTGGACGCGTTGGAGGGTATGCAAAGGTCCCCCACATCTGTATTAGATAAATTAACACCATTTAATTTTTGTGTGATGCTCAGAATGGTGTAAAAGGATAATATTGCTCTTTCACCAGAGTGCAGGTGGTGAGGGGGAAGGCTTTATCGTGTTAAAATATTCCCTTGTGTGAAAACAAAAAGCAAACAAACGAACAAAAACTCACACACCAGCCAAAATCAGCATAGCAGGAATGAGGTCACCTGGATGAAGATGCTTCAATGGATTACTCACCCTTCGCCAGCAGGTCCCAGGACAGGTTATGACAATTTAAAACTCAGTTGTACAGCACACTACATTCCAGCCACGCAAAAGCCAGAGGTTTTGACACCTGCTCTGACTCTACTTCTCCATCCTCAGCCCTGACAAGCAAAAGGTTCTAGATTCAGGTAGGTAGCCGTGTTGGTCTGATGCAGTAGAAATATATATAAAAAATTGTCCAGTAGCACATTAAAAGACCAACTAAGTTTGTTCTTGGTATAATGAGATAAGAATCCAATGTCTCTATTCAGACCAGGTCTCTCCATGGTTTTAGGTTTGGTAATAAGTTGCAATTCAGCAACTTCTCTTTCCAGTCTATTTCTGAAATTCTTTTGTAATAGGACAGCTACTTTGAGATCTTGTATAGACTGTCCTGGGAGATTGAAGTGTTCTCCTACTTTATCATTATACATGATAAGGCTATTTTTAGCCATTTCACCCTTTGCTTTTTCCTGTAAGACCAATTGCAGTTATTAACAGTTGTCAACAGGTCTACCACACCTATCAGCCAATCACCCATTCCCACCACCCTTCTGAATAACACCCTGTGGTGATCACACAGGGTCCCCGGACGTTTCACCATCTATTGATCCCTGTGCCACCACTTTATTTCTCAATGCCACCACCCAGGCCCTACCTGGGACAATACTGAGTCCAGTCAGGTTTAAATTGGAACATAAACTTCTGTTTATTTATTGCACTTTAGCAAGTGTGTGGTTTCATAAACGGTATCGGTCAATTACAATCACAGGGTGCCTATCCAGACCTATAACTTTCACTACCTGCTCTCACTCACTAAACCACCTCTCAGATATTTACTTGTCTTCCTAGCCCCTAACTATTCCTGGCTTATTTCGCTACACTAACTCAACCTACCCACAGACTCTATCCCAATTCACTCCCACTCCAACCAACCACCCAACTCCCAACGAACTCCCCCTTTCGCCCCTCCCAGAGCTAGTTTTATGGTCCCTCTGACTCCACCCCCCTGGGTTCTGATTGGGTAACCTGTTTAACTATTTCACCTCCAGCACTCTCTCATATGTTAACGTCACATGCCCCTCCCCACCCTCCCACTATATATAAGGGTCTGGTGACTTCTGTTTCAGTGTATCTGAAGAAGTGTGCATGCACATGAAAGCTTAAAGCAAGAGGTTATTATCACAGCCCAAGGACACATGGTAGTGAGACTCTTGAGGAGGGCAGACAATAGGCTTGATGTGCATTCCTGGGGGGCTAAATCGAAAGGCCTGGAGAGTCCCATTCAGCCCTCAGGCCTGAGATTCATCACACCTGGCCTAGATACTTTCTTCCTACCGTGCGACTTCTTACCTGCGAGGAGGGTTTTTGCATACATACACAATTTTATTCCTATGCCGCCTTTCCCCAGTTAAAACCATGCTCAAGGCGACTTACAGCATGAAAACCCCCAAATCATTACAAAAATAACGAAAGTAGTCAGAAGCAATAAATGAAACGTCAAAAAGTACACAACGAAAGTGAAACAAATTCCACAGAAATCATAATAATGAGCGGCAGAGACTCTCCAGGGTTTTAAGCAACCCTACCTGGAGTCTCGTCTTTTAATTGAAAATCAGAACATTCTCTGCCCCCTGCCGTATCTCTCTAGCCTGTTAAGCGGGCCTGGCCTCAAAAAATAAGGCACAATCCATATTTAAACTTTCATTAAATCAGAGACATTTTCATTCAATGGAATGGCACCTCCTCCTCTTCTCTACAGTAACTTAATCATGTTTTGTTTGCATCTGCCATCTAGAGGACAGGAAGAAGATGGCTCCTGGTTTCTGAGTCATTTCAAATCCATTTCCCGAGATTTGGGAATTGGTAGGGTTGGCATATTTCAAAAAGTGAAAACCAGGAGACCCCAAAATTGCTGATCTTTTAAAAAAAGAAATCACCGCCTTTCAGAAATTCTGTCAATTTGAAATCCTGGATGTATGGCAGCCCTAGGAACTGGATACCTTTGTTTTTCTTTGAAAGGAAGAAAACGGTCTTTATTCTGCAATGGGAACATTCACATTTCAGGAAAGGAACAAACTACAAAACCTTAAACCATCAGCGCAGAATTTGCTGTGAATATTTTTATTTTTATTTATTTGCAAGAAGGCTTACCCGTCCTTTCCCGTGAAGGTCCCAGAGTGGCTAAAGCAATATAATCATAGGATATATATTTTTTAAAAAGTAAACAAGTAAAGCAGTTACAATTATAGAAAAATGTAAAAACAACCCTGTGATGTAGGTTAGGCTGAGAGGCAATGAATGGCCAGAGTCACCCAAGTGAGTTTCATGGCTGAGTGGAGATTTGAACCCTGGTCTCCCATGTCCTAGTCCAATACTCTAACCACTACAACACACAAAATATTCCTGGGCTCTTAACAGAAGGGCTAAAATGAATAGAGCCAGTGGGAAGGCGAGAGATAAGAAGATGAATAAGAAGCAACATGAAATATTACATTAAACATTAGGAGAAATATTGCAAGCTGTGAGTGCCAACTCACTAGATTTCTTGGGAACTACAGGGGTCAGCAAGCTTTTTCAGCATGGGGCCACTCCACTGTCCCTCAGACCTTGTGGGGGGCCGGCAGACTATATTTTGAAAAAAATGAATGTATTCCTATGCCCCACAAACAACCCAGAGATGCATTTTAAATAAACGGACATATTCTACTCATGTAAAAACACGCTGATTCCTGGACCATCCGCGGGCTGGATTTAGAAGGCGATTGGGCTGGATCCGGCCCCCCAGCCTTAGTTTGCCTACCCATGTACTAGACATTCTGGTAGAAGAAGTTCTGTGTATGGGAAAGTGCTTACTTGACATACCAATATGTTTGATGTACTGAAAAGAAATGTGTAACTTATAATGAGCCAAGACATAGAATGTGAAGGTGCCTCTTCTGTTTTCCTCAACATCCAGAGATGAGGAATGTGATTTTAAAGATAGAAAGAGAGCACAGTTGAACAAGCGATCTGAGCCAATCTGATTTGTTGATAATAACATTCAATCCCCATAAAGGCATCTTCTAAAAAATGCACACCATTATCTTGAAGAAAAAGCGAAACAGGGAAAAGATTTGGCAACTGAATGTATTTGAAAATTAATGGAAGCCCATTTGAACTGCAGGACCAGTAGTATTTCTAGATATAGCAACAAGTGTAAGTTTTTGCAAATTACTGTTTCGAAATTCCTATGCACCTGAAATTTAGGCTGCAGTGCTATACATATTATCATGGGAGAAGTGTCTTGGAGGGTGTAGGGTTAAAAATGCAAATTTCCTACATATCTGGTGAAATTGCAGAATCCTAAAACTATTGGGAGAAGATATTTAAAAATACAGGTGATATACCGGTACAGTAATAGGAAACAGTGTCTTCTTTGCATTCCAAGTGGTTCTTCTGAACAAACTGAAGAAATGAGTAAATCTTTTTTTTTCCCCTTAAGGAACCAACTGGAATTAGCCAATGCCAGAATTATTATAGCAAGGAACTGAAAAAGCAAAGCAATACGAAACAGCCAACCACTAAGGAAAGGCTTAGACATGTTTGGCACATCAGGTTAATGAACAACGTAACGGTACCGCTCTATATATGAGGAACGACTGAACAGATGGCACTGACCTATTTAAGGGAAATTGGCAACCATTTATAGTTTATTCGAATCAGAATAACTCAACGGCAGATGTACAAAGTCAGATTTTGTCACAATGGTAACATCTATAAAAAGAACTCAGTGAAAGATGTACATGGTACATCCTATTTATGTTTGCCGTTATGTATACATTGTAGATATTTATCAATATTAATTAATAAATGTAATTGATGTTTGGTAATATTTCCTATTTTTACATGGCAGGCGTCTAAAGAAAACAAAAGAGAACAAAAGGGATAAACTATGCAATGGGAACTTGCGGAAACCTTGATTTGACTGCACAATTTTGGTGCTTGTTTTCCTTGGCAGGGCGAAAACTATTGAAACCATCAGGGCAAGAAGCACCGGGATTCATGTATCATCGCAGGGCAATGGGTATGCAGGGCTCAATATGGCTTGGATGACATTCCGACACTTGGATTGCATCATGGGTGAAATATACTCAGAGTCGAGTGTGAATTTCATGCTCTTTATTCAGCTCATAGCAGCAATGAATGAAACTTTCCCCAAAATGTCTAGCTATATACAGTCATACCTTGGGTTACAGACACTGGGTTGTGCAATTTTGGGTTGCGCACCGTGCTAAACCCGGAAGTACCGGAACAGGTTACTTCCGGGTTTCGGCGCTTGCACATGCACAGAAGCACCAAACCACAACCTGCCTGTGCGCAGACGCGGCGCCGCGGGTTGCGGACGCTGCGGGTTGTGAACGTGCTTCCCGCATGTATCACGTTCGCAACCCGAGCGTCCACTGTATACACAATGTGTGTTATTTACACAGTGGGCACTGCGTGATTGGCTAATTCCAGGCTGCTCCTGTAGGCCAATCAGGTTGCGGATTCACTTCCTCCAGAAGCCTGATTGGCTCCTCCTACAGGCCAATCAGGTTGCAGATTCACTTCCTCCAGAAGCCTGATTGGCTGCTCCTGCAGGCCAATCAGGTCGCTGATTCATTTCCACCTGGAGCTGGATTGGGTGGCTCCTGCGGACCAATCAGACTGTTGCATTCTGGATCCTATTGATCTAGGATTCAGCTCAGTACATAACAATGGGTTTTGTAGTTATTACATGTGAGGGTATAGTGCATCTATGATTTAGTCCAGATTGCACAGACCACTTCATAAGACAAAAAAAGATTGTCCCGGGTACAACAAGGCTGGGAAAAAATGTATCACATTTCCATCTTGGTTTAAGTAAAGTCTGTTTCTGCAGCCAAAAGGATCTTCTCATCACCCATGCCTACACAACCTTTTATTGACATACCTTCCCCCACAAGAAGGAAACTGTAGCAGCAACCCCAAGCCACTGACTCCACTGCCCAGCTTCTCTGGATGAGAATTTCTTCCACTGGTTCTGATATTTCTAGCTGGGGTGTTTTATCCACCTATCACTAAGGGTTTCCTAAGGTTGATTAAATGCATAAAACTTCAACTGGAGCAAGATTTCCCAGAAGGGACAGACAATGTAGAAAGGCCATTAGCTGTGCTGTCGAACAGCATGCTAACCACTCTTGCATTTCCTCCTGGGCCAAACTAATCTCTAGATAACAGAAATCTGGAGAAGCATGATAACGTTATCATTCTGCAATGCTGGTTCCCTTTTACTTCAGACATTGTTTTTTTTTTTTTTAATCAGATTCACCATAGTAAGAACTTCTCATCATGATACAAACTGTCACCCAGTGCAGAATATTGTGTGATTTTGTGTGTGTATTTACGTTTGTGTGTGTGTTTGTATGTGTGCAAGCACATTCATGTGTGTGCATATATCCTCTCCCTCTCAAAGGGTTTTTATTCTTATTATAAAAAAATCCCCGAAATTAATTTCCATCCCAGAAACAGCTTTAATGAGAACTCCAGCTGTAATCATTCCCAGCTAAATAGTCCCTGTGATCAATCAAAACAGTAGAACCAATTTTGTTCCCGTCACTTTTGATTTTTCCAATAAAAAATGAGTATTCTTCCGCCACCCCTTTGGGATTTGAGCTCGCAGAACCCATCAGTCTGCTTGCATCGGTGCTTTCTGAGGGATGGTACGCAAAACGTGATGAACTGACACGCGCACTGTGGATAAATGAATTCAGATTGATTGTGTATTTGAGAGGGAGGGAGAGGGAGGATGCTTGGAGACTTGACTGGACAAGAGGTACCTGCGTGGAAACAAAGCCTAAGAAAATGTGACCCAGAAACTGGAACAATATCCGCTCTCCCCAAAAAACCCTCCACATTTTAACAAAACAAAACAAAAACTGGAGAAGAAAGCAGACAGTCTCTGTCAGTTATAGGGTCAGCCAAAAGTAGGCTGGGATGAATGGAATATTTTCCTGGGTGAAATTTCTTGCCTTGACAGGAAGTCAATTTTTAATTTATATTTTATTTTCTTGCTGTCACCTGAAGACATAGCATAAGACGATAAGAAGATCCCCGCTGGATTAGGCGGAAGACCCATTATATTCCAACATCATGCCCTCACAATGTCTGACCACTCTTCACACCTGCAATTCTCAGCAGCTGGAATGCCAAGGCAGGCTACCTCCTGCAGCAGTCGTGGCTAGTGGTCCTCCATAAATGTGATATTCGTAAGAGCGTAAGATGCTAGATAGCAAGGCCAAATAGCAAGACAAAGTTCCTGAAGTCACCTGAAGTAAAGTGTGCGTGTGCGCACACACACTCTTACGCACAATTTAAAGGGTGGGGCCCTTAATAGTCAAGTACTGTATCACTGGCGGCTGCTGGGTTTGGGATGAAACACCAGCGGATAGAGCCATCCTCAAAACTCTGATTTGAGCTCCAAAAATCAGCACAGTTTCTTCCGTAAAGGTGATTGTGTTGGCTATTTGCAGATTAGTTGCACTGCAGAAAGCGTGCTGGGGAGACCACACATCACAAGGAATGCAAAATAACTTTTGCAAGGTTTTAATAACAAAAACAAAAATTCTTTTTACACTAAATATATCAATAAGCATGACCCATCCCCCAGGGTGCTGAGAGAGCTAGGTGTTGCTCTTTATATACTACACCCAACAGCTTAATTAACATAACTTAACAGCACCTGCTATACTGCTTCACAGCTGTAAAACTAGGTCACGTTATTTGCTCTGGCCATTAAAGAAATACACATCTTGTGGAACAATAATGAACCTTCAAATTTAAAGAGACCATTCAACAGATTGGTCCTCCAAAAATATGGTGGGAGGCAAGAGAACACTCCCCTGAGCGTTGAATGTCATCCCCCCCCCCCAGCAGGCCCACATTAAAAAAGGCCTTTTTACATAGTCTGATTTCTTTGGACAGCAACTCATAAAGCCATGCCTGCCTCTGATTCATTACATCTTAATTTCAAGGGGAGAATCAACCACGGTGCCCGGGCACTTACTTGTGCCTGGTGTCCCCCATGCCCTGCACCTACCTCTACTTCTGACTCTATTGAAGGAGTGCAAAGGGGAAATCTACCTTTTAATATTCTGAAGCACGACGACACACTAGTTAAGGGTGTTTGAGGGATCATCAATGGCATGCATCCGTTCTTGGAAGCGAAATTCCAGTCTTCGAAACTAGGCGCATTTTGCGACGGGATTTCAGCAGCACAAGCAGTTTCTGAGCTTTGGGTGCGGTACTGCGCCTAAGATTTCAGATTAAAATTGCAGAGCGGAAGGAAAGGAGGACCTTTTCCTGCCTCCCCGCTTCCAGCTACTCTCTGAAGACTGGAGAAGAGACCCTCTGAAGAATATTAGGGGGGTGGCCAGGGGAAGGACTGGACCAGGTGAAAAACGAACATAATATTTTAGCTGCAGTTCATTCATTTTCAGCTTTGTATTCTTGTTATTAAAGAAGCATGTCTAGACATTCCATAGGTGCGCCCATAAACCTAGGTTTAAGGTGCCATTTAGCTCTTAGCTTTTACATCTCAGTTTCTAACACTGCTTACTTCCATATACAGTAAATAGATTTAGCATTGGGGAGCTAGGCATTTTAGTTGCATCAAAGGTTACAGGTGCAACAGAAGTCCTATCCAGGCCCCCACTTTTGGACCCTTCATCCAAAGGTTGGGAGGGAGAATATGTGTAGATGGAAGGCTGCTACATGTATGGAGACTTCCCATGTGAGATCTGGAACCCTGATGGTTGTGGGTGTTAACGGGTTAAATTATTGTTTTGGGGGCTGATTGGGGTCCTGTAGATCTCCTCCAGTTCCAGCTGCTGGACGGACCTTTCCCTTAACCTGGTTATGTTGCAGTAAAGTACATTTGTCTTTCAAGGTCTTTGTATGGCTTGCTCCCTGAAGCCCAACACATCACTGACCATGCAGGCTTCTAAATCATGGTGGCTAGCGGGAAGGGGGGAGTTTCCATCTGCAAATGTTCTTCCCCCAACAGAGGGGGGAGCTGGCAGGGGACACAGCAGCGGGTGTGCACTCCCCAACTGGGCTATACAGCGGTACCTCGGGTTAAGAACTTAATTCGTTCTGGAGGTCTGTTCTTAACCTGAAACTGTTCTTAACCTGAGGTACCACTTTAGCTAATGGGGCCTCCCACTGCCGCCGGAGCACGATTTCTGTTCTCATCCTGAAGCAAAACTCTTAACCCGAGGTAATATTTTTGGGTTAACGGAATCTGTAACCTGAAGCGTATGTAACCTGAGGTACCACTGTAGATTATGGTTACCAGATTTTTTTTCCAGGAATCCGGGGACACATTTTTTAAAAAAAAAAATTTAATGCTTTATTATTTTAGGAAAGGGTTGCCCAGAGTTCTTGACCTTTTTTGGGGGGGAACCCCAAAGTTGTCAGGCGTGCACCTCGACACAAGGCAGGTGGAGAAGCCCATCTACAAACACACAAACGCCCCAAAAAAAGAGGTTGGGGGGGAGAGATCGAGTAAAGGTGCTCACTGGAAAACACTCATTAAAACACACACACAAGGCTCCGTCTCTCTCCCTCTCCCTGTCTTACAACACAGCACAGCTCTTTTCTAGCCTTCTCCTCCTCTTCTTCACCGCCTCAGCACCTCGCTCGCCCCCCCCAACTCGGATGCGCAGAGCCCGCAACAGAAGAGCACCGCAGGCTCCTCTGCTGTGGGCAGCTCTGCGCGATTTCGGGGTGAGTGTTGATCAAGGAAGCGAGCCAGAAGGAAGCTCTCTGGTTTAAATAGCTCCCCGCCCCGCCAGTGTATTGGTTGGCTGGAACTTTGACGTGGCTGGGACCTCTGGTGTTGCTTGCTACCATGGCACCCGCCATGTTGCCTCGCCGGAAGTCCCCAGGCATAAATCAGGGGACATTAATTAAAATCCGGGGACATTCCGGGGACAGGTTTTGGCCGGGGACACATTGGTGAATCTGGGGACTGTCCCCAGGAACCGGGGACGTCTGTTAACCCTACTATAGGTTTACATATAAACATGGGAAGCCTGCTGGAAATCTCCAATTATCTCTGAAGATAGTCACAACGATCTCTTGTGAGGAACCCAGAAGTGTAAACAAGCTGTTACTACTCTCTGCTTCATAGCTCCTTGGCTAAGGAAGTGCCCTTCTTGATAATGAAAAGCACCCTGAATCTTGCTTGCTTGGCCTCTCAGTGCTGGATGAAAATGCCTGAAACAGGCACCGTGGAGACCTGATGCGGCTTTGTAACAGAAAAACCTCTTGCCCTCATAAAGAGCTAGAGGCATGTTAAGGATAATGCAACCCGAAAACAAGATCTTAAGACAGTTCTTTCGTGGTAGTTTATTACCAAATCATCATGCGGTGGAAAGAGGAAAGAGCTGTTAAAACAATGTGGTATTGGCTGGGCAATGTTGACTTTTTCATGGCATCCTGCCTATATCCCTTTCCAGCTAGGTCTCTATAATGGGCCTTGACTGGAACCTACTGTGTTATAGTGATCTTAGCATCCGTAATCATGTCAATCGGCAAGGAGCAAGCGGATAGTTAATTGGGAGACAGAAGTCTCAGCAGTCAAGGATTACAGGTTGTCAATCAGCCGTCTCCAGTCTCTCGGCCCTTTTCCCTGCGCCTCTATGTCCCTTCCCTTTTTTTCCTTAATTTGCATATGTAGAAAACAGTTCGCTCTCCAGCAAGTGGTGAGGACGGCCAATCACAAGGAGCTTGGGGGGGGGGGGACAAAGTTACAGGCATTGGGAGTTTTGCAAAAGAACTGTGAAAGTGTTCACAGCAGCTTTGGTCTACATTTTTCCTGGATGCCTGCAATAAATCTGTGGCCCTCTCTCAAGATCTCCTGCATTTTTTATTCACAAACGAATTGGGCAGCCTGGATTGCAGGCTTGGTTGAGCTGTCTCCTGGTGCTTCGGATATCATAGAATCATAGAATCATAGAATCATAGAATCATAGAGTTGGAAGAGACCACAAGGGCCATCGAGTCCAACCCCCTGCCAAGCAGGAAACACCATCAGAGCACTCCTGACATATGGTTGTCAAGCCTCTGCTTAAAGACCTCCAAAGAAGGAGACTCCACCACACTCCTTGGCAGCAAATTCCACTGTCGAACAGTGGACATAAGACATAGAGGAATTCATGGAGGAGAAAGCTACGAATGACTACTAGACACAATGGCTATCTTCTACCTCCACTGTTGGAGACAGTAATGCATTTGAATACCGGTTGCTTGAAACTTCAGAAGGGGAAGAGCACTGCTGCTTGTGAGATTCCCATAGGGATCCATCTGATCACTGTGAGATCAGGATGGTGGACTAGAAGGGCCATTGGCCTTGACACAGCAGCACCATTCTTCTGTTCCTATGCTTTCTTCATAAACAGAATTGCAATAGCACTGCATGACTCTATCCCTTGGATACAACTCCCAAGAGAGTTGCATGTCCAACCCATCATTATGTTCCTCCATAAGCAAATCAGCTTCTAGCCATAAGAATAAGCTCTGTAAATCAATAAGGGAGACTCCTTTTCCCCAGGTAAGATTGATAATGAGTTCAATGCTGCCAGATTGGCTGTGTGACTAAGTTCTCTGTGGCGAACATGATCACACAGCCAACCCCAGCAGAAAGCAGCTTTGCCTCATATGATAAAGGCATATGAGGTGGGATTGTAAGGTAATTAAATTTTTTTGGGAAATGATATACAACGAATTGAAGAAAATGTTCCATTTAACATTTGTTAAAAAACCTGAAGCATTTTTATTAGGGATTGTAGGGAAAGATCTGCCAAAAAAGCTGAACAACATCTTCATGTATGCGCCAACGGCCGTGAGAGTTTTAATAGCACAAGGATGGAAGACTGAAGAAACCCCAACTAAAGAATTATGGCAAGAGAAACTGATGGACTATGCAGAACTGGCAAAACTGACATACAAGCTACGGGACAAGGATAACTGTGACTTTAAAGATGAATGGGAACCCTTTACAAAGTATTTGTTTTTTTAAATAAAATATTTATTAAAGTTTTCAAAGGTACAAAAAGAAAAATCAAGAAAAACATCATTTTAAACAAAAAAAAGATGAAATACAAAAAAAGAAAAAAGAAAGATCAAAAAGAAAGAACAAAGAATTAAAATCCCTTAAACAAAAAGAGAAATCAAGAAAAAATACAGCAAATCTTCCCATTTGTTTTCTTTCATTAGCTTATTTCCCTGACCTCCTCACACCTCCCTTTTTTGTATTCTAAGTCAGTTATCCATTTCAGCAAATCCTTTCCCTCTTCTCAAATTTTTGTCCTGTAAATTTATCTTGATATTGAGATAAATTTACTTTCCCTCCTTTCACCAATTAACAGTCTGTTTTTTCTAAATCTTTGTAACATTTCTGCTAAAATCACATGAATTCATTCCAACATCACTCTAACATTCATTAATCTTGCAATGTTTCTGTAAATAATCTTTGAATTTCTTCCAATCTTCCTCCACCGACTCTTCTCCCTGGTCTCGGATTCTGCTAGTCATTTCCGCCAATTCCATATAGCCCATCACCTTCATCTGCCATTCTTCCAGAGTGGGTAAATCTTGTGTCTTCCAATGCTTTGCAATAAGTATTCTTGCTGCTGTTGTAGCATACATAAAGAAAGTTCTGTCCTTCTTTAGCACCAATTGGCCGACCATGCCCAGGAGAAAGGCCTCTGGTTTCTTCAGAAAGGTATATTTAAATACCTTTTTCATTTCGTTATAGATCATCTCCCAGAAAGCCTTGATCCTTGGGCATGTCCACCAAAGGTGAAAGAATGTACCTTCAATCTCTTTACATTTCCAACATTTATTATCGGGCAAATGATGGATTTTCGCAAGCTTGACTGGTGTCATGTACCACCTGTATATCATTTTCATTATATTCTCTCTTAAGGCATTACATGCCGTGAACTTCATACCTGTGGTCCATAACTGTTCCCAGTCAGCCATCATAATGTTATGTCCAACATCTTGTGCCCATTTAATCATAACAGATTTCACCGTTTCATCCTGAGTGTTCCATTTCAACAGCAAGTTATACATTCTTGACAAATTCTTAGTTTTGGAATCTAGCAGTTCTGTTTCCAATTTTGATTTTTCCACCTGGAAGCCAATTTTTTAATCCAAATTATATGCCTCCATTATTTGATAATAGTGAAGCCAATCTCGCACTCTATTTTTTAATTTTTCAAAACTCTGCAGTTTTAATCTGTCTCCCTCTTGTTCCAAAATTTCCCAATATTTCGGCCATTTGGCCTCCATATTGAGCTTTTTCTGAGCCTTCGCTTTCATTGGTGACAGCCACCTTGGGGTTTTATTTTCAAGCAAATCCTTGTATCTTATCCAAACATTAAACAGTGCTTTTCTGACAATATGGTTTTTAAACGCTTTATGTGCTTTGACCTTATCATACCACAAATATGCATGCCACCCAAAAACGTTGTTAAAACCTTCTAAATCCAACACATCAGTGTTCTCAAGAAGCATCCATTCTCTCAGCCAGCAAAAAGTGGCTGATTCATAATAAAGTTTTAAGTCTGGCAGGGCAAATCCACCTCTTTCCTTAGCGTCAGTTAATATCTTAAATTTTATTCGAGGTTTCTTGCCCTGCCAGACAAATCTAGAGATATCTCTCTGCCACTTCTTGAAACACTCCATTTTATCTAATATTTGCAATGTTTGAAACAAAAACAACATCCTTGGCAATACATTCATCTTTATCGCAGCAATTCGGCCTAGCGATGATAACTTCAGGTTTGACCATATTTCTAAATCCTTTTTCACTTCCATCCAACATTTTTCATAATTATCCTTAAACAGATTCACATTCTTGGCAGTCATGTTAACCCCTAGGTATTTCACTTCCTTTACAAAGTATTTGAAGATGCAACAAAGCGAACTGGACTCCCTGGCTGGCTTTGAATAAACATTCACAAACTTTTTATTGATAATAATCAGCTAAATAGTTTGAGGATGTATACAACTGTGTAACATGCAGAAAACAGCATTTTTAGAGAAATCAAAGACTGGAACTGAGGGAAGTCGGGGGGTGGGGTCTGTGGTGGGAGGGAGGGGGAGGGAGGAAAAATGGGGGGGGATAAGGATGATATGTTTCTGGATAATATGTTTTGTTTTAATTTTGAATAAAAAGGTTATAAAAAAGGAAAAGAAGAAAGCAGCTTTGCCACCCTGGCAATCTCCTTGTTCTGTGGTTCCCAAGCACCCAACAACCAGCCGGCTCTCAGGCACTTTGAAAGCTCTGGGGAAAAGATTGCAATGTGTCCTGCCAGGACAAAAATCTTGCTCTTGCTTTACCTCTGCCCAGTCTTTCCCATGAGACTGAAACTTCTCCTTTCAGTCCAGTTTTGCAATGGGCCAAGTGGCATCTCCTCTCTCCTGTGTAGCTGTTAGGAATTTCCTGGACATATCCAGAATATTGCAGCCGCAAGCAGCGTCCGGGCAGAAATTGGTGAAATGTCTGGGAAAATCAGGACATGGCAGCCCATGTTGGTAGTGTCGCTTCTGCCAATTTTTCTCAGAAATAGCTCAAAGACGTCCAATTTCTTTGCAATCTTGCGAGAGAAGCTCAACAACTTTGGGCAAAAAAGCTCAGCAACTTTTCTGTCTGGATTTTCACTTTTTGAAATATGGCAACCCTAGTGTAGCACAATTGCTAGGAGGCATTTGTGGTCAGCAAACAGGATGGAGCCCCCCACCCACCCCTTCCTGCTTCCTGGCTGATAGGACTTGCTAGCGATGGGGCCAGAAAGAAAGGCGCTCTGGCAGTTGCATTTTGGTATGCCAGGTATGGGCCACAGGTTCATCACTGCCCATCACCATCACTACATCTTGAAATGCTATTTCTAGGGTCCTTGCATGGCTGTTTCTTGGTTCTCATGCCTGCCACTTTGGCAGAGTCTCAACAGCATTTATTGCTGGTTATGTGTTTCTGGTTATGTGTTTATGTGATGCTGGAGGAGACTGTTGAGAGTCCCATGGACTGCAAGAAGATCAAACGTATCCATTCTTAAGGAAATCAGCCCTGAGTGCTCACTGGAAGGACGGATCGTGAAGCTGAGGCTCCAATACTTTGGCCACCTCATGAGAAGAGAAGACTCCCTGGAAAAGACCCTGGTGTTGGGAAAGATTGAGGGCACAAGGAGAAGGGGACGACAGAGGATGAGATGGTTGGACAGTGTTCTCAAAGCTACCAGCATGACTCTGATCAAACTGCAGGAGGCAGTGGAAGACAGGAGTGCCTGGCGTGCTCTGGTCCATGGAGTCACGGAGAGTCGGACGTGACTAAACGACTAAACAACGTGTTTCTGTCACTGCAGGTCCCCATTCACAGCTAAGCGCTTATTTAAATAGCATTATCTTAGCTGTGCCTTTAGTACAGGATTCGTGAATCCTCAAGCCCAGGGCTGAATGTGGCCCTTCACATCTTTCTACCTGGCCCTACGGACTCTTCTGAGGGAAGCCGTGTTACTGACCTTACCTTGCCCTCTCCTTGTGTCTTTTTGTGTAGCTGGATTGTTCCAATAGGCCCTCTTGCCCCTCTGGATGTAAGATAAAGAGGGTTGATGTCAAAGAGCAAGCCGGCAGTAAATCACAATGCTCAAGTTGGAGTTAACTCTTTATTAGCATGATCTCTGCAGACTTGGTTGAGGGCCAGGCCTAAGCAGCTCATCCCCAGTAGGTCTCACCCCATGAATCAGTTGCTGAGACGGAAAGTCCCTGTCTCCTCACAGCCACCTAAGTCCCCCTCTTCTCCAGGGCTTTCCCCAAGCAATCGAAGAAAGCACCTATGTGCAGCCTGTCACTGCTCTGCCCGATTCAGCCCCCTCCTGGTTCTGGGAGAGCTTGTTGCAGCAGGAGGGGGAGACACCTGTGCCTCTTCCCCCACCTGACTCATCTCTGCTTCTTGGCTTCCCTCCTCTCACTCACCTGCTTCAGCATCTGCCTCTGAGCCTGACATCTCTCTGCCCCAGCCTCTTCCTGCTCCATTACCTCTTCAGCTTCTGACACCACCTCTTCCCAGTCTTCTCCCTCTTCTCCCTCATAGTTGTTCCACCACCAATCCCCAGGCTCTGAGCTCTCTTTCCTTGGTGGTTCCCCAGTTGGTTCCTCCCACCTTTTCCTCTGCATCCAACCAATCCAAGGCAGGTGTAGGTGTGTGTGTAGGAAGTAATCTACTATACAAAAGTAACACTTAGCATCCATTGCTTCACTCATTCCACTCAATCACCAGCATGTGATCCAGGAAAGCTGCCCAGAAGGGAATAACAGCTTTTGTGCTGAAAAATGTGTCCGTCCGTCCCCACCCCTGGCTGTAAGAAGAAAGAAGCAGCTCTCAAAATGAAGAGCCCAGATGCAATTTTCTTTTCAGATACATTACGTTTTAGTCACAATCACGGAAGAAGGAAAAATAATAATAAATGCAGCCATTAGCAAGATTAGCAATATCAAAAACAAAACAAAAAACAGAGGACGATTATGAATCCTTCACAGAAGGCATATTCACAGTGTTCATGTAGTTGCACAGATATTTAGAATTGTCCCAACCCCTCTGAAAAACACACACACACACAAAAAGATGCAGGTTTGTCTTACTGCTCAGTTAATCCGGAGAAAGTGGTTTGACCAGCCAATTAAAAAGCTAACTTTGTTTTTCTCCCATTATCTCTGCGTCAAGGATGGAGACAAGTAAATTACAATTATTCTTGGCGTCTACAGCTATTTTAAGAAACTGCAATGGTGCAAATGGCCCAGCAACAATTGCGGGGGAAACAAAGACGACAGCATGTTTTGTTTTTACTCCTTAAAAGGTCAGGAGGAAAAGAAGTTCTGGGTTCCATTTGTCTGTGTGGCTTTTCATTCTGATTCCGCGCTGGTTACAGGTTATTTCAATCAATACTGACTTTTGTCCTTCAGCCTCGTGGATTCCTGATTCAGCAGGCTTCGGAGGCTTATCAATTACAGCAGCAATGGACGAGTTTTCTGGCAAGTCCTCAAAGTAGTGACATGAGTAGTGGTGTCGTCCTGGCCACACAAGCTTCCTCTTTTACTTATTAACTGAAACATTTCTTTTCATCCACATTTGGGTCCCCCAAGGTAGCTAACAATCAGCCACAAGAACAAGTGCAGAAAATTAGCAATCAGTGTTGTGATACAGTATCAGGGATGCAGGCATATCAGTGTAAATAACAGTAGTCATCTTAAAGCATACAATAGGAGAGAAAAGACCTGAAATTATTACTCGTGCCAAAAGTGCAGTGGAATAACCTTTCTATATCTCACACCTGAAGGCCAGCAGAGAAATTAATCACAGAATTGTAGACTTGGAAGGGAACACAAGGGTCATCTAGTTCAACCCCCTGCAAGGCAGACAAGACTCCCAGGGCAGAGTTCCATAGTCTGGGTGCCACAACCCTGTCCTGTGTTTTGGTGGTGGGGAAGCCATGGTGTTCCAAAGGCTGCTGAACTCCCAAATCCCTTCAGGCCCAAGCAAGCATGGCCAAGAGATTCTGGCAGGTTCAATGCATGAATAAAGGTACCGAACTTCTTAAAATAAGAAATTGTATGATAAAAATGGATGTTCTATCAGTTGCAATTTTTTTGCATGGTGTTCAGTAGGCCAAGGCTCTGTAAATCATATGGACACTATATGAAGCTATCTCGTACCGCTGATATACCTAGTCCAGAATTGCTTGCTCTGACTTGCAGAGCTCTCCTGCTTAGCTGCAGGGATCAGGGATCAAACCCAGGACATTCTGCCTGAAATGCATATAGCTGAGAATAGGGATGGGTAATCTGCCCATTTTGGTTTCTTGCACTTCCTCATTTTTCCCAGTCTCTAGCTCATTTTAATTTCCGCACCAGTTTGTCAATTTTTCTTTTTAAAAAATCCTCATGAAGATTCATTAGCGTCTGAGCATGCCTTTCCCCCAATTATAATCCTTTTTTTTTGTATGTTGCTTACACTAACAGATGCATCTTCATGCTCACTTTCCCCTAATATGCACATTATTCTGTACACATTATTTAGTTGGAGAACGGAATAGCAAAATTCAGAGAAGTGTGCATTTCAAAGGAGAGCTGTGGATAGTTTTGAGAAGTGAACGTTAGGTAGATTTGTATTACAATGCAAACCAGACTGAATTCGTTCCCCATACCCTACATGGGAAATAAATATATAGATGGAAGCACGAGGGATTCAAAGTCAGCAAAACACTAACAGCCTAATCCAGAAAGGCGAGTCAAGTTGGAATGATTTACCAAGGGGTCCGGACACGCTTCAGCAGCAATAAATAGGCATGACTGATTGTGGGTAGTCAGTTAAAAGGAGAATAAAGAATGGATGAACTGGACAAGCAAACTGAACAGATCCACAGCCAGAAAGTTTGCCATGAGATGCCTAGTAGTTTGCTATGGAAGCCTTCGTAAATCTGGCCGTGTGATATAGCAAGCACCCCTATCCAAGGAATCCAATGTTTCAGTGTTATTCTATGAATTAATTTTCATAAATTAAATTTAAACAAAATTTAAATTACAGCAAGTTTTGTAGATGGGAGCACTACACATTAATCCATGCCAGTGTTAAAATCTTGGTAACATAGCTAGAGCACAACAGATAGCTTTATGGAGCAAATTTACTATACAAGCTTAAATGGCCGTAAACTGGGCATGAGGTCTGCAGTTGAAGCTGCCATTTGTCTAGGCCATGTAATTTTTTTCCAGGACAAGAGTTTGCAGTGCCTATAAAATAATCAAAAGGGCCAACCAAGTTCACAAGCAGTCTATCAATGAACATTATCTTGGTAGTCAAGCTGACCGATAATAACACGCAGGCCAGTAAACCCTTCTCTCTGCAAAAGCGCATTCCATGTTTCTTACGGTGAACCGATAGGTCTTCACATTTCTCTGAAATTATTTGCGTTATATTAGTGACGCTACAGTGCGCCTGATGCAACAGTATTCACCGTGAAGCCTTCAGGCTACAAAGCAAACGCTGCTAACACAGAACTGATAATTCACAACATGCAACTACAAAGAAGGCTACAAACCACTCGCCCACAAAACAATCACAGCCCAGATTACAGTAGTGGCCATCCTTTGGGGGTCAGCATTCTGGAAGTGAAGTCGGAAGCACCAGATAATGCCCAAGCATGAGATAGTGTAATTGCAACAGTGCCCCTAATGACTCAGTAAGGTTTTATTTCTAGTCTGCTCAGCCTGGGCAGGAGCGTACTATGAGAGTGGCAGACAGGATTGCATGCTCCTCTCCTGTTCTCTTTCCTTGTGCCACCCTGACCTAGAACGGGGGTCACCGACCGCCTTTGGGCCGGTGGACTTTTTGGAATTTCAAGAAAGTGCCATGGGTGCCAGTCACAAAATGGCTGCTGTTTGGGTGTGGCTGTTGAAGATTCATTCCCCGTGTCTGCAGTTATGGGATTTTTGTCTATCACATGGTGTATGTTTTGACTCCACAGAGTGGGAAGTGACGGAGACAGGATGTTTGTGTTACTGTGTTCCGTGAAGTGGGACTATTGTCCTTTGTTCATTCTCTCTTTGCTGTATGATGCTAGAGAGAGAGGGAGCCATGTTGCAGTGCTCCATGTGTGTTTATATGTAAATAAAGTAGATTAGCCAAAATGCTGAGTTGCTTAGTTCTGTTATACAACTGTGCAAACTCTGCAGATCCCAAAGTGTGCTGATGTTTCTTGGCATCAGTCGCTGTGATGTTCGGGCTGAAGAAAGCTTTTGAAGCTCCCGAACGATCGACCAGGAGGGGGAGAACATGCCAGTCGGGCATGTGTCTCTGCCAGGGTCCTACTAGAGAGCAGGAGATCCTAACAGTGGCATCATGGTTTCGAAGTAGGAGAGGCTGAGCCAGTGCAAACAAACTGAAGAGGAAGAACAAACTGTCTTTCACGTATTGTGGATTTTTGCGGGGTTATGTACTGGGACCTTCCAGGAGTGTGTGGATACCGGCAGATGCCATGTTGGCGACCCCTGGCCTGGAAATATGCAGAATAGCGTTGGCTGAACTGAAAGCTCCACGGCGACCCAATTCCATCTACAACAGTGCCTTCACATCACAGTATTCCTCTGAATCAACCCGATTTCCCAGCAATTATCCCCAAAGTCCACTTGCAAATAGCAGCAGCAGCAGCAGAACGAATTCGAAAGCCGACACTTCCTGAGAAATCGTAAGCCATGGACAGCACGTCACAGAGACATACATTAGCCATGCAGTTTTCTCTCCTAAAAGGATGCGGTGCATAAATTATTGAACCATCACGACAGACGTCTAATTCACCGTCGGCAAAGAAGGCATGTGATTTCTGCCCATGCTATGGATTAGCCAGGCACTGTATAGCAACTTGAAACTAAGCCGGGCAGCAGGCCTGCCCTTGAGGAATGTTAAGTGTTTTCTTATTTATCAGCATAATGCAAAGCACTAGACTGTCCTCCGCCTAATGAAATTGCTTACTATACAGACAACAAGGTGCTTGAAATGAAGATGGAGGTGCCAGTTATGTTTCAGGTGGGAGTCTATATATAAAAAAAAACCCCTGTCATAATCTTTTACAGCTAAAGGATATAGTACAACACCATTTATCTTATTCCCCCCAGTGGGTGACTGCATATCTCAAATCAGAATTGCCTGTGACTGCCGAATTGCAGTCTCCTTTACTGATGGTGGCCTTAAATAAATAAGGTAAAGGTAAAGGACCCCTGGACGTTTAAGTCCAGTCAAAGGCGATTATGGGGTACTGCGCTCCTCTTGCTTCAGGCTGAGGAAGCCGGAGTCCGCAGACAGCTTTCCAGGTCATAAATACTACTGCTCAGGCTTTGGGGCCTTGTCTGGACAAGGGAGCAGTCTTCCTTGGGCACCAGCTACAGCATCTGTCAGGTCTCCAGTTGCTGGCGCCCAAAGTATCTTTGCATCCCATGGTGACTCGCTGTGCTCCAGGAAGCCATCGCACGGGGAAGAAGGGGATCCATACTGCAGGTGCTTTACTAAAAAGGGCACGACTTAAATGACATTATGCAGCACAATGGATAACCAAGAACTTGAAGAAGAGTTTGGATTTGATATCCCACTTTATCTCTACCCTAAGGAGTCTCAAGGGACGCGGGTGGCGCTGTGGGTTAAACCACAGAGCTTAGGACTTGTCGATCAGAAGGTCAGCGGTTCAAATCCCCACGACGGGGTGAGCTCCCGTTGCTCGGTCCCTGCTCCTCCCAACCTAGCAGTTCAAAAGCACGTCAAGTGCAAATAGATAAACAGGTACCGCTCCGGTGGGAAGGTAAACAGCGTTTCCATGTGCTGCTCTAGTTTGCCAGAAGCAGCTTAGTCATGATGGCCACATGACCCGGAAGCTGTATGCCGGCTCCCTCGGCCAATAAAGCGAGATGAGCACCGCAACCCCAGAGTTGGTCACGACTGGACCTAATGGTCAGGGGTCCCTTTACCTTTACCTTTAAGGAGTCTCAAAGCAGCTAACAATCTCCTTTCCCTTTCTCCCCCACAACAAACACTCTGTGAGGTGAGCAGGGCTGAGAGACTTCAAAGAAGTGTGACTAGCCCAAGGTCACCCAGCAGCTGCATGTGGAGGAGTGGAGAAGCGAACCCGGTTCACCAGATTACGAGTCTACCAGTCTACCACTCTTAACCACTACACCACACTGGTTCTCACACTTGGTGGTCTTGACCCTTCATTGCCAGCACCCTTGCTGCTGTGGGACTGTGCACCCTGACGATCCACGGCGTCAAAAGCGCTTTTATGCAAACCAGTGCATCAAACAGTGGGAACTAAGCCCGAGTGTTGCCTCCAAATGTTCCAGCCCATACTGATGTAATGGGACGCATGCAAGCACTCCCAAACTGGAAGCATTTTCTTGCTGTAAACACAGCACTGAAGAGCTGAGTGCCAACAGACAGATAGTGATCACAGTCATGGCCCAAAGTGGCAGCGTGCAGTGTTTTCTCAGCAGCCAATTTACAGAATACCCCCCCCCCCCCGCAAAAAACAGGAGTCTAAAGAAAAAGAAATAAATTCTAGCTAGGTAGCCTAGGGCCAAAGATTTAACCAACTGCTATAGCCCACAATCCACCACGGGTGTAATAATTACATTGACAGCACATGCATATTCGCAGCAAATAACTCCGTGTTCTGTGCACAGCTCATGACAGACACATGGGTGCAAATTCACTTTGCCTAGTGCAAGAGGTACTTCCTTGGAAGTGGTGGCCTTAGTTATTGTTGTGGCAAGTGGTTGCCAAACATTCTCCAGTGTAAAAGACAGGTGGGACAAACAGGCGCTTTCTCCCAGTTCTTTACGGCAATGAGTTTCTGAATTCCCTTCGAGGCCATCGGCCAAGCAGAGCAAGCATGCATGGAATAAGTGGCGTCTTGCAATGTGACTTGTGGTCTTTCGAGAAAGTGGCTTGCAATTCCCCTCCTTCCTGGATTGCTTAATTGCAAGTCCTCTTTTATCCGTGAGCAGAACTTGTCAGTTATCGGTTGCTTTCGACATTTCGCCCTGCTACACTGTTGTTTTCTCTGAAGCTCCTCCACCAAAAGGCACTTTTGGATCGGTGCAGACTTGGCAAAAACATCCCATGCAGCCACAATCGATTCAGCAGATCTCCAGAGAACCCTGTTTTTGCTTTTTGTGTTCTTAAATCCAACATATGCTGGATCCTTATGTCCAAGTCTCCATGGGCACCATTGATTCTTTTGTCCCGACAGAGGGAAGCAAATTCTCTTCTTGCAGGAAACCAAAGGGGAACTGAACTAAAAACCCATGGATCTTTTTGAGTTCTTCTGCTGCTTTGGCAGGATTTTCGCAAGCGAGCTTCGGCTTAGTGATGTACTCCCGTAACTTGGCCAAGCTAGTTACTTCGTCATTGGGAAGGCTTCGGAAAACCTAATTCAAGAGATGGATGAAGAAAAGGAATGTGAGCACAGAAGTCTTTCCAAAGGCCCATCTACACCAGAGACTTATTCAAGCGGCTTAATGGGCACCACCTCTCCCCACGGAACTGCAGGTCTGTGCCAAAGGCTAGGGATCTCAAACAGACAACCAAAATATGTCAGTTTTGGTTTTACTCATTTTCCCAAACATATGTTCAGTTCCCCATATTTACATATCAATTTGCAAATGTTTTCCCTCACCTCATAAAATAACTCAGCATTTAGTATGGTTTTCTCCTAATATACATGTTTGGCTTAATATATATATACTTTTGCAAAGCCGTTTCCCCCAACGCAATGCATTTTGTATGCTATTTTCACAAACATAAGCCTTTTTATGCATACTTTTACAAGTATGCGTACTTCTGTACATGCTTCTTGGCTGGAGAACTGCGCTGCACAATTCAGAGAAGTATGAATTTCAAAGGATAGCTGCGTTTTGTTCACATATTCTTTTGGAAAGCACAATTATATATGCTTGCCTTTTAATGTGAACTGAATTGCATTTCTCCCCCCTCTCTAGTACTCACATCAAACTACAGTTCCCAAGATGCTTTGGGGGAACCCATGTTAAAGTTCATACACACATTTTGACTGATTTTAAGTTACTCACCCATTCCACTACAGAGGAAAACCTGAAATGTACCCCTGGGTTTCTGCAACTATTTTCCAGACAAAACTGAAAACTACCAAACTCTGCTAAATCTAACAGCAGATAAGGGCACAGAGCCCAGCTTCTTGGGGCTCACTGCCCCCAAAGCGGTTACTCTGCCCCTCCCTGCTGCTCAGAGTATCTTGTGGAAGGTTCTAGAAGAATTGCCCCTCCTTTAAATGCCCCACCCACAAAGCGAGGGCACTCTCTATTCTCCTTCGTAACTTTCACGAAGGAAGAGTGGAACGCAGGAGTAAATATATCACCTTATCATATATAGTGGCATTGCGTGCAGCCGTTGCAACCCACACTTCCTTGAAGAATTTGTCGCAGACAGGATCCTGGATATCATTAGGGTCTGTTGAATTGCCAAGGACAACTCTGAGAATTGGGGGAAGATGAAAAAAGAAGGGTATGGGAATTATACACTATTGGAGACATAAAGAATTATGCCCAAACCTCACTACACGAACGCCTGATTCAGATATCCAAACAGATGGAAGTTTGCCCACTTCCTTACTTATTTGTGCTTTGCCGGTCAGTGGCAACCATTTTCGGGCAGAAATCATGTAGGGAGAGAGGGAGGGAGATGGACAAATCAGTTTTTCCTTTGTCTCTCTTTTACTAGTTGGCTGCAGCCATTTCAGGAAGAAACCATGGAGGGTCAGCGGGGAGAGACTGAACAAATCACAGATTAGAAATGTTCCCATAGGAATCAATGGAAATTGTGGACTCGTTAAGTGAACAGTCGCCTCATGATCTCCTGGGAATGCATTGTGTTTGGTAAGCAGGACCTGTAGGTACTTCCTACTGGGCAAACATGGATAGGATTGCACTCCAAACCTCCTATTATGAAACAATTTATTTTTTCATTCTTCTTAAGTTGGCTTGCAGCCCTACTTTTGACAAAGCAGCTTTGGGCTGCGGTGGTACCTGAAGCACTGAAGGCGGAGAGACTGAGCAAACCGCCCCACTTTGTAGTCTTCTCCGTCCATCACTGAAGGAAGGGTGTCTGTATCCTGCACGATGACGGCCATTTCGCTGTCTCGCTTGCCCAGCATACTGCGGTCATTGATGTTAGCAGAGCCTATGGAAGACATTGGGAGGGAGAAAGGAAGTAGACACAGAAACATGATATGTATAAGTTAATGCTTTAAAGTGGCTCAAAAGGACCACGTGGCAATTGACCAAAGGACGCTCATATTTCAGATTGCACTGCAGCACAGATTACGAGACGTATAATAATAATTCAATTTATATCCCAGAGCAACATCTGTAGGATGTTTCGTTTTCACAGAACATATTTGTTGTTGGATTGAGAATAGGATAAGTACTGGCAATAAGTTACCCCTCTTTGTGGTTGTCAAGAGACAGGCATGGAAGTGTTTGCAAAAGGGTTTCTTTTAAAATAATGTTTCTCAAACTTGGGTCTCCAGCTGTTTTTGGACTACAATTCCCATCATCCCTGACCACTGGTCCTGCTAGCTAGGGATGATGGGTGTTGTAGTCCAAAAAACAGGCCTAAGTTTGGGAAACACTGTTTTGAAACCGACAAAGGTTGCAACGCGGGTTGTGATGTGGATCCTAATTTACAGAGGAGAGTCCTCCATCTGGTCCTAGTGCAGTTTAAAAGAATCCCCAAAAAGGAAGAGCGGCAGCGAACCTGAAGCCACCCATCACCAGTAGGCACACAGGTCACCTGGCCATAGTCTTCTTCACTGCAGCAAGATGCATAGTGAAATTACAATAAAGTAAAGGTAAAGGGACCCCTGACCATTAGGTCCAGTCGTGGCCGACTCTGGGGTTGCGGCGCTCATCTTGCTTTATTGGCCGAGGGAGCCGGCGTACAGCTTCCGGGTCATGTGGCCAGCATGACTAAGCCGCTTCTGGCGAACCAGAGCAGCGCACGGAAATGCTGTTTACCTTCCCGCCGGAGTGGTATCTATTTATCTACTTGCACTTTGACGTGCTTTCGAACTGCTAGGTGGGCAGGAGCTGGGACCAAACAATGGGCGCTCACCCCATCGCGGGGATTCAAACCACTGACCTTCTGATCGGCAAGTCCTAGGCTCTGTGGTTTAACCCACAGCGCCACCTGTGTCCCGTGGTAATTACATTAATCATTGCTAAATGTGCATGTGTATATGAGCTTATGCAATTTGGTAACTGTTTCTTTAAAAACACCTCTTTTTATGAGATGTAAGTGGTCACCCAAGACCCCCTTCTATATGCTGTGTCTCATTCCTGGTCTCCAGACATCTTTTTACCAACCAAAGAACTAACGAATACCTGCAAAATCTGTTTTGATGGGCAACAATGCCTCCATCGTACTACCTTCAGCTTTTATTAAAACTATCCACGGGGCCACATAAATTCTCCAACCAGCTGAAAACTCTCCCTTACACCAGCAGGCAACAGAGCAGTGGAGGCTGAATTACCTCTGCTGATTTGTGCAAACTCTGAAGGCGACCAGTATAAATGCCTTGTGAACATTATCCACAATTGGAGCAACGGGGGCTCTGGACATGAAGATCTGTTAAGGCAGCCTTGATGTCAAAGGCAGCTCCTAGTATAAAGAATCAAAACCCCATAAAAACAGCCAATGACACAGTGGGGAGAAGCAGCAGCAGGAGGGCAGGAAAGAGAGGAAGACATACCCCATGCTTCATAAACTCCAGCATATGAGAGGTTAAACCAATCCAAATGAAGAAGAAAGAAGTCTGGAGCTTAATTTCTCCAGCAGCTCCAAGCTGTTTCTGCAGAGCGATGCACCTACACTGTAAGACCGAAATGTCTGCTACGTAGGAAAAAAAATTGCCTAAGGCGGAACATGGGAAATGTTGTGGTAGCTGTCAATGTTGCTGCTTTTTGTGAGGCCAGCAGCCAGTGTCACAGGGATCTATTCATTCATCCCAGGGACAAGGAAGTAGTGTTTGCTTCATCTGAGAAGCATATAGACAGGATACGCACCAATTGGAAACAAGGCAAGGATGCCTGCCCCAAAACATTTGCAGACACAAACAGGATGGAAAACGTGTCACGTACGACTGCCCTGATAGCATCATGAACACAAAACATCATGAATGCACAATAAAACAGAGATATGCAGGGGCCCTGGAAAGTAACTATTTCCAGTCCTTTAAAAATAACTAACAAGACACAGGAGGCTGCAATCAGAAAGGGGAGATGCACCTTAACACTCTGCCCATTTTCATACTAAAAACTGAACCCTCCCTTCAGCTATATGTTTTTTTTTAAATCCACAGAGGAAAAGCCAAAACATATTTTCCCTGCAGGTGAAAAAGTAGGGATTTTGAGCAAAATACGCTTAGAGGAAAAAAGGTTCAAAGCTTTGCCCCAGTCTCCAAACCATTCCTGTCATATCACTGTGTCACCAATCAAATCCAAGTGTGTGGATGTTTTTAATTAAAATAACTTAACTGTGTGTGTGTGTGTCTCCTGTGCAAAGTCTAGTTTGGTTCTGACTCAGCCTTAGTTACCTGCTCCAATATTTTAGCCTCATTCACCTCCTTGGCTTACACAGCATTGCTAGATTAGAAAATTATGGTGTTTTAAGGCAAAAAAATCCATGAAACCCACCTCCATGATGAGACTTCTCCCCCAAAAGACTTTAGCCTTCTCTTTAAAGGTAAAGGTAAAGGACCACTGACAGTTAAGTCCAGTCGCGAACGACTCCGGGGTTGCGGCGCTCATCTCGCTTTACTGGCCGAGCAAGCCGATGTTCCTCCGCAGACAGTTTTTCTGGGTCATGTGGCCAGCATGACTAAGCCACTTCTGGCGAAACCAGAACAGTGCATGGAAACGCTGTCTACCTTCCCACTGGAGTGGTACCTATTTATCTACTTGCATTTTGACGTGCTTTCGAACTGCTAGGTTGGCAGGAGCAGGGACCGAACAACGGGAACTCACCCAGCCGCGGGGATTCGAACCGCTGACCTTCTGATCGGCGAGCCCAAGGCTCAGTGGTTTACACCACAGCGCCACCCACGTCCCAGCCTTCTCTTTAAAGTTACTCAAAAACCTGTCTTTGCGGGAAGCCTTTTCAGCTCCACTTAATGCCAGCCATGTAAGAAACACCTTCCAGAGGTGTGTCTTCCTTTGCTTCAGTGGATGATTTGTTTACAACTATCCAGGTGTTCTCATTGAGGTTGTGTTAATGTGCTGCACATCACTCTGGGTAGTTTTCATTAAAATTGAGAAACATTTAAGTAATACAATAAGGAAGCTACTCTGTGTCAGGAGTGTGTGCAGGAGCCAGGCCCTGTGACCTGCAGGACTGGGGCCTTCCTAAGTTTGTTCTGGAGAGGCTTGGTGACTCACTGCACCTGGTGGCAAGAGCCGGGAAGGGATATAAGGTCAGCATTTTGCTTTGGCTCTTTGCCACAGCAACACATTTCCTGCCTTGCTGCGTTTGGCTCCTTGCTTCCTGATCCTTGGACCTCGGCTCCTTGACTCCTTGCTTCTCGACCCTCAGACCCTTGACTTCATGCCTCCCTGCTTCCTGACCTTCAGACCCCCTGATTTCTGGACTCGCGTTCCTGCTCCCACCCCACCATCTTGCCCCCGGTCCCGACGTCCTCAGACTGGACTTCAATCGCCTGTTGACCTGGCCGTGACACTCTGGGGACAGGAAATAGCAGCACCATGATTTTTGCAGTTTTGGATTCTTGGGCAAAATGTCTACCGTACACAACGCTCCTACTGATGCAACAGCTTTCTTGGAAGGCAACCTAAACAAGGCTGTGTCTACTTCCTATTCTGAGATTGAGAAGGAGAATGAGTAAAGTCTGCCCTCTGCAACCACTAGCAGGAGAGAAGAGAAGCAGGAAGATGACTGCCTTGTTGTCAACACATCCCCCTCCTCCCTCCCCAAATCCCTTGGAAAAGGAGCCGATAGAGCACACATGTCAGCCTAAAGCATCCAAATTTCACAGCATGTTCTGTACTTTGAAGAGCAGATGACAAGTCGCCAAAGTTTCAAGGCAGATCCCAAGTTTGAGACGCGCCAGATGGGCCCAGTTCCCCGCAGAAGACCGTCGCAGAGAAGGGCAAATTTCTTTCCTGTCAGTGATTTGGGCATCATTTCCTCCCAGTTATGCCAAACTGCACCGAGTGCAATAATCAAGCCAGGGGAGTCTCGCTTAAAGTTGCCATTCCTTTTGTGCCTGGTGAGCTTTTGTCAAAGCTGCAGCACAAGGAGAAATGCAAGAGGGAGAATGTCTAGCGGGATTTGGTTACAGGTTGATAGAGGTGACTGAGCCTGGGTGCCCTTTGCAAAAGTCTTACATAATTTACCAGTATTTTTTTTTTACTACAAAAATAAGGAGTTGATCCTCCTTTGGCCTAGGGTTTAGCGTCAGGGACCCTCAATTTTCCAATCTGCATGAGAGGGCCTGGAAAGTGTCAGCAAAGCATTCTGCCTCACTGCAGTTTCTTCAGATCATTTCTTCATGCCTTCATTTGCTCCCAGAAGGACTGAAAGTCCCACGTAAACATCCCTGGGTCTGGTCAGCTGCTTCCTGGACATCTGCAAACATCTGAATCTGTACTGAGTCATTCCCTTTAACTCAAGTTTCCCTCACAGCTTGCTCCTTCAGTCTTTGACTTCCAGTGTCCCATGGCTGATCTTTATCATGTGCTAGTCACGATTTATGTTGCATTTCGGGGGCAAATATACTTCTCCTGATGCTAATACAGTGGTACCTTGGTTTATGAACAGCTTGGAAATAGAACGCTGCAAACCTGGAAGTAGGTGTTTTGGTTTGTGAACTTTGCCTTGGAAGCTGAACATGTTCCACTTCCTGTTGAGTGTGTTTCATTTGTAAATTGAGTCCCCCACTGCTAATCAGAGGCTTCCTGTTGAGTCTGTCGGCTGCTGAGTCCCAAGCACCCAGGCAACACAGAGGTGATATTTGGAGCTTTTGTTTTTGCTCTTTTTTGCATTTTTGTTTGTGTGGATTTTGTGTGTGTTTCTTTCACTGTGACTTGTTCTTCATTTTATGGGACTGACTTGTGACTGGCTTGTGACTGCATTTTTGCGACTTGTTTTTGTGACTGTGTGGAAACCAGTTCAGCTATTGATTGATTGACTGTGTGACTGCAGAAATGAATAATAGCCCAATATCCAAACAATGACTATCATCAGTGCACGAAGAAAAAATATATATAAATTTTTATCATCTACAATACGGTCTTATTTATTTTATAGTGCAGTACATTGATTATTGCTTTCATTTTATGGATCAGTGGTCTCGTTAGATAGTAAAATCCATGTTAAATTGCTGTTTTAGGGGTTGCTTTTAAAAGTCTGGAACGGATTAATCCATTTTGCATTACTTTCTATGGGAAAGCACGCCTTGGTTTTAGAACACTATGGTTTGGGAACAGACTTCCGGAACGGATTAAGTTTGGGAACCAAGGTACCACTGTATCAGCTTAAGGATGCTACTTTGAGCTGAGCAATCAGCGCAGCAGCACCACCAGTCCTAGGACTAGAAAAAACCCAAAAACCTGCAGAGGAGTTTTAATTGAAATGCTTTGTAACAAGACACTCTTATTTAACAAGCTTCTCACTTACCAATGATGACTGTGTTGTCATCCACAATCATCAGCTTGCTGTGAACGTAGATCAATTCTGTCACAAGCTTTCCTTCCAGCTCGGCGTGGTTTCGGAGTCCGCAGAACGAAATGTAATTAATCCATTGGTCTCCAACTGAAGCGTGCCAGTGGCAGGTGGTGGGAAAGGGAAGGGAAACAAAAAGGCTTTAGGAATAAGAAAGTGTGGCAGTGGGACAACTAACAGCACCATATAAAGCAGCTATAGTAGCTGCACAGAAGTGGTAGGAATAGTAAGAATATTAAGAGGTAGTCATTACACTGTGACACTAGGTGGCGCTAAGGAGTTTGCTCCTTTGGCAACGTGATTTCCCATTATAAGCTTTACACTGCGTTTTTTTCTGAAACTTTTTTTTAATGTGTCTAGATCCAGCCCTTAAGGCACACTATAGGTGCAAACTGTTGTATGAACATCCTCCTTTGTTTGGTGCGTCAACTCTTGTTCCTGGACAGGCAATACAGATAGTTTTTCTTTTCCTAGCTTAGTATGGTTCAAAAAACAACTTTTCAAAAAATAAAAAAAATAGATAGAGATATAGAATAATGATAAATGATAGATAGACATACACAAATTGCTCTTTAATTAAATTGCCTACAAAACAGCTTTACTGATATTTGAATACATTGTTTTGCTCTTCCAATAATAAATGTCTGCCAAGCTGTCAATTAAGCTTTTTGCATATCAGCTGCTCCTTCCCATACTTCTTGTACAATATGGACATTTTTTAAAAAATACACTAAGATCTTGTGCCAGATTGCTTTTTTCCATTCTTTTATAGATGGCACCTTCTGTCTGTCTCTGTTTCCCCCAATCCACCTGCCTCGTTTTTGGCAATTATAATTCTGGCTACCACTAGCACATTTGCATGGATTTATCTATTCTGAACACTGTCCCCCTTAAGTTTCCCATTAGAATAACCATTGGGTATAGTTCTAATTTGTCACTCCATCTATCTTCCTGATTACTTTAATAATAAGGGCGAATATTGTATTGTTTGTTATTACGTTATGTATTTTTGTGTGTTTATACTGTAAAGCATCCTGTGATCCTTGGATAAAGGGTTGTATATAATTTAACAACAACAACAACGCCTACAATTCCACAGGACTTTCCAGGCCCTGCCTGATCTTGACCATGTCTCTGAGAAAGAAAAGGAGGCAGCCTGTGCACTTTTTTGAAGCCAACCAGGAGTCAGATATCACAAATATAATATTTTGTATAAGTTTAGGAAGCATCTCTGCTACTGCAGTTTGAGAATAGTTGCAGTACTGACCACCTTACCAGATCAACTTACGAGTTAACAGCTGTAGCTTCCTTACTGTACCTTATAGGTAGCATAAAACCAAAGACAAAAATAATCAAGAAATAATTATGGTTCAGAGTTTGATCACTCAATTGTCCTAACACAGAACCCACAATGTACCCCATACCTGACACTAGGGGTGGACAAATCTCTCAATTTTTGTTTAACTTAGTTTGTCATACTTTCTCATTAGTTTGCATTTGTTTTAACCAAATATTCATCAGCATTTTAGTTTGCATTTCTCCTACTATAAACTTAGTTTTGCAAAACATGCACATTTTAATGCATGCTTTCCTATGATGCACATATGTTTTGGGTTGGAGAAGTGTTTAGAAAAGTGTGGATTTCAAAGGGTCACTGCATTTTGGTGTCTGCATTATTCTGGGAAGGGCAAATGACGTTGTTGTTGTTTAGTCATGTCTGACTCTTCATGACCCCATGGACCAGAGCACACCAGGCACTCCTGTCTTCCACTGCCTCCCACAGTTTGGTCAAACTCATGTTGGTAGCTTCGAGAACACTGCCCAACCATCTCGTCCTCTGTCGTCCCCTTCTTCTTGTGCCAGTTCTCACCAAAAATGGGAACCGAACCGAATTCATCCCTCAACTCTACCTAACAGCGACCCATCACATAACCTAGTCCAGGGAGTCTGCTCACCATAGTATCAGCAAGTAAAATGCTGGGGGCGGGAGGGAATAATTCATTTTCGGCCGCATCCAAAGGGATGCCAAGAACTGCACCTCTATTCTGTTTTCAGCAGACACCCAGATGTTATTTTGCTACTTCGCTTCCTTCATTCTGAAGATCTCCTTGACATAACGGAGGCCTCCTATGCTACTGGTTTTACCATCCTGCAATTATGCCAGCTAACGGGTGCTTTATGGCGTATCAATCAAACTTTAGTGTCCTCGAGGCCCAACAGTGTGCAGTGCGCACAGAGCCAAGCAAAGCACTTACTCTCTGCTTTCAGCTGTCCCAGGATCGAATTATCTCCTCTGCACATGGTCCTGGAAGAATTAAGGCCACGATTAAACTCACAAAGCAGCGGTATGTGAATGGGTGACAAAGATGGGGCTAATTAAAATCAACAGATACGTTCATATAGAAAGCAGGGAGGTTGTGTCAAGCAACACTATTGATTCCAAAGGACAACACAACATAAGGAATGCAAAATGTTGCAGGGCTGGTGATCCCTTCTTGGGATCCTGGAGAGCAACTATCAGTCAGAATAGACAACACTGGGCTAGATTTATCTGATCTGGGATAAGGCATTGTCTTATGCTGCTAAATCACCACATGTGTCGGAAGCCAGAAGCAATCAGTCACCCAACACCATTGCCAGACAGGGGATGATTTAAGTGATCCATGGGCCCGCCAGGGAGTGGATCATACACATGAGTCACTCTGACAACACGGCTGCATGTCGCAGGCTTGGCTCAGAGGGAGCCATGGCACATCTGCCAAGTCGTGGTGCACAAATCAGGCCTACGAGCAACTTTTTTGAAAAGGAAAATGACATTTGGGGAAAACGGCACCTAAGTGCGGTCTCTTGCTTTTGCAGCCTGTTGTCTATAAGCAAGATACTAGGAAATAGAAGGCAAAAGCTTAATTAAAAAGCCAATGCGCAAATGTGCCCTGTGAGATTTTTGTAGCAAGGCCCAACACAAAAAGCCTGTGCTCCCTCTGCTGGCTATTTGACAGATATGAGCAATAACACATATTCATTTGAACTGGCGAGAGGAAACACAGGGCCCTTCGTGCCTCTGCATGCTTTGGCAACTGACTATAAAATACCCTTCCACACCAAACACACTCCCTCCAAGCTTCTGTTTATAAATCCAAGGGCTGGTTTCCACAGTGGTGCTAAGTCCTTCTTTGCATTACTGCAAGAATTCATGCTTGCAACACAGAACTTTTCTCTTCTCTCTCTCCCACTCCTCCATACCCGCTCAATCTGCCCTGGGTTTTCCACAATGCCCCTCACCCACCCCTGGAGCAGATTTGGAGAGGGTGCGGATTGGAACAAGGACACTGGATACCACCCAAGTCTCAAACTTTGTTCCTCCAACTCTGTCCAGTGGCCCCAACATCTCCTACCCCCTTACATGTTATCATTTACCTTTTTAATTACACTGTTATCCTGCAGAGTGCAAGCTGTTGCACAAGGTCTTCCATGCGTCAGGTCTTTGGATCCTGGGGCAAAGCCTGAATCACAGATTCCCTTTTACCCCTTTGCCTGAGAGATTCCACAGAAGACCGATGCTGACCTCAGCTGTGCACTGCCTAGATTCCCTTCACTAACACACCACAGCATATTGCAGAGAACAAAATAATTTGGGGCAGTCAGAACAACCCAAGATACCTGTAGTTAAAGTGCATGATTGCCTGCAGTGCATTTCCTCCTCCTGTTGAAATATCGCCCTCAAATCCTGGCAGCAGTGGGATGACTACGTAGACTCGGTACCGTTTGTTTTCCCTGGAGAGAAAACACAAGAAAAGGTGAGCCAACCTTGCCTCAGTCCCAGAACAAGAAACCCTGAAACTCCAAATAGTGGTGTGATTTATGAAATGCAGAAGTTCTTCCTTTTATTAAAGCAGTTAACCAATTTAAATAGCCATTGATGAACCTGTTAAATACAAAAGGGGGGACCCAAAATATGTATGATAATATAATTGAAATTATCATGATAACAAGAGGCTGCAGAAGTTCTTAAGTCAGCCTGAGATTTTATTTAAAAGCTGGTTTACCCCCATATCTGTTTGCCAACACTGGTGTTAGGTAATATTGCTCTTGGATATGACCTTCCATAATTCTGGCCTCTATAGTTCAGTGATACTGCTCCTCTCCCCACCCCCCAGAAAAAAAAGATAAGGAGAAAACATGGAAGAAGAAGTGTTTGGATTTGATATCCCCATTGATATCCCACTTGATATCAGTATTTGATATCACTACCCTAAGGAGTCTCAAAGCGGCTCACATTCTCCTTTCCCTTCCTTCCCCACAACAAACACTCTGTGAAGTGAGTGAGGCTGAGAGACTTCAGAGAAGTGTGACTAGCCCAAGGTCACCCAGCAGCTGCATGTGGAGGAGCGGGGAAGCGAACCCGGTTCACCAGATTACGAGTCCATTGCTCTTAACCACTACACCACACTGGCTCCCCAGTGTGAACAGATCTCCACTGCTGGGTCAGATCAAAGATTTATCTAGTCCAGCATCCCTGCTACCCACTGTGGACAACCAGATGCTCAGTGAAAAGACCACAAGCAGAGCATGAGGGAAAATAGCCTTCTCCCACTTGTGTACCCAAGCGACTGGTATGCAGAGACAATCAGCCTCTGAGGTAGCCTACAGCCATCATGACTAGTAGCCATTCCTAGCCTTTTCCTTTGTGAATTTGTCTGCCAGGCATAAAGCCAGCGAAGGGCTTACCCACGCTTACGTTTTGCCCCAGGTCTGCACTTAAAAGCTCCGAGTTGTCATTGTTGTTTCGCCCCAGAGCTTTCCCTGCGAAAACCTGCTCTTTAGCGCTCTACCAAAGCAACCATGAATTTAGGTTTTCCACAGAATACTGTTTGTTCCGACGGAGCTTTAAAGAGCAGGTTTTCACGGAGGAAGCACCAGAGAAAAATAAACCGACAAACCCAGAGCTTTAAAGTGCAGTCCATGCCCGGAAAGAAGGTAGTAAAGGTAAGTTTGGACAAGCTTCAAGCTGATGGTGGCAGCTATCATCGCGTCTTCCGAAAGTTTAGCTGTGCTCTGTGTGAATCGCCCAACATTTGGATTCATTGCATGTCTCCTGGTACTCGTAAGGTGAGAGAGAGAGAGAGAGAGAGAGAGAGAGAGAGAGAGAGAGAGGAAAGGAAAATGTCTCCTCATTCCAGGGATGAGGAACTTGAACTGCAACATCCATCATCCCTGAACACTGGCCATGCTTACTAGGACTGACAGAAACGATGATCCAAAGTTTACGAAGAGCAACATATTCCCCCTCCCTTGCAGTTTCTCCATACCACACATAACTGCAACCCCACCCCCCTTATCGTGTCTCCCTTACTTGACCTTTTTCCAGGCGTAAAAGGCACCCAAATGCTGTGCCCTTTTCCTCGCAAAAAAATTGTTCAAATCCCTTGATCATTTCAGTTGCCCTTTTCTGCACCTCTTCCAACTCAACCATAAATATACCCAGAATTTCAAGCGTGGTGGCACCACAGATTTGTCACAGGCCATTATTGAATTTCTATAAAGGGTTGGGAGCTGGCTCCCTTCACCTTCAACGGGCGAAATGAAAACATATACACTGCAGACTTGTTTAATAGCGATTGTGGCAGCTATCACTGCGTCTTTTGAAAGTTTAGCTGTGTTCTGTGTGAATCACCTGTGTGTCTCCGCAATGAACTCTGGGTACTTTAGTGCTGGTCTGTGTGTGAGGTGTCAGGTGAGGGCCCAGAGGGAATTCAACACTCTCATCAAACTACAATTCCCATAATTCTCTGGTGGAATCCATGACAGCTCAGACAGGATATATGGATAGAAACTGATAGAAGTTTGCTGTGCAGATATGCTGTTAGTGCTCAAGGTCAGAATTCACACACCTTTACTTCTGAGTGCATTCTTTAAAAAAAATATAGAAATAGTGGGTGGAATTCAACGTTCTGCTCTTCCTATCCTTCCATCCACTGGCATTTCAACTGGCCAGATGGAATGATTCCTCCCTCTCTTTCCCCTGCACACTGTTCTGGGGTTTCTCAGAGCCAATTCTGGGGAGGGGGCAGGAGGAGGAAACCGCATTGTACATGCAGTAGTCCCTGCACAGGGCTTCCACTGCCGAGATTCATTAGGTGAATCCCACCCTGTGTTTTCAGCAGCCAAGTCCATTAGAAGCTTGCCACAATTGCAGAGCAATTTGCAAACTCCGTTCTCCCTCATAACATATTTGTTTTTATTCTGGCTGACAGATAGATGATTATTATGCTGGCCAGTCAATTTCTGTACAGTTTCATTTCCAGAGACACCCTTTGAGTCCCTCTCCTTATTTATTTTTAACTCAGTAATTTGCCAGGCAATTACATCTCAGCTAATTAGCATTCATATGGAGTCTGACTTTCCAGGCACCCATATTCAGGGGTGCTAAAACTGAGTGACACTTGCTTTTTTCGTAAGCCAAAAGGGTAGGAAACAACCACCAGGTGGCAAGCATCTTATAGTTTGGATAAAACTCCAGGAAACATTGAAAACCATTAGAGATTCTACCAGGCAGATACAGCATTTCCTAGTAATTCTTCCTAGGACTAGTATTTATAAAACAACAAATATTCAGATGCATTTTCTGCAGTTAATACTGGGCTCAGAAATAAATGGGAACGTTGCCATCTTTTACCACAAAGTCGTAATTGAAATAATTTTCTAGATTGCAAAAGCAATTAGTTTTCCATTAGTAAAACTGAGAATGCACTTCTGGGGTGGGGGTCCATAAATTAGGAAACATATCTCAACCCATATGTTGCATGAGTATCTGTGCATAGTTGTTCTTCTGGCTACAAAGGCCCCATAAGCATGCGTCTGCACGGTTGAATCCAAGCACCGCTTTCTCCAAATCCAGCCCCGTCAAATAGGTAAGGTGATTGTCAGCTCGCTATTCATTGTTTTACAATGTCATCGAAATGCATGGAGCGTTACAGAATAACACAAGCAAAAGAGAGGCAGCCTGCATCCCGCCGTCCAGGGAGTTTACCATCTGCAGTTCGGCAGCAAAGAAAGCAAAGGAAAGTGATCGACAAGGATCACAAGGACATCAGCAGGACAGGCAAGGAGAACTAGGAATGATCCAAACAGACAGATGTTCAGCACAGAAGAACCTTTAGGCATAGCTCAGGAGTAGAGATTCTGCTTTGCATGAAGAAGGTCTCAGGTAAAATTATCGGTATCTCCAGGTAAGGATGGGGATGAGGAGATTTCACCCCTCCCATATCCAAGAATCTGCTGATGTTCTCTGCTGATTCTCCAGAGAGGAGGGGTGGTTTTCTGCTCTCTACTTATTCCGCTCCAGCTTCACATCAAAGTGTCGGAGAGAGAGAGACTGAGTGTTAGAGAGAGAGATCGTGTGTATAGATAAGGTTGCTGCTAAGAGCAGCTGCAGACAGTCAGTGCAGTTCAGCACTTTTCGTTTAGACCTCATTTAGCTCTGTATATAGTTGTGTATTATAGTTGTAGATAGAATAAAGAAGATATTCTACAGAGCTGCTCTCCGAGTCGTTTATGCTCTGCTATACTCTGCTGTGCAACGACTGTCTCCTTGTTGGAGTGAATCCGGTGCTCACAACTCTAAGCTGTGAGTCCACAGCACTTTGACCTGTTCCTGTGTAGAAGGTAGTCTCTGGAAGTGCTACCCAGCTCACCTAGCCCAGTCAGGGCTGAAGTGGATGAGTCCAGTCGGTGGCACTGGCTCAAAGGGCGATGCTGACAGGGAAAGGCCACCTGCATAAAACCCTGGAGAGCAGCTGCCAATCAGTGTAGACAAGAGTGAGCTAAGTGGACCAATCATCTCACTTGGTATAAGGCAGCTCCTGTACTCTTATGGTTAAGTGCTTTCAACACACCCCAAGTCACATTGAATATCAGGTCATAAAACTGCAATCCTCAAACTATCTACACTTTGCCACTCCCAAACACCACTATAGGTGTTTGAAATTGGCACCGATGGGAAAACTTGGTATATAGTCTTTTTAACCAACCGCTTCCTAAAATGAACGGCACGTGAAAATAATGAAGTGGTGCATTTTTGTTTCTGTAAAAAAATAAAAATCAAGGAGGTACATTCGCTCAATGTTATCATTCTGACCAACGGGTTTCGCCTTAAATTAAAGGTGTCTGCATGAGACAAGGCAAACAGCTTGGGCGCGAAGAGTATTAGTTGATACTTGCCAAAATTAATTACAAAAATAAATCACTTATGAGCTTCCCATTTTCATCATTCAAAAGCAGCATGGCCAGCTCAGAGGGAGGGGGAAAACCACAACCAGAAAATCTACGAATGTCGATATGGAGCTAATTAATTATATATGCTGTGTACTGCCTAAAGAACAAAGAGGTCCTTACGCTCGGGTGGAAAACTACATCAAGCCCCTCCATTAAGGTTGAAATATTTATGCAAGAGCTAATTCATCTTTTGCATGAGACCCAGGAGATGAAACATTAATATATTAGTACCTATTCCCCATTCAAGCCACCCTCAAAAATTTCATAGTGAACACAATAGAGATTTCATAGCGATAGAATTAATTCATCTTGATCCAACAAGGGAGATCTCTATGCAGATGCTGATTCTTACCTGCTGGACGAAAAGACTGAGAAAAGCACATGCACACTGCATATGGGTCACGCATATGGACCATAGGTGCCAACTCTATGGGGCCCAGGGCCCTTCACCTCTCAAAAAAATATTTAGGGGAGCCAGCCCCCCTCCCCAATATTTTTTGCAAGTTGGTGCCTTCTTCCTTCCTTCCCCCAGCCAGAGGCTGCTCTCTTTTCCCAGCTTGCCTCCTGGCTTTTGGCGCCCTTTCCAAGCACATCTGAGCTGGGGTAGCTGGGGAAAAACAGGCAGGCAGGTGCCAGAGGCAGGAGAGGGGGCAGAAACTTCTCTGCTCTGCCCGGGGTGCCTCGGTCTCTTGAACATCAGGATTGGGGCCAAAGTGCATTACATGGTGGGGATCGGAACTGGCACCGGGCAGTATCTCAAATATGGGAGGTGAGGAAATCCCCATAAGGGTTCCTGAGGTGGTGCACAAGCTCCTAGCCAGAGCTTGGGTTGCCCAGGCATGATATCACACACCTCTGGTGGCCAGCAGGTCCCCAGTTGCATGGCCTGTGCCACGATGGGGTTGCGCCAGTGGTAATTTCCAAGGGTTTTCCTCAGCAGTCCTACTGGGCTGTTCAGACTGCACAACCTTGCTTGGATCGAAGTTGCGGGCGGCATTAACCCGAGTGTATCATTTATTTGGTAATAAATTTGCATGGAATGCAAAGTTATTTGACTTCATGTATAGTTTGGCCATCAGTGGATGCTTATAGGTGGTGGTGCAAAGCTGTTCAGAGCATGTAAAAGGTAAAGGGACCCCTGACCATTAGGTCTAGTCGTGACCGACTCTGGGGTTGTGGCGCTCATCTCGCTTTATTGGCCAAGGGAGCCAGCGTACAGCTTCTGGGTCATGTGGCCAGCATGACAAACCTGCTTCTGGCGAACCGGAGCAGTGCACGGAAACGCCGTTCACCTTCCCGCCAGAGTGGTACCTATTTATCTACTTGCCCTTTGACGTGCTTTCGAACTGCTAAGTTGGCAGGAGCTGGGACCGAGCAACGGGAGCTCACCCCGTCACAGGGATTCGAACCGCCAATCTTCTGATCGGCAAGCCCAAGCTCTGTGGTTTAGACCACAGCGCCACCTGCGTCCCTGTTCAGAGCATGTAGAAACACATTATCCCACATTTTACACACTCTGTGATAATGAACATTTTGTTCATCTGCAAGGAAGATGGGTTATGGGAAATAACTATAACAGGCTCATGCTCTGTAAGCTGAGGAGCTTGGTTGTGGGGTTCAGGTTATGTGAAGCAAATATCTCGGACTGAGACCAGGCTCCTGCAAACTGCAGGAAACGGCTCTGGAGGCTGTGAATGAACTGGTTTGGTTTGACAGGAATGCATTCTGCTACGACGAGTGCACCACCTGAATCACAATTATACCAAGGCAAGCATATACTGTGCTGTTAAAAAGAAAAAGTGCTATTTTCTGCACCATGGAAACCCAAGGCTTCCAATTAGAATTATGCTAATGTGTGTGCACATTTGCATAATTTGTTCTGCTAACAAGATCCCCAGGTTTTGCAAAAATGTCTGGAACACTTTCAGCCAGGGCAGGAATGAGAAACAGGCAGTTTACAAGGGAAGTCAGGTAGCAGCAGACATATGAGAAGGTGAAAGAGCTAAGAAACGCTTGACGGTTCAAGCCCTGACCACACTCGGCTCTAGCGAGTCTGGCCCTGTCCCTGTCTATGGATGGATTGCTCAGGAGATCTGTGATCTGTTTTTTGTTTAAGAATTAGTTTAATGCATGTGCTGGAATGGTCCACATTCAACTGAAGCAACAGAACTGGACGAGGAAACACTTATTCCCTTCTCCCGATCCAAATCGCCCCTACCCTCTGCAGGGGAGAAAAACACCTACTCGTTTTTTCCTTCTCTGACCAGCCTGGCTCTGTCTGTGTCTCTTAAATGAAGTTTTATTGTGCTGGGTGTTGTTTCCCATCTCAACCCTCTATATTTTAGATCGCTGTTTAAATTCCGTCCTCTCACAGCGATCTTGTGGACGCGCAGAAAACCCTCAGCTTTATTTATATTGACTTCTCCAGCTTTAGATAAATGCAGCCTGCTCTTCGTGATTGCAAGGCTTGATATACTAGCTTGCCTTTTGGAAACGCAGGGCAGACTGTAAACATCCTCGATCACTTTCCAGAGACAAGGCCTAGGAACACTGCAACGATCCACAGATTAATCATATTAGAATCCCCCAGTGGGTGGAGAGCCTTTATTCTTCCTGCTTAAAAGCCAGTTGCTTTATGTCGAGAAATCACCCACGCCCTTCACCATTGAGCTTAAATGATTAAAGAAGCAGAAATGCAAACATTCAAAGGTATCCCCTCAGGCATTTAGGAGCAGGCAAGGAGGAACGACAACCAGGCTGTCAGCATCAACCTGGGCCCCCAAAAGTAAGCAAGTGCAAATAACTATTAGGGGTGAATTTATTTCAGAGGCCCCTTTCCACTGTTACACCAGTCATACACTGGCCTGTGAGCGCTCCAGTTGGAGAACAGACTTTACCAAGTGAAGACACTCGAACTCAGGACGCAAGGGAGAAACATGCTAAGAGGAAGGCCCGCTTGGCAAATCCACACCGTGATAAACTCCCGCCCGGAAACCAATGTCCCCACTGTGGAAGGACGTGTGGATCCAGAACTGGCCTCCACAGTCACTTATGGACTCAATTGTTAAAACCATGTTTATGGAAGTCAATCTTGGCTACAAGTGATCGCCAAAGAAGAAGAAGAAGAAGGTAGTAGAGATATATACTGCATAATGTGCCCAGATGTTGCAGTGCCCAGGTGCCCCTGAACTGAACACATACAATCTCTTTGTCGCAAAGGTCTACTCAGAAAAACACACACTGTAGTATATATACACTTGTAACTCAGTTAATTTGCAGCTGGATCAAAGATTTCCACCCATTCCCTGAAAATTCAGACAGACATTATACACACTAAGATGCCCCAAGCTGCAAGGAATGCCAGAACCACTGATGGAAGTGGTAGCAAAACATAATGAGCAAAATGGTGTCATTATAGACAATGTAGACAGGACCCTGACATCATTTGCAAGATCATTTGTCCCACCAGGTCCAAAAGTTTAATTACATAAAATAATTTTACATGAACTGGTAAATACTGATTTCGTGGTTCGCCAAGTCCAAGAACTAGTTATCTTCATGTTAGCTTCCATATATTATAATCACTAGAGGAAAACCAGTTTGTGCTCCCATCTCACCCTAGTCACCTTGTCTTTTAACAATAAGTTCAACCCGTGCAAACGTTTTTTGAGTTCTCCACTTTTCCCTGAAAAATAACTCCAGAAATGCTTTTTTAAAGTCTGTGCTGAGGTATTTGGCTTGGAAACAAAATCCCCCCTGCTGCATTCTTCATCCCCACCCAGACTGTGTTTTTCAGCAAGATTACCTGTGCGCCTTGAGGATGCGTTGAGCGATGGCATCACCAATCCGGTTCGATACAACTTTGTCGTCCGCACAGCTAATGAAAAACTGGTTCTATGGTGTGGGAAAGCAAAACAGAAGCGGGAAATGACTGCGCTGTTCATAAATCTGATAATGGCTGTAAGAAGTACCTGCCAAGGCAGTAGTTTTCAAACGTGGAACCTTGAGGCTCCTTGGAAACTTATCATAGCTACGCTGGTGATGAGATCAGTAATAGCAGACAAGTTCTTCTGAAAGAGTGCTTGCCCAGTTACCAGTCTTCCGGTGCAACCTTAGGAGAGCACCAGAGACACTCTAGGTCCATCAGTCTGATGCCTCCAGAGTCATAAGGACTATGACTCTTATCAGACTCAGCAAGCATGTCTGTGGTGGCAGATGTGAGTTGCCATCCTAAACCAGCTGGCAAGGGGGTGTGAGACAACGGCAAAGTCTAACAGATCTAGCCAGCCCACCGTGAAACCAAAGAATGCAGCCTGGGATGGATCCCACAGTCCCTGGCAACACACAGGGGGTTTCTCAGCAGACCAATATGCTGGTGAAAAGGGGCTCCCTAAGAGAAGGGTGTTTCTAAGCCATGCTGCAACCCAAAGGAGGTGAAACCTATACAAATTCTACTCAGATTCATTGTAATCGGTGGAGGCTGGTCCATTGGGTCAAACTGGGTATGTTTAGCCTGGGAAAATGGAGACTGGGAGGAGGTATGATAGCCATCTTCAAATAAGCAGAGAGGCTGGGTGGCCAACTGGCATGGATGCTTTAGCTGAGAATCCTACACTGAAGGGGTTTAACCTAGATGACCCTCAGGTCCCAACCCTACAATTCTATGACTCTACAAAATGGCGCACTGCCCCACCAACCTCTGTCTGCCTGGACATTGTCCACCTTCTCACTTACAACCAGTCCAAGGGTGGCCCTGGCTGACTGCCTCCTCCCTCTTAGTCTCAATGTTGCCTCTGTAGAACTCACTAGGGAGGAGGATGGGGACAAAACGAGAACTACTTGGCTCTGCCTGCCCTTGGATCTAGCGCCACCTACTGCTGGGCTACCTGACTTCTGCCCTAAGAGTCCCAGTGGCCACCAGTTACCACTAGGGGTGTGGGACAGGGTGGGATGGGAAGTATGGGTCAATGGGGGCAAAAGATGGGAACAAAACTGGAATCAGTTGGCTCTGCCTCTCATTGTCTCTGGGCTAACTCAAGATAGGAGCATGAGACATTTAATCTCAAGGTCGTTGGTTCGAGCCCCACATTCGGCAAAAGATTCCTACATTGCAGGGGATTGAGCCAAATGACCCTTGCATTCCCTCCAACTCTACAGTTCTATGAATCCACCTGCTGTTGTTCTGGCCCAGCAGTTTCAATGGGTGCTAGCTACACTTAAAATATCTTTACTTTGTCTGGATTTCACCCAGATGACCAATCTGTTTGGTGTTTCACATCTACAGTCATACCTCGGGATGAATACGCTTCGGGTTAAGCATTTTCGGGTTGCGCTCCACAGCGACCCGGAAGTAACAGAGTGCGTTACTTCCGGGTTCCGCCGCGCGCGCATGCGCAGACCATCAAAATGACATCACGCGCATGCGCAGAAGCGTGACCTGCGCACACGCAGAAGCGCGGACACGGGTTACGTGCACTTCGGGATGTGAACGGGGCTCCAGAACGGATCCTGTTCACATCCTGAGGTACTACTCTATATGTAAATACACACTTTACTAAAAGGTAAAGATGTTTATTACTGGAGATTTTTCATGAACAGCTTTGAACAGATAAGCAGAAACAATGCAGGTAATAAAAATACTTTTAGAATGTGGTGCTGATTTCCTGCTGTGTTCTTTATACCTACAGATGGCAACTACTTGCCTCTATATAGACATAGTGTTTGCTGTTTTCTATCACGTTAACATAAGCAGAATGAATGGATTCCTCATGGTACTTGATCCCAGCCGACCAGTCCGTAGCAGAGCGGAGCACCTAAACAGGGAAAGATCAGATGTTCTTTAGCATTATATTTAATAGCTGCTTTTTATATGAAGTGCCTTGATGCGATTCACACAATGAAAATAACATTAACATTAAAAACCAGCAATAAAACAAGGCCTAAAATGCTTCTTTCTATCTATCTATCTATCTATCTATCTATCTATCTATCTATCTATCATCCATCTATTCCTTGTCTTTTAATCATCCATGTACCAGTCAAGTTTTTATCTCGTTGCAATCACCTATCCTCGTTGCAAAAACCGAGAAACATTGAATCATCCTGTTTTGCTAATTCAGACCTGTGCTTTAAGAAAAACATTTGAGATTATATATATATATATATATATATATATATATATATATATATATTGTGTGCTTGCTTCTAAAAAAAGAAAAGAAAAAGCCATTAATATGGCTAATAATATATTTAAATGTACAAAAGAATCTCTAACACTTCTGTCCTCTTAGGTAGGTCAATATTCCTTCCACGACGCAATTAGGAAACGAAAGCTGAGAGGGAGCGCTTTTGGGGAGTCATATAATAAGCTGCCAAATGTTGAGTCAGACTATTGGTTCGTATATAGCTCAGTATTGCCCACACTAGCTAGGGATCAGGTTCATTGAAGGACTGTGCCTCCCGTATACACCTTCCCACATCTTAACATTACATGAGGTCCTTTGCTGGCTGCCCCTGCCAAATGAGGTTTGTGAGGTACCTATGTGGGGCAGGGTATTTTCTGTGTTGGCACCTTGATTGTGGAACATCCTCCCTAGAGAAGCTGGCCTGACACCTAAGTTGGGGTCTTTTCAGCACCAGGTGGAGATTTTTTTCCTTTCCCCAGGCGTTCCAGTCTTAAAGTTTCAATGTTATTGGGGCTTTTAAGATCTTCTATACTCTTGATGTTCCCTGCAGCTAGTTTTAAATCTAGTTGTAGGCAACTGTAGGGAACATCAACAGTATACAGAAGATCTTAAAAGCCCTAATAACATTGAAACTTTAAGACTGAAACATCAGGCAATCATCTGGGGCAGCAAACCAAACTAGAATCAAGCCAGGACAGTTTACCTTCCCACCACAGTGGTACCTATTTATCTACTTGCACTGGTGTGCTTTCAAACTGCTAGGTTGGCAGGAGCTGGGACAGAGCAACGGGAACTCATTCGTTCCTCATTTGCACCCTGGAGAGGCTTACCTGCTCCAGGGGCTATGGTCCTTTCAGCAGCTGCCATTTTATTTATTGTTTACGAATTGATTATATGTAAACCATGCTATTCAGCCAATACTGGCTCCCAAAGCAGGCAACGATTTGGATCTAAACACAGGTGCACTATAACTAGGGATAAGTTCAGAGTGTGCATTTGGGGATCATCTGTCCTGGCTCCTGACAGATCCTAGCTCTCTTTCCCCAAGATGGAGATGGAACAGAAGGAGCTGCAGATGAAGTCAGAGGCTGACGGATGATGATCTGTAGAGTCTCCTGGCCCTTGGCAACCAATGCCTGCCCATTTCTGCAGCTGGTACGTGTTAGGATTTTTATCAATCCGAGCTGCTCCAGCTGTACCAGTGAGTGTTACTATGATTTGTATACATCACGTGAGTGTCTGAGAGAGCGTGAGAAAGGAAGTCTGTGTTATCTCTTCCTGCTAAGTACTATTGGAAGTTAGTTTCACTTCTGCATGCAGTTCTGTACTGGTGTTTAGAGAGCACAGACGTACTGATGGAGTCTCTGTATATAAGACTGTAAATAAAGTAGTTTTAGAACTACGATTGAGTCTTTCCTTCTGCTATGATATGCCAGAAGACTGGCATGCTCTTTTCATGAGAGAAGGGACGCCAATCACCGGTCTCTCTGGACTGAGGGAGATTTACAGCCAGGGAGGAACACCAGAGAGATGCTCCAAAGACCTGGGAAGTTGGCAGCCATTCCTGGGGGGTGTTTTTCCAACAATTCTGAGGAAAGAGAACCTGACAAGTTCATCTCATCCCCATTGCAGCAACCGACACTGGCTTCTAATACTGAGCAGAGAGCTCAGTGGCAGACTGAGTCCACACAGTTCTTCAGAAGATCATTTGTGCAAAAATTCTATACAGTCAGGACCAAGGAGTGCCTCATGTCATTAACGAAATTCAAGAGATGTAACAGAGAACTCGAGTACAGCTTATCCCAAATATTCAACATCATCCATGAAACCCCATAAATCTCAATAGAGACTAAAGAACCTTATGGTTACAAAATACAGCTATAATAATACTTTCAAAGACTTTCTGTCCTGCCACAAGGACTAGTAATTTAGGCTGCAGTCCTAAACATGTTGACTACAGAGTGGGACTCACTTCTGAGTCATCGTCCTTAGGATTCCTCTGTTATTAGTTGAGGTTCTCTATAGCTATAGGGTGGCTCTGTGGGTTAAACCACAGAACCTAGGACTTGCCAATCAGAAGGTTGGTGGTTTGAATCCCCGTGATGGGGTGAACTCCCGTTGCTCGGTCCCAGCTCCTGCCAACCTAGCAGTTCGAAAGTACGTCAGAGTGCAAGTAGATAAATAGGTACCACTCCGACGGGAAGGTAAACGGTGTTTCCATGCGCTGCTCTGATTTGTCAGAAGCAGCTTAGTCATGCTGGCCACATGCTGTATGCCGGCTCCCTCGGCCAATAAAGCGAGATGAGCGCCACAACCCCAGAGTCGGTCATGACTGGACCTAATGGTCAGGGGTCCCTTTACCTTTACCTATGGCTATGCTTTTAATCAAGAACTGTGAGTGCTAAAAAGGAGGACTGGAGAGGAAACATCTCCTTTACGGTGTCTCCTGAGATGTCAAAGATCTAGTGCAGTCTATTAAAAAGAAATGGCATTTGTTCTAGTAGTTTATGGCAGTTTCAATTTAAGGAGTGTTTTACAAGGCTTCTCATGAGAAGTCTAAAAGCTCACCTTACGCCTGTGTGTGTGTGTGTGTGTGTAAGTTGTAAATTGCCTACAACAAATGGCAGCCTTACCTGCACGCTGGCACACACGGCGTCGGGGACCTGGTACTTCAACTCGTCAGCCGTTTGCTGAGATTTCGGCAACAGAAAAGGGTAGGAAAGGGATCTGTATTTGGGCTTCATGATCTTGGAAGGAAGAACCACAAAATAAGCATAAAATACACTGTCAGGCTTGCATATGTTCAGTTTTAACATCAAGTTACTATCCTATACATATTGCCCATATGCCACCAACCTGACAGGGTTGCCCCAGCCCACTCTGGACAGCTCCCAACAAAATACTAAAAGCAGAAGAAAACATCAACCATTAAAAACCTCATAGAATTTGTGAATGCTTCCGTATGCAAGCCCATATCTCTGTGACCAACCCCACCCCACCTAAACATCAGAGAGAAAGTTTCTTGCCCACCTTCCCTGTCTACTGAAGTGGTGCAGTCTATTCTCACACCTTAAAGGTAAAGGTAAAGGACCCCTGACAGTTAAGTCCAGTTGCGAACGACTCTGGGGTTGCAGTGCTCATCTCTCTTTACAGGCCGAGGGAGCCGACGTTTGTCCGCAGACAGTTTTTCCAGGTCATGTGGCCAGCATGATTAAGCCGCTTCTGGTGAACCAGAGCAGCGCACGGAAACGCCGTTTACCTTCCCGCTGGAGCGGTGCCTATTTATCTGCTTGCACTTTGACGTGCTTTCGAACTGCTAGGTGGGCAAGAGCAGGGACTGAGCAACGGGAGCTCACCCCGTCGCGGGGATTCAAACTACCGACCTTCCGATCGGCAAGCCCAGGGTTCAGTGGTTTACACCACAGCACCACCCGCATCCCATTCTCACACCTTAGAACTCTCATGTTTTGTCCCCTCCTCATTCTGCTGCCTTTGTAGGTCAAGCCTCAGAATGTGGCTCTGCATAGAACTCAGCGTATAAACTAAGAAACTACAATGAGATAGTTATGCAGGCTCAGGTCTTCCATCAACGCAAACTCACCTTTGTGAAGTTCCAGCGCTGAATGAAATGCCGAGCCACATCCCGGGCAGCTTTCCCGTGCACCACCGAGGCAATGTCGTGCCATGGCATCCTTGGCATGGTGTAGCGATCAATGAAGTCTATGTAGGCGGAAAAGGAAGCGTACATGATCTACCTGAGAAGTATCACCTGGAATTTTGGTCCAATTTGCACTATGCATTTAAAGCAGTACAGTGGTACCTCAGGTTAAGTACTTAATTCATTCCGGAGGTCCATTCTTAACCTGAAACTGTTCTTAACCTGAAGCACCACTTTAGCTAATGGGGCCTCCCGCTGCTGCCGCGCCACCGGAGCACGATTTCTGTTCTCATCCTGAAGCAAAGTTCTTAACCCGAGGTACTATTTCTTGGTTAGTGGAGTCTGTAACCTGAAGCGTATGTAACCTGAAGCGTATGTAACCTGAGGTACCACTGTATCATACCACTTTAAATGGGCATAGCCTACCCCAAGGAATTCTGGGAACTGTAGTTAGCTATGGGTACTGAGTGTTGTAATGAGGCCACAATTCCCTTCATGAAGATACCCTCTCCAGAGATTTCTGGGAACAGGGACTGATAGTTAAACCACTCCGAGGTAGAATCCACACATGTATAAAAAAAAAGTTGTGAAAATGCTTTCTTTATTATTAAAAAAAGTTTTGAAAAATATATTGAATTTGCCATAGCTCACAATCGCCATCTAGTGCCATGTTTGTATAATGCACTTTACAACACACTTTAAATGTTTTATCTGCAGCTGAGTCCTGAGACTTGTAGCTCTGTGAGGAGGATAGGGGTCTCCTAACAGCTCTCAATGTCCTTGACAAACTACAGCTCCCAGAATTCTTTGGGGGAACCCATATAATTGTGCTTTAAATGTGTAGTGCTTTAAAAGGGGCCCCAGATATGCTTCCCATAGGTATTTGCTTGGGTAATGTGGCAAAGAAGGTGCTGGTATGATTCAGCAGGTATTATTACACTACAGACTCACTGGCTCATAATGGAGATGTTCCATAAAATCAAGTGCTGGTTAAGATGCAGCAGGAAATGAATTAGTCAAAGCACTTCCCTCCTCCTCTTTCAAGCCATTAAAGAGATTGCAAGATTCTACTTCCAGTTTAAAGCTAACCATACTTTCCAATAATGCTCAATCTGGTTTGCTTATGCTCTGGTTGATTAACAAAGATAACATCCCTGTAGGGCTGACCCTGCAATGCAGCAGGTTAAGTGCATCAGGTTGTTCTATGAGCAGGAGAATAGATGAAGGCAGGAACTGGTGTCTGAATGATGCAGCAAGACTTTTTGAAGCGCTGAGCCTAGCCATGGGGTGGGACACTATTTAGGCAAAACGTCTGGGGCCAGCACTAAAACCATGACCTGGTCTGATTTGTTCTCACTAACTAGAATTCAAACAAACCAGAGTTCCGTATATTTGAACGCCATCAGGAACTGTGGTTTGTTTAAAACCACAGGCAAAAACTTTCAATATCCGCTGGTGCACAAAAGAGGAGGTGGGGGAGGGCATGACCCTAAGGCTCATCATGACACATTCATGTAGCATGAAATCATGGCTCACAGAATCATAGCCTGTAGAGATAGAAGGGACCCCAAGGGCCATCTAGTCCAACCCCCCACAATCTCAACTAGATCCTTCATGACAGATGGCCATGCAACCTCTGCTTAAAAATCTCCAAGTAGGGAAGGATGCATGTTACATTTCAAATGTCCAATTGTGTGGAGCTGGGGGAAGGCTGGGAAAAGTTGTGATAAATGCTGGGATCCTGGAAAAACTGGCTAGGGCATCTTAACCCACATTCAGCTCTCTTAAAAACTATGTGGACAACCTTCAAAGATCTGTGCTCAATAGTGTGGGAGTTGCTGCCCCAATAACTACTCTATTCCAAACTTAAAAATGGAAAGCGTAATGCTGGTGGTCAACAAAAGAGGTTGAAAGACTCTCTCAAGGCAAATCTTTTTTAAAAATGTAGTATAAACACCAACAATTGGGAAACACTGGCCTGCGAGCGCTCCAGTTGGAGAACAGCCTTTACCAAAGGTGTTGTGGACTTTGAAGATGCTCAAACTCAGGATGAAAGGGAGAAACATGCTAAGAGGAAGGCACACTTGGCAAACCCTCACCATGATCAACCCAGAAACCTATGTCCCCACAGTGGAAGGACGTGTGGATCCAGAATTGGCCTCCACAGTCATTTTGGACTCACTGTGAAGACCATGTTCATGGAAGAAAACCTTACTCGGCTACAAGGGATAATCAAAGAAAGAAGCAGCAGCAGCAGCCCCAATGTGCTGTGTGAACTGAACCCAACACACCAAGGAGCACCAGTTTGGGGAGTTTCCCCTGACCAAAGACAAAATGGGTGCAGAAATGATACTGGTTCCCAATTGCAATAGTGCTTACCAGCAAAGGGTTTATCAAGCTGAATCCAATCTTTAAAGACAAAGTTGCAATAATCCTTCCCATGCCAGAACCTGGTTTCACCCAGAAGCTCTCCAACGCCAGTTTTCATGCTCCGGATAGAGCCTTTATCTGCCCCAAACAGGAAAACACACAGATTTATTGGAGAACTCAACAAACTGCACATCAACTTTACCCCACGGGCAACACCCAGCATGGATACCAAAGCTAGTCCTTGGTTCAAATTGCACAGCAGCCAGGAACTCACCCTTCTATTCTCCTTTGCTTTCTTTCCTAATTCTTTCCTTTTACACCTAGAAAGTCTTTTGCCATTTCTAATTTTGGCACTGTCCTTAGCAATTTCAGTCCTTTTATAAACAAACAAGCCCCGAAGCAAGCAAATGGGTTGAAAGCCTCAATTGCTCTATCTGTGTTATGGCTGCCAGTAGCACCTTAAAGACCAACTAAGTTAGTTCTTGGTATGAGCTTTCGTGTGCATGCACACTTCTTCAGATACACAGTATCTGTGTATCTGAAGAAGTGTGCATGCACACGAAAGCTCATACCAAGAACTAACTTAGTTGGTCTTTAAGGTGCTACTGGCAGGAAAAAATTTTTTTTTGTTTTGACTATGGCAGACCAACACGGCTACCTATCTGTAACTATGTTATGGCTATAACTCTTACACACGACTGCTGAAAGGATTGCCGATATAACGTATGCCGATATAACGTATGTCGGCACTTCACATACCCTTGAGATCCAGCACCATTAGGTCCAGTCGTGGCCAACTCTGGGGTTGTGGCACTCATCTCGCTTTATTGGCCGAGGGAGCCGGCGTCATGTGGGTCATGTGGCCAGCATGACTAGGCCGCTTCTGGCGAACCAGAGCAGTGCACGGAAACGCCGTTTACCTTCCTGCCAGAGTGGTACCTATTTATCAACTTGCACTTTGATGTGCTTTCGAACTACTAGGTTGTCAGGAGCAGGGACCGAGCAATGGGAGCTCACCCCGTCGCAAGGATTCAAACCGCTGACCTTCTGATCGGCAAGCCCTAGGCTCTGTGGTTTAACAAACAGCGCCACCCGCGTCCCTGCTTTGAGATCTAGGAGGAGATAAACACCACAGCCCTTCTTGACTGAACATTCATGTGACGCCAAAATCTGAAGTCCTTCTTGCCTTATACCCACTGTCCATCAAAACAGTGAGGACCTACTCACTGGAATCGCTGTCTATACTGCTCACGCTGTCTGCGTGGTGTAGGCCGTGCCGGTGGAGCTGCTTGTAGATGCTGAACCTGGCAAATCTCTTGGGTTTCCCTATTCCTTTCATCCTCAAAGGGTCCAGAGATTCGTCGTTGTTCTCCTGCAACTGCAGCTTTGTTGGGAGCTCTGGTTGAGGGACGGTGGCTGGCTGTTCATCAGTGGGTTCAGCTGAAGGCTTGAGGCAGGAAAAAAGACAGGTTAAGGGCTCGTCTAAACAGTTGTGGTGGTGGTGGGGAGAACATGGTACAGTCTTCAAAGGCCGTTTTGAAGGCAGATGGGCCAATAAAATGACTGAACACTCACTCCTGCAGAAAGCTAGAAGGGTTCACTTATAAGATGAGGTATGGACTAAAAAAATGGAAAATGGGGACATAATAATTAGAATATAACATTAAGTATGGTTGAAACAAGGTTTTGAAATTGCTGAATCTGATTGGAGTAAAGTGGAACACAAAAAAGGGGGATGTGAGGAGGTCAAGACAGAGGGGCATGGAACTTTACAAATTTAAGAAAGAGTGTTTTTCTTTTTTCTGGTTTTTTTATTTTTCTTCTTTCATTTTTTTCTTTTTTCTGTCACATATTGTTGTTTTTCTTGAGCTTTATGTATGGAAATGATACATTTTGAAATGATGAATTCTTTGTTTTCTAAAACTTTAATAGATATGTATTTAAAAAAAAAAAAAAGAAAGCTAGAAGGGTTCATATACTTGCACGCGAGAGGCTATTGGAAAGGTTGATGGGCTGGTTGCATGCATCCACGAACGGCTCTATCAACCACATTCTCCAAGCAATTGCAAAGTCAAATTCTCTCCCATGAAGTCAATCATAGACCCATAGAATTGTAGAGTTGGATAGGACCCCGAGGGTCACTAGTCAAACCCCCTGCAAGGCAGGAATCTCAACTGGAAAAGGGAAGAAGGAGATGCTCCTAGCCCCCCCCAACTGTGGGTCAGCCTAAATGAGGGCCGGGACCAGGGATGCAAATGCACATACAGCAAAAAATGTGTATATTTTTCATAGGTAAAGGTAAAGGGACCCCTGACTGTTAGGTCCAGTCGCGGATGACTCTGGGGTTGCGGCGCTCATCTCGCTTTATTGGCCGAGGGAGCCGGCGTACAGCTTCCAGGTCATGTGGCCAGCATGACTAAGCCGCTTCTGGCGAAACCAGAGCAGTGCACGGAAATGCCGTTTACCTTCCCGCCGGAGCAGTACCTATTTATCTACTTGCACTTTGATATGCTTGCAAACTGCTAGGTGGGCAGGAGCTGGGACTGAAGAACAGGAGCTCACCCCATCGCGGGGATTTGAACCACCGTCCTTTTGATCGGCAAGTCCTAGGCTCTGTGGTTTAGACCACAGCGCCACCCGCGTATATTTTTCATAGCTGGATACAAAAATGTGTTCATTAGGAGAAATTTGCACTAAAATGCTAAGGATTTTTTTTTTTAAATCAAATTGCAGATTGCTGCAGAAATGTGAAGAGCTGAATTTAAGATTTAAAAAATGAGAAATGGAGAGAACCAAAACCGACAGATTCATCTACCCCAAGTATGAACATGGAAGCAATCTCAGATACAGCTCTGGAGATCTATGCATCTCCCAGACCAACAGCTATGATTGTGGGATCTGGACTCACTGAGAGGTTAACCACAGATGCAGACTTGGTCGCTGTCATTCGTTTGGCGCTGCCAACGTCGGTCAGTCGGTGCTCATTGTCATCCCACCTGCCATAAGCCAAGTCGATGCCTCCGACAAAGGCTATGGACTGGTCAATCACCACCAGTTTCTCATGATGAGCCCACAAATAAACGGTTGAAGACACGTGATCTGGGTGCCTCATTACCTGCATGGAAAAGAGAGGGGAGAAACCCAACTTTAAGCTCAGGTTATGTTGCAAGAAAAGCTGCCAATGGTTTTCAAAGACAATTTCTAAATCCCTGAGAAGACTTTACATTTCACGGTTACAATTTACAAGTGAGAAAAGCAACATAATGTTACAGTGTGGGAGGTTCTGTTCGGTGTACCAGACAGTCACCTCTGTCCTCTCCAGCATACTCCATTACCTAATTGAGGGGAAACTGCTTTGAAAATGTCACACCTATTATATATATTAAAAAACCATGGCATCCTCTCCAAAGGGGCTGTTTCTTCCTAAGTTGATCCTGAAGTTACAAGCTCAGGATGGTATAGTAACGTATTTTTTCGTGCATAACACGCCCCTATGTATAAGACGACCCCCTCTTTTTTTGGACCGCAAGAAAATAGTCCAAATAGCCGTTAATCGCTCTACAGCATGCCCACCACTGCAAATCGCACGCATCGTCGTGGCCACCAATCGGCTGCACGCTCGCTGCCAAAAGCCCACTTGCCACCTCGCCGCAACCACAGCCAATTGCACGCATGCCTCGCCGCTACCATAAACAGATGGCCCAATTGCCACAGCCAATCGTCAGCAGGCCTTGCCGCAGCAACCAATAACACACCCAAACGCCGCTCCCAATTTCCTGCTGGCTACTGCCATTAATCGCCCATTCCCCCTCTGCTATCCGTGTATAAGACGAGCCGAAATAATTTTGCCTATTATTTCTAAGGAAAAAAATATCGTCTTATACACAGGAAAATACGGTATTTCTTTTTTTAATATGAATTTTATAAAAGGAATTAATAAGCATGCACATCATAAAGGGCATGAATACCTTGATGTTGGAGTGCAGGTGCATTAAGGTACGCTTGCTGTACTCACTGTTGATGCCAAGAGCAAGCTCCACCTCTTTATAGAGCATCACAAAGATTTTCACCCCTTGTTGCTGTCAAGAAACAAAACAGGAGTTACGACTCTATGCAGATCTGACCACCAGTCAGAAACAAGATGGTTTGTGGTCATTTTATAACACACTCTCTTTCGTTTGCAAGACCAAATTCCAGGTCTCCCACTGTGGAGGAAAACAGAAGTCTGTTGCCTGTGTACAGCAAACAAGGTACAAAAAAAAATAATAATTGTATATCTTTTCCTTATTTTGCTTCTGCTAGTCATGAATGGCATTTCCCTAGATAAATCTGCCCATATACTTAAGCCATCATTCTCCAGACCCACCTTATGGTGATTAACTAGAAGCAGGGTCTTTTTGGTAGTGGCAAGCTGCTGTGGAATTTGCTTCCCAGGGAAGTTTATGTGGACTCTTCTCTCATGAGCTGCTGTGGCAAGCTACTGAGCTGTATCTAGCAGCTTCTCAGTGAACTATTCTGAGGCCCTGGACTGACTCTGTCCATCCAGACTAGCCATTGGATCTTGTAGCACTGGCAGGAGTATAAAAGGACTTTCTGTTCCGGTTGAGCTTCACTTCAACAACAAGGTCTTCCTGAGCTCTGGAGTGTTCCTATATCCTTAGTTGTTCTTTGGTCCTGACTTTTGGCTTATTCCTTGGTCCTGTCTCCTGATATTGACTTACAGGTTGCTTCTTGATCCTTCCACCTGATTTTAACCATGGACAAGCAAACATTCAGGTTGGCAGAGTGAAGACTGCAGCCACATCGTTGCCACCTCCAGAGAAACCACGATCAGTAAATCAAGAAACTTGGTTGCAGCTCATGGTTCTCCTGGGAGAGACAAACTACCGGCCTAGGTCTGGAGGTAATGGGGAGTCAAACCATGGCTTAGCCCAAGAGAAAGCAGGAACAGAGGAGGAACACCATGGCCACAATCTTTGCACCAGAAACCTGCACATTTGCTTGTTTGAGCTAAGCCATGGTTTGGCTTAGAGCTGCATGCAAACTGGATCTCTCTCTACAAGATAATACTAATACTAATACTAATACTAATACTAATACTAATACTAATTTATTATTTATACCCTGCCCATCTGGCTGGGTTTCCCCAGCCACTCTGGGCAGCTTCCAACTGAATATTAAAAACAATACAGCATCAGACATTAAAAACTCCCCTAAACAGGGCTGCCTTCAGTTGTCTTTTAAAAGTAAAGTACCGTATTTTTCGCCCTATAGGACACACTTTTTCCCCTCCAAAAATGAAGGGGAAATGTGTGTGCGTCCTATGGGGCGAATGCAGGCTTTCGCTGAAGCCTGGAGAGCGAGGTGCGCACCGACCCCTCTCACTCTCCAGGCTTCAGGAAGCTATCCGCAAGCCTTGCAAGCCCGGCGGGAGGTCCCGTGGGCTCGGAAGTCTTGCGGGCAGCAGCCTGCAGCCCAAAGCATGGGGCGCCTTCCGGAGGGCGCCCCGTGCATCGTGTAGGTGTCCCCAAGCCTTACGGGCCTGGCGGGAGTTCCCGCGGGTTCGCAAGGCTTGTGGGCAGCAGCCTGCAGCCCACAAGCTCGGGGGACAGCGGGGAGGCGCAGCATGCCTTCCCACTGTTCCCCTACCTGGTTTGGAGGCTGGCGGTGGGGAGAAGCAAGCTTGCTTCTCCCCATCGCCAGCCCCACAAGCTCGGGGAATAGCGGGGAGGCGGAGCGCCGCCACCCTGCTATTCCCGGACCTGGTCTGGAGGCTGGCGGGGGGGAGAAGCAAGCTTGCTTCTCCTCATCGCCAGCCCCACAAGCTCGGGGGACAGCAGGGCAAGCCGCTGCCCCACGGAGGCTAGAGAGGCTGTCCCTGGACTTCTGGAGGCAGCGCCATCGGCAATGGCGGATTCCCTCTAGTCTGGAGGGAGAAGCTCCGCGGAAATCGGGTCTTGCCGCTACGGCGAAGCGGGACCCTTTCGAAAATCACAGGCGGGTGAAGCCTGTGACCGTGGGACTCGGCAGGCACCTTCAGCGCCCCCCCAAATCGTGAAGGATCCCTGCGAGGGGGTCCGGAGCATAACGGGGAGATTGGCGTGGTGCTGAGAGTCAATTGCTCTTTCCGTGGAGTGAAGCCATGCAGCTGTTGCCGGAGAGCGCTGACCTTTTTCCTGTGACAATTCGATTACCAAACAACTACCCGTGAGTAGGTGAAGTTTTAAAGATTGGGATTAAAGGGAAAAAAGGGACTAATTTGGCACTGAAGCGGGAAGGTGTAAACAGGAAGTCCGCCTTCCGCTTTCTGTATACAGATCAAAGCAAAGACTGTCTAAGCGAAGACCTGGAGAGTTGCGCTTAAAGTTTTAAATCCGAACGTCAAAGCAAAAGAATTCCCTCCCCGAATTGCAGGAGAGGGGAGGGAAGAGAGGAAAGTAATTTATTTGCCTGCAAAAAAAAAAAGACAAGAAGGAGAGAAAAGGGAATAAAGACCACCACTTAATCCCTGGGAACGGATTGCCAGGATCGTTAGAACTGTTATACTGAGAGACGCACTATTTATGGACAATGTAACTTTTTGACAGCTAGCTCTGCAAAGGAGATACTTGTTAAAGGGCTTCTTTGGACTTGAAACTGTTGCCTATTTTGTTGAAGGGGGACTTTGGAAAAGTCGGAAAAGATATTCTATTGCAATATTAGAGAGGCTGTCCCTGAAGGCAGAAGAGGGAGACAGAGCGCTCCGTCTCCCTCTTCTAGCTTGGGGATGGCTGCGCAAACCTGGGGGGGAAATAAAATTTTTTCCCTTGATTTCCCCCCCAAAAAACTAGGTGTGTCCTATGGGCCGGTGCGTCCTATAGGGCGAAAAATACGGTAGTTGTTTATTGCCTTGACATCTGATGAGAGGGTGTTCCACAGGGCAGGTGCCACTACCGAGAAGGCCCTCTGCCTGGTTCCCTGTAACCTCACTTCTCGCAGTGAGGGAACCGCCAGAAGGCCCTCAGCGCTGGACCTCAGTGTCCAAGGAGAACGATGGGGATGGAGACGCTCCTTCAGGTATCCTGGACCGAGGCCGTTTAGGGCTCAGCACCAACACTTTGAATTGTGCTTGGAAACGGGAGCCAATGAAGATATTTCAGGACTGCTGTTATATGGTCTCAGCGGTCACTCCCAGTCACCAGTCTAGCTGCCACATTCCGGATTAATTGCAGTTTCCAAGTCACCTTCAAAGGTAGCCCCACGTAGAGTCTATATTACAGGTCTATATTGCAAAGGACATTCATTTTAGCTGGTCTATGCTGGTCTATGCTTTTAAATGTTTGTTAACGGTGCTGCTATTGTAAGTTTTTCTTGCACTGTGTTTTATAGCCACTTTAGACTGGCTATAAATAATTATATAGCTAAATAAAGAATACTTTAATAACCAAAACCTCACTCTAACAATACTGCTCAGTGTTTAAAATCTCGTTAGCCCCCAAAGCAAGAGTGAGGAACCTTTGGTTCTCTAGTTGTTGATAAACTACAACTTCCATCAGTTCCAGAAAGCCTGGCTAATGATCAGAGGTGATGGGAATTGAGGTTTAACAACATCTGGAGAGTCAAAGGTTCCTCACACCTACCCTAAAAAATACTAATCACAGGACTGGCCTAGAAATCCCAAGTTCTGAAATCAGAACAAACTCGCCCCCGCCTGCCATGTCCAAGAAAACTCTTCTCCCCTCTAGTGTGATAAAGAATCTTGCGTTCTCTCTGCATCTACTCGCTACTCTTTCGTGAGTCTGAATGTTATGGATTGTTTGATTTCTATCTCAGTCCCAGAGTGCAAGGCAATATTCAGGGAAGGAGCCCATTTGCCACGAAGGGAGTAATCCTTTCTGACCCGTAAAAGCTTGAGAAGGCACTTAAGGTTCTCCTGACCGAGCCCTTTTATGATGATGACAGAAAGATCCCATTAAAATAATCTTTCACCTCAAGCTCAATATCACGCTCCGGCCCACATAAGAATAGAGTATGGAGTATGGAGACAGCCAAGCGAAATTCTCTCCTAATTAGATCTCTATCTCCCTTGGAGGAGATTGATGCCAACCATTATCCGTGTAATGAGAATCCATTCTGAAAGCAGGCACGTATTATAAATCAGGCTGCATTGCGATGGCAACTTCTCAAAAAGCCAATTTATGCTATCTACCGTTATCAACGTTTATATCATTCGCAGTTGGCCAAAGTGAGTACGCAGAGAAGTGTACAGCCAAGACCAGGCAGGAACACAGGATTAATGACGGGCAAGCCTGCTTCAGTTTACAACAAAAATCAGCTGGGCTTCCTAAGAGTTCATATTAAACACCTATAAACTCTACAAAGGTTCTGGAACCCTGCATCCAAGGAAGACTCCTAATTGCTACCTCTTGTTACTCCTTCTCCCGACCTCAAGGTATGGCTGTTTCGGAGGGGGAACAGGGTTTGGTAAGACCATCAGGATGCCGGTCAGACACAGTGGCGTAGCGTGGGGGGTGCAGGGGGGCCGGCCGCACCGGGCGCAACATCTGGGCGTTAGGGTTAGGGGGTGCAAATCCACGGGTTAGGGGGCACAAATCCACGGGTTAGGGGGTGCAAATCCACGGGTTAGGGGGCGCAAATTACTTGCCTTGCCCCGGGTGCTGACAACCCACGCTACGCCACTGGTCAGACATCCCTCAATGCAGAGCATCTGGGCAAACAATGACAATTAACACACAGGAAGTTCATAGATATAAGAGAGGAATCCCTTCAGGAACTTCCCCTGATTGCTTTCTGCCTACATGTTCTCAGCCAAGGGGGATTAAGGAAGCAGAGGAAATATTTAGAGCCTTTAAGAGAGCCAAGATGGCTTTTGGATTGCTCTCCTCTACTATTTTATGGCTTACATACTTACTTACTTACTTATGTATGTGTGTTTGCCTTGTGCAATTGTCAACATTCATTCTATATTTGAGACCTTAGAATTACTATAACACTTCAGTTTCATCAAGTGTTTACAAGTGAACCACCCTCTTTCAGCCTCAGTTTCCCATCTGCAATATGGGGATAACACTGGCCTAGCCATAGGCGCTAACTCTATGGGGATGAGGACACCTCAGCCCCCTAAAGTATGTGGGGGAGGCTTAATAGTGGTGTTGGGCCTTGCCAGGCCTAGCGGTCTCCTCCCGACATACGTGATGTCACAAGCGTGTGTCACATGTGTGATGTCACACACACACGACGAGCTCCCACCCCAAGTCAGGCGGAACTCAGTGCCTCTGGGCTTAGCTTTCAGAGCTGTGTAAAGACTCGGAGAGCACAGCAAACTTACAGCTTTCCGCCTCAAAATGCAGTCTAATCTCCAGCGGTTGCCTTCCACCACTGGCCGTTTCATGAATATCTCTGGGCTCAGCCTGAAAGAAAGAAAGAAAGAAAGAAAGAAAGAAAGAAAGAAAAGTTGGTTGCACTCACTTCAAATATATTTTCAAATATAAGCATATCTATTGGAAATTGTTTTTATTAGCCGTAGTACTAGTAGCAGATCTATTATCTGCCCTTCAAAAGCAAGTCCCAGGGCAGGGTACAACAATTAAAAACTCAGAATTAAAAACAGTTTAGCATGTTACCTTCAGAAGACTAGGGTAGGTTCTGAAAACACAAATCTCAGGCACCAAAGGCCACTCCTACCTACATCTGTAAAAACAGCGTATCCGCCCTGATGCATTAATAAATAAAAAGCCCCTTGGAATGATTTATTTTCTGAATGTTCTTTTTATCCATTGTTTTCAACAATGCTGCAGTATATGTGACGGCCGACATCTGTGATTGAGTCAACAAATCTATTGTTTGTGGAGTGAGCTCACGGGGGAATTTGTCACTCAAGTTCTGAGGAGGAGCAGCAGCAGAAGCTCCTGTTAAATCCAGAGCACATGCAGGACACCATGCTATCTTAGCCAACATGAATTATTCTGAAATTACTGCAGCTGTTTTGTAAATTAGACCCGAATCCATTCATGCAGCGCAAAACGTAATGGTGTTTACTTTCCAGTGGGTGCCGCAAGACGTACTGCCCTGTACGTGAGCATAGGGTGGCAGCACTTAGGGCAAATTCAATATGTTGAGGGCTGCCATATTTATCATTTGTAAAGGAATGGGAGGTGTGCTTTTCCCCCTCCAAAATCAAAAGGTACACACAGGTGGTGCTAGGTGAATTGAATCTACTGCCCCATGCTCCACCTTTCCAATGAATCTTTTTTCCAGCCTGAATCCATTGCTGAAAGTGAGCCATAAAGATGAGATAAGTTCCTGAAGTGTTGGAGCTTTTCGGTCACAAATTTGGGGCATGAAATCAGGGGTTGGGACGAAATAGGGCGGTTTCAGATGATGAAAGCAGATTTTGGGGTAGATTTTGGGTAGCCATTTTTTAGGTCCTAGCATTTTCCACACACAAAATTGCCTCTCATATCAAGGCTATATTATGCAAGGGTGGTGGTGGTGGTTTGCAGTGGGGGCTAAATTGATGGTATTGGTGGTTTTTTGTTGTTTTTTTAAATACATGTTCAAAATGGAAAAGTGCCCAGCTGAAAATCACTAGAGGCTGGTTCATTAAGCTGAATGGAGCATTGGAGAATTCTGATGGAAACAGAAGCTTAAATTGCCAATGTTCACTTTTCCATCCCACATCCGAAATGCAAATCAGTTCGATAGATATGATCGCCGTTTGCTGTTACAATTTTCAGTCTCCAAACAGTATGGAACTGATGATGTTTCCTTCCCATCGAAATGAATGGTATGGAGTAACAGAATAATTACATAATTAACTGTGTAATTAATTACATAATTAACCATGTAAAGTTCTGCCAAACAGCTGACAGCAAGAGGAATAACAGTTTTTTTGTCAGAAGTCAAATGAATGAAGAATGGAAACAGAGCTAAATATGGGAAACATGGATGAGAATGGAAATCAGTGCCCTCTTGCCCCACCAACCTCAGAATTTCCAAAAGGCGGTGCTTTGTCCTGGATCTTAGGCAATAATAAAAGCTCAACAACTCTTGCTATGTCCTGGTTTTTACTTTTTGAAATATGGCAGCCCTACCTATTTCCCTCACAGAGTGGTTTAACAATCCACCTCTCTTCTCGGGGAACTATGGGAACTGGAGATCTGCAAAGGAAAGTGGTCTCTTCTAAAAACTCTCAGCACCTTTAACAAACTACAGCTCCCAGAATTCTTGAGGGGAAGCCGTGACATCAGAGTGCCTTAAATGTATGGTACAAATGTCGCCTTACTAATGACCAGTCAAGGGATGATCCTGCCGGTCAACCTACTGTTAGGTCTCCTTACCTTCTGCCCTATCACTGCCACAAATGTTACCAGGCAAGCACTACAGAAACTTGCAAATAATCCACACCCTCCCTCCCTCTCCAATTTTGCCAACTGTAAATGAGCCGTCAAATTTTTTGGGTGTGGGTGGGTGACGTTTTCACTCAGTCCTAGTTCCGCTTGCCTCACTTCTATGTTGGATATTTAGATGTAAATATTGCCCTTTATATGGGAACAGAACAAATGTGTGTGAATAATAATAATAGTGGCTGTCACTGTCATGTCTATCTTAGCCCTTACTCTGGGTGGATAATGATATTTCCATTCCTGTCAAATGGAAAATCCAGTCTGCACCAGTGCTTGAATGATAAGGGGGAAGTGGGGAGCTGGAAGATTCTGGAAACAGTAGCTTAGAGAACTGGTAGAAAAGATAAACGGGCAAGTATCCGCTCCCCTGTAATTTGAGCACCAGTCTTTGTGCCTCACATCTTTCAATTTGGTTGCTAAGTGCTAAGAGAAGGCAGCTTATAAACCTCGATTTTTCACAAGAAGGTGAAAACGCAAACATGGAAAACTAAGCACTGGTTGAAAAGTTACTTTTCTCTCTCTCTCATTTTCATTTTTGGCTGGTTCCACTTTGGTTTCCCGGCCAAGTGTCCTGAAAAGACCTTTACAGCAAAGCAACATAAAACACCCTGTCTCTGCGAAGGTTGTTTCTGTTTCCAAAACATCTGATCCTGCTGTTCAGCCTCCATGCTGAAAGGGCCCTTAACAGTGCTGCCTTAGACCATTTTAATGGAAGGCAGTCAACCCAGTGTCCTCCAGATGTTTTGAACTACAATTCCCATCAGCCCCTAGTCAGCATGGTTTGTGATGTAACATGAAATCTAGCTGGATTTTTCTGAACCCCACAAACCTGGTTCCGTCGCTGGTGGCATGAGGGCCGTGTGGGCATTGAACACTTTGGCCTTGGGACCTGCTGACTGGGGGGGTGCATAGGAGTTCCAATCCAAAACCTCTGGTTTTGGCAAAGGGAACGCTTTAGGAAGCAAATGTGTGTGTTCATGCAAGACAGATGGAGATAGAGAATCAAACCGTGCAAATTAAATACTAACCACCAATCTGTGATGAAAATCTCTTCTTTGGCAGCTTCCATGGCATTGGCGACGTCTTCAAAGTACCCTTTTGCATTTACATACCTAAAAGCAACGACAGTAGTTTGATTTCTGTCCAACTGAGAGGGAAAGAGAGGAGGAAGGGGAATAGCAGAGGTATGCCCAACAGGCCTCATACGGTTAACCTTTCATGTAGTTTGGGACAAAGACAGAGGGGTACAAACAGATATGAATAGAAGAGTCATTCGGTGGCGGCGGGAAGAGAAGCGACTTCATTCGCCGCTCCTGGCAGCTGCCACCCCCACCCCAAAATAGCTCCCGGCCACTGTGTGAGGTGTCTGTCGTCTGCTACACACACAGACTGAAGGTTAAGTAATTTATTTATTTTCAAATCTACAGTATGAACAAAAATAAAAAAGAATGAACTGATTATAATTTTAATGAATGTGTTACAAAACAAATGAGTTTTGACAACAAACAAAAAGTCTATCCAGAAACCAAGAAAATTGCCCTTGTGTGCCTCAAAAGAATATTTTGGGTCACTAGAGGCCAAAGTAGATGTGATGTAGGAGTGCTCCTTTTTTTGGAAAAGAAAAGGGAAAAAAGATGATGATGATAAAATTTATTTATACCCCACCCATCTGGCTGTGTTTCCCATGCATTGATAAAAGCGCTAACACAAAATGGTGCAATGGACAGAAAAAGAAAAAGAAAAAGAAAAAGAAAAAGAAAGAAGAAATACTTGTGTCCTGTAGTGGTGAGGACTGTCATAAAGAAAAGTCCTGAATGTAGGGCATCCATACATATAACCACCCACTTAATGTAATGTAATGTAATGTAATGTAATGTAATGTAATGTAATGTGATGTAATCAAATAAAATACAAAATAAAATAAAATAAAAGCAGCCACAATAGATTGGGACCAGAGTGGTGTTGTTGTTGTTGTTTTTTAAAAAAACCTTTCCCTGCAGTTCCCTTTCCCCAGTTGAAACTCTAGCATAATTCCTGGATGTTTACTCCCACTGGACAAGGAATAGCTTGAAGGGGAATTTTGCTCGGCAATTTACTAAATCTTAATCAAGGTGTAGCAGACAGTTTCATTAGGAAGGCCAATTTCCCAGAAAAAGCTGAAAGGCAGAGATTCTTCGCAGTATAATTACATCACATTTGGGGGTTTGCACACTGGGGTCCACAGAAACTAGCTTAGAGAACAAGATTGCTGCCTTCCCCCCTTTTTGATGGTATGGTTCCTGTGTCATCAACAGGCAGACAGTAAACAGGTTTTGCACCTCATGCCGGGAAAAGCTATGAGAGCAGTGAGCCACCTCTTACCACTTTGCCAAGGTGTTCTCCTGGACAGCTGCATAAGAGCCAAATCTGTGATGTTTGAGGAAGTTAGTGCCGTTTTTCTGAATGAATTCTTCTATCCCTTGGCACCACCAGAGAGCATGTCTGTAGCTGTTGCACTTCAAAATCAGTGACCTGGAAGGGGGAAATAAAACCGTGAAATGAGAGGGGGGGGAATTATTTATTATTATTATTATTATTAATTTTATTTCTATACTGCCCTATACCCGAAGGTCTCAGGGCAGTTCACATTAAAAGAAAAGAAAAGGAAGACCAAACAATAAAATCTTCATTTAGGAGGCAGTATCTCTCTGAATACTAGTTACTGAAAGTCACAAGGAGAGAGAGTGCTCCTGAACTCAGGTCCTGCTTGCAGATTTCCCATAGGTATCTGACTGGCCACTGTGTGAATAGACTGCTGGAATATATGACCCATGTTCTGATCTTCTTATGTTGACTGGGCAAGCAGGTTATTTTCATTTTACTGATGATCGCTTAACAAGGTACGTAGCTTTGTTTCAGAAGCTGGCACGATATAGAGATGGTGATCCAAAGGCGGTGCCTTAATCCATGCAGGAAGATGGATGAACAAGCACAGTGGGGCCATTTTGGACATTTCCCTCAAAATCTGCTGCCCTCTGCAGCACCAGCTGTTTTCCAAACCACTGTCTGGAGACTCTGGGGACTGAACCCAGGGCTTCCTGAATGCAAAGCAGATGTTCTACAACTGAGCTACAGCCTTTCCCTTGTAGACTGTGCTGAGAGTCTACAACACAGGAAGCAAGGGAATTCATCTACCAGAGAAATTCTTCCTTGGCCCCGAATATGGCGGCCGAAGGTACCGTAGCAAGGTCTTCACACTACCCTGCCCACCTTCGTTTAGCTAACAGCCGCTAAGATCCTTCTCCACAAACGGCAGAATGCTGAATTTGACTGCGCTATATATAGCAGCTCTTAAAGTTACCAAGGAGGCCCAAGGCACAGAGAGCAAGTGGTTATGTATCAATGGGTTATCAATATTTGACAAGTCTTGTGAATAATGAAGTGTGTCACGAATAGGGAGTTGGGTAAATATCCCAACTATGGCTTCTCTCAGTTTTTCGTTTTCCCAGTATTAAGTTCAGTTCTCCATGTTTCTATGTCAGTCTGCATTTCCCTCCCTACTCAGAGCATTTCAGTGTGAATTTTGCCTCACAAATACCCATGCAATTTTGCCTAATATAAACATTCCTGCAAAGCAATTTCTCCTAATTCATTTGCATACATATATACGTGTGTGTGCTTACACTTTTATCCTAGCATATACCCTTTCTCTTTTTTTGCACACATTACGTGGGTGTGTAACTGCATCCCAATCTTCAGAAGTGTGAACCTTGAAGAATGGCTGAGTTTCAATTTGCTGTATTGTTTCAATGGCGCAAAGGAGATGCAAAGTTTGCCTTTCAGTGTGAACTGAATCAAATCTCTCCCACATTCCTAACCACAAGACGTGGCGTGAAAAGGTCTCACCTGGAGAGATTGTCTATTCGTAGCCCGTGTTTCGTTTCTGTCTCTTTCTTGCCAATCTTTATGCTGAACTCTTTATCTACCAGTAAGACAAAGGAAATGGCTCCACTGTCTGGCTTCATGTACAAGAGAAAAGAGTCCTTGACTACTAGCCACCTAGGAAAGAGATACAAAACAAAACAAACACACACAAAATTACATATATTCATCAGGGCTTCAACATTTAGCCCATGAATCGGTAGCTGAATCAATGAAAACCCTTTGTGATCAATTACAGAACTGTCCTTAATTAATCAGGCTTTTTTATATGGTTAATTGTTTTTTAATACATGTGTTTGCAAAAATTGCAAGTGGCTGTGGCTCGGTGGTAGAACATGTGCTCTGCACACAGAAAGTCATGGGTACAATCTTCGCCATCTCTAGTGTTCTAGGAAAAAACTGCTCCTTTCCCCTTATGGGGTATCCAAGAGGCCGTATAAGAGTCCTTAAGTGGGTTCCCTATCAGTAGGAGAAAATAACAGAGGCCAACCAGAGAATATTGAGAAGCAAAGCAGCTAGTAAGCCTGATCTTTATTAAACTGTTGCAACATGGTCCTCACTAACCACACGCAGGAGGGAGGAGGAACCCAGAACAATGGTGTGACAGCCCTTATATAGACTTTTGAAACTGCCCACCCTGTACCTCAAGACCACCCTCAAAAACATCATACATACATCACAGAAGGAGGTAGTCTACAGCAGAAATACATCACAGGATACCTGGCAATGGTTACTGGTCGCTTTACCTGGGCAGCCCAACCATTCTTTTGTGTCTGGGGGGGGTGACAAGAAGGCACCCTGCGGGGGCTTGCGGCGGCGCAAGCAGCCATCATGCCACCGCATGTGAAGAATCCTCCATTCGTGGCTGCAGCTGCGAGCAGAGGATCCCAGCGCAGGTGGCAAACTGCTACGTAAAGCGCATGTGCGGCGTTGCACGCATGTGCTGTACATTACGACGATGCACATGCATTGTACATAGCGGTTTGCTGCTCAAGCACCATACAGATGGCAGTGGATCCCTCCATCACCGCTACAGCCGCATGTAGAGGATTCTCCGTTTGCGGCTGTGGCGGCGAAGGAGGGATCCCAGCACCGTCCGTACGGCGCTGGAGCACCACCGCCGGCAAACCGCTATGTTCAGCGCATGTGCGGCGGCGCCACGTAGGGCGCATGCGTTGTACATAGTGATGCTGCGCATGCGCCCTACGTAGCAACGCCCCGCCCCGGGTGTCACGACGCCTTCGTTCGCCCCTGACTCTGCCACCTCAGGATTCTACCACCTTGATTTTGTCTCTGTGTGTGGACCAGCCCAACATGGTCAGCCACAATATGGAGCCTGGGCTAGTGACCCATGCAGACCTTGCCCGGCCCAGAAATAAATGAGGCTTCCAGGTTAGACTGGGATTTGTGCCTTGACAATACCAGCCCTCACTCCTGTCCCTTTGGCTTGTGACTTCCGGCTCCCTATTCATCTCATTGTGTGAGCACCTAAGGGCCAGCCCTGCAGGACTGGGACACATGTGAATCAGAATTCCGAATGGTTTATTTATAAAGGCATGCTTCCTTAATTCCAGTAAAGTTAATGGGAAGGATACTGCAATGCTTTGAAAAAGGTTTAATTGCCAAGCAACAGGCTCCGCAGCATAACAGACACCAATCTGGGTGGGTTGTGGGGAGAGATGGCAATCACTTTCTTCAACATACACTTCCTAAGAACTGTGGGAGGAGGAGCTGATTTATAGCCAAAATCTCTTCAAAGCTATTTTTACCACCTGGGCATGGGCACACGTAATTGGTGTACTGAAATGCACATTTTGCAAAGCTTCGTTCCTGGAATGCATGCATTTACCCCAAAGGGAAGGAAATTGCGCTTAGGAACATAGGAAGGTGCTTTTGTCAGGTCATTGATCCAAATAGCTTAGTATTGTCTACACTGACTGGCAGCAGTAGTTCATTGTTTCCAGCAGGGGTCTCTCACAGCCCTGTGTGGAGAACCTGAGACATAGGAACTAAGGAAGTTGCCTTGGACTGAGTCAGATAATTGGTCTATTTACCTCACTATCGCCTACAACTGGCTGGAAGCAGCTCTCCTGGGTTTCAGACAGGCCTTTCTTCCTAGCCCTAACTGGAGATGCCAGGAAGTGGCCAACAATGGAAAGCCTGGGAGCAGGACCTGAATGCAAAGCACACCTGCCAACCCCTCTCATTCCCCTCTCTTGCATTGCTTCACGGGGTCTCTGCCATGGGAGCATATTCACCCAGTGCTTTTCCAGCTGCACTGGCTCCCGGTGGAGTACAGGGCCAGATTTAAGGTGATGGTTTGGACCTTTAAAGCCCATCACGGCCTAGGACCCTCGTACCTACGGGACCCACGGAGAGCCTCAAGGTCCATAAATAGCAACACCCTAGTGGTCCCAGGGCCTTTTCAACTCTGGCTCCAGCCTGGTGGAACGCTCTGCCTCATGAGACCAGGGCCCTGCGGGATCTGATTTCTTTCCTCGGGGCCTGTAAGACAGAGTTGTTCCGCCTGGCCTTTGGCTTGGAGCCAATTTGATTCCCTCCCCCTCTTTCTTTCTTTTTTCCTTTCTCCTCCTATGATGAGGCTGCATTTCAATGTTTTAATGTTGTATTTTAATCTTGTTTTTTAAGTTGTATTTCAATCAACTTGTTTTTATTATTGGTTGTTAGCCGCCCTGAGCCCGGTCTTGGCTGGGGAGGGTGGGGTATAAATAAAATCTATTATTATTATATTATAACTGTGTTGCCAAACAGGATGAGGAAGGTGGGGCTTCCCCTCAGTTAAGCGAGGGGCTCCACCCCACCTCACAGCAGAGCCAAGCTGCTCACTGTTATGTACTGAAGTTCTCACCCTGGGCCAGCAGGGGGATACTGTAGATAGTTATGCAAATGAAGGATCGAAAGTGACGTTCAGTGATTGGCTAGTTACAGAAAATGGTTACTGTTGCATTCTAGTGGAGCTCTATATAAGCAGGCTGACTGAGCTCCTCAGTTCAGTTCTGTTCCAGCTTACAAATAAAGAGCTGCTTTGGAAGAATCGCTGTGTCGTCTGATATGTTCGCCCCCAACTTAACACTCACAGTAAGTGTGTTAGATAGACTAGGCCTTGGGGGAATCTGCTGTTTGGCATATCTGCCAGGGATTTGCCTCTGCCTTCCCCTTGATGGGAGTTGAGCCAGACATCGGACAACCCATAACATGAGGAATTGAGGTCATTTCTCTGGTGGCAAAGCTAGTTGGTGGAGACAATGACTTGAGTGTAACATTGACCCCAGCCTGGCCAGGACCAGAGCTCTGCACCGTGTTCTCACTGCAGACTGAATCGAGTTTTTGTGAGATGCCTCAGGACAGTCCAGTACTTCTCGGAAGGGACAATGAGGCAGGGAACACAATGCACTTTTGCTGTCTTGGCGCTCAAGGTTGTCTCACATCTGCCTCTGGCGCATAACGAAATAATAATTTTTTTTAAGGAGGAAGAGGGAAAACAGGCTTAAGAGAATTTTGTTGTTGAACAAGGAAGAGGTGGACTTAAGGTTGAGTCTTTTGACACTACAGTGCTAAGCAGGGTTCAGTGGGATTCACTCCGTGGAGAGTTCGCTTAGATTGCAACCTGAGAGGGTGAAAATTGCAAGAGGCACAATTAATATACAGTGGTACCTCGGGTTACATATGCTTCTGGTTACATACGCTTCAGGTTACAGACTCTGCAAATCCAGAAATAGTGCTTCAGGTTAAGAACTTTGCTTCAGGATGAGAACAGAAATCGGGCTCCGGCGGCGCGGCAGCAGCAGGAGGCCCCGTTAGCTAAAGTGGTGCTTCAGGTTAAGAACAGTTTCAGGTTAAGAACGGACTCCGGAACAAATTAAGCACTTAACCTGAGGTACCACTGTACCACAGGGACAGGGGGAAAGGGGAAGACAGGCTGATAGCATCAGACTGAATCTAGAATGGGAAAATATCTTAAAGCCAGCCAAATCGAGGGTACTGCTACTATTCGGTTGGATCCAGATTTAATCAGATATAGTGTAGACTCACTGAAACGAACAAGACTAAGTCTGAATCCAACTACATACATTTGTCTAAAAAGCACTCAAAGGCTACTAAGGCAGCACTCTTTGGAAGAATTAATTACCAAAAATAACTTTCAAATAAGCAGGCATAGGATTGTTCTGTTCAGTACTGAATATTCCCCCCCCCCCCCACACACACATTAGAAACACAAACTGCTGAAAGTTAAAAGTATGACAATTCAACTAGATGCGTAAGACATAAGCCTGCCTATAAAATAGTTTGTTTAGACAGGAGTGTCTTCTGAGCAGGTCCCAAAAACCTGCAAAAATTGAATCTCGGGAGCATTAGCAACAGTATTCAAATTGATCTTAATTCAACAGGTGATCTCGGTGTGCAGCCAAGACCTGACTCACACAGACCTTTTATTGATTCACTCCAGTAACTACTAATGCACCTTCTCTCAAATCAAACTCCTCATTCTTGCTCTTTAAAAGACAGCCCCAGCTTTCAACCGTCCTAATGGACAGGCACAAAAGACTGTATTTGGAAGCTGAATTCTATCCTAAAGCAATTTATCGGATTGCTAGAAGATGTACTCACTTTTAACCAGGGTATAGCAAAAAGGATTGTTTACTTGGGAAAGTGTGGCCCAATTCTGGTTGCTGCAGCTCAGAAAGAATGGGGAAAGGTTCAGAAAAGGGCAACCAAAATAACCAAGGCATTGGATCAACTCCCCAATGTTTACGTTACAGGTTACATTTGGGGTTTAGTTTAGAAAACTGGAGGTGTGTAAGATCCTTCTGGTTGCTAAACTAGGTGTGAGATCATAGATTAGTTGTAGTATCTGCAGGTAATTTTTTTCTTAAGCAATTCTTTTTGCTGTCATCAGCTTGCTTTGCATGTAAATCCTAAGCAAAACTATGGCTTAGCGTAAATGAGAAAACATGCCGGTGCATGTTTGGAAAATCGAGGCCACTTCACTCCTGCTGCCATGCTACTGGGAATGATGAAGACATTGTTGGGCTTCGCATTATATGGCTTGCATCTCAATCTGGGCTCATGGTTTGTCTCTCCGTTCATGGTTTGTTTAGGGGAGACAAACCACAAGTCTAGGTTTGGATGCATTGCTAAGCCAAGCCATGGTTTAGCTCATGGCGGCAGTGGGACCAGGGCAGGAGTGAAATAGCTACAATTTTCTAAATGTGCCCAAGCATGCTTTCTCATTCATGTTAAACCATAGTTAGGCTCAGCATTATACACAACTGGAGCCCAAAGCTTTGGCATAAAGCTGGAAAAATACTTCCCTTGCTGTACAAACCTGAAAAGTCAATTTTTATAAAAGTACCTCTTTGACCACCGGTAGCACAGCTGTCCTTGCCCACAGCAATTCAAACCAGGGATTCTATGTCCTCCAGACCTTTTCATAATCATGCCCTCTCTGAAAGCAAAGAGCAGAGAGAGAAAACATTGCTTTAACAAGCACTTGGAAAAAGCAATAGTTCGCAACCTGTTGTGAAGAGAAGTGTATACGCAAAACCTGTCTCACCACTACTGAAGACTTTTGAGCCAGATTACAGTCATGCAAGAAGACTTTGATGCAATCCCATTTTACATACCAGAAATGATCTCCAATAGGGGATTCCATTTCCTAACAATTTCCATAAAGGGCTTGCCTTTAATGTATTCCTGTTTGTTCAGGTGAACAGCTTCCTAGTCGAAGGGCCCCTCCGGACTGGGGTTTGTTTGCATTTTTGCATGCGTATTATGCAACATGTCCCTGATGCAACAGTAGTACTGAGCTGTCTGCACATCATTTTGATTGATTAGCTGTTCTGCAATGCTCCCCCAACGTTACCGCATGCTTGCTGTCTGGAGGGGGGCAGCACATGCACCCCGAAACCTCTGCAGGCACAGTCTTGAGAAAGAGGACTCCACTTGGTCTATGGGCAAAGGGCAGGATATATGTTTTAGAAGCAAGGAAACAATGAAACTTACATGCCCTTCGGTCCAAGATCATGGATAAATGACAGCTGACTTACACCAAGGAATTCCAGCTGAAAATACAAAAAGGACACCTATTATCTGAATGCAAAAGTCCAGAAAATAGTTGAAGGTTTGGGGCACTTTTTTGGGGGGCGGTACCTTACTACCACCACCCTGTGAGTTTGTGATGGGGACAAGAAGTCTGTACGTGGCTTTGCTTTTGAACCCATCCTTATCCTACTTCAGACTAACAATGGCCTGGCAATACTACTACTACTACTACTAATACCTTTATTGTCAATGTACAACCTGTGTACAATAAAATTAACCGAGCCTTCCCCCCCAAACACTCAGTCTTATTGCACTCTGTGTGCTTGTCACACAACACACCAACCCCGAAGGTCAGTTGCACTATATTATTTTCCGTTCAGCAGCCTAAAAGCCCACAGATAGAAACTGTTTTTTAGCCTGTTGCTACGACTGATTATACTTCTATATCTCCTGCCCAAGGGTAGAAGATTAAAAAGGTGCTGGCCGGGGTGTGAATCGTCCCTGATATTTTTTCTCGCTCTCCAAAGGCAACGATCCCTTGCGATGTCATCTAGCGGGCTCAGGGGACAGCCCATGATATCATGTGCTGTGTTCACCACCCTCTGTAAAGACTTTCTGTCCGTGGCTGTCAAGCCAACGTACCACACTGTGATATAGTAGGAAAGGACACTTTCTGTTGTGGACCTGTAGAAGGAGGTCATCAACTGTTGTTTAACATTGTTCTTTCGCAAGACCCTGAGAAAATGGAGTCTCTGTTGGGCCTTCCTAACCACCTGAGTTATATTGTTTTTCCAAGTGAGGTCATCACTAAGGTAAACTCCCAGGAATTTAAAGAAAGAGACTCTCTCCATACAACCCCCCCAATATACAACGGGGCTAGTTCCCCTCTCTTCCTCCAAAAGTCCAACACCATCTCCTTTGTCTAGCTAATATTTAGGTGCTAGTTATTCTCTAAGCACCATGCAGATACTTTTTGAACCTCCCCCTTGTACATCTGGATTTGGCTCATGAATCCAAACACCACTGCATCCTGAACTGGAGATTCCAATGAAGGCAGTGCCAACCGCGTCTTCTGTGGCAAAGATGAATGCATGCCAGGTCAGAACATTGATCCAATATTAGCTACCCTGACTGGCCCTGGCTGTCCAGGGTCTCAGGCAGACGTCTTTCCCACTACCTTACCCTTTTAACTAGAGGTGACAGGGATTGAACCTGGCACCTTCTGCATGCAAAGTGCTATCACTGAGCTATAGCTCCTCCCCACAAGGTATGTACAATATACTGTAGCTGCACGGATCTCCGGACATTGTGTAGCATTTTTGTATACATGAATTTTTGCGTTTGGCAAAAACCTTACATAACGAAAGTTAAAGTGCATTAGCTCTTAAAAGCAAACAAACAGAGTTAATCTTTTTCCATAATCTGAGGTTAGTGGTCATTTTAATAATGCACTGGGTGCCCAGGTCTCAGTACTAGGATAGAAGAAGTATGGTTTGGTATCGGGATGTTGAAACCACAAGATTTTATTTTTTTTCTCACAGCAGTGATTGAGAAAAGTAACTTGTGCTAAGAGTCATCAGTGTTATCATCATTTAAATCTTGCATTTTATCTTTAGCACATTACTTTGTTCATTTTTTAAAATGAAAAAGGTGTGTGTGTGTGTGTGTGTGAGAGAGAGAGAGAGAGAGAGAGAGAGAGAGAGAGATTTTTTTTATGACTGCTATCGGGGATTAGGGAGAATTTTGATTCAGCTCACCCTGAAAAATGAATCTACCTAATTCAGATTTGTCAAAACAATATGCAAATTGAAGCACAGTCATCCTTCAAAACTGGCACGTCTCTGAATTTTGCAATACAGTTCCCCAGATAAGTAATGTGTATAAAAATGCATATACAAGGATAAAATGCATATATATTAGTACAATAGCTAACGAAAAAGCATTCTATTAGGGAAAATTACTTGCCAAAAATATGTGTATTATGCAAAATTGCATTAAACCATTTTTCAGCAAAGTGTGCACTGAAATGCAGATGAATTTTCATGATTTATTTATTTTTAATTGCAAACCAATGTGGAAATATGGAGGATTGAAGCTAAGATTTCAAAAATGAGAATCAGGGAGAATCAGACAGATTCACTCATCCCTGACTGCCTTAGGCATTTATTTAAAGTAAGGCTCTGCTTCTGCAGATTTTCAGGTCACTCAAATTGTGAATGTTACCCGAGCGATCATTAAGAGCAACACAGGATGCCTTTAAAACCTGCAGGTTTCCATCACCAAGAAATGCCATACAGAGAGGAAAACTACATCTTGTGTCTGTGCTTGAAATTTGACCCTCTCCCAGCTGTCCTCAGAAAGGCCCAATAACCCACTCAGGTTTCTGAATGATCTGTGGCAGGAATAGCCTAGCTATGCAGCAGAGGAATGTGAAGGATTTGATATCAATGCCTATTGTTGCATCAAAAGAACATCGAGGAGGGATCAACTGAAGGGAGAAGGGATAATGCAATGCAAAACAAACAAACAAACAAACAAGCAAACAAACAAACAAACAGCAAAGTGGCAGCTGTTAGGTGCAGATAAACCCAATGGACCTTTTGTGCCCATTAACTGCACAAGTCAGATTCTTATAAGCCAAAACTGAAGGAAAACTTGATGCAATGTGGCACCAGCAGCAGGTCTCGTTTTCTGGCAGCTATTTCTTTCATGTTCCATTTATGTGGGAAACAAATATGGTAGCTCTTGTTAGCACCTACGGTATATTTTTGAAGGCTGCTTATTTTTTTGCTACCTCTTAAGATGTTGAAACCAAATTCTGCATGATGGTTCCTGAGACCAAGAAACACATTTTGGATCTGTGCTTGGATACAGTTCGGCTCCATTTTGAATCAAGATAGTGGGCTGAACCTTACAAAACTGCACTGATTCTTTCGGTTTCTCAGAATTTCTGCGCAATGCCGAGTATGAGGCTGCTAGAGTTAATATTGTATGGTCAGAACCCAAAGAACCACCCTTCTAGTTCGAGGAAGCTTCTATTTTGTTTTCAGCTTCTATTTTGAAAACATTAGGAACTGCCTGCCGTGGTGCACACAGTAAGCCACTTTTGAAACCATGGAGAATTTAGCCCCTCCCCTAATAATAATAATAATTTATACCCCGCCCATCTGGCTGGGCTTCCCCAGCCACTCTGGGCAGCTTCCAAAAAAATATTAAAATACTGTAATACATCAAACATTAAAAGCTTCCCTAAACAGGGCTGCCTTCAGATGTCTTCTAAAAGTCTGGTAGTTGTTGTTGTCTTTGACATCTGATGGGAGGGCGTTCCACAGGGCAGGTGCCACTACCGAGAAGGCCCTCTGCCTGGTTCCCTGTAACTTAGCTTCTCGCAGTGAGGGAACCGCCAGAAGGCCCTCGGAGCTGGACCTCAGTGTCCAGGTAGAACGATGTGGGTGGAGATGCTCCTTCATCTGGTCCAACCCCTTGTGATGCAGGAATCCTTTTCTGAATGTGGGGCTTGAACCACAAACCTGAGATTAAGAGTCTCACACTCTACCGACTGAGCTATCCCAGAATGAAACTAAATCAAAATCACAGGAAAAACAAGGAAATATATTCTCTCTCTCTCTCTCTCTCTCTCTCTGTGTGTGTGTGTGTGTGTGTGTGTGTGTGTGTGTTGTTTGTGTGTGTCTTTCTGCAAGTGAGTGATGGCAGGAGATAGCCTGTGTCTCAGAAGTCAAAACATACAGAGGCCAGTAGACTCTGGCCTGAAATGACCTCCTTCACATATTTTAATCCATCTCTGCTACCAAGACTAGCCTTCATTTAAGATGCGTTAGAGAAATATTCCCCTTACAATGCACAACCCTTGAAAAACGTTGCCAGATCTAAAGAGGTAGGTGCGGCTGTCTCTGTGTGGCAGCACACACAAGAGCAGAATTTTAGACAAAGCATTATGTACTTTGAGCTTCTCCAATGACTCAACATTTATGGGCGCCAAGTTGGCATAGCATTGCTTCTAAGAGCAAAAGGTAATTATATTATTACACATGCATGCTAATCTAAGCCTACATATACTGCAGACTTGTTGCAATAACTCTGCTAGGAATATAAGAGCTCCACTGGGTCAAGGGTCCATCGAGTCCTGCAATTGCTTTAAAACTATTCATATATTTCATTCGATTTATGAATCGCTTCCTATGAAACTTCTCAAAGGGATTTCAGTTGCCAGACAGACGCTTCTGGGAAGATCACTAGCATAGAACATAAACAACCATTTGCCATGTAGGCAGTGGCGTAGCGTGGGGGGTGCAGGGGGGGCCGGCTGCACCGGGCGCAACATCTGGGGGTTAGGGTTAGGGGGCGCAAATCCACGGGTTAGGGGGTGCAAATTACTTGCCTTGCCCCGGGTGGTGACAACCCACGCTACGCCACTGCATGTAGGGATGGGCAGATCTGTCAACTTGGTTTCTCTCAATTTTTCCAATCTTCAGCCCAGTCCTCTTCACATTTCTACATCTGCCTGTGATTTTTTTAAAAGCCCTCATGAAGATTAATGAGCATTTTAGTGCTAATTTCTCTTAATAAGCACATTTTGTATGCAATTTGGTGGAACCATGGTTTAGTCTGCCAAGCTAAGACCTACTCTCAGAGAGCAGTTATTAGGAAACACAAGGAAGGGCTCTTATTTGCCTTGAAAACAGAGAACTTTAAGAGGTAGGAAGCTGCCTTTATCAAGGCTGGCTAAGTGCAGATGTTCATGCTCAACCATAGTTAGGGGAAACAAACTATGGTTAAGTTGATGCTTGCACAGGGTCTAAAATCTGTCCCGCTCCAAGTATCCTGTGCAACATGGAAAGAGATCCTGGCGTGCAGCCCTAGAAGCGCACTTGCATGATTTGCATAACTGCAGTCTTTAGTAAATGAATCAGATATATTAATCAGTTAGGCATGTCCTGATTCTCAAAAAAAAAAGGGGGAGGAAGTATTTGATTTATCCGGAAGCACACTTTTAAAAAAACCATTTACTTGTGTTACTTATGTTTAATCTTAATATTTACAAAAATCTGTAGACAGCAAGAGGTATCTTTTCATTCCACGCAAAAGGGAATACAGTGGGACCTTGGTTCTCAAACGCCTTGGTACTCAAACAACTTGGAACCCAAACACTGCAAATCCGGAAGCAAGTGTTCTGGTTTGCGAACTTTTTTCGGAAGACGGATGTGCTTTGTTTTGAGTGCCACACTTCCGTTTTGAGTGTTACGCTGACGTCCATCTGTTTTTGCTATTTATTTTGCGTTTTTGTTTTCGCAGCCCTTTTTTGTTTTGTTTTTGTGACTGTGTGGAACCCAGTTCAGCTACTGATTGATTGCGTGCCTGCAGTACATTGATTACTGCTTACATTTTATGGATCAATGGTCTCATTAGATAGTAAAATTCATGTTAAATTGCTGTCTTGGGGGTTGTTTTTAAAAGTCTGGAATGGATTAATCCATTTTGCATTACTTTCTATGGGAAAGCGCGTCTTTGTTTTGGTATGCTTTGGTTTTGGAACGGACTTCCGGAACGGATTAAGTTTGAGAACCAAGGTATCACTGTACCTCTTCTGTGATGGCTCCTAGTGCAACCTATACATCAGGTGGATGCAAAGAATGTGGTGCTGTTCAGATGTTGTGGACTACAACTCCCATGACCCCAGCCATGGGATGATGGGATTTGTTGTCAGCAACTTCTGGAGGGCACCATATTAGCTACTATAGCTCTGCCTTCCATGCATCTTCTGTAACCAAAAGCAATATACGATTTCTATTTATATGAAAAATTTATGCAGATTGAAACCAATTAAAAATAAATTAAATACACTGAAACAAATACAACTAATTGGCTAAGATTTCTTCTTCTTTTAAATGAGCAGCACCTCAGGCTGCGTGTGCAATTGCTGTGTGACCCTGGAAGAACTTTTGTAAACAGCTTTGAGTTGTTGTTGTTTTTCTACAATCAAGCAGTATACAAACATTATGAAATAAATAATAAAATAAATAAACTTAGCAAACAAAAGCAAAGGGAAGAGGCGCATGCCACGGTTCATCACTTACCGTTCCATGATAGTTTCTGTACAACGGCATTTTTAGGAGGTTTGTTAAGTAATCTTCCAGTTGTTTCTGCAAGGCAAACACAAAATACTCTACTGCATCTCATTTCTTACTTAGGTTATCATTGCTCTTCAGAATCAGAAAAGTCCAAGCAGTACAAACAAGCAAGTCTCCATTTGAACTAGCAACCTGAACCTGTTGCTCTCCATCATGAGAAAAAGGGGGCAGGAGTGGAAGAAGGAAAGGGAGAGGAATGATTAATAGCAGGTGTCGAACGAATGAAGGGGAAAGGAAAGAAAAAGAGATCCCAGGCGCCAGGGCAAGTGTTACGTGGAATGACTAGAAACTTGACATGTGCAGAAAAGTAAAAGGCAGACAGCACGGAGAATTCAGGAACGCTGGAGCATCTTTTGCAATTGTCTAGTATGGATTATCAGCAAGGATCTCAATCCCGCGAATCTGCCACTCTCTCCACTCCTTCCACACAATGCAGCTAACCCGCCTGGCTGCATTTATTCACGGTGAACACAATGGACGCAAAACAAGAAGCATGTTTAAAGTGTTGCGCACAAGACTACGGGCAGGTCCGCACCTGAAACATTTGCCTTTTCACAAATCCTCCACTGCCAGCAACAGTTTGCTTGGAGTGAAAAACTGTAGGTGGGCGATGCTTGCGTCTAACCCATATTTGTCGTGCTTCCTCCTGGATTTGTCTCTTTCTGCCTGTTCAGCTACAAGAGCATTGACAGCCAGAGCAATCTGAACTTAACTGGGGTCTGGGAGACAGGACAGGAGCCAAAATTGCATCCAAAGTCCAGCCAACTCATGCTGGCCAGAGCGGAAAGTGGGGTAACAGCTTCCTTTCCCTTTTCTCCTTGCTAGCACCCTCCTTGTATCCAAAGCCACCAGAGCCCTATCTGTGCCCTGATACGCTGATGGCAGAATTGCTTGGAGATACTTGGGGCTTCTACTGCAGTGGGGCACCCCCAGTAACACTCCTCTTGGCTGCTGGAGGCTGGCAGAGAAGAACCTACACACACACTCACACACCAGTCATCGACTTGGGGAGTTAGCACTGCACATCTGTTGTTACTGCAAAATCCCATTCTGTTGTCCAAGGCGCCATTCCAGTCAAGCTAGGGATGGTCAGCTGTTAATATCAATAAGTTTAAGTCGATATCAATAGGCCAGGCAGGGGTGGTGCACATTTATCACCCTGAAAGCCACATTCCCACATGCCAGTGGAGGACTGGGTAGGACAATGAATGCAAATTGTACCCGTGTGCTGCAAGTTGGCTTCTACACAAACTGTCACAGCACTGTCAGCACTAACTATTGTCAAAAAGCACACTTACACATTAGGAAAAGGCATGTCCATCAGTCCTACATCTCTCGGCTACTCCGAGATGTGCACTCAATGAGGCAGCTGCCGCAACAGAGAGCCCCAGCACCCGAATTCAGCTTATGTATCTCCCCACTCCAAGCTGTGCACAGTCAGCCGAAGACTACGCCTGCAGGTAACCTTCTGTTCCTCCCTCTTCACCCCTCTACTGGTCCTGGGAGACAGTGGAGCAGGAGAGATGGGGAGAGGAAGAGGAGTTGTGGAAGCCAGCCTGACCTAGCTCTCCCTCCTCCTGCACCTGGTTCTTCCCTCTCCAATCCTGCAGCTTCTCCTGCCTCTGACTCTCTTCTCCTGGCTGTAGCGGGCTCCCCCAGATCATGGATCTCTTCTTCAAAATCAGTCTCCAACCAGCTTTCTCCAGGTGCCCAGACATCAGTATCCCCTCTCTGTCTTTCATCCAGACCAGGCAAGAAGCCTCGTCAAAGTTCAAGGGCAAATTCCAGCCAGGCAGAAACACTTGAGTTGTGAAGCAGAGCCAGAGAGGGTACGTGGCCTGGGGAGAGGGGGTGTGATTCAGGGAGAGTCCCCAGGGCCTGAGAGAAGGGCTTGGAGTAGGGTTGAAGACGATCCACAAGAGGAAGGACGCTTACCCTTCTGCTGGACAGGTGTTCTTCTCTGGCCATATTGTCAGAGGTGCGCGGTAGGTTTGGCATTTGCCTTGCCTCTCCCCTTTTGATGGTCTGCCTTCGGACCGTGTGTCTGAAAAATGCAGCAATCAGATTGTCTGGAGGGATATTTTTTGCCAAATCTTTTTTATTGGTTTTCAAATTTTTACAGTGATCATGTATTCTGCCCTCCATGCAGGAGAACAGAATCTCACATGTTAAGGTAAACAGGCCACACTGGAAGCATTCTTATACCGCTTTTGCAGTCATGGAGAATCCTGGGAGCTGCAGTTTGTTAAGGCTGCAGACCCCACAGAGCGACAGTTCCCAACTTCATTAGCAAACTACAGTTTCCCGGGGGTCTCCATGACTGCTAAAATGAGCTATGGGCATGCTTTAAACATATGGTGTAGCTGTGCTCATAAAGTGCCTCTGGATACAAGCCATCTTTCCATAGATGCATGGATAAGAGGAATATTGCGTTCGTTTTCCTGATTATAATGCTAGTGCTTGTGTCCCATTTTCTAATGTTCCTTCTACACTGCAGGACCTGCTGTGTTACGGAATTGTGGCTTTTCAATAAGTATACCAGCGTGTAGTGCTAAATTTCATTCACACCAGTGTGTGTGGTGTGACACAACCAAGAACGTCGCTGGGCGACGTCACTGCTCAGCCATCCATTCCACACATGTGTACTTTGGTTCCCCAAAATTTGTCACTTTTTACTCCCGTGATTTTTAGGGTTAAAGGGGCTGCAAACAGGTTTTTTTTCCTGGAATCAAATAACACGGAAATGAGTGCTGAACGTTCAAGGTATTCCATTCGTTTTCTGGAAATGGCTCTTATGTCCTGTGAAACCTAAAATACCATGAGGAAATTCCACCACAAGCAAATCATGGCCTAGAAAGGCCTTTACGCCGTTGTTACCTTCTTGTAGGGATGGGGATCCGAATGAAAGCTTTGTACCGAAGCAGTTCCCTGTGAAACTCTTGGAAGTGCTTGAATTTCCTTTTCACCTGCCATGTAAATTCCCCGTGTGTCAACTCAATGGTGTAAACATGTAGACTCGGCACCTTCAGGAAGGAACAAAATCGTTTAATGGTGCTAACCCCATGGCATCCTAAAACAAATCAGTTTTGTACAGCCCTCCTGTAGTCCAGATAAGATGGGGTCACTGTTAGTGGGCCATTCCCTAGACCAGATGGATGGGAGATTGCTTGCTGTTGATGGGGTTACACTCCCTCTGAAGTCACTTGAGGCTCAGGTGGCCTCAATGGCACAGAGTGACTTCCATCAGCTTCGGCTAGTGGCCCAGCTGCGCCCCTTGTCTGGACAGGGACAGCCTAACTTCTGTCATCTATGTTCTGGTAACCTTTAGGAAGGCCAGACTCAAGAGTTGACCTTAGAGCTGGGAGACCTTGGGTGGCATCCAACGAACGACTTCTGTCAGTGCAAGAATTGCCTCTTGTGCAACAGAACTTCCTCCCCCCTCTCCTCCGTGTGGCTTGTGCCCTCCCCAAATCTGCTTCGGAGGGTTGGGGGAAACTCCCCAAACAGATTTAGGGGGTGCACGAGGCGGAGTGGGGGGTTGTTCCATTGCACAAGTGGAAATCCTTGCACTGCTGGGACCCTTTGGTTGGATACTGTCATCTTACCTCTACCGTTTCTGAAGGACCTGTAAGTTAGCAAGACGAGGAAAGGCCTCTACCTGAGACATTTGAGAGCTTCATTGAGAGCACAGTGAAGGATCAATTCTTTGCAAGTGCAGAATGGACATTATGTGGCCCTTGCAAAAGTGTCGGTTCCACAAGTCTTCATTACATTTGGAGAAGCTTGAACAACTGCATTATTATTATTTTTTACTCGGCAAAATTTCACCATGTCAAAATCAGAGAATCTCTGCCTTAAAAAGCTTTCGGGTCCCATAATGCAAATTCCAATTAGTAGTTAGCATGTTCATCAGCTTCTACAGACGGACCACATATGGTCTCCTATTGTTTTAGAATAGCAGTTTTCTGTGGATCACGTTTAAAGGCTGTTATGTATGTCTGATAAAACATACAGGTTGGAATTCAACGGGGAGCTGCTAACGAGATTGTTTAATCCAGGCATAGGCAACCTTCGGCCCTCCAGATGTTTTGGCCTACATTTCCCATGATCCCCAGCTAACAGGACCAGAGGTCAGGGATGATGGGAACTGTAGTCCAAAACATCTGGAGGGCCGAAGGTTGCCTATGCCTGGTTTAATCAGTGCAAACATTTCTGTCTCCCAGGTGGAACAAGCTCCCCTCTTCTCCCTCCCTGCCCTGTTCTGGGGGGGGGGGTCTCCCAATTTGGGGAGGGTGCAGGGTTATGCAAGGGGAGGAGTTCTGTTGAGTTGGCTTCCGCTACTGCAATGACTTAGTTGAATTCAGTCCTTAGGTTACCATTTTATTTTCATGCAACTTTCCATCCCACTCTCCACCTCAAAAAGCAAAGCACTTAGCAACAGAAACATGGATGCATCATGAAATGTGAACTGATATATATATATTTTTAAAAGTGCTGCACTGGCAAATAAGATCTGACCTTTGTTGTTGAGGTACAGCGTTCCACTTCCAAAACCCGCACTCGGATTGGACACCCAGTTAGGTAGGGCTGTGTATGAGCCTCTTTAAATCCTTTAGTGTTATAAATGGCAGAGAACGGGATGCCCACTGCAAATGATGAAATGGAAGTTTTGGTACCAGTCCTTTAAAGCACAACTTGGAACACAGCAGGCAAAAGTTTAATATCGAAAGCTGCTAAATAAGAGACATTGCAGCACATAACGGATTTTTCCCCCCCAACCAAGTAGCAATGCATAATTCTGTCATTTTCTGTTAAATCTCAGTTTCTCACCTTTTCACTCTTAAATTAAATTGTTATTCACCCTGGGAACTCAGAGAGAGCGACAGGTAATAAGTTTAACAACATCACCATATTTCTACATCAGCTTGTGATTTATTTATTTTTTAAAAAAGGTCGCCATGCCCATTTAACAGGACAATGCACCACACCTGTGTATTCATTAAGCATTAACCCTTTGTATCCACAATTGCTTTCTGGCAGTTCCACCACGTGAAATAAGGCAAGTAAGATGCTCTGCCAATGTTGCTGCTGTTCCATCAGCCAATTCTCCCTTCCTTGCAGGAGGAGGTGGAGTGACTGAATATTGGGGGCAGTTTGAACCTCTTACCTCCCTTTTATTTTGTTTCCCATCCAAATCCGCCCTTCCTCTCTGCACTAAATAATACAGCCTTGCTCTGTTGTCTTTTAGCTCTCTGTTTTAGATAGGAACCCCTTCTAAAATAGGTTGATTCCCAAAGCATTATTCAAGATGGCGTTCAAAGGTCGTCATGAAAACCAATCAGGTGTGTTTCTTTATCCTGCCCCCACCCAAAAAACCACACCCATCTCTAGTCCTTTACTGGATATGCCAGGGATTGAATTTGGGGTTTTAAAGCATTTACTCAACACCTGAATTTGGTCTCTCTCCCCCTCTCTCTCTGTTTAAAAAGAGGTTGGATCATTACACACACCACAGCTCACATTCCATAATAATCCTTGTGATTGGGGCAGCTTCAGAAATCTGGACTTGAAGTTTAGTGTTTACTCAGGAGACTCAGAACAAGAGCCTCAGGTGACAACCTACATACCGTATTTTTCACTCTATAGGACGCACTTTATCCCTTCTAAAAAGTAAGGGAAAATGTGTGTGCGTCATATGCAGCAAATGCAGGCTGCGCGGCTAAGCCCAAAGCCAGTACAGGGAGACGGAGCGCTGCGTGGCGCTCCGTCTCGCTATTCTAGCTTGGGGATGGCTGCGCAAAGTCTCCGCAGGGCAGCGGGGTGAAGGCACCCCGCTGCCCTGCGGAGGCTTCACAGGCTGTCCCTGAAGCCAGAACAGCAAGAGGCTATCCCAGAAGCCATATCCCTCTTGCTGTTCTGGCTTCTGGGGTTCAGAATTTTTTTCTTCTTGTCTCTTCCCCCCAAAACTAGGTGCGTCTTATCGTCCTGTGCATCCTATAGAGCGAAAAATACGGTAATTAAAACTGCAGAAAAAACAGCTAAAATCCACAAAATCTATTTTTAAAAAACCAAGGAGTTCTGTGTGCCAAGGAATTTGTCCTATCATATGCTGAGTGTCCTACATTTCCTTGCAATATATCCAGATTTTTATCTGAAGAGGCACAGAAAACCTGAAGCAGACTGGCGGTGCTCATTCCGAAGTTATCCCTTAATTCACACATCAAAGTCCCATTGCATTCTAACTCACAGGTGAAGATTTAGCAGCAACTGAGATGCAGCTGGGATAATCTCAGTCAGAAGAGTGTGAGACTCTTAATCTCCGGGTTGTGGCTTTGAGCCCCATGTTGGACAAAAGATTCCTGCATTGCAGAGGGTTGGACTGGATGACCTTTGTGGTCCCTTCCAACTCTACAATTCTATGAAAAGTATGATAAAGACTATGGTTCCTGTTAAAGAAAATATGCTTCACAGTATTTACTGCTGCTCAGCGATGCAGATGAATTTTAAACTAAACTCTACTTGTCAAACAAGTGGGGGCGCAGCCTGCTTGGCACAGCAGTTCATTTTATTTACTGGGCTGGGTTTACTGATACGCTCCCGCCATAAATTCTACGCAAGTCTCTTGGAAACCAGCAGAAACTAGGAAGCCAGAAAAATAAACGACATTTCATCAACCTCCGAGCTATTTGTTTGCAGTTAATTCATTTAGGCAACTGAAAGATTGGAAAGTGATGAAAGAAGGGGAATATTATAATTTAAGTAGCAATACAGAGGAGACAGGCAGCTTGGCAGAGGAACAAGCTTCCATTGTGTACAAAGAAGAATGAAAAGCACCCTGCTCAAATTATTATTTTGCTGTATGTGTGCTAGCTTCTTATAAAAGCACAGAGCTACGTGTTCTATTTTTCATGTGCAACAGCAGAAATTGGGATCGACATACATGGCGATTCAGGCCATAATATTGTTATTATATTTATTTACTGTATATCCCACCCTTTTTCCCAGAAAAGAGGGCTCTCTAATTCACTCTGCTGAGTGGAGCTCTGAACTTGGGCCCCTAAGTCAAACATTGACAACATCACATGCATCTATAGGCCTCTCTGGATCCCAGCCAGCATTTTATAGAAGTAAATAAAATTATGCACAGAAAGCGGCTAGGGAAAAGTTTCTCTTCCTCTCTCATAACGCTAGAATTTGAAGCTGAATGTTAGGAGATTCCAGGAGAGAATCTTGCATAGCTCTTTGCTCCTTCCCATGATGAGCCGAACCAAAACTGGTTTGACTTTGACCTTCCGTAGAAGAAGCAGGTTTTGAGAGAGCCTTTAGAGCAAAGCAGCCTTTCATTAAAAAAGTGGATTGTTTTATAGCAGGTAACAGAAGGAAGAATGCTATGACAACTGGAGATAAGGCTGTTGGAGCACAGGAAATAAGGAAATACTAGCCAAGGTGGATGAGCAAGAAGCTTTGGGGAAGAGGCTTTGGCACAGTGGTGGAGAATTTGCTTCGTAAAGGTCCCAGGTTCAGTCCCTGGCATCTCCAGGTAGGACTGGGCAAGATTTGTGTCTGAAACCCTGGACAGCCACTGCTGGTCCATGTTGACAATACAGTCCTACCTCGGGTTACAGACGCTTCCGCTGAAACCCGGAAGTACTGGAACAGGTTACTTCCGGGTTTCGGCGGCCGCGCATGCGCAGAAGAGCTAAATCGCACTTTGCGCATGCGCAGAAGAAGAAGAAGAGTTTGGATTTGATACCCGGCCTTTCACTCCCTTTAAGAAGTCTCAAAGAGGCTAACATTCTCCTTTCCCTTCCTCCCCCACAACAAACACTCTGTGAGGTGAGTGGGGCTGAGAGACTTCAGAGAAGTGTGGCTAGCCCAAGGTCACCCAGCAGCTGCATGTGGAGGAGCGGAGACGCGAACCTGGTTCCCCAGATTACGAGACTACCGCTCTGAACCACTACACCACACTGGCTCTCAGTGGTGAGAAGCGCCGAATCGCAAGCCATGTGTGCGCAGACGCGCTGCTGCGGGTTGCGAACGTGCATCCCGCACAGATCACGTTTGCAACCCGAGCATCCACTGTACTGAGCTAGATAGACGAATGGTCTGTCTTGGGATAAGGCAGATTCCTACATTCAAAAGCTAAGCAGCTCCTTGAAGACTTCCCTGGTGACTGCAAAATCTCTCATTCAGCCTATTTCCCTTTTGAGATTTTCCCAAGCACCACCCACAATTTGATTCCCCCTGCACTACTGTCATGGGGACTAGCAAACTGACCTCTTTTAAATAATAAAAAAACCCAGAGATTCCAAAGCAGTCCAATTCTGCAGCAGAAAAAGGCCCCTATTCTACATCTTTGCCCACTGACTCACCAGGTGCTTTGGGGTCATTCAGCACGTCTGCATCCACCTCTTCCCCTTCGAAGTGGAGCTCCCTTGTGTCCAGGCTTTCGATGATGTTGGTCATGTCGTTGGCTATTTTCCTCAAGGCTGAGGTGTTCAATTTCCTTTCATTGCTGAGAGACATCTTAAAGGCTTGCACTCACCCAGGGGGGGCTGTTTGAGAGAAGAAAATGAAGAATTTCCATTACTGTTATGACCTGAAATCTGCAGCAACGTCAAAGAGCCCTCAGCTTGCTCTGTTTTGGGGAGAGCTCGAAAGTATGGTTGTGATTCCCCCCCTTGTTCTTATTGTTTTATCTGACTGGAGATGGTCAGTCAGGTCATGTATCCATCATCATCATCATCATCATCATCATCATCATCATCATTTATTATTTGTACCCTGCCCATCTGGTTGGGTTTCCCCAACCACTCTGGGCAGCTTCCAACAAAGATTAAAAATACAACAAAATGTCACACACTAAAAACTTCCCTTAACAGGGCTGCCTTCAGATGTCTCCTAAATGTCAGGTAGTTGTTTATCTCTTTTGACATCTGATGGGAGGGCGTTCCACAGGGCGGGCACCACTACCAAGAAGGCCCTCTGCCTGGTTCCCTGTAGCTTTGCTTCTCACAGTGGGGGAACAGCCAGAAGGCCCTCGGCAGAACGATGGGGGTGGAGACGCTCCTTCAGGTATACTGGACCGAGGCCGTTCAGGGCTTGAAAGGTCAACACCAACACTTTGAATTGTGCTCAGAATCATACTGGGAGTTATGTGGTCTCAGCGGCCGCCCCCAGTCACCAATCTAGCTGCCACATTCTGGATTAGTTGCAGTTTCCAGGTCACCTTCAAAGGTAACCCCACGCAGAGCGCATTGCAGTAGTCCAAGCAGGAGATAACTAGAGCATGCACCACTCTGGCGGGACAGTCCGTGGGCAGGTAGGGTCTCAGTCTGCGTACCTGATGGAGCTGGTAGACAGCTGCCCTGGATACAGAATTGACCTGCACCTCCATGGACGGCTGTGAGTCCAAAATGACCCCCAGGCTAAGCACCTGGTCCTTCAGGGGCACAGTTACCCCATTCAAGACCAGGGAGTCCTCCACACCTGCCTGCCCCCTGTCCCCCAAGAACAGTACTTCTGTCTTGTCAGGATTCAACCTCATAGCAGTGACCAGAGGAGGAATGACCACTGGGAGGAGCACAGAGAGAATAAATGCCATGATGCATCTGCAGCAGCAAAACCGGACACCTTCCTCTACCCCACCTGCAACAAAACATGTCTCTTCCGTATCAATCTCTGCAGCCACCGCAGGCAAAATAACTCTCCAACGGTTTGACTTCACCCCAAAGGCGCACACCTCCACTGTCCACCGAGAAAGGAAAGCGCCGACAATCTGTTTGTAAGCAGCTTTGAGGCGTGTTACAATCAAGCGAGGTATAAATTTTATGGCGTAAATAAATAATAAACATGTGTAAAACGGGCTGTGAGCTCAGCGCCAGAATGGAAAATGAATTCCTGGCCTTGCGTGTGCCTTGAGGCAACCTGTTTCTCTCTATTCAAGGCAGAGACTGGAATAAGGAAAATGGGATCCCCCACTCCAGAATATGCTGGTTGAAATAAGCTTACATTGATTACCTTAGCAAAACAACAACACACAACCCTCTCTGTCCCTTCCCCAACCCAGCTCTCTGGAGCTCTCTAAAATTTCAAAGCCTTTGGTTTGTATAAATATTTAAGGACAAAGCACTTCATCATTTATGAAGGGCACATTTCTGTATGACAAGGGATGCATCCCTTTAAAATATTCAAAAGTAGACACCACAATCCTTTTGCTACCACCACCGCCAAGTATTTTAAAAGGTACAACTCCAATAGGACAGGAAATGTAAGAGCGCTTGAGTATATTGTACTTGGATGAGGGATTCAAACCACCAAGTGTGAAATAATACCAGGAAGCTAGGTTTATGTCTTGAGAAGGGTCTGGCTTCTAAGCGATCTTGCTTTGCAAGGCTCAATGGAATATACTCTGGAAGTGTGTACTCGATTCTGGCCAAACTATGCCTCTTGGTGTATCTTTTGCTCCAGGAGGCTTAGTTTGCTCAGAATTGGGTATATACTTCCAGAGTTAATGCTAAATGCATTACTTCTGGTAAATGAGCTACTATAGCTGTTAGAGGACCATGAAAATAGGTGTCCTGGGCTTCTTAGACTCGCCTACCCATCTACAATCTGAAACCAAAGGGTTGCTAGATGTGAAATATATTGGCAGCTCTCCTACTCGAGGTCTAATTGTGAGCCTTCCTGGGCTTCCACAAAGGCTCATTTGGGCATACTCATTTCACCCAAAATGCCTTATTGCAAGCTCATTCTATGCATATTCCAATAAAAGAGAGAGAAATGCACAGCTAATTATATGAATGAATCAGCCTGGCATTTGTAGGAAGCAGCATTCTATGGGAGGGTTGGAATTACACACCTGGCACAGCCCATCAGAAATGGGAAGTGCAAATATCGTAAGAGATTTAATATATATAAAAAGCATTGTTGTACAGGAAAACTCAAGGCAGATGGAAACAGCATGACACATGCTTGAATGAACTGGATGACCCCCAGGAAGCAATATCCTCCTTTTGTACAACCAATCAGCAATCTTTCACACCAAGTCATGTGCCTGAGTCGTAGGAACTGAATTGCTTCACCCATTAAGCTTGAGGACAAAGCCCAAGAGATTCGTCTGACTTTCATATATGTGCTGGTCTTCTTGCCGGCAGCGTAATTGCAAAAGTAATAAAGCTCTTGACATTTCTCGATGCGCCAGGGTTAAGTCTTTTTGCCCTGGAGCCAAATAACCAACGATAGCAGTATCCTTTATTGAAGCAACTTCGATTGCTTTTGAGTTTTCAAGTTGCGCCGGGCTTCATGCATCCTATAGTGCTGCAGAAACGAGCAAAAGTTGTTCCGGCTGCAGACACAGGAGTGGGGCAGCACAGGAAGGGCAGTGCTGCTGTCTTCTGGCTTCCCAACCCAAATGTGTGGGGCAGGGCGAGGCAAAAGGGAACTGAGCTTCATGGCTGAGTAGGGATTTGAACCCTGGTCTCCCAGATCCTAGTCCAGCACTCTAACCACAACACCACAGTGGCTTCCCTATGTCCCCATATTGCAATGCATCCCCTCAGGTTCTGCCTGTGGGGTCAAAATAATAACGTTGCCACATGTTGAAGGGCAGCAGAGCGGTGACCTCACTCGTCAAAAGCACTGCTGTCTCAGGAGTGACAAAACTGAATGGGATGCAGGAAGAATCTGTTCCTCGTTCCTTTAACTATCTGTGGGTCTTTTCTTCCACTTTTATTTACCCTGTATTGTTCCTGCCTGGTGAGTATTATGCAATCTCAAAGGCACGTCAACATTATGCAGCCCAAAGCAGTTTTAAACTGATGAGTTTTCTTCAATGATGACTGACCAGAGGGGATTTTTGGTTGTTTGTGGGAACTGAATGCTCCCAGATCATCGGACAAGCCGCTAAACAGGGGCGTAAGGTTAATTAAAGGAAACAGGTTGTAAGCAAAGAACAGGGTAATTAGTTCATTACATGCATAGTTCTCATGTTTTTCTTTTCCCAGGAAAAGAGCGAAGCAATTTGATCACAGCTTAAGCGGGAAGCCTTATGCATGGAACCACATGCTGACATTCACCGTTCCCAGCCTCAATATGTTGTCCGCCATTGGCTACATAATGATCAATTTTTGTACAGGAAACCGTCCATTTATGCATGCTGCATTTGCGTGTGACCACACACACATGCGGTGCTGGGAACCCAGAAGCGGGGGGGGGGGGACGGGACAGGGACGAAGCCAGGGCAGTCCTGCTGGCTTGCGAGGAGACCCTTCCCAGAGCCTGAAGAGGAGAGCTGATATGCAAGGTAGCACGGCTGCAACAGCTGCTTCCCCATGTGTCACCTGTGCAAGGCCCATTATCCCTCTGCTCGTTCTGGAAGCTTCCGGTCAAGGGAGCCACGCTGTCCTTCCAGTTCGCATGAGACAGTGGGGTGCAGGGAAGTGGCTGCTACTGCTACTGCTGCGCTACCCCGCATGTCAGCTGTTGAAGGGAAGGCCTCAGCAAAGTCTCGCTTCGCCCCTGGCTCACAAGAGGACCCTCCCTGGAGCCCTAAGAGGACATCCTCTTTGGGGTCTGGGGAGGGTCTCCTCACCCTCTCCAGGGTGCTCCAAATATACAGTACACCATTTTGGTTACACACGCAGAGGTGCAGAACGTAACTCCCGCGTACATTGGATGTTGCCTGCGTTTGTGGTTACCCAAGCCACAGCACAAGCAAGCATAAGAAAACCTTTTTAGCTTCGTTCTCGCCTGCATGCGACGTTGCAGAGTGGACACATCTAGGGCTTTGCTCCCAACTTCCATGCCCTGGAACCAAAGGTGAGAATGGGACCCTATGTGCACACAACTGGTAGGGCTTCTACACATGAATCAGTGACGCTGGTTGAATCAGGATTCCTGATCACAGGTAAGGACAGCACAGGGCTGGTCCTTGCAGCCAGCGAAAGTATAAAGGCCCTTGCCAGCACCACCAACCCTAACCTCTGAATGCCCATGCTCAGGTGTTTTTTGCATACATTTAACAGGAGAGGGAAGAGACACAATGCAATGCATTCCTGAAGCATGTGGAATACCAATTCTGATTCAGGCCAATAATGCTTCAGACGTGAGACTCAGCCTTACCATGAACTTACGTAATGGTGCTGCATTTTCTGGGGATTGGGGGATAATAAGACGCAAAGCCATTTGAGATGTGCCTAGCTGAAGCAACCTACATTTTAATGTCTGTTGCTGTCAGGATGATCCACAAAAACCGACAAGCATCTGTTTGTCTCCCTAAGCTCTTCTATTAATTGTTTATTTAAAAAACAAACAAACTGGCAAAGAGAAAGACGATGCATAATACACCTTCGCCAATTAACCTAAGGTGTGTTTTGTATCACAGTGGACCAAATATCACCCCTTTGTGGCCTGCTTCGTGTACACCTGTGCTCACACAGACCTGTAGCACCACAAAGAGCAGGGTTGTGGTATATGTGTAAATATTCTAATCCCCTTTCCCACCAGATTGTTAGGTTGGCTGGGGAAGACCTCTGCAGTCAGCCCTAGCCAGATGGCTACAGGATTCGCACACGTACTATAACCATGTGGGATAGCACCACAGGGGATGCCTATCTAACAAAGCATGTTTTGTGTTTGGGGCAGAGAGGGAGCCTGCAGCGCAGAATGCTATGTGGGAGGAAGCAGTTGAAAGGAGCATGGCCTAACAGTTGGGGGGCAGAGGGATTATTGTAAACTGGAAGATGGAGAAGGGAGAGAGTAGAGGGAACTGGTTGGGTGGGAATGGGTTTAAGACAGGAGCAGCTAACATGGTGCTTTCCAAGGGGCGTAGAGTCAGTCAGTCAATCAATCTATCATTTTATTTGTATGCCACCTTTCCAAAGTTAAAACCATGCTCAAATTCCATAACTACAAATATAAGAAAAGTAGCAATAAACATCAAAAAGTACACAACCAAACTGAACAATTTCCACTAACTCCCATCAGCGCCCACCAACAGGGCCAACGGCCAAGAAGCTGCAGAAAATAATAGAATTATAGTACTGGAAGGGACCACAAGAGTTATCTAGTCTTTTGCCCAATGTGGGGCTTGAACCCACGACCCAGAGATTAAGAGTCTCGTGCTCTACCGACTGAGCTATCAGGGGGGATCAGTCCAACAACATCTGGAAAGCACAACCTTGACTATCCTTGGGTTTAGTAGGTCCTAATCACATTCATCGCACGCTTAATTTCTCCGCAAATAAACCGCGTTGTTAATCCTGGGTGATACTTATTTTTACTGATTTCATAAAATTTTTATTCCACTTGATTGTAGAATCCCTCACTTAAAGGGTCTGACTACCTGCCCCAATCCCTAGAAAGGCCCGAGCCTGTGTTGTTCGCACAGTGAGACCAAAACAACTATCTTATGCAGTTGTGGGTACCATCTTTCTTGTAAAAAATGTTGTAATAGCTCTTAGAGAGACATGAACCTGTTCAACTTACGGTTAGTCAACTCCTTCATTTCTGTTGAACTCAATAGCACTGCAGCCACTGCTCCCACCCAGTGTGACTACTCTTTACACTTTGCACCAGATCCTTGGCACCTCTTGGAACTGAGCTGAAATTCACCTTCCCTCCAGTCATCTCCATGACTAACCGCTCTTCCACACAGGAACGTACTGCATATAGAAATCTCTCTCCTTTTGGCACAGCGCTGACCCTGTCAATGGGAGGTGAGTCAGTTGCTCATTATTTGACTTCCTCTTCCTGTGAACCGTGAGCATCAGCGGCTGGGAGAAGCAAGGCGGTTTTAGAGGAAAAACCTGAAAAGCTTCTCTCTGCGCATCAGGAACCCTTACTGAGCAAATACACCAAGGGACTTCTTGGGTTTTGGCATCTATTTTCGAGAATGCTTGCAAACTGGCAACAAGGATAAAACATATCTTTCATGAGCTATCCCAAACCGTTGAGAAGGAGGGAAACTAAAAACTAACAAAAATGGCCAATGTGCCACCAATTGCCTACAATCTTAGAGGGCCACCAACTTGGGTGGCTTTTCACAGAATCAATATGATTGTAGAGTTGGAAGGGGCTCTGAGAGTCATTTAGTCCAACCCCTTTGCATTGCAGCAATCTCAGCTAAAGCGTCCATGGCAGATGGCCATCCAGCCTCTGCTTAAAAACCTCCAAGGAAGGAGAGCCCACCACCTCCCGAGGGAGACTGTTCCACTGTCGAATGACTCTTACGGTCAGAAAGTTCTTCCTGATGTTTAGTCGGAATATCCTTTCTCATAACTTGAAGCCATTGGTTCGATTCTTACCCTCCAGGGCAGGAGAAAACAAGCTTGCGCCTTCTTCCATGTGACAGCCCTTGAGATATTTGAAGACGGCTGCCATATCTCCTCTCAGTCCCCTCTTTTCCAGACTAAACATACCCAGCTCCTTCAACCATTCCTCATAAGGCTTGGCTTCCAGACCCTGGATCATCTTGGTCGTCCTACTCTGCACACATTCCAGCTTTTATTCTAGTCTTTACAGGAAGGGCAGGATAAAAATGTGCCATTAATATAGTCTCTAGTGCAGGCTGTAAGAGGAGCTTCTCACTGCATCAAGCCAGTGAGGATTACCGTATTTTTTGCTCCATAAGATGCACCTGACCATAAGACGCACCTAGTTTTTAGAGAAGGAAAACAAGAAAAACAATTCTGAACGAAACAGTGGATGTATGATTTTTGTGGTTCATGCTGTGGCCACAGGCATGAAATGTGATTTGACGGTGAGTTTGGGGTAGCCCAATGCAAAAATCCTGAGGATCCATGTGGATCCGTGCTTTGTAACCACGTTTTTGCACCATTGCAGCCCCATGAAACAGTGGGTGCATGATTTTTTGGGTGCAGGCTGTAGCCACAGACACGCTATGTGATCTGATGTGAATTTGGGGTGACCCAATGCAAAAATCCTGAGGATCCATGTGCTTTTACCTCCCCCCTCCCAGGCAGCCTCCTTTATCTCTAGAGTCCCTTATCTCCCTCCTGATCGCTTGCTGATCAGCTGCTCAGTGGCTTTGTTTCAACACCCCCTTCCCTCTTTCTAAAAAAAAAAGAGCACGATCTGCTTTTTGCCCCTGGGCAATTCGGCTCCAGGGACCACACATTCGCGCCATAAGACACACAGACATTTCCCCTTACTTTTTAGGAGGAAAAAAGTGTGTTTTATGGAGCGAAAAATACGGTAGTTAAATTCGTGGAGGGTAAGGCTATGAATGGCTACTAGCCACAATGGCTAGATTCTGCCTCCATTGTTGGTGCCACTTACTAGGGATCACAAGCAGGGGAAGGACTATTGTGCTCATGTCTGGCTTGTGGGCTTCCCATGGGCTTCTTGTTGGCTACTGTGAGAAGAGCCTATGGCCTGAATCTGGCAGCCAGGCTCTTTGTATGTCCTTACACTTCTTGCAATCGTCAGCTCTCATAAACATTTATTACCGATCACTGCTTCCTTAACATGGATTCTCCTAGGCATGCTTTAAAGAATTTGGCTGGTACCTATTTTGAAGGAACAAGATTGTTGGCAAATTTCCACGATAGTGGGCAGCAAATATTCTAAATGGTTTAGGGGAACATATTCATCCATAGCTCTCCCACAGATGGGGACACTTAGAAGCAAATTAAGTGACGACTTTATTTTCGCAGTAGGTACAGGCTGTGCCTCTCTTTGATGAAACAATGGTCATTGACTTCAAACAGGGAAAGCCCATAAAATGAGCCCTAGCTCTCATCCCAAGGATAACGGAGCGGAGGCAAGGTGGTGTGATGCACAAGAATTGGAGATGTAGACCTGCGTTCAAATGACTAGCACTTGGCCATGAAACTCACTGAGCAGCCTTGGGCAAGTTATAATAATAATAATAATAATAATAATAATAATAATAATAATAATAAATTTTATTTATATCCCGCCCTCCCCAGCCGAAGCCGGGCTCAGGGCGGCTAACAACAATCAAATAATCAAACAATCAAATAAACCAACATTCTAAAAATATTTCATTATAAAAATTAATTAAAATCAAGTTGATGGCAACCATTAAGCAAAACTCTGTGCAGGTTGCCAGAGGAGGGAGTCAGGCTGCGCCCTGACCAAAGGCCTGGTGGAACAACTCTGTCTTGCAGGCCCTGCGGAAAGATGTCAGGTCCCGCAGGGCCCTAGTCTCTTGTGACAGAGCGTTCCACCAGATTGGAGCCGCAGCCGAGAAGGCCCTGGCTCTAGTTGAGGCCAGCCTAACCTCTCTGAGGCCTGGGACCTTCAGGATGTTTTTATTTGCAGACCGTAGGTTTCTTTGTGGGGCATACCAGGAGAGGCGGTCCCGTAGGTACGAGGGGCCTAGGCCGTATAGGGCTTTAAAGGTTAAAACCAGCACCTTAAACCTGATCCTGTACTCCACCGGGAGCCAGTGCAGCTGGTATAGTACCGGATGAATGTGGTCTCGCAGCGAAGACCCCATAAGGAGTCTCGCCGCGGCATTCTGCACCCGCTGGAGTTTCTGGGTCAGTCTCAAGGGCAGCCCCACGTAGAGCGAGTTACAATAATCCAGTCTGGAGGTGACCGTCGCATGGATCACAGTGGCTAGGTCAGGGCGAGAGAGATAAGGGGCCAACTGCTTAGCTTGGCGGAGATGAAAAAATGCCGCCTTTGTTATAGCTGTAATCTGTGCCTCCATAGAGAGGGAGGTATCGAAGATTACACCCAAACTCTTAACGGACAGTGCTGGCACTAATTGCACCCCCGCAAGAGATGGGAGTTGCCCCCTCAATCCCATATCGTCCCGTCCCAGCCAGAGGACCTCTGTCTTCGAAGGATTTAACTTCAACCGGCTCCCACGTAACCATCCAGCCACAGCTTCCAGACATCTTGTCAGTGTGTCTGGGGCCGAGTCAGGATGGCCATCCATCAACAGATAGAGTTGGGTGTCATCGGCATACTGATGGCAACCCAGCCCAAAACTCCGAACAAGCTGGGCGAGGGGGCGCATAAAGTTTCAGGTTGGAATGCTATGCAGGCATATGGAAGTAAGTCCCGTTGAACAAAATGAGATGGCACCTTATTTGTAACAACAACAACAACAACAACAACAACAACAACAACAACAAAGAATTACAAACTGGACATGTTGATATTTTTTTTAAAAGGCAGTTAGGAGCTTGGGTGATATTACATATTTCCCCCTAACAGACTAGGTAAAGGTAAAGGACCCCTAGATGGTTAAGTCCAGTCAAAGGCGACTCTGGGGTTGCGGCGCTCAATTCACTTTCAGGCCGAGGGAGCCGGTGTTTGTCCACAGACAGCTTTCCGAGTCATGTGGCCAGCATGACTAAACTGCTTCTGGCGCAACGGAACGCCGTAACGGCAACCAGAGCGCAATGGAACGCCGTTTACCTTCCCGCTGGAGTGGTACCTATTTATCTACTTGCACTTTGACATGCTTTCGAACTGCTAGGTTGGCAGGAGCTGGGACAGAGCAACAGGAGCTCACCCCATTGTGAGGATTTGAACCGCCAACCTTCTGATCAGCAAGCCCAAGAGGCTCAGTTGGTTTAGCTGAGCTTAAAATTTGGGCATCTTAAATCACCCCTATTGGCTGTAGTATTTTGCAAAGGAGAGTGATGGAAACAGTACTTCGTGAAACACAGTGATGAGGAGGCATTGTTCCCTGCCATCCTGCCGCCTAATCGACTGAAAACAGGTATTTGCAGCAATGAGTTAATAACTTACTAATTAATGTACAAAGCAACTTCATCTGACAAGTGAGGCCTGGCTGTGCCAGGCACAAGGTGGAACGCCGGCACTACCAAGATGACTCTTATTTTCTTTCTCTCCCACTGTGCCCTCATCCTTGACATCGCCTTAAGATAATTTATTGGCTGGTTAGGGCCATTAAGTCTTGTCGGGCAAGATTAAATAGCACATGCGATAAAGAATTTACAAAATATTGCAGTGTTACAGCCAACTATCTCTCCCAGGAGACTGGATTCCATTATCCTTCCCCTGGCTTTCCAGTTCCCATCTTCAGCTGAAAAAGTGTTCTCAAACCCTGCTCTAGGGCTATACAACAAAAACAAAGTTTTGACCAATGCAGAAAATTGTGGCTTTCAACACAAAGCATGTTTCCCCCCTCACGAACATATACCCTTCACCCTGATTTTGGATATCATTTATCCTCGCAAAGATCTCTGGTGAATTCAAAAGCTTGCTTGTTATTTTGAGATATTTTGGTTGGTTATAAAAAAAAGGATTTGGGGATTTTCCAAAATAAGGCTGGCCGTTCAACTCTTAGGCATGCATGGGAATGTAATCTATTTCCCTCTTCAGCTCGCCTACTGGGTTTCTCTCTGAGAAAGGCCTGTTTATCTGGCATGCAGAGAACTGGCAAACAGTGTCCCAGGGGCAGAGGACATCATCATCATCAACATCCCTACTGGGAAATAAATGGCAGCACTTAGCCCCTGCCCATCCCTCCAGAGCAGAGTGAGGAAGAAAGAGAAATGTTGAGAAAGAAAGGTATAAAGATTTTAGAGCACAGGTTTGCGGTGATCTGGATTTTAAAGACACTTGTGACCGTAATAAATAAGTGTGCACTTTGTACCCATGTTAATTGCCACACTTGGTACTTGCTTGGCAATACGTCCCTACAAAAACATGTTTTGAGTAGCAACTAACCTCGGGGCAACGGCATAATTTATAGGAGGAAGGAAAGGGGTGCGTGTTGGTTTTGCATCCATTTGCAAAACCACAGCTTCAGGCGTTTGTTAACTTTTTCAACCATCATACCAACATCCACACACCCCAAAAAGACTCCATATAACTCCTGACACCAAGCCACTGGCCGATAATCTCAACTACCCATCTCTACTATGGCACCATTCTTTTGCTCACAGACAGCAAGAGGACAGAGTTTGTGAACTGAGGGCGTCACTTTGCCAACTGAACAGTATTTTCACCATCCGAGTCATAAAACAGGCCACATTCCAGCAATGCAGGAAGTCAGAGGTTTTGGAACACATTGATCCACACAAACACGCACACACTTTGCCCTTCCACCAAGCAAAAAGCAATACAGTGGTACCTCGGGTTAAGTACTTAATTCGTTCCGGAGGTCCGTACTTAACCTGAAACTGTTCTTAACCTGAAACACCACTTTAGCTAATGGGGCCTCCTGCTGCCGCTGCTGCACGATTTCTGTTCTCAACCTGAAGCAAAGTTCTTAACCCGAGGTAATATTTATGGGTTAGCGGAGTCTGTAACCTGAAGCGTATGTAACCTGAAGCGTATGTAACCCGAGGTACCACTGTATCACAATTAAGAAACCACATTCCAGGCAGGCAGGTGCAACGAGGGATATGGCCTGAGGAGAGGCCTCCTGAGGGCCAGATATGAAAGCTCAGAGGGCCGCATTGGGCCTCCGGCCTGAGGCTCCCAAGCCTGATGAGATGTGTATTTTGTTTTTATTGCGTAATCATATATGAATTCCTCCCTTTGCGTTTCAGGCTTGCCAATCCATAACAGCCTAACATTTCTGTAAGAGCCGTTAATGCGGCTACGATGTTGATGCAGGTTATTTTAGGTGCCTGGCCAAACACATTACAATCTCTTTCAGGGTAAAATCTGAGCTTTTATAGCACTGTTCTGCCTCCCCTGCCCCACATCGGTGACTCTTAACTGCTTAGCCCATAGTCCCTGCGCTCCCCACTCAGAGCCCAGTTCCCACAACCCTTTGCAACCAGTGACCCTTTTGGCGAAGTTTCTTTGGAAATATCCTACAGTTCCTACTATTGACTAAATGCTGCTATGGGAACAGCACCGGACAGGACCCGGCACGATACAAAGCTGCTTGTTCTGCCCTGACGAGGCTAGATTTGTGATTTTTTCGGGACCTTGAACAATAATGGAACCCTGTGCTCTTTTTTCTCTAATTCAGTTGCAAGAAAGGCTTGTGGCCTAGTTCTTGGTAGCGATTCAGACTGCAGAAGACGGCTTGTGTATTAAATGCAATCCCTCCCCCCCCCCCCGATATAGACATTCTCCACAAAGAGAAAGCAAGCATTTCAGAGAGAATGATTCTAACTCAGCCTCCTTCCTGACATGCTAGATTTCCATGAGCAGGGTTTTTTTTTCTGGGGAGGGCATTCCATCATGCGACGCAACACATACAACCATCTGCTCTGCTGGAAAACATGGCGGGGCGTGCTCTTGTGCTTGAGTCCTGCTTGTGGGTTTCCCACAGGCATCTTGCTGGACTAGGTAGCCCATTGGCCTGGTTCAGCAGGCTTGTTTTATCTTCATAATTCCCTGCATACAGAAAGCTAGCATGTCTGGGAAGTTAAGAAGCTGCCTCACACAAAGCCTGACCATGGGTCCATCTAGGCTTCTCCAGTGTTTTGGCCATGGTTCTTTCAATCTCTGGGGAGATGCTGGGGACTGAACACGCAAACCATGATCTCTACCATAGAGAGAGGGTGCTGGCTTAGACTTCTCCCTGGCCTGCTAGGTTTCTATATTCAGGGAGTGGTATGGAGCAGAGGGGACAATCACAATCTCACGCAAAGCAAATTGCAGGCAGTTAACTTACATACTGTATTGGCCCGCATATAAGTCGCACCTTTAAAATTGAAGGGGGGGTGGAGAAAAAATACCCGAATATAAGCCACTCCATTCCTGGCTGCTCCTGGCTGCGTACGGGGGGGGGGGGGTGGAGCGGAGCAGCACTGTGTTGCCAATAGCCTTTCCCCTTCCTCGCTCTCTCCCTTCCCAGCCTTGGGGGAGAGGATGGGGAACTAAGCATGGGGCAGGCACAACTGCCCCGCGCTCCCGGTGCATAACGTAAAGTTGCGAATATAAGCCGCACATTAACTTTTCATGTCAGAATTTGGGGGGAAAGTGAGGCTTATATTCAGACCAATACGGTAATTTGCTGTCACGAGAGTTATGGTGATGGTAAGGTAAAGGGACCCCTGACCATTAGGTCCAGTCGCGGACGACTCTGAGGTTGTGGCGCTCATCTTGCTTTATTGGCCGAGGGAGCCGGCGTACAGCTTCCAGGTCATGTGGCCAGCATGACTAAGCCGCTTCTGGCAAACCAGAGCAGCGCACGGAAACGGCGTTTACCTTCTCACCGGAGTGGTACCTATTTATCTACTCGCACTTTGACGTGCTTTCGAACTGCTAGGTGGGCAGGAGCTGGGACCGAACAACGGGAGCTCACCCCGTCGCGGGGATTCGAACCACCGACCTTCTGATCGGCAAGTCCTGGGCTCTGTGGTTTAACCCACAGCGCCATCTGCGTCCCTCATGGTGATGGTCAATGGTGTCAAAAACGGATTGGGCCAACTGCTGGCTTGAAACAACCATGCTCTTGCCCCACTCGGTGTGATCGCCAAAATATCAGTCTTGTGCATTTGTGGAGCAACAGAGCAGCTGCTTGACCTCCGAGGTTCAATCCTCAAGCATCTCTAGGTAAGGCTGGGAATGTACTCAGCCTGGATCCCTGGGGAGCTGCTGCCAGTCCGTGTAGGCAATGCTGAGCTAGATGGTCTGACTCAGTATGCAGAAGCTTCCCACATTTCAACATTGCTCCTGCGATAACTGTCTAAATGACTCCTCAACAGCAAAACCTAACCCACCAACGAAGGCTAAAGATTCCGATATGATATTGGATGCAAGATAAAGGAATCCAGAGGGTTGCAATGATGCCATACAGCCTTTTTTTCTTAAGCATGCACAATTTAATGCAGGAGTTGTCAACGCAGCACCCACAGATGCCCAGGTGTCCCGAGGGGCCTTCACTGGGGCGCACAGCGGCCCACCCCCTGCCCCCCTTTGAATTTAGCCTTAAAAGCAGCATTTTATTTTAGGCAACATAACTGGTTGTGGCGGCTGCTCCGCTGACGTGTGTGTGTACTCTCAACACTTTCTCTTGCTTGCAAAGGTGCCCACCAGGTTGGCAACCCCCGATTTAATGGAAAGAAGGGCTTCATTGCTAGCATACTCGGGACTGAAGCAATTAGAATGAACGGCCTTGGAGCTAAATCGATTTAAAATTCCTGTCTCCCTTTTGCCCGGAAGGGAAACGGACTGTCAGACCATGAGTCAGCGAGTCTGCTTAATGGGATAACTTTGGCAACGGTTAGGAAATAGAGCCTGGTTGTTTCCTCCCCGCCTCCCCCCAGTCAGAATCAGAATGTTAATAAACACTTCAGACATTGTGCATAGCACACCTCGCTGTTTAGGCTCTCCTTTGGCAAAGGAGAGCAAATGATTTAAATATATTAGGTATTTGCAATTTTAAACAAACAGCTACCGGGTGTCGATGCAGCAGCACTCACGAGCAGACCTAAAGCATAACACATGCTGCCTTTACTCGAAGAATCCCTTCTTGTTATGTGCAGATTCCTTTGCTCGCAGCCTTGTGCTGTTTAATTTTTGCTTGGGTGGAATCCTTCTTTCTTTCTTTCTTTTGAAGGATGTCTGTTCTTTTCCCCGCCTCCCAATAATGTTTAGGGACGCAGGTGGCGCTGTGCGTTAAACCACAGAGCCTAGGACTTGCCGATAGGAAGGTCGGCAGTTCGAATCCCCTCGACGGGGTGAACTCCCATTACTCAGTCCCTGCTCCTGTCAACCTAGCAGTTCGAAAGCACGTCAAAGTGCAAGTAGATAAATAGGTACTGCTCCGGCGGGAAGGTAAACGGCGTTTTCGTGTGCTGCTCTGGTTCGCCAGAAGCGGCTTAGTCATGCTGGCCACATGACCTGGAAGATGTACACCAGCTCCCTCGGCCAATAAAGCGAGATGAGCACCGCAACCCCAGAGTCGGCCACAACTGGACCTAATGGTCAGGGGTCCCTTTACCTTTACCTTTACCTTTACAATAATGTTTATTAAAGTTTGAAGAAAGAATTACAAAGGATAAATATCTAATATCTTCTTATCAACGATAAACTAATCTAAATAAAAACACAAACCAGAAGTGGGGGGGGGGGGGAGAGAAAGAAAGAAAGAAGAAAAGGAAGAAAAATGAGTGAGAGAGGAAAGGAGTAAAAAGAAAAAAATTCCAATTCTTTGTCAGTCAGCTCTCGCTCTCGCTCTCACTCTCTCTATATATAATTACCACCCCAAGATAACACCCAACAATTCCACTTCCCATAAACCAATATTTTCTTCAATCCTCAAACCCAGATATCGTAAATTCATATTCCCCACTCCCACACACAAAGTCTATATGGGGTTTCCAATCTTGAGCAGCTTGGATGTGATCCTGACCAACATCACCTTCCGCATTCCTGAAGCTCTTTGAGACCCTGAGTCTGTTACTGCCTTTCAGCCTAAAGTACCTCACAGGGTTGTTGTGAGATGAAATGGGGCGAAGAGTCCTTGGAGGAAGGTGGGGAGGAGGATGGACCTAATGAGAGACCTGCTGGACCAGGCCAAGGGCCCCATCTAGTCTCGCATCTTGTTCTCACAGTGGCTAAGCAAATGCCTACAGGAAGCCCCAAAGGAGGACGTGAGCCCAAGAGCACTCTGCCCATGGCTCTTCCCCAGCAACCAGCATTCTGAAACCTATAGTCTCAGGGAGTGGAGGTACAGAATAAATATCATAATATTCTCAATGGTGCTGACCCATTCCTTAAGCGATTCCTAGCCAGACATTAAAAGTGGAGCAAAGTTTTGGTGGACTTGTAAAAGGGTAAAAGAGTATTGGGAAATGATCCATAATGAATTGAAAAAAAATGTTTAATGGTACTTTCCCCCCAAAAACCTAGAGTCCTTTCTGTTGGGGATAATTCAGATTGAAATTCCCAGGTGTCAAAAAAGGTTATTTGTGTATGCTACTACTGCGGCCCGTGTTTTGTTAGCCCCAAAATGGAAAACGAGCAAAGTCCCAACGAAAGAAGAATGGCAACTTAAACTGATGGAATATGCACGACTCACAGACTTAACATATAGAATAAGAGAAAGAAGAACATACGTTTAAAGAAGATTGGAAAACTTTTATTGAATATATGGGAAATAATTGTATACAGCTGAAAATGCTGGCAGCATTAAGATAAATTCAACAGTGTAATCAAGTTTTGATGGATGCAATAATGGAATACTGAATGGTATAGTTTTTTTAAAAATATGCAGGGATTCATGATATGTAACATGAACCATGGAAAGGGAAGTCATTGATATCTTAAGTATGTAAAATGAGTATTTTAAATTGTAAAACAGTAAATTTAATAAAAATTATATATATATAAAAGTGGAGCAAAGTTCTTCCCAAACGAGCCTGGGATTATCGACTAAGTAAACAAGCTCCTTGCTACTTGTTCTTAATCATAGAATTGTAGAGTTGGAAGGGACCCAAGGTTCATCTAGTCCAACCCCCTGTAATGCAGGAATCTCAGCTAAAGATCCATGATAAACAGCCATCCAACCTCTGCTTAAAAACCTCCAAGCAGAAACTTCAAAAGAGGCAGAGGAAATGTCCGCGTTTCTTTATGTTTTGGATGTAGTTGAACAACACTGTATTAAAAACAAGATTCTTGCTAGCAGCTTGGGTCAATCTCTTGTCTAAACAGAACTTTTCACTTTCCTAATTACAAGCTACCACTTCTATGTAATTATACGCCATGTAGCATCTTCGTTTTGGCAGCCCCTGACTCATCTGGAAACAGCTGCTCAGGGATGCCGTCAATTTTCCCTCTAACAAATTCTTCCAGGCTTTTCTCCCCAAGCTTTTCCCCATACAAACAACTAAGAATACTTCTCAGCCTCTCCTCCCCCTCACCTATATCTGTTAATGGTTAATATGTGAGCGCTAGAGGACAGCGTACATACTTGGGCGGGAATGAAAATGCTCGCTCCTGCATTTTCCTCTTCTCAATCCACCTGTGATTAGAACAGGCAAATCTGTCAGTTTCTGGTTTATTCCAGTCTCGCCTTGTTCCAATCTTTAGTTCTACATCTCCACACCAGTTTCTGATTTTAAGCCCTCATGAAAATTCATCAGCATTTTACGGTGAAAATTTCCAAATATAAACATTGTAATACACATTTTTACCTAATATGTACATTTTTTGCAAAGCAATATCCCCCTTCATAATGCAAATGTGTGCATTATTTTCCCTGCTAATATTCATTTATAAGCACATTTTACCCTAGTATATGCATTTGTGTACACATGGCTTGGCTGGGTAACTGCATTGCACAATTCAGAGAAATGTGAATTTCAAATGTGAATTTTTCAGTCTGTGTATTGTTTCAGAAACTGGATTAAATGTGAACTGAACTGAATCCACCATCCCCCATCCTCACCTCTAGCCCATCTCCACACACCTAGATACAGCCTTACCTTTGCAAGGAGTTTGTTTGCCGAGCAAATAATAAAACAGAACTGTGCCTTATACGTTTTATAGACGTACAAATGGAAGCATTTGCAGGAGAGATGTTTTATGTACACAAAGCAGTGAGATGTTTCAGGAGTTCCAGCAAGAGCCTTAAGCAAGTGTGCAAGCCATGGTTTTGCTAACTATTGAAAAGTATATTTTGGTTAACTAAGGAAATCTCACAACTTCATTGGGGCTCGGTTCCTGGAAAGTATGCTTAACAAATACAGTCAAACCTCGGTTGTCAAACATAAACCATTCTGAAACATCCGACAACTGAGGCATGGCTTCCGATTGGTTGCAAGAGCTTCTCGTGCATTGGACGTTCAGTTCCGAAAAACGTTCGAAAACCGGAGCATTTACTTCCAGGACTTCGGCGTTTGGGAGCCGAAAAGTTCGGAAACGGAGCCATTTGAGAACTGGGGTTTGACTGTATAGCCTAACAGCACGATTTTGAGTATGTGCTTACTTAGAAGTAAGTGAGTTCACCCAGGTAAACATGCCCAGAAATGCAGCTAACTCCCACTGATTCTAGTGAAGAAGGATGGCTTGTAATAAGGAACATTTCTTCAAGGTAACCAATTTCTGGTCCCAGGTTAACAACTACTAGAAACAGATAACCCAGGAGTATCTGCAGTTTAAACAAGAGCAATAATGAATGGATAAGATAGAATGACTAGGCTACACGCATTAGTTTTGCTCATTAGCTTAATGAAAAGGTCCCAGGCAGCTATGTTTAATTCAGTTTCATTTCCAATCCAAGCTTTCCTTGGCTATCAAAAATACTTGCAAAATGAAAAACCTTTTAAAATCATTGCATGCTTTTAATTATCTTAAACGCTCATAAGGCAGGTGGCCAAGGCCCTGCGTGAAAGTTCTTGTGCATCAGGCAGAAAGCTATTCTGGGATTTATACATGTGGGGTAGGCAGATAAAATAACCACCTGCCAAGTCATATTCCTGCATTAAATTTCAAGTACTACAAGATGAACGACAGCATGGGATTCTGCTGCCGCTCTGCTCAGACTGCATTCGCCAGGCTTAGGCAGTGCTGAAGAAGCCAGACATCAAATGTTCCGCGTTAATAACAGCCCTGCTAAGTTAGATACTCGCATTTTAGTGAGCCTCTTTAAGTCATGGAGTGGGGAAGACCTTTCGGATCCACAAAGATCAAATTAACGGCGGTGGTCCAGAAATCCTTGTTGGCAGGGTGCACGGGATTCACTTGGCTGACTGGAGTCAAGCTAGTACATAGAACATACTCTATAGCCTGCAGTCCAAGGCTGCATGATTTTTTTTAAATAAAAAAAACCACACTTGCATTTCTAAGGAAAGCTGAATTCTGCACCGTGATAATGTTAAGCAAATTTTGCATACTTCCCTCACTCTGCATACTGTATTATGCTAGGCATACTACAGTGGCACCTTGGTTTACAACCACAATCCGTTCCGGAGGTCCGGTTGTAAACCAAAACAGGTTGTAACCCAAGGCGCGCTTTCGCCAATGGGGCCTCAAAGAAAGGGGGGAGGTTTGTAATCCAAAACGGTTGTAATCCAAAACGATTGCAAGCCAAAGTACCACTGTATTCTGGCTTTGCTATGAAGGGTACTGAAGCCTGAAAAGCTTTCTCTAGCATTCCTCTACCCCCCAAGATTTCAAAAGCCATGACCCATATATTTTCAAACACAGCTTCGCAACCATAAGGTCTACAAACGTGCTTTCTTTAAAATGAAAGCGGAAGTTGTAAGGAAGCTGAAATTCTGTGTCCGAGGTGATATTTTGTGGGTGCCCTCTGCATAAATGGCATAAATGTGGCCTTGATTAACTCTGACTAGCAGTGAGAGATACTACACCGGCTTCCTATATGCTATGCAGCGATGCCTTGAGTGGCTTGGGTTAGCTTTGGTTTTGTTTGGTAGGAGAGGCAAGGCAAGGGAGTCAATGGCAAAGAACAGGAGAAAGCTGACGGTGGTTTTTAAGATGATCTCCTGCAAAATAATGCTTGGACTGAACTAGCTTGGTTTAACAGCAAGTTGATGGAATTGGTTCAAAAATCTATGACTTGTACCTTAAAATAGGTATACACCTTCTTTGATTTATGTATCTTAGGTGTTTTTATCTTATCCTGGTCTGTAGTAATTGAGAGACTGAGTATATTTGACGACCACTCTTGGCTGAGTAAGATTGTCTTCCTTGAACATGGTCTTCACAGTGAGTCCGTAAGTGACTGTGGAGGCCGATTCTGGATCCACACATCCTTCCACAGTGGGGACATAGGTTTCCAGACGGGAGTTGATCACGGTGAGGGTTTGCCAAACGTGGCTTCCTCTTAGCTCGTTTCTCCTTCTTGCCTTGAGTTTGTGCTTCTTCAAAGTCCACGACACCTTTGGTAAAGGCTGTTCTCCAATTGGAGCGCTCGCAAGCCAGTGTTTCCCAGTTATCCATGCTTATTTTAGATTTGCCTTGAGAGCATATTTAAATGTCTTTTGTCATCCATCGGTATTTCGTTTTCCATGCTTACGTTGGGAATAGAGTAGTTGCTTTGGAAGATGATAATCAGGCATCCGCACAACATGACCAGTCCAACGAAGTTGATGTTGAAGAATCATTGCTTCGACACTGGTGATCTTTTCTTCTTCCAGTACACTGACACTACTTTGCCTGTTTTCCCAAGTGATGTGTACATTTTTTCGGAGACACTGTTGATGGAATCGTTCGAGGAGTTGGAGATGGCATTTATAAGTGGTCCATGTTTCACAAGTGTACAGTAAAGTTGGTAGTACAATAGCTTTGTCAACGAGCATTTTGGTTTCCCTGTGAATGTCCTGGTCCGCAAATACTCTGCGCTTACAGTTGCCCTATCACCTATTTAGCACGCTCTAAATAGGTGCTTTTACCTAATCCTGCCCTATGGCCGTAATAAAGATTTTGATTTGCTGAGTGAACTGAACACAAATTAGTATTATAGGGGGAGGGGGTAGAACTTTGAACAAATTAGTTCATCTTACGTGTTTATACTCTTTAGACTTTTAGGGCCTTTAAGCTTAAACCTATAATTGTTGGGGGGGGGAGAGATAAACAACTCACATTTCACATTTTTTTCTTTCTTACTTCCAAAATATTCCACATAGTAATTTTGTGAGAAGACAGAAAACAATTATAAAACATCGTTGCCTAAACATTTGCTTCTGAGTATATGACAATGAACTAGTTTTTGCTACTCAATCCTAAAGGTTCAGCCATCGTGACGCATTGTGAAGATCAACAAACCCTATTTATGTACAAATCTCATCCGAACAAAATGGAAGTTACCCTTAGGACAAAAAAATCTAAATCTCAAAATGTCATCAAGTCTGAAAATGAACAAAACCAACATTAATTCATTAATTAACATTTCAGAAATATCAATCAGTACTATCTGTCATTCCTATAAACGCATGTGGGCGGTTGTGAAAAAGAACACCCTGTGTAAAACAGGGGAGGAGAGAAAAAAGAATTATAATTTTTACATAAGTTTTAAAACAAATCTTTTCTCCCCCCCCTTTACTTTCTTTTTTTCTTTCTATTCTTCCTTCTGTTTCTTCTTATTCGATTTGTATCTTCTGTGGTTGTAATTTTGCTGTATTATGGGAAAATCTTAATAAAAAATCTTAAAAAGGACCCCTGACCATTAGGTCCAGTCGTGACCGACTCTGGGGTTGTGGCGCTCATCTCGCTTTATTGGCCGAGGGAGCTTCCGGGTCATGTGGCCAGCATGACTAAGCCGCTTCTGGCGAACCAGAGCAGCACACGGAAACGGCGTTTACCTTCCCGCCGGAGCAGTACCTATTTATCTACTTGCCCTTTGACGTGCTTTCCAACTGCTAGGTTGGCAGGAGCAGGGACTGAGCAATGGGCGTTCACCCCATGGCAGGGATTCGAACCACGACCTTCTGATCGGCAAGTCCTAGGCTCTGTGGTTTAACCCACAGGGGCAATGCTCTCCATCTTTCTGATGTCAGGTTTATCTGCCTGATAAGATGCTATGAGTTCTGAAATTACAGCTGGTGAAAGAGATGGTTTCTCAGTCCTTGGATTTCCAAGACTGCATGCCTCGACCTGCAGCCAAGCTCAAATATAGGGCCAGTTAGGAATGAAATGTATGGGGCAGCTGCGGCCATCAGTCAGGAGAGCAGCTTATATCTGTGGGTTCCATGATAGATGTGAAAAAACTGCACACATGGATGTGACTTTTGTATCTTGGTGCCATTGAGTCAAGAGCATGGTTTGGATTCTCATGAGCCACAAGCCCAAGGGATCACATAACAGTAATCGCTTGTAGTTTGCTCCTCTCTCTGTATCCTCGGTAACTTACTGTAATACAACACATGCAATGTAACACCAGCTTGCTCAGAATTTCTTTGCCCAGGCAAATGGCCATGAAGCGAAGAAGGAAGAGAGACACTCAATTTGGCAACTTCACATCACATACTTTGGACTGCTGGGAGATAACAAGGAAGAGAGACAGGGCTGCTGTTTCAGTAGAAGATGGGCATCTTCTGAAACATCTGATGACCTAAGTACACTTCAGATTGCATCGGCAACAGAACAAGTTAATTGTAGATTGGAAGCAGTTAAGCTCGGTTTAAGAAACCATGGTTTATTAGACTGAATGAGGGTGAATATTGTGCCCACATGCTCCCTGAAATGGAACACTTGTGGAGTTGTTATGCCATAGTTTTCTGTTACAGCCAAAACAAGAAACTGAAGCTTGCCTCCAATCCAAAACAGGATCTGAAACTAGATTCATGATACTTCACAGTCTGGATATTTAAATAATTAAGATCTCTCTGTGTGTATGTGCCCAACTAAGGGGAATGCAAAACTGTTGGCATATTCAGTGCCGCAGTTCTGAACTTATAATGTACCTGCCATAATGTACTTTTAACTTATAAAATACATCAATTGTACCAATTTTTCTCTTAATAGGTAGCTAAGTGAAATTTGTTTCCTGAATATATTTTTTTTGTACAGTGGTACCTCGGGTTAAGTACTTAATTCATTCCGGAGGTCCATTCTTAACCTGAAACTGTTCTTAACCTGAAGCACCACTTTAGCTAATGGGGCCTCCCACTGCTGCTGCGCCGCCGGAGCACAATTTCTGTTCTCATCCTGAAGCAAAGTTCTTAACCGGAGGTACTATTTCTGGGTTAGCGGAGTCTGTAACCTGAAGCGTATGTAACCTGAAGCGTATGTAACCCGAGGTACCACTGTACAATATTCCAGCATCCTACTAGTATTTATTCTAGTGCTGGCAATAGATATATTTTTTAAAAGTTTAAAGTGGTGCTTTGTGCTTTGAGGAATTTATGAAAACAGAAGGGCAGAGCAATCAAATCCCCCCACCATTTTATACCAGGCTGAGGGAGCAGAGGTATTTGAATCTTGCCGTCAGAGCCCACTAAAAAAAACCCTGAAACAGGAAGTTCTGAGGGCAGAGATATCTGCTGGAACCCAAGCCTATTTCACAGACATCACGCAACACCATAGGGATCAATCTGTTCCTGCAAAGTCCCACAGGCAGGGAGTAGAAGTAAGGACCGCATTTGCAATCTTTTTCATCCATTAAAAATTATGTTCATTTTATATATTTGAGAGGGATATATATTTAGTCATTTTGTGCACACATCTTGATTACATTTGTTGGTAAGACAACGCATTTTTAAGAACTCGATAGTTTAGGGTGGCAGCACCTAGACTTTGGAATTCCCAGCCTGTTGAAATCAAGCAGGTGCCTTCGCTGTGCTCTTTTCGGCACCTGCTAAAAAGCATCCTTGTTTAGACAAGTCTACCCAGATGTTCAGAAAGTTCATAGAATCATAGAACTGTAGAGTTGAAAGGGACTCCAAGTGTCGCCTAGTCCAACGCCCAGCTAAAACATCCTTGACAGTTGATGTAACTTTAATCTGTTTTAGTCGTTTAACATTTGTATGTTTTAAAGTATGGCTGTAGATTTGTCTTGATTTTATCTTTTTGCAAATTGCATTGAGGGTTGTTTTCTTTTTTTTACACTCAAGCAGTGTATAATTTTTATGCAATAAACAAACACAAGACACTGGATAAGAATAAACTGGGGCAAATTGTTTTGTTTGGAACTGAACTTTTATCTGCAATGGTAATACATTTCATAACATCTGAGACATTTATAATATCTGACACACTGGAGAGACAGTGTGGTGTAGTGGTTACAGTGTTGGACTAGGACCTGTGAGGCCAGAGGTTCAAATCTCAGCCATGATATTCACAGGGGAGCCTTCAGCCACTCCCTGCCTCTCAGCCTAGCCTACCCCACAGGGTTGTTGTTAGGGTAGGACTGGGGAGGGCCATGTATGAGCTCCTTGGAGGGGTACAAATAAATGTCTTCTGCATACATCTCTAAACCTCTGGCAGCTTCATAGCAAATGCAACGTTGTTGGCAGAAGCACTGAATAGGAATCAATCTCTCAAATGCTACCATGGCTTTTATTTCCCAATTCCTAGTGAGATGACTTGACATCAGTTGCGTGTTGCCATGGAAATGATTAGAATAACGAGTGTTAACTTATATAATTCTGGAAGTGCGCTATAATAATTGTCAGAAGTTATCCCTGATCTGTAGGGCAAATAAGGACAAATTGACGGATGCATGGCACAGTATGCAGAAAGAAAGGTGGATGCTAGTTTTAAAGAATATGTTGTTGTTTAGTCGTGTCCGACTCTTCGTGACCCCAAGGACCAGAGCATGCCAGCCACTCCTGTCTTCCACTGCCTCCTGCAGTTTGGTCAAACTCATGTTCGTAGCCTCGAGAACACTATCCAACCATCTCGTCCTCTGTCCTCCCCTTCTCCTTGTGCCCTCCATCTTTCCCAACACCAGGGTCTTTTCCAGGGAGTCTTCTCTTCTCATGAGGTGACCAAAGTATTGGAGCCTCAGCTTCAGGATCTGTCCTTCCAGTGAGCACTCAGGGCTGATTTCCTTAAGAATGGAGAGGTTTGATCTTCTTGCAGTCCATGGGACTCTCAAGAGTCTCCTCCAGCACCCTACTTCAAAAGCATCCATTCTTCGGTGATCAGCCTTCTTTATGGTCCAGCTCTCACTTCCATACATCACTACTGGGAAAACCATAGCTTTAACTATACGGACCCTTGTCAGCTGTCTAATGCACCCTCTGGCTGGGTGTGGTTCTCAGACGTCCTACTACAGATGGAAGCATCAGTCTTTTTTCTGACCCTGCCAGTCTCACACATGTTCATTAACAGTGGCTGACGATGACCACTGGGGCAGTGGCGAAGCTGCATGCTCCGCTACCGGGGGCGGAGAGCAGGCAGGGACGTGGCTGGTGCCCCCTGGGTGGCATGGCACGCATCCCGGGGGCATGGCAAACTGCCCGCAGGAGCATGGTATGCCGCTCGCAAGGGCATGGCACGCGTTCTGGGGGCGTGACACATCTCCTGTGGGGCATGGCGCCAACGCGGGTTGTGGGCATGGTGCATGTCCGGGGCGGGCGCCGCAATGGCACCCTACCGGAATAGTGGTGCTGGGGACAGCCCACTCCCTCTGCACTCCCGTTCATCCGCCAGTGCATTGGGGCTGGTCAAACAGAAGACAAGGATGCCAGCAATAGTTGGAAGGGGGGCCAATGACAGGCAGGTGCTATTCTGCATTTCATATGAAGGCAGGGTGAAGTTAAAAGTTGTAATAAATAGCACGAGGTCTTCTCTTCCCATTTTATCCTCACGGCAACCCTTCTGAGGTGGGTGAGGTTGAGAGAGACAAGAGACTGGCCCGAGATGGCCCAGTGAGCTTTGTGGCGGAGCAGGGATTTCCAGTCCAACACTCTGCTGGTTACGAGAGCCAGTGTGGTGTAGTGGTTAAGAGTGGTAGATTCGTAATCTGGTGAACCGGGTTCGCGTCTCCGCTCCTCCACATGCAGCTGCTGGGTGACCTTGGGCTAGTCACACTTCTTTGAAGTCTCTCAGCCCCACTCACCTCACAGGGTGTTTGTTGTGGGGGAGGAAGGGAAAGGAGAATGTGAGCCGCTTTGAGACTCCTTCGGGTAGTGATAAAGCGGGATATCAAATCCAAACTCCTCTTACGAGCCAGTGGCTTTTACGAGGCATTCCACATATAGCATCTAAAATGTCCTTGAATTCTGTTCACTTCCTTATATACACAGTTGTGGGAAGTGTTCATTTATCATTGATATAGAGCACATTTGCAAAGCCAAATTGGACATGGCTGCTTGTTCATCCTATCATCGCTCCTACGATACCTGGGCTGTAAGTGGGTCTCTCAGCCGGCCTTGCGGTGCTCTTTGTACATTAAGCAGTGGGAAAGTGCTTGGGAAGGTCGAAAGCACAGTCCAATTTTGAGATCGATAGACTGACAGCAGGAACTCAAGCGCCAAGCACCCACAGAACCGAAACGATTCACTCAGCTCTACAGATTCAAGCTAAGAATACCAGAGGTGAAGGTTACTGTGCAGTTTGCTTTATCCTTTAGATATAAAAACCAAACGTGTTAAGCTGGGGAAAGTCCAATGGCTGAGAGCTGTTTCCTTAAAATAAAACAAACATTCCTCCTAATGCTCACCTCACGAAAGAAACCAAGATTGAGCAACTTGCGGCTTTTGCTTTCAAAAGTGCTGGGCCTAATGGAATGCTTAGTGAAGAGGTTTCTGAACTGCTTGGCTGGGGAAACCTGATGTTTCTGGGAAGCTTAGCCAGGATTTTTCAAATGAAAAGGGCAGAAACGGTAGATAGGTTTCTGGGGGAAAGGGCTAGACCTGCTGCAGGAGAGAGTTAGCGGTTTAAAACTTTGATTAATGTTGTGCTTTAATTGTTGTAACCCATCTTGAGATCTTAAGGCTAAGGATGGAATATTAATAATAATAACAGTAATAGTAAAAAATACTCTAGGTCTCACATTTCTTCATATGGGGCTTGGGTGAGGCCTCTCAGGCTTGCCCAATGCCATTTATGACACATATCCTTCCATGACCAGCTGTTTGGTGTGTGTGACTATGCATGTGCATGAGAGGGAGAGGCAGGGAACACTGGGGGCCTCCTACGCCTGAGTTTGTGGGAGGCGGGAAGGATAGAGGCGCATGTATTTTCCCATCCCTCCAGCAGCATCCCAAGGGGTTTGCTACCAATTCCACGCCCTCTGGATCACCTTTCAAAGGCATCTAAGTTGCTCTTACATTCTCACTTGCTTGTTAGTAATGTCAGTGCCAAGAATGATTGCATTTGAGAGAGAGAGAGAGAGAGAGAGAGAGAGAGAGAGAGAGAGACATGCAAATTAATTACAGTAATGACAAATTAATTATAACCTTGATATTTACTATTGCAGTTGGCCACTAAAATCCACCATCAGTGCAGCAGTCTAAAGGCATCCAAACCAATCTATCAATGATGGTGTTTTCCCAACGAAAAGGATGGCACCTTTTTGTAGAATAATTCAAGATACAATTTGCAGCATCAGTGTCATTTAGATAAACCAAAAGTACTATTTCTGGGTAAATAAAACGATACACACTTCAAATTCTTGCTATATTGAGAACAGATCTTGCACAAACACAAATATATATACATATACAGTCATACCTCATGTTACGTTTGCTTCATGTTACTTTTTTCAGGTTGCGTCCTGCGGTGACCCGGAAGTACCAGAAAGGGTTACTTCCGTGTTTTGCCGCTCGAACATGTGCAGAAGCGCTAAATCGCGCTTCACGCATGTGCACAAGCGCCAAATCGCGCCGCGCACCTGCGCAGATACATCACTTCAGGTTACGTGCTTTTTATGTTGCTAACGGGCCTCCAGAACGGATCCCATTCGCAACCAGAGGTACCAGTGTACATACATATATACACAAAACATACACTTATGTTTTAATCTCCTGTCAAATCCCAGAAAAACTGTGCCTTACGTTTGCGTTAGCACTTGTGATGTTTTTTTCCCAAAATCAGAACCGGTTCTCCGAAAAGAAATAATTATCCCAATCTCTCTCTCTCTCACTTATGTCTATAATTGGCCACCATGCCATACCTAATTTTAACAAAAGGGGATACATTTTTCTCATTTGGCTTTTCAGCTTTAATAGATGCAATTAAGCACTCAAATTCTGTATTTCCCTTAATTATGCTATGCGGGGGCGGGGCGGGGGGGGACGTACAATATCTCTTATCTGACCCAGGTGACATAATGCCACCCATTTTATCAGCACTTTTATAGTTAACAAAAGGATATTGTATGGTTGTCAGATGTCAAATAGCGGAGTCTAAACAGATTATGATCATTCGATCATACTAAATGGATACACCCCCCCTAACAAATTTGTAGAATGTATCCCTGTTTTAAATGGATTTATTTTTTTTAAGGGTAAGGGGAAAGATACGCAAATACAGTTTTTACATGGAGGTATACCAGACTGATAAAATACTTACTGAGTTTATATTATAACTTTCCATGGGCACTAAGGAGCTATAGTATTTCTGTTCCATGTTCCATGTGAAGGTCTTTTGGGAAGTAACTGCAATTTGCTACTACAGGCCAAAAAAACAGGCCAACTAGACACCATGCTTAATCTCTGCTTCTCCATTAACTAATTACAGGTGGGAAGTGATGAGGTGCCAGAAATCACCATGAACACCTCCCTCGTTCTCTTACAGTGGCAATGGCGCCCACCTGAGAAGCTGAGTTTCAGCTGGAAAAACAACAACCCTGGACGAGCCCAAATCTATTTGCAACAGAGACACAGGAAGAGGGCAGGTTTATTGGGATTACAGTGGTACCTCGGGTTAAGAACTTAATTCGTTCTGGAGGTCCTTTCTTAAGCTGAAACTGTTCTTAACCTGAGGTACCACTTTAGCTAATGGGGCCTCCCGCTGCTGCCTTGCCGTCATGCGATTTCTGTTCTCATCCTGAAGCCAAGTTCTTAACCCGAGGTACTATTTTCTGGGTTAGTGGAGTCTGTAACCTGAAGCGTCTGTAACCCGAGGTACCACTGTACTTTTCTTCACAGTGAGATTCAGGCTCCCTGTTGCCAGTAATTAGTTAGGGAAAAACAAGATAGACAGCTGCCTGTTACATATTAAACAAATGCCTAGGTTGGCCCTTAGATATCCTGCCTTATCAGGAAATGGAAACAGTCGTGTTTTGGCCACAGCTTCCTTGGTAATGGGTGGTTAATAACCCCTAAGTACTGGTTCGTGTGAGCAAATGGTTAGGAGATGGTCTCCTGACACTTCGTAGAATTGCAGTATTGGAAGGGACGCCGAGGGTGAACTAGTTCAAACCCCCCCCCCCTGTAATTCAGGAATCCTGCCCATAGCTGTCCCTGGGTGGGCTTGGACCACCAACTTCCTGATTAACAGCCAGACACACTGATTCATTGCACCACCTCCAATAATGCCGGGGACAGATCCACCTTGCGAGAAAGGGCGTTCCACTACAGTGGTACCTCGGGTTACATACGCTTCAGGTTACAGACTCCGCTAACCCAGAAATAGTGCTTCAGGTTAAGAACTTTGCTTCAGGATGAGAACAGAAATCGTGCTCTGGCGGCGCGGCGGCAGCAGCAGGAGGCCCCATTAGCTAAAGTGGTGCTTCAGGTTAAGAACAGTTTCAGGTTAAGTACGGACCTCCGGAATGAATTAAGTACTTAACCCGAGGTACCACTGTACTTGAAAACATCACTGAGTGGATCGGCACCAGCAGCAAAGCGTTCCCTGCATATTGTAGGGCCCAAGATGGCGAATGCATCTCCTGTGAGTTTTGAAGGAGATGTCAGGCATAGCTTGGGAAAGCAGGGCATGCAGGCTTGCCATAGGCATCCGGTAAGCCACTGTGAGAGCAGGATGCTGGGCCTGATCCTGCAGCGCTTCTCTTAAGGCCTCTCTCTTCTTCACACACACAGAGTAAGGGGAGGTGCTGTGCAGAAACAGCACCTTGCCTTTGGAACAAGCAAACGCAGAAAATGAGGCCACCCCCCCCCCTACGTTTAAAGCCAGGCATAGGCAAACTTGGCCCTCCAGATGTATTGAGACTACAATTCCCATCATCGCGGACCACTGGTCCTGTTAGATAGGGATGATGGGAGTTGTAGGCCAAAAACATCTGGAGGGCCGAGTTTGCCTATGCCTGGTTTAAAGCACTATGATGCCATTTTAACACTCATGGCTTTCCCCCAAAGAATCCTGGGAGCTGTAGTTTGTTAAGGGTTCTTCTCCACTTCCCAGAGCTACAATTCCCAGAGTCCTGGGGTAGAGGGGTGGATTGTTAAACTACTCTAGTTTAGCTCTGGGAGGGGAATAGGGGTCTCCTGGGTGGCGCTGTGGGTTAAATCACAGAACCTAGGACTTGCTGATCAGAAGGTTGGCGGTTCGAATCCCCGCGACGGGGTGAGCTCCCGTTGCTCGATCCCTGCTGTTGCCCACCTAGCAGTTCGAAAGCACATCAAAGTGCAAGTAGATAAATAGGTACCAGTCCGGCGGGAAGGTAAACACCATTTCTGTGTGCTGCTCTGGTTTGCCAGAAGCGGCTTAGTCATGCTGGCCACATGACCCGGAAGCTGTACACCAGCTCCTTCGGCCAATAAAGCGAGATGAGTGCCGCAACCCCAGAGTCGGCCACGACTGGACCTAATGGTCAGGAGTCCCTTTACCTTTACCTTTAATAATTCTCAGCACCCTTAACAAACTACAGCTCCCACAATTCTTTGGGGAAAAGACACAGATGTTTAAAGCGTTAGAGGTGCTTTAAAAGTACGGTGCAAATGTGGCCGAGCTGTGAGTGAGCTGACAGCTAAAGCCAGATCGGCAGCCTTGCAGATTCTCGCCTGCCGTTCCTCTTTACTTAAGCTCCACTTGCATGGTTTGCAAACGAAGCAGATTTAATCTACTCTTAAGACTTCCATGACCAAAAGGGAACCAAACCCAACTAGTGCTGTTACCCCTGGAATTTGTCACCACTCTAGGAAGCAAGGAGCACACCGCAGGAGTTAAACTCGGATGTCCCCATCTACAAAATGTTGAGGTCCTCTGTTCCCACACATACGCCACCAAACATAAACACTCTCGCACGCCTGGGAGTCCGCAGAACATTCTTCTCCCCTCTTCCGTCTGTTTAGACAGATGGTTTCTCTGCGATTAGAGCACCTCCGAAACACAGGCAGAGAGTGGGTGAGTTGTCTGACAAATGAAGAGCAGGGTCTGGGATTTGATTATATAATTTTTCACTTATGTTGTTTCATCTGCTTTTAATTGAGAGAAAACACCCACAACATTCTGGGGCCCTGGGAGGGGACTAGGCATCGGTGGGTTTGGGAAAGTGTCAAAACCAGAAGCAATCAGAACAATAAGCATGAGTTTCTTACTTATATAACTTAAGGTGTGTGGGCAGCGAGCGCCGCAGATATGCACCCTCCCCATACCTCGAGGAGAACTGGCGCATGCAGCGTTGGCCAGCAGGCATGCATGCTCCCTGCTTTGCCGGCCTCAGCAATTCAGCCGGCGACAAAAGTTGTGTATGTGTGTGTTATGTACTGAGTTGAATAGGATCCAAAATGCAAATGATTGGTCCTAGAACAATAGGATTCAGAATGCAGCAGTCTGATTAGTCCTAGAACAATAGGATCCAGAATGCAGCAGTCTGATTGGTCCACAGGAGCCACCCAATCCAGCTCCAGGTGGAAGTGAATCCGCAACCTGATTGGCCTGCAGGAGAATCCCGGAATTAGCCAATCACGTGGGGCCCATTATTTAAAGAATGTATATAAAGCAGACATTCTGGGGGAACTTCCATTCCTCCTCACCACTATGAGCTGAATAAAGAGCATGAAATCCACTCTCGACTCCGAGTATATTTCAGTGTGTGCGCATGTCTTTCTCTTTCCACTCATTGCAGGAGAAGGGACACAAAACTAGCAGGGAAATAAGGCAGAGAAGCCGGCACTTGGCAAGCTTTGCCGCCTAAGCCTCCTGTATCAAAGAGTGCATTGTTGCTGTGTCAATGCAATCGTTTCACAAAATCAAAGCCAAACTATGCAGGCATTCACTATGCAGGGTTTTCAAACGATGCTCTGGGGAAGCACTGTAGCTCGGCGGTGCACAGGAACCTGCTAGGAACATAGGAAACTGCCTTAACGCCGAGTCCAACCATTGGTCCATCTGGCTGGGTGATGTCTAATTGGCACTCCAAGTTTTTAGCTAGGAACGTTTCCAATCCCACTTGGAGGTGCTGGGGATAAAGCTGGTACTGTCTGTCTGCACACAAACTTCTGCCATACAGCCCTTCCCATACTGAGCTACTTCCTGTGGAGAGCACATGCAAAGGTGACACACACACACAGGTCTTGTTTATGGCCCCCAGTTGGATGAACATGTGTGACTTGGTGGGAGAATGTGGAAAGAAAGTTAATGGCTGCTGTGTGGGGTGAGAGCCCACAATAACAATTCAATTCAATTGATTGCATACAGCCAAAGGCCTACACTAGGATGCGGGTGGCGCTGTGGTCTCAACCACTGAGCCTAGAGCTTGCCAATCAGAAGGTCAGCGGTTGAAATCCCCATGACGGGGTGAGCTCCCGTTGTTCGGTCCCAGCTCCTGGCAACCTAGCAGTTCAAAAACACGTCAAAGTGCAAGTAGATAAATAGGTACCGCTCCGGTGAGAAGGTAAACGGCGTTTCAGTCCACTGCTCTGGTTCGCCAGAAGCAGCTTAGTCATGCCAGGAGTTAGAATCATAGAATCTCGAGAGTTGGAAGGGACCCAAGGATCATCTAGTCCAACCCCCTGCAATGCAGGAATCTCAGCTAAAGCATCCACGGCCATCCAACCTCTGCTTAAAAACCTCCAAGGAAGGAGAGTTCACAACCTCTTGTGGGAGTCTGTTCCACTATCAAACAGCTCTTACTGTCAGACAGTTTTTCCATACATCAAGTCAGAATCTCAAGTCGGAATGGCAAGTCGTTAGGCGACGCCTATTCCCCGTGCTACAATTCACGGTGGCTTAATACAGCGGCAGAGCTTCATGCTCTGCCACCGGAGGGTGGAGAGCAGGCAGGTCCAGGGCTGACACACATCCCGGAGGCGTGGCGCACATCCTGGGGGCATGGTATGCATCCTGGGGGCGGGGCACTCCGTCTGCAGGGACGTGGCACCCAGCATGGATGGGGGCACAGCCACGATGGCACCCTACTGGGATCGCGCTGCCAGCGGAGGTGCAATACCCCCACACTCCTCTTCCTACGCCAGTGGCTTAATAGTGAATCCCTCTTCCCAGAGATTCTGGGAATTGTACCTTGTGAGGGGACCAGGAGTCTCCTGGCAACTCTTAGCACACTGAACCAACTTCAATCCCCAGGATTATTTGAGGGAAGCCATGACTGTTTAAGGGGCGGGTGGCGCTGTGGGTTAAACCACAGAGTCTAGCACTTGCCAATCAGAAGGTCGGTGGTTCGAATCCCCACGATGGGGTGAGCTCCCGTTGCTCTCCCGCTGCTCGGTCCCTGCTCCTGCCAACCTAGCAGTTCGAAAGCATGTCAAAGTGCAAGTAGATAAACAGGTACCGCTCCGCCGGGAAGGTAAACGGCATTTCCGTGCGCTGCTCTGGTTCGCCAGAAGTGGTTTTGTCATGCTGGCCACATGACCCGGAAGCTGTACGCCGGCTCCCTTGGCCAATAAAGCGAGATGAGCGCCGCAACCCCAGAGTCGGTCACGACTGGACCTAATAGTCAGGGGTCCCATTACCTTTACCTTTATGACTGTTTAAAGTGTTATGATACTGCTATAAATATATAGTGAAGATAGGGTCTGAGTCCAGCAAAAAATGAAGTAGAAGTCGCTGGGCAAGCTTCATAACAGGAACAGACTCAGCTTGGGGGGGCCTAGCAGCACCATCCGTCATTCTGACAGCCTATTTCTACACACATTGACTTTAGGCCCATTTTGTTTGACAGGATTTACTTATTATTACGTATGCTCGGGGCAGCAGTCTGGCAGACACAACGGGACACAACATGAGAGCTGCAATGAAAATGGAACATCTGTTGGGCACTATGATTGATCGCCGCCGCAAGGTGGAATACCGGTCAAAGGCACGGCTGTTTTTGCCTCAGCGGGGACCTCCAAACTGGCCCCAGAGGCTCCGCTCATGTGTAATTCAACCCTTGCTGAACCCCTGCAGCCAGTACTTACAACAAGGACGCAGGTCCTTTCCCCCCCAGCAAGATAGCCCCCATTCCTTTCAGGGGAATCGCTTAAGGACCACATACTGGCGGGAGGGGGGCGGGACAAAAGTGGGAGGAGCAAGGAATGTGAATCTTGCTTTTGTACATTAGACTGCAATGCAGTCGTGCAAAAGCCAAAGGCTTCTACACGTTTCTTCCCCACCACCTCCCTTCCCTCCAGAACATAAGAATGTAAGATTAGGTAGCAGGATCAGGCCAATGGCCCACCTAGCTGTCAGGTGTCAGAGGATCCAACCCCCCACAGTACATTGCCAGGAACTGGTAAGACAAGGAAAGTTCTTACCAGTGCTTTTTATTCAATATTCACAGAGAGAGGCTTAGACGTGCAGCCACTTGAAGCCCCTCCCATTATGTGTCATCAGTTCGGGTGCTGAGATTGCCTCTGAGCTCTCTGCTCTCCTACTTTCAATGCCCACCAGGTTCTTCGGGGGCATCTGGAATGCTTTCTAAAGACACTGTGTCCTTCAGCTGTTCCCCCTCTGGTGCTTCTTCTTCTTCCTCCTCTCCCATTATTTCCCAGCTTTCCCCCTCATCTGCCTCTGAGCTTTGATCTCCCTCAAACCCCTCTTGTCATTCTGAACTGCCTCCTTCTTCTCTATCTGCTCAGGCAAGCAAGAAGTATTGCGGCTGTGGCGTTTGTACGGGAGCCCCCGGTCGTCTCACAGACTATTGACCCGTGAGACCACTAATCCGCTAATCCGCTGTAGCCAACCAGGTCCTCCCTGGTAAAATCACTTCAGTCTCAGTCAGGTTTTCAAATTAAAAAAGAAGAGTGTAGTTTATTTCAGACACAAACAAACTTTAACAGCATTCCAAACGTTGTTACTTTTTACTTTCTTAGTCTTATTTTTCTCTCCCTATCTCTTCTACCTCCCCTCACTCAAGAACCCACTGCAGCAACTGTCTCTATTTCCAACTGCCTGCCAACTGCTTTTCCAACTGCCTTTCCCAACCAACCAACCCACTAAAACCAAACAACTACCCACCAACAACTAACTCAAACCTCGGGCGAAGCCCTTTTATAAACAGGTAGGCTCCGCCTCCGGCTTTCCTATTGGTCTACATTTTTAACCCTTTCTCTCTCCCCTGTACAAACATTTTCTAAACGAACGGGCAAACGCCACAGCTGCATTCCAAAGACACATTTTAACCAGGCAAAAAGCACTCTGTGAGGGCTCTATCCCGAAGTCCACATTGAGTACGCTACTGTATGCATGTAACACCAAAGCACGCCTGTCTTCAAGGTCTACTGTGCCTTACACTTACAGGCAGGCCTGAGGACTCATGACTCAACTCTATTTCATAACTGTAATTATTCCAAGATAGCATCTTTCATTTTTCGTAATGATGACTGGACTTCCAGAGAAGAACAGCTTTCCAAAGTACTTTACTCCTCTCCCCTCCCAGCCGCTGCTCCTGGATTTGGGATTGAAGTTCAGGTGTGGAACTCTGGTGGGGGGAAATGCAGTGAAATAACCTCTCCCTCTTCCCCAATCATAATGAATTATATTTTATATTTAAGCTAGTGATACTCATGGGAACAACACACAGAAATGAAATCAACTGTCTCCATGCCTGAATTGTGTTAAATTAGTTCTAAAAAGAGGAGAGGATTGGGCCCGTTAGACTGTAAAGCTCCTGGGAATAGAAAAATGTCTTCAAGAAAAAATGAAAGGAGGAAAGAAAAATTTGAAGAAGGAACAGGTTGAATTCTAGAGCCTAATTAGCCACAGGTTTATAATGTACGAAAGGAATATCCCCATTTACAGATGTCTGAAGGTCTCAGTGGGAATTTTATAAACTTGCCTATGAATACTCAACTACCAAATACTATATAAATTCAAAACATGTAATTTGGAATGGAGTGTTTAGAGATGGGTGAGAAATTCAATTCGGCTCATGAACCTACATCATTTGTACCTCCTGAGACAATAATAAATTTTCAGAGTAGTTTTTACAGTTCTATCAAAAATTACTGATTTGGTTATACTATTAGAAATACATAGACAGATAATTATGAAATTATTGTGAGGTTTAATAAGTTGACTGTTTATATTTGGACTTTTCTGCTGTACTTAATTGGAAGGAGAAAAATAATCATTTCCTTAATAACAATCTAAACAATTTATTTAACTAAAACAATAATATTATAGCATATGTATCCATGTTCGTTAACTAATGTGGTTCAACAATTTTTTTTAAAAAAAACTGAGTTTTAGCGCACATGAAAAACTTAAAACAAATCCTTATTTCCTTAAACAGAAAACTATCTTTAGAAAGATTTTTCCTCCAAAAGCATTTTATTTTAAAAATTCGATTTATTTTTTATTTTTTTTAATCGCTTATTTTTATCCACCCTGCTTAAAGTACAGGGTGCTTACTGGAGTCCCCCAGGAAGGGAATGCCATAGCCTTAAGTCCTGGTGCAAACGTCTTGCTACAAAAAAGGCAGAAAAATTCATTGACACATTGCGCTCCTGCCTCCTAATGCAAGGTGATCCCCACTTTCAGCCCTGAGATATGGATCAGCTTGGGCTTTGAATTCTGATCCACCTGTGGCCAGCTGTAGCTCACTCACAATTCTTGGCCACATATTTTTGTTTCTATACTGGGTGACGCAAGTGAGATCATTTTCTTTCTTTTCCACCCACATATAAAGAGGAACAAATATACAATAAACTCGGATTTTGCTCGAAGAGATACACATAAATACTGTACACAAAGAGTTACAATCCAGTTTTGCAAGCACTGGTAAAACGGGGAGCTTGAAAGACGCCAACTTCCTTCCCAGGTTAAGGTATGGGCATCATTTCAGCAGAAGTTAACGCTTTCTGCCCGCCCACCCCAACCCGTCAGCAAATATGTATATAAAAGAATATCGTCACTAGCCAGTGTTGACAACTGATAGTAAAAGAAGGTGGTTCAAGCTCCTGATGGTATCTCAGGATTGTCAAGTGGCTTTCTCAGAATGACATCAGACATCTGTTCTCTCTTCAAAGTCAGTCACCTTCAGCCCAGTTGAGCAGAATCCATTATCTTCTTCTTCTGCTGCTGCAGAAACTGCAGGAACTGGTCCCTCCAAATATTAAGACACAGCTTTCCCAGAAATTAAACCTCAGGATTCAGCAAGCTCTGAGCTTAGCTGCAGACTCTCACAGACTGCGTGGTCTCGATTATTTACATCTTTCTCTGTGTACATCTCCGCAAATCCTGTTGGTTGGTTGTAGCCATCTTTCTTTTTCTCGTGTTTGCTGTTCTATAAACTGTTGTTGGATCTGAACAGCCTGGACTTGGGCTTTGTATGCACTATACAGTGGTACCTCAGGTTAAGTACTTAATTCGTTTTGGAGGTCCGTTCTTAACCTGAAACTGTTCTTAACCTGAAGCACCACTTTAGCTAATGGGGCCTCCCGCTGCCGCCGCGCTGCCGGAGCACGATTTCTGTTCTCATCCTGAAGCAAAGTTCTTAACCTGAGGTACTATTTCTGGGTTAGCGGAGTCTGTAACCTGAAGCATATGTTACCTGAAGCGTATGTTACCTGAAGCGTATCTAACCCGAGGTACCACTGTACCTTTAAAGCACATTTGAAGCACATTCATTCCCTCAAAGGAGTCTGGTTGCTGTTGTTTACCCCTCAGAGAACTGCAATTCCAAGCAACCCCTAACAAACTAACGTGCCAAATCGTTTTGGGGTGGATGTGCTGTGAATGTGCTTGAAAGGTGTTGTGTGCATGCAGCCAGACGGAAATGCTGCAACCTGAATGCCTTCTTTCCAGGGTCCTTGTATGAGCAACAGTCTCCTTCCTCAAAGAGGACAGTCTCAGGGCAATTCACTAGACTCCCTACTGACCAAATGTTTGAGAGCATTTTAAGAAGTTCTAAGAAAGAGAGGCTCAAATGCAAGTACAACTACAGAGGCATCTGGGACAAAACGAAGAACTCATTCAACTCCTAGTAAAAGGTAAAAAGGTAAAGGACCCCTGGATGGTTAAGTCCAGTCTAAGGCGACTATGGGGTTGCGGCGCTCATCTCGCTTTCAGGCCGAGGGAGCCGGCATTTGTCCACAGCTTTCCAGGTCATGTGGCCAGCATGACTAAACCGCTTCTGGCGCAATGGAACACCATGACTGAAGCCAAAGCGCACAGAAATGCTGTTTACCTTCCCGCTGGAGCGGTACCTATTTATCTACTTGCACTGGCGTGCTTTCGAACTGCTAGGTTGGCAGGAGTTGGGACAGAGCAACGGGAACTCACCCCTTCGCAGGGATTCGAACTGCCGACCTTCCAATCGGCAAGCACAAGAGGCTCGGTGGTTTAGACCACAGTGCCACCCGCGTCCCCTATCCATTTCCTCTATGCCATACATAATTGTATAAACGTCTATCATGTCACCTGTCAAATACTGCAACTGTTCCTCATAGGGGGGCCAGGGACTAGGGTTGGCTGTCAAGCATACACCCAGTGGCAAATCCTGTCACATACAGGACAGTAGAAAGAGGAGGAAACCCTGCTGGGTCACTCACTAGTGAAGGACATTCCTTGTGGACCTCACAAATCCTTGAACCCACCCACCCCTGAAGCGAAAGGGACACTGTGCTCTACAGCATTTTGCAAAGACGGGTTCTTCTGCATCAGCAGCTACACCTATTCTGGGTTTTTTTAGGATAAGCTACGGTTTGTTAACTTTAGTTTACAACTGCTCATCATGTTATATGGCTTCAAGTGATCCGGGGGGAAGAGTCAAAATACATTAGCTTCACTGAAATCCAGTTCAAAAACTATATTCAATGAGTAAGACAGATGAGACGGAAAGAATGCAGATGTTCTAAGCTTAAGGTGGAGGCTCAAAAAATATTCCAAATTGAAATGTGCTAGCACAACACAATGTTTTAACCGTAACATTACATCTATCTATCTATCTATCTATCTATCTATCTATCATCTATCTATCTATCTATCGATCTTCTATCTATCTATCTTCTATCTATCTATTTATCTATCTATCTATATCTAATTAACCACCAGCTCTGTGCATGGCTGGGCAATGTTTTGTGATTTTTCACCTGTGCATTCATCACACCGTAACAACATGAATGGATTTATATTGCATTTTTTTTTATTTTAATGTTTTTGTAAGCCACCCTGGGAACTTGTTGAAGGAGACTATAAATCCCTAAAATCAATAAATAAAGGCCGCTGCTCTCAAGGGCACAAATTCAACTTTCATGCATTTATTTCACAACATAATTTTCTTAATTCAAGGGTCTGCAAAGCCAACATTCCCTCAGAACCATCGAGTTTGAAATATGCCTCTTCATACGCACTCTCTCAAGCTGAGCAAAAGAAGTACCAGTAAGCACTGTTGCTGCTGCTGTTGTTGTTACAAATGGTGCAGTCTATTTGCAGAGGTGTATCTTGGGTCTTCCGCTGTTTTTGGACTACAACTCCCATCATCCCTAGCTAGCAGGACCACTGGTCCTGTAAGCTTGTTGTTGTTTTTTCCGGCTCCAGAGGATAGGTCTGTACCAATGGCTTCAAGTTGCAAGAAAGGAGAGACCCTACCTGCCCGCGGACTGTCTCGCCAGAGTGGTGCATGCTCTAGTTATCTCCCGCTTGGACTACTGCAATGCGCTCTACGTGGGGCGGAAACTACAACTAATCCAGAATGCGGCAGCTAGACTGGTGACTGGGGGCGGCCGCTGAGACCACATAACACCCGTATTGAAAGACCTACATTGGCTCCCAGTACGTTTCCGAGCATAATTCAAAGTGTTGGTGCTCACTTTTAAAGCCCTAAACGGTCTCGGCCCAGTATACCTGAAGGAGCGTCCCCACCCCCATCGTTCTGCCCGGACACTGAGGTCCAGCGCCGAGGGCCTTCTCGCAGTGAGGTTACAGGGAACCAGGCAGAGGGCCTTCTTGGTAGTGGCACCTGCCCTGTGGAATGCCCTCCCTTCAGATGTCAAGGAAGTAAACAACTATCTGACATTCAGAAGACATCTGAAGGCAGCCCTGTTCACGGAAGTTTTTAATATTGTGACATTTTAATTTATTTTTAATCTTTGTTGGAAGCCGCCCAGAGTGGCTGGGGAAACCCAGCCAGATGGGCGGGGTACAAATAAATTATTATTATTATTATTATTATTATTATTATTATTATTATTATGACCAAACATCAGAAAAAAACTTTCTGACACTAAGAGCTATTCAACAATGGAATGGACTCTCACACAAGGTGATGGATTCTCCTTCCTTGGAGGTTTTTAAGTAGAGGCTGGATAGCCATCTGTCATGGATGCTCTAGCTTAAGATTCCTGCATTGCAGGGGGGGTTGGACCAGAAGATCTTCAAGGTCCCTTCCAACTCTATGATTCTATGAAATATGTAATATTTACACGAAGAGTGGTGGACTAAAACACCTTACTTGAGAACAAATTCTAACATCAGACAGGAGAAAGACCCATTAGAAACAGATTGCACTAGTAGGACTACAAGAAGTTCTGTCAGGAGGACTCTGTGAAATATTGAAAAGAATTATTAGTTAAGTAATAGAGAAATTAATAGTAATAGAGAAATTAAGAAATGCAGAACAAGTGATAAAGAACAGAAAATCTTCAGAGGTTGTTGACGGAAGTCTAAAATATTGTATAAGATAAGAAGTTATGTTAAATGATTGTTGGAATTGACATGTTAAAAATTATATTATATATTATAATTATATATATAAAATAAAAATAAATAAAAAAGAGAAAGACCCATTAGAAATCTGTCTTTGCAACTGCTCTCAGGTCTAGAGCTCCTCAGTTTTATGCAAAACCTGGACTGGTGCTACCCTAGGCCCTAGTGAGCAGGAACACTTTAAAAAACAACAACAACAGACTGGAATCCATTAACAGAACAATTCCCACCTCAAAGAGCAAAAATTACACGTCTAGTAGGTAACAAGGCCATTTCAGCTTACTGACTGGGGGTTTGGAACTCAGTGGTAAAACAGGTAACTGGCAAACAGAAGGGTCCAAGTTCACACCTGGGAAGCTCCTCTTCAGAGATTTCCTGCCAAGCAAGCCTGAAGGCAGTCTTAGTGACCTAAAAGTCCCCTAGGTTACCTTGGCACACTTGGGCTGTTCCCTGGTTATCTAGAGAAATTCCAGGTTCACTTCACTCCAGCAATAAACAAGAGATAAAAGTGAGGCTGACACTTAGACTCCCTTTTTTTCCTTCAAAAGTTCTATTAAAGGAATGGCATGCAAGTAATTTAATAAGAGCATTGCTCCCTGTGCAACGTGGGAGGCACCAGAGGAGACAAAAATGCTTAAGGGATTATTTTCTGAGAATTTCTTTTTAAAAAATAAAAATAGATTCCCTGTTATCTTAGCTAACTCTCTGCAGAGCCAATTAACTCTGGCTCAATTCCCACATGTTTGATGCTCAGAGTGTGGAACTCCTGCAGGGATCCCATGAGAAACAGTTTGCATCTATTTTTCCCCTGATGAAGAGCTGATAAAAGCTAAAAACACATTGGTTCCCCCCTGTTTTATTGCTTCAAATGCCCATGTTTGTAATCACTAAAAGGTAAAGGTAAAGGGACCCCTGACCATTAGGTCCAGTCGTGGCCGCCTCTGGGGTTGTGGCGCTCATCTCGCTTTATTGGCCGAGGGAGCCGGTGTACAGCTTCCGGGTCATGTGGCCAGCATGACTAAGCCACTTCTGGCAAACCAGAGCAGCGCACGGAAACGCCGTTTTCCTTCCCGCCGGAGCGGTACCTATTTATCTACTTGCACTTGATGTGCTTTCGAACTGCAAGGTTGGCAGGAGCAGGGACCGAGCAACGGGAGCTCACTCCATCGCGGGGATTCGAACCACTGACCTTCTGATCGGCAAGTCCTAGGCTCTGTGGTTTAACCCACAGCACCACCCGCGTCCCTTGTAATCACTACATCCTCACTAATAGGATGCTACCCTTTTGTACCAACTGCCCCTGATCACATGCACTTGAAGTGTTTATGCTAGAACTGGCCATTCATGGAACTCTTCCTGAGGTAAATGTGCTAGCTAGGAAGCTAGGACTCTGCTCACTTTCCAAATAATTACAAAACTAATCCCAATATATTTTTTGTATAAGCATTTGTGTGTGCACATTCTCTCTCTCTCTCTCATCTGTGTCTGTGTCTGTCTCTCTCTCTCTCTCTCTCTCTCTCTCTCTCTCTCTCTCACACACACACACACACACACACCAGTTTTACACAGGAGTAAGTCCCAGGCCTTGCTCCCAAGAATTGCACTAATGAACCAGGTCTGCTGGCAAGTCAGATGCATGGACAGACAGCAACTTGCAGAAAAGAATCCTTAGGGTGTCCATAGCAGGTTTGAAAACACACCTACATATCTCATAGTGTCAACACTGTGCTCACACCTGGGAGACTTTCAGGGAAGACACCATTTCATGATGCCTATAACACTGTGGTGGAAGAAACCCGAGGCCGTTTAAGCCAGGTCACTAGCACCACAGACCTGAATCACCCCAGTAATCCTAGATATCCAACCCTATGTCATTGCCTGTTTATATAGACCTAAGATCTAGAACCGTCTCTCAGCCTTGACAGTCTCATCTGCCTCAATAGCCAGTCTTTATACCAACAAGATGCAAGGGGTAGTTTCTATGGTCCTTCTCCATGTTCGCCTCTTTTACCCTGTTATCAGCCATGAGGTAGGTGAGGCTGAAGTCTCCAAGGTGACTGAATGTGCTTCGTGGCTGGGTGAGCATCTGAACCCAGGTCTCTAACTACTAGAGTGTCCTGCAGAGACCACCCTATCAGGAGGTCCATTCTGCGCAGTGTCGGAATCATGCTTTCAGTCTGGCAGCACCTGTCCTGTGAACTCCCTCTCAACGCACATCCCTATGGTCTTTTTGGCACCTGTTAAAGACGTTCCTGTCGAGAGCCCATCAATATCTTCTTCCCAGTTGGCATCTGTCTTTGAATTGATTTTATGCACTCACTGCTGTCGTTTTAATATATTGTCTTTACATATGCAATCCTTTTAGATGCACCTGTTTTGCACAAGTTGATATTGATCTCTTTATACATACCTATTATTTTAAATTGCTTCGGGATGCCTCAAGGGAAGAATTTGTAAACAACAACAACAACATTGGCTCTCACCAAGAAGGCCACTAGGCCCTCTCTCTATGATGCCAGATTGTCCCCCTTCCAGGCCTTTGGACCTTCTGCTCCATGCACTTAAGGACATAAGAAAAGCCCTGCAGGATCAGACCAAAGTCCCATCTGGTCCAGTATCCTGTTCTCACAGTGGCTAACCAATTGCCTAAGAGGATCCTGCAAGCAGGGGACCAGGATTCCCAAGAGGTAGTATAATTTCTCCATCCATTCTGGGCTTGAGCTTGCTAGCACTTGGACCTGAGGAATCAACACAAATTTGCACATTTTCTTCTTCACAGGAGCAAGTTGTGGTTACAACAAAATGACTGCTGGTTAAACCAATAAGGATGACTATCAAACATTGTACTGTGGCTGCCCACTCTAGTGACGAGACGAGAGAAAGAGAAGTACCGGCTCTCTTTGCCTGGCAAAGATCTTTGAGGGTTTCTCAGAAAAGTTTATTTCATTAAGAGCTATCCGTCTTTGCCCATTTGCCATCTGAAATCTACAGAAGTTTCGGATCTATACGTTCAGGCACTACATAGCTTCTAATAAGCCCATTACATAATCTTTTAAGAGGCCAGCCCCTTGCAAAGGAGTTGATCGTTCCCCTTCCAAACTTCTGGGGTGCTCAGTGTGTTGGGAGCAAAGCCAAATCAAAAGCAAAGTGAAACCCGGCAAGAAAAGTCATTTTAAATTGTACATGCCAAAACTGAAGGCGACAGATAGCTTTCCAGAGGAAACGTCCATTTTTAATCCTTTAACAGCCAGATCCCTGCCATCGTTTATATTGAAAGCAACCCCTCCTGTTCTGCAAAAATTAAAAAATACCCTATATAAAGTCATCCTTCTCCCCTTGTTAGCAGGCAGGAAGCTGAAGCCTCGACTGCCTAGGGCTGTCACCAGCTCCATGACAGCCTGGCAACAAGTTGAGAGAATCAACACGGACAGTTGACATATACGCGTAGAAGTTTGAAGTGTACTAACCTTGTGCCCCGAGGGAGGAAAGCGACCCATTGTCCTTCTGGTGTGTTTTTTCTCCTTTTAAAAAAGAATAGCCAAGTGCTCTCCTTCAGTGTTAAGTTAAATGACCATGCCGGTGTTCAGGAAAAGGCAATTGAACACCCAGGGTCTCTTCAGAAACTGGGAAAAGGCTTCTAGCTAACTGCTTCTTTAGCTCAGAGATCTTGAGCTTGTTCCACAGAGGCAGTTTAAGGGAAAATCCAGCCCACGAGATCCTTCAGCCTATGAAGTCGAGCTGATCAAAGGGAAGCCACTCCCCTTGGAGCCAATTCGAATGGGAGGGAGGCAGAGAGGAAAAGCCACAGTCTGAATGAGCTTATTAAGCCCTCTGTGTTTTGCCACTAGAAACTCTCTCTCAAAACCCAGGGGAACATTATTATTTTTTAAAACGGTGCAGGTAGATGAACTTCATCGGAGATATATTCATCTGCAATTGTTACCCACATCTCTTCAAGGTATTTGTGACCCACAAAGCGCAAGATTCTACAGCTTGTTTACAATGCAAATGAATTGCATTGTGCATCCCTTTGAAGACAGCTGCAGCGTGATGGGGAATATGTTATTCATTCCACTGCATTTTAACCCTCTTTAAAGTCAAGCAGTTCGCAGTGAAAAAGGCTATAATTTTAAATGCTTGTTCAGTGTCGGTTCCTACAGATCACATGCCGCTGTTGTAAAACCAGGTGTGTCTATCATAGCCATTTAAACAGTCAGTGTTTATTACCCCAATTGCAAATGCAAAGAGGTGGGAGAAACCTAGAAAAGGACTTGATGCAATTCTTCATTACGGTGGCTGCTCGACTCTTCCCTCGACAAAGCAACAGAGTCACAATTTGGGTACAGAATTCATATCATTCTTAACACAATCACGCATATAGCAGGGATCATTATTATTGTGCTAGGAGTTCTTATTTAGGCTGCAACCCTCAGCAATTGTATAGCAAACCCCATTCACTGCAAATTCATCCAAAACAAAGTGTGCATAGGATTGGAGCATTTCCAGAAAGCAACTTTCACTAAGATCTAGCAGACTTCAATAGCAATGCTTGAGCCTCGCTTCCTCTCTCAACAGCTGCTTCCATGACAGGTAGAAAACCCATAGTCCACGACACCCAGACCACTACGAAAGTCTGAAATAAGAGTTTTAATTCTAATAGCTGAAATGTCTGCATTAACAGGTTGAAAGGCTTTTTACTGCTGTTCGTACTGTCCTATTATCTTTCTGGGTTTCCCTGTTCTGTTCCCTCTATTAAGCAAGAACACTTACAGTGTCTTAGGGAGCAATCTTAACACACAAGTAGGGGGACACGGGTGGCGCTGTGGGTTAAACCACAGGGCCTAAGACTTGTCGATCAGAAGGTCGGCGGTTTGAATCCCCGCAACGGGATGAGCTCCCGTTGCTCGGTCCCTGCTCCTACCAACCTAGCAGTTCGAAAGCATGAAGTGGAAATAGATAAATAGGTACCGTCCCAGCGGGAAGGTAAACAGCGTTTCCATGCGCTGCTCTGGTTCACCAGAAGCGGCTTAGTCATGCTGGCCACATGACCCGGAAGCTGTATGCCGGCTCCCTTGGCCAATAAAATGAGATGAACGCCGCAACCCCAGAGTCGGCCACGACTGGACCTAATGGTCAGGGGTCCCTTTACCTTTAGCTAGTGTAGGAAAAGCCAGTGTAAGTTAAGCCTGCATAAAGTACATAAGATCTAAACTCTGTTCAGCAGTGGGGATAAAGTTGGCTGAGCTAGCCAAAGTCTGGCAGGGGGAAAACAAGCAGTTAAAATAATAAATAAATAAATAATTTATACCCCGCCCACCTGGTCAGGCCTCCCCTGTCTTCCAACAAGTTGTTTTAAATATTAAATATTGCTTTAGCGTTGCAAACCACATGGAAGCCATTCTGGTATACAAGCACTATGTAAAATTAATACAGAACAACAACAATAAATTTAGAAACTGAGGGGAGCGTGACTCCTACTCCCTCCCCTCATTTCAGACCACAAGTATGCCCTCTCAAAAAAAGATACAGCCATATTTCTTGCCTACTCATTGTTACTGCAAAGGCTGGGGGGCGGGAGAACCCACCACCCTCCAGATGTCATTGGACTCCAACTTGTGTCAACCCCAGTCATCATGATTGACAGTCTGAGATAGGGATGGGAAAGAACTTTGGTTCGGCTTGCATTTAAAGGCAAACATGTATCATTCGGTTTCGAAACAGTACAAGTACTGAAACGCAGTCGCCCTTTATAATTCGCATTTCTCCTAATCTCGCAATGCACTTCTGCAGCGAAACAACGTATACAAAAACGTTGTGGTAAAGTGTGCATAAGAGCAAACAGGTTTGGTGGAAATAACAAGCAGAAATGCACTAAAGCAGGGCAAAAAAAATGTATTAGACAAAATTGCATGCAAAAATGTGTAATAATTCACACTTAAAGAGACTGATGATTTTTTGTCGGTTTTTGTTGTAGGCAAAATCGGTTTCTCTCAGTTTCTTTTTTCAACCTTCGGTGCAGTTTTACACATTTCCACATCAGTTTGTGAATTTATTCTTTTAAGTCCTTGTGAAAATTCACCAACATTTCATTGCAAATTTCTCCTAATGTAAACATTTTGTGTGCAGTATGCATATCTTTGCAAGGAATTTACCCTAATGTAATGCATTTTTGTACATTACCTTCACTAATTCCAGTATGTATCCATCTTGGATCTGAATTGGTTTTATGTAAGTTCTGTTGTTGTTTCAAACTGTTTTTGTATCTATAATTGCTTCTTAAAATTTGTTTTGTATATTCTTTAAACATGTTATCAAATTGCAAATCCCTTTGGGTTGCCTCATGGGAAGCTATTCATAAATGAAATCAATAATAATAACAGCTTTTAAGCATACTCTACCTAGTGCATGTGTTTTTGTACACAATACTTGGTTGGAGAATTGCAATGGAAAATTTGGGACTGTATTTTGACTCCATTGTTCCAGGAAGTGTTAATGAGACAGATTCACCTTTAAATGCTAACTCCCCCCCGCTACCCTTCTGATTGTAGTCAGAAGCTCTTTGCGCATGAAAGACTTTTGGAGCAGTGGCATAACATCACTGGAATCAAAATACCTGTCTGTATCTCCACAACCCTGATTTAATTCAGATTTACCCTTTCCTGGGGGGAAAGCCAATATGCAAAAGAACCTGGTTGCCAAATAACCATTTACATTATCTCAGAAGACTCATTTGCAAATAAAATACCGTTTAGATGCATCCTCAATCTCAGCTCTGCATTCTTGTATTTTCCCCACCATTGTTTGTTGTTGTTTTTTTGTTTAGTTGTTTAGTCGTGTCTGGCTCTTTATGACCCCATGGACCAGAGCACGCCAGGCACTCCTGTCTTCCACTGCCTCCCGCAGTTTGGTCAAACTCATGCTGGTAGCTTCGAGAAGACTGTCCAACCATCTCGTCCTCTGTCGTCCCCTTCTCCTTGTGCCCTCCATCTTTCCCAACATCAGGGTCTTTTCCAGGGAGTCTTCTCTTCTCATGTTACTGCCACAGTAACAGACTGAGGTTGAATCCTGACAGAAGTACTCTTTTTGGGGGACAGGGGGCAGGCAGGTGTGGAGGACTCCCTGGTACTGAATGGGGTAACTGTGCCCCTGAAGGACCAGGTGCGCAGCCGGGGAGTCATTTTGGACTCACAGCTGTCCATGGAGGCGCAGGTCAATTCTGTATCCAGGACAGCTGTCTACCAGCTCCATCTGGTATGCAGGCTGAGACCCTACCTGCCCACAGACTGTCTCGCCAGAGTGGTGAATGCTCTAGTTATCTCCCGCTTGGACTACTGCAACGCGCTCTACGTGGGGCTACCTTTGAAGGTGATCTGGAAACTACAACTAATCCAGAATGTGGCAGCTAGACTGGTGACTGGGAGAGGCCGCCGATACCATATAATACCGGTCCTGAAAGACCTACATTGGCTCCCAGTACGTTTCTGAGCACAATTCAAAGTGTTGGTGCTGACTTTTAAAGCCCTAAGCAGCCTCGGCCCAGTATACCTCCACCTACATCATTCTGCCCAGACACTGAGGTCCAGCTCCGATGGCCTTCTAGCAATTCCCTCCCTGCGACAAGTGAGGTTACAGAGAACCAGGCAGAGGGCCTTCTCAGTAGTGGCCCCCGCCTTGTGGAACGCCCTCCCATCAGATGTCAAGGAAATAAACAACTATCTGACTTTTAGAAGACATCTGAAGGCAGCCCTGTTTAGGGAATGATTTACTCGTTTTCTGCAGGAGGGACTTCCTCATTTCATTTTGAATTTATATTATTATATATTCATTTGCCACAACATAATGGGACAGAATAGTGCCACTCTAAGGGCTAGAGACATTTTTAAAAAAGAAAAAAAGAAATGAAAGGTGAGAAGCTTGGGTAGCTAATGGTGAAAACTGGCACCGGTTAGTATAACTAGAAACTAGAAATATAGCAGCCCCACCTTTAAACATACTTGCCTGACAAGGCTAATAAGGAAGAGTCAGGGACTGAACCAGAAACAGAGGAATGCCCAGTTCATAAGGACAATAGACCTGAAGTTGCCATCTTTAAGCACAATTAAATGGAACCACATCCTCTTGAACTCTGCAGTCCCCAAACCATAAACCTGAGTATGCTTAATTAAACCAAATGCATATTTATTCTTTCCCCATTTACCACTTCCATCATTTCCACCTCCCTTCCTCCGTTGTCTCCTCTGTGTTTTAATTTTAGATTGCAAATTCCTCTTGCACTTTGCAAAGTAATTTGCCCATTGACGACATGGCAAATCAACGAGCATTGAAGCTTCCAAGCCAACAAATATTACATATTGCGTCAGACATGTCATTTCCTGGTTACTCCGGAAAACTCATCGCTTTGATTTTGATGGAACAAGGCCCTTAACTAAGTGCCTTAAGGACTGCCTGATTCTTTATGCTCCACTTCAATCACTGAGGTCTTTTGATGGGGCATTTCTGGTAATCCCAGCTATGACTGGCCTTTCCCTGGGGCAGGCCTTGCCCTGTGGAACTCCTTGCCAATAGGGCTTCGGCAGGAGCCATCCCTGCTCATTTTTTAAGGGAACAATCCTATGCACAAGAAGCTGGATGTTAAGCCAGTGTAGAGCCTGCACCAGATTCAAACCCCGTTCAGCAGCCAGACAGCTAGCAGAGGGAAAACAAACCTTTAAAATGGTGCTCCATCCTGAATGGGCTTAGGATCCGGTCTAAGTCTCCCCACTCTGCTCCTGCCCCCACTAACACCCCTTTCCCCAGTTTAGCAAATTTAGCCGATATATAAAATAAAGAAAGGTAAAGGAACCCTGGATGGTTAAGTCCAGTCAAAGGCGACTACGGAGTTGCGGCGCTCATCTCGCATTCAGGGAGCTGGCGTTTGTCCACAGACAACTTTCTGGGTCATGTGGCCAGCATGACTAAGCCGCTTCTGGTGCAACGGAACACTGTGATGGAAGCCAGAGCGCACGGAAACGCCGTTTACCTTCCCGCCGTAGCAGTACCTATTTATCTACTTGCACTGGTATGCTTTCAGCTGCTAGGTTGGAAGAAGCTGGGACAGAGCCACGGGAGCTCACCCCCGTCACGCAGATCTGACACCTTTACCTTTAAGCCCATGTATCTTTGACTGAGCTGAGCCAGACACTACATTCTAAGCTGCCCATCCCAGCAGATCTTGCCCCCTAAATGTCTCCTGAAAACTGTATTATTACTCAAACAGGACTTTCAAAACTGAGATTCTTGGCCAATCAGCTCTTACAGATACGGCTGATGCTTTTATTGCGCTAGGTGTGATTTTTAGTCTGTGTACCTCCTTATGCTATTTTATCTCGAAGCGCGGTTTGTTGGAATTTAAGTAAATAATAAATAAATAAAACTTCCAAATAGGTATGCTGGGGATCACAAGCTCCATCTAGACAAAAAGTCACAGTGAGACATCCAAGAGCCATTCATAAAGCACGGGAAATAGACAAAGGAAGGCTGCTGGGAGATTTATTAATGTTCCATTGAATATTTTGTTTCCTGCCTCATACAGTGCCTTTCGGTCACCTAGTGAAAAGTTTCCTTTTTAATTTTTTTCTCCTAGGCATTCTTCTAATGAAAGAAAGGGGACAGCATGCACCAAAGCCACAAGCAAGACATTTGCACACAGGCCAAAACCCATTAGATAAATCTGTAGTTAGCAATGCAGCCATTTGCACAACAAACGGATCCCTAGACCTTCATGATTCATCCCCAAATGTCCATCTCTGAAATCCAGACTACGTAGGACACCCTTATGTTAAAAGCATCTGATTGTGAGGGGAGAAGTGTTAGAACTGGACAACAACACTCAGGGACGGGTGGCAATATGTCACCATTTCCCTGGCTTAAATCAACCCTCTTCCACCCAAAGCTAGAATTATTATTATTTATTAAATTTGTTAACTTGCCCAAGGCAACCCAAAGCGACGTGCAAACCAAAGCTATCAGAAACAGAAGAGAAAAAAGACAGAAGGTCATATACAACTGAGTTTTACTCAGCGTGGACCGATTGAAACAAATAGGCCTAACTTGGCCATGTTTGTTAATTTCAACAGGTCTACTCTGAGTAAACATAGTTGAATAACACTCAGACACTCCTCCCCCTAGTGTTTTGGAGTTATGTATGCTTCTTGGGGTTTATAACCTGACTTTTACCTCCATCAGCCAGTTAGAAAGCTGCAAATATCAGCCACCACCATGCCTGCTGACATAGAGACGTTCTCTGCCCCTCTCTTCTGCTCATGACAGAAGGAAGGGTGGGTGGGTGTCCAATCTTGAGACTATTTAAGAGGTCATGTTCAATGTATGAGAGGCTGGGCCAGTGCAAACAGGAACAGGAACAGGAAGTGGTCTCTCACGTATTGTGGATTTCTGAAGAGATATTTACTGAGACCTTTCACGGGCACCGCAAGAGGTATTGGTGGGCACACTGGCGCCCGTGGGTGCCACGTTGGAGACCCCTGCTCTATTCTGACCCCTCTCTTCGGAGCCGCAGGCAGAGATCTTCCATGCCACCTGCTACTTGATATTATTTTTAAAACTAGCTATACCAGTAGTGAGCCCAGGACTTGCCAATCAGAAGGTCGGAAGTTCGAATCCCTGCGACGGGGTGAGCTCCTGTTGTTTGGTCCCTGCTCCTGCCCACCTAGCAGTTCGAAAGCACGTCAAAGTGCAAGTAGATAAATCGGTATCGCTCCGGCGGGAAGGTAAACGGCGTTTCTGTGCGCTGCTCTGGTTCACCAGAAGTGGTTTAGTCATGCTGGCCACATGACCCGGAAGCTGTATGCCAGCTCCCTTGGCCAATAAAGCGAGATGAGCGCCGCAATCCCAGAGTCGGTCATGACTGGACCTAATGGTCAAGTGTCCCTTTACCTATGCCAGTAGTACATGTGAAAAGGATCTAGGGGTTTTAGTGGCCCACAGCACTCAGGGAGGGGTGGACAACAAGCTTAACATGAGTCAACATGAGACAAAACAGCAAAAAGAAAGAAAAGAAGCACTAATGCTATTCTATTCAATCAAGGGAAGTCACTCTATTCTGCCTTCATCAGGTCCTGTGTCCAGTTCTGGGCACCACAGTTCAAGAAGGATATTGACAATCTGGAACATGTGCAGAGGAGGGCAACCAAGATGTTCAAGGGTCTGGAAACCAAGCCTTATGAGGAAGCTGGGTGTGTTAAGCCTGGAGAAGAGGAGACTGAGAGGAGATATGATAGCCATCTTCAAATATCTCAAGGGCTGTCAAGCGGAGGATGAAGCAAGTTTGTTTCCTCCTGGTCCAGAGGGTAGAACTCGAACCAATAGATTCAATATACAAGAAAGGAAGAACTTTTTAATGGTAAGAGCTGTTTGAGCGTGGAACGGACTCCCTAGGGAAGTGGTGGTCTCTCCTTCCGTGGAGGTTTTTTAGCAGAGGTTGGGTGGCCATGTGTCATGGATGCTTTAGCTGAGATTCCTGCATTGCAGAGGGTTGGACTAGATGACCCTTGGGTCCCTTCCAACTCTTAAGAATCTACGATTGTACTATATGAGTGATTGAACCTGCAACCACCTGCATTCAATACACAGATTCTGTCACTGACTAATGGCCCTGAGATAAAGAGGTTTTTAAAAAATAAAATACCCCTCCTCTATTGGCACATATTCAGTTCAAATCTCCCCTCCCTGTGGCTTTTAACTAAACAGGCATTGGGAGATTGAATATCTGGTTTGCCCCTAAAATTCTCCTGTTAAGAGTGAACTCAAACACTTCTACAGAACCCAAAGCAACACGTGCCTCAGGCTGTCCTCCTCTCCTCAGCCTCAAGCTTGATCCAGATAAGCTCTCCTTCTGCTAAAGGCCTAACATAAATGCATCACATAAACTTGAGAGGGAAACTGCCTCTGTAAACAAGTTACAGATAGGTAGCCATGTTGGTCTGCCATAGTCAAAACAAAAATTTTTTTTCCTTCCAGTAGCACCTTAAAGACCAACTAAGTTAGTTCTTGGTATGAGCTTTCGTGTGCATGCACACTTCTTCAGATACACCGAAACAGAAGTTGCCAGATCCTTCTATATAGTGAGAAGGTGGGGAGGGGTATTACTCAGAAGGGTGGTGGGAATGGGTGATTGGCAGATAGCTGTGATGAGCCTGTTGACGACTCTTAACGACTGCAATAGGTCTTACAGGAAAAAGCAAGGGGTGAGAAGGTGAAAAATCTCAAAGTAGCTGTTTTACTACAAAGGAATTTCAGAAATAGACTGGAAAGAGAAGCTGCTGAATTGCAACTCATTACCAAACTTAAAACCATGGAGAGACCTGGTCTGAACAAAGACATTGGATTCTTATCTCATTATACATGACAAAGCCATTTTTCACCTTCTCACCCCTTGCTTTTTCCTGTAAGACCTATTGCAGTCGTTAAGAGTCGTCAACAGGCTCATCACAGCTATCTGCCAACCACCCATTCCCACCACCCTTCTGAGTAATACCCCTCCCCACCTTCTTACTATATAGAAGGATCTGGCAACTTCTGTTTCAGGGTATCTGAAGAAGTGTGCATGCACACGAAAGCTCATACCAAGAACTAACTTAGTTGGTCTTTAAGGTGCTACTGGAAGGGGGAAAAAATTTTTTGTTCTGTAAACAAGGATGGCATTCTTTTCTGCTTACACAAAATCACTAGGCTGCCACCTAGTGGCAGCATCCTTGCGCATAATTCACAAAACAAAACATAATGATGGCATGGAATGTAGGTGTGGAGAGGAGACTGAAAGCTGTACCACTCTTGATGTACAGATGGTATATTACACCAGTAAAAATGGCACAGAACAAAACATAAAACTCCAACCAGCAATAACACATAGGAAAAAGAAGATCAGGGAGAACATTGCCATATGATACTGAAAGGGAAGAGAAGATCAAGTTAAAGACCATCCTTTCTTTCTTTTTCTTTTTCTTTTTCTTTTTTGGCTGTAGTGACTAGCTTGTTGGACTAAAGAGATGGAATCCCAGGTCCAAATTTCTACGGAGTGATGAAGCTCACTATCTGGTCTTGGAAAAGTCCTAAATTCTCAGCGTAATCTTTTCACAGAGCTGTTGTGTGATTTACAATGCAGGCTTGATATCCTTGTTGGAATTTAAGGTGCAAACGGAATAGTAAGTTTGTGGCCCTGTGGAAAAATATAGGGGAAAGATGTATCGTGGCCAAATAATGGTTGTGGACTGATTCATCAGATGGACAGGACCTGATAAAGCACAAGTTGATGTATTGACTTAACACAGGTTGAGACCTGCAGACTGCAGAAGCGTATCTTTAAAGATAAGGTGCTCGATGGGAATGCCATACGTAATCTAAATACCTGTTTGATAAGCAGAGCATGAATACTAAGTAAGGCCTGTTTTGCCGCACATTGCACAGAAACAAGCGTGGGTTTGCCACTGTACACGCGACAAGGAGGTAAAAACCAATAGTGGCCACACAGATCAGTGTGGCCTGTGTGATGTGACTGTTTTCAAACGCCTATTTTGTCACATCCAAAGTGTTCGCTTTTAGGCTCATGCTGAACTAAAAGATGTCTATCTGAAGAAGAACAGGCCCTGTTATTTGTCAGAGTGAGACCATCGCCACAGGAGGCAGATTCTGGGGGGCAGCAGCCCCTCAGACCCAGCCATTCTCCTTCGCCAGAAATTAGAGCTATGTGTGCCACTGGCCTGTAACGATGCGTTGAAGAATTTTTTGCGCTGCTTTCCTCCTTTGCCTTGCCAGGCTCTACAGCCCCTGTGGCAGAAGCCACCAGGACCTGGATTGTGGGTGTAGAGGCCTCACAACAGTGTGACAGGGATGGAACAGTATCTAGGTCCTGCCCAGGATAAATGAAACCTGGCCTCTCATGTGGGCTGGGAGGAGAGGGAATTCCCTAGGAAGGAATGTAGGTGTGGAGAGGGGACTGAAAGCTGTACCACTCTTGATGTACAGATGGTATATTACACCAGTAAAAATGGCAAAAATGTATAAAACCGGGTCGAATACATGTTGGAAATGTAAAGAAAATGAAGGTACTTTTTATCAGATGTGGTGGGAGTGTAGAGAAGTTAAAAAAAATTGGGAAATAAATTGAAAAAAAAATGTTTAAAATGACATTTGTAAAAAAAAACCAGAAGCATTTTTGTTAGGGATTGTAGGACAAGACCTGCCAAGAAAAATAAAGATTTTACTTATGTATGCTACAACAGCGGCAAGAGTTTTGTTAGCGCAAGGATGGAAGAACGAGGGAAACCCCAACGAAAGAACAGTGGCAAGAAAAACTGATGAGCTAAGCGGAACTGGCTAAATTGACATATAAATTGTGTGACAAGGACAATCGTGACTTCACGGAAGAATGGGAACTTTTTTCAATCTATCTAAAAAGACAGCAAAATGACTTGGACTCCTTGGCAGGTTTTGAATAAACATCCATAAATTTATTAGTTGAACACATGACAGATAAGGCAAGGATATGCACAATTTTATAACATGCAGAGAACAATATGTGCAAAGAAATCAGAGAGGGGAGCTGAGGGAAGTCCTTGGGGGGGGGGAGAGGTGGAGGGAAAGGGGGGGAAATAATGCAATTGATTATTTGGATGGATAATTTGGTATGTTGAAAGTGTTTAATAAAAATTATTATTAAAAAAAATAGCTGCACTAGAAGCAGGCTATCCTTCCTCTGTATGCCCCATTTTGTATGCTGCGATTAATCCCAAATACGTTTGAATGAAATAATAGCATAGATTTCTGCCGTTGGCCCTCCCTCCATTTTCCTCCCCTTCTTCTATTGTCTCCTCTGTGTTGATTTATTGCAGAGCTACAAGCCAGGATGGCTATGCCTTGCCTCCCAGGTTTGAGGTTTCTAGGACCCTCGTACCTAAGGGACCGCCTCTCCAGGTATGCCCCACGGAGAGCCTCAAGGTCCATAAATAGCAACGCCCTAGTGGTCCCGGGCCCTAAGGAAGTTAGATTGGCTTCAACCAGAGCCAGGGCCTTTTCAACTCTGGCTCCGGCCTGGTGGAACGCTCTGCCTCATGAGACCAGGGCCCTGCAGGATCTGATTTCTTTCCGCAGGGCCTGTAAGACAGAGTTGTTCCGCCTGGCCTTTGGCTTGGAGCCAATTTGATTCCCTCCCCCTCTTTCTTTTTCCTTTCTCCTCCTGTGATGAGGCTGTATTTTAATATTTTAATGTTTTAATATTTTAATGTTGTATTTTAATCTTGTTTTTAAGTTGTATTCATTCAACTTGCTTTTATTATTGCTTGTCAGCCGCCCTGAGCCCAGCCTTGGCTGGGGAGGGCGGGGTATAAATAAAAAATATTATTATTATTATTATTATTATTATTATTATTATTATTACATGGGTTGCTGGGAATCTTGAGCAGAGGAAGCGCTGTCGTGCTCAGGCTCTGCTTTTGGGCTTCCCGTGGGCCCCTGGCTGGCCACTGTGAGAACACGATGCTGGACTAGATGGGACTTTGGCCTGATCCTGCATGGCTGTTCTTGGGGATGGGGAATCGGCGGCCCTCCAGATGTTACTGGGCTTCAAACAGATGTCTTAGGCAGGAGGGTCAAAATGGTGAGGGATGATGGGAGTTGTAATCCAACAACACACAACTCCCCACTTCTGTTTTATGGCAAGCATTTCTCTCTCTCTTTCCTTTTCTCCTTTTGCTTGTTAAAACCTAGGTTTGTAAACATTTGCATCACCTGCCCTAGAAACAGGACGCGATACAAACCTAAGTAAATAAACTTCCAAGAGTAGCTTGTCAGCTCCTGTGGTATATTTACTCCTACATCTTTCTCCCACTTCTTCCCCGTGGCTTGCCATGTGAGTGGCATGCAAGCGATCGGCAGAGTACTAATTACTGTGAGCTTACTGTGAAATCATAAAAGAGGCAGGTGAAGCCTCTAAACATCAGGTGTCTAGATCCTTTTACCCATCAACAGTTTATAATTCATCTGTGTTTCATCTTGGGCTGGAGATGCCCAAGTTCAAAACCCTGTCCAGCCACGAAGATCACTTCCATGGACTAGATGCATAAAATCCTAAATGTCATGGACATGCCATCCCACCTCAGTGAGGAAGGGCTGGAAGACGTGAGGCTCACACAGTAGAAGAACAGGTACCTACTTGTTCCCCTCCACATGAGATGTGCTGGATTGGGGAACAGGTATTTTCAAGGCAGTAAAAGGAAGTGTCACGTCCTCAAGGGTTGAATACAAACTATGATATATTTATGGCGCTCCAAATGTTGTTGGACTCCAACTCCCATCAGCCCCAACCACCATGGCCAACACAGTCAGGACTTGTGGGAATTGTAGTCCAACAACATCTGGAAGACCACACGTTATCTATGCCCGGATTACTTAGACAGATTTTTTTATACAAGTCCCTTTCCAGATCAAGAGACTTAACAGATTTGGATGCAAAGTGAACTACTGTCTCAGGACAGGTCACTAGATCTATTGTGAAAGAGAAGAAATGCTTATTTTATAGTAAATATATATATATCATAGTACATAGTCCCAATGGTTAATATTTCAGTGCAGGAATACTCTGAGGTACTGTGCATTCTGAATATTTCATGGAGATTAATGAACAGCCCATGAAGCACAGTGTAACAAAAGCCAAGTCAGTGAGGTCTCCAAGAGCTTACTTCATATTTTATACGCCTCTTAATGACTAGATAATGTTAGGCAGCCTCCAACACCTTACGCCATTGTGTTCATGTATTGCAAAAGTCAGTGGTTTTTCAGTCAGTGGCTGATGAACAATGCTGTGAGCTATTTTGATCCGCAGGCTTGAATACATAACATGCAATGTTGCAAACAGTACAAAAGAACTTGTGCAGGAAGTTCTCTGTTGGCAATCAGAATTATTTCCACCAAAAAGACATAACAGGCCGCACTTTAGAGGAGATGATGCAGAGAACATATGACAGCTCTTCAATAGGAAATTATGTTATTTGGATTGCTGTTTTTGATGTATTGCCTAAACACCATCTTCCGAGCTAGGTGGGATATTTTATTTGATGTGTGTGTGGTGTTGTAATATGGTGACAACCGCTAAAAGCAGGTGGAGCCTGTAGCAGAAGTGGGTGTGCCAAGATAAAGGCCTAACGTACTTTGGACAGAAATTGTGCCCATGGTTTTTTCACATGGCACAGGACGGACACATCTACAGCAAGAGTCAGCTGTGCCGGGCATGGGGCCTAAAAGTGTCTTATCCCCCTTAACTGGTGAACTGGAGATGTTTCAAGTTGCAACAGGTGTCCAACTCAGCACCTAGGCCACACACCAGACCTTGGCATTCACCTGGAATGGGAAGTCATAAAGCAGTTCATAATCGGGCGAAACATTCTCCAGTGTGGCTCTGAGGAAACAATAAAACTCCTCTTGCCTAAGTGTTTATCTAAGGCACAATCTATTTGCTTAAGTATGGGGAACACCTATTTACATGACTAAGCCACCCGGTACTCTTAGATAGCACGAGACTGGATCCAAGGCGAATACAGAGCCTGCTGATTTACTTCTCCCTTCTACTGGGAACAGGGAAAAGAAACGCCATGGTGCCTCTGCAGCAGCACAACCGGACGCCTCCATCTTCCCTGGCTGCAACAAAACATGTCTCTCCCGCATTGGTCTCTACAGAGCTTGACCTCACCCCAAAGGTGCACTCTGCCATTGTCTCCAAGGACAGACAGATGCGAGCAAAATAGACAAGTAGAAAGAGATTGCATATTTAATTTAAGATGCTCTGTGAGGTCCCTGGTTGCACCTTGGCCTGCTGGAACAACAAATTCAACATATATTTTCAAGAATGTGGGATCAGTCATTATTTGATTCTTTGTCCCAGCAGCCCGAGCGACAATATAAACTCTGCATAGCATCTACCAGAGAAGGCCTGGAAATTGCATCCCTCCAGGTTAGAGATGTCAGAGAACTATGTCAGAAATGGGAATACAAATTGCCACAATTTGCATGTTCATTTGAGATCAGGAATGGGAATTACAGAAGCTAATATGAGTGAGATTAACTATTTCTGTTTTTTAAGACTGTGCACATTACGTAAATAATTGTGTTGTTTCTGCATTGTTTTTGATGTTTCCTTTCCACTGAAATGCCCTGAAGTGAACTACATTGTTAGTTTGTTTCAGCTATCACAAACAGCAAGACGAACGGTGTATGTTTTAATAGAAGCCGAACTGCAGTAGAACAGAAACAGTGCTGATTGCAATAAACACAGGAAAGGATGGGCATTGCTGCTGTCTTACATCCCTACTCCAGATGCTGCTGGAAACTACAATTCCCATCATCCCTGATCATTGGTCATGCTGGCTGGTCATTGGTCATGCAGTCCAACTTCATCTGGAGGGCAGCAGGTACCCTATCACTGTCCAACTAAGTGTGCAACTTCCTCTAACGCTCCACCAAACTGCAGGCAAAACATACCATTTGCAGTTGTGTGAGTTTTTATTTAAGCCCAGAAGAGCAATTTTCATCTGGATGGTCAATCCTTTTCTTCTCTGCCACAATCCACATGAAAACCTGACACACCTACAACTAACCGGGTTTCTTAAACCAATGCAACTGAAAGAGGCATATTTAGTTTGGCCTTGAGACTGTGATTAAATGCAGAGGGCTGTGGGTTCAGTGTCAAGCCAGCTTCTCCTCTCCTGCTCAACATTCAGCCTGACACAGAACTTGAAAACTCATTCGCAATTGTCTGGCATTTTGGCTGGTCTTAGCAAGAGTACGGCCTGAATTTTTATTTCAAAGAGCTTTTAGCAACTCAGATATGATGCAGACGAGGATTTAATAGATTTTAAAATAAGAACTTAGGTGGTTTTACCTGCATTTATAAAAACTGTTACTGGCTAGATGGTTTTCTTATTTGTTCTCTTTTTAGGTGTTGCTGTTGAGTAAAAGTATATATGCAAGCCATCGGGAAAGACATAAATAGATAAACCGGATTGCTAGGTGTGGACTCCCATCCCTTGCTTTGCTATTAAACCAGAGCCCTGGTACCTGGCTTTTGCACACCAAATTATTACTGATCCCTGTGCAGAAAACTGTTTCTGCACACATAATTCTCTAGCTAAGGGTAATGCTGTAAAACATACATGCAACTATTTCATTGACTGATTGAATGATTGATTGAAAAGGAAGCATATGACCTTCTTCTCAGCTTACAGCCCAGGAGGCAGAAGGTTTGATCCAGACCTATTTAAATCAATGGGACTTGAATTACGATTAGCTTAAGTTCTGTTGATTCCAATAGGTCTACTCTAAGCAGAAGTGTGACACCAAGATGCTGGACGTTTCTGAGTAAACATGCATAGAATGGGGCAGTAAGTGCAGTAAGCATGCAAGTTAAGCACATTAAAACCAAAAGAGGGAGGAAAAGGGGCAGGAGTCAGGGAAAGGGGACTCTGGCAATCCCATTGAACACAACATGTTCTGACTATACACAGTTTTGGTTTTAGGCATGATCCTCAGAACGTAACCTCCGCAAAAGTTGCAGGCTTACTGTACGTGCAACTGCATTTGCTTGCAATCATGCAACTGTTTGCTCCCCCTGTTGTCTATTTCTCCTCCTTCCCCTATTCTAAATTTAGACTGTGAGCATCTTGGGCCCAGAGATCTGACTTCTGTTTATGGTACTCTGTAAAACACACCAAGTGCTCCCCAATGAGGTTTTATTAAGAAACAAATGAATGAAGCTTGATATGCATGCCACAATTCAGATTATTACAGTTTTGCAAGTTCTCAGGCACAAACACGGCTCCCAGTTTGCCTCCAGACTTGCAGAATTTCATGGGAGGCATTCAAGTGCCTACCATTAATTTGGGTTTCTGCAATTAAAGCTGATGACAGCGGTTTCCTATCTATAACCTCCCTGCAAAGCAAATCGGGCATCTCTACTTCGTATTATTCTTAGAAGAATGCATACACCACCTTTCTTTTTCCTTTCCTTTTTTAAAAAAGCGAATTAGTCAGTTTAATGAGCAAAAATTACAAAAAGCATGCAAAAACCATGTGTGAGATCAAATGCACATTTAAAAGTGGCTTGCAAACTGACATCTAAACTGCAGCTAAGAGTCAAATCTCAACACTTTTCAACTTGAACTAAGACCTAAATTCGTTTTCTGCACCACAGGGGGTTGATCGCTCAACAATTCTGGGCAATGCTCCCCCAAAAAAGGTCAAAAAGTAGATCACTGCCAGTGTTTTTATACTGGGAGTACATCACAGTCTCTTGGAAATTGGACGTGCCTGCATTAGATGATCTTTGGTGTCTCCTCCAACTTTACCATTCTTTGAAACTTGCAGCCATCCAGCTTTTTGGCTGCACCTCCCACCATCCTTGGCCATGCATGCAAGAGCTGATGGAAGTCCAACAACCTTTCATTTCAAGAAGAAGAAGAAAGCAGGTCTGGTAATGTCCCACTGAGAAGACAGCCCTTTCTGCAAGAGACACCAGGAAGTCCCAGCATCACCCACAGCAAGGTGCCAGAAACTTCGCAGGTCCTCCCATACTAAGGCTCCTCTGGAGCAAATCTGCTTCTCAGCTGCAACCATGAGATGGGCTCACGGTGGAATTTCTGAGAGAGACCAGACACTCAGCCTCAGATTATTCATGTGTGCACACAAAAAACCCTACAAAACAATAACAATTAACAAATACTTCCTGGTTGGGAATAACAAACACACAAGCAAAAGTCTGTACAAAGGTGGGGAGAAAAAATTAAAAGTTTGCAAAAGGTGGGTGGGGGCATGGGTGTAGCCCATAGATGCCAACTTTCAGATTTGAAAATAAGGGATCAGCAGCCTCGAAAATAAGGGATAAGCAGCCTCACCTGTCCCGGGGTGAGGGGTTGGCTAACAATCCGGGATAGCAGCGGGAAGCAGCGCTGGAATAAGGGAATTTCCCGCAAAAAAAGGGAAGGTTCACAGCTATGGTGTAGCCAGGATTCATGTTGTGGGGGCAAGACACCCATCTGTGTCTCAAAAACAGTTGTTTTAATTTGACCCCAAGTACTAAGAAAGGCTGAGGGACACGGGTGGTGCTGTGGGTTAAACCACAGAGCCTAGGACTTGCCGATCAGAAGGTCGGCGGTTCGAATCCCTGCGATGGGGTGAGCTCCCGTTGCTCGGTCCCTGCTCCTGCCAACCTAGCAGTTCGAAAGCACGTCAAAGTGCAAGTAGATAAATAGGTACCACTCCGGCGGGAAGGTAAACGGTGTTTCCGTGCGCTGCTCTGGTTCGCCAGAAGCGGCTTAGTCATGCTGGCCACATGACCAGGAAGCTGTACGCCGGCTCCTTCGGCCAATAAAGCAAGATGAGCGCCGCAACCCCAGAGTTGGTCACGACTGGACCTAACGGTCAGGGGTCCCTTTACCTTTACCCTTTTTACTAAGAAAGGCCACCTCATGAGAAGAGAAGACTCCCTGGAAAAGACCCTGATGCTGGGAAAGATTGAGGGCACAAGGAGAAGGGGACGACAGAGGACGAGATGGTTGGACAGTGTTCTCACAGCTACCAGCGTGAGTTTGACCAAACTGCCGGAGGCAGTGGAAGACAGAAGTGCCTGGCGTGCTCTGGTCCACGGGGTCACGAAGAGTCGGACACGACTAAATAACAAAAACTAGGAAAAAAATCTGTCAACATCTTTCTACAATTTCTACTTTTAGTTAAGTATTTTTATTTATTTACTTGAACAGGTGGCAGCTGCCCCCGCCCTGCCCTGGCTACACCCCTGGGTGGGCGACTCCCATCAGCAAACGATGACATAGGAAGAGCGATATCTGTTATTGAATTGGCTGAAGTTCCACCTTTGGCAGTTAGCTGGTCTAGTTACTCCTTGGAAGGAGAGAAAGGGAGATCACTACGGGGGATCTCTCTCTCTCTCTCTCTCTCTCTCTCTCTCTCTCTCTCTCTCTCTCAGTCGTAGTTGGAGCGGGAAAGTGGTAGCGATTTCAAAAGTTACCCGAGAAGTTGCAAATCGCCGGAGCTGCTGTCTAGCAAATTTCCGGATCGGAGTAACAGCCACGCCGAGGGGCATCGTGGCGCGTTCCTTCGCCGGGGCGCGCGCGCGGCTTACCTGCTTGAGACGCGCGCGCAAAAAGCGCGCAGCTGGATCCCACCGCGGAGAGAAAGAGAGAGCGCAAGACGCCAGGAGCCGGAGGAGCCCGGGAAAGGAGTCCTCTTCCCTGGCTGGTGGAGCTGGGCGCCCGGCTGAAGCGGGGCGGGGCGGGGTCACGGCAGTCCCCGCGCCCACAGGAGGCGGGTGCGCAACTCTGGCGAGGAGGAGACCTTGGCTTTGGGTGTCTCCGATTCTTCGAAAGGGGAAGGAGGGCCGCGGAGCCTCATCCGTGGTGGAATCACAGCTGAGAAGCCCTGGATTCAAGCCTTTGGCATCTCCTGGAAAGGGCTGGGAAATCTAGGAGAGCTGCTGCTGCTGCTGCTGCTGCTGCCGGTCCGTGCAGGCAATACTGAGCCCGCTGGGGCTGTCAGCATCTGGCGAGGCTGCGGGCGGGCGCAGCGCTTTACAAGATCCCTTGCGCCCCTCTGGGTACATGCGAGGCTCTCGCAGCAGTTCTGTTAATGCAGCACATCGGTCATCTTGGCTATATACATCTGCTGGGCATCTCCCGGAACAATCCTTTTGTCTGTCCGCATGCTGGAAGTGCGAACAACAAGGGGCATTCCTCGTAGGAACAACAGACAATGCACAATGCTTGTTGACCTTAAGGCCTGGGCCGCAGGCTCAAAGAAAGGCAGCTGCCTCCTCGATGTGTTTATTCAGAGGGAGCTTGCTTCCAGAAAAGGCTGGCCAGGCTTTGAGAAGACAACCCTCTCCAACCTGGTGCCCTCTCCCCAAGCTTTGGGACTACAAAATCTCACATAAATTCCTGCATTGCAGGGGGGTTGGACTAGATGACCGCCAGGGTCCCTTCCCACTCTACAGTTCTATGAATTCTCACCATGGGCAGTGGTCAGGGATGATGGTAATTGCAGTCCAAAGCAGCTGAAGGGCTTCAGGCTGGGGAAGCGCTAGCTCAGTTGGTTAGAATGTGGTGCAGATGACGCCAAGGTTGCGAGTTCGAAACCCCATATGAGACAGCTGCATATTATACAAAGGTTACATACAATGTTGTGTCGTAGAATTGTAGAGTTGGAGGGGACCCTGGGGGTCATCTAGTCCAACCCGCTGTAAAGCAGGAATATTTTGCCCAAGGTGGGAGTTGAACCCACAACCCTGAGATTAAGAGCCTCGTGCTCTACTGACAATTTTGTCCCTGAAAAGTCAAGCAAGTATAATCCTACGCTTTGACATGCATCTTCAAGTCACTTTTCTTATCATAAGCAATCCGATTTGGGGAGGGCGGTGGGCAGAGGTTTAGGTGGTGCCTTCCATCCATCTCTGCAATGTGTCTGCTTTAAGCCATAGCAACACCAGCCACCTATCACAAAATTTTGCATCCCTCCTCCTTCCGAAACTGTCAGGCAGCAATCCTTGATCTGCGCTGCTCCTTGAAGTGTTGCCGTCCATCTGGATGAGAAGAAGCCACGGCTGGCATTCTTACACCTTCCTAATCACAGTGCGTTGTCAGAATAATAAGTGCTCCTTGCCGCAGGTGTGTCTGCTGGACTGGCAACCCTTGCAGGAGAGGAAGAAACGCTCCAGCGTAGGCCTATGAAAATGAACACGAGCGACGCAACCGGTTTTGCAAGAGCCTCACCTCGAGTGCCAATTAGCAGAAAGCATCACTGAGTTGTTCCCTGAGGCAAGTTCGACTCTCTCTTGCGAACGGGGAGCATTACGTGTCCATAGCATTCTTTCCGGCAGCTAGAGCGGTTACCTCAGAGATGGGGAACCTCAGGCCTAGGTGGCTTGGATGCAGCCTTCAAGTCTTCTCTACCTGGCCCCAGGCCCCAGCCCTGTTTTTCACCCTCCATGAGTGTGTTTGCCTGGCTGGAATTTGCCCTAGGATGATGCCTTCTCCACTGCCTGGATGGGGAAGGGTTTGTGAGTGTGTGGAGGAACTGTCATACTGCACAAACATACAATTTATTTATTTTTCCTGGAAGATTGCCCAGAAGAGAATCCGTCCCTCGAGGTGAAAAGGGTTCTCCGCCCTTGAGTTAGAGCAGACGGTGGCCAGGAGATTTGCTATTAGTTCTAAAATTGCTTTCAGGTACTTTCTGATTCTGGTGTACTTGTTGGTGTTTGGAGTTGACATACTCACAGAAGCTGAACAGAACGTTTTATTCCTGCTGGAGGAGCGCATTTTACACTAGATAGAATCACACGGAGACTCTGAGTTCGGGAAAACAAGAAAGCTATATCTATTGCAGGAAGTACACAATAGGCAGGCATTATAAAACTAATGAGGGACGTGGGTGGCCCTGTGGGTAAAACCTCAGTGCCTAGGACTTGCTGATTGCAAGGTCGGCGGTTCGAATCCCCACGGCGGGGTGAGCTCCCGTCGTTCGGTCCCAGCTCCTGCCCACCTAGCAGTTCGAAAGCACCCCTAAGTGCAAGTAGATAAATAGGTACCGCTTTATAGCGGGAAGGTAAACGGCGTTTCTGTGTGCGGCACTGGTGCTGGCTCGCCAGTTGCAGCTTCGTCACGCTGGCCACGTGACCCGGAAGTGTCTTCGGACGGCGCCGGCTCCCGGCCTCTTGAGCGAGATGAGCGCACAACCCTAGAGTTGGTCACGACTGGCCCGTATGGGCAGGGGTACCTTTACCTTTATAAAACTAATGAAGCTTAAGCTTCAAGGCCCCTAATCCCAGACAGGCCCCAGAAGCAACTTGGGTCCACATGCTTTTCAAATTTTGGGTCTACCATTTTTTTTATTTTGTATATATTCCAACAATCCCAAAGTTCGAGAGATGTTGTAAAGGTGTGGTGATCTGTCATGGAGCAACTCCACTGAAGAAGATAACTGTGGTTCCCCAAATCTTGTTTCTGGTTGCGAAGGGGGCCCATAACAGTTCAGGACCCCAAAAATGTAGGTCCGCCACTGCTGATAGGGAAAATGCTAGTTCTAACTATGTACGGTGGAGATGCAAAGAGCCATGCTTGCTCTTTCATCTCACCAGGAGAGACACACCAAGATGTCTCCTCTCCCAAGGAAAGGCTGGAGAAGAAAATGAGATCACCAGTCCTGAGAGAATCAGTCGAACATTGAAGGAGGTCAGTGCAAAAAGGTAAGTCTAGGAAGGTTGGAATGTATCTACGATACGATATCTTTATTGTCATTGTCCCACACAGAACAATGAAATTGAAAAACTACATAAAACATTCAAAACCCCCTAAAAACTCTGAAACCCCATTTTAAAATACAATATACTATAGAGACTCCTTATGCTGCGTTTAGAACCAGAATTGCATTTGCGTAGAAACTGTTTCTCAGGCGGCTAGTCCTGGCTTTTATGACCCTATATCTTCTTCCAGAAGGCAGAAGCTGAAAGAGATCATTTCCGGGGTGCATACTATCCTGTGCTATCTCTGCAGCTTTCTTATGGCACCTGGAAGCATAGATTTGATCCAAGGTGGGAAGAGTGCACCCAATTATTCTCTCTGCAGTCTTTACAACCCTGGACAGCATTGTTTTTTCCCTGGCCGTGCAGCTCCCAAACCACACACACACACCATAAGTTAATACACTCTCCACAGTGCAATGGTAAAATGCCATCAACAGGTCCTTTGAGAGATTGTTTTTCCGGAGGATTCTCAGAAAATAAAACCTCTGCTGTGCTCTCTTCATCAAGTCTTTGCTGTTTTCTCCCCAGGTTAGGTCGTCTCTCAACTCCATTCCCAGAAATCGAAACCAAAATCGAAGTCAAGTCAGCCTGCAGTGCAAACTGACTTTCGTCTCAACGCTTCCGATGATACTCCCACCGAAGGAACAGGTTCACAGCTTGAGGGCTTTGTTCCTTGCCCTTTTTATTGTGAGATGGGCAGGCTGTATCTGAGGTACTGCTGATAGGCCACCTGACCCTGCTTCAACTGAAATAACCTAGTCTCAGTTACCCATGCTCCTGGTTACCTCTAGGAAAGACTACTGTGCTGTGCTATACATGGGCCTGCCTTTGAAGGCTATTTGGAGAATGCAGGCTGCTAGATTTCTAACTGGATGTTATGGCCATTTTATACCTGTGCTGTGCCAACTGCTATGGTTCCCAGCCTGTTTCTGGGCTCAGTTTCAAAGCGATGGTTTTGGCCTTTAAAGCCCTTCATAGCTAAGGACCAAGACAAAGGCAACTGAAGGACCACCTGTCTCCATAAGTACCTGCCTGTGCTGTCCTAAATGGAACATCAGCAGCTATTTACCGTATTTTTCGCTCTATAAGATGCACCAGACCATAAGACGCACCTAGTTTTTGAAGGAGGAAAACAAGAAAAAAAATATTCTGAATCCCAGAAGCCAGAACATCAAGATGGATCTGGCTTCAGGGATAGCTTCTTCCTGTTCTGGCTTCTGGGATAGCCACGTGAAGCCTCTTCAGGGCAGCGGGATGAAGGCTCCCCCAAGAGCCATGCTCCCTTTAAAGAGCGCGCAGAGCGTGTGTGCGGCCCTTCTCCCTCCTCGGGGAAAAGCCCCCAAGACACACTCCACAGGGTTCTTTAAAGGGAGCACTGAGCAGAGCCTCCCGGCTGCATTCACTCCATAACACACACACACATTTCCCCTTACTTTTTAGGAGGGGAAAAGTGTGTCTTATAGAGCGAAAAATACGGTAATGAACATTCACCATGCTCTGTTTTCAGGGAGGTTAGAGGATGTTGCAACAGAGCAAGTGCCTTCCCATACTCTCCACTTTAAAATCAGCATGCTATGTAATGCCATGAACCACCTAAATGATGCTTCTGGACTACTGATGGTCCATGGACCAGTTTGGGAACATTGCTGAGCTAGAAGTAGCCCAGTTGATAATGTGATGATTTGCCCCATTCTCCTTTAAAGCCATCTAAGTTTGTAGGCATCACTACCTCCTGCAGCATACAGTAACTGCACCCCTTGTAAAACCACATGCATGTCAGCTTGCTGTGGGCTTCATAAATCTCCTATCTGGCTGCCCAGCAGGCGGTGGCCGGTGGGCCTTGGGTGGGCTGAATCTGGCTTGCTGGGGCGCAAGCTGAGCAGTCTTCAACTGCTGACACAGTGGCTAGCTGTCTTGTGGCTTTGCTGTTGCCGCCAGCTGACACAGGCAAGGGACAACTGCTGATTCTTCCTTGATTAAAGGGAACAGCAACCCATCAGGGGGAAGTTGTTTTATCTCTGCTACAGATGTTCTTCTCTATGGGAAGGAAGTTAAAAGGACCTCATTGCAGCCAACAACACAGGATGAAGAATTACACACGCACAAAAATGCAGATATATGGGCTCAGTGGTGGAGCACTTTCTTTGCATGCAAGGAGTCCCTGGTTTGATTTCTGGCATTTTCCACCAGGGCTGGAAAGTAACCCTGGATAGCTGCTGCCAGTCAGTGCAGTCAATATACTGCACTAGATGGACCAATGGTCTGGCTCTGTACAAAGCAACTTCCTATGTTCTGGTATGGCACATATATACCAGAGTTTAGTGAGCAGTGAGAGGCTGTGGCAGAGAAGTCCAGAAGCAAGCAGAAGTGGAAGCAGGAAGGTGTTATGAGGGAGGCCTAGAGGTAGAGAAGAGTCAGGCTGGTGTCTTCCCCTCCTGCTGTGACAATCTCCCTTCCCCACTGGTCTCCCAGGACCAGGAGAGGCGTGAAGCGGGAGGAGCAAAGACAGGTGCACCGGCATAGTCTCAGATTGCTTGGGAAAGAACCAGAGGAGGAGGGGACTTCCCTGCAGGAAGGCAGGGACCTTCAACCTCCACAATTGCCTCATAGGGGCAAAACCTACCAAGGAAGAGCTGCTATGCTCATTAGGCCTGGCACTCCTGAGCAGACCCTGTTTCTTCTAAGAACTTCACTTGCTGCATGTGATTTATTGCTGGCTCGCTCTTGACACCAGGTGACCCATGTGTCAGTTTGCTTTCCAAGTGCTTACTGCTGGTGAGCAGCTTCAAGGTTCTTCTGCTGTGTCCCCCATCTCATGGCTCTTCATCGTTGAAATGGACTTGGACCAGACACTGCTTCAGGCAGAAGAGTGTCCTTTACAAAGCAGGGCACTTGGCCTGCTTATTATGTACAGAAGGCTGACGATAGCTCCTCGCACAGGGAAGCTTGGAAGACCCAGGACCTGAGTCCTCTGACAATCCAGCATGGGTGCTTCATGGACCCAAGTAGTATTCTTGTGAATAGAGCTGTCATTCCTGTGCTCTCTTATTCATTCGTTTGTTCATTATTTAAAAATTATAACAAGTTTAACAAAGAAAGAACAACAGAGAAAAGGGGGAAGGGAGTGGACGTAAATAAAATTCACCAGTTCACACTGAGAATACAGTAGCCATCAATGCATCCATCTTAATTTAAACATACAAATCGATATAAGCCATCCAGAAAGAAATTCACATGAAATGGATGTTCATAAGAAATGTGTTCGAGGATAGCCAAGCCAGCGAGGACCTCAGACCACTGCATAATAGATCGTGGGTGTTTCTCCTTCCAGAATCGAAGGACAAATCTCTTGAAAGAGCTTGCTGTCCTTTTCTTAGTCCTCGTGCTGCAGAAATGCAACTTAAAAACTCATCAGCATCTTCAAATATCAAGAATTTCACCGGTACAAAATCAATATGGACAACAACTTCAGACCAAAAAGGATATACTTGTATCAGCGGACTTCTCCAGGGTTACAGCTCAAGAATCTACCTTCTGTCTAAAGACACATTTGTGTCTAAAGACACAATTGAAAGCAATTTCCCATTATTTTTTGTTATATAAAACACAGTCTATTCATACCCTCCTGTGGTCAGGAACAAACCCACACTACTGATGCAATCTGGGATGTTTGTTTCCCTGCTCACCCAATACTGGAGAAATGGCAATGGCAGGGGTGTCAGTGTCGAATAGTCAACCACACACACAGAGAGATCTTTTTACTTTGTGCAACCAACATCGCATTCCCTAGTGGCTGCTGAATGAAACACTGAACTGTTCCTGAACTATAATCGTGATCAGATGTTATCTCTTCTCATTCAAAAGAATCTGGCATGAAATAAGCAAAAACTCCACCAGATGACCTTGGTTCGCTTGTCACATCTACATCTACACCACACATTTAAAGCACGTGGTTTTCCCCAAAAGGTTCACGGGAACTGTAGTTTGTTAAGGGTGTTGGGAATTATAGCTCTGTGGGGAGTAAACTACAGTTCTCGGGGTTTTCGGAGGGTAGTCATGATGTTTGCTGCGGACATGATCAAAGAGGATAGACTTTGGTCTTTTTTGAACATTTGCTTGCAGTGAGGTTATAGCAGACTTGAGAACTCATCCTGATTTGCTAGCACAGTGTTTATACATCTTCATGTTCATCATTTGCACCCTACCTCCTGCAGTGGGTTTCCACATCACTTTCCTACCAGCAAAATATCAGTTTTGAAAGTGGGGGTTTTTTTTGCACTAGAGCCCAAACCTAAATTTCTGCTATGCACTTGAATGCTTATCTGCAAAACACTGGCAATCTGAAAGCAATCCAGGACTGTCTGGACCAAGAAGCTGACTTTGGGAACTCAAATGGCAGATCACCTTAAAAAGATAGCAAATCACCCATTATTTCATTCATTACTGTATTACATTTTCTGAACCAGAAGGGACAACTGGATTTTCTGCCTCGGGCACCAGACTGTCTTGGTCCAGCTTTGTAACAGAGCTTGCAACAGAGCTTTTTTACTCTCTTTCACCAATACAGTGCTATTACTGTGCTTAGAACATGAACAAGAATGAGTCACCCGTCGCTACATAGGGTTAAAGTCACTTCCGTTTTCCGTTGCCATGGGGAACTCAGTGTCCTAGAAATTTGTCCTTTCTCCCACTCAAATGTGTGGGAGTCAAAAGCCCAGCAGAGACAAACCTTTTCTTTAAAATTGGTGTTGTTGTTGTCTCCCCCGCCCCCCTCAAAAAATAAGCAAACTCTCTTTCTGGCCTTGCAACGCCATGGGACGGTTCCAAGAACCATCAAATTAATGGTGTCATTCCCCTCAGCTTGCAAAAATTCTTTTAAGCAGAGTTCAAGTAAATATTTGAAGCAAAGCAATGTAAAACATTCGGCTTAATTTTAGTACTTAAACTGGTCAGAGAATTGTGGGGGTGGACACAAGGATATATCACTGTTTTTTCAGTATTTTGGGTGCCATTTGTGCCATTGGGATTGGTAGGGCAGGGAGGTCCAGAGTGGGCGGGGCCACAGCCAGTGAGAGGCGGAGCCACAGCCAACAACAGGTGAGTTTTGTTTCCTCCCTCCTCCCTGCTGATTTCCAGGAGGGCAGAACTGAGACTAAGGAGGAAGATGTTACTCCTAGACAGGCCAAGTCAAAGGACAGGCAGGTTGGGGGTCTGGCTGATGGCAGAGTGAGGTTGGTAACATGGCACCGCACTGGCGGGAGACATAATGCAAGCAATACCAAGATGTGAAACTTGTCAATCAGCTTAATGTGCATTATGGCATCCCAACAAAGAGAAGGAATAGCTCAGTTGGTAGAGCACAAGACTCTTAATTTCAAGGTTATGTGTTTGAGCCCCATGTGGGGCAAAAAGATTCCTGCATTGCAAGGGGGTTGAGCTAGATGACCCCCGCGTTCCCTTCCAACTCTATGATTCTAAGCTCCACGGAAAACTTTAGATTCGTGAGGATACTGCTGGATGTAGAAGGCTGCAGTAGGAGGCTATACATCTCAAATGCATTGATGCAGTGACACCTAGTGTTCTTCTTAAATATTTCCGCATTTTATAAGCCTCCTGTGAAAGGGATTCTAGATAAACTGGAGCTAAAATCGATACTACCCTGAGCTAGAGTAAGATCACAACACTGTGGTTTTTATTTGGGGGCCATGGATTGATTCTGGTTCAGATTCAGAGGTTGCCAGGGAGGACTTGGCTGGGTCTCTCGCCAATGGCCTATTCATACATACAGTGGTGTTGAATCACTTCTTTTTTAAAAATGTATTTATATTAAAGATTTTCTTGGCTTACAAAAGTATATGCAATGTCTCTCTCTCTCTCTTTTTCCAAGTAACACTTTTTACATATCAGTTTCATTTGTTGAGACATTAGGAAGAAAAGGGGGGGGAGATGAGTAGGGGTGGGGGGTCAGGTGGCGATGTTTCTATTTTACTTAATATATGTGGTGTTTTGTGTCAGCGTCGCTTGTGCAGGTTCTCTGCTATTCACTTGTGTTCCTGTGGTGATGAGAGAGGTTGGGGTTGGCCTAGGGTGTGGTTGTTTGTTTGTGATTGGCTGTGGTGGTCTTTGTTTTCATGTGTGAGTGGGGTGGGTGGGTGTTTTGGATCAGGTTAGCCATATTGCTTTGTATGTTGTTGGTGGATTTTTGTCATTGTTTTGTTGGGCTGTGTGTGTGAGATAAAGGGGAGCCATACCAGGATGAAGGCATCTTCTATTTGTCCCCGTGTCTGTTTCAGTTAATTGGTTAATTTTTCTAGTAAGGCTGTTTCCCATACTATTTGGTACCATTGGTCCATGCTTACTCCTGACAGGTCTCTCCAGGGTCTGGTTATAGTGTTTCTGGCTGCTGAAAGTAGGTGTGTTTCTAAGCATGGCAGGGTCACATACTGCTGCCACAGGATCATGCCCTCTATTTCCAGGCTTCAGGGGAAGAGTGCTGCGGCTGATGTAGCCAAAACAGCACCACCCGCGCACCCAAGAGAGGTGTACGCAGACTCCAGGAAGCACCAAGGTTTGCAAAAGCACAAAGGATCTTCCAGGATAGAGCAGTGGTCAGCAGGACTGAACATGCTTAGACTGGCTGTATCAGAAAACAGGGAGTGAGGGGGAACGGGGTGGGAGATTCTGACTAAACGTCAGGAAGAATTTTCTGATGGTTAAGAGCTATTCAACTGTGCAACAAACTCCCTCGCGAGGTTGTGGACTCTCCTTCCTTGCAGGTTTTTAAGCAAGGGTTGGGTGGCCACCTGTCGTGGACACTTTAGTTGAGATTCCTGCATGTGGGGGTTTGACTAGATGATCCTTGGGTCCCTTCCAACTCTAAGATTCTATGGTTCCCAGACTTAACTCAATTCAGTAACCATACTGCTCTAACTGGGGGCAACAGCTGCAGCCACCAGATAGTAGTACAAGTTTCCCCCCCCCCCCTCATTTAACGTGCAGCAGGTATCTGTGATCTGTGATCCACCTGGCTTTCAATTTGAACTTAGCCTGATCTTTTATTCCCCCTCCTTCCCTCCCCCTCCCCTTTTTATGAATATTACCCACTCTGGATCTCACACCTAATTCTCCCCTGGTCTCCTCACTGGCCCAAATAGGACTAATTTAGCCAGCTAGCCCTGGTGATCATCTAATGTTTATTGGATGGATTTCCCCCCTAAATTGATTTTTGAATTCTGAATTTATTGTTATTCACATTTTATGCTGTTTTTTTGTTGCATCAATTAAGTGTTTTAAATTTGTTATTAGCCGCCCTGAGCCTGGTTTTCTGAACCGGGAAGGGCAGGGTATAAATAAAAAAATATTATTTTTTATTATTATTATCTCTCATCTCTATTGATGTGCCTGGTTGCTTCAACCTCCAGTGAAGGCAAGGTGTGTTTCAGAGCAAAGCAAGGGCTAAATCTGTTAAGTTGTGGGCGAACATATCAGACGACACAGCGATTCTTCAAGCAGCTCTTCTTTATTCTGGGGCCTGAGCTGAAGGGCTCAGTCAGCCTGCTTATATAGAGCTCCAGTACAACGTAACTGTAATAACTTTCTAAAACTATCCAATCACTGAACGTCACTTTCGATCCTTCATTTGCATAACTATCTACAGTATCCCCCTGCTGGCCCAGGGTGAGAACAAAATCCTTGCCAGCTCCATGTATGAAAGTCTCCAGGTGTCTGGGAACAGAGGTCAGCCCTCTGAAGACTGAAGGGGAACACAGTAGGGGAGAATCGTCCCGGCAGGAGGAAGCCCAGTTGAATCCTCACTGCCAAAACAAAGATTAATATTCCAGTTACAGATAGGTAGCCGTGTTGGTCTGCCATAGTCAAAACAAAAAAAAAAAAATTCCTTCCAGTAGCACCTTAAAGACCAACTAAGTTAGTTCTTGGTATGAGCTTTCGTGTGCATGCACACGAAAGCTCATACCAAGAACTAACTTAGTTGGTCTTTAAGGTGCTACTGGAAGGAAAGATTAATATAATATTTATATAACACTATCGAACCGTTTCTTAATTCACTATCAGAAAACATACAATATGTACATGGAGTCACGAACTAATATGAGTCAAGTAGATATTCTATGAAAAGAAATGATCAGATTAGTATCTGACCATAAAGAATCACTGAATATTGAGGCTAAACGCCTTCCAAAGTCAATATCCTATACAGAATTTTGCTAAGAGTGAGCTGGAGAGAGATGGTGCTATAAGCACAGCAACACAGAAGAATGATGGCAGGTGCTCCAAACACAGCAATAGCAGTGGAAGAGTCCTTTCAGGATAATAGACTGTTTCAATAAATCTTCTTCATCAGCTGGCAATAATATAAAATAAAACCTATTACAATAAAATACAGCGATTGCAATGACATACCTGCATATTCTATAGTAGTAGTAGTAGTAGTAGTAGTAGTAGTAGTAGTAGTAATAATAATAATAATAATAATAATAATAATAATAATAATATATTATTTATTCCCCAGCCACTCTGGGCAGCTTCCAACAAAACACTAAAATACAGTAACCTATTAAACATTAAAAGCTTCCCTAAACAGGGCTGCCTTCAGGTGTCTTCTAAAAGTCAGGTAGTTGTTTATTTCCTTGACATCTGGTGGGAGGGTGTTCCACAGGATGGGCGCCACTACCGAGAAGGCCCTCTGCCTGGTTCCCTGTAACTTGGCTTCTCGCAGCGAGGGAACCACCAGAAGGCCCTCAGCGCTGGACCTCAGTATCTGGGCAGTGATAACGGGTTGTGATACGATAACAGATACATTACCAAGTCAAATGTCCACAAAGGTACACCAAATAACAGTGGATCAGCTGTCACTCAAAAGCGAATTATATTAGGTATTTAAAATTTGTATCCTACTCCTTCTCCCAAAAAGAGCCCAGAGAGGGAAACACACAAACTGCAAAACAATTAAAACAATTCCAGTACAGGTGCAGGACTGGGTAACATCTCTGCTTAAAAGGCTTGTTAGAAATGGAAGGTGCTGAGAAGACGTTGGAGATGCTTAACAGGAGGGAATTGCATGTAGGTGCCACAACACTTGAATATTGCACAGAATCATATAATTGAAAAACACCCTTAGGCTCATCTAGTCCAACCTCCTACAATGCAGGAATATGCAGCGGTCCCTTACAGGGATTGAATCTGTAGCCTTGGCATTATGAGTACCACACTCTAACCAACTGAGCTATTGATTAGTGGATCCCCTGATAATATGGTACAGTGGTACCTTGGTTCTCAAACGCCTTGGTTCCCAAACGCCGAAAACCCAGAAGTAAGTGTTCCTGTTTTCGAAAGCTGAACGTCCGATGTGGCTGTTGGCTATTGTTTCTGGGGCACCTGCAAGAATCAGAAGCTGTGCCTTGGTTTTCGAACATTTTGGAAGTCAAACGGACTTCCGGAATGGATTAAGTTTGGCGCTTTTGTTTTTGTTTTTGAAACTGGAACCCAGTCAGCTACTGATTGATTGGTTGTGTGACTGCGGAAATGGAAATAAGCCTCCCATTCAAAAATGATTATCATCAGTGCAGGTAAGAATTTTTGTTTTATTTTTTAATTGTTATCATCTACGATACTGTCTTATTTATTTTAAAGTACAATACATTGATTTTTGCTTTCATTTTATGGCTCAATGGTCTCGTTAGATAGTAGAATTCATGTTAAATTGCTATTTTAGGGCTTGTTTTTAAAAGTCTGGAATGGATTGATCCGTTTTGCATTACTTTCCATGGAAAAGCACGCCTTGGTTTTGGAACGCTTTGGTTTTGGAACAGACTTCTGGAACGGATTAAACTTGAGAACCAAGGTATCACTGTATCTGCAAGAAGGTCTCACCTGCAGTATACCGTGATCAGCTGGCTACATAAAGGGTGAAATGATATTTCAAGCTTCCTGGTCCCCAGTTATATCACTTTCTTTACACCAAAACCATCACCTTGAACTTAGCCCAAGAGCTAATTAGCAGCCAGTGCAATTGTTTCAGAGGCAGTGCAACATAGTGGTGATATCCTGGCCCAGTGAGCAGTTAAGCTGCCACATATTGCAGTAGCTGTAGCTTCTGGGTCAGCCTCAAGGGCAGCCCCACATAGAGCGCATTGCAGTTGTCCAGCCTGGAGGTTGCCAGCACATGGAGGACTAGTGGTCAGGCTATATGGAACGTGCAAAATCATACTAAGTGAATGGATCTTCTCTCCTGCTTACCTCCCCTGCTGCTCCCAGTCAAGGCATGAAATTACATTTACAATCTGCATGTGACATTTCTGCATCTTTCAAAGGGTTCGTGGCTCTTGAGTCTCTGGCCTGCCTATCTGAGCGTGCGCGCAGTCTTGTGTAAAAGATCCGGTTCTAACAGAGTCGCTAAAGTTATCATTTTCCGCACGGATCGCTTTACCAACATGCTAATTGAAAAGAGAATTTATGATTAAGTCTGAAGAGGACAAAACGCGCATTTGCGAGTGCAATAATGCGTGAACATTGCCAGAAACGGCAGGGGCTTGCTAAGTGTTGTTTAATTAAGACCAGGACTTTTGCATCACCCATTTGACTGACAAGGATGAAGCTGAGGTGAGAAGAAACAACTAATAATGTAAGAAGAAAGCATAGAAATCTTCATGTTGTGGACATCATTGAACAGTTAAAGCACACAGTTAAAGCACATGACTTCCCCCTGAGAATCCTGGGAGCTCTAGTTTGTTAAGGGTGCTGGGAATTTGTGAGGGGCAAACTACAGCTCCCAGGATTCTCGGGGGTGGGGAGAGATATGCACTTTAAATATGTGCAGTGTGTGAAGCATTGGGAGATAAAATCCTAGTAGACCAGGGGCATGCATTCTGTGGCCCTCTAAATGCTTTGGAACTATAATTCCCATCATTAGACAAATTCACGGAGCATAGGCTTTTTGAAGGCTATTCCATGGCTGGAGTTGCTAGGCCTTTGGGCTGATCTAGTTGGGCTCTTATTGTTATGTACTGAAGTTCTCACCCTGGGCCAGCAGGGGGATACTGTAGATAGTTATGCAAATAAGGAATCGAAAGTGACGTTCAGTGATTGGATAGTTTTAGAAAATTGTTACAGTTACATTGTACTGGAGCTCTATATAAGCAGGCTGGCTGAACCCTTCAGTTCAGTTCTGTTCTGGCCTGTGAATAAACAAGAGCCGTTTAAAGAATCGCTGTGTCGTCTGATATGTTCACCCACAACTTAACACTTGCGTTGTCAGAAGCAGAACAAGAGATCTGTAAATTAGGATCTACCACAGGCAAGCATGAGGAACCTGTGGCCTTCAGAAGTTTGTAGGACTACAGCTCCCATCATGAGCCGACGCATGGGAGTTAACAGTCCAGCAACACAGATTACTTATGCCCGGAGATACTTTTAACCCAAGAACTGAACCTGAGCCTTTCCGTCCCCCATCACTGTTCCAACCCATCTGCTCCAGGCAGCGTGGCAAGAAAGCAAGGATGATGGGATTTGTAGTCCAGCTACACCTGGAGGGTCAGCATCCCTTCTGCAGGCTGGTCCAGGGGATGACACGAGCCTGCTCCTTCTCAAAAGCAGGGGCGGTGGAGCCTTTTCCCAACACAAGACCCACATTACCTTTTAGGCTCCGGCCTACTTAAATCCAGGCCAAGGCCAAGACCTAGACTTTAAGAGCTTCTGAGCAGAACCACAGGCAGACAGGGCTCTTGAGAGAGAATTTCAGGAACTACAGCTTATCTCTGCTGCGGCGCCTGCCATAATTCTCCGCTTTGCAGCAATGAGATGTTTACAGAAGCCTTGTTCTCTGTTTCTCATGCTGGCTGAGGCTGATGGGAACTGTAGTCCAAAACATCTGGCGAGTGCCATGCCAGGGAAAGCTGCTCTAGATGTATTTTGATGTTGGCCCAAATAGAGATGCAACACTTCTGGAAATTTTGAAGCCATGGAAAAATATGTCCCGTTCCACTTCCCACCCCCCATTCCGCCCTCTGGCTTTCACATCTCTAAGGCCCAAAGAAGAATCCTTCATGTATTGAGCAGAGACAGCCGGCGGTAAACATAAAACACAAGAAAGCAACATTCCCTCTGAGGCTCCCTTAACCAAGCTTTTATATTTAATAACGACAAGCGAGTGCTATCTCAAGCTGAGAACATACTTTCATTTTCCTGCTTTTCTGTCAGTCAGTATTATTGGCTTATTTGGATACATAGGATGTTGGTTTTTCATCTTAGCTCCGCAGAGCATAATTGGAAACAATGGCTGTGACTCAGCCAGAGTGTCAATAACTCTGTGTACACCAGGAAGTGGTCACTCCTCTTGGGAAAATGGGCAAAAAGGTTTACACAATAAATCAGCCAAGTTAAGGATGACTGTGTCTTAAGTTCATTGCTTTTCACTAGTAATCTTAAATTATTTGTAACTCAAGAGCTGAACACATGGTCCAAACATCCTGATTCTATTAATGTTACGATTTCCATTTCCATTTGGAATTTGTGTTAACCCTTATTTGAACCAAGCTGGAATGACAGTATTTCTGATGGTGCTCTGCTGCCTGAGGATCTTTTTAATCATCACCTAAATGACGTATTGGGGGTGTGTGTGTGTGTTGCATTTGCAGTTCAAAAACAAAACCGGATTTTACAAAAACACTTAGAACGCAACCCATCTAGGTATTAGCAGAGTGGCTGGGATAAAGCCGATGGAGTGCGGGGAGAAAAGAAACTGATAATACGGTACTTCCCTGAGGTAAACTGAACAAAAACAGCATATAACACGCGGAGGAATAAACCAAAAGGTTTTTCTTTCTTAGGTCAGGCCTACGCAGGAAGAAAACTAGTTCAGAACCACTCCTTCCCCCCCCCCAAATCCTATAGCTGTTAAATCTCAACTGTCTTCCTCACTGACAGCTAATTCCCAACTGACCAGAACTTCATGCCAATAGTCTGCTGTCAAACAGACCAAGATCAGAATTACCCCCAAGTTACAGATTAGATAGTCCTTGCTGTTGTACTTCCAACACTAGACCCACCTTGAGCTGCCCATGGGGGAAGGAGGGGTCCCTAATCCAGAACGCGGCAGCTAGACTGGTGACTGGGGGCGGCTGCCGAGACCCCATAACACCAGTCTTGAAAGACCTACACTGGCTCCCGGTACGTTTCCAAGCACAATTCAAAGTGTTGGAGCTGACCTTTAAAGCCCTAAACGGCCTCGGCCCAGTATACCTGAAGGAGCGTCTCCACCCCCATCGTTCTGCCCGGACACGGAGGTCCACCACCAAGGGCCTTCTGGTGGTTCCCTCACTGCAAGAAGCAAAGCTACAGGGAACCAGGCAGAGGGCCTTCTTGGTAGTGGCGCCCACCCAGTGGAATTCCCTCCCATCAGATGTCAAAGAGATAAACAGCTACCTAACATTTAGAGGACATCTGAAGTTCAGGGAAGTTTTAATCTGCTGCCGCTCTGCCGGTGAGTCTTGGAGAGGACCGCTACCCCTGCAAGCCCATTTTCCACCCTGGGCTTGGGGGCGGGCCCTATACTCCACCACAGTATTTAAGGCTCCAAGGAGGCCCGGGACATTGCTGCTGCCGCTCTGCCGATGAGTCTTGGAGAGGACCGCTCCCCCTGCAATGTCCATTTTCCACCTTGGGCCCGCGCCCAGGCCCCATACTCACTACTGCAGTGTATAAGGCTCCAAGGAGGCCTCGGGTATATGGGGTGGGTGGGTGTTTATTTGGGTATGGGAATTTGTTTAATTTAATTTAATTTAATTATGTTGTGTTTGTAACTTTCTTTGTTTTTTGTTTTTACTGTTTTATTGTTTTGTTGGTTTGTTTTTTGTATAGGTTTTATTTTGATTTTAAGGGGTGGGGCTAGGGCTGCCTGGGAGTGGGTCCCAGCAAACAAAATGGCTGGGGCAGGTTCCACAGGACAACCGATCTCAGTGATCACGGGTAGGAGGAGGAGTTACGCTAAGACCAGACCATGTCATTACCGAGGAAGCAGGCTTAGTCGTTGTCTGAGGACTATCCCTGCCTCCAGGTCTGGTCCTGACCGGATGGATACTGGAATCAGCAAGGGATACCCACACGACCTGAAGGTGCTGCTGTGCAATGCCAGGTCAATGATCCATAAAACTACTGTGATCCATGATTTGATCGTGGATGGAGGATTTGACCTGGCGTGTGTAACGGAGAAATGGTTGGATGAAGCAGATGGGCCTGTCCTTGCCGCTGCTTGTCCACCAGGTTTCTCTTACACACAGCAACCCAGGCCTTGTGGGCGGGGAGGGGGGGTTGCAGTGATTTTTAGGAAGTCTTTAGTCTGCACCAGGCGTCCTATTGGGAAAACCCAGTTTTCTGAGTGTATGTTCTGGAAGTTGGGCAATAGGGGCAGTACAGGATTCCTATTGGTGTACCGACCTCCCCGCTGCACCAAGGATTCCCTGCCCAAGCTGCTTCAGGTCGTGGCAGATGTTCTCCTGGAGACACCTAGTTTGGTTGTCCTAGGGGATTTTAACATCCATGCCGACACGACCTTACAAGGAGCCGCTCGGGACTTCGTGGAAAGCATGGCCTCCATGGGGCTGTCCCTGAATAAGTCTGGCCCAACCCATAGCCGCGACATGCCTTGGACCTGGTGTTTACCTCTATGGATGTTGGTGATCTGACACTAAGTAAAAGCGAAACGAAAGAAGTGCCATGGTCAGATCACTTCCTGGTGCAACTGGACTTCTCCGTGACCCTTCCCCTCTGCAGGGAGGTGGGACCAATTCAGATGGTCCGCCCCCGCCACTTAATGGATCCAAATGGTTTCCAGAGAGTGGTAGGGGATGCTTATCCCATGTTGATGGCCTTTCAGCTGATTCCCTGGTGGCCCGCTGGAATGTGGAGTTAACCAGGGCTATTGACTGTTTGGCTCCGAAGCGCCCTCTCCGATTGCATGGAGCCCAGAGAGCCCCGTGGTTTTCCACGGATCTGAGGGCAATGAAACAATTGTTGAGACGGCTAGAGCGCCGGTGGCGGATGACCCATTCTGAAGCTGACCGGACACGGGTTAGAGCTCAATGTTGAGCCTACCAAGTGGCGGTAGCGACGGCGAAGAAGACTTTCTTCACCGCCTCTATTGCATCTGCAGAAAACAGCAGCAGGAGACTTTTTCAGGTGGTTTGCAATCTAGCGGAACCACCTGCTACACCCAGTACGGGCCACATGATCTCCTGCTATGATTTTGCAAAGTTTTTGCAGATAAAGTCGCTCAGATTCGGGAAGAGGTAGATGCCACAGTGGGAGCAGGGCCGGGGCGGGAGAGTGCTAGAGTTCTGTCTAGTCAAATTGTGTGGGATCAGTTCCAATCTGTTACCTCCGAGGATGTGGACAGGCTGCTTGGACGAGTGAAACCAACCACCTGTCTCCTTGATCCTTGCCCATCCTGGCTCATAAAAGCTAGCCGGGAAGGGCTGGGCGATGGGCTTCGTGGAGTGGTGAATGCTTCCCTCCGTGAGAGATCAGCAATGGGAAGATGTGCTGTATTTTTTATTTGACTTTTCTTTTTTGCTTAATGGATTTTAATTTTCTGTTTTTTCTTTTTTATTTCTTTTTTTTCTTTTTTGTATTTTATCTTTTCTTGTTTAAAATGAGGGGTTTTTTTTGAATTTTCTTGATGTATTCCCAAAAACTTTAATAAATATCTTATATATAAAAAAGAAAGAAAGATGGAGGACACAAGGAGAAGGGGACGACAGAGTACGAGATGGTTGGACAGTGTTCTCAAAGCTACCAGCATGAGTTTGACCAAACTGCGGGAGGCAGTGGAAGACAGGAGTGCCTGGCGTGGTCTTGTCCATGGGGTCACGAAGAGTCGGGACACGACTAAACGACTAAATAACAACAAAAATTACTGGTACTTATCTCCTTGGCTCGGGGGTCATATAACTCCATGCCCTCCAACATTTCTCCGATGAAAATAGGGACGTCCTAAGGAAAAGCAGGACATTCCGGGAACAAATGAGAAACCGGGGCGGCTTCTGTAAATCCGGGACTGTCCCTGGAAAATAGGGACACTTGGAGGGTCTGCTACACTCTCTGGGAATCCCAACCCCACCCCCAGACACAAAATAGAGCCCAAGGGATGGATCACATTCTTTATAGGGTGTACTAAGAGGCCTTGCTGTCTGAATCTTTTTCAGTGCCTAGGGCGTGTTTCATTCAAGGAAGCAAGCAACGAAAAAGTATCGTGACTACTGTCTCCAAGACAGTATGTGGTGTGCCCAGGCTCCTATTGCAAAACCTTGGTGTGAGTAGAGAACAGGCAGAGAGCGAGACACTCATAATGGACGCAGGCTGCCTTTTTGTGGTGACTGGAAGAATGCTGATTTCCTTTGGGATTTTAAGCATCGTCTCTGGAATTATTGCCTTCTTCCCTGTTTTTTCCTATAAACCGTGGTTTGCCGGCTGGAGCGTTCGCATTGCTTCTCCCATCTGGAGCGGAGCTTTGGTAGGCAGAACTGAATTATATCTAAATTTATATAGCTGTACGACTGGGGAGGGATGCGGGTGGTGCTGTGGGTTAAACCACAGAGCCTCTTGGGCTTGCCGATCAGAAGGTCGGCGGTTCGAATCCCCACAACAGGGTGAGCTCCCATTGCTCGGTCACTGCTCCTGCCAACCTAGCAGTTTGAAAGCACGTCAAAGTGCAAGTAGCTAAATAGGTACCACTCTGGCGGGAAGGTAAATGGCGTTTCCGTGCGCTGCTCTGGTTCGCCAGAAGCGGCTTAGTCATGCTGGCCACATGACCTGGAAGCTGTACGCCAGCTCCCTTGGCCAGTAAAGCGAGATGAGCGCCGCAACCCCAGAGTTGGTCACGACTGGACCTAATGGTCAGGGGTCCCTTTACCTTTACCTATGACTGGGAAACGATAGTAATGTTGCTGCTGATCTGCTGACATATAATCTGAAACCTTGTAAGGTTCTGGAATTTCAAGAATGGGTGAAAGAAATCCTTGCTGAATGTAATCTACATGGCTAGTAGCCACTGATAGGCCTCTGACACAAGATGAGGCACATACACACAATTTGAATGGCTATGTCCGTGAACCTTGGGGGGGCTGGCCCCCTCAAATATTTTATTGGGGGCGAAGGGAGCTCGGTCCCCCATGAGTTGGCTCCTATGTGAGAGAGGGTGAATGCACATACAGACATCTCCCCTGAATTTTCCATATCGATTTGAAATATCCCACCCAATCGCCAGCTTCTGGTCTATACTTCTATGTTACACTGCTAAGAGCTTTGACGCAATGTTGGATCCCTCCTCTCCCTTTGTGTTTAGAGATGAAAACAAAATGTTAGGGCTGGCTCAAGGGGAGAAAAAGCAACAACATTATCTGTAAACAAGTGCAGTTTGGGAGAGAAAACAAGATCGCTGGGCAGCGCATTTGCAGCAAAGTTGAAATTGATCATCTAATAGCTGAAACTCCCCGGCTGGAGTTGGCCCAGTTCTGAGGATGAACTAATCCCTCCTGGCTTTCTTTCTCTCTGTTCCCTCCACCACATGTGTAAATTGAGGGAGTCTCGCTTGGAAAAGCAGATGGGAAAAGAGGTTTGGCCACTCTTGCCTCCTACATTGGCTCATCCCAGTGTTCTTACGTTGCTGTGTTATTTGTTCTGGCTAAAACCCCTCTTGGACCCTGTGCAACCTTTCTTCCTCTCTTTCTGCCTGATGAATTTTGCCAACCTTTCCCGTGACTCCAGATTAGCCTTCCCCAACCTGGTGCCCTCCAGATGTTTTGGACTACAGCATCCATCAGCCCCAGCCAGCACAGTTTCTCCAGATGTTTCTGCTATCGTTCCTGGGAACTCTCTACAGTAGTACATGGTGCCAAGACCTCAATTTCAGGCTCCTTTTGCCTAAGAACTCTGTTAAAACTTCTGTTCTCAGAGGGCAGGGCAGGGGAAGTTGTGCTCCACCCTGTGTGTTATGGAGTTCCACAGGGGTCTACATTGCCCTTACATACTTTATTTATTAAATTTATATCCTGCCCTTCACCCCAAGAGAGCTCAGGAGGAAAGGGCAAGCAACAAGCAATACTACAGTAAAATTGTTTTTAAAGCATATTTAATACGATTCCAATGCAGATGCAGTCTGGGAAGATCTTAGCTTAAAAGGCTTCTTGAAAGAGGAAACTGCTTGAAACTGTTGGGGAATTTCATCCAAAAGCTTGGGCTGCAGCAGCGGGGGCGGGGGGGGCGGGGGCGGGGAGAATCAGTCAATTTCCGTTCTTTCGGTTTCTCATTTTTCCAATCTTAAACTCTGTTCTCTGCATTTCTGCAGCAATTTGTGGTTTGTTTGCTTTACGAAAAAATGCTCGCAAAGATTCTTCAACCATTTTCCTAAATGTATTTTTGTACGCAATTTAAACAAACGTAAGTATTTTTGCAAGCAATTTCTCCTAAAGTAATGCATTTTTCATATGCTGTTTCCACTAGCATGTTCACTTAAAAAATAATAATAATTAGATTTTCCGTCATACAATTCAAGAGAGAAAGAGAAATAACCCATAACAGAAAAGAAACATTAAATCATTATACAATATCCCAAAGGAAAAAAACATAAACAAAATAAAACAAACTCACCACCCTGTTTAGCTTCCCTCCACCACCACTCCTCTTCTCTAGAATCAATTTTACCTTTATCATTGCATTCTGATTGTTTTTATTTTCTCTATACACATATACCAGTATATCTCTTTGATAGATTATTGTTTTGATGCATTTACATTCTTAGTCTAAGCATATTAGCATGTCTTTTTTAGAGCAGTATTTTGTCATATAGTCATCAAAGCATTGCCATTCATTTTTTAGTTTTTGATTTGACTTCTGTCATATAGATGCTGTTCATTTAGCCAATTTTAAATATTCATTTAATTTGAGAATCCATTCCTCCTTGGTAGGTAGTTCTTTAGCTTTCCATTTAGATGCTATTACTATCATAGCTGCGGTGGTCACAGATAAGAAATTTCTTTTTTTTAATTTCGGTATTTCTTTTCCTAATAGGCCCAGTAAGTAAGCCTCTGGTTTTTTCATTAATGGGATTTTAAGCATTTTTTTCAACTCCTCATGTATTTCTCCCCAAGCACGTTCACTTTCTATGCACATTATCCACTAACAATATGCATTTCTATAAACATTATTTGGCTGGAGAGCTGCATCACAAAATCTGGGAATGCAGGAAACTTTTGCCCAACATGGGGCTCAAACCCACAACCTTGAGATTAAGAGCCTAATGCTTTGCCAACTGAGCTATCCTCTATTCTTGGGTTGAAATAACGACAGACAGGTAGCGAGTGTCATCTGGGAGGCATCTCCTGAGCAAGTCTCAAGGAGCCTCTTTTATTGAATATTACAGCATTGCCACATATGTGCTTATTGCTGATTGGTTAACACAAGTACAAAGCAAAGGTTGCATATAGGCATTAATCACCAATAGATTAAAGACTGGGAAAGGGAGCACAGAACTAGACAGGCATGAAGACCTCCTAATTAAACTTTTACTAGTGATTGATATAGCATTCATCCGTAGATGTGGTCAACTATGCATTAAGAACAGGTCAGAGTACGAACTCAATGTGAACTGAACATTCTAGGAATGTTTCAGCTTAGAACGGTTTGTGCAGCATCATATGCAGAAGCGAAGCTATCCTTCATCTCCTCCTTTCTTTTTTATTTAAAAGTGAGTGGTACAAAAATACTTTGGGATACGTGGTTTGCCAGCGTATACCCGAAATAAGTCTGCCCACCGATGTTGTTATGTGATTTCAGGGTGAATGGGACAAAAAATACTTCGGGATACGTGGTTTGCCAGCGCATGCCCGAAATAATTCAGCCCACGTCTCCCCTTATGTTTACTGTTGGTGCTGCCATTTCGCAAAGTAGGCAGCAATAATTTTATTGGGTGGCTGAGGAGGAGAAAAACACTGAGACCAAAGGCGTATGAGACGAGGGACGCACTGGATGAAGCAACATAGCAAAATTAATATACATACTATGATGATAACATATTGAAAAAGATTGCGAAGCCAATTCAGATTTGGCAACCAGCCAGTGAGCCACTGGGTAAATGAATCCCAGAGGCCAGAAAGTCCAACGTCCTGTTTGATGTGATGTGTGAGATTTTGCAAATGAGAAATTTGCGTTTGAATAGCTTTAGAATTGTCAGTAATATTGAAACAGCACATGCCATCCATTTGTTCACAACCATAATGATGAAGCATCAGCAAATAATCTATTGCAGCACGATTCTGTAAGAGTCCGTGACGCAATTCACTCTGTTCTTTATTCAAAAGGTGAAGAGCTTGTGAAGTAGAATTCAAGGCTTTTGCTGCGGAGCAAGCTAAAGAGTTAATATTCCTGCTATTCCGTACAGCCAATCCAGGGACTCCTAAGAGAGAGACAGCTAGAGAAATATATTCAGATCTGCTAGGGAGAGAAACAGAATCATCACAATCATTAGTCAATTCCACAGAACGTCGATATCGAGAGCGGGATAAATGATGCTTCTTGGGTAAAATGATGGATAAACGGCTTAAGCAACAAGGTGTGCCATGGCTAATATTTGCTGGAATATAATTGAATGGTAGCTTGTAATTGTTGCAGCAGGTCTCTGCCCCACAGATTGAGGTGGATTTTCAGTACACAGGGCTGGATGTATGCAATGGTTTCAGAGCTATCAGGCAGAGAAACAGGCAGCCACTGTACGCTTTTAGAAGAGGTTTGAGGTCCACCCACATCCCAAACTGCAGAGGCAGACTCAAGGGGCCACGTGGAGTCCCAGCAATTACTGGAAATGACAGAAATGTCTGCGCCCGTGTCAATCAAGCCTTCCAGAACTTTGCCATTGATTTTATACTTACGAAGAGGTTTCTGTTCACCGATCCTCTGGATTACAGCTAATAGCTGTGGAGAGAGGGGGGAGAGCTGGTGCAAATTAATATCCATAATAGAAGCAGTAGGATGAGAAGGGAGCACTACCAAATGCGCCCAAGACTCACCCTTTTTTAACTGCACGGGCATATGGCTCCAAAGTTGAACCATGATTGTGCCCACATAGTCAGGATCTAGGACTCCTGGAACAACCATGATTCCTTCTTTGGCCGCAGAGAATTTGGGTAAAATTAAGCCTGCGACCTTAGGTGGTAGTGGGCCTGCAAACTGGGTGGGTATAAGCACAATTTCACCAGGTAAAACAGTGTCTTTGGTTTCCTGATTAATTAAATCAATGGTGAAATCAGAGGGTGTGTCCTTAGGAAAATTTTCAATAGTGGAAACTGACGGCGGAGGGCTCTCTATTTGTCCTGGCCCGAGAGCGGGGCCGCCATGGAGTTTCCCGAACTCCTGCACTGATTTGCCCAATGATAGCCTTTACCACATTTTGGGCATTTTTTGGAAGGTTTAGCCTTATTGCCATCACCATTCCTATTTGCTCCTCCGTCAGGGGCTCTGCATTGTTTAGCAAAATGACCTGGGCGCTTACAATTGAGGCAGTTGCTTATTGCCAGCTTGGATGGCACCGGCAAGCAAGGACATTGCATTACTCTGGCTTCCAATTTCTGCACAAGTTTGAATCATATCGTCCAGGTCATATTTAGGGCGATGTATAACTGACTGCAATGCCTTTTTGCAGTCGGTGTTTGCATTTTCAAAAGCCAATTTTTTCATCAATTCATTTTGCGCTGTAGTGTTATCAACCTGCCTAGTGACTGATTCTTTCAACCTATCTATAAATTGATGGTAGGGCTCCGAATGTTGTTGCTTAATATTAACAAAGGAGCTCAGTGGTTGCCCTGAGACAGGGACTTTCCGAAAGGCGCATTGCACACAGGTCGCGGTGCGACTAAAATGCAAAGGTGTTAATTGCGCCTGAGCTGGTATATTATCATACAGACCAGCACCAAAAAGTTGGCTGGCTGAATGCTGTGGATCAGCCAGGGCTACTGCGCTATGCTTAAATTCACTTTCAAAAACTACATATTGCGCTGGAGATAAAAGCATGCGCATCAAATCCTTCCAATCTTGGGGTAGCATTGTGTAACCGCTTGCTATCCCCTCCAGCATCCCTATCACATAGGAAGATTTTAAGCCGGAATCAGTAATGGCTCTCCTTAGTTCCCTCATAACAGAATAAGGAAGCGCCTCATACATTACCTGTTGCTGCGCAGTGCCTGGGTTGGTATAGGAGATAGGGAAAGCAGATGGCATTTCCCCAGCCCATTCAGACTCTTCCTCTAAGGACAGGAGCCCTTTCTGCCTAGCTAAAGAAAGCGCGGCGCGCACAGCTCCTGTAGGAGAGCACGCAGGGGCTGGGGAGGGCGAAGGAGGGATGGGGGGGTGGGTGTGGGCTGAGGCGTAGGAAGGGGCTGGCAAGGTTGCAATGGAGGTAAAATCTTGGGGTAAGGTGGGGGATTGTCTGCAACTGACAAAAGAGCAGGTGCCGTCGGGGGCTGAGATGCCTGAGATGCCTGAGGTCTTAATCTAGCGACGGCATCTGCACACTTCTGCCAAGTGAGCAGACAATGAATCGGAGCCCTCGGTTCTGCAAAGAGGGTTTTTCCGATCTTTTCCCAAGCCTATGACCCTAAAGACCCCGATTCTGGATACCAGGGACATTGGCAAGCAATCTCACATAACAATTGTTCAATTTCATTCAAGGAAATATGAGCGCCCGCCACCCGCTGTCTAACGAGATGGAGCAGTTCCTTGGCATGCTCTTTTTGGAATTTTGTCAATTCACCCCCCCCCATACTCACGAATTAGCGCGCTGAGACTTTTCCAGTCGAGTGAAGTACAGGGGCTTGGCTGCGTAAGGGATCTGGCACGTCGGGCTCACCAGATGTTGGGTTGAAATAACGACAGACAGGTAGCGAGTGTCATCTGGGAGGCATCTCCTGAGCAAGTCTCAAGGAGCCTCTTTTATTGAATATTACAGCATTGCCACATATGTGCTTATTGCTGATTGGTTAACACAAGTACAAAGCAAAGGTTGCATATAGGCATTAATCACCAATAGATTAAAGACTGGGAAAGGGAGCACAGAACTAGACAGGCATGAAGACCTCCTAATTAAACTTTTACTAGTGATTGATATAGCATTCATCCGTAGATGTGGTCAACTATGCATTAAGAACAGGTCAGAGTACGAACTCAATGTGAACTGAACATTCTAGGAATGTTTCAGCTTAGAACGGTTTGTGCACCATCATATGCAGAAGCGAAGCTTTCCTTCACTCTATGCCAGCTTTTTATGCATAGGATTACTCCCTTAAACAGGATCTATCTGTCCTATAGTAGTAACCTAAAGAAGGGCTTTCTTAAAAATAGAATTTTCCATCGGCTTCTGGTTTTGCATGCTTCACATAGTGGGTTTGTTTCCTTGCGTTGTGATTTCTTTCTTTTAAAGGAGTCTGTTTTGCAAAGTCCTTTGGAGAGAACAAAGGCCTATTAAACATTACTAACTTTATTATGCGTAACCATATGTTTCCCCCTCTGTCTACAGGCTGTTATTGCAGGTGTACTCCTTGCTCTGGCTGAAAAACAATGGACCCAGAGATACCTGGTAAATTTATGTGGTTATTCTATACAGTGCCACATTCTAGGCAGAAGGCAGGCCGAGTTAATCCAGGCATAGGCTCTCAAGAGGAAGAAAAGGCACACAGCTGTAGCCTTAAGCTACAGATCAGATAAAGAATACAAGGTTTAAAGCAGGCACACTTTAAAACATTCTACCAGATTTACAAGACTGAGCAGGATCCAGAGATATTTCCTGACTTGAAAGAAGGGAATGTTGTTAGAACCAATAAAATCCATCAAACCTTCTTCTTTTTTAAAAATTATTTTTCAGTTTCCTTGATATATGGAAAGTGCATAAATAATAACCCCATCCTCGCAAAATGATTCTTATGGGGTTTTTGCAGGTTTGGGTACATCTCTTTTTCTGCCATAACAAAAGGTGGTGGTTGTTTTGAAGAAAGAGATTATACTTTACCCCGATAAACACTGCATATATTGTTGGTTTTTTTGCACTGCTACCCTCCCCTGCCATTTATTGTTAATGTTTATTGATTGGGTTTAATTAGTATTGCTGTCACAGAGGCTTTTTAGTATCCTTTTTTCTTTAATAACCTGCCTTCAGGAAGCAGAGCTGGGGCTGCCTTCCTCTGAGACTCTGGTTAAGTTAGAGGAGTCAATACAGAAGGCTGTGTACGCACCACAACTTTTAAAGCGCATACCAAGCACATTTTCCTTCTTCAAAGAATTCTAGGCACTAGAGTTTACTAAGGATTTCTGGGAACTGTGAGGGGGTAAACCCCAGTGCCCGGAATTCTTTGAGGGCGGCATTGTGATTCAAACGTGCTTTAAAAGTATAGTCTGTACACAGTATAAGAGAAATGGGTTGCTTAACAGAGCATTATACTGTTCTAGGATCGCTGTGCAGGAGTCTGGGTTTGTAGGGGGGGAAGGTTAGGGCAGATTCACACCATTCCTCTAAAGCATGGGTAGGCAAACTGTTAAGCTGTGGGTGAACATATCAGACGACACAGCGATTCTTCAAACAGCTCTTGTTTATTCACAGGCCAGAACAGAACTGAACTGAAGGGTTCAGCCAGCCTGCTTATATAGAGCTCCACTAGAACGCAACAGTAACCATTTTCTGTAACTATCCAATCACTGAACGTCACTTTCGATCCCTTATTTGCATATGTGGACCTGAACTATCTACAGTATCCCCCTGCTGGCCCAGGGTGAGAACTTCAGTACATAACACAAACCAAGGCCCAAGGGCTGGATCCGGCCCAATCGCCTTCTAAATCCGGTCTGCGGACGGTCTGGGAATCAGTGTGTTTTTACATGAGTAGAATGTGTCCTTTCATTTAAAATGCATCTCTGGGTTATTTGTGGGGCATAGGAATACGTTCATATTTCCCCCAAAAAAATATAGTCCGGCCCCCCACAAGGTACAGTGGACTGGCCCCCTTCTGAAAAAGTTTGCTGACCCCTGCTCTAAAGCACATAATGTATCTCTGCCACTAGCCAGATAAGACAAGATGCTTATCTTTCCATTCCAGTGGGAAGCCGCTTTCACCTTTAGCATCTTGAACATCATCAGCTCCCCGGTTCAAGGTGCCATCGCCCTTGCATCCCTCCTTCTTGGACCTTATTGCTACTACTCTTTCGCCGGAGTTTCGGGTATGAACTACCTCGGTTATGCAGTCCTTTTGCCCTTTCCTTACGGCAAGTTTGCTTCCGTGTGCAAGGACCCCGCGGGCTACGAGTGGTACCACCTGGCGCTGCAGATACTAGACATTTGCTCCAGTCTTGCCATGCTCTCTGTATCCTTGGCCATTGTGATCAAACTCACAGCAAGACTGCTCCAGTTTGGACACTTAAATGTGAGTATTACTCAGTGGCAGGGAAGTCATGATTAAGAGCAGCATATAAGTATTCTTATTTGTCTGTTTCGTTTATTCCATTTAATGCCCACCTTTTATTTCATTGCATTGCACTGCACAATTCAAAGTGTTGGTGTTGACCTTTAAAGCCCTAAACGGCCTCGGTCCAGTATACCTGAAGGAGCGTCTCCACCCCCATCGTTCTGTCCGGACATTGAGGTCCAGCGCCAAGGGCCTTCTGGTGGTTCCCTCACTGCAAGAAGTGAGGTTACGGGGAACCAGGCAGAGGGCCTTCTCAGTACTGACGCCCGCCCTCCCATCAGATGTCAAGGAAATAAACAACTATCTGACTTTTAGAAGACATCTGAAGGCAGCCCTGTTCAGGGAAGGTTTTAACGTGTGACATTTTAATGTATTTTTAATCTTTGTTGGAAGCCACCCAGAGTGGCTGGGGAAACCCAGCCAGATGGACAGGGTACAAATAATAAATTACTATTACTGTATTGCATTTCTATCCCAATGAAGGCAGCCCTGTTTAGGGAAGCTTTTAATGTTTGACGCACTATTGTATTTTAATATTTTGTTGGAAGCCGCCCAGAGTGGCTGGGGAAGCCCAGCCATATGGGCAGGGTATTAATAATAATAATAATAATAATAATAATAATAATAATAATAATAATATTTCTTCATGGAGCTTTTGGTTTCCCCCTTTCCCCACAACAACCCTGTGAGGTAGGCTAGGCTGAGAAGCAGTGATTGGCCCAAGGTCACCCAGTAAGCTTCGTGGTGGAGCAAGGATTTGAACGCTGGCCTCCAAGGAGCTCCAGGTGGAAGACCCCTTCTTTGTTTTATCCTCACAACAACCTTGCCAAGTAGGTTTAGGCTGAGAGACTGTGACAGGCCCAATGTCAAGCAGTGGTCAGCCAGGTTCTGGCCCAACACACTAACCACTACACTACACTGGAAGTTGTTTTGTTTGGATTTTATCCTGGTCTTTGGGCCTGCAAAAAATTGTGACCCATCATACCAGGCACTGCCCACTAACGGTGTATCATCTCCATAGGGAGAAGTCAACAAGCAAAGACAACTGGGCTGAACTGCCACGACACATGGGTTTCAGGCTGCATTTATAGTCTGGTGGGCGTCAGCAGCTGCCAGCATTAGAGGCACAAAGGCATCAGTCTTGGTGTTTGCTGTCTTGTGTGGCGATTTCTCTCCCACGGGGTTGGACTATCCCCTGAAAGCTAAAGGATTCCTAGGCTTCAAATTTACATTGCCGACCCAAGCTTCCTATTGGTTCCCACTGACCTGGAAGGACTATAAACAGGACATGACTTACAGAGTTGGAAGAGACCATGAGGATCATTCTAGTGCAATCCCCTGCAATGCAGAATTTTTTTCGCCCAACATGGGGCTCAAACCTACAACTTTGAGATGGAAAGTCTCGTGCTTGACAGTGGATCTCAAGTTGCGAAGGGCTGATCTAATATTACCGGAACTGAATCATCTTTGGTTGGCTGTTAGTATGCAAATGCCTTAACAGCTTGGGACCAGTTTGCACATAATTATCGTTCCACAGTTGTACGAAATCAATATTTTAGCAGCAGCTACACTGTGGAACTCCCTGCCCTTTGATACCAGGCTGGTGCCTTTGCTGTTCTCGTTCCAGTACTTGCTTAAAAACTTTTTTGTATAGGCAAGCTGATCCAATCATGTAGAAGTTACATAGGTTTCAGTCTGTTTTTAGTTCATTGCTCATTTTAACTGATTTTTTAATATTTGAAAAGACCTGTTTTTAACTGTCTTCCGCTGATAATTTTAACGGTGTGGATTTTTTGGGGGGGGGTTGTAAACTGCTTCAATGTTTTATTACAATCAAGTGGTGTATAATTTTTGTTAAAAAAATAAAATAGAAATAAACACAGGGTCCAGTGTGCTGAGACTACTTCTGCTAAAATGTGCCTCAACTTAACTGTATCTTTTGTGTGTGTGATGATGAACAGCTTTTGGCAAATTAATCTGACTAACTGACAGACCCCTCTGCTGCCAGATCCTCAGGATTGTGCTCTTAGTTAACTTAGGGAATGGCCACACACTCCTCCTGGCTTGCTGAAATCACTGCATCTGAGATTTGAAGATCTCTTCTTTGTCTAGCGGCCCTTTAACTGAACCTGGGACCACTGGCAAAACCCAAATCCGGTTTGGCCACTATCTCCTGGGGCAAAGGAAGACTTAATTCACTTTATTTGTTAGGATGTCCTTATTAAATAGGAAAACAAAGCAAAATGCTATTGCTTCCATTTATCTGGGGCATGTGGAGGAAGAAAAGCTTGACGAGGACACTTTTGAGTTAAAGAGATGGGCGTTTGGAAACGAGGACGTGAAATCTGCAGTGCAGAAAAGCAGGCAGCTGTTTATATCTCCCAGGGGCCTTATTTATATTGTTCCTAGATTTTCTGTCCTCTCCGGTCTCATCAGAGGACCTCAGCTGACACTTTGCCATTACCAGGGTCACTGGTTTCTCCTCTGGTCCCCCTTTTCCTGCTCCCTGCTCCAGCTGCAGGATTAACCCTCTGTCTCTCCCGTTGCCGACCATGCAATGTGAACCCCTGCGGCCGCTGCTCCTGCCCTTGAAGCCAAGCGCTGGGCTTAAGTGCCTTGAAAGGCAGGATACTCCGTCTCTCACATGACTGAGCATCTGATTGCCAAACAGCCTGTAACGAGATGAGGCGCTCAGGAGCTCGAGAACTTAACTGCAGCAGATGGTCTGCACTGCGACTCCTATCTGCCCTGTCAGCTGGTTGGGGGCTGATCTGGATCTGGACGGTGCCGGGTTCACTAGAGGGGGTGTGATGCTGCTGAAACAGTGAGGCACTGTTGCTTACTGGAAGGGAAATGAGGAAGCAAGGCGAGAGGGTGCAAATGCACCAGTGCAGCCAATCCAACTGCTGCTTAGCTGGAGGGAGAGGGGTGGTGCAAACCTCTCCCTCCAGCTAAGCAGCAGCAATGCATCTGCTGGGCAGCTAGCACAGCAATTGCTGAGCAACCTCTGGGAATGGCTTGGGGCTACGTATCCCAGCATCCTCCACAGAAAAATTATGATATTAATGTCTATTTCTGCAGCGTGGGGAGGTCTCTTCCAGATGTTAATTGCTTCATTTTGGCAGCAGGGATGCTGGGGGATGTCGTCCCAGCCCCTTCCCCATGCGGAAACAGAAACTTTAAGTGTCCATCACAGCCTTTCTGCTGTTGCAATTGTTGTTGTTGTTGTTGTTTAGTCGTTTAGTCGTGTCCGACTCTTCGTGACCCCATGGACCAGAGCACGCCAGGCACTCCTGTCTTCCACTGCCTCCCGCTGCTTGGTCAAACTCATGTTCGTAGCTTCGAGAACACTGTCCAACCATCTCATCCTCTGTCGTCCTCTGCTGTTGCAATCCCATACCCTAAATATCCCTATTTATATCTGAGGAATGTTGGAGGGTACTCTAGTCTCGACCTGCCAGCCAGCCACCTTGAGATCTTCCTGGGCACACCCCATCTCCCAAACTGTATCTCAGGAGACCTGTTCATCCCACCCCTAAGTGCAAGCTGCCATGCTCAGTGTCTTATGGATGAGCCAGGATCAGATCTCTTTCTGCCGTTCGGTGCGACAAGGGTTAAAGCAGCTGCATTTCACCACCCAGCCTGTGTAGTGAATGCCACTGAATTGAGTTAACGCACATGGCAACTGGACACCAAGATGCCAGGGCAAAGGTCAACACTGGGCTCTCTGGAGCATGTTAGTGACCTGGCGCTGTCTCGGCTTGCAGGGGGAAATCAACACAGTAATGGAGGTTTTGCACTCCACTTGACCTCTTGCTGAAGCCCTTGCTCAAGCTGTCTAGAGTGATGGACTCAAAAATCTGAGTGCATCTGCTCCACCTTTTCCAGCTCAGGGTGCAAGATGAGTTGCTCCAAAACCCATCTTTATGCTCCGGAGGGTCAACAATGTGCTTGCATTGTGGTGGCTCAGGCAAGAGAGAAAATGGAGCCATTAACGATAGATTTAATAATATATTAGCGAAGAAGCTAATGGGGCCTTGCGATGTGCCCTGCTTATGAGTGTTTCCAGGCTAAACTACATGATAGGCATTTTGCTACAGCTCGACATGCACATGCTTTTGGTTCTTTTAGTCAATAAAAAAGATTGAGGGGGCCCAAGCAGTCTCGGCCCTCTGGAGCCGGCACCTGGGACAAGGACCCATTGTTTGCCATCACCAGTTCCCAGGCTCCTGTTGCTTCCTACCTCCCTTCTCAGTTGGCCTGTGATCTTACCCTCCAACATTTCTACGATGAAAATAGGGGCACCCAGCGCTATTTTTCTAGAAAAAGAGGTGCCAGAACTCACCATGAACACCTCCCTTGTTCTCTTCAAACGGCAATGGTGCCCACCAGAGAGGTGCTGTAACTGAGTTCCAGCTAAAATAAAGCCTTGGAGATGTCCTATTCCATACCCTCCAACATTTCTCCGATTAAAATAGGGGTGTGCTAAGGAAAATCAGGACAGTCCGGTATCAGATCAGATTCCATGATCTACACCTGTGTGTTCTCGTTCCGCTGAGTTTTTAAAGGTCAGATTTTCTGAGCTCAGGAAAAAAGGAGGCTGGGGAGAAGCCAAAATGAGAAGGGAATGTTTTGTTTACAGTGCCATGCAGATCCAGTGGACTAGCCTCCTCACTGATCTATGATTGCCAGAGTTCCCTGGCAAGAAAGGGGTCGGTTGTTAAATCACCCTGTACACCCTCTGAGAGGGATATGGGTCTCGTAAGCAGTCTCAGCACCTGTAAATAGGTGAGTTCCTCTGCCTTGATCTTACTCTGTTTCCCAACACCCACTCCATGAGGGTTGGCGGACGTGTGCCTGATTTCATGCCGCTCTTGGCCTAATTTCATGCAAGTGGGGAAAGCCCAGGTGGGAGAGAAAGATGACAAGAGTGGGAAAATTCTGCAACAAGCCAATACAGAGGGAGCAATGGGAAGATGTGGGGAAGCTCTCTGAAAGCGATCAATTCAGACTTCTGGTGAGGAGCGGAAAATGGAGTTGGGGTGGAAAGCTGAAATGGATGGAGTGATGGGAAATTATCAGATCAGACCTGTGGCAAAAGTGATCTGTCTCCAGATAGTCTGGTGCGGGGGGGGGGGGAGAAGAAGGAGTGGTCCCCCCCCATATTTGGTTCTGCTCCTCACACAAAGAGAGAGATTACCCTTGAGCAGAAAACAGGTTTCTTATGCCCTGTGCAGTTCTCCAAGAATGGAAATTGAAATATACTCAGAGTCGCAAAGTGATTTCATGCTCTTTATTCAGCTCATAGTGGTGAGGAGGAATAAATGAATGACAGTCCCCTCAAGGTATCTGCTTTATATACATTATTTACACAATGGGCTGCACATGATTGGCTAATTCCGGAATTCTACTGTAAGCCAATCAGGTTGTGGATTCAATTCTATCTGGAGCATGATTGGGTGGTTCCTGCCAACCAATCATACTGCTGCATTGTTCTAGGACCAATCAGACTGCTGCATTCTGAATCCTATTGTTCTAGGACCAATCAGACTGCTGCCTTTTGGATCCTATTGTTCTAGGACCAATCAGACTGCTGCAGTTTGGATCCTATTCAACTCAGTACATAACAGAAATTATCATCATACTAATATGCATATTCTTGAAGCTACAAACATGAGTCTCACCAAACTGCGGGAGGCAGTGGAAGACAGGAGTGCCTGGCGTGCTCTGGTCTGTGGGGTCACGAAAAGTCGGACACGACTAAACGACTAAACAACAACAACAATATGCATATGGGAAATTACTTTAAAAGACCGACTTGATTATCTCTGAGAGAGTTCAGCACACCCAATGGCTGCAGCGTCTTGCAAATTAATCTGCACAGAGGTGTGGGGGGGCGGGGGAATGAATGCACAAGTATAGCCCAACAAACTCGTAAATCCCTCACCAATACGAGGTTCCCTTGGAAGGTGCTCTCAGCTTCCACACAAGGCGAGAGACGCGTCAGAATGCGTTGTAAAATGTACCTGCTCTACCCAAGGGTCGCTTCTGAAAAACCAAAATAACAATAGGCCAACAGTATGCAGATGACACTGACCCAAAAAAAAGTGTCTGTGAAAAGCAGCGAGTGAACTTTTACTGCCGTGTGTGTATACACCCTTAGAAACAGGGTGAGGTGCAGCTGGTGTGTGTACCTTTCAAAAGCAGGCTGTTCCCCCTTCTTCTTTTTCACCTGTCAACCACATGCTGCAAGTACAGTTTAATCTAAATATATGGCTCTGACCTTTTCAAGATCACAAGCTGTTACTGCGCAAAGATCAAAGCTTCTGGAGTTTTGAAGTGGTGGGGCGTCTCGTTTCTATTGTTTGTCCAAGCTAACGCACCTCTGTTGTGCATGCCGAGACAGTTCACACACCTATGGCAGCCCCCCCTGTGAGCATCCCACCCTCTGGGGATGCATGCGTGCGTCTTTTGTGTGTGGCGGGTGTGGGTGTGTTGCATGGCTGCTGCTGAGCAGCTCTTACATCAGGCATGTCTAAAGTCTGTCCGGGGGGCCTAATCCGGCCCTCCGGTTGGTTTAATCCGACCCCTGTGGCATTATATGTCCTGGGGTAAAATCCTAAAAAAAGCTCAACCACCTTGGTTGGCCCTCACGCATGTTCACTTCGACAAATCTGGCCCTATTTGAAAAAAGTTTGGGCACCCCTGTCTTACATGGAGGTGTGATCTCTGTAAACATGGGGACTGTCTGGGTATTCCCCAAACATTTAAGTTTGTGAGGTGCCAAAATTGTGCAACCATCATAATAAGTTTTTATTCAAGAGGGTCAAAGATAGAATGGGAATAAGGTGTGATGAGGGTGGTTTAGTTGCAACTGGGGTTGTTATGCCTTTAACTCCAGCAATCAATAAAGAAAAGTTAAACAGTTTAACAACGTGTTGCCTTTCAGTGAGTGTGCTGAGCAGGATTCAAGGGTTTGCCCTGAGAGGCATCTTATCCATATTTAAAATAAATTATTTTTCTTAATAAGCAACAGGCATGGTGCTTTCACAGTTTATCCTCACAACACCCCTGTGAGGTAGACTAGGCTGAGAGTGTGCAACTGGCCCAAGGTCACCCAGCAAACGTCATGTGTGAAGGGACAGCTCCTGATCCTAAGGGGGAAGTGGTTTTTTCTATAAGCATTTGCACTTCACTCCTATTCCTTTGTCACATATATTGGATTGACAGAATCGTGACCCGTGTTTGTTTGTTTTTAGAAAGGATTCAGCAGCATTTGCACCAGCAAATAATGGATTTTAGGTAAGGGCTTTGAAGATAATGAGAAAAGTATCCACATGAGGACAATGTGAGGCTACCTCTTTATCCCTACCAACAAATGTTTGCTGTCCGGGCAATAAAGCCCACCTGAGCCTTCTGTAAATGTATGTCCCTGTTCCATTTAAATTCCATTTGCTTCTTCAGTGACATCTCGGAGCACAACAACTGATCCCCCCCCCCCGATTATTTTACTACCTAAAAGAGTTCCAAAGGAGAAGCGATGTTGTCCACTGTTTCGACAATACACACAAAAATGTGCCGAAGACTGCAATTTAGGTATTTTGGGTGGGGTGGGGTGGGGGGTCGGGGATTCAATTCATTTTGCATTTAAAGCTGAATCTATGAAATCTGAACTTTCTGAAGCAATGTGGGAACAGAAACACAGACAAATTCGCACTTATCTGAATTTTGTGGTGCAGTTCTCCAACCAAAATTAAAACATTAAATGGCCTAAAATATTAAATGACCTAAATTGGCCATTATTCCTCTGGTCTTGTTAGCCAATCTCCACCAACCTCTCTCCAATGACCACCAGTCTCTTTTGTCCATGAACAAGCATTCATTTTTGTCCTATGTTGGCGAACGCTGAAACATTAATCCTTGAGGCCAGAGATAGTAATAACCTAAAAAAACAAAACACCATCCTTATTAAAGACCCTCATTCAACCTTTTCCCTCTCTGAGACACCTGCTAATGATTTATTATTGACAAACTAGTTCCTGCCTTGACTCAACATCAAACTTTCCTTCAATAGCCCGTCCATCACAAGAATTTGTTCATCTGCTCTCATCTTTTGCCTGCAGGGCGATTGAGTTTAAAGTTGAACCACATGAAAGAAGGTAGCATTTATCAGCATTTGCGGTGATATATACGCACGCATATATGTCTAATATGTCCCCCCCCCAAAAAATGCAATTTTTGTGTAGCTTGTCTGATACTTAACTGACAGCTAAGAAGCTAAGAACAATTCTGTATGTGTGCAACGTGGGGAGGTGGGGGGGCCCAGTGGAAATGCGCGAAAAAGATAATAATACAATGAAGTCATCAACGCTGGGGGGGGGAGGTGGAATTCCTTCGCAATGATCAAAGGTTTTTAAGGCTGTCTGCTAATGGCAACACTTTCCTAAAACAAAACAGAAAAATCCCTTTGAAGAAGACAACAGCTGAGGGAGGAAGAAGGCTCCAGTTAATGTGGTTCTTATAATATGCAGCTGCAGTCAGGGAGTGGGGCAGGGGAGGAGGAAGGGAGAAGCAGCAGCAAGCATGGTGTACTCTTGAAATATCAAAGCTTTCGCCGGGCGTTGTGGGTAAGCCTGATCCAATTCTACAGAAAGGTGCTTGCAATTAAGGTGAGTTCATTCCACCAAAAATAACCTCTAGTCATAGACTCCGTATGCCAGCTGTTTTAGAGATCAAAAGGAAACACAGCTGAATCACGTCTTGCGCTTTTTGGGATACAAGAAACAGGGGGTAAAGGTGGGGACATTTAGACAGCTGACTTCAGCTAAGTTTTACTCGTGTCCCTGTTTCAGTTGGGAACGGGGGAGTTGTGTGGGGAGGAAGCCTTGATAATAAAGAAACTCTTCATTGCTTAAGAGCACCGTCTGGTAGTTCCAAAAGGACTCTTTGGCATCAGGTCCGGTAGATAAATGTTTATCTTGGCGCCATGAGATGGATCTGTAATTTTAAGGCCTAACGGCTTGATCACCCAGATCAAGAATTCAGGGCGCCATACCACATGGAAACTATGGGGAAGCTCGTGGCAATTTCCCCCTTTTTGTTTGCTCACCGTAACGTGTGAGGGCTTGTCAAGCAGCAAAACCATAAACTCTCCATGTGCTTTGGGCTCCTTCAGATGACCTGCTTATTGATTATTTTAATAATGATTACATTTGTATCCCATCTTCCCTCCAAGGAGGTCAAGTCTGTGTTCACGATTTCCCCCCTCTTTTGTTGTCACAACAGCCCTGTGAGGTGGGGTGGCCTATAAAATTGTGACTGGCCCAGGGCCATGCAGTGAGCTTTCTGGTTGTGTGGATTTGGACCCTGGTCTCTCAGGTCCTAGTCCAATTCTCTAACCACTATACTACACAGCTCTACACCACACTGCTTATTGATTATCCATCCTGACAGGCTTACACAAAGCTTATGTGGATGTAAGATTATATCCTGTCCTTATTGAGGATTCCTTCTGATTTGTTTACAGGGAGGTTACACCACAAGGAGCCTTCTGCTTGTAGGGTGTTTATACATCATCCTGTTAATCATTTGCTTATTCCACACTGGTCAGTGTATTTGCCTATCACTTTCCTAACCACAAAAAGGGGGTTTCTTTAAAAATAAAAAAAAAAGATTTGTTGCGCTACAGCAGCAGACAGCTTTAATCCACAATAATTGCACAAACCTCAATTTTTCGGTATGCACTTGAATTTCTTTGGCAGAATACTGAAAGTCTGGAGGCACCCGTTCAGTTTTTCAAACCCACGAGAGCATTCCTTCTTTGTTCCCCTGGTTCTCTTTCCAAAGCTGATATTGTATACTTCCTCAAAAGCGTAGATTACCACACTAAATAATATTCATCATCCTCAAACCTTTTATTGGCATCACATGCAAACATCCAAAACAAATCAATACAGAATTACCACATTTGCTACTGAAAACGCTAATAAAATGGCTCCATATTTAGGGGCCATTGGAGACAAATGGTTACGGTCTGCATGTGTTCAGAGGCTACCTCATGTTGGACCCTCCAAGTGTCCCTATTTACAGTCCCGGATTTACAGAAGCCGTCCCAATTTCTGATCTGATCTCAGAACATTGTGCTTTCCCTTAGGATGTCCCTATTTTCATTGGAGAACTGTTGGGGTGTCCCTGTTTTTGTCAGAGAAATGTTGGCAGATATGGAAACGGGATTCAGAATAAGATGGACTGTTATCTGATCAATCGAGCAATTACTCTGTTCATTCCTTTTGGCGTGGGGTGGACAGACCTCATGCTTGTGGGATCTATTTGGTCTTCTGCTGGACTTCGAAGCCCATCAAACGAAGTCAATGCAAAATGGCGACTCCAGGATTGAGCCAATGGCCCGCTGGACCCCATGTGCTATTCATGAGGGGAAGGCTGTAGCTCAGTAGTAGAGCGTCTGCCCTGCATTTATCAGGTAGGGCTGGGAAGAACTTCTCATGAGGTGACATCTACTTGAGGGGTGTGTGTAAATGAACGATTCTGCTTTGTTTGGATGCAAGGCTTTTCATAGTACCATGACCTCAAAGGAATCTCGTTTTTCTGCAAACCTTTTCAATCTGGGTAGGAAATGTAAGTTCTGTTTTTGCATATTACCCTCTCCGGCTAAAAGCACAGATAATTAAGATGCATGAGAAGTCATAAATGTAATGAAATATCACTGTCAAATGCCTAAAATTGGAGGAGGCTCCTTAGCAAATAATCTGCTGGGGCTGGGAGAAGCAGATAGGTGGAGAATTATATTTACTTACTTAAGGCTAGCAAAAATATCAGGTTTCACTTGTAAACATGCAGAAATACCTTCAGGTGTTGAAAGGTTCTCGCAGAATGATAGTTAAATAAACAGCTTGTAAAAATAATAGCAATAATGAAATAAGCTAGGAATTAAACAGCCTGGGGGTGGCCGGCGGGCCCTTTTCACAAATTCACCACGAAACATTCAGATAAATAGGTTGTCTTTCTTGATTCCAGAGTGGAAAAGGGGTCTTTCCCATTTTAATGAGCCTGCAGGGAAATCAGACAATTATAGTTCATCAAGAACCTGTCAGCATTATTTTCTGCTTTAATTGGCATGTGTTACTATCAGACTATCAGAGAACACATTGCTACTGACAAGAGTTTTCCAGAAATGGCCCCTGGGGTTAAAATAAGCAACACAAATCCTCAAAGCTTAAATTTCCACAGAAATTCCACCATGTTTTGGTCTCTCTCCTAGAGCTACGGTTCAGTCGCTAACCTCTGACATGAAATTCCGATTAAAGAGAAGAAACGTCCAAGGTTTAACCATGTCTTTTTTCCCTCCCTCCCACCTCTAATTTAAAGAAGATAAACTGAACTAGCCTTGCAGTTTAACTTTATTGTCTTGTTTTCTGTGCGTTACGCTTTGGGCTAATTTATAATTATTTGGCATCTACAAATGAACAACGACCTCTTGTTTTCTTTTCTCTGAGCGGAAAGGTCAATTTATATTAGGTCAACACACTCCTTTATGTACACACTGTGCCTTTAAGGCACATTCGAAACACATTTCCCCCCCTCAGAGAATTCTGCGCATTGTAGTTTGCCCCTCACAGAATTACAGTTCCCAGCAGCCCTTAACAAACTACAGTACCCAGAATTCTTTGAGGAGGGAAATGTGCTATGAATGTGCTTTAAAGTTATAATGTGTACACAGCGCCCAAAATGTGCAAGCCATAAGAGTAGCCATGAAACATACTGCATAACCTTTGTGTCCGCAGTAATCTGTCTCAGGGGGCTCTGTTGAGAGGATAACATGAAGACCCTGTGTGGAAAATAATAATAAATTAAGGCCACCATGTGATGTATGCAGCAACAATTGTGCTCACATGATTTCATCCTGATAAAGATTTGGGAGGCAAGCATGATAGGAATTCTAAAGTCAAAGTAATGGTCGGAACACATTATATTAAGTGGGCAATCTATTAACACTTGTATAAAACTATTTCAAAAAGTAAAAACCAGGACACCACAAAATTGAAGACCTGGAAGTTGTTGAGGTTTTTTTTAAATACAAAAATGCCAAAACAACCCACAATTTTTTGATTGACTTGCCAGGACAAAGCACCACTTTTCGGAAATTTGTCAATTCCGCCTTTGATATCCCGGTAATGTCCAGGAAAGGATATTACAGCCTGCCTAGGAATATTTTCACAGAGTCTTAGTATTTAGGCTCTTAATTATATTAGGTTAGCAGAAAACAACGGAAGTATTTAGGAAATCTGTTAATTGTCAGTTGATTTTTGTTACTGTACACATACGCATTTGCCCAGGTGTGGCTAACATGGTATGGACTACAACTCCCATCAGCCCTGGGCAGCTTGGCTAATGGTCATGGGTGATGGAAGTTGTAGTCCACAACAACCTGAGGGCACCATTTTAGCTATTCTTAATATAGAGACACGTGCAGATATATTAAACAGAGTACCGTAGCCTCCAAAACACTTCAGTCTTTTTGCCGTACGTTTGGCCAGGGTGCTTACCACTGAATGAAGGCCTGCAGGAAGCCACGATTTGACACGATGGGTTGGTTGTTTCAGTAATAATAATAATAATAATAATAATAATAATAATAATAATATATTACTATTCTCAGCAAAATTCATCTACGCCAGCCTTTCTCAACCTTGGGTCCCCAGATGTTTTTGGCCTACAACTCCCATGATCCCTAGCTCACAGGACCAGTGGTCAGGGATGATGGGAGTTGTAGGCCAAAAACATAAGGGTTGATCCATAAATGTGTGGCAGCTGCATGATTGTAAGGATTGCTGCAAACTGGCGTGCTGCAGACATGGACAAAACAATTCCGATTCATTTTTAAACAAAGTTTTATTGTGGTTTACATCTGTTGACCCCAGTTTTAAAAGACACGGTGCTTTTATGTGTTGTTGTTGTTGTTGTTGCTGCTGCCTTCTAAAACACCAGCAAGTTAATGTAAACGACTTGACAACTTAAGAGTTGGTATGGATGTGACACTGGAGAGCTACGATCAGATCTCCCAACTTTAAAAATAAGTAATAATAATAAAAGCAGTTGCTACTGTGGGAGACTGAGCTGGATTGGGGCAAAAGTGGCGGGGGGGTTAAATCCTCCCCCTCCCCATGCCATTACCTTGATTGAAACTGTCCTTCTCATGAAGATGTGAGGAGCTCAAAGGTAGGGCTGATTAGGAGCTTTAGGAAAGGAGTGATTTTGACCAGGAAAATGGCAAAGAAAGTGAGGCTTAACCCCTCTCCACTCCCCAGTCTTGATCCAATCACCCACCTTCGCAACGGTTTAAAGTTTCGTTTAAAGGGGGGGAAATTGAATCATGGATTTCCCGCAACATGTCCATCATGACCCTCTAGATCTAGCCTAAGATCACTCCCCCACACCCCACCATGGCTGCTTTGAAGTTTAAAGTTTAGCTGAGAAGGGTGGAATTGTATCACAGGTTGAGCTTTGAAGGAGCGAATTTAATCACAGATGTCCTACATCGTGTCCATTCTGAACCTAAATGTTCAGCCAAAAAGTAAGGGAGGGAGGGTAAATAAATTTACTCACAATAGATAGTGGGACGAAAAGATAAAAAATAAATTTATGGCATTTTATTTGGGACAAGGGGAAGTAAAGAATTTGGGGGGGGGTGGAGGGGGACAAAGATAAAAAACAAGTGTCATGCAAGTTGGTCTGATAATTGTTCTGTTTGTTCATGTTGAACAGTTAAGCTGATTATCTCCGAGTTAAACAAAGGTCCTCAGGTATATGATGTCCATCTTCTTGTTTTCTCTGTCTGTAAGAGTTCTCTGATAGTGTGGTCAGATAGCACTGATCTGAGGGATGTTGTTGTTGGTAACTGGCTGACTCAAGAGACAATGGAGTGCGCCTCCGGGAGTGAAGTCAAACCTGGGACCTCCCCAGGGGGCAAGCCTTGTCAGTGTGTATGGAGGCCCTGGGCTGCCCAGATGACAAGACCCCACTCTCGGCCTTCCTAATGTGGTCCAAAGGAAAGAGCAATATGTCTGGCACCAGTTTAGCTATAGGAGTTGCCAGAAGGAGGTGTACAAGGTGCCACCTAACTGCCTTAGGGACTCCACTCTGTGTACGGTTTATTCCTTAGCCTTTTCTTCTCCTGGATATATCTCACAAGGCAGCGGAGGTTTAGGATCGGAGTCAAGGCTCGCTGACCTCCCAGAAAAGCAAAAATTTGACCTTTTCCTGTTAGGCAAAGATCATAAGACAACCCTGATGGTCGCCAGATTCTGTGTACAGATCTGTAACGAACTAGTTCGTTAAGAAAATCCCCAAACTCAGTTCCATGGGTAACTGCGTCAACTCTCTGCGGTAGCTTATCTTAAAGTTCTAAGTGTCTATATGCTTATCACATTTATAAATTTTAAATTTATTGTTGTACATTGTTTTAAATGTTTGTTTTCCTTCTGGGATTGTACCCCCAAGTGTGTTTTATAAGCTGGTCTCCGACCGAAATAAATTATCTGTCTGTCTATCTATCTATCTATCTATCTATCTGTCTGTCTATCTATCTATCATCTATCTATCTATCTATCTATCTATCTATCATCTATCTATCATCTAATCTATCTATATCTATCTATCTCTATCTAGGATTGGAGTCTTCCTTCTCTTAGATGAACTATGTTCCCAGGTTGATGAGTCCCATCTGTCCCTCACTTCCCTCTCCAGTACCTGCAGAAACCACCTGGTTGACCGTTGGACCCACTATTGGTCTCGTCCACTCAACCCGCCAGAGCCTGTATTCGCCTGCAGGGGAAATCCCTAACTCACCGAGGGTTTGAGACCCATCGGCTGCCCTCACCTGGTTTAGCCGGCCAGTCAAAGCTGTTTCCTGGGTGCGACTGATGTTGCATGTTGTCAGCTTCTAGGAGCCACAGGTGAGAGCTGAGTGTGGAGCAGGACCAAAGGACAGACTACCTCAGAAGGGGCACAAGATGTCCCCATCCTGAGGTACTGCCCCTAACAGCTATACAATATGGACACAAATCAATTGAGCTGTACATTCATAATGATTCAGGTGCACTACTCAATAAGTGTACAGTTTGGGTACCTGAGCACACTGCAGATGAACCGTACAAATCAACAAGTGTACTGTCTTTCACACAGAGACTTGTATGTGTGTAGAGACGGCTTGAAGCTGTGTTTCCGTATAATGTGTGAAGAAGCTCTAGGGAAGCAGCAATTTCACCTGTCAAGTTTTGGCGGGCTAATCCCTTTCACAGATAGGCTTGCACACAGTCTATATTTGTCGTGACCTGTTCATTGAAATTCCTGCATTGCAGAGGGTTTGACTAGACGACTCTCAGGATCCCTTCCAACTCTATGATTCTATGGGATTGAAGTATAGTCCTTTGGAGTGCATTATAAATTGCAAGGCTTAGGAAACCAAGCTGATCATGAACAAAAGCCAGAATTGTGACACTACTGGGCGGTTCTGAGATCATATATAATGTTCTTTAGACTGCCACATCAACAGGATGGAAAATTTCTCTTGCCCTTTCTGTGTAGAATTTGAGGCCAGGGCTTTCAACGGGGAGTTTTTGCTGCATTAAGCACAGTCCTCAAGCCAAAGGTTGATGATTTAATAGGACAGAGAACTGTTTTCCTCGGCTGCTTTACATTCCTCCTCCCCTCTTATTGTTTGCAGTGTCAGGTTTTAAAGTGGTTGGATAGTTTATCGAGGAATATAGGAAGCAGCCTTATATTAGGTCAGGGCATTGCTTACAAACAGGCTTTGCTGACTCAGAGTTTTAAATTCCTGCTAATGAAGAACAGAACCAATATTATTCCCTACGTGCAGTTTAGCTTTGTTGTACACAAAATCTGCCCTTATTCCCTTATGGGGTATACAAGAGCCCTTTATAGAGTCCTTTGTAGGTTCTCCATCGGTAGGAGAAAAGAACAGAGGCCAGCCAGAGAATATTGAGAAGCAAAACAGCTAGTAAGCCTGATCTTTATTAAAGCTGTTGCAACAGGGTGCTCCCCTCACACACAGGAGGACGGAGGAGGACCCAGAACCAAGGTGTGCCTGCCTGCTCTTATATAGACATTTTAAAATCCCTGCCCTGGAGCTCAAGACCACCCCTCCATACATCATACATACATCTCAGAAGGGGTGTAGCCCAAGACCACCACCCCACAAACATCATACCTACATCACAGAAAAGGCGGTCTACAACAGAAATTTGAATGTTGTTGCTTTTCCTGTCTGTCAGGTTATCTGATAATGCATTATCTGATTGCCTTTCCTGGTAGTCTGCCCATTCCTTTGAGATGGTGATTTCCCAATTCCTGAGACAATGGGAAGGTTCCCTCACCCCCTCCCTCCTTGCAGAGAAAACATTTGGTCAGTCTGGGAGTCAAAATGGTTTCAGGACGGTCTTCCTGTGCTGCTCCAGACATGTGGTCCACATATCTATGTACGTGCTTGGTTGGTACATTTATGAACATTTATTATATATAAGACCTTAATTTTTTTATTTCAGCTTCTTTGCAATGCCCACACTAAAAGCTGACATGCATCTTGAGGTCTTGGGTCCAACACAATCTGTTGCCTGGCTTTCTGGGGTCTTAAAGATTGCCGCTGGTTAATAACATAGGAATAGCTTGCTGGATCATGCCAACAGCCCATCTTGTCCAGCATCCTGCTCTCACAGAATCCAACCAGGCGCTTGTAGGAAATCAAGGAACAGAAAATGGGCACAAGAGCACTCTTCCCTCCTGTGGTTTCCAGCTATTCGGAAGCATTGCTGGTGCCAACTGTGGAGGCAGAGCATAGCCATCATGGCTGGAAGCTATTGATAGCACTCTCCTCAAATTTGTCTAGACCTTTCTTAAAGCCATCCAAAGTTGGTGGTCATCACTGTTTCCCAGGGCAGCGAATTCCATTGTTTGACTATGCTCTGCTGAAATCTTCCAACATTCAGCTTCATTGGATTGAATTCTAGTGGTATGAGAGAAGGAGAAATACTCTGTCCTCGTTGCACGGACGCTAAACTACACTTAGGGAAAAAATACCGGTTTTACCATGACTATTTTTGGCTGGGATTCAATCACTTCGCTCCAAATTCAGGTTGCACAATGGCAGCTGATTTGTTGTTTAGTCGTGTCCGACTCTTCATGACCCCATGGACCAGAGCACGCCAGGCACTCCTGTCTCCCACTGCCTCCTGCAGTTTGGTCAAACTCATGTTAGTAGCTTCGAGAACACTGTCCAACCATCTCGTCCTCTGTCATCCCCTTCTCCTTGTGCCCTCAATCTTTCTCAACATCAGGGTATTTTCCAGGGAGTTTTCTCTTCTAATAAGGTGGCCAAAGTATTGGAGCCTCAGCTTCAGGATCTGTCCTTCCAGTGAGCACTCAGGGCTGATTTCCTTAAGAATGGATAGGTTTGATCTTCCTGCAGTCCATGGGACTCTCACGAGTCTCCTCCAGCACCATAATTCAAAAGCACCAATTCTTCGGTGATCAGCCTTCTTTATGGTCCAGCTCTCACTTCCATACATCACTACAGTACTGGGAAAACCATAGCTTTAACTATATGGACCTTTTGTTGGCAAGGTGATGTCTCTGCTTTTTAAGATGCTGTCTAGGTTTGTCATTGCTTTTCTCCCAAGAAGCAGGCGTTTTAGCTGATTAGGAGGTCTTGAACAAACAAACCAAACTTCTGCAAGAGACTGGATTTTTATTTTTTTTATTTTTTGCGATGAGGAGAGTGACAGGAAAATGCACTGGAAAAGCATGGGATGGAACGTGCTAGATGCATCACTGACTAACCTCCCTGTAAACAAATCAAGATGTGAATGCTCACTAAATAGGCAACTTTGCAAAGCAGTTGGGATGAATGTTCGGCAAACAGGATGTCTAGAAGCACCGTTTGTTTGTTTGTTTGTTTATTTGTTTGTTTGTTTGTTTGTTTTAAACAGCTCAGGTAGCAGAACTTTGCCACAGAATCATAGAATTGCAGCGCTGGAAGGTACCCCAAGGGTCATCCAGTCCAACCCTCTGCAATACAGGAATGGGAAGAAACAATGGGAGCTGCCTTATGCTAGGTCAGACTAGTCATGCATCTAGCCTAATATTGTCTACTCTGACTGGCAGTGGTTCTCTAGGGTCTTTCCCCATTTTCATTGTATTTCCAGATTTATAAACTGCCTAAGTTATCAGAGCGGTTTGCAATAAAAAAGTAAGATAGAAATGTAAACGATTACAAACCCATGAAACTAAAAGGAAATAAACCAATTTCTACAATGGCATGATTATCATTCCTTTTAAAGACTGGGTCCCATCTCAGGGAAAGCCTCCCTCAGTGATGGGAAACCTGTGGCCTTTCAGACATCTCCAAACCCCTCAACTCCAACCAGTGTGGCCAATGTCAGGAATGATGGAGTGCTGCAGGCCCCCCAGTGCTATGCTACTTGATATTTTCAGGGACTGAGAGGCAGGAGGACATTTCCAGGTGACCTGTTTATCAAAGCATTCATCCTGATTGCAAGGAGGTTAGACAAAACTGGCTATTCGGCAAGCGCCTTGATTTGTTTGGAGGCAGGGATTAGACCCTGTTGCATCAAACAATGCTATCCCACGCTTTCCGGTGCAATTCCCCCTGCCCCACTCTCCTTATCTCAAAAAGGCCAATCTTTCCAGGAAGCAGGTTCGTTGCACAAGACCTTTCAATCAACTGTAATTTTCCAACCTGAATTTTCCAGCACGTGATTGAATCCGACTTGAAAAAACAGCAAGAGCTTGGAAGTGCCCTGAGCCTGGGACTGTCTGTATGCAAGGCCTTTAGCTAAAGTTGCTCCAGTCCCCACACAAGGGGAGAGGGTTGCGTGGAATACTGGTGGGTGTTACCAAAAATGTCTTAAATGGATAGTCACATTACAGAGTTCCTTCAGGGTAGTCCTTGTTGTTTAGTCATTTAGTCGTGTCCGACTCTTCATGACCCCATGGACCAGAGTACGCCAGGCACTTCTGTCTTCCACTGCTTCCCTCAGTTTGGTCAAACTCATGCAGGTAGCTTCAAGAACACTGTCCAACCATCTTGTCCTCTGTCGTCCCCTTCTCCTTGTGCCCTCCATCTTTCCCAACACCAGGGTCTTTTCCAGGGAGTCTTCTCTTCTCGTGAGGTGGCCAAAGTATTGGAGCCTCAGCTTCAGGATCTGTCCTTCCAGTGAGCACTCAGGGCTGATTTCCTTAAGAATGGAGAGGTTTGATCTTCTTGTAGTCCATGGGACTCTCCAGAGTCTCCTCCAGCACCATAATTCAAAAGCACCAATTCTTCGGCGATCAGCCTTCTTTTATGGTCCAGCTTTCACTTCCATACATCACTACTGGGAAAACCATAGCTTTAACTATACAGACCTTTGTTGGCAAGGTGATGTCTCTGCTTTTTAAGATGCTGTCTAGGTTTGTCATTGCTTTTCTCCCAAGAAGCAGGCGTCTTTTAATTTCGTGGCTGCTGTCACCACCACGCAAGAAAGTAAAAAGATCCAAAATACATTTTGGGTCATAATCATAGAATCTCAAGAGTTGGAAGGGACCCAAGGATCATCTCACCCAACCCCCTTGCAATGCAGGAATCTCAACTAAAGCATCCATGACAGATGGACATCCAACCTCTGCTTACAACCCTCCAAGAAAGGAGAGTCCACCATCTCTTGTGGGAGACTGTTCCACTGTTGAACAAGCTCTTACTGTCAGAAGGTTCTTCCTGATGTCGAGTCGGAATCTCCTTTCTTGTAACTTGAAGCCATTGGTTACAAGAGCAGGAGAAAACAAGTGCATTCCCTCTTCCATGTGACAGCCCTTCAGATATTTGAAGATGGCTATCATATCTCCTTTCAGTCTCCTCATTTTCCAGACTAAACATATCCAGTTCCTTCAACCGTTCCTCGTAAGGCTTGGTTTCCAGAGCCTTCAACTTAGCATCACGCAGAGTAGGCTCATTTAAATTAACAGACCTAACTTTGTCACGGTTTTTCATTCCAACGGGGCTCCTCTGCGAAAAAGTTTGCCGGATGCCACACTTTTGCTGCGTGAGACAAAGGATAGGTGGCCCCCTCTCATTCCACATTACCTCGGGTTAAGAACTTAATTCGTTCTGGAGGTCCGTTCTTAACCTGAAACTGTTCTTAACCTGAGGTACCACTTTAGCTAATGGGGCCTCCCACTGCTGCCGGAGCACGATTTCTGTTCTCACCCTGAAGCAAAGTTCTTAACCCGAGGTACTATTTCTGGGTTAGCAGAGTCTGTAACCTGAAGTGTCTGTAACCTGAGGTACCACTGTATAGAATCCAGCTGGACTGGCAGGGGACAGTGAGTCACCTCCACTGCCCCAAGAGGGAGTTGGCTAGCTTAGGAGGTGGAGGTGAAATCTGTTCCCTGAGGTAGCTGTTTCACTTTGCCTAATGGTTGAGCCGGCCTGGAGCACTACTTTGCTTTATGTGTGCCTTATGATCCCAATACCATGGAAAAGATGTTAGCTGTCCCCCTGCCAAAAGTCTTAGAGTAGAAAGTGTGTGTGTGTGTGTGTGTGTGAGAGAGAGAGAGAGAGAGAGAGAGAGAGAGAGAGAGAGAGAGAGAGATCCTACCCTCTGCACCCCTCTTCACAGCATGTTTTTGTTTTCGAAGCGGCAAATTAATTGAACCCCAGTGAGGATTAATCGCCCGCCCTTCCGCCCCAATGCACGTTGGCTGTGAGTTAGAGAAACAGAAGTGGCATCGGAAAGGTCTTTAAACGTTTTAATTGTGGAAAATTAATTAAGGTGCCTTACCCTGTGGCCTGTTTGTTCAGATTCAGCCTGGGATTCAGCACGGCTGACCGAGAGATATTACCAGCTGATGGCGGTTTAGCATCCTGCAGGACTGCCTCCTGTGAGTCACTTCTGTGGCCCCAGGGTGGGCATAAAAGCTGGGGCTGTTCCTTTCAACATCAATCCTGCTTTGTGGATAAAGGGACGCTTCAAACTTCAGGCCTGCTAATTTGCAGCATTAAATCAGAAAGCCCGGCTCAGACATACACATGAGTAAACAAACACAACTTTGCAGCTTTGTGACGCCAGTGGCAAAACCAATATTATTTCCTAAAGCTTAGCTTACCGTTAAAAAAACCCAGAAACCTAGTAGCAACCAACAAAATGCTGCTTGTGTGTTATTTAAACAAGCTTTAATCAGAAAGTGTTCAGGGTGTGTTAGACCTGGAAGTTGTTGCTTTTTCTTGTTTTAAAAAAAATCCTGATGAGAAAAGATTGACAATGGCATCTTTCATGGGTTAACAAGGGTTAACTGTTCCTAACCTGCTGCTGCAGGCCCCAAACCCATCCTCTGTATATTTTCCTTATTTAGTGTTGCACTTATATACCAACTTCTCTCTGAGGAGCTAAAGGTGGCGTACGTGCTTTGTGCCTCCTCCCCATCTTATCCCAACAACAACCCTGTGAGGAAGTTTAGGATAAGAGAGGTGTGACGTTAACATATGAGAGTGCTGGAGGTGAAATAGTTAAACAAGTTACCCAGTCAGAACCCAGGGGGTGGAGTCAGAGGGACTGTAAAACCAGCTCTGGGAGGGGCGAAGGAGGAGTTTGTTGGGAGGTTGGTTGGAGTGGGAGTGAATTGGGATAGAGTCTGTGGGTAGGTTGAGTTAGTGTAGCGAAATAAGCTGAGTCAGGAACAGTTAGGAGCTAGGAAGACGAGTGAATATCTGAGAGGTGGTTTAGTGAGGGAGAGCAGGTAGCGGAAGTTATAGGTCTGGATAGGCACCCTATGATTGTAATTGACCGATACCGTTTATGAAACCACACGCTTGTTAAAGTGCAATAAATAAACAGAAGTTTATGTTCCAATTTAAACCTGACTGGACTCAGTATTGTCCCAGGTAGGGCCTGGGTGGTGGCAGCGAGAAATAAAGTGGTGGCACAGGGATCAATAGACGGTGAAACGTCCAGGGACCCTGTGTGATCGGCACAAGAGAGTATGTGGCTCAAGGTCTCCTAGAGAGCTTCATGGTTGAGTGCAGATGTGAACTCAGGTCACCCAGGCTCAACACACAAACCCATGGGTAGGCAAACTAAGGCCCAGGGGCCAGATCTGGCCCAGTTGCCTTCTGGATCTGGCCCATGGACGGTCCAGGAATCGCCGAGTGGATTGGCGTGGATTTGATCATTCGGGCTGTGCTAGCGTGTGCGTTCAACATCACCTCCTCCCTCCCTCCTCCTGGCTTCTCCCTGCCAAGACGAAGGGGGCTGGACTTTGTTAGTGCCAGCAGCAGCAGCGTTAGCACTCGAGCGCCTGCCATTGTAAACAGGTTCAATTTGGGCTTTGTTGGTGCCAGCCCATCTCCTGAGCCCTTTCACTCGCAAGACACATGTAAGCAGCCACCAGGGCTTGGCCGGTGCTGTGGAGAAGGGAGGGGAGAGTTGGGGGGGAATGGCATACCTGAGTAGAATGTGTCCTTTAAAAAAAAAATGCATCTGTAGGTTATTTGTGGGGCCTGCCTGGTACTCTTGCATTGAATGCTGTGCCCTTTTATTTAAAATGCATGTCTGGGTTATTTGTGGGAATTTGTTCATTCTTTTTTTCCAAAATATAGTCTGACCCCCCACAAGGTCTGAGGGACAGTGGACCGGCCCCTTGCTGAAAAAGTTTGCCGACCCCTGCTCTGCATGAAATGAGAAGGGGTTTGGGAAAGAAGGAATTCAGGAAAATGGCTGCCTATTTGCTATATACTGGTAGAGAGCCATGTGCTATGTAAGTTGCTTATGACTCATGCCCCTCTCTTCCTCTGAGAAACTCAAAGTGCCTTCTCTTGGTTTCCAAACAGGCTCCAATGCTAGCTTCAGCAGAACCTGACTGCATCACTATATTCATTCAAAACATGGAAACACGCCCCCCCCCCGAGCGGCTTATAAGTCTACCTTGCAAATTCAGGCCACATATTACTGAATTTCAGTGGCGCCACTCATTTGGCTTAGGGCTGAAGTGTCAACTTTAGCTGCTGTCCGTTTAGGTGCCGGGAAGTTAAGTATCCAGGTCATGGCCTCTTTTCCTTCCTTTCCTTGATTGTTCTCTTGCTGACTAGTAGTAAAATCTCTGCTGTAAGTGAACAGGAAAAGCTACAATGCTGCTTCTTTCAATTTATAAGCTCCTCCAATGTTCAAGGCGCAACAATCCCATAGGAAATGTTTGCTGTTCCGCCTTCAGCGCACACAGAGACAATGAGCTGAGAGGCAGGCCCAGCACCAGAGCTCAGCCAGGTCGGGAACTAAACCTGCTCTGCCAGGTCTAGTGAAACTTCGACAAGATCTTGCTGGGAACTTTTTGTGCTTCATAGGTGCCCCCAGGCTGGTCACAGAGGGTGGTAGTGGCACAGCAGCAAGGGGGTTTGGGTGGCAGTGGGTGGGGAGAGTGGCATGTTTCTGTTTCACCTCAAACGGTAAAATAGGAAAAACCACCCTGATCCAGAGCTATTTCAGTTGTGGAATGGCGGCGCTGCCACTTCTGAATGGGAACCAAGCTTGGCTGTCATCTGTGGTAGCTGTTCGCCATGTTTAATGACCCAGAATGCAGTGCCATGCCCTCCAACATTTCTCTGATGAAAATAGGGACATTCTATTCCATAACATAACAACATAACATAACATAACATAACATAACATAACATAACATAACATAACATAACATAACAACATAACAACGCGGGTGGCACTGTGGGTTAAACCACAGAGCCTAGGACTTGTTGATCAGAAGGTCAGCGGTTCGAATCCCCACGATGGGGTGAGCTCCCGTTGCTCGGTCCCTGCTCCTGCCAACCTAGCAGTTCAAAAGTACGTCAAAGTGCAAGTAGATAAATAGGTACCGCTCAGGCGGGAAGGTAAACGGCGTTTCCGTGTGCTGCTCTGGTTCACCAGAAGTGGCTTAGTCATGCTAGCCACATGACCCGGAAGCTGTACGCCGGCTCCCTCGGCCAGTAAAGCGAGATGAGCGCTGCAACCCCAGAGTCGGTCACGACTGGACCTAATGGTCAGGGGTCCCCTTTACCTTTTTTTATTCCATAACAAAACACGAAACATTAAAACAAAACCGACAACTTCCCTATACAGGGCTGCCTTCAGATAAAAAGTTGTACAGTTACCATATTTACTCAAATCTAATGCTCACCTTTTTTGGCTAAATTACATTGTGAAAATTAAGGTGTGCATTAGATTCGATAGGACACGTACAGTCATCAGCAAATGCCTTTTTTGTTTTGTTTCAAGGTTCTGAAAACTGAGATGCACATTAGATTTGATGGCACATTAGACTTGAGTAAATGCGGTACTTATCTCCTTGGCTCGGGGGGGGGGGGAGGTCACATAACTTCATACCCGACATTTCTCCAATGAAAATAGGGACGTCCCAAGAAAAAGCGGGATATTCTGGGATCAAATGAGAAACCCTGGAAAACAGGTACACTTGGAGGGTCTGCAATACCCCACCAGATAGCTCCATAAAATCTACATCCTTTATACTTCTACAGTCCCAGTTGTGTCATAGATATATAAAATCAATAGATTTTATAGATACACAGTCCCAGTAGGGACAAGACTATAGGTAGAACTTGGGCGAATTGGGCACTGCCCCCACAACCCCAGTCTTCCTTCAGCCAGTCCCTACCTGCCAGCTTTTCTACTGAATCAGTTTCCTCCTCCTTCGACTCAGTATTGCCCTTATAGAACTTAGCAGGGAGGAGGATGGGGACAAAAACTGGAATTAGTTGGTTCTGCCTGTCATTTTTGCCCCCATCTCCACCCTACCACTCCAAATGGGCAACAGCCACCACTGAGAAAGACATTAACTTGGCTGGGGGGCGGGACATTGGCAGCCCCTGTTAGAATTTCTGCTCCATGATTGCAGTCATGGGATTTTTGTCTATGTTTTGACTCCACAGAGTGGGAAGTGACGGAAACAGGATGTTTGTGTTTCTGTGTTCCGTGAGGTGGGACTATTGTCCTTTGTTCTTTTTCTCTTTGCTGTCTGATGCTAGAGAGAGAGGGGGCCATATTGCAGTGCTCCGTGTGTGTTTATATGTAAATAAAGTAGATTAGCCCAAATGCTGAGTTGCTGAGGTCTGTTACACATGATGCGCAAACTTTGTGGATCCCTAAGTGTGCCGGTGGCATCAGTCGCTGTGATGTTCATAGAATCATAGAATCATAGAGTTGGAAGAGACCACAAGGGCCATCGAGTCCAACCCCCTGCCAAGCAGGAAACACCATCAGAGCACTCCTGACATATGGTTGTCAAGAAAGCTTATGAAGCTCCCAAACGGGCTGAAGAAAGCTTATGAAGCTCCCAAACGATCGGCCAGGAGAGAGAGAGCATGCTAGTCGGGCATGTGTCTCTGCCAGGGTCCTACTCAAGTGTAGGCTGAGCTCCTGACAGCCCCATGCCATGGACCCCCTGCAGCCTGGTGCTGGCCCCACAGAGAGATGAGCACTCACGGAATCCCACCCAATCAGCTCAGGGTCCCAAACTCTGCATTGCCCACTAGCTGCCCCCCACCCCACGCAATGCAAATCAATCATTTGGTACTTCCCACAGCCCTTCCGACCAGCTGGGTTTTCGATTTCAGTAACATGTTTGCGGTAATAACCTTTGACATCTGATTGGGATTCATTCCCACAGATCTCTGGACAGGGTGGTGCACCTGCTATAATTCTGCCAGAATCAGGAAGCCGAGTTTTAGAAAACAGCTCTTTTTGTGCCTTGAGGCTTCGGCAAAAGTTAGCTTCTTCTAGTGCAGGGGTTGTGGGAGGAAAAGTTGGCCAAGCCCAGATGCTGACAGATTTATCACTCCTGTCAGTGATGATAATGGGGTGATTACTGCCCAAAAAAGGCATGTGTAGATTCTGAAGGATTCTGAAGAGCGACATCCATGTCTGTTTCATGGACTACTAATCGTAGGGAGGAAACAGGCAGGCAGACTGTGCATCATAACTAAGTAAGTGCTTGAAAGACCCGCCTTTGTATAATGTTTGAAGACTGGGAAAGATTGTGGAAGAAAGGGGTCAAGTTCACTGCATGTACGGTGTTAAAGGAAAATATAATGAAAATGATGTATAGATGGTATTTGACTCCTGTAAAATTAGCAATCACTGAATTAAAAGACGCCTGCTCCTTGGGAGAAAGGCGATGGCAAACCCAGACACAGCGTCTTAAAAAGCAGAGACATCACCTTGCCAACAAAGGTCCGTATAGTTAAAGCCATGGTTTTCCCAGTAGTGATGTATGGAAGTGAGAGCTGGACCATAAAGAAGGCTGATCACCGAAGAATTGGTGCTTTTGAATTATGGTGCTGGAGGAGACTCTTGAGAGTCCCATAGACTGCAAGAAGATCAAACGCATCCATTCTTAAGGAAATCAGCCCTGAGTGCTCATTGGAAGGACAGATCATGAAGCTGAGGCTCCAATACTTTGGCCACCTCATGAGAAGACAAGACTCCCTGGAAAAGACCCTGATGTTGGGAAAGATGGAGGGCACAAGGAGAAGGGGACGACAGAGGACGAGATGGTTGGACAGTGTTCTCAAAGCTACAAACATGAGTCTGACCAAACTGCGGGAGGCAGTGGAAGACAGGAGTGCCTGGTGTGCTCTGGACCATGGGGTCACGAAGAGTTGGACACGACTAAAAGACTAAACAACAACAACAAAATTAGCAAAGATATACCACAACAGTGATAATCTATGTTGGAAATGTAAAGAAAAAGAGGGTACCTTTTATGATATGTGGTGAACCTGCCCCAAGGTGAAAGACTTCTGGGAGAAGATTTATAACGTATTGAAAAAAATGTTGAAATATACATTTATTAAGAAACCAGAGGCCTTTCTTCTTGGAATAACAGGTTTGGAATTGCCCAAGAAAGATGTTCAATTATTTTTGTATACCACAACTGCAGCAAGAATTTTGTTAGCGAAGAATTGGAAAACACAAGAAGTACCAACAGTGGAAGATTGACAGATGAAGATGATGGATTTTTCGGAGCTAGCCGACCTGACTAGAAGAGTCCACGACCAGAAGGAGGAGGAGTACCATGAAGAATGGATAAAATTTAAAGACTATTTAGCTAAATACGTTAAGATAACCTAATTGGAAAAGCTTGCAAATACGAGATAGGCTTAAAACTTAAATAGGATAGGAATTAAGATGTTTAAAGCCAGATTAGAAGGAATGAAAGATGTTAAGTGATCAAGATAATTTTTCTTTGAGAAGATAGAATTTGGAAAACTGTTAAAATGATATATAATGAAATTCAACCAGGGGGATTTGAGGAAGTCACTTAACAATGTTACCAAGATTGGTTTAATTACAAATAGGATGTTTGTTTGTTTGTTTTATTTTTTGGGGGGGAAAAATAATTTTAAAATTTGGAAAAAAAATTGAAAGACCCACCTTTGTGCGGCTTCAGATCTTGCACAGGGGCCTCTCCATAGTCCAGACTTATTAAGCCCTCATCCTTTAAAAAAAAGGTAAAGGGCCCCTGGACAGTTAAGTCCAGTCAAAGGTGACTAAGGGGTTGCGGCGCTCATCTTGCTTTCAGGCTGAGGGCGCCGGCGTTTGTCCACAGACAGCTTTCTGGGTCATGTGGCCAGCATGACTGAACCGCTTCTAGCGCAACGGAATACTGTGACGGAAGCCAGAGCACACGGAAATGCTGTTTACCTTCCCGCCGCAGCAGTACCTATTTATCTACTTGCCCTTTGACGTGCTTTTGAACGGCTAGGTTGGCAGGAGCTGAGACAGAGCAATGGGAGCTGACTCCGTTGCGGGGATTCGAACCGCCAACCTTCTGATCAGCAAGCACAAGAGGCTCAGTGGTTTAGACCACAGTGCCAGCCGCGTCCCTTCCTCATCCTGTATCACCAGCACAAAGTTAAGGCTATGTTTAGCCTTTCTTGTGCCTTCGTTCTCATTTGATTTCAGGGCGGTTATACGACAACGAGCATTCATCCTGCATTTATCATTGGTTGCTTGTGGGGTGTACAGACACCTTTCAGGTAATCATCTGTTCATTTCTAAGACTTGAATTTTTCCCCCCAAGTGGATTTGTTGCACGACAAAGCACTTTAATCCACTACAAATGTGTGGTGTGTGATTGAATCACTCCCACAAAATATTGGCAGTCTGTTTGCTTGTCTTCTTTTTCTTCATCTGTGAATGGCCTTCCCATAGTTTTCCCTCTGAGTGGGCATCCACAAAGGTTTAGGCTTACCTGTGCAGGCAGACCTTTATTTTTTTAAAAAAAGAAGAAGCTCAAAAGCAACAGCAAAAGAACAGGAAAAACAATGGACCCCAAATGTAAAGGTAAAGGGACCCCTGACCATTAGGTCCAGTCGCGGATGACTCTGGGGTTGCTGCGCTCATCTCGCTCTATAGGCCGAGGGAGCCGGCATTTGTCCACAGACAGCTTCTGGGTCATGTGGACAACATGACTAAGCCGCTTCTGGCGAGCCAGAGCAGCGCACGGAAATGCCGTTTACCTTCCCCCCGGAGCGGTAACTATTTATCTACTTGCACTTTGATGTGCTTTCGAACTGCTAGGTTGGCAGGAGCAGGGACCGAGCAACGGGAGCTCACCCCGTCGTGGGGATTCGAACTGCCGACCTTCTGATCGGCAAGCCCTAGGCTCTGCGGTTTAACCCACAGCGCCACCCGCATCCCAGGACCCCTAATGAGTGGTGGTTAATTCTAAACTAGTCTTTTCCTATTTTTTTGAAGGGAACAAGCAGTTTCTCCACCTTGCAAAAGTAGAAAGTTTAGCTTTGGTTTGCCCACCAGAATCATTTTCCTTTAGCAGGGACCAGATTCAGAATTATGACTATGGCTTCACATAATGTGCACATGAGCTTTCCCATTCATCTTCTTCATCATCATTTTATTTATTCCCCACCTGAAAGATACTTGGAGTCGATTCAGCTGAGTACATAACACCACCCATCTGGCAGGGTTTCCCCAGCTATCCTGGACGGCTTCCAGGAAAATATAAAAAATAATAAAATGTCAAACATTAAAAACTTCCTGATACAGGGCTGCCTTCAGATGTCTTCTAAAAGTTGTGTAGTTCTTTATCTCCTTGACATTTGATGGGAGGGCGTTGCACAAGGAGCGGGGAGCCACTGCAGAGAAGGCCCTCTGCCATTGTGGAGCAACACCACACAATACGGTATATTCATGCAAAGCTTTCCTGGTATTACAATGAATAGGGAGTCCCTCATACATGGGCGAACTCCATGTTCACGCTAGAGCTTCTGCAGATGTCAAGGAGCTCCTGCCCCCAGTGTTTTCAACTTTACATCTTCCATTGCATATTTTTGGGAGGCTGTATTTTGGAGGCTATATTTGCTGCCCCCGGCTTCACTTCCTTCCTTAAGAGTTTCTAGCGCTTATCTTTCAAGTATGTCAAGCCAATGTGACAGACTCCAGGTATAGGAGCGAGAGATAATGCAAGTGTTTGTTGCTAAGTGTGCCAGTGTTCCTAAGACACCGTAGAGTCCAAGAAGGGGGCATGGGGGTTTTTAATTGAAAAGACGAGCTTTATCTCCCTGGGAGTCACATAGACATAATGCAAATGTTTGCCTATCTAGCTCTCACTCCTTCACAAAGCCCTCCTGGTTTCAGTGGGACAGATAACAGCACAGTGCGAAAAATGGCAGTTTCCTGGAGAATTCATGGCAGGAAGGCAAACCAAGGTCAAAGCAATCACACAGACAGCCCAGAGCCTCTGGATTTTGTGGAGGGCAAAAGCAAATTGGAAAAGGGCAATGGTGGGTAAAATGGAGAGGAGCTAAAGGGTGAACGGAACGTGTACTGCTCCATCTCAAAAAGCAGACCTAGCTTCGCCTGAGTGCTTTTTAAAAATGATGTCAGTCCCTATGCTAATACTGTCTCCATTCAGATGCCATCTCCCAGGCTCATAGGAGTCTCTGACAACAATGAATCTTGTGTTGCTAAAAGTTCAGGGGTCACCAATTTCTGGGGAGGGGGGAATACAACAAAATCCACATTCAGTAAGTACCGTATTTTTTGCACCATAACGCTCACTTTTTTCCTCCTAGAAAGTAAGGGGAAATGTCTGTGCGTGTTATGGAGGGAATGCCTACGGGTGGCATGCCTACGGATTTTCCTCCTCTAAAAACTATGTGCGTGTTATGGTCGGGTGCGTGTTATAGAGCGAAAAATACGGTAACTCCCCCCCCCAAAAGAAACTCCCCAATTGGTGCATGGGATGGGTTGGGGGAAATGTCATTGGAGCAAATGGTTTATTATGGTCAGTGTTATGTACTGAGTTGAATAGGATCCAAAATGCAGCAGTCTGATTGGTCCTAGAACAATAGGATTCAGAATGCAGCAGTCTGATTGGTCCTAGAACAATGCAGCAGTATGACTGGTCCGCAGGAGCCACCCAATCCAGCTCCAGGTGGAAGTGAATCCACAACCTGATTGGCCTACAGGAGAATCCTGGAATTAGCCAATCACGTGCAGCTCATTGTGTAAATAATGTATATAAAGCAGATATTGTGGGGGAACTTCCATTCCTCCTCATCACTATGAGCTGAAAAAAGAGCATGAAATCCACTCTCGACTCAGAGTATATTTCAGTCAGAAGTCATGTGACCATTTATGGAATGTACTTTCAGTATCTGCTAAGGTCCATTGGCTAGTTGGGTTGCAGGGTGCTCTCCCAAGTTTGAACTGTGAGGAAAATCGAGCAGATTGAACTAAGGCTATCTAAACTCAGGGTGCATTCAGACGTGGGGGATATTGCATTCGTTTTCCTGGTTATAATGCTAGTGCTTCTGTCCTGTTCTCTGACGTTACTTTCCTGCCGTGTTATGGAACTGTGGCTTTCTGGCCCCCTATGCCGGCATGTCACACGGAATTTCATTCATATCAGTGGGGATGGTGTGGCACAATCATGAACGTTAGTGCACAATGTCACTGGTCCCCCACCCTCTCTGCCCATTTGTGCTTCTGTTCCCCCATGAAAACAGCAGGAAAGAACTGTATACAGGTGTGCCAAGCGGAGAGTTTTCAACTTTCATCACTTTACTCCTGTAATTTTCCAGGTTAAGGGGGCTGCAATTGGATCCCCTCCCCCCCCCCCCCCCCCGGAATCAAATAGCACGGAAATGAGTGCTAAGCATGCCCTATATTCCTTTGTTTCCCAGTAGTGGCTTTTATGTTTTGTGAAAACAGTTTCAAACAATTAAAATCAACAGCAAAATAATTCTATTGTATTGTTAAATCTGCTTTAAATAGGTTTGTGTGGTTTTCATTATTGTATCTTTCACTCAGCTGAAAATCACTTTCAGATTTTTTATTTTTTTTGTGTGTGGGAAGTGATACATAAATTCCATAAACCTAACCTGACCATAGCCCAAACCTCTGCATTGAACTGCTCACTGCCTGGTGATTATGATTTGCACTGCAGCCTTAGACAGGCTGTAAGTTGTCGCTAGAGTAGGAATAAATCAGAAATCGTAAAAGCAATATGTTACCTCATCTATTGCTATCCCGAGAGAGTCCTTGGGAATTCACTTTATTGATTCCAGCTGATTAACAGATCAGTGTCTTCCGTCTGATGCTTCTCGGAAGTCCGATGTATGAATTCTCATGTGCAGCCTAGTCTCAAATGAGGCATGCCTGGGAGCTGAACAGAATAATGGTTCAGAAGTTGACCTGCAAGGGGGTATTTGCATTACAAACTTTGTGGTTGTGAGATTTTAATAGACCCAGAGGGAAATATCAGACGATTCTGACATTTACTACTAGACGTCAAAGCTAGCAGTTCCCCCAATAAACGTCCAAATGTCATCCTCATTTCTGGCTAAATGACATTTACTGGGCTATGGGTGTACATGTCAAAAACAAAGCTTCACGATACAAGGATTTCTGACCCTTGGCACTAGGTCTATTACAATGTTAACACTGACTGTTAAATGTCAACACTGAACAAATTTCTGACACCATAACTAAAGAGATTTTGTTTTTACAAGGTTGGCTTTATTTTCTTTAAGATTTTGAAGTATGCTTTTACCTAGGACATATTTACATACATACATCATCTAGGAATTTTGGGACAGATCAACAAGAATGTAGCTTTTAAAAAGAACAGGAGCTCTATTTTGTTTGTAAAAGGCAGGTCACTTCCCTGCTTGAGGAGATGATATCCTATTGTATAAAGAAACCCCATTACTAATAGGAAATATCTGTTCTAGAACAAGCAGAGAAAAGAAATAAAATACCCCTGCTTTCAAATATGAGTCACTTGGGCAGCAAACACACAACCAGTGCTTTTTTCTGGGGGGACGCAAGGGTCCGCATGCCCCTAAACATTTTGTGAATCTTTGTACTTTTGGCCATTTGCTGTATTTATTTTTCCCAATTTGAACTATAAAATGGTGATTTTCTTGAGTCAAAATGAAAGTACCCCTAAACATTTTTTTTAGAAAAAAAGCACTGCTCATGACTACACATTTAAGGCACATTCCCCAAACCCACCCCCCAATCATGGGAACTGTAGTTTACTCCCACAGAGCTACAGTTCCCAGTATCCTTAACAAATTACAGCTCCCATGATTCTTTGGGGTCATACTTTCAATGTGCCTTATGATGTACAGTGCGTACGCAGCTCTGACTTAGGCAGTGTGGATAAAATACGTATTTAGGGGAGGCCTGTGCTTAGGGAAATGGAGAATTTCAGAAAGAACAAATTATCATTGCACGGTGCAGGACGTGACACGGAGTGATCCTTTTTTCTGCTTTGGTTTTGGGTTACAGGAAGCCAAATAAGCTATGATACCATTTCTTTAGGCAGCTGGGCCTTGCCCCTGAGGCCAAGACTGGCACTGCCAATTTCCTTATTGAGTGCTGGGTTACTGGGCCAAGAATGGGTTTGTTTTTCTTAAGCAATTTCTCTTCCTCTCTTGATCCAGCCTCTGACGGGTCTCGAAAATATTTGGCAGTTCCCCCCACTTAGTATGTTTCTCTTTTCTGGACTATAGGGCTGTAGTTCTGTTGGGTGAAGCTGCACAGATGCATAGCCTAGCTTTGGCAGAAGCAAAGTACAGGGAGAGAGAAGAGCTTGGCATTGGGCGGGATGGACAAGTCACCTTTCAGCTCCTTCACTCACAGAACTTCTAAACAGCCCAGAAACTTAAGCAAGTAAATAATAGTGCCAACAGGCCTCAGAGATCCCTAGAATCATAGATTCATAGAGTTGGAAGGAACCCAAGGGCCATCTAGTCCAGCCCCCTCAGCTATAGCATCCATGACAGGAGGCCACCCAACCTATGCTTAAAAACCTCCAAGGAAGGAGAGTCCACAACCTCCCAAGGGAGTTTATTCCACTGTTGAGCAGCTCTCCCCTGTTTTGTACAGTGGTACCTCGGGTTAAGTACTTAATTCGTTCCGGAAGTCCGTTCTTAACCTGAAACTGTTCTTAACCTGAAGCACCACTTTAGCTAATGGGGCCTCCTGCTGCTGCCGCATTGCCACCACGTGATTTCTGTTCTCATCCTGAAGCAAAGTTCTTAACCTGAAGCACTATTTCTGGGTTAGCAGAGTCTGTAACCTGAAGCGTATGTAACCTGAGGTACCACTGTACCCAGCTTCCATTCACTTTCCTTCTAGATGAATGACAACGGGTGTCTCTCAACACAGTCAATTCATTCACCACATGGTATTATCATTGTAAATGCAGAAAGAGAACCTACATTGGTAGATGAGTAATAAGAATAATAGTAGAGGGACGAGGGTGGCACTGTGGTCTCAACCACGGAGCCTAGGGCTTGCTGATCAGAAGGTCGGCGGTTCGAATCCCTGTGACGCGGTGAGCTCCCGTTGCTCGGTCCTTGCTCCTGCCCGCCTACCAGTTTGAAAGCACGTCAAAGTGCAAGTAGATAAATAGGTACCGCTCCAGCGGGAAGGTAAACAGCGTTTCCGTGCGCTGCTCTGGTTCGCCAGAAGCGGCTTAGTCATGCTGGCCATATGACCCGGAAGCTCCCTCGGCCGGTAAAGCGAGATGAATGCCGCAACCCCAGAGTTGTCCGCAACTGGACCTAACGGTCAGGGGTCCCTTTACCTAATAATAATAATAATAATAATAATAATAATAATAATAATAATTTATTTATACCCCACCCATCTGGCTGGGTTTTCCCAGCCACTCTGGACGGCTTCCAACAAATATTAAAATATTAAAAACACATTAAAAACTTCCCTGAACAGGGCTGCCTTCAGATGTCTTCTGAATGTCAGGTAGTTGTTTATCTCTTTGACATCTGATGGGAGGGCGTTCCACAGGGTGGGCACCACTACCGAGAAGGTCCTCTGCCTGGTTCCCTGTAACCTCACTTCTCGCAGTGAGCAAACTGCCAGAAGGCGCTTGGCACTGGACCTCAGTGTCCAGGCTGAACGATGGAGGTGGAGACATTGCTGCAGGTATACGTAGTATGTTGGAGATAACTGGAAAAACTGGGGTTTTGCTGCAGCAGATGTGGAAATGTTGTTATCCCTCTCCTGATGTGTCTCTCCTAACTGAAGGGACTTTCAGTAACAACCAAGCATTTCCTGGGAATAAGTTAGCTGATGATCTGTGGTTTTAATTCGCTATGTGGTTTCCATCTTGTGTTTGTGCGTGTATAATAATTACAAAACGCTTGGATATTTTTTCCTATGAAATTTTGGTATATAAGTCTCTCTCTCTCTCTCTCTCTCTCTCTCTCTCTCGATTAAAAATAAATAGGAACCTTGCATGCTCCTCCCTGGTCAAGAGTGTATTTTTTGGTAAATCATTTTTCTCCAACATAGCTGTGCTGGCTGAGATTGATGGAAACTGTAGTCCCAAATGCCTGGAGGGTGCCTGGTTGTCAGTGGTTGCTGTAGTAAGATGGTAGCTGGAACAACTACTGGGAAGGGCATCTCGGCGGCAGCACTGCAGTCCGGTGATGAAGTACGTGAGAGGAGGCAGGTACAGCAGCCCGGAAAGAACAGCCTGGCGTGAAGCACTCAAAGGAGACTTGTGTGCGAAGGCAAGGTGTCTCAGCTCTATGTCCATATTTCACTAGAGCCTCCTGCTTTTAGTCTGTCTGCACTTGTATACTGCCTTTTTCGTAGAAAATAAAAGTTCAGGCCAAAACCAGAAAGTGCAGAGCTATGCAAAATATACTAAAATAACAGGACGGAATATTTGAGGACACAAATGAAAAGTTTGCTTTGGATTTGCTTCAGATTGTTGGTATGAGGAATCGGGGTCAATGCTTACTTTATCCGGGCTGGCTTCGCCTCCTCCGAACGGATTCTGGCTTTGGTGGTCTTGCTTAGAAGGAGAAACGTATTGGGTTGCCAGCATCTCTCGCCCTCTATCAACTCTCCCAGCCACCATTTCTCCTCCCGTCGTGACCTGTGGCATGTATTGTTTGTCTCCGTATACTAGTAACCTTAGAAAACAACAGGCAGTTTTCAGTTGCTTTGTGATAGTGATGGGGAATCTGTGTCCTAATCGCCACACCCACCCAAGAAGTTGCAGGACTCAGCCAGCACAGGCCATGGTCAGGGACAATGGGAGCTGTACTCCAACAACATCTGCAGAGCCACTGGTCCCCCTCATCCCTGTTTCATAAGCATAGATTGAAAAACACGAAGTACAGATTGCAGCTGTAAAGGCTTCGGCACCAATTGAAACATGGCAGTTTGGGGATAGTAGACTTGGTAGCTGATTCTACCCAAGTGTCAAAGAGCAAGCCGGCAGTCAGGCACACCCTTCAAGCTGGAGTTAAATCTTTATTAGCAAAAGCTACATGAGCTCCTTGAGTTGCTTTGTCTGGCTGGAAGGTGTTCTGGAGCTGTTTGCCTAGATTGAGAGATGTGGGTGTTTCGAAAGCTTTGCATGGCTAGAACATTGCACAAAGGACAGGCCAGTGATCTGTGTACTTTCTCTCTAGTCCAACCCACTTTTACCTGTGACTACACCCACCATGGGACGCGGGTGGTGCTGTGGGTTAAACCACAGAGCCTAGGACTTGCCGATCAGAAGGTCGGCGGTTCGAATCCCCGCGACGGGGTGAGCTCCCGTTGCTCAGTCCCTGCTCAAAAGCACACCAAAGTACAAGTAGATAAATAGGTACCGCTCTGGTGGGAAGGTAAACGGCGTTTCCATGTGCTGCTCTGGTTTGCCAGACCATTCATGCTGGCCACATGGCCCGGAAGCTGTATGCCGGCTCCCTTGGCCAATAAAGCAAGATGAGCGCCACAACCCCAGAGTCGGTCACGACTGGACCTAATGGTCCAGTGGGTCTCTTTACCTTTATCTTACACCCATCATTGGCAGGCAGGATATGGAAGGTTGCCCTCAAAGGAATGAAGACCTTAGGTACAGCAGTTTATCTCATCCTATGCCCAGATGATGTTGTGTGTCGAGGTCCCCAAGCCACCCTCAAATAAAACACAATTCACACAGAATTTTAGTTTAAGGTTTTTGGCATAATTTTGGCCATAACTTTATTAAAATACAAAAAAAAGTGAGTGGTTGCTTAGGCATTGGTTGCAACTATCTGTCCCTGCCCAGGGACAGACTGACATCTGCATGCCCACAAAAGTCAGAAAGGGAAAACAATTTGGGGAGAAAATGGAGTTGGGTGCCAGGCTCTCCCCAAATGCTCCCAGGGACTCTTGTGTGGCCCTAGCCCCTTGACAGGGGTTCGGACAAGAGCATGGCAAGCCCCTGGATTCCTTTAATGGAATACCCTTGCAGCAGCAGCATTGGAGGGGCAGGCACAGCCAACCACATCCCCTCCACCAACCAAAAATTAACCAATGTCTAACCGCAACCTTACAAGTTGTGATGATTTGCTACACAGTAGGCAAAACCCAAATGGCACCAGCCAATCAACCAAATGGACAAAATTCCTACCAGGCCCCTGCCCCAAAAGCAGATGACCCAGTGACAGGCATAGCAAGGTCAATGCGAACAACCCTAAATATAGGGAGGGTGGGTGGGTGATCCGATGCGCACAGCGAAAAGGGAAAGCTCAACGCTGTGCACAGGAGATATAAAGCTAATAGGCTGTCAATCAGGAATAGCAACATTAAAATCACCCCAACAACATAGAGGAGCCCAATCGCAAACGTGGCCATCTAATCTTACCCACCCAGCAACAGAGGGATAACTTGCTATACCCCACCGCAACATGTGCTCTCCATGAAGGAGAACATGCTTTCTCATCCGTAGAGCCATTTCTCTCTTTCAGCTGAGAAGTTCTGGCTTATCTCCACGCTCATAAGTTTCTTGTTGAGTGTAATATCCTGCATACCATCCCAGTCACAAAGGTAGGGGCGGCGGCTTTGGATGCCTGCGGGCCATATTCTCACAAGGATGACCTTCTGGGGTTGGGCTGGGGGGAGAAGTTAGATTCAATTCTCACTTAAAAGCCGAATCTACCAGATTTGCGCTTTCCAAAGGAAGATGAGAACCGGAACACAGTCACCCTTCGAAATTCACAGCTACGTAAATTTTGCAGCACAGTTCTCCAACCAATATCTACAGAAATACACGGATTAGGGGGAGTGTGCTTAAAAATGAATATATTAGTGAAATTGATGTACAAAAATGTGTTATTTTAGGACTGTGCTGTTTGCAGAAATGTGTGCCTTCGTCAAATATGTGTTCATCAGGAGAAATCACCTAGGATTTTCGTCAAGATTTTTTTAACACCACACATTAGCGCGGAATTGTGGGTGCCTGAATTTAAGGTTGGAAAAACGAGAAACGGAGACAGCCGCAATGAATAGGTTCATCTATTCCTCAGTGGGACATTTCACTCCCCCCACCAACTGACCCTCCTCTCTCTCTCACACACACACCCATTTTTGCATGAACACCCCACAGAGCATTTCCACACACACACCCTTCTGCCACCGCGGCTTTTATTCAGGATAAGGTCTGGCTCCTCCTCCTCCCTTGGCAGCAGTCGCACTGGCAGGGGAAATAGGGACATTCTGGGATCAAATCAGAAGCTGGGGTGGCTCTCATAGTTCCAGGACTGTCCCTGGAAAATAAGGGCCCTTGGAGGGTATGCATTTTCCACAGCCCACTCGCTTCTGGAATGTCCTGCATAGCTAGGACTTGGGTCTTGCCTTTAGAAAACCAAAAGCAAAATGATTTGTGTTTCACGTTCTGCCTCAAATTCCACATTGTGCCACACCGTTTCCGCATTCTGCAAACCCACCTTGGTTAACTTACCCAAATGTATGCCGGACGTTGATAATATCTCATTCAATGTTTTGTTGCCGCTGTGGAACCTGAATGTGGGTGTAGTCGTTCTAACGCTTGCTAGATATTTATCTGCATTGGCTTTGTTTTATCCATGTGTGTTTGTGCTTCGCCCTGAGCCTTTGAGGTGGACTTGGCTACAGATCAAAACGGTCAGTCCCGTTTAAACGTACGCCAGTTTAAGAGTACACATTGACTAGCATGGAGCATGAGCCCTACACACACACACATTTTCTGCAAAGGATGTGTGTGTGTGTTTTTTTGTGCATGTCTTTTAGTGGGGTGATTTACAACAAGCCAGGTGGGAACCTCGTAAGGACCCAACACACCTAAAATATCTAAGGTCAGTAGGCGCTAGGACAGGCCCTCTCCTTTGAAGCAGTATGGGGAGTGTGTTTTTAAACAACTATAAAGAGCAGTGAAGATGAGACATTAGCTTTGTCCTCCTTCCCAAGTACTTAAAAGAAGCGTGTGAGGGGCTGGGGGAGCATTTCCTGGTGTTTTAATGACAAGATGCTCTCTGGACATCTGAGCCCAGCTGGATCCTAACTGCCAGGACATGTCTAGCTGGGGGAGTGGGGTGCGCAACCCATTGCTGGTACGAAAATCCAGAAATACAAAGCTGAGAGAACTAATTACTTCTGTTTTGAGGAGTTAAAAGTTGAACGGCCGCGTTGCTATAGCGACACTCTTCTGTTTACAATACGTACTTGCCTTTTCCCGAGCAGTTATCAGGGCAGCAACTAACAAGAAACAGGACTCCCATCTCCCGCCTTCCACTGGGTCTATGTAGAATTTGCAAGTTGGTTATCTGCTCAAGATTCTCTCCCACGCGTCCGTAATGTTTCGCTACGGATCATTGTTGGTGGCACCCATGGGTGCTGCTGTATTTTTGGAGGGGTGAGAGCGAGGAGGGCTTTTCTCTTTTTAAGTCTCTAATTCAGTATTTCAGTTTGTAAAATTATTAATGGAAGAGGAAATACAGTAAGCCCACAACTTGTACACATTTAACTTGTGTGTGGCAATTAAAAAAATAAAAATAGGGCAGAAAGGGGGTGGGACGATCTCACCCGTCATTGAACCCAATGGGTTTGGGCTATACGCAATTTTGTTTTTAGGTGTGATACCTGGAACATAACCCTTGCGTAAGTTTACTGTATTTCTTCATTTGTGTGTGTACATGTTTTGTGTGTGTGTGTGTGTGTGTGTGTGTGTGTGTGTGAAATTAAACAAAAGGACTAGATGGTGTGATTATCCCTAACAAGTAGGACTGTACATGGGTGTAGCGTGATTGTGCATAAATTGAGATAAGCATCTCCCATACACGCCTATGGTGTAGCATATGCGAAAGACCCACTGCACATACAGTACAGTGGTACCTCGGGTTACATACTCTTCAGGTTACATACGCTTCAGGTTACAGACTCCGCTAACCCAGAAATAGTACCTCGGGTTGAGAACTTTGCTTCAGGATGAGAACAAAAATTGTGCTTTGGCGGCACTGCAGCAGCAGGAGGCCCCATTAGCTAAAGTGGTGCTTCAGGTTAAGAACAGTTTCAGGTTAAGAACGGACCTCCAGAATGAATTAAGTACTTAACCTGAGGTACCACTGTACACATTTATTTTGTTTGAAGCATATGCTTCCATTTAGGTCATAGCCCTCATAAGTTGGAAGAAGACAACTGAAGGGGATCCAATTGAGATGTGAATGGCTGGAAACATTAGGATCCAGAACTGTAAGGCAGTGCCAAGTACAGTGGTACCTCAGGTTACAAACACTTTGGGTTACAGATTCCACTAACCCGGAAGTAGTACCTAGGGTTAAGAACTTTGCCCCATGATGAGAACAAAAATCATGCGCCGGTGGCACGGCGGCAGCAGGAGGCCCCATTAGCTAAAGTGGTACCTCAGGTTAAGAACGGTTTCAGGTTAAGAACGGACCTCCGGAAAGAATTAAGTTCGTAACCAGAGGTACCACTGTATCAGGAATCAGTGACCTAAAAAACACACGGTTAAGCTGCTTGAGAGGTTCCAGAAGCATAGCTGTCAACGTTTCCCTTTTTTAAAGGGAAATTCCTTTATTCCGAATAGGATTCCTCGCAAGAAAAGGGAAAAGCTGACAGCTATGCCCAGAAGAACCAATAAAGTTGCCCTCCTTCTCCCCCTCCAGTTCCCAGCACAAGCCTTCCACCTAGCTTGCTCTCAATCTTGTTTTCACAGTGCTTCTGGCTTGGCTGGAACCAAGAATGAACTTCAAACTCCAAATAAGCAAAGTATTATATGAGAATCTAGAGCATGAAGGGTGTGTGTGTGTGTGTGTGTGTGTGTGTGTGTGTGTGTGAGAGAGAGAGAGAGAGAGAGAGAGAGAGAGAGAGAGATATTAGGCCTCATCTTGATACACTCCCTATGTCATACCCCCTCCAACATTCCTCACTCTGCCCCCCAACTCGCCCTTCTCGATCCCCCATATTTTGTGTCCCCCCCCCCACTCTGCAGAGCATTTCCTATCAGAAGTAAGGCCATCGCTTGGGACAAGGGTCAGCTCATCCTTCTCCCTGAGCTCGGCAGCGACGGCACTGGCAGGGAAATAGGGACATTCCGGGACCGAATCAGAAGCTGGGTTGGCTTTTGTGGTTCTGGGACTGTCCCTGGACAATCGGGGCACTTGGAGGGTAAGTGTCAGGTGTGTGTGCAGGAGCCAGGCCCTGTGACCAATAGGACTCTGCAGGACTGGGGCCTTCCTAAGTTTGTTCTGAAGAGGCAAGGCCTCTTCAGGTGAGGCCGATTGGTAACTCACAGCACCTGGTGGCTAGAACTGGGAAGGGATATAAGGTGAGAATTTCCCTTCGGCTCTTTGCCACAGCAACACACTTCCTGCCTTGCTGTGTTTGACTCCTTGCTTCTTGATCCTTGGACCCCTGACTTTGTGACTCCTTGCTTCGTGACCCTCAGACCCTTGGCTTCTTGACTCCCTGCCATAGCTGTCAAATGTCCCTTATTTGAAGGGACAGTCCCTTATTCCAGCGCCATGTCCCGCTGCTGTCCCTTATTGATGGATGTCCCTTAAATGTCCCTTAAATGATGTCCCTTAAATTTCAAGGGAAGCAGCTCCTCTCCCTCCCTCCCTGCTGGCCAGAGAGGAGGGAGGCTCCAAAGGTGTTGCTTGGCTGTGTTGCTCACCCAATAAGAAGTCTAAGAACGACTGGGGGGTGGAGCTTGCATGCCTTGTGTGTGGCTAGTTAATGCAAGCCGAGGGGTTTTTTGAGTGCTGGACGCCATTTTGTTGCACGTGCTGCTGCAAACTTTGCAGTGCAAAGCCAGGCCGGGGAGCCATCTTAAGTTGAGGCTGCATAGGCCTTGTGGTGCATGTGATTCAGATTCTATTCAGTTGAGCCTCTGGTTACAAAGTTGGTTGGACAGTGTTCTCAAAGCTACCAGCATGAGTTTGACCAGACTGCAGGAGGACAGGAAGACTGGAGTGCCTGGAACAGGTGAGGCTGCAGGTCGCTTATTTTGGCTGCTGGTCCCTTATTTTCAAATCTGTAAGTTGACAGCTATGCTCCCTGCTCTCTGACCCTTGGACTCTTGGCTTTCTGACTCCTGGCTTCTGGACTTACGTTCCTGCTCCCACCATCTTGCCCCCAGTCCCGACGTCCCCAGCTGGGACTTCGATCACCCATGAACCGGACTGTGACAGTATGCTTTTACCTGGCTGGAATGTAGGAAGGCAAGAGTCACACTTGTTGCTTCACTGTTTTGGCTCTGGCCCCACCCACTTTGGACCCTGAAAGGTTGGCAATATAGGAATGTGATCTTCAGGCTGAAAAAGACTCCCTACCCCTGATCCTAGAACCCACTCTAATTTTGCACAGGGATACCAGCACTCCTGCCATCGCTGCCACCCATCGTTACTCCCATGGATTTCAAGGGATTTGCTTCTAAGTTATTATGCTTCGTATTGCTGCTTCAGACATCGTGACAGAATGCAGGGAAGGAAATTCTCTCGGAAACATTGGCCACCAGCCATCTAGGCATTTCGCAGATCACAGTCAGTACCTTGAACTAAGCCTTTGGCTATGCATCTATCTATATATTTATTAGGTCCCAAATGCAAAATCACATATGCTTGAAATCCAAGCTGCAGTCAGGGAATTCAGGGTGTGATTCAGGAATCTCATCGGTCCAAGACTGGAATGCAATGCAGTAACTTGCTCAAGGACTGTGTGTGCTCAGAATCATTTTCAGGCATGGAGAGGAATAGACAGGGCCCAAACACTGGGTGGGGGTTTGCCTGGGCTGTAAGCCCACTACAAAAAAAAGAGAGAACAAAGCGAGATATTAATTTGTGGACCATGTTTGACAATGTTTACTTATTCCCCCATATCCATACGGACTGTCCAGACCTTGTAAGAGCTTGCGAGATGCCTAAGTATGAGTGCCAAATCCAGACCTGAGCTACACATGCAAAAACTGGCACATATAAACCTCAACCAGGCAGTCAAATCACTGATGTTTATGGGGGGGGGGCAACCATACTACTGAGGGCTGCCTGCGCTGGATCTTAAGTGCGGAAGCCAAACCCAGGCATCTTATCTGTTAAGTTGTGGGTGAACATATCAGACAACACAGCGATTCTTCAAATAGCTCTTGTTTATTCACAGGCCAGAACAGAACTGAACTAAAGGGTTCAGTCAGCCTGCTTATATAGAGCTCCAGTACAACGTAACTGTAACAACTTTCTAAAACTATCCAATCACTGAATGTCACTTTCGATCCCTTATTTGCATAACTATCTACAGTATCCCCCTGCTGGCCCAGGGTGAGAACTTCAGTACATAACATTATCCACGCAGAGAGGGTTGATGTGAGGAAGACTGGTAGCTCCTGCTCTGTTCCACAGCAAACTGAAGAGTTCATCCAAACTGCCCTATGGGGGAAAAACAAGGAACATGTTGAACAGTTAGCTGCTCGCCTAGGCCTTCTTTCAATATAGAGAGATGGTACAAGAAATTCTGACTTATAGGCTTGTGAGACACAGAGTGTCTCCCTGTGCAACAAGGTTTCTCAGGGAGTATGGGTTCCTTAGTTCCTGCTAACATTTCCTGTACGCAAGCACTAGGAGCTAACAAGCTGTGATATCTGACTGGGAGCAGGAGGCCGGAGCAAGGACCTTTGGGGCGAAAACCATGGTCAGGGTGGGTCAGCCCTGCTGATAGTATTTATCGGCCTGATAATATATGCTAGTAAATGAATTAAGCCTCTGGTCTCCAGAGCGCATTGGGGAAAAGAGCCCTCGATCCCAGTGATTGAGAATGGTGCTTAAAAGACATTTGTCATGTGTGTAGTTAATATATATATGCATTCTGCACTGCCTTTTTTTGGGGGGGGGGAATGAGCAATAAATACCAATCAGCCAGCCAGAAATGTAAGAAGTGGTTTCTACGAAGGAAACTGAAGAACCCCAAACTATCCTCCCGTTTCTCAAGACAGGCAAAGACTTATGTAGAAGGGGAGAAGGGGCACAGAGAAACCATGCTTTGGCATTGGCAACTGAGAGGCAGATGCCACCAAACAGCTTGTTTTGTTGTCTTCCACAATAAGGCCAAGTAACAAGTAATAAAAAGACTGTTCTTTTTAATGTGCTTAGCAATTTAGAATGTTATGGCTTTGTATTTTTAGAAGGGTTTGCTGGTTTAAATTATCTCTTTGTAAACTGCTTTGAGAGTTCAGCTGGGAGGTTTTCGGTTTTTTAAACTGAGAACCAAGCAGGCACACATCAGCCCCTGCGATTCTCAGAACATCAGCCTGGAAGGGCCCCCTGTTCCCGGTCCTTTCCACTGTGGTGAGAGGGAAAGAATGAACACCTCTTTAAATTATATGACTTCTAAATCTGCATCTGTGCATATGAATTAGCATGTGCCGATCTCACACAAATTTGTGTCCTCTTCTGGTGACTGCCCTGGCCTCAGGTGAGCAATAAGTCAGTCTTTGCTTACCTGCTGGCTGTGGCTGATGGGAGCTATGAGCCAAAACAGCTGGAAGGCACTGGCAAAGGTGTAGCAAGGGCTACAATATGCAATAAAGAAAGCTGGCATTTGTTCTCTTGTTGGAAAAGAAAGAAAGCTTCGTGGTGCTTTTGCTGGATTTAATTACTTGTTGAATCCTGCCAGTTGTCTTAAAGTCCCCTTGGCCATAGAGATACTTGTGACTGGCTGTTTCCTCACCTGCGGCAGTTTGTGGCTGCGTTTATGAGACTTGAGTGTTTGTTCCTTGGGCCACAGCAGTGGTATGTGGTTGTGCTTCTGAGCCTTAGTTGTGGGAACATTTTGCATCGGTGAAAGCAAACCTGTCGGTGTGCTAAAGTGGTAAATGGCACAGCAATAACCTTTATTTTCCGCATGTTACTAATGTGTGGCCTCAACCCACATGGATTTTTGAAGGTGTGTTGATTACACCTGCGGTTTTTAAAATGCTGCCCTAGGGATGGGTGCCCAGAGAGTTGCTTTGCACCAACCTTCTGGCTTTAGTAGCGGTTGTGGGCAAACCAATACATGTTGAGGAGTCTTAAAAATTGTCATATCCTTAATTTATCTCTGTGTTTTGGAGTTCTGAATTGTTTTATTTATGATTGCATATTATTATTATTATTATTATTATTATTATTATTATTATTATTATTTCCTCCAAAGAGCTCAAGATGGCATCCATGGTTCTCCTTTTCCCCATCATATTCTCACAACTAACATGTGAAGTTAGGCAGAGAAGTAGTGACTATCCCAAAGGCACCAATTGAGCCCCATGGATGAGTGGGGATTTGAACCCTGGTCTCCCATGTCCTAGTCTGACATTCTAACCACTGGTTTTTTGAGGTGGAATAGTAGGAATTCTACATTGTTCCATGTTGTTTCCACATTTTGTACAGATCTGCTTGTACGTGCAGCCGCTTCGTTCCTCCCTTCACACCAGCCAGCAAACTAACCAAGAAGGCCTCTGTTAAGCATCCGAACTATGTTGAACCTCTTCAGAAGAAACCAGGATATCAAGCCAATTTCAAACCATGGTTTAATGTCCTTGCTTGCTCTGGAGCTGTCAACCGTTCTTTCTTGGTTTGGAGAAAACAAGGAGCTATATAAAACTGAAATACTTTTGTTAGCCTGCTTGAGCGAAGGGCCTGCTTGCATGGGGGGAAGGCTTCAGACATTGTCAGTTTTTTAAAATAAATAAATGAAAGGGAGCCATTTCATAAAAGGAATGTTGTTTTTCCTTCAGAGATGGGGGCAGTTTCACCAGGTGCTATAGCTAATTACCTGAAAATAATGAGCTGCTGTCTAGGAAGAGGAAGCGACAGCAGAGCGGCTCCAATTAACTGATAAAAACCAAGGTCAGGGTGAAGCAATGGGAAAGGAATCCCAGAAACACTGGGATTTTCGAGCCCACAGGAAAGGCGAGAAAGTGAAGGACCTTTTCTTCCAAATATGATCGGTTCACTGCTGTTTGCTGCATGGTGTCACTAGCCCCAAGGAGTGGACGCTCTCCTCACCTAAGGTAGTAAACAAGATCATGGGATGGTAATAAATTGCATCCATCCATCTGACACCATTAAGACACTGCAGGTCAAGCGAACAAACTCCCTTCAACCAGTGGCGAATGCTTCATGAACTCCCAATATAAATGAGGAACCTCAGACCTGAGGGCTAAATAGGGGCCTCGGGATTTGCCTCAGGCTAAATACCCTCCCTAGCTCCGCCCACTCTCCCTAGGCCACACCCCTCCTTGGCCCTGCATTCAGAACCTCCCTGAATGTTTTTGCCTGGCCGGAATGTGTCCTTGATCTCTGATAAAGCCATTTGCTTCTCTGGATGGGTAGGAAGGGGTGCATGAGTTTGTGTAAAACCAGTCTGCCATACCCATTGTTTTGCCCTTTGCCTCTGGCCCCAGCCACCCCTGGCATGTGGTTTCCGGAATTTGCCCAGCAAGAAGGCTGAAAAATATTATCCACCCTTGAACTACAATGGGTCTTGGTTTCGCCTGTGTAAACTGCTCCAGAAAATCTAGTTTCATAGTTCCCTCCCTGTCCACATTGATAACAGTGACCAATCTAGCCTCCAGACAGGATCCCTGAGGTTAGTGTCTGTAGCTTGTGCCTGTAGCATAGCAGGCAGGATAACAAGCTTTTGGTGTTTATAGTAGGCCTACCCAAGCCAGATTCTTCACATTGTCTGCCAGTTATTGTCGGTGGTGCATAGCTGTCTTCTTTTCTGCACCTAAACAGGGCACAAAAGCAATGCTTGGATGTGCACAGTCCACACTGCTATGCTAGACCTGAGTAATACTACATTAGACGTGAGCCAGACTGTGAGCTAGACGATGAGTTTCCTGGTTCTCAACCACCCACATCCCTAACAGAGTTATCATATAACCAGATATTACCCAAGGCAAAAGATTCTTTTTAATGGAGATAGTCCACACACTCTGCTGCAAGCCCCCAAGCAGTGGCATTATTACTTGTTGTTGTTGTTGTTTAGTCATTTAGTCGTGTCCGACTCTTCATGACCCCATGGACCAGAGCACGCCAGGCACTCCTGTCTTCCACTGCCTCCTGCAGTTTGGTCAAACTCATGCTGGTAGCTTCGAGAACACTGTCCAACCATCTCGTCTTCTGTCGTCCCCTTCTCCTTGTGCCCTCCATCTTTCCCAGCATCAGGGTCTTTTCCAGGGAGTCTTCTCTTCTCATGAGGTGGCCCAAATATTGGAGCCTCAGCTTCACGATCTGTCCTTCCAGTGAGCACTCAGGGCTGATTTCCTTCAGAATGGATAGGTTTGATCTTCTTGCAGTCCATGGGACTCTCAAGAGTCTCCTCCCGCACCATAATTCAAAAGCATCAATTCTTTGGCGATCAGCCTTCTTTATGGTCCAGCTCTCACTTCCATACATCACTACTGGGGAAACCATAGTATTCCTGCCAAGAAAACTCCATGAACAAAGACAAAGGCATTAGTACTATTATTATTTTATTAAACTTATTAGTCACCCTCTTTCCCCTTTACAAAAGTTACTCAAAGTGACTTACAGCAATAAATAAATTACACATTTATTAAAAGCGGCAGAAAGCCAAACAAAGAAAAATCTAAAGCTCATATTTTTATAAGGCGGTGTCTAAAACATCCCAAAACGGATCTTCATGTGTGAATTGGCCCTCAATGTGAGGTTGCAAATGACTCAGTTTGCAGTTAACACTTCATTAAAACCAACAGGGAAAGTTCACACTTCCACTGGAGTTGAGGGGGTGGGCATAGCCTGCTTTAACTTCGCTGACCTCTGACACATCTGCAGCGGTTGGCATTTTATAATCCTAAAACTCTGTGAGGGTTTTTTTTTGGGGGGGGGAGAGGTGGTGTAGGATTGTGTATTTCAAAAAGTAAGAACGCCACCACGTGTGGCCGATAACCCAGCTTTCAAACAATGGCTATCATTTTGCTCTTTGAACTCCAGAGGCCTGAGCCGCTTTGTTCCTTTCTGGTTTTCCCCCCTGTGGCATGCTGTAATCCGAAGGATGTGACTTAAATGGATGAGAAAGGGTTGCCCTAGGACAGGGAGCTGGAACATATTATCTTCAGGTCCAGTTCCAGCCTTATGAAGCTAGTCTCTCTTCTCTCTTTTACTCAAGCTGGAATTCCAACCACGGACGAGCAGTTGCAGAAAATTAGGCACTCTATATAGAGCTAACATGTTGAAAGCTTTGTCCGCATGCAGCTATTCCAGGTATTCTATACAAATGGGGCATTAGGAAATACAAGCAAGTGGTACTTCCGTCCACTTAAAATGTTGCCTATCCAAGGCATGTTTACCCAGAAGTAAGTGTGCATAGGATTACGGTGCCAAGGATTTGAATGCGCAGACATGTAAGAATCCCATGTAAAGGGACCCCTGACCATTAGGTCCAGTCGTGGCCGACTCTGGGGTTGTGGCGCTCATCTCGCTTTATTGGTCAAGGGAGCCAGCATACAGCTTCCGGGTCATGTGGCCAGCATGACTAAGCCGCTTCTGGCAAACCAGAGCAGCGCACGGAAACGCTGTTTACCTTCCCGCTGAAGCGGTACCTATTGATCTACTTGCACTTTGACGTGCTTTCGAACTGCTAGGTTGGCAGGAGCAGGGACTGAGCAACGGGGGCTCACCCCGTCATGGGGATTCGAACTGCCAACCTTCTGATTGGCAAGCCCTAGGCTCTGTGGTTTAACCCACAGTGCCAGCCGCGTACATAACTCTAAATAATATAAGAAAGCCTTGTTAATTTAAAGAAATTAGGGAGGTAGAAAGATTGATTTACACCCTTGTGCAAATTAACTGATACAAAGCACGTTTACAATCTTCCTTGTAATCCTGTACTCAAAACAAACACGAAAAGTCAGTTGATCATTAGGGTGTCAGAAGCCTGCAGCCAATAGAAGGAATGATGCGCTCGCCACAATATATTGAGGTTCTATGAAAGAGAGTTATTCCAGAGCTGGAAAAGAGGTATCCTGGTGGTACTGGGATATTGCAGCCCCCCGTCACACATCAAAAGTGGTGAAGAAATTTACTACAGAGCAGCAAAACAGGTACTTGATTGGCCAGGGAATTCCCCGGACGTAAATCCCATTGAGAATTTGTGGGCTATATGCAAAAGTCGCCTCCGTGCTGTAGACTGTGGAGAAGCTCATTCACGTGCTGATTCAAGTTTGGTGCAGGAATCCGAAAATCAAGAGTGACTGTTTGAAACTACAGTGGTATCTCGGGTTAAGTACTTAATTCGTTCAGGAGGTCCGTCCTTAACCTGAAACTGTCCTTAACCTGAAGCACTACTTTAGCTAATGGGGCCTCCCGCTGCCGCTGCACCGCCGGAGCACGATTTCTGTTCTCATCCTGAAGCAAAGTTCTTAACCCGAGGTACTATTTCTGGGTTAGCGGAGCCTGTAACCTGAAGCGTCTGTAACCCGAGGTACCACTGTAATAGGCTCCACGCCAAACCGTGTTCTAATGCTGCTTAAAAATAGCAGAGGTCATATCCGTTACTAATGTACGTATATGTGAGTTTCGTACATGTATATGTGACTTTTGTACAATAAACCACATTGTTTGTTTCAATTAATTTGCACAAGGGTGTACAGTGGCATGCCTACTCCAATGTTTTACCCCCTTCCAATCTGGAGCAGATCTGAGGATGGTGCGGGGGCGGTTAAGAGCGGGGAGAGTCCCGTTGTGCAAGTGTAAATCCTTGCACAGACAGGACAGTTACTTAGCGCCATGGTTCTCAATCTGAAGATGTCCCATCATTAGTGTAATCACCCTCCCAAAAACCAGTGGTACGTGTTCTGGGGCGTGGATAAGCCCATGGCAGTTTCATTTCAGAAACACTGGAACAAGCAGCAGACCCTCCAAGTGTCTCTATTTTCCAGGGACGTCCCTGATTTAGAGAAGCCGTGCTGGTTTCTGATTTAATCCTGGAATGTCCCGCTTTTCCTTAGCACATTCCTATTTTCATTGGAGAAACGTTGGAAGGTATGGAGTTATCTGACCCACTAAGCTGCCTGAAGGCAATCCTGTATAGGGAAGGTTTTCTTTAATGTTTATTGTTTCAATGTTGTTATATATATTGGAAGTTGCCCAGAGTGGCTGGGGCAACTCAGTAAGATGTGTGGGGTATAAATAGTAAAATGGTCATTGTGGAATGGGACGCCCCTATTTTCATCGGAGAAATGTTGGAGGGTGTGAAGGAGCAGCTAGACCAAGCTGAATGATGTTTCTGGAATAGGAAATTAGGATTCCGTTTGCATTTAAAGGTAAGCCTACCTAATTCGCACTTTCTGAAACAATACGTGAACTGAAACAGCGTCATCCTCTGACATTCATACTTCAAATTTCGCAGTGCAAGTAAATTTTAATGCACAGTTTACCCCAGTAAATGCAAAGATGCATTTACTGGGGTAAAGTGTGCATAAAAATGTATATATCCATGAAAATAATATACAAGAATACTTTACATTAGGGGAAACGTCATGCCAATGTGTGCCTCTTTTTTTTAAAAAAAAATGCAAACCGATGAGGAAATGTGCAGTACTGAAGATAAGCCTAGAAAAATTAGAAATGGGGAGAAACTGAAACGGACCAATTTGCCCATCCCTAGTGTTGAAGGGCTCGTAATGTGATTTGGTATAGGGCATCTCCCACTGTTCCCTCATGCAAGCTCCTTGGATCTTGTCCTGGGGTAATGCAACACATGCACAAGCTCTGCACATGAGCACTACCCACTTTTAAAGACATGCTGCTCCTCGGAAGAACCCAGCCCAACAGATCCGTCGACTCAGCAAAGCTGTCCTCCCAAAACACAGATCTTGCCCATAATCAAATTTAATCCTTAAGGATAGATAAGCCTCTGCAATCCCTTTTACAAGGAGGCGCATGAACCACTGCCGCTGTGGTTTATGTGAACTCTTCAATCTGTAGCAGATTACTTCCCACAATAATGACAGGGCTGATACTGTCCTTGTTATCTGCCCAGCGCTTGGGAGAGGTCTGTGATTAGGAGGTTGCATGACAAGATAAACAATGGTGTGTGGCATTTGTTTGATAGCTTTCAAACTTGCCACTTTGCAAAGAGAGGATGAGCTTTATAGCCTGGAGGAGACATTGCCAGCATGTTCGCAGAGGAGGCAAAACTCTGCTGCTGCTCTTTCAGCTTACTTGAATTCGTTGCTAGAGGCTGCTCAGAAAGAGGGACTTGCAGAATCGGGTGGGGAGATACAGTAAACGGCATTTAGTTTTTAGAGGGTTATTTAAAAACACCTTTGAATGATGCTTTTTTAAAAAAATGTGTATCTTCCTTAAGAAATTATGTTTATTTACACATTCATGGCCATCTGTGTTCATGATGATATTGGGATGATCACATGTGATCCCACTTTTGATACTGTTTACACCTAAAAAAGTTTTTGGGGTGGTCACGCTGCTTCACTTCCAACCAGTGCACATCCCGTAACTTCCTGCTGAAATTCCGCAACTTTTGTTATGCTACAAATGTTCAGGTTTTATTTTTGCCTGCTTTTGTTGTGCTATAGCCCTTCCGCACAGCAATAATGTGGTAGCATTGAGGAAGCATCGCAGAACAAACAAAAGCAGAAAAAACCCACCACTAATGGACCATTATTGTGGTCAAGAACAGGTTGCAGAATATACTTGCAATAACTCACCCGTATGCAGGGGCCCTAAATTTCTACTTGCAGGCTTTGGTCTTCATCAGAGGAGCTCCTACCAGGGTAGTGTACCTTGCCTTTGAGACTGTTGTTTAGAAGGCAATGAATGAATTGATGGTAATAACTGTTATGTACTGAAGTTCTCACCCTGGGCCAGCAGGGGGATACTGTAGATAGTTATGCAAATGAAGGATCGAAAGTGACGTTCAGTGATTGGATAGTTTCAGAAAGTTGCTACAGTAACGTTGTACTGGAGCTCTATATAAGCAGGCTGACTGAGCCCTTCAGTTCAGTTCTGTTCTGGCCTCTGAATAAAGAAGAGCTGTTTGAAGAATCGCTGTGTCGTCTGATATGTTCACCCACAACTTAACAATAACAATCATCCTCTAAAAATAAGCAGCAAGCCCCATTGAATACAGCAGAGCCTCCAAGTGTCCCTATTTTCCAGGAACAGTCCAGGATCTACAGAAGCCATCCCAGTTTCTGATTTGATTCTGCTTTTGCTTAGGACATCCCTATTTTCACTGGAGAAATGCTTGAGGATATGGAGTTTAGCAACCCCCGAGACCAGGAGATAAGAAACTATACAACCTTTAGAAGACATCTGAAGGTAGCCTGTATAGGGAAGTTTTTAAATGATTAATGTTTTATTATATTTTAAAATATGTTGGAAGGTGACTGGGGCAACCCAGTAAGATAGGTGGGGTATAACATTTTTATTTTTATTGAATAGGACATCCCTATTTTTATCAGAGAAATGTTGGAAGGTATGATCCAGTGTGACTTACTTCTGAGTACATAGCCTTGTGCTGCACGTGTGTGGTGCTTATATTTTCTGGTATTATATCCCTCACTTTGAATTTTATCAGGTTTAGATGCCGATATTCCTACAGGTCTATTTTATTTGCAAATTTTAAAATTTATATTGTTTTAGCATCATTTTACAATTTTACACCTTTTTTTCAGTCCTTTCTCAGAAAAGTGTTAACAACAACAACAATATTGTTCAGGTCCAGCCCAAGACATTTTGCTGCCTGGGGCAAAGGACAAAATGGCATCTCTCAGTCCATGTGCATAATTCAACCCAGTGGCGTAGCGTGGGGGTGCAGGGGGGGCCGGCCGCACCGGGCGCAACATCTGGGGGTTAGGGTTAGGGGGCGCAAATCCACGGGTTAGGGGGCGCAAATTACTTGCCTTGCCCCAGGTGCTGACAACCCACGCTACGCCACTGATTCAGCCAGACTGAGAGCTGGATCTTATTTCAGCTCTGGCAATGGGGCAACTTCCTCCACCATGCCTGAGGCCAGCAGACTGGCTTAGGAGGTGCAGAAGACCTGTGGAGAATGGTGAGGGAAACTGCTACCAGTACCACCCCTTAGCATCTCCTGAGGCAGCTACCGCACTTTGCCCAATGGCAGGGCCAGTCCCAATCTAGCATTCTCGATCTAGCATTGTAAGGACAGTAAGTCTGGTTTTATTACTATGAACTGTTTGATGAACCAGCATGGGTAAACAGCGTTCTACAGCTGTTGCAATATAGACAAATGAACCCGACGTTTCTTTCTTTCTTGTTCTTTCAAAAACAGCATTTTCGTCTCTCACTAGAGCATATATTTGTGCAGGTGAAGACTGATGCAAGTCCTTCCAAAAGATACTAAATCACCCTGTTTATTCGCAGGTCAGGTGCAGTTCAAATTGCCCAAGCAGGCGACCTCAACTTTGCCACTGACCTTAAATGTGACCTGAATGAAAGATAGTGACCTGAGTTAAGTATATAATCATGCCCTGTTAACAAATGGCATAGGGCAGGCCTTGAAGGTTTTATTCCTATGCGCTGTATCCAAGCACCTTGGTGGAATTTTGAAACTCCAGCTCTGTGCACTGTACAGTGGTACCTTGGGTTAAGTACTTAATTTGTTCTGGAGGTCCATTCTTAACCTGAAACTGTTCTTAACCTGAAGCACCACTTTAGCTAATGGGGCCTACTGCTGCTGCCATGCCGCCGGAGCACAATTTCTGTTCTCATCCTGAAGCAAAGTTCTTAGCCCGAGGTACTATTTCTGAGTTAGCGGAGTCTGTAACCTGAAGCGTATGTAACCAGAGGTACCACTGTATCACCAAAAAAGAGGTCCTCCCAGCCCCTGAAAAAATCAGCTAATTCAGAAGCCTTGTTTCAGAGAAGAGAGGGTTCCTCTAGGAGTCAGTCCAATAGGGCCAAGGTAGGACACCAGGCAAGGACAGGTACAGGATCTAGCATACAACAGTGTTGCTCCCGCAACCTGGGGCAGGGTCCGACAGCCTTTTATCTTTGTCGGGGTAGCGGCCGGTCCTGATCCCCCGGTGACTCGCCTCCCTGTTTTGCCCGAAGGCGAGCACTCCTCCTGCGAGTACTCAGGTCTCTCCTTCTCTCAGACCTTAGTCTCTGCAGCTTGGGAGACGTCGGTGGGTTACTAGACCCAGGGGCTGCCTCAGCCTCCCCCGACCCAACCGGTAGTGGAGCAGCTGTAAGTGATGGCCCAGCTGAAGGCAACAAGGTAACCCCCACATCTGGAGCCAGGGCAGGCTCAGGCCCCTGACTCGGCCCAGCTGGTGCTTGTTGCAGGGGAACCTGTGCAGACTGGGACTATTCAGGATCAGGTCCCAGACTTGGTTCAGATGATGCCTGAGGCAATCATCTGAACAGATCATCCAGAACAGATGATGCAGACTGAGTCTCCTCTGGTTTAGAGTCCAAGCCTGAGTCCCAGGCCATCACAGCAAGTTTAGATGAGATGTTAGCTTGGTTTGGGGACTGACTCCTCCATGATCACCCTGATGGACAACTTTTATTATGAGAGAGTAACAGTGTTACTCTATTCTCTCAGTGGCTTTTGACAGTGGCGTAGCGTGGGGGGTGCAGGGGGGGCCGGCCGCACCGGGCGCAACATCTGGGGTTAGGGCAAATCCATGGGTTAGGGGGCGCAAATCCACGGGTTAGGGGGCGCAAATTACTTGCCTTGCCCCGGGTGCTGACAACCCACGCTACGCCATTGGCTTTTGATGCCATTGACCTGGCCTGACTGTTTAGGACGGGTATTGGGGGCACGGCTGGGGTGTGTGTCTGGGAAAATCCCCACTCATGTCCTGACGAGGATTCCCTTGTATTTTCTCATTGATGCAATTTAACATCGATATCTTGTGATTTATGTGAAAATGGTTCAGTTTGGCTGTGTATTTTTTTAATGTTTTATTTACGGTTTGTGTTTTTCTTTCATGTTGTAAGCCGCCCTGAGCATGGTTTGAACTGTGGAAATGTTAATAGTATAATAATAATTTTACTATTTGTACCTCACCCCTATTATTTGTACCCTGTCCCTCACTGTAAGAAGCGAAGTTACAGGGAACCAGGCAGAGGGCCTTCTCGGTAGTGGCGCCCACCCCGTGGAACGCCCTCCCATCAGGTGTCAAGGAAATAAACAACTATCTGACTTTTAGAAGACATCTGAAGGCAGCTCTGTATAGGTAAGCTTTTCAATGTGTAATGTTTTAATATGTTTTTATATGTGTTGGAAGCCACCCAGAGTGGACGGGGTATAAATAAATAATAACATTATTATTATCATTATTATTATTAAGCTGGGCATTTTGTGACACGAGTCGCATGTTGCGGAATGCTCTCCCAGGAGAGATTGCGTAAACAACATCTGATTGGGGCTGCAGAGGGGCTCACATCACTGAGCTCAATCTCCTGGTGCTAGGGAAGGGAATGCATACCGAAAAGTCTCTGCTGCAGGTATCACGGCTCTGAGACTGCATCACCAATTCTTCCAGCACCTATTGAGCCCCTAGCAGGATTGCCAAAAGGGGTGTGTGCTTTTTGTGGCTTAAGAAAGCTTTGGCCCTGCGGTAATTCCCTTCTCGGCTTAACCTGAATCACCATATTCTTGGTACCGTCGAGTATTCCAAATGGTTACTAATTTATGTTCACGATTAACTGTGCCGAGTTTGCATGGTACAGGTTCAAGGCCCTGTTGTTGAAATACGGCAATTAATTAGCAGCTAACCTCCACAATGAGAATGGCACCTGCCGTGCCATGAGGCAATTGACGTAATGTGTTTTTACACTGAAAATTGAAATATAAGATGCTGCTGAGGAACGAAATGTTAATTTCAGCCTGAAGCAGGTTGTAAGAGTATAAGGCCAAGGAAATATAAGGCAATGTTCTACTGATGAGTCCTAATGAAAAATAAGTGGTACGGTATGTGGTCGTGTTTATAGGATTTGATTGTTTCCCCTTTACAATAACGCTGTATGAGATAATATTTCACAATCTTGCTCCAGTCATTAAAGGTGCATTTATAGCTCAAGGAACAGGGCAGAGAACAACATTTCTGCATTATTAGTTGTCATAATAAAACTTTATGGATCGATAATGCCTAACGATGGTCTTCATTTTAATCATTATGTGTGCATATTACTCATCAGGGTCATATACAGGCATGGCTGACTCTCAAGTTTGAAAGGCAATTGGCAAAACTCCCTCTGGTGGGAAGGTTCTTACCTCAGCAGGTCTTACATTATTGTGGTTGTGAGAAACAACAACAGCACTACAGGGTGCTGGTAGTACTTCTGAATTTCCTCCCCCTTCTAAAAATCCCCATGCAAAAAGAAAACAAGTACATCAGGAAGTTACTAGATCCTAGTGCCCACCGTGCTGGTTTTCTACTTGCAGGGACTTTTTCAACAATGTGATCACTCACCTGCTGTCTGAATGGATACAGTCCACTCTACCATCTCTGCATTACTTAATGTAATTTTTCTGCATAGATAGAGGCAGCTGTAGATTTTGCAGGAATGATTGCACAGCCACATGCGTAGACCAGCATACTTACTAAGGAGCAAGCCCCATTAAGCACAACAATACTTTCTTTGGAGTAAATAATAATAATAATTTTATTATTTATACCCCGCCCATCTGGCTGGGTTTCCCCAGCCACTCTGGGCGGCTCCCGACAGAACACTAAAAACAGAACAAAACTTCAAACATTAAAAACTTCCCTAAACATGGCTGCCTTCAGATGTCTTCTAAAAGTCAGATAGTTGTTTATTTCCTTGACATCCAATGGGAGGGCGTTCCACAGGGCCACTACCAAGAAGGCCCTCTGCCTGGTTCCCTGTAACTTTGCTTCTCGCAGTGAGGGAACCGCCAGAAGGCCCTCAGCGCTGGACCTCAGTGTCCGGGCTCAACTATGGGGGTGGAGATGCTCCTTAAATGTGCTGTTAAGAGGCCTTGAGTGGTGACCACCGACTCCAGTTCTCTTGAAGAAAGGGTCTCCATCGCTAGAAACAACCATGCTTCATGTTTTCATTTAAGGAAGGAATGCAGTGCTATATGAGAGCCATTGAATGTCAGCCCAACACCTGAAGTTCTCCCTCATAATCTAATACCTTGCTCTGTCTGTGTGTTTCTTTGCTTTTCCCTTTCAGGAGATCAGGTACCTTTTCCCTGGAAACTAATAAATATTACTTGAAAGTCTTTCAGTGCATTTCAAAAAACAAATGTTTAGGGTTCCTCCATGCTAGAGACCCAGAAACCGTTTATCTGTAGTACCTCCTACAAATCCAATCTCCTAGGGGAAAGGGAGGTTTGCAACTGAGTGACAAATCCTTGCCTTTCATTGACTATTCCACCAAACAGGTTTCAGATCTGGGGTTAGGATTTAAGGATATCATGGTTTCTCCATGTTACTGAGTATTCATTTTGATTGGTTTGCACAAAGCTTACCTGGAGGTCAGACTATGTCTAGTCTTCATTGAGCATTCTGATTGGTTTGTGGGGAGTTTATATGAGAATGATCGTCTATCCTGATTTGCTTGTTTATATGTCTTCCTGTTAATCATTGATCCCACACTTTTCCGTGTACTTCCCAGTCACTTCCCTAACCGCAAAAAGTCTTCTTTTAATGTAGATTTGTTGCATCAGGACAGCAGAGTGTCTTAATCCACTTAAGTGGTGGAAATCTAAATTTCTGGTGTGCCCTTCAATCTCTGCCACAAATTACTGACAGTCTGTAGGCGATGTCAGAATGGCAGTCATGGAAAGGTGAAAGGGAGTCAAGGGAAGGTTAGAGAAGCTGATATGAGATGGCATAAATTTGCAAGCTGTGCAGAGCTGAAGGTTAATTCAAGGTCTTCACCTAGAAGACTGGTGCGCCATGAGGTTCTGAAGCATGTTAGTGTTAGGTTGTGGGTGAACATATCAGACGACACAGCGATTCTTCAAACAGCTCTTGTTTATTCACAGGCCAGAACAGAACTGAACTGAAAGGTTCAATCAGCCTGCTTATATAGAGCTCCAGTACAACGTAACTGTAACAATTTTCTAAAACTATCCAATCACTTTTGATCCCTTATTTGCATAACTATCTACAGTATCCCCCTGCTGGCCCAGGGTGAGAACTTCAGTACATAACAGTTAGTATTGCTTACATCCCCAGAAAATGAACTTCCAGAACATGTGGGAGGACATGCTATAGAGCCAGCTTGAGTCCTGTTGTCCAGGAACATCCTGAACTCTTCCTATTATCCTGTTTTCTTTAGTTTTATAGGAGGGAGGAAAAGGGCATAATTATATGCACATCTATAAAGGGTTCTATATAAATGCAATCGGCAAGAAGGAATGTAATGCAACAAGCATAGGAGGATTTTGACCCACTCCCCTTGCAGAATACAAAAAGTTGACTATGTGTTATTTGTTTTAGACCAGCTTTCCAACTTGCTTTCCAACAACAACAACAAAAATCAAAAGAAGGGGGGGGGGGAGGTTAGATTCTCAGATGAGCCGCACATCCTTGGCTGCAGCAATATGCTTAATCTTAGCTTAACCTTTCTTTTCCTGTTTGCTGTTTGCTTTGCCATCTGCGCCAGTATCCAATCGAGGCAGCACTGTGGGTCCATTATCTTTCGAGGGAGGCCTCTGAAATGTGTGTGTTGGCTTCCTAGCACCTGCGCTTGCCATCCAAACACGAGCACAGCCAACGCTCGCTCACAAAAGTTGCCTTTCCCTTAGAAGTCAAGAGTGCTAATGCCTCCAACGCAAACGGCTTGCCCTAATTATTACTTTAAGCCTCAGAGGCATCAGCGGAGAAGATTCGTTCAGCCCAACGAGGCAAATGTTCTCTCTAAAAATACTTTGTGACTCGACCCAAGGTGTCTTTGCATGCATCTCTTTTAACGCTGGATTAAGTCATGTTGAACCCAGGCCAGTAAACACTCGGCACTGTTTATCTGAGCGCGGACCAGGAGTTCAGTGTGAATACTCCCTCGATGTGGGATCGCAGAGCAAATGTTCCAGAAATAATTGGGGAGAAGGAGAGAGGAAGGGCCCCTGAAAGGCATGCCTTTATGCCAGCTGCCTTTTTCTCATTATAAACTTTGCGATAGCAGCCGTCTTTTTTAAAAAAACTAAACACTGAGTTTATGAACCCAGTGTCTCCTTGTCTGGTGATAAGGAGAGGTCTCGAGAAACTTTGCTAATGATTTCCTGGACGTTGAGCTTTCCCTCAAAAACGAGACACCCAAACAAGTTCCCAGGAGTCTAAATAAGATAAATGGTTTGATCTGATTATCTGTTTTCTGTTTCTGTGTGTTTGCGCATGTGTTTTTAAAAAATTGTACCCCGAGGAACCCTTTTCGTAGGGCTGCCATATGTCCGGTTTCCCCAGACATCGTTGGGATTTCAAAGGCGGAATTGATGTCTGGGGAGAATTTCCGAAAGGCGGCGCTTTGTCCTGGATCTTAAGCAAGTCAATCGAAAAATCGTGTTTTTGTGAAAAACAACCCAACTCAACAACTTTGAGGTTTACCTTAAAAAATCTTAGCAATTTCGGTGGTGTCCTTAAAAAAGCTACTTTTCACAACACCTTTGCAAAGAAACCACCTTTCTGCCTAGGGTAAGGGAAGTTGCTTTGCAAATTAGAATGCACCCTAAGAATGCTTCTCTAAGCTATGGTTTGCAGAGAAAGATTGGGCAGTGTCAGGGAACTGCCATCGGAGCTAGAGGCGGAGGGAAGGCTCCAGAGGGATGCCGGAGAGGGTCCCAGTAGGGAGAGAGGCAGCCCATCTGCTGGGGAAGGAAATCAGCGTAACACCAGTGGAGAAGGGGGGCAGATGGGGGAATCGGAGAGGAGGCTCCAAGACTCCTCGCCGGAGACCAGCGGGGAGAGCACGGGTCCTCCGCTGCCCACACCCTCCCTGCGCAGAAGACTTCCGCGCAGGGAGAGTAGGAGGAGACTTGGCGTCAAAGAACTTCTTTGCTGGAAGAAGTTCAAGAAACGCCCACTGACGGATTCTGCCAGTGACTGAAACAGCCACGAAGCTAGAGGCTGTCCAGACAGAAAGGGTTCAACCAGGTAACCTAGCCAGGAGTGGCGGCAACGTACGCACGAGCAACCCCTAGAACCATTACAGGCAGCTTACCAACATTACTATTTATTTTAAAGCTTAAATAAATATTTATTTTATCATCACTATTTCTTTCAAAACATTTATAAAATGCTGGATTATTTTATATATATATATATATATATATATATATATATATATATATATATATGCAGCGCGCAACATAAAAACAATAAACAAAAGAGACGGAGAAGTTTCGCTGCACAAGCTTTGTGAAGCTTTTTCGCAAGTGATTAATAAACGATGATAATATTTCTGCTGGTAGCTCTTCTCCCTTTAAATAGAGCTAATCTTACCATTGGGCCTTTGCTTGGTTTGTTCTTTGCTGTTGGTCTCAAGGGCGGGGACCAGACGGCTTAACACTGTTTTAAAAATAGGCCGATGTAACACATTTCACGGCGGTGTAATTTGGCCCTTTGACACCAAAGCAATACCAAAAAATAAAAAAACAGGGTGGTTAATGCCAAATGCAAACTATCTCAGGGCCAAGATGTCTGGAAACAAGCTGTCAAAAATGCAGTCCCTCATAAGGCAAGGAAACTTTTCTTGGCCTAAACTAAGGAAAGTGTCTAATTCTGCTCTAACCCAAACATCGTTTTCAAGAAAATACGCTACAGAGACCTGTCTGGTCTTCCTTCAAAGTGCCACCAGCCAAGTCAGAGAATAGTGGTTGATATTTGTATGTCCACGAAAACTTGTGTACCCCCTGGATTTGGTGTAGGACGTGCGCTTCGCGAAACAAGAATGGTAAAGTGCTCCTATATACAATGTGCTCGGCACTCTAGTTATCCCGAATTTAGCTCCCCTAAATATAACTTGAAAGCATTCCTGAAAAATTAAAGGCTCAGAACGGCTGGCAGATGCAGAGCTGACAGAGTTCGCCCGCGCTTCTTCGTGCGTCGGACCCCAAACTACATGCTGCAGTGCAACACACATGTAATGATAAGCGTGTAGCTAAGGATAGCTTTTTACAGCAGGAAAAGCGTACAGCCAGTGAGGTCAACTGAGAACAGAGAAGGGGTGGGAAGGAGAACACCTAACGTTTTCCCAGCATCAAATGTCCTCCCTACCCTCTTTAGCTTCCTTTGGGCAGGGGGTAGAGTTGCCATACATCCGGAAATTCCTGTCAAGCAGCCAGAAAATAGCAGTCAGAAGCAGTGTCTGGGTGGAAATTGCTGGAATGTCCTGGAAAATCCAGAAGTATGGCAACCCATGTCAGAAGTCTAGATTTTGCCGAACTTCCTTAAAAATGGTTCAAAAACTATATTAAAATTTTTATTTTTTTGCAAAACTAAATTTTGGCAACCCTAAGAAAGGTAAAGGGACCCCTGACTATTAGGTCCAGTTGTGGACAACTCTAGGGTTGCGGCGCTCATCTCGCTTTATTAGCCGAGGGAGCTGGCGTACAGCTTCCGGGTCACGTGGCCAGCATGACTAAGCCACTTCTGGCGAACCAGAGCAGCGCACGGAAACGCCGTTTACCTTCCCGCCGGAGCGGTACCTATTTATCTACTTGCACTTTGACGTGCTTTCGAACTACTAGGTTGGCAGGAGCAGGGACTGAGCAACGGGAGCTTACCCCGTTGCGGGGATTCGAACCGCCGACCTTCTGATCGGCAAGTCCTAGGCTCTGTGGTTTAACCCACAGCGCCACCTGCGTCCTTTGGCAACCCTAGGCAGGGAGAATTCAGTGCATATTTGTGATGGCTTTTCCTGCTCCAAAAAGGGCACGTAATCATCCTTACATGCATTTTTGTGTTTAAACGCCACAGTGACATAACACGTCTTGTGATAGACGTGTCCCTTTTAGAGCCCCACGCTGCTCTCAGTATTCAGTCTGTATGCATTTCCCTTCCGAGTGGCCTAGTATTTGCAGAATGGTTTCTGAATATTGACAAGAAGAAAACTTCCTGATCCAGAGCAGCCTGTGGCAATGACAACCTTGCTGCGATTTCAACAAAGCGTGTTCTCCTTCATGGCGTCTAACAGGACACCCTCTCTTGGTTACTGGGCGGGACTGTTTGGATGGCCATGACTGTGATTGGGCCAATTTGGGTTGTTGGGGAGATTATGATGTTACCATTTAGAGGGTTGGCCCGAAGGTTATATATTCTTGGCACACAGCTTTTTTCAGTCTCTTTTGCTGTGTGCATCGGATCGCCCGCCCTCCTTCCCTAATTTAGGGCTGTTGCGTTTGACCTTGCTATGCCTGTGATGGGGTCATCTGCTTTGGGGGCAGGGGCCTGGTAGGAATTTTGTCCATTTGGCAGATTGGCTGGTGCCATTTGGTTTTTGCCTAAAGGTAAAGGTAAAGGGACCCCTGACCATTGCTTTATTGGCCGGGGGGACTGGCATACAGCTTCCAGGTCATGTGGCCAGCATGACTAAGCCGCTTCTGGCGAACCAGAGCAGCGCACGGAAATGCCATTTACCTTCCTGCTGGAGCAGTACCTATTTATCTACTTGCACTTTGACGTGCTTTCGAACTGCTAGGTTGGCAGGAGCAAGGACCGAGCAACAGGAGCTCACCCCATCGCGGGGATTCGAACCGCCGACCTTCTGATTGGCAAGCCCTAGGCTCTGTGGTTTAACTCACTGCGTCACCCGTGTCCCAAAACTGCGTAGCAAATCATCACAACTTGTAAGGTTGCGGTTAGGCATTGTTTAAAATTTGGTTGGTGGAGGGGTAAGGATTGGCTGTACCTGCCCCTCCAGTGCTGCTGCTGCAAGGGAATTCCGTTAAAGGAATCCAGGGGTTTGCCACGCTTTGGTCTGTATCCCCGGCAAGGGGCCAGGGCCGTGCAAGCCCCTGGTAGTATGTGGGGAGGGGTGACGGTATGGTGCCCAGCCCCATTCTCTCCCCAGTATTGTTTTGCCTTACTGGCTTTCGCTGGAATCCGGAAGTCAGTTCTGTCCCTGAACGGGGGGACAAATAGTCGTAACCAGTGCCTAAGCAACCACTCACATTATGTATTTTAATAAAGTTATGGCCAAAATTATGCCAAAAACCTTAAACAAAAATTATTTGTGAATTGTGATTTATTTAGGGGGGTGGCTTGGGGACCTCAACACGCAAATCTGGCACCCTCGGCGGCTCAGGGAATAATTGTTGAGTTGGTATAGAAATCCCTTTGCCCTTTTGGATCTGGCTAGCGGGGAAAAGATACCAAATGAAAACAGTATTAAATAATGTCATATGCAGAGCAATTATGAAAGTATGGGGAGAAGATGCAGGTTTCAACTTGTGTTTCTGGAATCACTTCACTATGATTTAACATTGCCAGAAATCATTCTAATTTGGACTGTGGATTTATGAATACAGACCCTCCAAGTGTCCCTATTTTCCAAGGACAGTCCTGGATTTACAAAAGCCACCCCAATTTCTGATTTGATCTCAGAATGTTGCGCTTTTCCTTAGGACGTCCCTATTTTCATTGGAGAAACATTGGAGGGTATGGAGTTTTCCAATCCCTGAGCCTTCCGAAGCCAATTCTATATAAAGTTTTTTAAAACGTTTAATGTATTTTTATATATATACATGCAGCGGTACCTCAGTTTTTGAACATCTCAGAAGTCAAACGTTTCAGTTTTCGAACGCCTAAAACCCGGAAGTAAATCCTTCAGTTTTTGAATGATTTTCTGAAGTCAAACATGCTATGTGGCTTCTGTATTGAGTTTTCTATAAGTGGTACGTACCTTGAAAGGTATCACAGGAAGTTGCACTGTCAGAAATTTGTGTGATTATTCTAAAGTTAAAGATTCCCGATTATAGATATTAAAAAATCAGAAGAGAAGCGTAATATTAAAATATATTTATTTTTAAAGATGTATACCCTTCATTTCACCTTATCTGGATCTCAAAGCAGCTTACAAAGAATAAACATGTACGGTACATATTGTAATAATGGACAAACATTCATAAAGTGACTATAAATCAGTTGATAGATGCAAAGTCGAAGGGAAGTTTCATTAAGATGATGTATTTGAGGTATGACACCCTTAAAATTATTTTAAAATACACACATTAGCCAATTAATGTTATTGGGGATGCAAAGAACAGAGAGCAGGTTTAAAGCACACCTACTGGTAATGTAAGCCGGAGGGTTATAGTCAAAGCAGTCTTAATTAATTGAATGTTCCAACCAATTACGACAGAACCTTTTCTCCTGCTGCAATGCACTCCCTAAATTTCAAATATGCCCAAAGATTGAGCTTCATTATCTACAAACCCTGAAATCTGGGATCCTTTCCAAACCGGCGCCAGAGATTTGCAGTTGTTTTGCAGAGCAATCCCTGTGTTTTGGGGAGAAATCTCCTTGTGCTAGTGCTAATTTTTGAACTAATGCAAAAGGTTAGGTGAATACAGCCCATAAATTTTTGGAAACATTACTAATCAGACTACAGGACAAATCGTAACTTTATACCCTGAAGTCCTGTTGTTGATGAGACTGTTTCAACCATCTATATTAAAAAAGGACACCAAAGATTAGCAGTCAGCTGGCGTCTCACCGGTTGCATATTGACTGCAAAACACTGGAAGAAATAAAGTTTACCTGCATAGGGCTAATAGCTTCAAAGTGCCCAGTAAACTATTATGGTATTAAGTGTTTCTGAATACTGACAAGAAAGTGTTTCTAGCCTAGCCTTCCTGACTGCAAAGAGATACATGGATGTACAAATGATAAACTTGCATTCTTTCCTTTAATTCAAGTTCTTCATTTCACAATAAGTTTTCTGTTTCATAAATTCTTTATAATCAATGAATTGTAGAGTTGGAAGGGACCATGAGGGTCATTTAGTCCAACCCCCTACAATACAGGAATCTTTTGCCCAACATGGACCTCAAACCCATGGCCCTGAAAATAAGACTCACACTCTTCCAAATGAGCTAGATTTTATACATGTGTTTTTGCTCCTCCATTATGTAGTACAGTGGTACCTCGGGTTAAGTACTTAATTTGTTCCAGAGAGCTGTACTTAACCTGAAACTGTTCTTAACCTGAAACTGTACTTAACCTGAAGCACCACTTTAGCTAATGGGGCCTCCTGCTGCTGCCGCGCCGCCAAAGCCCGATTTCTGTTCTCATCCTGAAGCAAAGTTCTTAACCTGAAGCACTATTTCTGGGTTAGCGGTGTGTGTAACCTGAAGCATATGTAACCTGAAGCGTATGTAACCCGAGGTACCACTGTACATTGTAGATTTAGCAGCCATATAGCTGCTTCCGCCCACAGTTATTCTAACTTGGGAGTATTCTCTCGCAGTCGCACCTCACATGGGTGTTGTAGTCTTAAAGCTGTATAAACAAGTGCTTATAATGTATGTATGCTTATCTCATTCCAGGCTGTGCTTCATATTATGAGATTTGGCAAAGTAACAAGAGATGGTTTGGCACCAAAAGTTTTAAAACGTAATGAAGTTGCAGATGTTGCTAGAAGCCATAATGCTTGTTGATGAAAGTATGACAGATCTAAAGGCGAGCATCTGCCAGATCTGTTTTTGTATTTATTTGTGTGATTTTCATAAAATAACAAAAAAAGAAGGTAGCACAATTTGTTTCACCAGAAAAAGGAATTATAATGTACTACGGTAAATCTTTATTGTAGGCAATTTTTTATTATATCCAAATCAAATCAGGCATTGAAAAACTCAACAGTTTTGGGGCAACCCTGATATAGGCTATAGACTGCCAGGTTGCTGATCCCTCCCATAAGAAGACTAGGAAAGCATTTTTAAAACCTGTTCCAGTTCACTCTAGAGAAATAAATTGGTATTTTGTTAGATGCATTTTTTAAAGTCCAATTTTCCTTCAGCTTCTGCGGTGGAACCTAGAAATTAATTTTAGCAGCCTCCTTATGCTACATAGGTAAAGGTAAAGGGACCCCTGAGCATTAGGTCCAGTCGTGACCGACTCTGGGGTTGCGGCGCTCATCTCACCTTATTGGACGAGGGAGCCGGCATACAGCTTCTGGGTCATGTGGCCAGCATGACTAAGCCGCTTCTGGCGAAACCAGAGCAGCACATGGAAACGCCGTTTACCTTCCCGCCGGAGCGGTACCTATTTATCTATTTGCACTTTGACGTGCTTTCAAACTGCTAGGTTGGCAGGAGCAGGGACCGAGCAATGGGAGCTCACCCCGTCGCGGGGATTCGAACCGCCAACCTTCTGATCGGCAAGTCCTAGGCTCTGTGGTTTAACCCACAGCACCACCCGCGTCCCTGTTATGCTACATAACTAGCAGGAAATCAACTGGCGCACATTTTGAATATCTGCTAGAAAGGAAGTTGCAACAATAATAATGAAGACTGTATTCACATTAAACAAATTCAAAATAAGAATTGTTCTTCAGTTCTGCTTGTCTTTGGTTTTGCCTCTTCTCTGTGGCTCTTTCTATTAAGATGTACAGGCCAAGGCTTTTGTTCTGGGTCACACTGCAATATCAATATCAACAATATTCTTCAAAAAAGAAAGAAAAATGTTCCAAAGAACTAGATTTGTCATTTATGCAAATATGGGCACTACCCAAAAGTTGACATTTCTTCAAAGCTAGGTTTCTCCTCTTGTTTTGACTGCAGGACTTGAAAACACACATTTGACATTTCCATAGACATCAAAATAATTTTACCTTCCCTCAGAACTGCCAGAGCTGTTTTGGCAGATCAGAACACTCCACGTCCACCTTGAATTTCATATCGCAATTCTAAATGTTGAACTTATCATATTATCCAACGAGATCAGCACCACTTTTATAAGACTGGTAATTTTACCCCTTTTTCAGGGAGATGACAAAACTGTTGATGGAAAAATCCAGAGATGCTTAAAAAAAAAACCCCTCGCACAATGAAAAGATATTTTTGAACATCTCCAATTGCTTTTTCTGTGTCATACTTGGTGAGTCAGACTTCAAGATAATCTCCGGACAGTTAATTCAGTGATATACTTAAGCTCTGCCCTTCTAGAAAAGGATATTGGCGCTTAGTCAGCCTTTGTTGTTGAAGACTGAAATAGTCTTTAACCTTGGAAAAGTTAAATGGCAGGTGGAAGATTCAATTACCCGCCAGATGTACCTCAACCCTGATGCAGAGAATATGCACCCACCCCTGTGAGAATTTGGATAGTTTATAGCTTCAATTACCAGGTTAGCATCTATATTCAGATCTCTTGATATGAAGTAAATCAGCTCACAGTTATATATGGATGTATACATTTCCAGAACTCAAGTGAAGCTTTCTCATACTTTTAAAGGTCTCTACCAAAAAGACCAGCGGTCCATCTGGGTCACTATTGTTGTACTGGCTGGGGCCAATGGATGTCACAGTCCAAGACACTTGGCTCATACCAGGTTGGTGACGTCTGGTCTACATTGATTGACAGTGGCTCTGGAAAGTTTCAGAGGGGCGTCTTTCCCTGCCCTAACTGGGAATGCAAGGGAGAGCAAAGAAAAGGACATGGGTATTTTCTTCCACCTGAAGCCTCTTTGGCATAGGTGGTACCAGGAAAGTCATGTGTGGGCACATACCCACCCTAAAAAATAATCAGTTCACTAAATTAAGAATACTGTATAGAATGTCAGAGAAAGAATAGTTTCTGTCTCATGCGTCGATTTCACCCTGCTTTTCTGTTCTTGGACGCACAAAGCAACCTACACAATTAAACATTCTGGACATGTTTACCATTGGGTTGACTAAGATTTCCACATCAGGGTATATAGGGTTGTGTCCTAAAGCCGCATTGAACTCAAGCGGGCTTAGTTCTTAGTAGATATACATAGGATGGCACTATAAAAATAATTGTGAAAACAAAGACATCCGCAGAGATTAAAATACTAGATGCGGCATCATGATAAAAACTCAAGAGCCAAAGGCTTGCTGAAACAGAACAGTTTTCGATATGCTAAAGGGACATCTCAGTGTTTAAAGAGGCACAGCAGATCTCCAAGGGATGGCATTGAATCATCTCGGCACCATTCCCAAAAAGACTCATCATGGGTACCAGCTTTTGGGAAGACTAATGCAAGAATAAGCTTTACCCCACCTTCCAACACTTATTTTGCTTTTGTTTCCCTCACCTTTCCCTGCCTGAGATAGCCTCTTCCAATGTTCTGGACTACGGCTCCATCCTTTGTGTGGATGGGCCATGCTGGCTTGGGTTGATTGGAGTTGTAGGCCAAAACATTTGGAGAGTCCTATGGCAAGTTCTTAAAGAAATGGGAGTGCTTGATCACCTCATCTGTCTCTTGAGAAATCTCTATGTGGGACAAGAAGCTACAGTTAGAACTGGATATGGAACAACTGATTGGTTCAAAATTGGGAAAGGAGTACGACAAGGCTGTATATTGTCTCCCTGCTTATTTAACTTATATGCAGAATTCATCATGCGAAAGGCTGGGCTGGATGAATCCCTAGCTGGAGTTAAGATTGCCAGAAGAAATATCAACAACTTCAGATATGCAGATGACACAACCTTGATGGCAGAAAGTGAGGAGGAATTAAAGAACCTTTTAATGAGGGTGAAAGAGGAGAGCGCAAAATATGGTTTGAAGCTCAACATCAAAAAAACGAAGATCATGGCCACTGGTCCCATCACCTTCTGGCAAATAGAAGGGGAAGAAATGGAGGCAGTGAGAGATTTTACTTTCTTGGGCTCCATGATCACTGCAGATGGTGACAGCAGCCACGAAATTTAAAAACGCCTGCTTTTTGGGAGAAAAGCATTGACAAACCTAGACAGCATCTTAAAAAGCAGAGACATCACCTTGCCAACAAAGGTCTGTATAGTTAAAGCTATGGTTTTCCCAGTAGTGATGTATGGAAGTGAGAGCTGGACCATAAAGAAGGCTGATCGCCAAAGAATTGATGCTTTTGAATTAAGGTGCTGGAGGAGACTCTTGAGAGTCCCATGGACTGCAAGAAGATCAAACCTCTCCATTCTTAAGGAAATCAGCCCTGAGTGCTCACTGGAAGGCCAGATCCTGAAGGTGAGTCTCCAATATTTGGGCCACCTCATGAGAAGAGAAGACTCCCTGGAAAAGACCCTGATTTTGGGAAAGATTGAGGGCACAAGGAGAAGGGGACGACAGAGGACGAGATGGATGGACAGTGTTCTCGAAGCTACCAGCATGAGTTTGACCAAACTGCGGGAGGCAGTGGAAGACAGGAGTGCCTGGCATGCTCTGGTCCATGGGGTCACAAAGAGTCGGACACGACTAAACGACTCAACAACAACAAAGGTTGAAGATACCCAATATAGGAAGATGGGTGGTTTGGGTTCATATAGAGAATGTCAGGAGCTAGCCAGAGTATGAGTTGTGTTTGCAGAATCAAGACTGGGGAAGGCATCTCTTGTCATTGTTAGGTCTGAAATCAGGTCCAGACAGGTAGCAACTGGGATCAGGTCCAGGTGTCTCCTGCAGACAGCTTTCATGTTAGTTGAAAGTAGATTGGCCATCTTTCAGTTTGCTTAAGGCGCTTTCCCTGGAGTAAACAAGACGAAAATTAATAATCCCCTGGGATGGGGAGAGAGGGGGGAGGGTTACAGTAGATGCAGGAGGGGGGGGGACCACTGTGCAGGTGGATTCTAACAGGATCTCATGCATGCGCAGGACAGCTGTTTCCTTAAATGTCCCATTAAAAAAAATTATATTTAAAAACACATGCAGTAAGCGGGGCGGGGGGCACGGGGGACGGGACATTAAGCGAAGCCTTTAAAAAAAAGAAGAAGAAGCATGGGGGGCCACTAGGTGGCGCATCGGAAGATGGCTGACAATAACATCTCTCCGACCCACACGAGGTAATTTGGAGGCTATGATGGGGGTAATTAGCCTCCTTAACCCCCCAGGATTGTGGGGGGGGCGGCCCTTGCCTGCTGTGCCCTATACCACCCCCGAATTTGTGGGGGTGGGGGCACTAGGCACAAAGCCCTCCTGTGGGATTCCGGCACTCCTGGACGCCGTCCCTGATTCGCGCCGCTAGTTGCAAGCATCTTCAAAAGAAATAATTTGGACGAGATAAATTGCACATGCTTCAAGGAAAAAGGGGAGTAAAGACTGCTGACAGAAGAGATCTCTGATAACAAGACAAGAATAAAATATGAGAAGATACGTCAAGATACGGTACTACAAATGACTGAGGGGGGAGGGGGGGAAAACCTGCCTTCCTTTTCCTTATGTGATTTAACAAGAATCCCCTCCCCTAATGAGTCAGAAACTAAGGACTTAAGCTGTGGATTTAAGGCTGTGTGGAGATAAACTTTCGAACCAAAGCAATGTTTCAAGATGAAGCTGGAAAGCTAAGAGTTTTGGAATGACGCAGTTAGAAATGCCGTCGCCATTTTGGGAGGCATTGTTGGAGCTCTTGGGTCTGGGAGGAGAAAGAGAGAAATAGAGTTGTTTACATATTGTGGATCAACTTCTCGGTGGGACTTAAGAGTGACAAATGCCAAATTTAAAACAAAAAAAATTTTTTCTTTCCAGTAGCACCTTAAAGACCAACTAAGTTAGTTCTTGGTATGAGCTTTCGTGTGCATGCACACTTCGTCAGATATGTGTATCTGACGAAGTGTGCATGCACACGAAAGCTCATACCAAGAACTAACTTAGTTGGTCTTTAAGGTGCTACTGGAAAGAAAAATTTTTTTTTGTTTTGACTATGGCAGACCAACACGGCTACCTATCTGTAAATGCCAAATTTATGATGGAAAGAGCGATGCTATCTACGAAGGAGATATATGGAAACCATCTGGACTTAGTGGAGGAACGGGAAATCCACACAGGATTATTATTTTGCTTATCGGCTTAAGGAGACTAACAGAAGAGATCGTAAAGGAAAAATAGAAATTATATGAACAAGATATGATGTGGAAACACCAAGATAAGACTGGATAGAATTATGAATTTTGTCTGGACTGATTGGGACTGATTTGGACATTAACGCAGCAATAAGAAGATGATCTGAATCCCCCTTTGGATCTTGAAGTATGGGTTCCCCCAACAAAATTTAAAAAATTGGCTTTGTAATTTGGAATTTACGTGATGTGATTTAATTTGATGTGATTGGCCAGTTAATAAAAATTATTAAAAAAATAAAAAATAAAAAAAGAAGCATGTGCTTTGTTGCAGAAATCCCTTGCGTAGTGATGGAAGGAAAACTGCCCTGGGGTATAAAGCGTTGCTCAACTACTGGATTGTCTGAAAGAACCTGACCAAGACTGAAGGGGGCTTCCAGCTCCACTGAGCTAAAGCTGTTGCACTAACAAACATTCGTAGCCAATGTTTGCAGAAGCCAAGATGATAGTTTCTCTGGAACTATTCATTTCCTTCTTCCTTGATTTTTTGGAGGATTATCAGAATTAAATCTCATAGCTGAGGGACACATTGTAAAGAGCCTGAGAAGTGCTTGTTGTTCCTGCTTTAAGTTTCCTGTAAGTACATAGGCTTGGGCCAATTCTGGCTATTAGTTAACATAACTTGCATTTGTTATCTTTCATAACACACACTCTCTCTCTCTGATATTGAAAAGCCCTGCGTGGTTTTAGCCAAAGGGAAGCTTTGCACTGCTAGTGCTGGTAGGTAATTTATCAAACTTATTTTATCGTGACTTTCTTTCACTAGCAGAGCTAAAAAAGAAAAATAAATTCAGAATGAATTTTTAAAGAACAGGTCAAAAAGCACAGAATGTTACAAGGAACCTTTTTTAAGCGTCGGGGAAATCAGTAAATTCAATCAATGCTCAAGATAGGCAGATCTTCAAAGGCAGATGTTTGCTATGCAGCCGAAGTTATACAACTGTGGGGCCCGGAGGGCCTCCCAAGGGAGAGCTTACGCAAGGGGATTTTACACCACAGACAAAGACGTAGAAATGTTAAGGACCGTGCTCATTGTAGTTTGCCTTTGGCTAGTGGAACTGAGCTCCGTTTTCCATTGTCCCCTACTTTTCCTTCACTTGCTGAAGCCTCAGGCTGCAATCTTGCACAAATGTGGGCTGCATTCAGATGTGGGGTTTATAGTGTTCGTTTTCCCGGTTGTAATGCTAGTGGTCCTGATCAATTTCTAACATTCCTTTTACACTGCAGAACAGTCGCACGCCCTTCTCTATCATCCATCCAGGCAAGCAAAAGGCACATAATAGTTTGAACTGTGCCAGGGATTGAACCTGGAACCTTTTTGTTATGTACTGAAGTTCTCACCCTGGGCCAGCAGGGGGATACTGTAGATAGTTCAGGTCCACATATGCAAATAAGGGATCGAAAGTGACGTTCAGTGATTGGATAGTTACAGAAAGTTGTTACTGTTGCGTTGTAGTTGAGCTCTATATAAGCAGGCTGACTGAACCCTTCAGTTCAGTTCTGTTCTGACCTGTGAATAAACAAGAGCTGTTTGGAGAATCGCTGTGTCATTTGATATGTTCACCCACAACTTAACACTTTTTGCATGCAAAGCAGATGTTCTTCCATGGAGCAGCAGCCCTTGTCTATCCAAGCTCTCCCTGATTTGCAATGTTCTTTTGGACTCTTTTGCATTGCGGCAGGGAAGCAACAACTGGCAGTGTGAGGCTTCTGGTGCCTCTTGTTCTGGGATTCTGGAACCTGATTCCTAGTGCGTCCTGTGAGCAGCTGCACCAGGGCTCAGGAACTGGCCACAAGCCCCAAATATGTCCAGTTGTGGCAGAAAAAGAGCATTTTTTTAAAAAAATGAAAATAAACGCATCTGTTCTCTTACAGAGACAGGAGGCCAAATCTGATGTTTTGGGAAGTTTTTAATGTTTGAAGTTGTATTCTGTTTAATATTCTGTTGGGAGTCGCCCAGAGTGACTGGGGAAATATATTGAAATAATGAAGGATGGCTGAATTAGTGTGTATCTTCTTTATTTGTGGGGTTTATTCCTCACCCATTAGCCAAAAAGCCTTTCAGAATGACTTACAAAAAACAGTGTTAAAATGGTCCCTGCCTTTAGGCTCAAAGGCATTTCCTTAGTTTTAATTATGCACTGTGTGAAGAAGTATTTTCACTTGTTCCGAGTCTTCCAATATTCAGCTTCATTAGAGGTTCCCAGGTTCCAATATTATGAGAGAGGGAGGAAAACCTTTTTCTTTCTACATCTCTGTCATGTTCCTTCCTTGTTGCTGAGGCGTGCAGTCTTCCGGCACTGACACAAAAATATGTCAAAGAGGGGAAAGCAGAGCATAAAGTCACCTAAAGTCAAAAGCTGGCTCTTCTTTGGAAATAATAATAATAATAATAATAATAATAATAATAATAATAATAATTAATTTATTACTTATACCCTACCTTGCCCATGTCCAGACTTTAACATTCAAAAACATTACTTGCAGAAACTTTTAGTTACAGATGAATTAAAACATAATATTTACAGCCACATGCTTCTCCAAGCATGGGCTTGCAGTCTCTTCTTCAAACTTCCAAACAACTGGATTTTCCTCTCTTTACAGAGCTCAGGACTCAGGTCATGCCTTACAGCTCCTATGAGAAATTCCAACCTTTACCTTCTCCTGCAACTTTGCTTTCTTTCTTTCAAGCAGAGAATCAGCACTCCAACGCTCTATTCAGCTTAGCAGTGTTCACAGTGGATTCTAAAATGCAGCCATCCTGCTTCTCATTAAATGGAGCCACTAAATACTTCCCATGTGAACACGGTTAGCCAATCACATGAGAACTACCAGAGAACTCTCTAGAATTCAGTTACCAGCCTATCAAATTTAAACACACTGTACAGTGGAACCTCGGTTGTCAAAAGTAATCTGTTGCGGAAGACCGTTTGACTTCCGAAACGTTCGACAACCGAGGTGCAATGCAAAATCCATTGAAAAAATGGAGAAATGCACCTTGGAAGCTGTTCGACTTCCGAGGTGCGTTTGAAAACAGAAGCATTCACTACTGGGTTGTTGGCGTTCGAAAGTCAAAACGTTAGACTTCCGAAGCATTCAACAACCGAGGTTCCACTGTAATGAGTACAAGAATTTCCAGTTTCAGTGAATTAAATTATTATAAACAGAGGAACTGTGATATGAATGCTTTTCTACCTTCTCCTGACCAGGCAGAGTCCATAACTATGAGCCTCCTTCCACATGTTAACGGGAGGAGATTTGTAGATATCTGAATATCTATCCCCATCCCAAATTGCAGTGTTACTATTGTTTGCTGTTGATTCGGTTTAATTTAATGCTTATGTTGAAGTGACCCATTAAACTCTCAGTGCATGTAACCCTCTATACACCCTTGTCTTGAGCAGGATCTAACCTGCCCTGGATCTACAAGGACCCTCTAAACAAATGCAATGTTAGAAATATCTTTCAGGGTAGGATATATTGCAATTTGTATCTTCACTCTGTAAGGTTTAAGCTATGCTCAGGAGACAAAAATGAACTTGGCAAATTATTAGGGATGGGGGGAAACGAGCAGTGTCCTCCTTTAATGTCTGGATGAAGCACAGATGTTTCCCAGTAACAGGGATAAAGTTTCACTGAGGACACTTCAAACTAGGAATAATTTGTTCCCCTACTATGTTTCTTGACTGATACGGTGCTGTAAATTGCACTGAATTGCCATGCAAATTATTGGAGTGGTTTATGGCTTGTGTGACGTTTGTTGAAGATTATTTGCATGTGATTATTACATGTATTTTTGGACCGCTTCTTTATGATCCCAGACTAATCCCGGATTCCTGAACTGTATTGCTGAGGAACAGTTTGCCATCAGAATTTAGGCATGCCGGCTACAGCAGCCTTTCCTAATCCGGTGGCTTCCAAATATTTTGCAGTTCCAGCCAACATGGCAGATGTTTTGGACCCTACTGCCCATTGGCCAACAGGATGTGCAGTTGAAACATCTGGAAAGTATCAGGTTGCGGAAGGATGAGCTAAGGGAAAGTGCAGTTATATGTCTGGTTTGGTCATAGAGTTACTAACCATTTGCTGCCTTTTCATGACATCCAAAGTAGGCTACTTGAGGCAGCTGCTGTGCTCTGGCTAATGGTAGGGCTGGTTCTTTATTCCACTTTTCTATGCAGCCAAAACATTGTGCATGGAAATTCTGCAGATGACTATCTTGCAACTGTTTTTTGACTTTTCTCCTACCGTAAAGCGAGGTCTTAGAATGGTTGACTTGTTGTCTCCTCCCCCCTCCATATTTTGATTACCACATATTTTGGGAAACGGTGTGTGTGTGTGTGTGTGTGTGTGTGTTATTGGTTTGTGGGGGTTCTTTTTTTGTATTCTGTTTTTATATTGTATTTTTACGTTGTGAAGTGCTCTGAGATCTATGGATGAAGGACGGTAGACAAATTTAATAAATAAATAAAAATCTCCCCCCACTCTTGTGAGCTGCCTTTTACATGCGTCAATCACCTGAGGTAATTCTAAAAAATGATTAACAGGTGTTCCTGCCCGCCTGTCAGTGTTGGGGAAAGTGGGTGAGGGGAAATAAAGATCTTGCCCATTGGCCCTGAAAGGTCCACCCCCACCCCCCGTCTTATAGGCTGATTCACCATAGCTCAGTTGGTTAGAGAACAGTGCTGTTAACGCCAAGGTTGCAGGTTCGATCCCTGTATGGGATGGCTGCATATTCCTGCATTGCAGGGGGTTATACTAGATAACCCTTCCATTCCATTTCTACAATTCTATGACACTATGATAATGAAAAATAATATTATTTACTCTCCCCATTTTACAGATGGAAGAGTTGAGGTCTCATTGTGAGTTCAGGGCAGAGATGAGATCTGAACTGTGTATTCCCTGTCTCACATCAAAAGGGCTCCTCGTCCCCAAAACACTTTTGTTTGTTGTTCTTCCAGATAGCGTGTCTCTCCAGCAGGCAATTTTCTTAGTGATCGTTGTAGGGGACTGTAAGACTGTTCTGAGTGTCTAGAACAGGCTTCCTCAACCTCGGCTACAATTCCCAGCATCCCTGACCACTGGTCCTGCTGGCTGGGGATCATGGGAGTTGTAGGCCAAAAACATCTGGAGGGCCAAGGTTGAGGAAGCCTGATCTAGACATTCTATCTGAATTATTCAGCTATTGCGAGGGGTGTCAGGTGTGGGTTTGGAGGGATACAAACCAATGCAAGCAGAGTGGTCATCTTTCTTCCTGGGTGAGTATTCCAGTGCGCCTAACACAAGGGTGGAGGGCCATTGCCACCCCAAGGGCCACATTCTCTTCTGAGCCATCTTCCAGGGGCCACATCAACAGTGGGCAGAGCAAATAATGTGAATCTTACCTTTGTTTCTTCACACTCAGTCATTCCTCCCCATCCTCTATCCAGGCAAGTTACTGTATTTTTCACTCCATAAGACGCACCTGACCATAAGACGCACCTAGTTTTAAGAGGAGGAAAACAAGAAAAAAAATATTCTGAACGAAACAGTGGATGTATGATTTTTGTGGTTCATGCTGTGGCCACATACATGATATGTGATTTGACGGTGAGTTTGGGGTAGCCCAATGCAAAAATCCTGAGAATCCATGTGGATCTGTGCTTTGTAACCACATTTTTGCACCATTGCAACCCCACGAAACAGTGGATGCATGTTTTTTTGGGTGCAGGCTGTAGCCATGGACATACTATGTGATTTGATGGTTAATTTGGGGTGATCCAATGCAAAAATCCTGAGGATCCATGTGCTTTTACCTCCCCGCTTCCAGGCAGCCTCCTTTATCGCTAGCGTCCCTTTTCTCTCTCCTGATCGCTTGCTGATCAGCTGTTCAGCGGCTTCGTTTCAACGCCCCCTTCCCTCTTGTTTGCCCTAGCGTCTTTTCCTTAGCTGGAACAGTTTTATCCTCCTCCTTTTCTTCTAATTTCTCTCCTCATTGCTTGTTTTAGTACAGTGGTACCTCAGGTTACATATGCTTCAGGTTACATAAGCTTCAGGTTACAGACTCCACTAACCCAGAAATAGTACCTCAGGTTAAGAACTTTGCTACAGGATGAGAACAGAAATCGTGCTCTGGCGGCACGGCAGCAGCAGGAGGCCCCATTAGCTAAAGTGGTGCTTCAGGTTAAGAACAGTTTCAGGTTAAGAACGGACCTCCGGAACTAATTAAATACGTAACCAGAGGTACCACTGTATTCCTGTCTCCTCTCCTTGCAAGTTCGCTGTCTTTACCTCCCCACTCCCAGGCAGCCTCCTTTCTCGCTAGCATCCCTTATCTCCCTGCCGATCAGCTGCTCAGCGGCTTCGTTTCAACACCCCCTTCCCTCCTTCTAAAAAAAAAAAAAAAAAAAAAGCACGATCTGCTTTTCGCCCCGGGCAATTCAGCTCCAGGGACCACACACTCGCTCCATAAGACACACAGACATTTCCCCTTACTTTTTAGGAGGAAAAAAGTGTGTCTTATGGAGCAAAAAATACGGTAAGAAGCGTGATCAGAGATCGCATAGGACAAGTTCTAGCCTGGCAATAACATCCTAGGGGGGTTCAAATCGGGGCTGATGAGGGGGTGCCCTGGGCAGAGTTTCGAGGCCCAGAGAGAGAGGCCTGGCCTCTGGACCTCATATTTCCCATCTCTGATCTAACAGCAAGCAGGAATTCAGCATCTTCATACCAGGAAAAAAAGCCTTGACCTAATAAATACCTTATACCTGTGAAAGACGTAAAACTACAGCTGAAATAAATATATTTAAGTAATTCCTGAGCAAGAGAAAGGACAGAGGAGATACATTTGCCTATGTGGGGAATGAGTGCATTAAAAATGGCCAGAACTGCAGGGGGACATGTTTGGATAAAATTATATTGGAACTGTTGTTTAAAATTAGCAGAGGCTGTTAAGCTTCTCTGTAGTTTGCATCTCGTCGCCTTCCCTCTCAACTGAATTTCTAATGGCAAAGAAAAGACGAATGGAGAAAGTCGCAGAGTGCCGGAGGGGAAACGGTGAGGATATAAATGCCTAATTATGAATTTCCTGAATGTACAATATTACCAGGAGCAACTGGGTAAGATTAGTATTATAGTTTTCATCTCCAGCTGTTTCATGGAAACAAAGCTGGAGGGAAAAATATGACTAGGCTGTGGTGAGCACACTTCTGGAAACCTGCGTTTATATTTAACCAGGCAAGCAATTGTCGTTTATTTCTGCTGTGACGTGATGTGCACGCTCCTAGTTTGTCCCTTATGGGATCCTGTAGAGAGTCAGTACAGAATGTGGAAATTATGCTGGTGGAAGCTGTTCTAAATGAAGCCCTTTCCTGTCCTTAAAAAGGCTCATAGCATTCTTATGCCAAGATCCTATACTTCTGATGGGGGAGGTTGCCTGAACTTAAGTCTTCTGTGCAGAGAAGCCAAAAGCAAATCTATAGTGCTAAAGGAATGTGGCCTGCAATGTGGTCAGAACAAAATTAAAATAAAGATTTGCTAGGCACGAAAACCTGGGGTTTCAAAATTGCCAGATATGCTAACTTGTTCACAGACCGGTCAGAATTGCTGGTTGTTACAGAATTGCTACACAACATGGCGGATCTTTCCATTCCAAGGCACAGAAGCCGACCAGTTGACTCTTGCCTTGACACCGATGACTAGTGTTGCCGGGTCGGGAACATCCCAGATTCTGAGATTTTGGGGCCCAAACCTGAGGCCTAGGAATTGCCCCTGGAGGTGATGTGCAAGGCGAGCAGGAGAGGTCCCTGCCCCAAAGAGATTGCAACCTTAACATTCAGCGTGAGGAAAGGGGGGGGCAGGAGGAAACAGGGGAAGAGCATGCAGTTATTTCACATGTAAACCCTTCAATAATAAATTCAAAAAATACAGGTGTCTCAAAATGACTATTTCAGTCACCTCATTAAATAAGCTGCTAATTCCTTCCTCTATCTTGTATATTATTTGCTATCTATTTGTCTAGTACAATTTGCTCTGTGTGTGTGTGTGTGTGTGTGTGTGTGTGTGTGTGTGTTGTGGATGTGTGTTGCTAGGGAGAACTAATAAATGTAATTGGCCACCAGCATAAAAAGAAATGGAGTGGGGATGCTTTAAAAGTAATGACAGGAATGAAGGCAGTTTCATTGCAGGGCTTATTTGATTTTTGCTGGATATTGAAGTGTTGTTGAGTTAGATGTTGCATTTACCCATCCAATGAGTCTTTTCCTTTTCCAGCCAAGGCTCAAGGCTGATTCATACCGTTCTTTCCGTGTCCTACCTCTGCAGGGCTTAGTCACCATGACAATTTTGGATTCCACTGCAAGATATTCGTCATCTGGAGTCTGTGCACTCCATCTAGTCACGTCTACCTTTTGCTCAACTTCACCACTGCTGGGATGCACTGGAAATGGACTCGATAAGGTAATAGAGTGCTTTTAGGATGATTCTGTATATATTTTTACATGTGCGGGCCTTTTCAATGTGTTTCATGGACCTTGCTTCCTACTGTGGCAGCCTTAAAAATGCTTAGTGTTGTATTCTGGTCCGGTGTCCGATGCTACAGATAAAGCCGCAAGGCTGGAAGCTCATAGGCAGCTCCAGGTCAGCAACTTGCTCTGGCAAAGTTTGGGAGCAGACTGATGCCTTTTCAGCTTATGTTTCTAGTCCACCTCCTCCAGGCTCCACCCCCTTGAGAGAACTTCCATGCCTTAAAGGGCCAGCTCTGGCCTGACGACAGCATTCCTCCTCTGTTCTATAGCCTGATATGCTCTCTCCGCCAGGGGACTGCTGACATGCGGTGGGAGGCATCTGTTTCTTCAGAGAGAGATAGAATCATAGTATCATAGAGTTGGAAGAGACCACAAGGGCCATCGAGTCCAACCCCCTGCCAAGCAGGAAACACCATCAGAGCACTCCTGACATATGGTTGTCAAGCCTCTGCTTAAAGACCTCCAAAGAAGGAGACTCCACCACACTCCTTGGCAGCAAATTCCACTGTCGAACAGCTCTTACTGTCAGGAAGTTCTTCCTAATGTTTAGGTGGAATCTTCTTTCTTGTAGTTTGGAACCATTGCTCTGTGTCCGCTTCTCTGGAGCAGCAGAAAACAACCTTTCTCCCTCCTCTATGTGACATCCTTTTATATATTTGAACATGGCTATCATATCACCCCTTAACCTCCTCTTCTCCAGGCTAAACATGCCCAGCTCCCTTAGCCGTTCCTCATAAGGCATTGTTTCCAGGCCTTTGACCATTTTGGTTGCCCTCCTCTGGACGCGTTCCAGTTTGTCAGTGTCCTTCTTGAACTGTGGTGCCCAGAACTGGACACAGTACTCCAGGTGAGGTCTGACCAGAGCAGAATACAGTGGCACTATTACTTCCCTTGATCTAGATGCTATATTCCTATTGATGCAGCCCAGAATTGCATTGGCTTTTTTAGCTGCTGCGTCACACTGTTGGCTCATGTCAAGTTTGTGGTCAACCAAGACTCCTAGATCCTTTTCACATGTACTGCTCTCAAGCCAGGTGTCACCCATCTTGTATTTGTGCCTCTCATTTTTTTTTGCCCAAGTGCAATACTTTACATTTCTCCCTGTTAAAATTCATCTTGTTTGTTTTGGCCCAGTTCTCTAATCTGTCAAGGTCGTTTTGAAGTGTGATCCTGTCCTCTGGGGTGTTAGCCACCCCTCCCAGTTTGGTGTCATCTGCAAATTTGATCAGGATGCCCTTGAGTCCATCATCCAAGTCGTTGATAAAGATGTTGAATAAGACCGGGCCCAAGGCAGAACCCTGTGGCACCCCACTAGTCACTCTTCTCCAGGATGAAGAGGAACCATTGATGTCTGTGAAGGTCTAGTCTCTGGCCCTATAGGCCCTGGGAAGGTCCTCTGGGGTGTGCTGTCCAACTGCCTCAGGTGCAATGGTTGTCTTCATGCTCAGTCGTCAGCTCTGAGCTGTGAACCTGAGCTGTCTCTCCCTTGGGTGCACCTGCAGCTGCCAACTCAGTGCTCGATTCAGCGGTCACGACATTTGGGAAACGGAGGATTGACCAGGGGCACAATTTGACGCAAAGGACACAAGTACAGTCATACCTCGGGATAAATACGCTTCAGGATAAGTATTTTCAGGTTGTGCTCCACAGCGACCCAGAATGGAGCGCGTTACTTCCGGGTTTCACCGCTCGCACATGTGCAGACGGTCAAAATGACGTCATGCGCATGCGCGGAAGTGGCAAAATGCGACCCACGCATGCGCAGACGTGCTGTCGCATCTTACGTTCCGTTCGGGATGAGAACGGGGCTCCAGAACGGATCCCGTTCGCATCCTGAGGTACCACTGTACCCATATTGCACGAAAAATAATAGATGTGTCTCAACATCCAGTTCCTAAATAGATGGAACTGGCCATCAGTCTTGGAAATGTGCTCCCAGAAGAAAAAATAATTAGTAAATAGAAGTCCTCTTGCTGCTACCGAAGTGCCTGGAGCAAAGTTGGGAAACCTGTGGCGCTCCTCTGGGGAGGGCCTTAGCCCTGTTGTGTAGGCATAGGTCCTTGGTTCAATTCCTGGCATCTCCAGGTAGGGCCATTCCTATCTCAAAACCCCACTGCCAGTCAAGTACAGGCAGTTCTGAGCTAGATAGACCAATGGCCTGTCTCAGCAGAGGGCAGACTCTCATGTTCTTATGACTTCCTATCAGCCCTAGCCAGTGTTCCCGATGGTGTGGGATGATGGGAGCTGTAGCCCAGCAATGCCTGGAGGCCCACAGGCTCCCCATCCCTGACCAAAACTCTAGAGCAGCCACTTGCTGAACAGCATTTTCAGACTTCCTGCCTCCACCTGCAATACTCCTTCCTCCAGAAGGCTTTTTATGGATCCGTCACCATTCTCACGAAAGGATGCAGCCAGAGTTCTATAACTCTCCATGCCAGAGACCCACCCAGCTTGGGTATTTCTTTTTTATTTTGTTTCAACAGTATAATCACTGTGGCGTTGCATGCAACTTGCAATGGAAATTTCCTTCATAGCCCAGTTGGGATATTTACCTAGTTGTCGATTCTCATCTCGGTTGCGCATGGGTTCGGTTTCCACCTATGTGTGGTAAATATGATTAACGCCAGGGCTTTTTTCCCAGTTGGAACTCCAATTCCGGCACCTCTCAGGTGGGCGCCATTGCCATGGTAAGAGAACAAGAGAGGTGTTCACTGTGAGTTCTGGCACCTCTTTTTTCCTAGAAAAATTGTTGTTGTTGTTTAGTCGTGTCCGACTCTTCGTGACCCCATGGACCAGAGCACACCAGGCACTCCTGTCTTCCACTGCCTCCCGCAGTTTGGTCAAACTCATGCTGGTAGCTTCGAGAACACTATCCAACCATCTCGTCCTCTGTCGTCCCCTTCTCCTTGTGCCCTCCATCTTTCCCAGCATCAGGGTCTTTTCCAGGGAGTCTTCTCTTCTCATGAGGTGGCCAAAGTATTGGAGCCTCAGTTTCAGGATTTGTCCTTCCAATGAGCACTCAGGGCTGATTTCCTTCAGAATGGATAGGTTTGATCTTCTTGCAGTCCATGGGACTCTCAAGAGTCTCCTCCAGCACCATAATTCAAAAGCATCAATTCTTCGGCGATCAGCCTTCTTTATGGTCCAGCTCTCACTTCAATATAGCTCGTTTCTAGAGCCACTTAATTGTTTATAAGAAGAGTCCCCCGAGTAGGTAGAACCAGCAAGTGGTCCAGATGTGCAGAGGTTCTCCTGAAGCGTTAGGCCTGAAACACAGGGGGAGGATAACCCCCACCCCTTAAAATGACTGACTGGCACGCAGGAGGAGAGGCCTACTGGATCAGACTGAAGCTCCATTCTTTCCAGCAACTTGTTTTCCAAAATTGCCAGCCGCAAACTATTTCCTCCGGACTCCATACGATCAGGGATCTGTGGGCCAGAAGTGGACTAATGAGCTGCAATACCTTCTCTGGCCGATGGGTGGGTGGCACTGCAGCACAGGAGATCTCAGGCCAGTGTCTCCCTCTCCCTGACATCTTGCCCCAGTGATGCAGTGAGGAAGACCTTGGGACTATGCTGGTTGAAATCTTCTCCCCGTGCCTTCCATATAGGGCTGATAGGCTGGCCATAGATAGGCCCATGAGTGTCTAATCCTGTTTCAAGTCATCTAAGCTAGCTACTACCATCACATCTTTGTGAGTTCCATAAACTGGTTACGCATCTTGTGAAGAAGTACTTGCTTTTGGCTTCCGCCAGTCAGTTTCCTTGGGTGCTCTGGGATCTAGTACTGCAAGGGAGAAGAACCCTCTATCACCTTTCTTCACCTGCGCATAATTTTCATGGAACTGCAAGGAGGGAATGCAAAATCCTACAGCGAATTAGTAGTATAGTATAGTATAGTATAGTATAGTATAGTATAGTATACTATAGTATAGTATAGTATAGTATAGTATACTCTCTCTATCTACTCTATCTATCTACACACACACACGTACACACCCAGAAATAATATCCATGCCTTCAAGAGCATGGGCTATTCTTCTACAATTCCCCACACCATATTGTTGTGAACAGGGATTTTCAACTCTGACAAATACGAAAGTTGAGAAAAGAGAAAGACTTCTTTGTGTTAATGAGGAGATGAGAGCTTGTTTGTCTCAAATTAGACCTAATATAAATGAGATTACCCCGCAAAAGGAAGCTCACACCTCTCACTGAGTCTGTATAAATACTTAAGGTACATATGTAAGAGGTTTGTTCCTAATTATATTTCAGGAATGATTCACGTTCTTATGTGGCTGCACTGTTATATACTTTATGGATCATGGATATACCCATGATCATGATCATATTATAAAGTAGTTGTGTTCTATGTTTTAAACCAAGCACTGCTGGGAGTTGTTTGTTTTTGTTTCCCAGTCTATTTCTTATCAATAAAATATTCAATGCGGCGTGGGCAAATTTTTATTCTGAAAGTGTGGCCCAGAGAAAAAAGTTTTGAGAAACACTGCAGTAGTGGAGGCTTAAAGTTCAGAGAGGTCATTTTAACTACTTTTCAATTCACATTTTGCACGCTGCTGTAACACCAGAGAGAGGATGGGGATGTCTTCACCCGATGTGCATTACCTATATAGTTTCCCTGCGCCTGCAACAAACTCCTATGCACGAAAATGTCCTATGTGCATGTGCAATGGCTCTGTCAAAGGTACACACCTTAGCTTGACTGCTAAGGGAATGTGGCTTATGATTTCCAACCAGGTGGAAGCTGTTTTGAGGGGAAATGCATCAAAAATGCAGTCTTTCTCCTGAAACTACAGGATAGATAATAGATTGCGGCTAACATCACAGCTACAACACCAGTAGGAGTTCACTGCAGCCAGAGTAAAGGGTAATGCGTACAGAGGCTTAATCATTATTTTCTGTTCCTCTGGTGCCTTTACAAGTCTTTATTGGCCTTGTGGTAGGCCCAGCTGCTGTCCATTTTATGACCCAGCAGATGAACATTGCGTTTTTGTGTTTGTATACAAAGGAAAACCCACTTCATGATAAGGTCTTTTCAAGTTTACTTTAAAATCTAGCTTAATCTTCCATTTGATGGAATGAATGGCAGCCACTACTGCATCTCCTCAGCATTCGAGGGACTGGGAAGTACCCTACTGCTTCAAAACATTTTGGGGGGGTTCTCCAAAATTAATAGAAAAATGTGCAAAAAAAAAAGTGAGTTATGGAATTTTTCTGCTACGCAGAGCGATGGGCAATGAGCAAAACAAAACAGCAAAGTCAGGGGGCTTGCACAACACAACATCTCCTTCGTCTCCTGTCACCCCTTGCCCCAAACTCTAGAGCCCCACACAACCCTTGGAAGCTGATTTCTGAAAGCACGCAGGGGGCTGAAAAGGAGAGGAAGGCAAAGTTCCATTTTGTAAGAGGAAGGCAGCCCAAATGAATTACCAAACGATGCTTGAATGAAGTGATTGTGAAAAATGCCAACGTAATTTACCCGCGGAAAGCTACACTTGGGCATGGCACAGGAGTGGTTGGGGGCACTGGGGCACTGATGTGCTGCCATTTAGTGGGAGGAGGTGGGAGCAAGGAGGGGCCACCCCATTGTGCCAGCCATTCCATACAGTGGTGCCTCGCAAGACGAAATTAATTCGTTCTGCAAGTTTTTTCTTCTTGCGAGTTTTTCGTCTTGCGAAGCACGGTTTCCCATAGGAATGCATTGAAAATCAATTAATGCGTTCCTATGGAGACCGCTAGCCAGGCTGGCGGTGCAGAGAAGGGCTTTTCTCCCCACCGCAAGCCTTCAGGACAGGTACGGGAACAGAGGGGAAGGCGCGCAGCGCTTCTCCTCTGTTCCCAGGGCTTGCGGTGGGAGGAGGGTTTTTCCTCCCCACCGCCAACATTCAGAACAGCATTCTGAATGTTGGCGGTGGGAAGGAAAACCCTCCTCCCACCGCAAGTCTTCAGGACAGCCATCCGAAGGCTGGCGGCGGGAGGAGGTCTCTCCGCCCCACTGCCAGCCTTCGGAGGAGGTCCGAGGACAGTGGGGAAGACGCGCTGCGCTTCCCCACTGTCCTGGAGATTTCCCTATGGGCTTTCGTCTTGCGAAGGAAGCCCATAGGGAAATTCGTTTTGCGAAGCGCCTCCAAAACGGAAAACCCTTTCGTCTAGCGGGTTTTTCGTCTTGCGAGGCGTTCGTCTTGCGGGGCACCACTATATTTGCTTTGCCAGTGTGTCTGTGCAGGCCCCTACTTTGCCACCTTCCTGTCCTGCCCTGTCCCAGTAAGCAACAGCAATCCTGCTGGTGGGAGGGTGGCAGTGCAGCAGTCTCCCATTGCCCTGGCTGTTTCTGGTCCTGCAGTAAGCTTGACAAAGAGCGTTCAAATTGTGTACAACATTTGGAGCAGATAGAAAAGGCAATGAAATCTGGCACGGTTTCTTACTATGAGGAAATGAAAGCTAAGTCCCTGCTAGGACATCTTCAACCATGGTTTGATAACCGGCTGACCGAACTGCACGGCTCGTTTAAAACCCATAGTGGAATCAGCAGTAAAATGGCAGGATATCGCTCACAACCCTTTCAATATTTGCAAATGAGACGTACGCCTAATTGGTTAGTGACAAAACATGGCTCAATACAAGAGATAATAGGGTTTGAAAGCTTAATTTCTAAAAGGCAGAGACAAAAGCTATTGAGCAAATTATATGCTATAATACAGGCACTTCCAGGAACGCATGCCAGAACAAGCGGGATATTGGGGATTGGAAATAGACCCAGAGGTGTGGAAATGGCCATGGCAACATGTTTCCTAATGAACTTCAAGCACAAATATTTTCTTAAGGCATTTTTTCACCTTCCTTCAAGGGTTAACTGGGTATACACAGAAACAAAAATATGCTTTGTTGTATGCACCCTGATCTCTGAGCAGTGAGAGACCATGGGGGTTCGTGTCCTTACATGGCGGTGTCTTTAGGATATATGATTTTGTTTAAACGGATACCCATCCAGAGCAAAGAATGGAAGGGTTCACACATTAACACTCTTTAACAAATTCTGCCTCCCCATCAGGGTCCCAGGGGATCCCCACAGAGGCAGATTAAGAGCAGCATGACCCGCTAGCAGGAACGACAGGGCCCCCCAACTATGACAACTATGAATTGAGTAAAACGGAAGATGAGAGGCCTATTGATCTCATCCTAGGATGTCATGACATCCAGCCAGGTGAGAAAGTGGGGGAAATGCCCACCCCCTTCTTGAAGATCACCATCACTTAGTTGTTGCTATGGCAACGCATGGCACACCCCTTTAGTCGTGCAAATAGGGTCCTTAAAAAGGTAAAGGACCCCTGACAGTTAAGTCCAGTTGCGAACAACTCTGGGGTTGCGGCGCTCATCTCGCTTTACTGGCCGAGGGAGCCGACGTTTGTCCGCAGACAGTTTTTCCGGGTCATGTGGCCAGCATGACTAAGCCGCTTCTGGCGAACCAGAGCAGCGCACGGAAACGCCGTTTACCTTCCCGCCGGAGCAGTACCTGTTTATCTACTTGCACTTTGACGTGCTTTCGAACTGCTAGGTTGGCAGGAGCAGGGACTGAGCAACGGGAGCTCACCCCGTCACAGGGATTCGAACCGCCGACCTTCCAATCGGCAAGCCCTAGGCTCAGTGGTTTAACCCACAGTGCCACCCGTGTCCCAATAGGGTCCTTAGCTGAGCGATTAATAAGGCCTTTAGTCAAATAAAGGAACTGGTTGGGCTGGTTCAGCACCTGACGCTTTGAGATTCTAAATCCCAAGAATACAGAATCACATGTCTGGAAGGGTCCCATGGTTATCCTTCTGACTGACCCCCCTGCACAGACAACCTATAATAGTTTTTATGAGATGCCGAAGAGTATTTGGCAATATGGCCCGTATATTGTGGTCCTGCCCCAAACCCAAGTCTTTTGGGGCAGTTACAATGAACAAAACCAAAGGTATAACAATATATGATATGTCTGCCAGATAGTATTGCTGGAAAATAGAGGAATTGTAATCCATTTATTAACAGTAGCACCTGTGATCATCTGTTTCAAATGGAAAAAGTAAGAACCACCCTAGATTATTGGATTTTGAAGAGTTGGGAGTTAGTGAATTTTGGAAGATTAACTAATATACTGTGGGTAAAGGAATGTGTTTTTTTAAAAATGGAGTGTGTGATGTATTGTGATAACTGAATGCACTAGTGTGCTGTCAGTGTATGTTTTATATGACCTTTCTTCATTTTTTATGGTATAATGCATTTATGTGGTGAAATATAAGTCACTTGGAAACTTTTTTTAGGTAGCAAGTGATTAATAAGTAATAACAACAATATATTCAACCACATACACCATCGGGAACATTATAAATATGGTTTTCAGGAAGAATTTCTTAGTAATTGTAGAGGGGAATGTAAAAAGACAAGTAAAAAGTTTATAGGGGTTTATAGGTTTATAGGGAGCCATTGATTTTGATTTGAGGCCTGTGCCTTAAAGAAACCCAACTCACCATCTCAGACGCCTAAAATTAATCTGCAGTATTCCTAGATCACCCAGGTATGCTCTTCTGCATGTAATTATGTGATTATAAAAAGTTTATAACAAATCAAAACTTTAAAAATATATGTTTAACAACAACCAATTTTTAAGTACATTTTAGGCATGGGTTTCATAAAGTATACAGCCACCTTAAAGGTTGCTTCTCTGTCATACCCCACATGCAGACAAAAAGAAAAGGCGCAGAAAAAAAAGAAAAGAAAAGAAGACGATGAAAAGGAAGAAATAATGAGGAAGGAAGGAAGGAAGGAAGGAAGGAAGGAAGGAAGGAAGGAAGAAAGAAAGAGATAGGGCAGCCATATCAAATATTCTGATATCACCAGGGCTTTTTCTCAGCCGGAACTCACCGGAACTGAGTTCTGGCACCTCTCAAATGGGTGCCCTTGCCATTATAAGATAACAAGAGTGGCGTTCATGGTGAGTTCTGACACCTCTTTTTCTAGAAAAATAGCTCAGGATGCAACTGAGTGTAATTTGACGCCAATAGGGCACATGTATAAATTGTGCCAAACCAAATTTTCAGTCTCTTTCCTTTGTAAATTATGTAATCTGAATGAAAGGTGAATGCTGGAAAATCTGCCTGTTGTGTAAGTGGCTTATTTTTTTTGTTTCTTTTGCCAGGCAAAAGGAAGAGAAAGTCAACTGCACACAAGTCACTGTGACCTCGCTCTCTGAGTAATGAAGGTCATAATCCCCGCCCTCCAGCCTGGGTTCTGGGATCTCACCCAGAGACTTCTTAAAAGTTTTTTATGTGATGGCTAGGAACTTACTCATTTCTTTATCCTTTGATTAATTCGAAACTTCAGAAAACTTGCTCCGTTAACAATTTGATATATGAAACGAGGAGGAAGCTGAGGTTTTGAGAATGCTTTTGATTTCTGTGTCCAGTTGTGTGCTAACAACAGACACATGGAGGATATACAGTCCTTTGATCTAGGTGCTGCTCTGTGGTTTTGCTGCATTGGTGCTAGATAGGACATATCAATAGGTGAGACAAAATACTGCAATTGCTTATCTTCTGTTGGGGAGAAAAGCATGCAAAGTTTTGAATTTGCATGGCGGGCTTTTCCTCAGGCCAGAGTTAAATATTCCTGCATTCACTTTCACATGCTGACACCTTCCACAACACTCATTTAAAAAACAACAAATTTAGAATAAAGATCTGTGTGATTATATAATTTGCCTGAGGGGCACCAAAGCCATGTGAGTCGCAGCAAAAAACCAACAAAGGATATTGCAGTACTAATAAATACAAGATGGTGTGAACCTTTGCGTTACTATGGCATGAATTTCTGCGGGTTCTGGTGTCCTTCTTCATGAGATGCATCTCACTCAAAGTGCGCATGCCCTTCAGAAAGGGTTCATTGTTGATTTGGCTTCTCACAAGCAGTGGAAATGGCAACTCTAAAACAAAACAAAAACACTCCCAATCTGTGTTTGTATTTTGCATGGTGGCTAAGGGAGCCAAACTGGTTTCGAAAGCTTCTGAAATGCCCATTTTCATATGGCTCCCAGTTGTTTGCATGGGATGAGAGTGTGGACAGACTTCCATTGTGTCAGACCAATGTAACAGCTGCTTCATATTATTTTGTTGGTGGATGTTACAGGCCTCCTAGACACTGTTCCGAATGCCAAGGCACAGCTGGGATGTGCTGGGATAAGAGGGCTGCTCCTAAGCATGTTCAGAGTGCCTTTTCCAGGAAACCGTCCCAGTCCCACCCCCACACATCTGTGACCAGGAGGGGTGACTTCTCAGGACAGCTTTTAGATTTATTATTTAAAAGAGTATGCTTAAAAACAAACACACTATGTTGAAGTTTCTTTTAATTTCAAAGAAAAAAAAAACTATATAACGGGAGCATTGTAGACATTCCATATATACTGAGTCATGGGTTGTTTTTTTTAAACGCAGGAATTCTGTATCCACTTACGCGGGAGTAAGCCGCATTGAACTCAGTAGGACTTACTTCTGAGTAGAGGTGTATAGGATGGCATTGTTTAAAAAACACCACTTATGGGTTTTTTTAAAAATAAAATGTGCTACCCAATCCATACTTCCAGTTGAGAATAAACTGTTTCTTTGATCATAGTGAATGAGCAGGCATAATTAAGATTGCTGTGTTTCACACACAAAACTCTTGTGTTATTTTGGAAGAAATGACCAACTTGGTTTTCAACTTGCAGTTATTGGGGCAATTATTCTGTATCCTCGTTCTGTCTCCAGCATGGATGGGCGGGTGAGATTCATGTTAAGGCGCAGCATAACTAAACTGTTATTAATTGATTTTGTTTTATGTGCCCTCCGGGGGGATTATTGCGGGGTAACAAACCGCAAACGGGGTGTGGGGGGTGTGGCGGATGAATGGGAGAGGAATGAATTAGCGCATCCTGGGAGAATGCGGGGGGGGCGTGTGTTCAGAGGCGCCCCCTTCAGCCTCCTTCCTCTTCTTCGCAGTCTGACCCAATGCACGCTTGTACAGACTGAGCACCCCCCCTCAAAAAAGGGAAAAAAAGAGTGCAAACCCCCCCTCAAAAAAAAGGGGGGAAAGAGTGCATTGGCACGCAGGCGCGCAGCTCGGACCTGTGCGCTCTTACTCGAGAGCAAGCGAGTCCAGCGGTGCTGGTGAGGTGTCTCTCCGGGAAAAGGTTAGTAGCATTTCAACCCCATCCTATGAAGCAAGCGCCCTTCCCCAAGTTCAGTAAGGCTCTGCAAAGTGTGTCCCAGTAGGGTTTACTCTTGAGCAAAGTGTGTTGGAGATGGCAGTCTGGGTAGACTCGCTTCCTCTAGCATCATCATCTTACTATAATTTTTTTTAACTCCTCAGTCTTGCTGGAGGGGGAAAAAAAGAAATAAAGGGAGCACTCCGTGCTTTATTTTTTAACGCAAGGCGGTTAATAAATTTGCAAAGTGCCTCTCCCTCCCCCCCCCCTCTCTCTCCCCACCCTCTCCTTTTCCTCCTCCAGGCTCTGGTTTTTCTGCGCCCGCCTCCCTCCTCAGCTGATTTCTTTTTTTTCCTCCCCCTCTCCTTTCCCACAGTAGCTTCTAATCCAGACTGTATGGTATGTGGGCTGGTCACAAATCCCCATGTGGTCCGACATCATTGACATGGCGGAATCCCCCACCAAACCCTACTGGTAGTTATTCCAGCTCGCTCGCCTGCCCGCCCAGCCACACAGCCCGGGGATTTACCGGACTTGCCCGCCCGCCTCCCTCTTCCGAAGAACGAGCAGGGCCATTCTCTCCAAGACAGCACCCCCGAGCCCCCGTTTCCAACACAAGGTAAGCGAAAAGGCTGCTCTTATTAGGCGTCTTTCTCTCCTTCCCACCCCCCCCCGTATCAACCCCCCCAGGCTAGAAAATGCCAAGCGAGAGGCGAATTTCCCTCCCCTCCCGCCCCGGTTTGCAAATGCAAATAAAAGATTCGCTCCGGGGCTTGTATTCTGATTGCAATTTAAAAAATAAAGACGCCGAGTTTAATATAACTCGGAAATACTGGAGCTTCTCCCCCCCCCCAACACCTCCCTGCCTTTTACTACTCCGAGTGGGTTTTGCTACGCCCCCCCCCCCCACGCCTCTTCCCAATCCGGATTCCTTTTGTTTCCGAAGTGGAAACTCCCCGAGTGTGAACGGTGTGTGTGCTCAAAAGGATGCGTCTAGCCTGGGCTTGCCTTGGGGGTCGGGATCGGGAAGGCGGTGGGGAGTAAGTGGGGGGGGCAAAGGCTCCCTGGAGAGAAGGGGCAATGAGGGATCTCCGGAAAGTTTTGGGTTTTCTCTCTTTCCAGTTTGCTCCTTGCCCGGCGCCTTTAGGATCTCTCCGATCCGTGCGCCCCTCTCTCCCTCGCCGCCTCGTTGCCCAATTACTCCTCGTTTAAGTTACACCACTATTTTTTCCAGTACTTTCGGGCCCTTGCCTACGCAAACTCTCTGGAAGGAGCAACTAGGGACCCACGGCTTGCTCAGTTCTTCTTTTTTAGGGGAGTGGAGATAAATGTTTGCTGGGGTGGGGGAAACAGAAGAAGAGAATGCGAAGTAGACTCTTTTTTTGGAGAGGGGGAAAAAAGAATGCGTTTCTCTCCGGGTGCTCTTGGTTGGGCACCGATTTCCTCGCCGTTGCAAATTCAGAGTGGCAGGAGAAGTCCATTCCTTCTCTCGCTCCCCCCCCCGCCCATTTCCTGGAATTTGGCTTGGGAACGAGGCCTTGGATGCAAAGGGTTAGCGGCGGAGACGCGGGCGCCTGATATATATATATTTTGTGGGTCTGGTTGCGTGGAATGGAGGAGGGAAGAAAACGGTTTGCTGCTGGTGCCGGAGCCCATCTGTAAGGGAGCCAGCCTGAGTGCTAGAGCTGCAATACGATTTCGTGTGTGTGTGTGTGCATTTTTATTTTTTTTACTGGGAAGGCGAGAGAGGGAGACAGACACACCATCATAACCTAGCAATCCAGACAGGCTCCTCGCCGCTGCCTTTTCTGCCCGGCTGCCCGCCCTTTTGCTTGGGCGCACTTCCTATCGTGTGCTTTAAACAGGGGCTTCCATCTCCGGCCTCCCGGCTTGCCCTCAATCCACATCAAACTTAAAGGATCGCATTATTTAAAATATATATTTTTTAAAAAGCAACAAAGCAACGCAGGTTTCAATGCAAAAAACAGCAACAACACACCCAACCCCCGTTGGGAAGCGTAAAAATGGGATTTTCCTTGTCTCCACATGGGATCTTATATGTGCGTGAATGCAAACTGTGCCCCTCCCTGCCAATGACCTGGGGGGGGGGGGTTGTGTTGCGCGTGAGCAAAGCCGGGAGGGCCAGACGGTGGAATGGAATCCGGCCCGCGCAAAGGCGAAGGTTTGGCCCGGGGTTCCTCCGCTGCGCGCCAGCGTCGCGCACTGCCTCGCAGCCCCCTTCTGGATGATGCCTTGGAGGGAGGAGGTTTTGATACCCTTCAGGTGGAGGCAAACCAGCCAGCGCTGCTGCTGCTCCTTCCTGTCGTTGCAACGCAGCCGGGGGCTACCCGGTCCCGGTCCCCCCGGTGTTTGTTATTAATTTTTGCGCGTTGGAAAGGCGAGCCGAAGCCTTTCCAAAATGTCTGGATCCAGGGGGCACGTTGGAGAAAAGAGACCGAGACACACGCAGACGTCTCTCCTCCAGCCCGTCCTCCCACCAGGCCCCTCCCTTCCTCGCTGACGCCACTGGCAAACGGAGCGGGGGGGGGGCGGAGAAAGGAGGGGGGAAATTAAAAAAAAATATATCTGGAAACTTTTGATTTCCCGTGCCAGACGCTCTCTTCTCCTACCGCCACCCACCCCCTTCGAACAAAATGGCACATTACCAGGAAATGGAACGCTGGAAGAAGGAGGGGAGGAGGAGAAGAAAAACTTTGTGAAGCAAAAACTCTTGCTTCTCCCTCCCTCCCCATCCTTGAAAACATTTCACTTAATTAGCTCTTACTTTTATTTATTTTTGCCCCTCTGATGATGTGTTTTGCCATTCCGTCAAAGAGAAATTCGCTAGGACCAAGGCCAAAGAGTTGGGGGTGGGAGCGCTTTCTCTGAAGGCAGAATCTTTTAATTGCACCCCTTTTCTTTCTCATTTTTCTTTTCTTTTCTTTTCCGCCAGCAGTTATCTTCTGGCGTTTGTACAGTTGAGATTTTGTCTGTGGGATGGAAGGGGAAGGCTGTAGCAAAGGAGGGGGCGGCGGAGGAGGAGGAAGCGAAGACTCAAGTGTCAAGAATGTGCTTCTCAAAAAAAAAATTGTGGAGGGGGGGGCTGTTTGAAACCTGGGGAAAATGGTGTTTGGAACTGATTACTCTGGCTGCAGAAGTGTGTGGCTGGCTTATATTGAGTCAGACCATTGAGCTTTGCAGTCTTTGGCATTTTCAGACCTAGGACCCACCTACAAACCAAACATGCATTTGGGGACCAATTTATTTCGTTTTTTACAGTATATTTTTGTATAGGAGTTCTGGTGCTGTCGTGACTCACCTGGGATCAGGCTGTCAGTTGGAAGGCCAGCTGACTGCTACATCTTTCTGGGGTTGCAGGTTGGAGATTTTTTTTTTGGGGGGGGACGTTGAACCCAAAGCTTTCTGGATGCAAAGTATGCACTGTGCCAATCCTAAAAAGGTTCCCCAACCATCTCCTTTGTATCATGTCTACTTAGCACTGATCTCGCATGTAGAAGTGGTAATTCTAGGTGCAGCTTGGAATGTTTGGAATTTTTACCACTGATTTCCTTCCTCCCGGAGGCTGAGTGCGCTTTGCAGTTCCTCACTGGTTAGCCTCAGTGCTGATCTGCGTACTAGGGGATTCACTTAAAGATCTGTCGCCCTGTAGGTTTAGAGTTGGGACTGGAAGTGAATTCAAATCCTGATTTTGCTGAGTGACTGGGGATAAGATAATCTCTCTGCCTCAGATTTCCCAAGCGTAGCAGCGATATATGCCCAGTGAGATAAAACAAGGAGGAATGGGGAAATTGCTGCTAAATGGACCGTGTTTCTTCGGACAGAGCATCTTTTTCAAGCCTTCCGTTCGTTTCAGAGGGGTATGGGAAGTGCAGTTGCAACAAGAAGCAGGAAATGGAGGGAATCTGGTATAATTACACTAGGATGAAGTATAGCCAAAAAGGCAAAGGCAAAGTTTTTTCTCAGATGATGCTGGGCACCACCCGTTTAAAACACATTTATATCACTTTAGCAGTCACAGCTTCCTCCAGATACTACTGGGAACTGTAGTTTGCCCATTGCAGAGCTATAAGTACCAACTACAGTTCCCATGATTCTTTGAGGGAACCTATGAGTGATAAAATGACACTGCTTTAAATGTCTAGCTGTGACTAGTTGTTGATGTTAGTGGGATGTTTGTGGCCTGACTTTTTTCTTATGGTTTTGGTCTTCATACTGTGGCTGGGTGAGGGGGCAGTAGCATTACTGAGTGTTCTTCCATATGAAAAATAATCCTGTTTTACAGATATATGAAGGCCTGAGGCCTGTGAAACACGGATTCTCTACCAGGTTCTCCCTTTCGACCCCATTTCGTCTTAGGCGGGGTCAGCAGACTTTTTCAGCAGGGGGCTGGTCCTCTGTCCCTCAGGCCTTGTGGGGGCCCCGGACTATATTTTGGGGAAAAAATGAACGAATTCCTATGCCCCACAAATAACCCAGAGATGCATTTTAAATAAAAGCACACATTCTACTAATGTAAAAACACACTGATTCCCGGACCGTCCGCGGGCCAGATTTAGAAGGCATCTGGCCCCTGGGCCTTAGTTTACCAACTATGTTCTTGGGCAGGCATAGGCAAACTCGGCCTTCCAGATGTTTTGGGACTGCAACTCCCATCATCTCTGACCACTGGTCCTGTTAGCTAGGGATGATGGGAGTTGTAGTCCCAAAACATCTGGAGGGCCGAGTTTACCTATGCCTGCTTTTAGGCCTTGACACAACCCTCCCGTAGAAAACTGGCATGTGGTGAAGGGTTCTAGCCTAATATTCAGTGTTAATGACTGCTTTCCTCTTTGTAGGAAGAATTGGGGGTAGGAAATGGACATTCATTTTCTTTGGCAGGGAGAAGACTGTTCTGTGGATTATTATTATTATTTCCAAAAAGGTAGATTCTGGGGCTGGAGGCTGGGAACTTGCAGATTAGTCAGCTCTTGTGTGGATCCCAGGAAGCATATTTGTGGGAGGCAGAGGTGTTTTGATTAAAATAATAATAATAAAAAGTGGCATCTTGTCATTGTTAGAATATTCTCCCATAATACTTGTGGGTGGCTGCTTTGCAGAATCATCTCTGTAATGGTGCTGTTGCTTAATTTATTTTGCACGGGGTAGAAAAACTGTCCAATTCACTCCACCAAAGCTTGTAAGCTCAGGGAACTTTTCCAATTAATCATTAAGAAGTTCATTTTTTAACTTGCCATAAGGGCATACCATCCCTTGTCGTGCACATAGCTTCTGAGATGAAGAAGAAGAAGAAGAAGAAGAAGAAGAAGAAGAAGAAGAAGAAGAGTTTGGATTTGATATCCCGCTTTATCACTACCCTAAGGAGTCTCAAAGCGGCTAACAAGGCCAAGTGAAATGGGGTTTGTGGGTCTCATCCTCTTCCTTGCTTTTCTCTCTCCTGGGGGTGGTTCAATGTAAACAAGTAGCCGAAATGATACAGGGTAGAGACAAGGCCAAAGAGGTTAACAAGGCTTGAGTGTGTATTTATATTGTATGAAGTAGTAATCAACGGCTAGGAAAAAAATCTAGGCACCTAAAAATGTGGTGCCTAGGGTAGAAATTACCTCTTCCCCACATCTTGTTTCGTCATTCCTTGACTGAATGCATTCCATTTCAATTTCCCTTCATGCTTTGGTGCAAAGGAAGGATTACTTTGCCATTAATTGACCATATGAAGCTTTAAAGAAAGACCACGGTACATCTATCTCAGCATTGCCTACCGGGATTTCAGCCAAGGGACATTACCACCCCTACCTGAAGGCTGAAGCCGGGATCTTCTGCATTCACAGCCAATGTCCAGCCACTGAGCTACTGCCAATAAGAACTGTTTTGCTGCACTCAGCAAATTTCAAAACCCCTCTCAGTAGTCTGGTTTGTGGGAAAGCCATGTTAATTTCAGAAGATAACAGCCAGCCTTTCCTCATTGTCGTATGGACAGTGCACAGATTAGAAATTGATGGCTGAAGATAATGAACCCTAGTTTGATTTGCTTTTAAGTGTGTATTTAATTTTTACACCATAGCTCCTCTAGCAATTAAAAACAGGCTTTCCCAGTCTTGGGCTATGAAGTGCATGATTATAAAAGGGAATCGGACGTCTGCTTCAAAAAAAGAGCCTGTCCTGTGCACCTGTAGCTTGTGTGACTCTTGTGTTCCTGAGGCAATTAGATATTTGGCATAATAGCTTTCCATTCTTTAAACAAGGGGTTGGTAACCGAAGGCCCATGGGCCACAAGCGGCCCACGGGGGTCGTTTAACCGGCCCCCGAGCCGCCCCCAAACCGAGCCACCTGTTTGGCAAGTCCCCACACGCTGCGCTAAACCGTCACAGTGGGGACTTGCTTCTGCGGCA